>NC_141687.1:1441303860-1442578360 GCF_964263255.1 Lissotriton vulgaris | reverse complement strand
ACAACATGAGGGGGTTAATTTTGCCATAGAAAGTATGATTAGTGCTTCAGAAAGAAAAATTAGGGATCATTTTGAGTGACTTCTCAAATCCTCTTCTATTTCATTAAAAAAATTCTGACATGCAGACTGAAACATGCACTTTGAATACCAGCAGCAGACGTCCCTGGTGAGCAGTAGCTTTACTACAGTGATCTAATGTGCAACTAGAGTGCTAACATTCAGAATTTATGGCAAATGTGTGACACATCTGAATGCCTTCTTGATGGAACCAAAGTAAACAAGCATTGAAAATGCAATAGATCTCGCCCTCGTTTAAGTTAAAGCCATTCTGTTTGTAATGAGGTGGCTTTTTAGCTTTGCTTTTATTAGTGTTTTTTCAACTTTCATGTAAATAACATGCATCTGTATGCATATAAGTATATGTATGCATGCATTTATGTTTGTATTTATATAGATATACAGATGATATATGTTTATATATGTATGTATATATATATATTCACTGAAACAACCATAGGTTATAGACCATATATAGTTAGGAATTAGCATTTACAAAACCTTGAAAATTCACTGAAAAAACCATAGGTTATAGACCATATATAGTTAGGAATTAGCATTTACAAAACCTTGAAAATTCACTGAAAAAACCATAGGATATAGACCATATATAGTTAGGAATTCGCATTTACAAAACCTTATTTTACTCACACAAAACCATTGAAATTCCATATACAGTTAGTTGCACTAACTATATATCGCGCACCCGCAATCCACTGCTGATGATGTTGATGGAGCAAGGATTCGCACGTAAAGCGACTTGCTCTGACTCAAGAACCTCGCCTAAACTTATAATCATATTAATCCAAACTGTCCGTCATTTATTTAGCATTTTCCCCAACACGCGGGTGTCCCCGAGAGGCTTGCCTGTGTTTTTTTTTTCATCCTAACAATGCTTGCACTCGGGAAATGGCTGCTTTGCAGAAATCCAGTCTGCGCATGCGTCGGTCACACTCACGTGATGTGACGCACTCGCATTTTGGAGGGATTGTATTGCTCATGCGCACTGTTGCAAACATGGCCGCTTGTCTCTCACCACGCTCTCTGCTTGCCACTGCCGCTTCAGCCTATCTGTCTTTTGGCACTAAACTTTAATGCTATAGATATTATGAAGTAACAGGTGCTGTAAAGTCTATAACGGTATACAGTGTGATCATTTTTACGTGTGATTCTAATTTGTTCTCGCTTACTTTTCATGTACCGCGTCTCTGGGGGCTGGGAAAAACTTGAGCTACGCCATGCTGAAGCTCCTCTGAACCCTGTCATGTGACATGGGAGAAACCCCACTGCGCAGAAGCTGAAACCAGCCAGCTGGCTCCTGAAGCTTGATGCGCCTGAGAACCCACCTCGAAGACACAGCATTTTTCCTTGACTGTGAAACAATGTATCTGTAACATGCTCTCTCTCATTGTCTTCTGTATTCCTATGCCTGGGAACGTGAACCCAAGGGGCGGGTATGCAAAATTGAATAGTAATGATGGGAACACTGAATTCTAGGAGGTGACAATGACCAAATCACCTCTCCTGACCAATCATAATGTGGGAAATTGTCACTTGCAACATTAGTGGGTGGTCCAGGGGTCCCCAAAATTGTATAACTAGCCTAGTGTAGCTTAAGGAAATTGTCCGACTTGTCCGAGTAGCAGACCTGTCACTGACCCTACGAACTCTATAGGTGATCAATCTTGAGTGCTGCGGAGCACTCTGTCCATACTTTCCACAAACTCCTAGGGGTGGAAATAGTCCTAAGTGCTGGCGAAGCACTTTGCTGGGGAAATTCGAAAACCCAATCGGGGTTACTGGCGGATTACTTGCAGAGAGGGGTAACGCAGGCGTTGCATCCGAAGCTGTGGGTGTTGGTCGTACCTTGGTGAGCCCAGTCCTGACCCAAAACCTGAGGGGTATCCTGTCCTGACTGTCCGTGAGCTGTACCTGCTCGCACTCTGGTATTCCAATCCTTGAGGGTCCTTGTCCCCGTTTTTCCAAGCTGACCCGTGGCCAGGGTTAGTCCATCATTCCTATCTAGGTAATTATCAATCTGTGGGTTTGCATCTTCCTATCTCTCGTTCTCCTCTTCTTATTAAAGCACTCTTGCCTGTGATATTGCTCTATCACCTTTGAATGCAAATTATATGCAATTGTTATTTAGGAATGCTCCACTTCTCTCCCCACCTGTAGGATATTATCAAACTGTCGTAGTTTTTAGTATGTTCCAAATTTTCCCTTATCCTTTAGCATGGTTGCAATGAAACTTAGTAAGAATAGCTTAAGTAGCCTAGTTTAAATACACGTTTTAGATCCTGTTCATGCCCTAGTATAAACTTACAGTGAGTAACTCTGTTCTTAATACACTCATCCTGTAGTGTTCACACTTACCCTAATGGTACTTGCCCTAATCCATAGTTACATTGTGGCACTAGTTTCATTGGTTGATGTGTTATTTTGTATTTGGCTTAATCATCTTGGCATATTCATTCTGAAAACTCTTGATAAATCTTTAAACCTCATCAGGTGTCTGTGGTCATTTACAGTATAAAGTGTGGATAAATGTACTTGATATATAAAGGTTTTTTCTCCATTTAGGAATCTTGTCACCTATCCACTGCTAGCTCCTGGTCCGTCAGGAGTAATGTGCCTGTGGTAAGTCAGGTACATGAATAGTAAGTGGTGTAAGAGTCACCCCCCGAATTACTCATAGTAGCGTGTAAGAATCACCCGGTTCACGCAAACTCAGTCATTTATGTGCACGCCAGGGCCCAGTGCGTGGAAAATTGGTAAACTTGTGACCCGGGTGACCTGCGCGCTCTATCAATGTCACATATTACATCATTCATGACATGGTCAGTGACATCACTGATGACATCACTGATGACATCTCAAATGACATCACTGATGACATCACTGATGACAACATCCAGTGACTGTATGTTTCTGTAAAGTTAAAATATGTCTTACATATTGAAGAATGAGTGGATGTATAAGTGTCTGGATGAAGGATTTAGTAGGTGCATGACTGACTGTATGAGTGAGTGATTAAATGTGTCCCACTGAGTGCATGGGTTAGTGACTAAACTGTCTTAATTTGTGATTCATTATGTTTGTTGTTCTGTAAACTGTTGCATGTGTTGATAAGTAGCTATATGAGTAACTATATGGGTTATTGATTGGTTGCCCAAGTATTTGTATGGGAGACTGAGTGTGTGTGTGGGTGGCTGGGAGGTGTATGACTCTGTGCATAGATGTGTGAGCAGTTTATTCACTAGATGTATGGTTTCAAAAGTGCATGTGGAAACAGCTGTATGGGCGGTTGACTGTGTGCATGAGTGTATTGGTGAGTGAATGGATATCTCAGTGCTACATGTCAAAGTAAGTACATATGTAAAACACAGTACATGTGAGAGTTGACATATATAAATAACTGTGCATAAGAGCCAGTGAATGTGTGAGTGGCTGTATGGATCATTGTGAACTTGTATCAGGGATTGTATAAGAGAGTAAATATGTGTTAGTATATGTTTGAATAAGTAAAGTTTGTATAACTGTATAGTTGAGGAAATGGAGGTGTGATTGATTCTTTGCATGACTGACTAGGTGTGTGAGTAACTCCATGGATGAGTGACAGTCTGTGAGTGTCTGTTTACACTGATTGTATCTAAGGTTATATTAGAGTCTGAAGAGGTTCATCGTATTATCACATGAATGATATCATCAGTGATGTGATCAGTAATGTCAAATGAGATGTCATCAGTGATGTCATCAGTGATGTCACTGACCATGTCATGAATGATGTAATATGTGACATCATCAGCAGTGGATTGCGGGTGCGCGATATATAGTTAGTGCAACTAACTATATATGGAATTTCAATGGTTTTGTGTGAGTAAAATAAGGTTTTGTAAATGCGAATTCCTAACTATATATGGTCTATATCCTACGGTTTTTTCAGTGAATTTTCAAGGTTTTGTAAATGCTAATTCCTAACTATATATGGTCTATAACCTATGGTTTTTTCAGTGAATATATATATATATACATACATACATATATATATATATATATATATATATAATATATATATATATATATATATATATATATATATATATATATATATATATATATATATATATATATATATATATATATATATATATATATATATATATATATATATATGTTTTCTAACAATATTGATTTGAAAAATATTTTTTTCCATATTTCTCCACCTGGCATTATACGGATAGGTACAGTATAATTTTGTAAACAATATTTTTGACACAATATTTGTGCTACACGTTGCAAGCAACCATCACAATAAACACATTTCAGTGATGATGGTGGATTGATGGTAAATCACCAGGTGCATGTGAGGTTGTGCCTTAATGTATATCTTTAATATGTTTCCAACCCCCTCGCAAGGTCTTCATCAAATCTCAGTGTACTATTGCAGCCATGAGGACAAAAGCAACTACCTTCTTTAAAGAAAGAACTAATAGGGTGGTGGAGTTTTGGTCTGGGGGACAGAACTGCCTGCTTTGAATCTGCAAAGCCAGGTTTGAATCCTGGCATAGACTGAACATCCTGTGATTCATGTGAAATGACTTAATATCCCAGTGGCTGTAAAAAAATTATTTAAAAAATAAAAGCCTGGCCATGTATAAATAATCTGCTGCTTATGTAAAGCTCTCTAATGCCTTTGGGCTGTTATGTCATGTTATGTTATGTTATTTATTTTCTTCTATAGCGCACGGCTACTCACAAGAGCATCCCAGCGCTTTGGCGAAGAGAACTAAGTGCAGAGTAACAACACAACAACTAAAAACTGAGGGAAAACTAGAGCTACTATTGAACAAAGAGCCAGGTCTTCAGTGCTTTCCTTAAAGCTAGAAGGCTGTTTGCCTTTCTCAAAGACAGAGGTAGATCATTCCAGCCCCGAGGAGCCAGATAGCTAAATTTCAGCAATACATTTAGCAAGCATTAAAAATGCAATAGTTCTTGCATTTGCTTCAGTTAGAGCTATTAAGGTTGGGTGGTTTAGCTTGGACGCTGATGAGGTGGATGCCTTCGGGTGAAGCTCTCTGGCGTACCTGGAAGGCAGAGACTCCTCCCAACAGCAGCTCGTTTCTGCACCACCTGAAATGGAGTCATTGCTGCTATGAAGGGCTCCTCATTGAATACATAGCAACAAAGGTGCCCTTGGTAAATGGAAGAATGTCGGGGTTTTTCTACCTTTTTTGTCCGGCACATTTGCCTCATGGGTCTTGCGGCCTGCTACTTTGTTTTTACTGCTCTGCCACCTCAGATGTTTCTCCTCTCAGCAAAAGGAAATACAGTTGGTTACAGCATTTTCTGTGTTCGTTACAGCATTTTTTGTGTTTTTCAAGCTGCCATGGGTATCCAATAGAATATTCCATTAAGCGATGATTGCTTATGATGTTAATATTTTTAGTTGCATCTTACTTTTATTCCAGCAACCTGTGGTTTTGGTCCTCAGGAGGTCAGGTGGTGACTGGCCATCTTTATTTCAATAATGTACCTACTCTTTCATTATCTAGGACCTTCAGAATTAATTTCTCCATTGCAGGTATTTCAAAGATTACTTTTACTTAATATGTGGAACTATTTTCTCTTTTTTGAGAAATAATTTTTAACTTGACCAGCGCAAAGCTATTCAGATATTCTGGCTTCCTTTCTACAATTTTTTCCCTAGCTATTTGTGGTTTGCCTTATTTTTACCCTTTCTTCAAATTATATTTCCTTAATTCGCAAAGCCTACTGCTTTTGCCACTTTGTTTATGGGGAAAATAAGGATTGTTTGGCGCATTGTTACTACTTCTCCATCTTTGGCAGGCTATAATCCTTTTAATATTCTTCAGGACAATATGGAAAAATCAGAGCAGGGTGTGTTGTCTCTCCCGTTAGAAGTAACACCATCCAATACTCTCCTTTGTACTTCTAAGCATGCATCTGTGTTGGTCTCCTCCTCAACTCTTTCATCAGGTAAATGGGTTATAAAGATCTACATTTGCCTGCTATATCTCCACTACCAATATGTATTGAATCAATTTGTGAGGAGATATCATGAGCACTTAAACTATATATGGAAGAAACGAATGCGTGTCTCCAAAACCTTGATGACAATTTATCAAATGTGGAACATAAAGTTACTCAAATAGAGCACTGAGTAGACTCTTTTTAGGCTGTTGTGAATCAGGTTCCTGCTATTCATATGGAAATCTTGCATTTCAAAAAACAAGTTAAGAACCTTGAAAATCACAACAAATGCAATAATTTGCATATTTATGGACTGGTGGAGGGCCTTGAAGGCTCAAGTCCCCTCTCCTTTTCAAAACCATCTTGGTTATCCTCAAACACCATAATTAAATATTCAAAGAGCTCATCATCTGGGTCAAAAACCACAAAGTGCATCTTCGACTAACAAACAGAGAGGCATCATTCTTTATGTTTTTGGAGTATGCTGATTTACTATAGGTTTTACAAGCAGGCAAATTGAAAGGCAAAATCTCATGGCAAGGATCCACTCCTTTCTTTTCTCAGGACTATGCTAAAGCAATGGCAGATAGAAGGAAGCACATTTATGCCATGAGACCTGCGCTTCGGAACCTGATTGCCAGATATGGCCTTTTCCATCTAAGCCAAGTGACTTATAAAAACAAAACCACAAACTTTGACAATCCTGATCTATTAAAGCAGTTCTTGGATAATTGTGAAGAAGAAGAAATGGAAGTTACCAGATTATCTACTACTTAATTATTTGTTAAATATTTAAGTATAATTACTTTTATTGTCATGTTTATAAACATTTATTGTGTTTTGTATAACATGTTTTACTTTTTCTCATGTTAGGTACTGTCTTCATGATTGGCCATTGTGTCTTCTTATCCATCTGGTCGATGTCTCTTCTTTCCCATCTCCATTGGTATGTTTTTTTGTTTATTCTTTCCATAGTTCCTGTTTCTTTCTTGTCTGTCTTTTCTCCCATTTTTCTTCTCTTCATATGGCTTTTTGCCTGTACCGTTCACATTTATATTAGATACTTCTCATCTTTCTATCTCTTCCCTTTAATTTATCTTTTCTCTTATTACTTATTAAATCTTTTTGTCTCATAAATATATATTTTCTGTCATATACTATCCGTTTCTGCTGGTATATTGTTGTATATTCTTTTCTGAATCTCATTATGTATATGATATTTTTACATTTTGCAGCTTGTTGTGATTTATTTAAAGCTTTCAATTTGTTATTTGTGTATAGAAGGCTTTAAGATTGATATATTTGAATCTTAAAGGTTTAGTCTCACCTATAAAACACCAAAGGGTCTGGTCAGATATTTCTCGTCTAAAAGTCGATATTGTATTACTGCAAGAAATTCATGTAACTCACAAATAAGTATCTAAATTTAAACATCAGTGGGTTGGCTATTTGTTTGCTTCTCCAGGTTCAGGTAAACCCAATGGAGCAGCTAAATTTATGTCACAAACATTTAGATATACAAATCACTGGTCAAGATATACAAATCACTGGTCAAGATACGGATGTTGAGGGAAGATGAGTATCTGTTTCCTTAACAGTAAATATAATACCTATAACTATTTTTAATCTATATGCTTCCACTATTCCAGACAAGTTGTTTTGGCCCAAGATATTATCTAAACTGATGACTTACAATGATGATGATTTATTAGTACGTGGAGATTGTAACATGGTTCTGGATTTAATTTTTTGAGAGATGTTCTAAAACTAAATTCATTCCTTCACATATACATTCTTAATTTACATCCACTATACATCAGAGGTCCCTTATTGATGCTTGCAGGCTATGTAATTCTACCCTCGAAGACTATACTATTTTCTCTCCTGTACATTGTTCTCGATCTCAAATTGATTATTTGTTAATTTCTAAGTCACTTGCACAACATGGGTCTCACTCTGACATAGGCTCCATAGTAATTTCAGATTATGCTCCTCTCATGCTAGATTTAGAAATACCTTCACCCATTCAGGGAATTAGGAGATGGAGATTCAATAATTCTCTTCTTTCGGATCTCAATTTTACTCAAGGGTGTTACAAATTTCTGAAAAAATGAAAATCCAAGTATTTCTCCTCTGACTATTTGGTACACTTTTAAAGCTGCCTCTAGAGATGTCATTTCTTTCATAACTCATCAAATAAAATCTTCTTGAATTATTTACAATCACTTAATTTATATATTGAACAATTAGGACATTCTTTTTATACTACACATTCTAACACGTATCTCGAGGAATTAATCAATGCTAAATTAACCTTTAATAAACTCTCCACAGAAATTGCTAATTCGTATTCACCTAAATCTAGTATGAAATATTAAAATATTATAGTGGTCAGAAAAAGGCTGGGAAACTTCTCGCTAATTACCTTAAAATTAAAAAAGAACGTACTAGGATTGTTTCTCTTCTGACTTCTACTAATCACACTGTTCATAAAAATGACATTATACTCTCAGAATTTACTCATTTCTTTCGGACTCTTTATACTCTGGAGTCTCAGTCTAATCAAGACGATATCCTTCAAATATTTGTCTTCTATTGTTAGGAATCAGTCTGGTACTAATGCCCTTTGTGTCATCTGTAAACATCCCCTTGGGCATTCAATAAACCATATCTTGCTATGTGTGTAGTTGGTATCTAACTACTGTATTATGGCTGTAGTATTTTGCTGATTCATGTGTGTCTCATAGCCAGTCTAATCCATTCTTCCTTGCTTTAAGCAATGCTTGTTGTCTCATACAAGAACACTGTACAGTATGAAAAACATGTCCCCTCATGTATTCCTTGAAGACACGCTTTAAAACACATGCTTGGCGATGCTATAAGCACGTGTTCTGCACGTTAGACAACGCCCGTCAGGAAAACTATAAATAGCCGCACCCGCTAACTCGCAGTGCTTGGCTTCGTGTGTTCGCGTTATTGGTTTCCCAGGCAACAAAGATCATCGCGTCAAGCAACGGAGATCATCGCGTCGAACAGCTGATTGGAGGAACCTTCAAGTTTAAGAACCGGCGCGTCATTTTTCTTCAGCTCCTATTATCTGCTGCAAGCCGGCTTCAGCAGAGGATTACAGACGCATAGAACTGAGCTACGCTAACAACGTTTTTGACCTTAAGACTTCAATACGACATTGCGCTGTTGCTCGTGTGGTGTATTTCAGTTATGTCACGGTGGAAATCATTGTTCCTCAGTATTTTTGAACTTGAGACTGCAATATAGCATTGCGCTGTTGATCGTGTAATGTATTTACTTTATGTCAATACAGAAACCATTGTTCCAGGGTATTTTTGAACTTGAGACTGCAAATCAAGAAGGAAATCTTAGTTCCTGGACAAGGTTGAACTTGCATAAAAGGAAAATCATTGATATAGGCACATTTGGGAAATCTAAGCTGACATTGGATTCTTTTATTTGTTAATGAAGAAACTAATAGACAATTGATATGTACCAACATTGGTTAATGTTTATTTAGTGATAGAGCGCCATGTTATTCTGAAAATTGTTGGGGTGCATCATAATCACTGATAGTCAGCACCCCCATATTTAGAGGACTGTATTAACGTGTAATGTTTAGCAATATAGTGCTAAACCAATTTATATTAAAATTATTAGAAGTATATTCATGTTGTGTTGAAGACTGATGTAGTGTTTAATCGTAGAGATGCTTTGGAAATGCAAAATGTATTCATTCACATGTAAAGGAGATGCATTAGGATGAAACGTGCACCAAGTGAAAAGTTTGCACGTGTAGGTTGCTTCCATATAGTGAAATAATGTATTAGATGACCGCAAATAGCAATGCTTATAATGTGATATTAGAAAATTTGTGTTTAAATGTACAAAGGCCTGATTGCATATAAGTATAGGAAAAGGCCTATTTGTGATTTCTTATGAAAGCTGTAAGCTCGAAATTTATTTTTCCTTGGGAAGCTTCATTTCTTTAATTAAAAGCAGACCGTGAAACTTGTGTGCATGCAAGGACGAGTTGTTTACCAGCTTCCAGTTGCAGGTGCAAGGACACATGTCTCGTTAAGCAGAATAACCCTTTGTAAAGAATAGGGATGGTAGGAACAGGAGCCATGGGAATCAACTGGAATGCAGGTAATATGTTTTAAGCGAAGATGGTATCTGGAACTTAAGGTCGACTCAACGGTTCTTGGATGAAGTCAGAGTTTTGACGGAAAACTCCAGAAGGAGGACCTGCCTGAAGGGGTGTGCGTAGAGTGTGCCCTACTGTTTTGGGATTTTGTATTAGGGACAGTACCCCGAAGGTGGAACAGAGCAGAGAAAGAGCGAAGGGGCAAGAAGGAGCATCTTAGAACGAGCTCTGCAGCTTAGACTACTTACCTTTGCAAAGTGAGCGTACTTCTAAGGAAGTCTTCACTGCTGACACCTTTTTCCTCTTTCCTGGGAATGATGCTAGGTAGGGATGTTACTCTAGCGTTATTGTAGGGACAGAATAATGGTTTTTATTCCTTTAGGCCAATGCAGTCATCTCTTCAAGTAGGGACTGTAGTAGTGTGCCTCATGCTTTTAGAGATCACTCTGATCATCATACTGAGTCGTCTGAGGCTCATCCGTAGGATTATGTTTTTATTAGTGCCTGTTTATTTCCTGAACCTCTTACTGAGGTGTCTGTATATCCAATTGTTTCTGGCTTTGTAATAAATCTTTAAACTTTATTCTGTAGTCAGCAGTTATTGATTTGGACGGATTTTGTTAATGAGAAATTGCAATTGAGAAAAAGAGTTTCTCCACTTTACACTTCTTAGCAGACAAGAAAGGCTCGGAGAAGAGGATTTGGGTATTGGTAAGACAAGGCTTAAAATTCAGATAAGAATCTGGCATCATCATGAGCATATCCTGCTATGTTCATGTCTGTTTAGCAAGTCCTGATATTTTAAGATTCAACACAACAATCTAGAATTAATATAACAGGTATCCCCGAGAGAAAACAACTGTGATTGTTAAAACCGAACACATACTCTTCACACACCTAAACAAGGTCTTAGATTGAATAGGTAGTGTATACTCTTGAGGTTAGTGCAGGTGGTTAATCATTTCTTTTAACTCGTAGGTGAAGACTAACTCAGCTCCTGCATTTAAGAACTCGGAACCTGGCTGGTCCAGGAGGCAGGCAGTGGCAGTGTCATCTCTTCTTGTTTTTTCTCGTCACATTCCCCTTCCCCTTTGGAACAACTGCCAGGTCTCCTGTACCATCAGTACCAGTGAGAGTTGTTTCAGGAGGATTGAGGATAAAGCATCGCCCCTACAGATGCTCCTGGATTTCAGGTGAGTGGCTGGTCTCACATCCAACATCTATCTCTCCTTCTTCTCTTAATGTGGATTTTTAATCTGTAGATGCTGATATTTGGATGTATTATACCCTTACTGCTATACAAACTATTAAGCGAGGCAAAGCTCCAGGACCTGATGGTTCCACTGTATAGATGTATGCCCATTTCACCAAAATTCTTACTCCTAAATGACATCAATTGTTTCTTCATTTTTTATCTTCCCAGAAGTCTGGTGGATGTTTTCAAGAAGCTTTAACATGTCTCCTTCCCATAGAAAATAAAGACCATATATTATGCAAAATGATAGGCCTATTTCTTTAATTAACTTGGATTATAAAATACATGCGAAAATACTTGCCCTTCATTTAGATACTTTATTACCTCGGTTGATTGGGAAGGAACAATGTGGTTTCATTAAAGGTAGACATATTTCAGACAATACTAGAATATTTTTCAATGTCTTAAGTAAATCTAAATCATATAAATATTCTTTAGTGACTGTTTCTTTAGATGCCAAAAAGGCATTTGATTTAATAAGCTGCCCTTTATTTTCTCCACATTTTCTTCTTTCAGTTTTGGTTCCAAAATTATGAATTATGTATCTTTGTTATATTCTTCTACTAAATCCTTATGTCCCTATTGACCCTTTACAGGGGTGTTTGACAAGCTTGCCTATAATCTACCCTATTATTTATTCTGGCCCTAGAAGCATTTTTTAACACAAATTCATACAAAATCACAGATTGAAGGTTTTTCCTATGGTGACAAACAGTTAAAACTCTCAGTTTATGCTGATGACATTTTGCTCTCTATTGCACAACTGGAGACTTAATAATAATATAATAATAATAATATTAATCTTTATTCGGTTTTTTAGCATTTGCAAAACCATAAAAGATGACATTCAAACATTCACAGTAAAAATTTGCAGTTGAATATACATTTAAAAGAAGAGAAAGTGCCTATAATTTACGTGACATATAGAATTATCTTTTTAGTTTAAAGATTGTTTCTGTGTCTCATAATGCACTTTAAAAAGTTCAACACATGATACACAATGGTTTCAGAGTCCAGAGATTGAAGTGCTAGCATAGCTGGACGACATTGTCTATAACCCCATTTTTTTAGTAAGGGGATAAGCCATATTTTTTGGTGGGTGTGGAAGAACTTGCAAAACAATATTGTATGCATGGTGGACTGTTGAGAAAGATCATCGCAAGGACACAGGTCCAGCTGAGTTTTCCAGTTATTTTTTTCCGGAAATGTCACAAGTCTGAAGAAGAGGTTCATTCTGAACCTTGTTAAAAGCATTTTTTCGTATGCGGTGATCTCTAAAGTCAAATAGAGCTGAATTTTTGGAGACTGCTGTGTTAAAATCGCATGCATGGTAGATTTTTTTGAGATCAATGAAGACAGTCTCAAAGATTCCAAATGGCTCAATGCAGTCTGTTTCAGTTCTTTTTTGGATATGTCTTTTAGGTCTTCTGGTTTATGATAATATTGTTGTAGACCCATGTCGGAAAAGAAGTGTCTTACATAGGAGAGCCAAGCTATTTTGTGGGCGTGGTCCAACTCCATAATGTCCTGTACGATGTTTTTGGTCAGAGTATTCTTTTCTGACAGCCAGACTCGCCTCCAAAGTAAGAGAGGTTGGATTTTAATTAAATCCTCAATGTATGATATTCCCAGTTCTATGTGTGAGGCATAGGTGGGGGTGCCTCGTGGTGTTGATAGAAGGAATCTTATGAAAGTGTTTTCCTCTTTTTGAATAGAGCCAGTAGGAGTATGACCCCAGATCCCTGCGCCGTATAATGCGATGGATTGGCATTTCGCAGCATAGATCTGTAGTAGTTCTACCTGGGGTTTTTTCCCAAGTTTGTTTGAGAATTTCATTAATGCCATAATTGCACGTTTAAATAAATGTCTCCTAGCCTCAACCGCCGCTTTCCAATTTAGGGCGTCATCAATCATAACCCCTAGATAGGGGTATTGTGAGGTCTTTTCTATTTTTTGTTCTTTCAAGTAAATGGATTTAGGAGCTTTTCTTGGTCCACCGACCACCATGACAAAAGTTTTTTTAATGTTGATGTGCAAGTCCAGAGCACCCATGAAATCTGCATATTTAGATAAGGACTTCTGCAGTTCAATGGGGGTACGCGCTAGTATAACGGCGTCGTCCGCATATAATAGGGCGGGGATCAGGCGGTCTTTTGTTCTAGGGAGGTCCCTTCCTCCTCTCAACATGGTCTCTTCTAATCCATTGGTGTACAAGGAGAAGAGGAAGGGGGCCAAAACACAGCCTTGCCTCACTCCCCGCTCTATTTTGAATGGCCTCGTCAGTTCGCCTCTTGTCCCAAACCTCACTTTCGCCGTGGCTTCACTGTACAGCTCTCTTAAAAAGTCCAGAAGAGGGGGATCTACCCCCATTTCGCTCAGCAGTGACCAAAGCTTAGCATGCGAGACACAGTCGAATGCGGAGGACAAATCTACATAAACCATGTAGATGGCACCAGGTTTGGCGTGGGTGTACTTTGATGTTAACAAGCTTAGATTTAAGGCCTGTTCGATGGTTCCAAAACCCTCTCTGAACCCGAACTGCAGGTCCGAGAGGATCTTTTTATCTTCTGCCCAGTCTTGTAGTTTTTCAAGGAGGACTCGGCCCACAACTTTGCCCAAAGAGTCAAGAAGCGATATTGGTCGATAGCATTTAGGATCTTGTCGGTCCCCCTTCTTAAAAATTGGTACCATGGTAGTGGAGGACCATGAATCTAACAGACCGAGTTTGGTTGTTGCCATGCAAACTCTTGTAATTATTGGTACCCAGAGGTCAGGAAGATGTTTGAATAGATCAACTGGGACTCCATCAGGGCCGGGGGCTTTCTTGCTCTTACTTAGGGATAGCGCCAGTTCAAAGTCCTGCAAATCCACTTCCAGTGGTATAGGATAGGTTACTACAGTGGTGGTATACTGGGATTCTTCAGTACTAGATGTCAAATTGAAGATTTTCGAGGAATAATTCACCCACGTGTCCTCATCAATAGCCACGTCGATTTTTGGGCCGTTGGAATCGGTTAGGAATGGGGTTTTAACTATTTTCCAGAATGCCTGGCTATCTTTCGTGAGTGCACTCCGATGCAAAGCATTCCACAAGGATTGTTTAAGCTCTTTTTTCCTTGTTTTTCTGACGGAGTTATACTCCCGTCGAAGTGATTGGATATTTAACTTGTCTCTGTTTGGTTTTCCGAGAGCTTTCCTCAGATTAGTATGCGCTTTGGTACAGTCTCGGTTAAACCATCCTGTGGAACTATTTCGGTTAGATGTTTTAGTTAAAAAGTTTTTAATTTGTTCTATTATAATGTTGAAGTTTTCCAATATTTGTTTTGGTTCCGCACAGGGATCGAGACAGATCATTATGTTATCATATGCAGATGTTATTAATTGCTTTGTCAAGATGTTAGGGTCCACTTTTTCCCATCTGATGGTAAATCCGTTCCTTTTGCCCAATTCAAGCCGATTCTGGGTTAGTGCGGATGCCATGGTTGTCATCAATGTTATTGGTTGGTTTGTTCCGAGGTTTAGGCTTATGGCGGAATGGTCGCTGAGGTTATTTTCCAACATTTTGAAATTGTTAGTTTGGGCTTTCAAAACTTCTGTGCCTATTACATAGTCCACGGTAGTCTTATGGCCCCTTCCTCTGTACGTCGGTTCCAGTGTGTTATTTGGTTGATGGATAGGATTTAAAATTTGCAAATCCAAATCAGACAGTATTTTATTCATCGCTGTCCCTGCTCCTGAGTGGATAAAGTGGACTAAGCGGTTGTCGTGCTCGTCCACCAAACCACAGGTATCGTTGTTGGGGCAAGGATGTAGGTTAAAATCTCCTCCCCATAATATGTGGGCATTTTCCGTTTTCTGTTTAGAGTGACAGTGTTCGGTTATTTTTTCCTGAATTATAGAAAGAATACGCAAAAAGTTTTCGTCCTCCAAATTATTGTATATGTTGATTATAGAAATAGAGAGTTTTTTCCCCAGCATGACAGTGAGGATCTGGAAGTTCGATAGTAAGTCTACCTTGAGAATCTTCATATCTGGGATTGTATTTGCCAGGTAGATTACCAGACCCCCTTTTGGTCTGCCTGAAATGCTGGGAAGGGCGGGGGATGTAAAGGTCCTGTACCCTACAAGGTGGAGGGACGCCGTTGCCCAGGTTTCTTGTAGGCAAATGATTTGAGTGTCCTTTAGGAAGCCAGCGGCCGTACCATCCTCGATCTTGTTTCGGAGGCCGGCCACGTTCCAGAAGATCACAGAAAGCTGGGTGGACATATTTTCTGAAGCTGTGTTTTCCATTTGTGGGGGGACTGTGATAAGGACGGGGGAGGTCACAGTTGTTTGTGGGGGCTCCGGGGGTATAATTGTTGGTCAATCGACCATTTCCAGGCCGCTAAACCTGTTCGAGGTTGGTATGCCCATCCAATTTTGTCCCTAGATGTTATCTCTGTAACTGGGTCCATAAGGTTGGTGGGGTGGTCTCTCCCATTGTTCCCAGTGTCTGAATCTATTTTGTGGGCCGATGAGCTGCCATGGGGCCTCTCTCTGCTGATGGTTCTGATTTACTGGCCACCAGGAGTTATTCGGGTCATTAAGTTGTGATGGTAGTTTGGGACCAGTAAAGTCTAGCTCCCATGGCTGTGGGATTGGTTTCCGCCAGATGTTATCATTATCACGTAGGTAGTTGTTATTGTTAAACCTTTTTGGATAAAAATACGACAGAGATCTTGTTGCAATCCCTCCTGAGGAGTTATTGTATTCCCAGGAGCAGATATAATCGGCTATGCTGGGGTCCTCAAACGTGATAACTATGCAATCCCCCCGGATGTTTTTTTTCCTGTGACCTACCCACGAGGTACGGGATACTGATGCTATTTTGCTTTTCCAGGGTGGCGGGACGGGGCGATTTGTATTCAACCAATACTGGACTTTGTTCTTTAACGACCAGTTAGGTTCTGTCCCCTCACCTGTAAGTTCGGGGACCCCCGTCATAACTACCACAAATGGGGATGCCTCAGGGGGCAAGTTTAAAATAGGTCTGTGGTCAGTAATCCCCCCCTGTTGACCTTTTGTTTTTGGAGCATTTGCATTTGTTGTAGCTGGAGTTTTAGGGACAGTTGTATTTATTGTTGGGGTATTTACTGTTGGTGTCGGGTGGGAATTGGTTTGTGAGGGAATGGTCAGGGGCTTTGGGATTGTTTTTTGTGCAGTGGGAGGGTTTGTTACTGTGGGAACTTTTACTGCAATTTGTTTTTTGGTCTGTGGGGGAGGTAAAGTTGCGGGTTTCTTATGTACGGGAAGTGTGGTCGTGGGATTTGGGGCTGGTTTAGGCTGGGGTTGTGGGAGTATAGGTTTGAGGGAGCCAGAGATTTTTATTAATTGGCTCTCAATATTGCTGAGTCTGGTTTTTAAAGGGCGAATGTAGGAATTTAGGAGGGAGGCTATCTCCTTAATTAGCCTCGCTGATTCCCTGTCTCTACCTGATTGGTGTGGTATAAGGGGTTCTGGTATTAAGGAGTCTTGGAAATCTTGTGGTACATGATGGATTGTTACAATATTATTGTTTGGGGGAACCGTGGGGTGGGATAAAGTTGCCGGGTTTGTATCACCGACCAAAACTATGTGTTCGGACGGTTTGAGATTTTCGGTGTGCTCTGGAGTTTTCCTAGTTTTCCTTTTCTTTATGGCACCCTCCCGCTTCCCTCTCTTTTGCCTTATTTCTTCTGGGGTTGGGTCAGGGAAGATGTCAGGGGTTTTCTCTAAGTCGCTCTCTGTAAAAGTTATCGATAGTTGAGAAGCTGAAAGGTTTACATTATTTGGAAGGCTAAGTCTATTTGCGGTCGCCGAGGTTTGGTTTGGCGCTGACTGTAGTTCTGGGGTTCTTGCGGTTGCTAGTAGCCCCATTGAGGAGTGGCGTGCTATTGCAAGTTCGGATGAAACTCTTCCCTCCATTAGACTTATGCTTTGGTCTATGAAGGAATTTGCTTTAGCTAGAAAGTCATCCATTGGACCTAACAGTTTTTCTCCTATCCCGTTCTTTTTAGATTTTTTCTGCTTGCTAGATCTCGTATTCATTTTTCCGTGATATGTTGCTAGGAGATCTTTCTAAGCTGTCTGACAGGGTTATTGTAGTGGTCAGAGAGATGATGGTTATCTGTGTCGGGATGACCAGTATGTAGTGCTTAGGGATATGGGCCGGACCGGACTCTCACGATCTCGAACGGCCTCAAACGGCCCGCTCTTTGCCCGGTCTTCGCCCCGGCCTACGTCCCGCGTGCGTCCCGCGTTGCGGGATGGGCCCCTCTTCCTTTACGCTAGAAGGCTGGGGGCGTGGCCGCCGGGGAAGAGGCAGCAGCTGTGGTGAGCTAAGGCTGCTGGTACTCGCAGTCCCCCGGTAGGCTTGCCGCTCTCTTGACCTCCGCTGTACTCAACCTGGGAGCGAAGATGGCTTTCCACCGACTGTGGACGCTCACACCAGGGAGAACGGAGGCAGGCAGGTGATGAGCGGCACCCGCGAAGCGGGTGTCGCGAAAGGTCAGCGTTGAATGCAGGCAGCAGGTTGTCCTTGCAATGGGAGTCACATTATGGCCAAGAACACACCACTCTGTGTGCGCAGCTCAGCGCTTCAAGAGGCCGAAGGCTGGGGGCGTGGCCGCCGGGGGAAGAGGCAGCAGCTGTGGTGAGCTAAGGCTGCTGGTACTCGCAGTCCCCCGGTAGGCTTGCCGCTCTCTTGACCTCCGCTGTACTCAACCTGGAAGCGAAGATGGCTTTCCACCGACTGTGGACGCTCACACCAGGGAGAACGGAGGCAGGCAGGTGATGAGCGGCACCCGCGAAGCGGGTGTCGCGAAAGGTCAGCGTTGTATGCAGGCAGCAGGTTGTCCTTGCAATGGGAGTCAGATTATGGCCAGGAACACACCACTCTGTGTGCGCAGCTCAGCGCTTCAAGAGGCCGAAGGCTGGGGGCGTGGCCGCCGGGGGAAGAGGCAGCAGCTGTGGTGAGCTAAGGCTGCTGGTACTCGCAGTCCCCCGGTAGGCTTGCCGCTCTCTTGACCTCCGCTGTACTCAACCTGGGAGCGAAGATGGCTTTCCACCGACTGTGGACGCTCACACCAGGGAGAACGGAGGCAGGCAGGTGATGAGCGGCACCCGTGAAGCGGGTGTCGCGAAAGGTCAGCGTTGTATGCAGGCAGCAGGTTGTCCTTGCAATGGAAGTCAGATTATGGCCAGGAACACACCACTCTGTGTGCGCAGCTCAGCGCTTCAAGAGGCCGAAGGCTGGGGGCGTGGCCGCCGGGGGAAGAGGCAGCAGCTGTGGTGAGCTAAGGCTGCTGGTACTCGCAGTCCCCCGGTAGGCTTGCCGCTCTCTTGACCTCCGCTGTACTCAACCTGGGAGCGAAGATGGCTTTCCACCGACTGTGGACGCTCACACCAGGGAGAACGGAGGCAGGCAGGTGATGAGCGGCACCCGCGAAGCGGGTGTCGCGAAAGGTCAGCGTTGTATGCAGGCAGCAGGTTGTCCTTGCAATGGGAGTCAGATTATGGCCAGGAACACACCACTCTGTGTGCGCAGCTCAGCGCTTCAAGAGGCCGAAGGCTGGGGGCGTGGCCGCCGGGGGAAGAGGCAGCAGCTGTGGTGAGCTAAGGCTGCTGGTACTCGCAGTCCCCCGGTAGGCTTGCCACTCTCTTGACCTCCGCTGTACTCAACCTGGGAGCGAAGATGGCTTTCCACCGACTGTGGACGCTCACACCAGGGAGAACGGAGGCAGGCAGGTGATGAGCGGCACCCGCGAAGCGGGTGTCGCGAAAGGTCAGCGTTGTATGCAGGCAGCAGGTTGTCCTTGCAATGGGAGTCAGATTATGGCCAGGAACACACCTGGAGACTTCTTTACCAGCCTTGTTAACAGAGATAGACAATTTTGCCTTCATCTCAGATTATAAATTAAATGCTGATAAGTGTGAAGTTCTTCCCTTAAATACATTTTCTTTTCATGCATTTTTACATCTCCTTCTTTCGATTTGAATACAGATAAAATTAAATATCTTGGACTACGGTTTAACACTTCTATTAAAGAGACTGTTACCTTAAATCTGAGAGAATTACAATAGTTATTAAGTTAATCTACATCTCAATGGCATCCTTTAGTCCTATCATGGTTCGGGAACTTTAGATTTTTTTTATCTGAATAAGAATCCGTAATCTATCCCTTGTGACTGTATCTCAAAAAATCCTTTTTTTATCCTTTCTCTTTTGGGGAATACCTCTCCTTTACACATAAACCTTCATCATTATCTCTTCCCAGCTTTAAAAATACTTGTAAGGTCCTCCAGCCTATTTTAATTTCTTATCAAAGTATTGAAACACAGTTTCTAAATTCATCAATTGCATAATAAATACATTTTTTTTAAAGTGGTTTGCTAAAGGAGTTAGATGGACTTATCAACTTTTTCAGGATGATGTTTGTATTCCCTTTCCGATGGCTCAAACACATTTTTCCTTTCCCTCCTCATATCAAGCCAAATACATATCCTTAATTTCTGTGGTTCAATCTTCGTATAACCTGTTTATTCTTAATCATATGCCTAGGTCTCCAACACCCAGTATAAGGTTGATTTTATGTAATTCCCCTTCTGTGCCTCAAATTTACAAGCCCCTAACTTATTTTCCAAATACTCAGGGTAAAACAGAGGTGGAAAGTTATTGGGAATCTGATTTACAAACCCCTTTTTTGATTCGAATATGAAATAAAATTTGGACTAAAATAAGGAAATCTTCTAGATCAGTGAATACATCTCAAACTTAATTTTTTATTTGCAATCTATTCTCTTGATTACGCCTGCTAAATTACATAAAAATGACCCCAATATACCCCATGCACCAATGCTCCAGCAGATCTTAAACACATGTTATTTGAATGTCCTTCTATTCATAATTTTAGGATAGAAATTTTGCAACAAATAAATACTACTTTTCACACACAAATCCCTTTTTCTTTTACCAATATTCTGCTAGGAAGCGTTTCAGAGGCTTTGTCATCTCAATCTAATAATTTTCATATAGTTGATTTACTTCTTGCCGTTTCATTATAACAGATTACCAAGGCATTGAAGGATACTTCTACTATATCTTTAAAGGCATTGTAGTATGGAGTTTGCTAGCTAGAGCATATGTTCACACAGTTACTCTTGCAATTAAGAGAGATCTCCTCTGGTTGCCCATAATAAATCTTTTATATATTTCACAAATCTGACATGTTCGCATAATCCTCGAGTTGAAGAAATACCTAAATCTCCATTCATTTGTTCTATTTTATTATTTATAATTGAAATATCTTTGCCAATATTTATATTGCTCATTTCTTAATATTGTAACTTTTGCTTGATGGCATATGATTGCTTTTTTTCTTTCCCCCTCCCTCTTTTCTTTCTTCTCTTTTTTCCCATTTCATATTTCTCATACATAAAATAATCATCAAATGCTTAATGCTTATCCCTTGTATTTATTCTATTGTGTTTGCATATTTACCAAATAAAATATACGTCTTAAACTAGAGCTATTGGCGTTGTAAGCAATGTTTTTTACCCATCTGTTATGGAGTGCATGTATGTGGTATGTAGTGGAATTATGTGGGTTGGATTGTAATTGTTAGTTGTGGAACTGAGTAGTGGAGTTGTGTGGTGTGGAGTGGATTTGTGTAGTGGAAGTATGTAGAATGGTGTGCAGTGGAAATATGTGGTTAGTAATTATGTGGAATTGAGTGTACTGGAATTATGTGAAGTGGGATGGTGTGTTTTGGAGTGGAATTATGTGGAATGGTATTTTGGGTTGTGGAGTGGTATGTAATGGAGTTTAAGTATGTGGTATGCTGTTGAATTCCAGTTCTTCTTGCTGTCTGGTGAACAGTGGAGCCAATTGAGCATTCCTACCCCTGATCTCACAGCAACTAAGAGAAACCCCCAGGGGCTGAAGGGGGCAGGTAAGGCCCTTCCTCATTCTCTTCCATCTTTGCCACTCAAGCATGCTGCTGCCTCATGGGGCTGCTAGCATTAGAAGCTTGTTGTATTTGCTTAAAAAAAACACAATTTCCCTCTGTGCTGGTTCTACGGGTTCGTGCAAATTCCAGCCTGCAGTGAAACACATACAAGCAAGGTTACAAACTGATATTGCCTGTTCCAGCAGTCTCCTCTAGAGGGGATTCTGGAAGCTGTACTTCGCTACTGAAATAGGAACTGGGTACCCTGTTAGGTTATGTTGAAGTTGCCACCCTGGAATTTAACAGCCATCCAGTGACTTGGTGTGTAGAATCTAAAACAAGTATGAACAACATACAACGATGGATGAAGTGCTCAAAACATACATTAACACAATATGAGATTGCAATGATTATAAAGGTTACCAATATAAATAAGATAATGTAATAAATGATACGTAACCCATGCCCTCTTTCCTGTTGGGGAAGATTTGAATAGATAGGAATTCTCAGACATGTACACGAAGAACAGAAAATTATATTGGTTCTGGTTTTTTCTGGTTTAGAAATCCATTGAGGGGTCCCAGGTGTGTTAAACCTGACAATTCGAGAGTAACTCAGCACTACTCCAACAGTAAATCGCATGTGCTCACACACTACAAGGCCACCATCCTTCACAAGCTATTTCCAAAGACAGTTGGAATTACCCTTACAAGATCAGCTGTGTCAAAGCCTTAAGCTCTTACCTTCTGTAGAGCTTGGGTTGAATCCACACATATTTCCCACGTCCTTCACACTGGCCAATCATGACAGCAGGGTTACCCTTAGAATAGACTATACAACATAAAATATTTATATTTTGACCAAAATATATTTTTGTGATAAGGTATATGCAGTAAGAATTGCAAAACATGGCTGCACCCATTCTGTGCCCAGGCTGATTGTGGTACCCAAGCCTTCCCCTGCAGGTAGTGTTAAAGACAAAAGTGCCCTCACAGTAATAAAACCAAGGTAGGAAGGCAGATTAGAGAATGCAGGCAGCACTGGAATTGAGTCATATTCATACAATGCATATGACAACCCATATTTTATAGGTAGGATTTTTTTTTATAGAGGATAAAGAGTGTTAGACCTGGTACCATTAGTGTGAGTCTCCCTTCCATTTTTCACTGTTGTCTCCTCTGTTTTTTTTGTTTGTTTTTTGTGTCCTCATTCTGCCCATTCTCTTGTTGGCAATACTCACTTACCATTTCTGGTATACCAGCCAGGGATGGATTCATTACACCAAAGAATACATAGCTGCTTTCATTTCCGCCCTTCACTGGTGTGCCCGTAGGAAGGGACCAGGACCAACAGCAATTCATTGGCTTAATCATTGGACCCCAGGTTTTAGAATCCAATCAAGCAGCTTGGCCCATACTTTTTTCCGAATACTGGGATCACATGCTATATCCTGTTGACTTACAGATATAATATTCTTTTTACACTCTAGAAAAGGAGCTGGAGCATCTGATTTCCATGATCTACAAATCTCCTGTCTCCCGAGTAAGATCACATGAAAGATAAGTCTGCCAACCGGCTTATTAGGAGAGGTGCCACTATCTTGACATATTCCCAAAAATACCAGTAAAGTACCAGTAAGGGGAGTGCCCACCACGCGGAGACTTGATAATACTTAAATCTAGTTAGTTGACCCCCTGTACATAAGCTCAAAGTTTCCCAGCTAACTAACTCAGCTCCTAACTTCAGATCTCCCCATCGGGAAATTCCTGCATTCTTCAGTGGCAAGCTGAGAGAGTCTTTTAGGCACTCTGGGGTTCCTGGTTATTCCTATATCGGTACCCTAGATGAGAAGTATGTTCTTTTTTTTTCCGGGTAAAGACCCATGCTCTCAATGCCCCCAACAATCTCACTTTTTTTAAAAACTTTGGGTCCCCATAGTTAAATAGAAACTGATCTTGCCCCTCCCTCAGCTCACGGAGCATTGCCCCAAAAAGAGTTCCTATTGCTGAGCCATAAGCTTTATTTAACAGCATTCAACCATTCTTAAAGTAAAAAGCATGCCCATATATCATCAAATCAGGAAGCGCCAACCCACCCTTCTCCAACCTCCTCCTTAATTTTTTCCAGGATATACGGGAGCCTTTCGAGGCCTAAATGAAGTTGCATATCTTTCCCTGTAGTTTAGCAATCTCTCCTCTGTAAAATAAAAGGGGTATTGAATAAAAAATAATGGTGACTTTAGGCATCACAATCATTTTAATAGGATTTACCCTACCATATAAATTTAGGGGAAGGTTTGCCCACCTGACCAGCAGTCTCCCTACCTCCTGACTAATCTTTCTCCAGTTGACAGTAGTCACTTCTGCTAATTTCTGCGTAATTGTGATACCCAGATAACGCATATGCAATTTTGCCCCCAAAGTTTGTTTGGACTGATTCCATTCCATAATTTCTGTCTTATCCCTATTTACCTTGTACCCTGATATCTTCTGAAAAGATTCTTCTTTAGCCATTAAATTAGGGATAGCCCTCTCAGGGTTTAACGTATACAGTATGAGATCGTCGGAGTATAAGGCTAGTTTTGCCTCCAAGTTTGCATATCTAAACCGAACAATGGAATCGTCCTTTTTAATCCAAGCCACTAACGATTCAATATAAAGATTGAATAAAAGCGGGGACGGGGACACCCCTGCCTAGTTGCCCACATTATATTGAACCAATCCGTTAACTACACATTTACTAGAAGCCTTGCTCTAGGTGATCGGTATAAAAGTTGAACTGCCTTTATTATGTTGTCAGGAAATCCAAAGGTCTTGAGGGCCTCCCAGAGATAAGGCCAATGAACTTAATCAAAGGCCGTAGTGGTGTCCACTACCACAACTGTTACAGGTAAATTATAAGTTTCTGCCAAATCAACTACCCCAAGTATTCCGAAGGTTAACTTGTTGAGCTGCCTAAAACTTCTCTTAACTTGATGTATAATGCTTTTTATGATCTTAGCCACCCTGGCGGCCAATATCCCTGAGAAAACCTTGTAGTGGATATTCAACAGCGATATTGGCCTATAAGAATCTGCCACAAGGGGATATTTGTTGGGTTTCAAGATCAGGGTTACCATTGCTTCAGCCCAGGACAGCGGGGGGTCTTCCCCTTCCATAAATATATCATTGAAAAGTTCTTTTAAAACTGGTACTATGCTACCTAAAAGACTAAGATATATCTCAACTGGAAGGCCGTCTGGTCCGGCTGCCTTCCCTCTAGCCATCTCTCTCCTCTCTCAGCTGAGCTCGATCTTCCTCCTCCCTTATCTCAGTCGTTAAAATCGTCTTCTGATCTTCACTTAAATTTGGGAGTTCAGTGTTCTTTAAAAAACCCTCTATATTCTCTCTCCCAGGAGAGATATCCTCCTTACACAGTTGACTCATATGTCTGCAGACTTCCAAACCAATTTTTATGTTGGTATCTACTATGCCACCTGTTATACTCTCTCTTAAACTAGCTATAGTGTTACGGGCTTTGTCTAGCTTTCCAACCAGGGAGTGAGCCGCTCTTCTCCGCGTATGAAAAATGTTGCAGTTTGCTAACCTTTCATCTGTCTGACTACGACTTATCAAGGGCCCCTTGATATTTTGCTTAGAGCTGTTCCAATTCTTCGGTCAGCAAAGCACTCTTACTAGAGCCCTTCAGTGATGCCTTTTGAAGCTCCTACTCTTTACTTTTGATTTATTTTTTAGCGTTTTTCCTTTTGCTGCCTCATACTATGCCTTTTACCCACCATTATAGAGGTACAAATAGCTCTTAAAAAAGCCTTAAAAGAGTCCCATACCGTTTGAATTTTTGCTGATCCTATATTGGCTTTGAAGAAGACTAAGACTTCATCTCTCATATTGGATATCACCCCCTCATTTAACAAGATTTTGCTATCTAGAGTCCACCTTATTGTACCCCTCTTATCCTGGAGCCTCAAAGAGAAAAGCACAACTGAATGATCTGAGAGTATAGCAGGCAGATGTTTAATCCCTTCAACCCCCATCAGCAACACTCGATCCATTAAAAAGTAATCAATACAAGAATGGTGACTGTACTTCTTACTAAAAAACGTAAAGTCCTTCTTATCTCCCATCTTATTTCTCCAAATGTCCACTAAGTTTAGTTCTTGGATCAGAGTTTTTAGTACCACTGTTGTTTTGGGTGGACTATCATAATTTACGTTGGAGGTTCTATCCAACTCTTTACTTTGAAATATGTTGAAGTCCCCTCCAATTATCACAGGGGCATTAATTGACAATAAACATGATTCCAGTTGAATTAGTGTATCTGGATTGTCCTCGTTTGGCTCATAGTAGCCAGCACAAACTATTGACATTCCTTGTATCCTCATCTTAACCAGTACCCATCTCCCAGAGGAGTCTGATAACTCTCCAATTTAGTACCACAGTTACTTCTTGTAATAACAGCCACCCCCCAGTACTGCCTCTCTGATCTGAACAAGAGACATCCTGAACCCAGGCCCACCTATTGAATGCATTTTTTTTTCCACAACAAATTTTATTGATTGATTAGGTAAAGGCATAAATACAGCTCTCCACAGTCAGGAGATCACTGCCAACTAGCAAGACATGTCTCAGTATTATTACAAACCTAATCAATAAAAAGGAACAACCCCCTTGTCTCTCCCCACAACCCCAGCTACCAAACATCCCCGCTACCCACCCCTTATCCCGCCCTAACCCGGTGCACGTGATCACAATAAGCCTTCATCATTTGATTATATTGTATTAGGCATTGTGCGCCTCTTTAGGCAAGAAGGTCCTCATTCGTAAGTAACCCATCTTCTGGTTCTGCTGGAGGCTCCGGAGTCAACCCCCTATAATCTGCCCACCTTTTCCATATCGCTCCAACCCCATGAAGTAATCTAGTCCGGCCTTCCAGGCGCCCAGTGGAGGAGCCCGCTCACCCTTCCATGCCCTTGCCAGATCCCGCTTGACATCCACCAGGCCTTATAACAAAAGGTGACGCTTGTAGATGTTCCCACCCACGCTCTCTAATTATTGAATGCATTTTTGCATTCACTTTTTTCTAGGTGAGTTTCTTGTAATAAAATAATACTGGCCCCAGTTTTCTTAAGCAATTCCATAATTCGGGCCAGTTTTCTCGTGGACTTCAAGTCATTTACGTTCCAGGACATAAACTGGACAACATTTTTACTCATTTATCATATGTTGGTGCCCGCTTCCTAACCACCCTGATGTGTTTTATCTAGGAACCCGATCAATATTGTGACCTTATGCCCCTATATGGCTATAATCAATAAATATCCCTATAACGGCATAATAATCAGAGCCATATTTCAGTAACTCGCCTCTGCAGTCCATGACACAGCGGAAGCTACTTCCTTGGATTCCTAGAGAGCACACCGAGTTGTTTCGACACACCAAACCCCCAGCAACCTGGGAAAGCCCCGCTTGATTTGTTTTGATTTGTAATAGAACTCCTGCGAGCACTGTAAGAACGAACAGTTCTTAGTGACATCTTTATTGACGTCTTATGTCCAAACCTTACGTCAAACTTGGCACCTTTCAGGTATAAATATACCAACGTTGCCTTAAGCAAACATGCGGCGGTGAAATCTGGAGCAGAGCAGCTGTCCCCGTGCAGAGAGCCCAGCAGATGCGAGAAGCCCACGACGCTGCCCCTCCTCTTTTGATGCGCTGAGAAAGACGCTGTCTTTTCTCCTGCCGAGAAAATCCAGCTCCGGCATTTCCAGCCTACCCTTGCTGGTGACTGGAATATCGAGTCCTGAGAGTGAGATACCAGACCTCCTACATTCTATTCCCAAGGTACGGTGCTGACTAAATCCTTAGAGAGAATTCTTGAACAGATCCTTGGCAACAAACCTACTTAACTTAAACTGCTACTTACTTACTCTCTCCCACGTATTAGGCTTAGGTCAGGTACACCGGGGTAGGCGTAGTTAGAAGCACCAGTTGAGCACGTTAGCCTATGTATATATGTATATACAGTATATCCATTTTAAAGTGTCTTATGGCTAAGAAGCCATATCAATGCTTTTACAGTATTATTTTATAATCCTCCTTTTACTGTACGTACTTTACTTTATATTAAGTATTGCAATTGTGGCAATTCATTTCTCTTGCATGAGAAGGAAGACTGCTAAATAAATAATATCTTTTAATGAAAACACCCGTCTCTCTATTCTCTGCACCCTGGTGAAACTAAGTATGCACAACTGACTGAGTGAAATGACTGTCTATTTTTTCACACGACTCTAGAGATTGACTCTTATTCTAAGGGAGCAAAGTTGTCATGTTTATGTGGTTGTCGGAAGCTGAATCCCTTCTTGTCTGATCCAGGGAAGCTGATCACTTCCTATTCAGTCAAGAAAGTTTCCAGTGACCTATGAGCTAGCTGGCACAAACCTAAATTAAGTCTAACATAGTCAGTAGAGACCTAGAAGACCTCAGTCCTACGTCTACACTGCTGTTTATGTTATTCCAATGTGCAGGGCCTATAGGGAAAATAGGAACTATACTACAACCCTCTCCGATTTAAATCTATTCTACGCACCACCATATTTAGAAGGTATATAAAGTCATTGAATTTTGTCGGAATCAAACAACTATAGGACAGAGTAAGGACACCATTTTTTTCTTTTCTCCCACATGCTCCAAACCCCTTGTGCCCCCTCCCACCAGCCCCCTTGGGGAACCCCCCTCCCTATCTTTTGGGCGAGAAACGTCTTCGAGATATCCCTGTGCTAGTGAAAGGCAAATCCTTAAAGCAAACCAACTACCAAAGACCAAATGTGCTAGTGGGTGTTACATGTGAATAAATTGCATGGTAGCTAAAACTTATACCTACATACCTATATACAACTATTCCTTTAATCTTCTATATACATTCCTGATCTCTATTCTGAGCCTTCCATCTGCTTCAGCAAATAATCTACCTCTTCCAGGTCCCTGATAATATACATTTTGTTTCACCAAATTATCTTCAACATGGCAGGAAACTTCATGTGCACCTGGGCCCCCTTAGAACGCAATTACTTCATTTTTGTGCCTTATGTCCACTGCCTCTGTGCAATTCACTTGCCCATGTCAGACCGGATTTGATAGGTGAAATCTCCAAACTTCAACAACCGTTGTTTCAGTGCTTGCCCCAGAACAAGCTCCTTAATTGAGAAAGTGCGGAAATGTATTAATATCTTCCTTGGGGCTTTCCTCCCTGGGTGTAGCTTATAAGGATCTCTATGGACCCTTTGGAGCTCTCTTTCACACTCAACATCCGTCCTTTCCTGAAACAATTCTCCCAGAAGCTTACATACAAAAACTTTAATGTTTGAGCCTTCTGCATTTTCAGAGACACCCAAAGGATGAACATTATTCCATCTAGCCTGCAATTCAAGTCTTTCCAAATCATCTTGTGAAATCTTGTTTTGTTCTTTGAGTCCCACTATTTCTCTGGAGTTTGCTGCAGTAGCAACCTCCAATGTCTTCACCTCCTCCAATACTGCAGTGAGTAGGGCTATTCCATCTATCTACTGCTCAAGTATCCCACATTTCTCTTGGATATCCTTCTAATTATGTTCAGAGGTCTGAAACTTGACCAGGATAGCTTGCCTCAGACTATATAATAAGTCTGCCACCTGAGTCCCTGAAGAACATTCTTCCTGCGAACTATGAACCAGCTTAGGTCTCTCATCATTGCTCGGAGACGCTTCGTAAACCTTTTTCTTTTTAACTGCCACCCACTTTTGGGTTGGTCGTGTCGTGGGTGTGGGTGTACTGAATGTACTATCTTCTTGGTTATCTGCGAGAGGGAAAAAGCGATTCTCCAACCTCTGTGGATCATTCCGATTTAGCTGCGCAGTCACACTCTCTATACTCCCGGTGCCCCCCTCCACCCCTACCAATACTGCAACCTGTTCCATAATTTTCAAATAGGACCCAAGGGAGGGGGAGGTTTAGGAAGAGAGAGTGCTTCTCTTGACCCACACCTTTTTGCTCTGCCTCCTCTAGTAACTTTTTTAACAGGAGTTACAGCTTGAGGTGCATTTGCTAATTTCGCTCTTCCTGCTGCACTCTTCGATTCAGGGGCAGAGTGTAGAAGGTACCTACTCCTTACTTATGCAAGTTGCTCCCCCCACCTGCATCTACAGTGACCACAGGGGCTTTCACCGCCCCCAATTTTTTCCTTATTTATCAGAGTGCCCCCAACGCCGCTTAGCGACCCCGTATTTTCAAGGCATAGGACATTCGCACTGGAGGGTAAGTCTCGAGGGGGGGATCTCTTTCCATCCACCCCCGCTGCACTTTAGGGCTAGGGCAAGGGCTGTATCTTCGAGCTGGATGCTCAGGCACTTCTGCCAGAGAAAATATTGTTCCCACAGTACGACCTATGGACGCCCGATTAGCTAATGCCAAGTCCATACTCCTACTGCCCTTTACCTGCTGTATAAAGAGCCCACAGGATTCTATTTGGGCCCCTCCCTATTTACTTTGAAGCCTAATTGTCGCTGACAGGGACCTCCTCAGGAACACAGCCGCCCTGCTCCAACACCCTTGGGGGGCAGAGCCGCGTCTTGTGGCCACGGTGTAGACAGCATCTAAGCCCATACACAATATTACCATTAGACGCTGGATGCATTTGCAGATATGCCCAGGATCAGTTGTGGTCAGTTACCGCTAGCGCCACCTCGGCTTGCAGAAATCGGAGTCGATCATCGGATTCACCTCATCGCTGCACGGAGGCTCTCCCGACTGGCATTAACCAGCCGCCATGTTCCCCGGTCACGTGATCCTCGTTATAATTGGAATGGTTTGTACTGATGCCCTTGGATCCCGGTTCACGGTCTCTCGCAGTGCAAAAGCTCCCTATTGTAAATTATTGTAATGGATTAGTGACTCCATGATTGGCTTATTTGATTTACTTGTCAAACCCTAGTATGGTGCACCAGGTGTGCCCAGGGCCTGTAGATCAAATGCTGCTAGTGGGCCTGCAGCACTGATTGTGCCACCCCCAGAAGCAGCTTATAAAGTGTGTCTCAGGCATGCCATTGCAGAGCCTGTGTACGGTCTAGTACTGCCATGTTGACTTGGTGAGTGCACCTCCTTACCAGTCCTTAAACCTTTCCTTTTCTATATTTTAGCCACCCCTAAGGTAGGCCCTAGGGTAAAGTGAATTGCATGTGAAAGGTAGGACATGCCCCGATGTGTGTAGCATGTCCTGAAAGTGAATTACAGCCAATTTCCTTTTTCACTTTGGCAAGGCTACCTGTTCCCATAGGCCAGAATGGGCAGTTTGATTATAACATATTGTAATCCTAACTGACCCAGGGAACATGGTACAAAAACAAATTTAATATGCCTGAACTCAGAATGATAACTTACATCTTTTTGTAAAGTTGGTTTTAACATTCTGTGTTTGAAAATACCACTTTTAGAAATTATGTATTTTCTTGCCTAAACCATCCAGCCTGACTCTGCTAGGTTGTGTATTGCTTGTCTGGTTTGTGAGTGACTGGGGCTGAGGGGGCTCTAAGAGGCAGGGTGAGTCAGCACTAGGCTGAATGGACTTATCTGCATTGGGAGTGTTGGAAGGAGTAGCACCTGGGTCTGAATAGGGCTGTGCCTGCCTTCCACAAATCTGGCTCAACCTCCTGTGGTGCGTCTGATGACCCTGGCCCACACTGACAAAGGAAGAAGTTGTGCACTGGCAGAATGCACCCAGAACTGGTTTGGACTAGGTGCAGACACTCTCTGCCTTTAGAGACAAAGGATTTGTGTGTATAAAAAGGGGGACCAGGACCCCAGAACTTTAGATCACTTCTGGACCTCAAGATGGACCTTTTGCCAAGGAGATGAACCAGAGAATCTGAAGGAGTTTTTGACTTCCCCCGTGTGTGTGGCTTTCTGGGGTTGGCCTGCAGTGGTTTCATTATTGCCAAGGAAAGGAGAAAGACTTTTATTTGCAACTTTCATCATCTTGAAGAAGAATCTCCAAGGGCTTGAACTGTGCTTGCCTCCTACTGAAGTCTCAGGGATACAAGACTTCACCACCAGCTCCCCCCTGAATTTCCTTGCTGGGAATTCTGTCTGCAGAAGCCTGCCTGTTGTTGGGAGCTGGAAGCATGACTCAACGAGTAGAAAAGTGTCGCATCCGCAGCTTTAGCATCATCGGAGAAGCGTGTCGCCACAGTAAGGGTTGCCGTCGTATCAACGGAGAAGCGTGTCTCTCCCAGCTTTGTGTCTTTGCATCACCGAAGAAGCGTGTCACAACCGCAAGGGTCGCCGTCGCATCACCGGAGAAACATGTCGCAGGGCCTGTTGTGGCTCCAAATTTACAGAGTCGCCGCACGGCCACCGGGCGTGCATGCATTGTCTTCACATCGTCGCATTGAATCAAGGGCTGATTACTCAGCAGTGGTTGCTCCTGCAACAGGAGCTCTATTTAGAAGAAGAGAAAACAATACTAGGTGGACCTTGGTGAGGTTCACTATGGGGTAACAAGCACAGGAAACCATGAGTGGGAGAAATGGATGTAAAGTTCCTTTTTTCTGGAGGTCCCTTTTTCTGGTTTTGACAATTGGACGGGGAGAGCTAATTGTTTCAATGCAACATGAGTAACGAATTCACAAATATTACATTGCTCCCCTGGAATGGTAGGGCTCTTGAAAATATGGCTAAAATGTATAGTGTATAGTTACATATAAAAAAAGAAGCCCAGATTGCTCAGCTAGAAGAGACTTGCCTAACTCAATAAAAAAATTGTAATGAAACATTAGGAAGGAACATACATTTTTCTGTGAGAGCGGCAGACTGGGTGTGATGTCACCTTTGTGAAAATATATGCCCTGCTTGTAGACCGGTTGGGTTGCAGGGATACAGTATTAAAGCAGATTGTGGGGTTTATTTATTACCCAATGATATTAGGGGAGAGGGGGGTTTAATTGTGTGGCTAAGTAAGTTTAGATCAATCATTCCCCCCTGTTGCATGATTCACCAGTAGCCAAAAAACAAAATCATCCTAATACCGGAGACTACTGTTGCTTGAACATAAATACCTTGAAAAAACAAAAGACCAAAGTTGTTTGGCTAAACAGGAACAGTGCGTTTAATTAAACAGTGCAGCTGGGAGCACAGTCACAGGCACAGGGTCTGAGGACTGTCTCAACTTACAGTCCGTCCAACATGGGTTTTTATACAGCTCATTGAATGTAATAAAATAGTTCTGGCAATGCTTTTTTGGTAAGGAACGTAAACCTCTGTCTTTTGAGTCATAAATGTATTCGAAGAGAAATCCATTTGGTGGGCTTTGACCTTTTGTGGACAAAATGCGGCCAGTGGGTAATGTGTCCAGATGTCCTGCAGAGGGAGGGCATGATCACTGCATGTACTGTGTGTGCTGTGCACTGATTGGTTATGTGCTCCTAACCTCATGTGTTATGTGCTCCTAACCTCATATGTCATCTGACTTTATGGTGTTTTGGGAACGCACGTACCCCTCCGGCCATGTGTGCTTTATTGGGGCCAATCTCCCTGGACCAATGTAGTGTTGCTGCGCCTATCTGTGGGATTGATCTGGGGTTTCCTGTTCATGTGTTTGTCTACCGGCTACGTGCCACCCCACCTGGACCTGTCAATCAGTCTGACTTTTCTTTGTTCTCTGTAGTTCTTTGCCCCTTGCTGTTTTTTTCTGTTATGCTATGCTTTAGAAACGAGGGCCGGACTGGCTGTGGCGGGCACCGGGCAATCCCCCGGTGCGCCAAACGGGTGGGGGCCAGTTTTGGGCCCCTGAGAGCCATTTTTGTTACAGGACCGTGGGGGGGGGGGTGTTAGTAACTCATTAGTAACTCATGTAACTATGTTATACTGTTTCCCTTTCTATGTAATGCGATGTTCCAGCAACTGATGTAACTATGTAACACTGTTCTCAAACAATGTCCTACCTCATGTAAAGCGCTCTGATCCCTCCGGGTCTAGCCAGCGCTATATAAAACTTTTTAAATAAAATAAAAATAAAAGGTAGACATCTTCTTGCATCGCACGGATCATCCCATCGCATCAAGGTGCCATCTTGTTGCATCGCAACCGGGCCGCACCACAAGATCGTCGCATCACCTCCTCTCCGGTAAGGAACAGAAGCATCGGCTACTTTGCGCAAGCACTGAGGAATAGATGCATAGCCTCCCCCGAAGCAAGAAATCGACGCATCATTCTCCCTGCGAACCTTTTGTTTATCTTGCGTGACGCATCCAAAGGTACTTTGTGAGAAACATGTTGCATTTACCATTTAAAGTGAACTAAGCTATTTCTACCATCTTAAAGTCATTTTCTTAATAATGTATTGTGGATTGTTGTCGTTTGGGTCTTGTGTTAAGTCTATATAAAGAAGACTTATTTTTATAAAACCTGTGTGGTGTCCATCCGTATTGTGTTCACTGTATTACTGTATGTGTTCACAAATGCTTTACACACTGCCTCTGAAATAAGCCTTCCTGCTCCTGCCAAGCTACCACAGGGTTGAGCAGTGTAGCCCCCTCACTCTGACTAAAAGCAAGGGTCCCTATTTGGACAAAGGTGTAAGCCATTGCCAACTAGAGACCCCCAGTTCTAACATTGGTGGTCTGCAGTGAGGATTTGGACTTGCATTTGTGACTCATATACAGTGTTCGGTGTACACTACTAGTGAGCGGAGACCAAACGCATCCATATACATTTTTGGGTAGAATTTCTTTTCCATGGAACAGTTATTTTTGTTAAAGACTGCCAGTTCTTATTGCCATGTGTAAAGCAGCATCCAACGCATCTATGGATCTAGATTTATAGGAAGAAAAGTTGGAGGCTTACAATGTAAAACAGCCGAAAGCCTTCTGTAGAAAATTTAAAGTTGCTACTCCAGGCCTCACCGAGAAGGATGAGTTCCAAAATGCGCTGAGGGCCTGGGTGGAAGCAAGAAATGCCTCTGAGAATGTGGAAGAGCCTGAAGAAGAGGCTGATAATGCAGAAGGGCAGCTAGATGGGCCATTGGGTCCAGCCAGGGAGAGAGTGTCTTCCCCCAAAGGCAGCAGTGTTTCTTCCAAGGGCCTGTCCCCAGGAGAGCTGGAGGACAGAGAGAGAAATAGATTGCATGGAATGGAGATGGCCAAGCTCAAGATGGAGGGTTAAAGGGACCTAGAGAGAAAGAAGCTGGAGCTTGAGAATACCACAATAGCTTTTGAAAGGGATGAAGAGAAATTAGCAGATGAGAGATTTTTGTGGGAATTGGAGCATAAGGCTAAAAGTTTAGACATGAGTCCCCTTGGTGGCAGTGCATCATCTGTGCCTGCAGAAGGCGGGGTATATTTCCCTAAGGATGTAATCAAAGATTCCCATAAGCATGAAGTTATTGGGCAGTGGTTTACAGCCTTGAAATGGCAATGTTGTCCCACCTGGTCCCTGAGAAGAGTTGGGGTGCGGAGTTTTGGGGCCACCTTGATAGTGACGTGATGGATACATTGTTAGACCTCCCCAGTGAGAGTAGGATGCTTTATGCCCACATGAAGGAAGCCCTGAAGGGCATGTATGGATTGGCCCCAGAACTCTATAGACAGAGGTTAAAGAATTGTAAAAAGCTGGAGGCAACCACTTGGGTAGAATATGTATGTTTCTTTTGCAGAGCTATGGATGGTTGGGTGAAGGGTAGCTAAGTGAGTACTTTTGAGGAGCTCTATGATTTGTTTGCATATGAACACTTGTTTGGTAATTGTTTTCCAGAGCTACACCAGCACCTTAGTGATAAAAAGCTAACTAACCTTAGGAAGCTTGCTGAGGAGGCGGACCGCTGGGTGAGTACCCGGGTCCACCAGGGTCATGTGGGAGACTCAGCCAAGGGTGGGCAGGGTCCCCAGCAGAGGAGGGGGAGAGACAAGGTTAAATAGAGGGAGTTCCAGAAAGGGCCCCAAAGTACTTCCCAAGGAAACCCAAGGTAAGGGTTCCCAGCTTCCCCCTGAGAAAAAGTCAGACCCCCCGACAGGTAAACCTGTTCACAGGGGGTCACCTACTTGCTTTCAGTGTAAGCAAGTGGGACACCATTGGTATGATCCCCAGTGTCCCCAGAAGGACCACAATGCATCACCCGTGCACCACCCCGTCACATGGCAAGTGTAGCCCTGGGAGGGGAGGAGATGGTTGCCCAAGGGGGTGGGGTCCCACAGAAATATCCCTTGTCTCTTTAGGAGAATGTGAGATTGAGATGGTCCCTAGGACCCAGCAGCCTGATAACACAAAAAAATACAGGCAGCGGGTGATCATGAATGGCCATAGGGTGGAGGCTCTGAGAGACACCAGGGCCAGTGTGACAGCTGTCAGGTGATCCCCCATGCATTCTTCCATGTAGTTGCCATGGACAACTCAGAGAGCAAGTGTGAGGTGGCTCAGAATCCCTTTGACTAGGGGGGTCTCAGGTACTCTCCAAGTAGCTGTGAGGCCAGCCATGCCTGTGGATTGTCTGTTTGGTGATTTAGAGATCTCCCCTTGGGCTAAGGTGGAAAAGAAGTCTCATTTGAAGATGTTGGGTCTGCCTAAGTGCGTGACCACTCGGTCTATGGCAGCCAGTAAGGGTGTTCAAGAGGTCCTGGAGCCTGAAATTATGGCTCAGGTACCTGCCTTAAAGAAAAGAGATAGGAGGCATGGGAAACCAGCCCCCATTATTCCAACGGTCGAGGTGGAGGCAGACCTTGAGGGGGATGCCCTGGAATCTACAGGGGAGCAAGTTGCCGAACTGGGGCCCTGCCTGAGCTCACCCATTGACAGCAAGGAGGAAGACCCTCTAGGGAGGAATCCCGTGCAGAGCAGAAGTGCCCTTCTCTTGTGGATTTGCGGCAAAAGGCCACAAACCAGGCAGCAGGTGATCATTCTGGATCACATTGGATCTACTGGGAGAATGACCTCCGGTATAGCGAGCCTAAGGATGCTGAGCCTGGGTCAGCCCTTGTGCTGGTGGTACCCCAGCGCTTCAGAGCCTTCCTACTGGGTTTGGCTCATGATGTGCCTTTAGGTGGACATCTGGAGCAGGGCAAGACCTTTGAAAGGCTTGTCAGCCACTTTTATTGGCCCCAGTTGCACAAGAGTTCAGACTTCAGATACTTATTGTAGGACTTGTCAAACTTGCCAGGCAATTGGGAAGAGTGGGAGGAAGCACAAGGCTCCTCTCCAGCCCTTCACTGTGGTCAGCACCACCTTTGAAAGGGTGGGCATTGACATTGTGGGACCGCTAGACCCCCAAGACAGCCATGGGCAACAGGTTTATCCTAGTCTGGGTGTACCATGTTACCCGGTACCTGGAAGCCATGTTAAGAGGACCTCTGAGTCTGGTTAAGGAAGGCTTGTAGAAAGCTCCCAGGAAACCTCCCCAGGATGTATATAGCTACATGCTGGCCTTCAGAAACAAGACTAGGTGATTCAGAGAGTCTCCGTCGTCTTGTGCTGGCGCTGCCCCCGGATCATCCCGCTGCCCCCGGATCATCCGGGGGCAGCGCCAGCACAAGACGACGGAGACTCTCCGAATTGCGGCCTGCTTCTAACGCCGAGGAAGTCTGAACTATTGAACAACAAGGAAAATTATTCCTTGTTCAACAAATTCAGTGGATATAATAAATCCACAACCATATACTACACAACTAGTGTAAGTATTCTTACTGTTGTTTTGTCCTGACGAAAGCTCCATAGACCCGGCTGGGTAATACGGAGCTGAAACATGTCGACTGTATGCATGTTTTAAAAGATATACCTAGATCTAGTAACTCGATCTGAAAGTATACACCTAACCTTTTTATCATTACAAATCACACCCTTCTTTTGAATAAAATGGTCACTTGGGTGAAGGTTTGTTTTTTAATATAATTCTACCCTCTACATTCACCAAAAGTGGTAACGGCCAAATCCATTTCTGGACACTGCTACGCTGCTCCAGAGTGGTCCTCATGGTTTGAGGCTGGCATGCTGCACGAATAGATTACCCAATGACGAATGCCAAACGTCTATGAGGGGCGGAGAACCAGAACATACCGCACTCACGATAAATCATAGCGTTTATGAGGGTTTTCTATACCACTGCAAGTAACGTAGTTACAAGTGTCCTAGTCTAATTCTTGATAGCACACATAATTGCTGGTGACTGGGGGATAGTTGGGCCTCCCTCCGTGAATAATCACCCTAAAAGATCTTGTGGTATCGGAGCGGTCTGTCAGCGACCTGCGCCCTAAATTAGCCCGTGCTGCATATCACCGCCGCTGCCCGAGGCCTAGAATCACCAGAGAACTTCGCTGTCCTCAGCCCGGGACAGCGGACGAAAAACCGAAGGGGCCGCTCTGTGATTGGGCCGCTGTTGGGGGCGCGTCCCGGGGAGCTGCGCTCTGATTGGCTGACACCTGGAATCGCTGCTGCGTCAGGAGGGGCTCGTCTAGTGAGCCGCGCACGGATTGGGCAGCGCCGGAAGCAGTGCTTCGTCACCCGGGGGCTCGTCCTATTGAGCAGCGCTGGGATTGGGCCGCGCTTCAACCCCCATCGCTGAGGACAGCCGGAAAATGAAGGATCATGGCGGCTGGTCGGCAGGGCTCCCGTGAGCGGAGGGAGCCCTGCAGCATCTGAGGAGTGCCCGGTGGAGCACAGTGCAGCGGATCTCTACAAGGATCTCAGGAGTGAGAAAGCCCCGCCCGCTGCCACCGCCGAGTGAAGTGCTGAGAGGAGTCCCCGCCCGCACAGGACCGGTGAGTGGGGCTCGGGTGTTTTGGCCGAAGTACGGCCCAGGGACGGTGGTGCATTTAGGGCAGCCCCAGATGACAGTGGACCGCCCCAATGTAATTACTGAGCCTGCGTGGCTCCAGCAAGGGGCACATTGTTGTTAGCACCGGTGCGCTCCACAAGCTCCGGGGTGCATCATGGTGCCTGGGAGACATGGGGACAGAGTTCCTTGCGAGCAGCCCCGCCTGACAGAGGGCTGCTCCGACGTGGTGTGGTACTTAGGACCCATGAGGCTCCATGGGGGCATGATGAGGTTAGGAGCCAGTGTGCTCCACGATGGCAGAGGTGCAGTCAGGGCGGCCCCGGATGGCAGTGGGCCGCCCCAACGTTAATAATGGGGCAGAGCCTAAGTGTCTCCAACAAGTGGGTAGTTTTGCTACTTAGAGGGCCCAAGTGGCCCAGGAGCAGTGTCAGGCCCCCAGTTATTTACAGAGCCCCGTGTGGCTCCACCCTGGCTATTGGTTTTAGAACCTGATGGTTACAACGATGGGGCATTCCGAGGCACATTGTCGTAGCCTGAGCGGTCCCATCAGAGAGCGGGCCGCCCCAACGAGAATGGCATTATTTGAAAGGAGCCAGAGTGCTCCAAGGCCCATATTTGTTTTTTAGAGCCTAGATGGCTCCAACCTTTTGAGCAGTGTGTTAAAAGGGGCTAGTGAGAGCCCATGCTGCAGTTTTGCTGTGTTACATCTGCCCAGCAAGTAGTGGGCAGCTGCACCGTTAAGGCGCAATCTTTGTAAGAAAGTCCCTGAGAGGGACAGAAGTGGCACAGAGGTGCCAGGCCTTCCACAGCTGCGCAGCACTTAGTGCCAGCTGCAACGTTTAGGCTCTGTTGTTGTTCTCAGCTGCCCAGCAAGTAGTGGGCAGCTGCAACGTTTAGGTTTGTGCCGGTGGCGCACCCCTGACTGGCGCTGCAATGGCCGCGCGCCCTTACATTCTGGACACAGGCATTTTGAGCCCCTTCTTGGAAGGCCAGTTGGCCAAGGGGGCTGGTATGTGGATAGGGCGCAAGGCCCGAAGGTGATTGTTGCTCAATGTGATTACCTGTTAGGTTTGTGATGATAATTGCCTAATGTGATTTATGTGCTAGAGTGATGTGGTGCTAGGAAATGTAATGTTTTACACACCCTGTGTTTTATACCTCTAAACTGTGGGTTATGATTATGAGGTTATCTTACCTATGTAGGTTTATGCTAGTGAGATGTTTTCACTCTGTGAGTTACGCCCCTAAATGTGAGTCATGCTTAGAGGGAGGGTCTAATGTGTTTAGACTAGTGAGGAGATTGCCTACTGTATTTATACTAGTTTGTCCTAAATGTGATTTCTGCGTAACGTGCTTTGCCATTATGCCTGTGATACCTCTAGATGTGCTTTCATGCTTAGTAGGTTGTTTTGCATAGTATAGTTTATACTAGAGAGGTTATGTGTCCATGCGTGATCTGTGCCTATGGTTATTAGTATTGCGTAGTGTGTACCTACCTATTACCAGTGGTTACTGGTTGTGGTCTAGAATTGTTGTTTTGTGCTACACTTATTCTATGTTCTAGAAGTGCTATTTCTGCTAAGTGTTGATTCTAACAGTGGCCCATGTGACCCTGTCCTGGTGTAAATAATCCCTTGTGAATATTGGCCGTGCCAGTTGGCACAATGTATATTGTGTGATTACTATCTGATGTGTTTTGACAATACAAAAGTTATTTTTATATAACCTTGTGTGGGGTTCCTTTTGTAGTGTGCCTGGAATGTTGTTGCTGTGAGTGTGCGCAAATGCTTTACACATTGCCTCCGGGATAAGCCTGTCTGCTCGTGCCAAGCTACTAAGGGGTGAGCAGGGGTTATCTTGGCGTGTGGCTCCCTTGCCCTGACTAGAATGGTGGTTTCTGCCTGGCTTTGGCGTAAGCCTTAGCCAACCAGAAATCCCAGTTCTAATAGTGACTCACAGGGTCAGAGCTTACATCAAGGAGGAGGTCTCGGAGATGTTTGCCTTGGGGGTGATTGAGTCCTCTAACAGTCCTTGGGACAGCCCAGAGGTCTTGTTCCCAAAGGCTGCTGCACGGGGTGCCACACCAGAACTCCCTTTCTATGTGGACTACCGAGGGCTCAATTCAGTCACCAGGACTGCCGCGCACCCATTCCAGGAGCTAATGAGCTTATTGATCAGTTGGGGGCTGCCCGGTACCTCAGCACATTTGATCTAATGTCTGGGTACTGGCAGATCACCTTAACTGATGGGATAAAGGGAAGTCAGCATTCTCCACACCAGATGGGCACTTCCAATTCCCGCTTATGCACTTTGGGATGAAAAATGCCCCTGCCATCTTTCAGAGGTTGGTCAACCAGGTGTTGGCTGGACTGGAAGATTTCAGTGCCGCCTACTTGGATGACATTGCAGTATTCAGCACCATTTGGGAAGAACATCTGTGCCACCTCTGGGAAGTGTTGATGGCGCTGCGCAGAGCAGGCCTCACGATCAAGGTGTGCAAGTGCCAAATCGGGCAGGGTTCCGTGGTGTACTTGAGGCACCAGGTAGGAAGCGGCCAGGTGGCGCCCCTACAACCCAAGTTTGATACCATCCTGACATGGGAACCCCCCAAAACCCAGACACAGGTAAGAGCATTTTTAGGACTCACTGGGTACTACAGGAGGTTTGTCAAGGTGCATGGCAACCTTGTTGCACCCTTGACTGAGCTGACTTCCAGGAAGCAGCCCAAGAAAGTGAACTGGACTGACACCTGTCAGAAAGCTTTTGACGCTTTGAAGACTGCCATGTGCACAGCACCCGTGCTTCAGGTGCTCAACTTCTCAGAGGAATTAATTGTCCAAACAGACGCTTCAGAGCATGGTGTGGGGGCTGTTCTTTCACAGATTCATGAGGGGCGCCTAGACCAACCTGTAGCCTACATCAGTAGGAGGTTAGGTTACTTCCACAGGAACAGAGGTGGAGTGCAATTCAGCGGGAGGCATTTGCTGTGGTCTGGGCACTGAAAAAGTTGAGACCATACTTGTTTCGGATTCACTTCCGGGTACAGACAGACTACAGGCCCCTCAGATGGTTGGTGCAGATGAGGGGTGAGAATCCAAAGTTGTTGAGGTAGTCCAATTCCCTACAAGGGATGGACTTCACGGTAGAACACAGCCCTGATACAGAACATGCCAATGCTGATGATTTGTCCAGATTTTTCCACCTTAGTGTAGAGGAATCCCAAGAGGTTGGGTAGTTCTCCCCACATTTCAGCTGAAGGGGACACATGTCAGACATGGTACCATTGGCATGAGTCTCCCTTCCAATTTTTGCTGTTATCTCCTCTGTTTTTGATATGTTTTTGCTGGTTAGATGCTTTGGGCACTGTGCCACTGCTATTCACTTCCACAGTGCAAGTGCTCCCTATTGTAAATTATTGTAATGGATTATTGACTCCATGATTGGCTAATTTGATTTACTAGTCAGACCCTAGTACAGTGCACCATGTGTGCCCAGGGCCTGTAGATCAAATGCTGCTAATGGGCTTGCAGCACTGATTGTGCCACCCCCAGAAGCAGCTTGTAAAGTGTGTCTCAGTCCTGCCATTGCAGAGCCTGTGTGCAGGCTAGTACTGCCATGTTGACTTGGTAAGTGCACCCCCTTACCAGTCCCAAACCTTCCCTTTTCTACATGTTAGCCATCCCTAAGGTAGGCCTTATGGCAGGGTGCATTATATGTGAAAGGTAGGACATGCCCTGATATTTGTAGCATGTCCAGATAGTGAATTACAGCCAATTTCGTGTTTCACTATTGCAAGGCCACCTGTCCCCATAGGCCAGAATGGGCAGTTTGATTATAACATCTTATAGTCCTAACTGACCCAGGGAACATGGTAGAAAAACTAATTTAGTATTCCTGAACTCAGAATGATAAAATACATCTTTTAGTAACAATGGTTTTAACATTCTGTGTTTGAAAATACCACTTTTTGAAAGTAGGTATATTCTTGCCTAAACCAGCCAGCATGCCTCTGCTAGGTTGTGTATTGCATGTCTGGTTTGTGAGTATCAGGGGCTGAGGGGGCTCCAGGAGGTAGTGTGAGTCAGCACTAGGCTGAATAGACCTATCTGCATTGGGATTGGTCGGAGGAGTAGCACCTGGGCCTGAATAGGGCTGTGCCTGCCTTCCACAAAGCTGACTCCACCTCCTGTGGTACGTCTGATGGCCCTGGCCAACACTGACAAAGGAAGAAGTTGTACAATGGCAGAATGCACCCTCAACTGGTTTGGACTAGGTACAGACACTCTCTGCCTTCAGAGACAAAGGATTTGTGTGTATAAAAAGGGGGACCCATACCCCAGAACTTTAGATCACTCCTGGACATCAAGACAGACCTTTTGCTAAGGAGAAGAACCAGAGATTCTGCAGGAGTTTTTGACTTCCCCTGTGTCAGTGTGTTGCTTTCTGGGGTTGGCCTGCGGTGGTTTCTTTATTGCCACAGAAAGGAGAAATACTTTTATTTGCAACTTTCATCGTCTTGAAGAATAATCTCCAAGGGCTTCAACTTTGCTTGCCTCCTGCTGAAGTCTCAGGGATACAAGACTTCACTACCAGCTACCCCCTGAATTTTCTTGCTGGGAATTCTGTCTGCAGAAGCCTGCGTGTTGTTGGGAGCTGAAAGCATGACTCAACGAGTAGAAGCGTGTCGCATCCGCAGCTTTAGCATCATCGGAGAAGCGTGTCGCCACAGTAAGGGTTGCCATTGCATCAAGAAGAGAAGTGTGTCTCTGTTGCAGCTGTGTGTCTTTGCATCACCGGAGAAGCGTGTCGCAACCGCAAGGGTCGCATCGCATCACCGGAGAAGTGTGTCGCAGGGCCTGTCGCGGCACCAAATTTACAGAGTCGCCGCATGGCCACCGGGCGTGCACGCATCATCTTCACATCGTCGCATTGAATCAAGGGCTGATTACTCAGCAGTGGTTGCTCCTGAAACAGGAGCTCTATTTATAAGAAGAGAAAACAATACTAGGTGGACCTTCGTGAGGTTCACTATGGGGTAACAAGCACAGGAAATCATGAGTGGGAGAAATGGATGTAAAGTTCCTTTTTTCTGGAGGTCCCTTTTTCTGGTTTTGACAATTGGACGTGGAGAGCTAATTGTTTCAATGCAACATGAGTAAGGAATTCCCAAATATTACATTGCTCCCCTTGATTGGTAGGAGTCTTGAAAGTATGGCTAAAATGTATAGTGTATAGTCATATATAAAAAAAGAAGCCCAGATTGCTCAGCTAGAAGAGACTTGCCTAACTCAATAAAAACATTGTAATGAAACATTAGGAAGGAACATACATTTTTCTGTCAGAGCGGCAGACTGGGAGGGATGTCACCTTTGTGAAAATATATGCTCTGCTTGTAGACCAGTTGGGTTGCAGGGATACAGTATTGAAGAAGGTTGCGGGGTTTATTTATTACCCAATGATATTAGGGGGGAGGGGGGTTTAATTGTGTAGCTAAGTAAGTTTAGATTGAACTTTGCTTGCCTCCTGCTGAAGTTTCAGGGATACAAGACTTCTCCACCAGCTGCCCCTGAATATCCTTGCTTGGAATTCTGTCTGCAGAAGCCTGCCTGTTGTCGGGAGCTGGAAGCGCAACTCAACGAGAAGAAGCGTGTCGCAACCGCAGCTGTCGCATCATCAGAGAAGCTTGTCGCCACCGCAATGGTCGCCGTCGCATCACTGGAGAAGCTTGTCTACGTTACAGATCTGTGTCTTCGCATCACCAGAGAAGCGCGTCGCAACCACGAGAGTCGCTGACGCATCACTGGAGAAGCGTGTTGCACGGCCTGTCACGGCTCCAAAGTTACAGAGTCGCCGCACGGCCACCAGGCGTGCATGCATCATCTTCATGTCATCACATCGCATCCAAGGCGCCATCTTCTCGCATTGCACCAGATCGTCGCATTTCATCAAGGCGCCATCTTGTCGCATCGCAACCGAGCTGCACCACGAGATCAACGCATCACCTCCCCTCCGGTAAAGAACAGACGCATCACCTACATTGCGCATGCACTGAGGAACAGATGCATCGCCTCCCCTGAAGCAAGGAACCGATGCATCATTCTCCCTGCAAACCTTTTGTTTATCCTGCGTGACGCATCCAAAGGTACTTTGTGAGAAACGTGTCGCATTTACCATCTAAAGTGAACTAAGCTGTTTCTACCAATTTAAAGCCATTTTCTTAATACTGTATTGTGAATTTTTGTCATTTGGGTCTTGTGTTAAGTCTATTTAAAGAATACTTATTTTTATAAAACCTGTGTGGTGTCCATCTGTAGTGTTTTCACTGTATTACTGTATGTGTTCACAAATGCTTTACACACTGCCTCTGACATAAGCATTCCTGCTAGTGCCAAGATACCAAGAACAGGGGTTATTTAGGAGTGTAGCCTCCTTACTCTGACTAGAAGCAAGAGTCCCTATTTGGACAAAGGTGCAAGCCATTGCCAACTAGAGACCGCCAGTACTAACAAAGAGTTAAAAGGGGAACCAAAAAAGTAAAACAATGGAAAACTAGTGGACTATTCACCACTCCTCAACATTTGATCAGGCAAAATACCATTACTCACAGGGCAACACATGCAATTGCAGAAATTAGTAATTATCCTACCGCCCCATGCAAAATGCAGGCATGGTAAGAAATAAAAGTGAATGAATACTTGAATAGAGGTGAAGAAGGAGTGACACAAACAGACTTCTTGTATCTATATGTATGTGGAGTCTACTCGCCTATTTTGTTTATTGCGAGGGTCTGGCAGCCAACAATACCTTCCAGATTCCCCAAACAGGATCTAACAAGGAGTATCACAATGCAAATTGTCTCTCTCCTGTTGTTTACAATAGAAGTAACTAACACCAAAGTTATTGCTTATTACATACATCTGTTAGACTACATGTAAGTTATTGCTAGTCGACCGGTACTAACAGTGTATTATCAATTCAACCTTAAAGGGCTACAGGCTGTAGCATATGGTTATTACAATAAATAGGCTGGCCTGGGAATCATCCTTTACTCTGCATGCTTTACAACGCATGTCAGTACACCACATTTTTTACTCTGCAAAAACTTTTACAACGCAGTCCTTTACACCGCAAACCATTACAATGCATTCTCCAGTACAATGCCCCTGTGGAGTTAGTATAGTAAATTGCATTGTAATGTACAATGCGTTTTAATGGATTGCATTGTAAAGGTTTTTGTGGAGTAAAAGAAAGCAGCATGCCTCTCACTTGGCTCCAGTGATCCATTTAAAGTGTTTTAATAATTAACATGTTGACTGTGCTTTTTTTTAAAACCCCATCAGCCCTTTACTTTTCCCTCCCATCTTTCTGTGTCCCCATTGCCATGCCAACCTAAACCAACAACCCACTTCCTCCCTAAGAAACAACCTGGAACCAGTGTGCTGGAGCTAAGCTATGGCCGACTGAGGTAATTTGGGGGAGATGCAGAGATTTTGTTTTCAGAGGCCAGTCACTGCTCTTATGTAATCAATCAGGGACGGACCAAAGAATACAAGCCCACTGCTGATTTATTTTATTCAGCAAAAACAACAAAATCATGGAAGGAATGCTTGAATTAACCTCAGCCACTGTTGATTGCTCTGGGCTGCATTCTAGAACATAGTTTTACACTCATTGTGCCATTCTAGACAGAGGCCAGTGGCAGTTCCTCTGCTAAGATGGAGGAGCGTAGCCCCACTGCTGCAGCTGCAAGCTGAATGCAAAAAAGAAAATTATAATAATAATTTTGTTTTTTTCATTTAGCTTGCAGCTGAAGCCAGGTGGGTGGGAATATGCTCCCCGTGCATCACCGGGGTAGGAGTGGAGGCAGCACTTAAAGTGTGAATGATGCTTCGGCTGGCCATCTTGGGCCGGCCAAAGTGTCATGCGCACTTTGCATGTTCTCCACGCAGGCTGTATTACAGCCTGCCAGCCTCTGCCTGAGCACCGAACCACGGCACTCAGACCAATAGCAACGCTGTTAAGGCAGTGTTGTGATTGGCCAGGGGATTCTGGGAGGCTGTGTGCTTCCTGCCATGCAGAGAGGTGGACGGAGAAAGAAGAAGCAGTGGTCCTCCCCTGCCCCCCCCCACCTGCCATGCCTAGACATGGGCACGTATGCCCATGTCTAGGCATACCTGTCACACTTAGAACATCTAAAGCAAATATTAGAAGGTGAGGATAGAAATGCTTGAATTTATACCAGCCACTAGCGATTACTCTAGGCCATATTCCAGACCATAGTTTTTACCCATTGTGCCATTCTAGAAAGAGACCCTCTTTGTGCATTCAGTCTTTTGTCCTCCTTCAACAGGAACAGTCCAACCAAAACTGCCAGGTAAGGTTCCCTTCAGATGATAACACACGCAACCCCAGACCGGTTTCAACCTACTTAGTTCTCATCAATGAGGTATAGCTTGAATTCTATAGCACAGCAAACACAAGACCCATGTCTAGGCACACTTTTTGCACTTAGGGTGTCTAATACAAAAACAACATTGTGATGCAAGGAATGCTTGTATTAATCTCAGCCACGGATGATGCCCTGGGGTGAATTCCAGACCACCATTTTTCACCCACTGTGCTGTTTTACAAAGAAGACCCACCTTATGAAATCAGTCTTTGTCCTGCTCCAACAGAAAAAGTCTTTATAGGTGTTTGATGTATATGCCTTAAGTGGACAATGGTTTGCCCAGACGTGGGTCCCTTACTCACTGTGCCACTGAAACCAGACTATACTTGACTGAAGAGGAGCAATCAGGGCAACCCAGCCTTAGATGCTTGTGTTCCAGTTCAGGAAAAACCTAGCCTGCAGTTCTACTGGAGCCGGGTCCGGACTGATTTGCCTATTACTGAGACCAGGCTGAGGTGGGATGGTGGTCAAAAGAACAATGGGCTTGAATGCTACCCTAAGTGCTCGTCAGTGGTTAGAGTTCTTACAAATATTCCTACAATTACCTTGTTTGATGTATTTCTGCCAAGGGCGCTATCCTTGCAAGGGTCAACTGTATCTACTCATGACATTAGAAAATATACAAATTAAAGCTGGCATAACAATATACAACCCTTCCTAAGAGTGCCTAATAAGGATTCTCATAATGCAAGGGATTTACCAACCGGATTTTCTAAGAATGGTAACCAACACCAGACCTCTCCCCTAACATGGCCATCAATGAGAATCCATGTAACCCAATGCCTATCTTCAGGCTTGAACACAATGTAATACCAATTCATTGTTTAAGGTCTATTGGCTTTATCCTGTGCCTTTTATAATAAATAATTCTGGTCTATTGCTTTTGTCAGAGGTTTACATAATAAACACATTACCCCTATGGCCTTTTTCAAAGTTTTCCCAAATGAAACAATGAGGCCTATTGCCTTCATCATCAGATTGTCCACCCAAAAACAGGCCTACAGTATGGAGCACAAGGTATACCACAAAGCAATCATCAATATACAATCATAAAATGATAAATATGAACATTTCAACTGGCAAAACTATGTACAACCTTTCCCCCATTTGGGCAGGGTCAAAATCCCTCTCTCAGTGTTGCTTCTGAAACCTATTTTTCTGTTGATCACATAAGGACGACAACGGCTGTCAAGCCACACCTAAAACAGAAATAAAGTGTCCTAATAAACCTTAAACAGCTTCATAGGTGCCCGTATGTTCTCCACAAAGTGAAAAGGTATCCACAGAGATAGTCCTAACTGCACAGCCAATGTCTGCCTGTTAGACCTGCCAGCCTTAGGGTGATCTTCCACCAAACTTTTTTCCTCTCCTCCTCCATTTTGCTAAACCTATTTTTGTTGGCCTTAGGACTCTGTGCACTCTAGCACTGTAAAATAGCAATTAAAAGCATAAAGTGGCAACTGGGCATATCTAGTCATGCTGGACCGGATCAAAGTTAAAAGTTCTAACTCTCCACAATGGAGGGCGAGGGGGATACAGTCCCAGATTAGTCCCACTGAAGATTTATCTTCTCATGTTTTGTGGCAAGAATTCTGTTTGCATTAGAGAGGGCCACAGAAAGGAAGGAGAGTGTTGCTGGCGGTGGTCAGAGAAGTGTGAAAAGCAGGAAGGGTGTAGCGGCTGGGCGGGTTTGAGCTTTGTGTTTGTAGTCCTCTGCGGGCGATCGATGCTTGCTGTGCAAAGAGATGGGCAGACGGCCACTCGTGCGGATTTTAGGTGGGAGCAGCGTTGTTCCAGTGCCAACAGGCCCATTCACGATAGTGATGAGCCCAAATGCTTGATTTAAAGAGCTTGTGAGCCATACCAAGGGTCCAGGACCTGGGAGGCAGCACTTGGGGTTCAGGAACTCACTGTAGCTGGGTCAAGGAGATCACGCTGACAAGAATAAAAATTCACACAATTACTCATTATTCTAGAGGATGGACTTTAAATTTCCTAAAATGGAGACCTTTTAAAGGGACGCCCGTAGTTATCGCCACAAGCTGTGAGGGGAACGGCCAGCAGACTACTGTTCCCAGCAGACCAAGGGGGCAAAGGCACAGTGACGCTGTTTCCCGTACCCAGAGGCGTGATAAAATCACCCGCAGGCTCCCGCAGTGTGGGATGCCTGTAGCTATCGCCACAAGCCGTGAGGGGAACGGCCAGCAGACTACTGATCCCAGCAGACCAAGGGGGCAAAGGCGCAGTGATGCTGTTTCCCACACCCGGAGGCACGATAAAATTACTGGCGGGCTTCCGCAGTGCCACACGCCTGTAGCAATCACTACAAACAGTGAGGGAACGGCCAGCAGACTATTGATCCCAGCAGACCAAAGGGGCGAAGGCGCAGTGATGCTGTTTTCCATGCCCAGAGGCGCGATAAAATCACTGGCGGGCTCCCGCAGCATGGGACGCCCATAGCTATCGCCACACGTCGTGAAGGGAATGGCTAGCAGACTACTGATCCAAGCAGACCAAGGGGGCGAAGGCGCAGTGACGCTGTTTCCTGTGCCCGGAGGCGCAATATAATCACCTGCAGGCTCCCGCAGCACGGGACGTGCGTGGGTACACCCGGGCAAATCCCAGGCCAAGGGCAGACCCGTCTTCACCAGTCAAAGTCTGGATAAGGCTGGGCTGGGCTTACTCTCTTGGTTCAGTTCATTGACTCTAATATCAGCGCTCACCCTCTCCTGGAACTGGACTATGCAAATTATTGAGAGTCTGGAGAATTTTTACCAAGTAGCATGTAAGACTCACAACATCCTCTACTTTGCCTTGACTTGAGTTTAAGTGGACTATGGCTAAAGTAAGGTGGGTGGATGAACGGGTGAGCACACCAATGTCTTTGCAGAGCTCAACTCTTGATAGTTTTTTAATGCGAGCTGCAAAGGTCATAGATAAAGAAATACTTGTAGTCCAACGCCGTCTATCAATAGACTATATGTGTGAATCAGGATGCAACAACTGGTGAGCTAAAAAGGGCTACTGCCCCAGAGAGTTATGTTTTAAAACAATCGGCAAAGGATTCAGTTAGCCCTGAGCTGTCTCCCAACGACTCCAAGTAGTTACAGTACCCTGTCCCCCAGCCAAAAGACGAAGCCTAAACATTTAGAACCTGAATTTGTAGTAAATACCAGATCCAAGAGAAAACAGAGACAGACCCTCATTGGGGAGAGTAACAGGTCTATCGTCGCATCACCAGTAGAACTGAACCCCTCCCCTATGATACCGCCTACTGCAGTCTTATCTTCACAAGACATCAAGCCTCTAATGGATGGTTTCGAAGAAATAATGCAAAAAAGATCACTACCCATCATGAATAGGCTTGATAACCTAGAAATGAGTGTGGAAAACGTAAAACAGATACTCTACTCCCAAACCTTGGAATCAATTAATCATGGTCTATTAAGCCCAGAGACTGTAAGCCAACGAGGAGATGATCACGGAGGTGAAGCCAGCAGGAAAACTAGCAATAAGGCGTAAAGGCACCATTGTAATTTAGTGCAACCCATAGTGAAGACTAGTTAACACGCAAATGATCAGGTTACACTAGTAGACACTCGTAGGGATAACCACAGGCAACGTAAATATGACGGATACATAGATCCTAACATCACAAGTTTGACATAGAATAAGAAAGATTTGGTCCCACCTAGACAGTCAAATTTACAATCAAACGATGCTCCCTTAGGCGAAGGAAACTGTAATGATGTAACTTTATATCTTCCCTAGACTGCTGCCCTTACGTGGTGATTTTAACTAATGTACTACCACTTAGAGGTGAGAAAAAGGAATCCTTTACTCAATTAAAGAATAAGGCCTGTCACTGGCTCACACAGAACACTGATTTTTCTAGTTCCTGCTATCATGATATCTTGTACACCCGCAGAGTGCACTGGGTCGGACCCCTACGGAAGACAGCAAAGGGAGACTGCATAGTGAATAATTGCAAATCGCTAGATCTTGCAAGGCAATTGCTCCAGAGTTGGAGGCTATAACCTAGACATGAACCAGCGAACAAAATGGAATTAGTGCCCCTTGGCATCTTCTGTAGGCATTTGAAGCAGACTAGGTCAAATCACCTACAAATTGCCCACCCACCCCATAACCCATTATTAAGGCAAGTTCACTTTCCCTTGGAAGTCAGCAATAGATTTGAAGTTCTTACTGAATTAGATAGCCCTAATTGACTAAATCGAGGGAGAAGGGCCTCGGTATACAGTGCAGTCATAACCACCCATGTTGAGGGATACACAATTAGTGATAACATGGCGGGTAAGGAGTTAGTTATTATCCTTCCCACAGGGCAAAATTCCCATGAAGTATCCCAGATACCAATAAATGTTAACTCTAAACCTAGCCAAAGGCAACGGGGAAGTGAGTGTATTGATCAATCATTAAAGATTGTTTCCTGGAATATTGCCGGTATTAAATCCAAATTAAGTGATCCAGAATGGGGCAGATGGTTGACAGTAACCAAATATGCCTATTCCAGGAAACCTGGGCGACAGAGCAGGTATACCGGGTGGAGTTTACCTCATTTAGCATTGAGTCCAGGCCATCAAAAGTGGGACTCCCTCCTGGAGGGCTACTTATTTGGGTCAGGACAACGCTAAACTGTAGAATCAAGAACCTGGGGGAAGACTCTCAGGAGATTCTTGGTATTGATATGTCATGGCCAAAAAAGAGTGTCCAAATTAGACTGATTAATATCTACAATAGGTTCAGTAGTCATTATAAGCCTTCTGAAATCATAAAAACGTTAGTCAATTACTTAGAGAAATGAGTGGAGGGCCTTTTCTTATACTTGCAGGTGATTTTAACACAACCTATGAGCCGGTAGATTATATCCAGGAGTTAGTGCAGGAAGAAGAGCAAGCTAGGGGAGTTAAAAACTACTTACCCCTCCCATTAAAAGACTCACTAAAATGGGTCAGCAAGTATTGTCTCTTACCCTTGCACACGGGGTGCGCACCTGTAATGGGTGGACACCAGTTGATGAGGCAGCTGAATTTACTTTTAAGAAGGGTAGTATAAAAATTAGGATAGACTACATCATGGCGGACCTTAACATGTGGTCTCATGTCAAGGATATAACTGTCTTAATCTGTGATGATAGTGATCATAATGCTCTTTGCTTGGAGGTAACTGGCCTTCCAATCTTTGAGAATCAATTCCCCCAAAATACAGTACCTATTGTAACGACAAATAAAAACAGACATATTAAATGGCCCAGGGTGGTAGCTGACGGGCAATTAATCCCAAAAAGTTATGAAGAAGTGGCTCAGACCCTTGTGGTAGTTAGCGCCTTAGACCATAATGAGGATGATTTTATTCTAGCCTGTTATCAGTAACTGTCCAATAGCATTCAACAATACTTTAGCAATTCAATTAGTCTTAACACCTTTAAACGAAACACTGTCCCATGGTACAATGAGGATTGTAGATTAGCAAAGGTTAACTTTATGGTAACAGTAAAGTAAGGAGTCCAAGAGGTTATTATGAATAGTAGAAGGTTGTACAAGAGAGCTCAGGCTGGAGCAAAAAAGACCTGGGAGGCCAATAACAGGCGCTCATTGGATGAGGCCTCCAAACAGAAAGATAGTCAAATGTTCTGGCACTTACTTACTTAAGGCTCAGCCAAGCAGGTCAGTGAAGATGACTTTTACATTCGGCCACAGGTCTAGGAAGATTACCTTAAAAAACTTTACACTGGAGTGGCCCCTAATTTAGAAGAAGGAACCATGGTAGATGTAGGGGAAGATACCTTGGTGCCAATAAAGGAATATTTAGAAGGTTTCTCCCTAATAGAATTCATAGTAGCCATTAACCAACTCCTGGTAGGAAAAGCCCCAGGCTTAGATAGACTTCCCAGGAGATTTGTATAAAGCCGAGCCTAATATTTGGGGCCCATTGTTCCAAAAGGATTTTAATGCCATTCAACGAGGGGGCATATTCCCCATACATGGAAAGGAGCGGAAATATTACACATTTTTAAAAAAGGAGAGAAAGCGAACTCCTAAAATTATAGCCCGATAAGCCTCATAGATGTCTCCCAGAAACTCTTTTGTAAAGTTTTTTTCTCCGCATTCAAAATTGGATGGGGGAGAATAACATTATCTCACACCTGCAGGCTGGCTTTAGATCATCTACAAGCACCCTAGACCAAGAATTTATATTTTTGTAATTAATCTGGAAGGAAGTTAAGCTTTTGAAGGGTCATCTATATGTTGTTTTCGTTGACCTTAAAACAGCTTTTGACCGTAACAAGTTGTGGGCCACATTGAGGAAATTATAACTACGAAGTGATCTACTCCAGTTATTAGTTCGCCTGCATGGCGATAATTATGCGAGAAGCAAGTGGAAGTCAGATGGCAGCATTACTTATATTATTGCAATCACCATAGGTGTACTCCAGGGGTGCGTGCTTGCCCCAACTCTATTCACCCTGTACATCAATGGGTTGATCCAAGAGCTATATGATTGAGGAGGTGATACTTCCAGATTAGCGGACAGTCCCTTACCCTCCTTGCTGTTCGCAGACGACACACTCCTTATTTCTAAGACCCCGAAGGGTATCCAAAACACCTTAAACAAATTTGCAAAAGCCTGTAAAGATCGGGGCCGCAAAATTAACTGCTCAAAAACTAAATATATGGTTTTTAACTCCTATAAACGATCGAAGGGTAAACTGATATTGGGTACCCAATAATTAGAGGAGGTTAAGGGCTTTGATTACCTAGGAGTCAGAATTAGTGACTACTTAGTATGGACTCCCCAGATTCAAAAGAGAGAGTCAACAATACAACATGTGGACTGTGCAATAGCAAGGAGGCTAAGATGTTCAACCTTTCGCTCAATTTCTCCTGTGCTTCAGATACACAGGGCCAATGGCTTAGGTGCAGCTCTTTATGGAGTCAAATTGTGGGGTTTGGAGAACACAAAAAAGTTAGAGGTAGTGGAAAATAGATTTCCTAGGGCAATACTTAATGTCTCAATTATTAGTCCAATTTCATGACTGCGCCTCGACTTAGGAATTAAATCTATCTCACATTTTTCTGTCCTTGGAGCATTGATGTTTTGGGTTAAAATCTGGGTTAACAACACTGAGATCCACGTAAAAGAGGCAGTGGTGGAATTATTAACCCTTCAAACCCAGAAAGGCGAACTGTCTTGGTTTAAAAGGGTTAGGAAATGGCTGTATCGCTTGGGTTTGGATATGATGTGGGAGGTCCCTGATTCTATTACAAAAAGAATTGTCCCCTTGCTAAAGACGCGATACTGGGACTTTGTCAACTCCTCCAGTATTGAAACTGCAGCACGTGGCACTTTAACCTTGCAATTTTCTAAATGCTAAGAGTTGTTTTAACTTTGACATGTTCATGGATGAAATTGAACCACCACAGACACGAGTACTCTATATCCAGTTCAGGCTTGGGACTTTACCACTAAATGCATGGATAAACAATTGGGCTAATGTTACAGTCACTCCAATGTGCCCTACATGTCTGACTGTACAAGAGACAATTGATCACTTTTTCTTTATGTGTCCTGTGTACAGAAACATAAGGAAAATATGGATTATCAAAGCCTGTCAATTGCTCTACTTTTCACGTCCATCTGAAGGATTACGTATATTTTGGTCGTACACAACACATTGGCTTGTTTTTGCAATCACAAGATACCTGGTATATGCCTGGTGGCAGAGATCGAAAGCCTCATTGTGAAAAGTGCCATGGATGGATGTCCTTAAATATGTCTTTTTATGTTTGTATAGCTATTTTAGAACTGTAAATATTAAATATTTTAGTATATTTGACATCTGTTTTAAGCAAGGTCTTAAGACAAAAACACTATGAAATGATTTTCCACTAATGTACTATGGGTCAATATGTATTTGTGTACTTTTTTATGCTGTTTTTATGATCATGCAGCTGGTTGCTCAATAAAATATATAAAGGCTCCTGCATTGGTTGTGTGTTGAGGAGTGCGTCTGCAGGTACTATTTTACTCTGTTAGGAACGTGTCTTAAAAGTGGCTTCCTGGACCCACTCCTCCCACTAGCCCGACAGAGAAAATCAATTTGCTCCCAATCCACTCTGTGGCGAGGCACAGAGGAAAGGTCATTGCTGTTTAACATGGGGAGCCATATCATGATGTCCTTTTCTATGCTGTGCCTGTGCCAGCACAGAAGGGATCATGCACTTCTGTTTGGCATCTTATGCGAAACATTAAATCAAAATATCTTTGAGCTAATGCATGGTTTCCTGACAGCAGAACTCTGAAACACAAAGAGGCAATTACTGCCCTGTGTTTCCAAGCTCTGCTCTCAGCAAAACATGCATTTACTTCAGACATATTTAGGGTGTAATTTACAATCTTTTTATGTGGGGCAGCACCACAAGCCTTCCTGCTGTGTTGCTCTACGGCAAAAGAAAAGGGCAGGAATGCACCATATCTATCAGATATGGCATATTCCTGTCCTTCTCCTTGTGCTGTTGCACAAATGGCTGCCATGCACCAATGCATGCACCCTTATGTCATAGTGCAAAGATGTCTGCGTTTTAGGGGTGATTGTTTTTGTGCAGGAGGGGAGACCTTCCTGCACAAAAACAATAATTAGAGGTGATTTCATCTTTCTATGTGTTCTGCAGAATGCACACATAGAAAGAGGAAAAAGCAAAGATAATTAACATTATTTCTCCTTGTTGTGCCTCCCCTATGCCACCCATCAGGAGGCGTAGGCTTTTGATACATTCCTAGGTTTACAAAATCTCAAGATCTCGTAAATCTGGGACTGTGTCAAATGCCATGGGTGTTACTTGGGAACACACACCGTAACGCCCAAGGCACGCCTCCCTATTGCAGGATGAGGCAATCTAGCAACTTGCACTGCATTGCCTCAGTTCATATCTACAAGGCCATGAAAAGCCACTCAGGGTGGCTTTACATGGCCTTGTAGATATGTCCCTGCAGTGTGCGCTGCCGGACCGTCACTAAAAGTGACCTTTCTGCGACACAGAGGCCTTGTAAATGAGTCCCATAGATTTAATGTATGTGCTCAAGATGCCCCAAAAAAAGCTCAGAGACCTCTTCTGCACTGACGCAGCACTGAAAACAGCATCATGATGTGCCCCCTGATGTGCACATGTTCGAGTACCACAATGTTCAGGTGATACTGTTGTTTTATTGTGCATGGCTATTTAACGCACCTAAATCCTACAGACAACACAGTTTCACTGTACTATTATCTGATAAATAAATATAGAAATATGTTTGGTGCATCATCTTGTGTCCATAAATATGGACCAATAATATAAGAAAATAATACATATGGATAAATACAGACCTTGTTGTCAAAATGCATACATTTAATAAATCTGCCCCCCCCCTTTCATGCTATGTGCCAGTACATGTCAGAATGATTTCCACGGGTTTAGGGTGGAGTCAGCCATTTCCATTAGACTCAAGACTAATCCATTAACCCCTTGCATGCTTGTGACAGAACCGTTCCGCCACAATCCTCGGGTGAGCTGTGCTTGTGACGGAACGGTTCCGTCACGGCCCGCTCGCCGCGCCTGCGCAGCGTGAATTCCGCGCCTGCGCTGACGAATTAATGGGCGGGCGGGTTCGTGACGGAACCGTTCCGTCACAAGCACAGCTCACCCGCGAGCCGAGACGGAGCGGTTCCGTCACAAGCACGGGACCGCCGCGCGGCCGCCCCACCCCCTTAGCGCTGCGGCGGAATAGCCGCCGCAGCGAAGGGGTTAAAAAAAAGCATTTGCAATGCAATCGTTCTTGCATTTAAGACAGTTAGAGCTATTGGCGTTATAAATGACAATGTATTTTACTCAAGTGTTTTGGAGTGGAGTGGATGTATGTGGTTTCGAGTGGAATTATGTGGGTTCAAATTGAATTGTTAGTTGTTGAATGGTGTAGTGTATTCGTGTAGCGGAATTATGTAGCATGATGAATATATAGGGGTGAGAGCTGCATAGAATAGCCAGAAAGGAAGATAGAGATAGGTTGTTTGTAAACGAAGCAGTGAATGAGCAGAGAGAGTGTATGAAAAAGAAAAAAAAAGGGGAGAGCAGTCTACAGACGTATAAAGAGTGCACTTGTGTATGCAGAAGACACCCAAAGAAGAGGAGAGCGTGTGTTTGAGGGACAGAAATTTTGAAAAGGCACAGTAAAGAAACGATGTCCGAAGACCTTAAGCGAACCAATATGAGATGGTCAGGAAGAGTGCATGAGAGAGCGAGAGAGAGCTGTGAAAGAGAGAGAGAGAGAGAGAGGGAGAGAGAGAGATAGAGGGGAATGGGCGGGAGGGGCACCGAGGGGCTGAAATGTGGACCAGTGCACAGCCCTTGGAGGTACAGGAAGGTAGCATGTGTGAGCAGGCAGTATAGAGAGGAGACAGGGAGTGTGAGGGAGGGATAACAGGGGGCACTTGCAAGATGAGAGGGAGAAGTGAGTGAATGGTGGAGAGATGAAAGAGTTGGTGGAAGTGCAATGTAGAGATGGGTTGTAGAATTGTGTGGTGTGGGATTGTATGGTGTGCAGTTGCAGTGGAAATATGTGGCATGGTGTGGCGAGGAATTATGTGGATAGTAATAAAATGGTATTACCTGTAGTGGAATTATGTAGCGTGATATTGTGTTATCGAGTTAATTATGTGGAATGGTATTGTGTGTTGTGGAGTGCCATCTTGTGGATTTAAATTAGGTGGTGTGCTGTGTGCTATTTTTTGTGGTATTTTGTTGCAATCCCTGGTGCGTATTGGAGGTGTAATGTGGAATTGTGTTGTGTAGTTAAAATATGTAGTTTGTTGATGAATTATGTGCTGTGCATTGGAATTGTGTGAAGTTGAATTTAGTAGCATGGAACTGTCTGTCGTTGAGTGAAAATGCTTATTGGTATTATGCGTCTTGCTTTGTAGTGCATTTAGGTGGTTTGCTGGCATGTGGCACAGAGTGCATTTATGTGGGGTGTTTTTATGTTGTAATGTGTAGTGTGGAATTATGTCGAGTAAGCTAATATGGACTCCCAACAATCCTTTCCAGTAAAACATGCGGTGACAAAAATCGGCTGCTACACGCCCCATCCTAACTAACGCCTGAGGGAGTAGGTGGAGGGCAGAGCTCTCGTGTTACATAGCTCTGACTTCGAAAAACATGGCTAGATGTTCAGTTCTCCTGTGAGCTGTTGGAAACTTTCACTCACAGTAACTCCGTGCTTACCCAATTTTATTATGTCTGTTTTGTTTCCAATTACAAATGCCGACCTGCATGTATCATAACACAAAGCAGCACAGCTGAAAGAAAACGGGGGGAAACGCACATAGAAAACTGTCTACATAAAAACAGGAAGCAGGCACTGGCTAAAAATACCCAATTTGCCAGCTATCTGCATTTATTCAAATGTATCATCTCAACCGTCAACGCGCCAAGCGGACCTATGTCACGTATGACAGGTTAAATCGGTCCTAGCTTTTTGGCAAACACCAGATTGCATTCTGGAACGTGTGTGTTTTTTTACTTTTACATTAAGTACTATATGAACTTGAAAATCCAAGCGCGGAAAGCGTTTCTGGCTAAAACTTCACTGGGCAATTGACATGTTTAGAAGCCCCCAAAAGCACAATAGCACTTTATTAATATTCGTGATGTCTGTCCAACCTCATGACCCCTCCACCGGAAACCTTCATCTCAACTGTCCTATCACAACGACTTCTACCTCTGTAGCCCATTTTTCTCTCACCAACCATTCCCTCCCACTTTAGTTCAATCGATTCGATGGAAATAATCAAAAACCACAACTCTCAGAATGCATTCGTTTGTTAAAGGAAAACATAGGACCGAAAAACATGGTGCACTCCAATAACCGGTATTTGTTTTGTAGTTCTAAGCAGAGCGGCTACGTAGAAACAATTTTGAAGCATATGTAGGTGTATTTATTTTCAGTCCGTCCTATGTTTTCCGTTAACAAATGAATGCGTTCTGAGAGCTGTGGTTTTTGGTCTATTCGATGGAATCAATATAACTAAAGTGCAAAGCTAAAATGGCTTGTTGAGGAAGGAACATAGGGGGGCACGCATAAAGAAGCAAACAAAGGTATTACTGACCTTGCCCCTGTCTCTTCCATAGCAGCCGATCTTCGAGTGCGGCAGGAGTTCCTCTCACCAGGGCTAATGGTTTCACCTCGTTGCACGAAAGAGCGGATCGTTCCAGGCGCATGAATTTAAAGAAAACCAGAAAATCCTGTATTTAAAAATAGCTTGACTAGCCATTCAGGAAGAGCCTCAAGACTAGGCTTTTCGGCTGCCCTGGGTATGCACCCACTCAGCGCCTTGAGACCCTCATGGGTGAGTAGCGCACTTTAAATAAAACCTGATTGATTAATTGATTGATTGATTAACAAACCTTATCCGGGAACGATGCCAACTCAATAGGGGAATCTGCCTGCTGTTGGGTATGAGACAGGCTTCTGTTTTCGTGTTCAATTCTTTCTATTTTGCCCAGATTCCAGGCTACTGCTGGTAGTGTGTGTTCTCACACCATGCATCTGCGTGTCCGCCCGAGACATCCAGCCAGATTCATCAAGCGAAATTGCGCTCGCAAAGGGTCAGATTCTGAGAATCTGGCCCTTTGCGAGTGCAATTATTGCATTTGGGATTCATCATCCCAAAAGCAAAATTCGCTATTTAAGAACTCGCAAATTTGCGAGGAATACATTTAAGGAATCTCTATTAGAGATCTCTATTAGAGATTCCTTAAATGCTATTCTTGAAACATTTAAAACTTGCGAATTCGCAATTTAGAACCGCTATTTACCACGAAGTCAAACCTCGTGGTAAATAGCGAAAACTTAGAAAAATGCATTTAAATGCATTTTTCTAAGTTGCATGTTACACACACACATGTCCTATGGACATGTGTGTGTGTAACATCTGTGTGAATTTACATTGCAGGGGTGTTACAGGGTGTCCTTTGGACACCCCTGCACCCTTGAAATCGCAATCTCATTTGCGATTAGCAATTAGCTAAATAATGACTCCCCATTCATTCCTATGGGCCTTTAGGTCCATAGGAATGATTGGGGAAATATTCCTTATTTGTGATTAGCAATTAGCTAATCGCAAATAAGGAACCTGTAGGAATCGCAAAAAATATTGCGATTCCTACATGAATCCCGTTTTGCGAGTCTGGAAGAGCGATTCCTTATTAATCGCTATTTCAGACTCGCAAAACTTCACAATGATGAATCGGGCTCATCATCTTTAAGGACCATTTCCTTCCTGGTTTGTTGGCTATTTTTAGGGGCAGCCTTGAAGGGGGCTCATGTAATAACTAGTTGCTTGAAGAACTGTCTCAGACAGTCCCGAAAAGCACGGTGTCTCCACAGGTTTGTGTCAATCATTAAAGTGTGTGCTATGAAGAAAAGGCACTGGTTCTACAGGAGAAGCGCCCCAGTGGAGAATTCTATGGCAGGAGGAATAACACAACAAGGGGCCGGGATTGTCCCGGCAGCTCCGAAAGTGAAAGCCTGCACAGCGCACTGAATGTAAACAAAAGCACTTCGCCCTGCCTCAAATAGGACAATTTCAAAAAATAATTTAGTGCTTATAGTGTAAGAACCGAAGTAAAGGGACCAGTAGGCATGGGGGGATAACAATGACGATTTAGTCATACTAAGGAGGGACTAACAAGCCTATTAAGGAATCAGAAGACAGCATTTACAAAGGACAAAGACACAAGCCAATGAAAAATATGGGCAGGGCTTCTCTCCCGTACTGAACTACCACAGATCATCCCCAGAGCAGCGCTTGCTCGCAGGTTCAGCCCGACCTCAAAATAGCACAGACACTTAAATACATGCTGAGTCAGCGTACACGTCAATTATATGAATTGTGGGCAACCCTTGGGCACTTATAGAGCTTGGAAACCATGGGACGGAGTAAAAAGATTCCCTGATCTTACCCACTCTTCCAAGTAGCCGCCTCACAAACAGCTTTCTAATAAAGCCTGGAGAAACAAAAAGCAGGCAACCAAAAAACAATCCTTCAGCAGCAGCCTGCAAAGCTTCTAGGAAACTCCATTGTCCCACCTCTATTCTGGTTTACACTGTCACTCCTCTTCAGAAAAAGGCTGAATGGTATCAGCTTCAATGTACATCTTGTCCTCTAAAATGAGAACCACCCAGAGTCTCGTTGAAGAAAAACTTGAAGAGCACCTTTTCTTTAATTTGGATTTACCATTGCCATGCGTGCTGGTGCTCTACTCTCTCTGACACAGGTTTGTGCTATAAAAGTATCAGTACAAACATGCAGCCATGCATACATCTCGATGGATATATGTAGCTGTCCAGTTCACCCATGATAAAAGCAGAATGCTCCAGTAATTAATTATACAAATCAGAGACCAGAAGCACATCTCTGAAAGCATCTATCCCTCAACATCCATGCAGCCAACATAATAGAACATGCCACATGAGAGAGCACCATATTCTCGTGCAACTTTCACAACACTACCAGCCATATATAAGACTAAGGAGTGGTCTCAAATGGCTCTAAACGCAACCAGAATGCCTTTAAACTAACACCATTACTAGAATGGAGTGGAGTGGAAGGCAGGGATTTTATGCAGTAAGTGGCTAAACGTTAACACTAGAACTCACCATTCCTGCACTGAACAGCCAACATCACTAAACCAACAAAATATCTTTAAGGTGCATCAACCCCATGCTCGCATTTGGCCTGCAAGGTCCCAAGTACTAGACAGATGGCAATAGTGTGCTCAACAACAGTAAACAAAAAAAAAGAAACTTCATTAACTCATTCAGCACAACTGAGAGATAGGAAACAGACTTGTGAAGATATACTTCTACACACAGCACAGTGACCCTTGACCCTTCCAGGTAGGTCGATCCCCCGCCACACAGCACCGCCTGTGTGTCCCTGCCCGAGCCTGCGCTGCTGAGGAAGTTCGATGCCCTCCTACACCCACAGGCTACCACCTGCGCCTCATCCCTGGTGGCCAGTGGTAGTCCGTAGGTTTGCTCATCCTCCATTATATTGCCTGTATTTTCTTTCATTGCTCCCGTTGTAGTGACTGCATTTTCATTGTTGTGTCTGTGACTGCTGTTGTCTTCTCCCCGCTGCCTGTACGTGATCTGTGCCTGTTCTTTTCCTCTGTTCCCCTCGCTGCCCCCGTGTCTCACTGCCCGGTTTCCCTTCTGCTCCCCTCGCTGCCCCGTGTCTCTCTGCCCGGTTTTTCCTTCTGCTCCCCTCGCGGCCCCGTATCTCTCAACCCATTTTTGCCTTCTGTTGCTTAGCTCCCTGCCTTTCTGTGACCTTTCTGCCTTCTGTGCCACTCGTTTCCCCCAGTTTTTTGTGACCTTTCTGCCCTTTTCTTTTGACCTTATGCCTTCTTTCCCACTCGTTTCCCCCGTTTTTTTCTGACCTTTCTGCCCTTTCTTGGGACCTTTCTGCCCTCTGTGCCACTCGTTTCCCACCATTTTTTCTGACCTTTCTACCCTTTCCTGTGACCTTTGTGCCTCTGTGCCACTCATTTCCCCACGTTTTTTGTGACCTTTCTGCCCTTTCTTGGGACCTTTCTGCCTCTGTGCCACTCGTTTACCCCCGTTTTTTTCTGATCTTCCTGCCCTTTCCTGTGACCTTTGTGCCTCTGTGCCACTCGTTTCCCCCGTTTTTTCTGACCTTTCTGCCCTTTCTTGTGACCTTTGTGCCTCTGTGCCACTCGTTTCCCCCGTTTCTTGTGACTTTCTGCCCTTTCTTGGGAGCTTTCTGCCCTCTGTGCCACTCGTTTCCCTCGTTTTTTTCTGACCTTTCCGCCCTTTCCTGTGACCTTTGTACCTCCGTGCCACTCGTTTCCCCCCGTTTTTTTGGGACCTTTCTGCCCTTTCTTGGGACCTTTCTGCCCTCTGTGCCACTTGCTTCCCCCTGTTTTTTTCTGACCTTTCTGCCCTTTCCTGTGTCCTTTGTGCCTATGTGCCACTCGTTTCCCCCCTTTTTGGTGACCTTTCTGCCCTTTCTTGGGACCTTTCTGCCCTATGTGCCACTCGTTTCCCCCCGTTTTTGTGACCTTCCTGCCCTTTTCTTGGGACCTTTGTGGCTCTGTGACACTTGTTTCCCCCCATTTTCTGTGACCTTTCTGCCCTTTCTTGGGACCTTTCTGCCCTCCGCACCAGTCGTTTCCCCTGTTTTTTGTGACCTTTCTGCCCTTTCTTGGGACCTTTGTGCCACTCGTTTCCCCCGTTTTTTCTGACCTTTCTGCCCTTTCTTGGGACCATGCTGCCCTCTGTGCCACTCGTTTCCTTCCATTTTTTTCTGACCTTTCTGCCCTTTCCTATGATCTTTGTGCCTCTGTGCCTCTCGTTTCCCCACGTTTTTTGAGACCTTTCTGCCCTTTCTTGGGCCCTTCTGCCCTCTGTACCACTCGTTTCCCCCCGTTTTTTGTGACCTTTCTGCCCTTTCTTGGGATCTTTGTGCCTCTGTGCCACTCATTTCCCCCCGTTTTCTGTGACCTTTCTGCCCTTTCTTGGGACCTTTCTGCCCTCTGCGCCACTCGTTTCCCCCTGTTTTTTGTGACCTTTCTGCCCTTTCTTGGGACCTTTGTGTCTCTGTGCCACTCGTTTCCCCCTGTTTTTTGTGACCTTTTCTGCCCTTTCTTGGGACCTTTCTGCCTCAGTGCCACTCGTTTCCCCTGTTTTCTGTGACCTTTCTGCCCTTTCTTGGGACGTTTCAGCCTCTGTGCCACTCGTTTCCCCCAGTTTTTTGTGACCTTTTCTGCCCTTTCTTGTGACCTTTGTGCCTCTGTGCCACTCGTTTCCCCCTGTTTTTTCTGCCCTTTCTGCCCTTTCCCGGGACCTTTGTGTCTCTGTTCCACTCGTTTCACCCCGTTTTTTATGCCCTTTCTGCCCTTTCTTGGGACCTTTGTGCCTCTGTTCCACTCGTTGCCCCTCATTTTCTGTGACCTTTCTGCCCTTTCTTGGGACCTTTCTGCCCTCCGTACAACTCGTTTCCCCTGTTTGTTGTGACCTTTTCTGTCCTTTCTTGGGACCTTTCTGCCTCTGTGCCACTCATTTCCACCGTTTTTTCTGACCTTTCTGCCCTTTCTTGGGACCATGCTGCCCTCTGTGCCACTCGTTTCCTTCCATTTTTTCTGACCTTTCTGCCCTTTCCTATGATCTTTGTGACTCTGTGCCACTCGTTTCCCCACGTTTTTTCTGCCCTTTCTGCAGTTTCTTGGGACCTTTCTGCCCTCTTTGCCACTCGTTTCCCCCCGTTTTTTGTGACCTTTCTGCCCTTTCTTGGGATCTTTGTGCCTCTGTGCCACTCATTTCCCCCCGTTTTCTGTGAACTTTTTGCCCTTGCTTGGGACCTTTCTGCCCTCTGCGCCACTCGTTTCCCCCTGTTTTTTGTGACCTTTCTGCCCTTTCTTGGGACCTTTGTGCCTCTGTGCCACTCGTTTCCTCCTGTTTTTTGTGACCTTTTCTGCCCTTTCTTGGGACCTTTCTGCCTCAGTGCCACTCGTTTTCCCTGTTTTCTGTGCCCTTTCTGCCCTTTCTTGGGATGTTTCAGCCTCTGTGCCACTCTTTTCCCCCAGTTTTTTGTGACCTTTTCTGCCCGTTCTTGTGACCTTAGTGCCTCTGTGCCACTCGTTTCCCCCTGTTTTTTCTGCCCTTTCTGCCCTTTCCCAGGACCTTTGTGCCCCCGTTCTACTCGTTTCACCCCGTTTTTTCTGCTCTTTCTGCCCTTTCTTGGGACCTTTGTGCCTCCGTTCCACTCGTTTCCCCCGTTTTTTCTGCCCTTTCTGCCCTTTCTTGGGACCTTTCTGCCTTCTGTGCCACTCGTTTCCCCCTCAGTTGTTGTACCCTTTTGCTCTGTTTCCTTTCTTGCCCCTCGCCGCTGCATCCCCTGTGGCCCCACCCCCCTGACTGCCCATTCGCTGCCCCCACCTCCCGCCTCTCAGCTGCTCTTCCCTCCCACTTCCCCATATAGTCCAGCCGTTGCGCGGAGAGCAACCCTTGACCCTTCCAGGCAGGTCGCTCCCCCTACGCACAGCACCGCCTGTGTGTCCCTGCCCCAGCTGCCGCTGCTGAGGAGGTTCGAGGCCCTCCTCCACCCGCAGGCTACCAGCTGCTTCTCATCCCTGGTGGCCAGTGGTTGGCCATAGATTTGCTCATCCTCCATTGTATTGCCTGTATTTTCCTTCATTGCTCCTGTTGTAGTGACTGCATTTTCATTGTTGTGCCTGTGACTGCTGTTGTCTTCTCCCCGCTGCCTGTACGTGGTCTGTGCCCATTCTCTCCCTCTGTTCCCCTCTCTGCCCCTGTGTCTCTCTGTCCGGTTTCCCTTCTGCTCCCCTCGCTGCCCCCGTGTCTCTCTGCCCAGTTTTTCCTGCTGCTCCTTCTGCTGCCCTGTGTCTCTCTGCCCGATTTTGCCTTCTGTTGCTTAGCTGCCCCTGCATTTCTGTGACCTTTCTGCCTTCCGTGCCACTTATTTCTCCCCATTTTTTGTGACCTTTCTGCCCTTTTCTTGTAATCTTTTGCCTTCTGTGCCACTCGTTTCCCCTGTTATCTGGGACCTTTTGCCCCTTTGTGACCTTTCTGCCCTCTGTGCCACTCGTTTACCCCTTAATTGTTGTGCCCTTTGCCTTCTGTTTCCTTCGTCGCCCCTCACCGCCCCCTCCGCTGCGTCCCCTGTGGCTCCGCCCCCTGACTGCCCATTCGCTGCCCCCGCCTCCCGCCTCCCCGCTGCTCCTCACTCCCACCTCTCCATACATGCCGGCCGCTGCGCGGTCTCGCCGCTTGCGTGGCAAGCCAGTCTGCGCCCATCTGCGCCTGGACCGTGCCCAGCGCTAGCACCCCTGGCCCCGCACCCGCCATGACGACTACCGCCACTATGATGCCAGCACTCTGCATGCTCTCAACCCTGGATGGACCCACAACTGCTTCAAGTCAGCCCCTAAACGCACACACGGTCACTTCACCTGCCGGAACTGCAGCTACACCAGCCACAGAGCCGACGAACCAAACGTCAAGAAAGACCTCAACCACCTCCGATGCATACTACTGAACTCCCGCTCCGCACGCAAACACGCCTTCGAGCTCTGGGACCTGCTCAACACAACCTCCCCGGACATAGGTCTTCCTGACAGAGACCTGGTTGAACAACTCCTCCGCACCCGACATCGCCATAGCCATCCCAGACGGCTACGAGATCACCAGCAGAGACCGCACTAACGGAGTCGAAGGAGGAATCGCCATCGTCCACAAGAAAAGCATCAGGATCTCGACTAGCACAGACGACGCGCTCAGCACCACCGAACACATGCATTTCCAGATCCACACAGACCCCAACTCCACCCTCAGAGGCACCCTCGCCTACCGACCCACCGGACCCCGCCACCAGTTCAGCGACTCCATCGCTGACTTCATTTGCACGCATGCCCTGACCTCCACCGACTACATCCTCCTCGGAGACCTGAACTTTCACCTTGAGAACAACAATGACAACAACGACAACAACCCTGATTGATAACCTCGCCAACTTTGGACTGAGACAACTCGTCACAAGGCCCACCCACTCCGCCAGCCACACGCTCGACCCCGTCTTATCCTCAAGCCCGCACGTCTCAGTCAGCCACACCACCGAACTCCTCTGCACCGACCACCGTTGCATCCACTTCACCTTCCAGAAACCCACCACACACCACCGCACCCAACAGATCCCTCGCCGCTGCTGGAGCAAAATCACCGAAGACCAACTACATGCAAACCTCGCTCTCAGCCCACACATCGAACCCTCCAACACCGACGTCGCTGCCCACAACTTCAGATGCTGGATCGAGGACTGTGTCAACACCTTTGCCCCGCTGAAGAAACCCCCCCACAGAGACACCAGAAAGAGGGTCAACAGGTTCACAGCAGAACTCTTAGATTCCAAGCAAGCCTGCCGGACCCTAGAGAAGAAATGGCACAGTGAACAAACTCTGGACAGCCACGCAGCACACAAGGACACCGCCGCAACCACCACCACCTCATCAGGGCTGCCAAGAAGACCTCCTTCAAAGACCTCCTCGACAACAACGCACACAACAACAAGGAGCTCTTCAACATCGTGAAGGAACTCTCTAACCCCAGCTCCAACACCAACGACATCCCGCCATCGCAAGCCCTGTGCTAATCCCTCGCCACCTTCTTCCACCGCAAGACAGCAGACATCCACAACAGTTTCAACACCCAGACAGCTCCAACACACATCAATACAACAGACCCTCCACACACCATCGACCACGTCCCCTTACTAGCCTGGACCAGCGTGAGCGTCGATGACACCATCAAGACCATGAGCACAATCTACTCCGGCTCTCCGTCAGACCCATTCCCGTGCCACGTCATCGACAAAGCAAGCAGCTCCATCGCACCCCACCTACGCAACGTCATCAATCTCTCCCTTGAGACCGCAACCTTCCCAGAGAGCTGGAAACATGCCGACATCAACGTCCTACTCAAAAAACCCAAGGCAGACCCAAGAGACCGTAAGAGCTTCCGACCCATCTCTCTGCTCCCCTTCCCGGCCAAGGTCATCGAGAAAATCAATAACAGACAGCTAACTCGATACCTCGAAGAGAACAGAATCCTGGACCCTTCCCAGTCGGGGTTCCGCAGCAACCATAGCACCAAAACCGCCCTCATTGCCGCCACCGATGACATCAGGACCCTGCTAGACAACGGGGAGACTGCAGCACTCATCCTCCTAGACCTCTCCGCCGCCTTCCACACCGTCTGCCACCACACACTATGCGCACGCCTCCACGCCGCAGGGATCCGAGACAAGGCTCTGGAACGGACCACCTCCTTCCTCTCTGGCAGAACCCAGAGGGTCCGCCACCCCCGTTCCGTTCCGAAGCCTCTGAGATCATCTGTGGTGTACCCCAAGGATTCTCCCTCAGCCCGACACTGTTCAACATTTACATGGCCTGCTTGCACACGTCGCCCGACAGCACGACCTTAACATAATCTCCTACGCCGACAACACTCAACTGATCCTCTCCCCCACCAAGGACCCCATCACCGCCAAAGCCAACCTCCATGAAGGAATGAAGGCCATCGCCGACTGGATGAAGATCAGCCGTCTGAAGCTGAACGCGGACAAGACGGAAGTCCTCCTCCTCGGCCCCAACCCGTCAGCCTGGGACGACTCCTGGTGGCCAACAGCACTGGGGGCAGCCCCGACCCCCACCGACCACGCACGCAACCTGGGAATCCTCCTCGATTCAACGCTCTCAATGACCAAGCAAGTCAATGCCGTCTCCTCCTCCTGCTTCAACACCCTCCGCATGCTCCGCAAGATCTACAGATGGATCCCGACAGATACAAGAAAGACAGTCACCCAGGCCCTCGTCAGCAGCAGACTCGACTACGGAAAAGCCCTCTATGCGGGAGCCCCGGCCAAGCTCATCAATCGACTGCAACGCATCCAAAACGCCTCAGCACGACTGATCCTTGATGTACCACGACACGGCCACTTCACCCCCACCTGAGAAACCTGCACTGGCTCCCTGTCAACAAGAGGATATCCTTCAAGCTTATCATCTACACACACAAGGCACTCCACAAGACCGGCCCAGCCTACCTCAACAGACAGCTCTCCTTCTACACCCCCAACCGCCAGCTACGCTCCGCCGACCTCTCACTCGCCACCGTCCCGCGCATCCAAAAAACAACCACCAGCGGGAGATCCTTCTCCCACCTCGCCACCAAGACATGGAACACCCTCCCACTGAGCCTACGACAGGCCCAAGAGCTGCTGACCTTCAAGAGGACACTAAAGACCTGGCTGTTCAATCAGTAGCGGACCCCACCTCCCCCCCTCCAGCACATTGAGACCCTCACGGGTATGTAGTGTGCTTATCGAATGACTGATTGATTGATTGACAGCTGCACCACTTAAAAAAAAGCACTGGCAAAGGCAAAATGTCTTCTGCTTGGGACCTATTAGCTTTGTTAGTGGTTGTGGCCATGCTCTACAGCATCTGCAGTGCTGTGCAGTGTGGCTTTTGTAAAAGAGAAAAAATAACTCACAGTAATTATGTAATTTCTTAGACGCATGAAACAAGCATGTACGCGTCCACAAAATAACTCAAGTGTCTGTTTTTCTGTTTGCTGATCAGAGTTGGTTTAGCAAAAGGTTTCTCTGTATGGTTTCACGAGGAACAAACAGACTCGCACTCCAGTGATAAGAGTTGGTTTAGTAAACATAAAAATTGCGGCACAAGTGAGAGGACACAGCACAAGGGAGGGTAAAGCAATGGGGGACAAAAATGAGAGTGGGGTAAAGCAACATGAATGGGGAATCACAGGAGGTGTGAGGAACGGAAGCAGGAAGCAATAAGGAGGGGGAAAGCATTAGGAGCAGTGGTGTGGATGGGGAATAACACGAAGAGCAAGACAGAGAGAAAGAGAGGAATGTGGGGAGAAAATTGAAGAGAGAGCATGACACGTAGGTAGGGAGAAGCACATATGCAAAAAAGCAACTGGGGTCGGATAAGTACACGTTAGTGGGGAAGCACAAGGGCAGCAAGGTAGTGGCTGGTGAAACATACCTGAGGGAGACAGCAAGAAAACACATGCATTCCAGTAGAGAGCTTAAACAAAAAGAAAAAAGTAGCACCTGAAATTGGAGCTCAGGAAAGAAATAAGAAATGAGTTGATGCTCCGGGGGAGGGACAAAGGCAGGAATAGGAAGTGAAGCCCACACATGCTAATGATTTAGAAGCAACCCAATGAGAGTGACAAGGAAGACAACCAATGCTAAGAAGTGGACAGGCTCTAAGTCCACTGTAAGGCAACATAATGTCACGTAACAGACTGTGGATACATTGTCTAATGTGAAATGTATCAATAGGTGTTTGTGGCGGTGGGAAAAAATTATTCAACAACCTGCTGATCTAATTAAGGGTGAAGCCTCTGACAGAATAAAGCTCAGAACAAAAGCTAAAGCCCAACTATTTTAATTTCCATTTGCCTTTGTTAATTGTGGTCTCAAAACATTTTCTTAGTAAGGTTGATACGCTTGGATACAATGAATGGTTTTAGAATTCAAAATCTAAACTCAACTGTACTACACCAAACTATCAAAAATCATTCACTAAATGAACCAACATTACATCGCCATGCGTCAACATAACCCATCGCACAGATGTGCTCTTCATTTGACTTATGCTGATAACTATGTGGATCAGAAGTACTGTTACAGCAATGATAACCATCCAGCTCACTTGACTAGGCAAGAAACCTGTTGATACAATGTTCTCTCACATGGGTGAGACACAAAGGTGCAAAAACCCAGCACTCTTGCTTTGCATTAGTTTACATGTAGCTTAACTGTCTCACTGCTAAGTTGGTCCAACCTTAGAAGGATGGTGATTAACCCCCTCTTTCCCGTGGGCACCAATAAGGGGCCGGGCAGCCGGGTGATGCAAAAGCGTGTCAAGAACAACAGTGAGGTCAAAACCTCCGAAGAGGAGAAGGGGGGGGCAAGAACATGGCCAAAAGGAGTACAGGGAAAACTGGTCCACATTGTCAACGCATGAAGCTCATCAAAGCTCAGCATGCCATGTGATCCAGGCAGTGAGACAGAGGAATTGGTGCAGATTTACTGGGACCCCAAGGGCGGCATGCAACAAATCGAGGCCACCGTGCTGGAGGACAGAAGAGGTCGGTTACCACCAGCTGAGGACGCATGCTCATCCTTCTTGTGCCAGGACAAACCAGGGGGACTGATGCAGGGGCAGCAACTCACTGGGGATGGCAGAGTCAGGAGGCCGTATGGAGCTTTTCAAAAAGACTACGGCTCCCTGGAAGCCATCAGAGAGGCCAGGTGGCAGGGGCACAATAATTCTGTCAATCGGAGCCACGTGCTGGAGCACTGAAGTGCCACAAGGCACGAGGTGGAGCAACCAGCACCCTCCACCACCACCCATACCACGAGACTGGAGAACAGAAAACAAGGGGCCCTGAGCAGGAATGGTGCAATAATTACACTCCACGCCGTTACTTGAAGCGTAAAAGGCCATTTATTAGGACAAGGATGTAACAAATCACATTAACCTAAACATCAATAACTATAATATTTCCCATCAGCAAACCCTTCATTCACTCTATCCACCCTCAACCCTACAGCTGTTGAGCTCATCCTGTTTCACTCTGTCCCTCCTCCATCTCTCCATTCTTATCTTAACTTTTCTTTCAGCATCTTCTCTTGGATCTTCTTCCATCACTCTCTTGCATTCTGCACCCCACCATCATTCACCTGTTCGCCCCCAGGGTTGGATGTGCCTGTCTGTGATTCTCCATCCCTCTAAAGTTCTGCCAACCAGGGAACCCCCATACGGCAGTTACCTGCCATCACCCTCTCTCCTGTGCACCTTTCGCTTCACTCCTTGTCTTCACTGCGGCACCAGATAGATTTGTTCCACAACCTACCGATCATGTCACGCATCTCCATCATATAATAGGCGTTACAGAGCTGCAAAAGGTGCACTCCATCGTCCCTAAACAACAATGGTTCCTCTAATTTGAGCCTGACATGAGCAATCACCTTAATATCTTGGGTTTGGCAGAAAACTGTCATTGCCCTATTCACCTTTCTGTGGGCTTTTCCCACGGCTGCCTGTTTTACCGTCCCTTTCCACACTTTGCACAGCATAAATTCAGTCCATAACAGGCATGTTCCCACTAAATTACAATTTATCATCTCCAGATCCCTCTGCATGTGCTGCAAAATTTCCAATCCAGATAATCGTATCAAGTCATTTTCACCGAAGTGTGGGACCATCATATTGGGACAGCCTCTTTGTGATACCATCTTCGTCAGCCACAACACTAAAGTCCCCCAGCACATCCCTCCTTTACCCCACTAATGCACTTCATGATGGCTGCTCTTCAGACCCAGGTTACAACCATAGACCTGCCGATCTGGGTATAAGGCCGCCCAATGTATGAAAGAATGTCCCATAAGCCAGGTAACCGTCTTGGTTCCCAGGCCGCCCACACAACCTGTGACAGAAGAAATATATATTAGAGGACAAAATATTCACCTTTCCTCTCCTAATGCAATCCCCCCAATAAAGATCCCCCTTTCTCCTTGCGAACATATCTCTTGCAGCATCCAGACCTCCAACTCCCAATCTGTGTATTCTGTCCCAGGACCAACCTAAATGTGCTGCTGCCATCGCCGGGCCAATGCAGAAAGAATCCATACCATATCTGTACAGATCCCTTCCCAAATGCCTTAATGCCATGCACAACACCTCCAGCAACTGAAACGCCGTCAGCCTGACCCCTGACGCATGACAACCCATCTACCTCTCTCCGCCTGATTCGTCTTGGAATGACCCAGCCGAATTCCCAGTCGACCTTCATCAAATCTCACCTCTCCATAAGTTCTTCCTGCCTGTTGACCCATACCCAACATTTACAAAAACCCGGAAGGCCCCAAATAACATCCAGACCATGCATAAACGAAATACTAAGACCTCGTAATCATCATAACAACAACTAGGCAAAACCCTCAGTAAACTTTGCAACAATTCAAATGTTTTTGCCTCCCTCGGAGCTTGCTCCCCCGTTCCCATCCCCAACCTTTCAACATCCTACTCAGATCTCTTCCTCTACAGTGTCGAAACCTAAGTACAATTTGCTATAGAATGAGATCCCTGCCAGTTTCCCCGCCATTGTCGTTTGCGAAAAACCTTTATCAATATAACTTAGCACAAAACGCATTAATCCCTGCTCAGTATCCTGTCTTGTCCTGTTCCATACATCTATGGTCTGTCCCATGAAACCGCCAAATTCATCCCATGCCAGCCTGTAGCTTCGCCTTGTAGATTCCGCCAGAGATTTTTCAACCAGGCCTTTCACTCTCACTCTCGAAAGATCCAGAAGCCGTCCCGCAGTTCTGTCTTCCAGGCACCAGTTGTTGGAATTGCAGCTACTGCAAATGAGACAAAGCATCTGCAATGTCATTACTTGCCCGTGGAGCATGTTTCGCCCGAAATACTACATTAAGACTCAAGCATTTCAACATGAAACTCCACAACAGCCGTAGGACCCTCAAGTCCCTCGCTTTCTGTTTGTTCACTAGTTCCGTAGTCAAAAATCAAAAGAGAGGGAGTGAAGAGGTAGTGCTAAAGAGCACTATGTTCACTAGTTCCACCACAGTCATGTTGTCCATATGGAACAACACAGACCTATTCTGAAATTCCATACCCCACACTGCCAGAACCACTAACAGTGGAAAAAAACGCCAGGAAAGCTATGCTCCAGCCCTGCTTCAATCAGTGTGGCGGCAATTGCTCCATGCACCATCGTCCATCCAAAAACATTCCAAAGGCACAGGCCCCTGCCGCATCGTACAAGATTTGAACCTGCCAGATCATTATGTCTTCCACAAAGTCCAAAGACACTCTATTGAAGTCTGTAAAAAAGGCCTGCCAGACCCTCAAATCCACCCTGACTCCCATCGAAATCCTGACCCTGTGGTGTGGTAGCACTGCCCAAGACATGGCCATACTGAGGCATTGGCAAAATGTTATCCCCGCTATCGCCATCCGGCAAGCAAAGTTCAGGAAACCCATCAGTTGTTGAACCATTCTCAGATCAATCTTCTTCTCCCCTACCACCTACAGCAGAAAACCTGTATGACTGTCACTTTTTTACTAAGTAGCCTGGCCACCCACTGGACAGAGTCCAATTCGATGTCCAGAAAAGTCAGTCTACAGCTGGGCCCAGCTGTTTTTTCCGCCACTTAGGTGACCCCAAAGCACTGTGCCAATTCCTGGAAATGCTGTAGCGCCCTCTCCCAATCTTCTGAATTTCCCTTTCCTATGAACAAAAATTCATCCAGATAATGGGACACCTTCCGCTGACCACCACTCTTCGTGAAAACCCACTGTAAGAAAGTGGTGAACAGCTCAAAAAATGCACAAGAAATCACACAGACCATTGGAAGGACCTTGTCCACAAAGATGGCCCCTTCAAACTGCATCCCCAGCAGAGAAAAATCTGCAGGGTGTATTGGGAGTAAGTAAAAGGCCTATTTTACATCACATTTAGCCATTTCTGCTCCCTGCCCACATGACCTCACTATTCAGATCGCTTCGTCCTCTGAAGCATACATCACCCTTGAGTCCTCCTCCGCAATTAAGTCGTTGACTGACCTCCCTTTGGGCTAAGATAAATGATAGATCATCCCGTACTCCCCTGGTTTTTTATTAGGTACCACCCCTAGAGGTGCTATAATGAGGTCCTCCACTGGCCAACTTTCAAACGGGCCCGCTAACCTTCCTTCTTCGACCTCCTTTCTCAATTTTGCTGCCTCTACTTCTGGCAACTCTCTGGCTGCCAAATTTTCCGCCCACCTTCGCTCTCTGGAACTTTGGTATTCCACCCAAAAACCTTCAATAAAACCCCATTGAATCCTCAACGCTGCCTCTCTGTCGGGGTAAATCGAGAGCCATGGGCCCATGACCTATAACCTAACTGGGGTAGGAGCCGTTTTGCCCAGACTATCCCCTATCTTTAGTGGCCCTTCATTGGTCGACTGAGGTGGACAGTGTAAAGCACTGCGTGAGCGGGAGTCGACCCCCACACTTAGAGCACTCATGCTTAAACTTGCAAGGGTGTCTTGAACAGAAACCTTTGTTGAAATTCCAACAGGCCCCCGTGATGCTTCCCCACTGCTTTGGTGTCGGACCTGCACTGCCTGAGCTGAAATTAGCCCCTCCCGCCCCTGACTGGGCGAGACGCGCTGGAAAGGACCGATACGTCACTGGTAGGCCGTTAGCTGTATGGGAAAATGCAGATGACTGGGTTGATGACATCCATTGCATCCACAGTTCTTGGTCTACCTCCCAGCCATGGCTTTTCAGGGTTAATGCTGATTCTGGCCCTAAACTCCTCATCATAACTCAACCTTGCAAACCCCCCGAAGTGCACCTGCACTTTTCGAATGATATCCATGTATTTCAATATTGCAATTGCCCTGTCCAGGTGTTTTTCACATTGAATACTGGCATATATGAGGAAGGTTGAGGTCCAGTTCTTCCATGTTGATGGGAACTCTGGGCCTCCTCGTCAGGGTTTCCCTATACAGCAGCTTAAATACTTCAACGTATTTGTGTTTCCATATCCTATTTCTCATTTTGTCAGATAGATGTGTCCCCAAAGGCATTGCCAGACCCACGTTTGGAAGTTTCTTGTGGTGCTTTTCTTCCCCCTTTTCTTCTTTCCCTTCACCAACTAACTGTTTTGCCCCTCTGGTCTTCGCACCAGACGCTGGAGTGGCCACTGAACCTACGTGAATTCTAGTGTCTCTCACAGACCCATCTCCCACACCCACGGAACGGCAGGCTTTTTTCCTTCCTGCCATCGGTCCCCCATCCCAAGTGGCCCACCAGTCACCCTCACCTGATAGACTTGCTTGGGCTTCTTTGTCTTATCCCTTGCTGCTGGTCTTCTTCTGGCTGGCTGACTTTGTCTTGCCCTTGGCCGCACCTGCCTTCTGCAAAACACCAACCTTTCCAGTTGCATTTACTGGTGCCAGAGTAACCCCTTCAGTCAAATCATCATCATCTGACACCTCGCCCTCTTCCAACTCATCACTCTCATCACCATAATCGAACAACAACTCCGTTTCATCCTATGCATGCGCCCACATCACTTCGTGCACCGCTCTCTTCTGCCCCTTCCTTTTCGTCATAAACACACCCCTGCATTCTTCTGAATTTGCTGCTGGTGCCAGTTCCCTTGATGGGAGGTAGGCCACAGTGGACCCCCATGCTGATTCTTGCCAGCGTCTCAGAGCCATTTTGCGCCCTATTCGCGCCACCCTGTTTCTACCGGCCTCAACTGCAGGTTTGTGCCCCTCCCAGGCTGCTCCAACCTGAGGGGTCCCCAGCACCACCGGGTCTCTCCGCCGTCTCACCTGTCCCTAGTTCACTTTATGGTTGGTGTGCCTCCTCAACCCACACCCATTTGCCCTTTGCTCCCCCTACCAAACACCCCAGGACTCAAAACCACTGCTCTCCCTAGCTGCACACATGGCATCCCACATCCTTTCGGTTTCTTGTATGATCCGCCACTGTTTGCGGATCTTAGCCTCTAAATCCAGTCCTGCCCATCTGGGGAGGATGGGTGGGGGTCTTTTTTCCCGAATGTGCACATCCCCCACCCCCTGAGTTGCAATGGGGTTGCCTACTGAGGTCCCCGCCCTTTGTAATTTTTTTAATATTGGCTGCAGTACCCCACTCTCCTCAGTATGCTGCCAGTTCCCAGGGAGAGACCTCCATGTGAGGTCCACAGGGGCCCCCTCTCCCTAGGAAACTCCTGATTGTGGCCATGCTGATTCCAGTATGCTGCTGGGCCGGTACGTTATTACCCAGTCCTTCCCTCTGGGCCACTCCCTCTCTGCAGAAAAAGAATGGGTGTGCACAAATCCAACATTGGATTGTCAAAACATGCTGCACCTTTAGTTAGCCGCTGGATAGAGGCTAACCCTTCTGAAAGGGACCACAGGTGGTCCATTTTGGAAAAAGTCATACCCCAGATGGGAAAAAGAGAAGTGTTTTGGATTTCACACTCAATACCAAGGACAAAGGACTTAATGAAATTCTACAGTGGGAGAATGCTATCCTATAAAAAATTATTTTGTGACCTATCCCCCTATGTCCATAGTCTTTTTGTCCTTTTTCAAGGACTCTCTCTCTTTGATGTGTTGTCATCTTTGTGGTCGCCTTGTTGATTGCAGATCTCAGGGTTTTCCCTGACACTTTAGTCCTAGCTGACTCAGTGCTGTTGCAGCACATCTGCTATGTAATTTCTTCTTACCACTATTGTGCACTTGTTGTGATTTTTACTTTCTGCTATATGATTATATGGTTAGTTGTTCAATCTATTTAACTATGTCTGCATCCGTGTTGTTGTTCAGTGGTAGCTAGTGACCTCTGGCTTCGTGTGCATTCTCTGGGCTAGTGTCTCCTGGTTCATTTAGATCCTACTTGCGTTTTTGGTAAATTTTTTATTCAGTTTTTTATCTTCTTTGGTCGTGTTTTTCATTGATCACCTCACCTTTTTAACAGCGCACACTAGTATTTAATTCCTCTCTATTCATTTTCTGACCATTGTAGACTAGGGGATTCCATTTTAAGATGGCGCCACCAGCTTTGACTTTCTGGCTGTCATGTCATCTATGTCGTTGAATTAGCGTTGAGAAGGGGAGGAGTGCATAGTTCTCCAACCCGGTGCATGTCGGGTCAAATTGCCCGTACTGCCCCCTTTTTAACTTCCTGCTCCGCTTCGCTCCCTTCTGCATGCTCGCAGTGACTCTGCCATCGTCCCGTTGTATCTCATCCGCTAGACGCACTGGACGGGAACTTGTATCCGCTGCTCCTGTTACCCATATGGGCCATCAATCTGCAATGTGTTGAAAAATCGGGTTGTGCCAAGCCCAGCGTCCCGGCCAGTTTGTTTCATCCATTTATGCTTCATCGCATGGCTTTGTGCAGTTAGCGAGCATTTAGTCTCCTGGCATAGGGATGGGTCCCTCTTCATTTTCCAAAGGCTTTTTGTTATTGATGTTGTTTATTTACTTATTGAGGCTAGGACGCATTCGTTCTTTAAGCCTTAATTCATCTTTCGGGCATACCGTGGGAAACCCAGCTACAAGGGACGTCTAAGTATAATACTCAGTTCGGCAAGTTGTGTGGCGCTACATGTTCCAAACCGGGTGTGGGTCAATCTGTGGCGATGATTATATATATTTTTTAATCTATAGATCGCAACACCACCATGTTTTTTCGAGCAGGCATTTCCTAAGATGCTGGGTTACTTTATCTTTTTACGCCTACTTTTGGCTGCATGGCCTTTTCGACACTGACTATGTTCATGCCGTATGCGCTTAGGTGTACTATTCAGAGGCTAGGCGTAAAAGTCTGTTGATGGACCCATGTCTCTATGCCCCATCTCATTTTCTTCATTCATGTTTTAGGTTTATCAATCTACAATTTGACTAAAATGAACTATTAATCGTGCCTGTCCTGGGTTTTGTTCTATTGATAACTTCCGGCCCTAATAAGGCATCAATCAATCAATCAATCACGGCATTTATATAGCGCGCTACTCACCTGGGAGGGTCTCAAGGCGCTGGGGGAAAGGGGTATGTTACTGCTCGAACAGCCAGGTCTTGAGTTGCTTCCTGAAGGAGAGATGGTCTTGGGTTCGCCGAAGGTGAATGGGGAGGGAGTTCCAAGTCTTGGCTGCCAGGTAGGAGAAGGATCTTCCTCGGGCGGTGGCTCTGCGGATGCGTGGTACGGTGGCGAGTGCGTGGCTGGTTGATCGTAGCTGGCGCGTGGGCGTGTAGAAGGTCATGCGGTCGTTGAGGTACTTGGGGCCCAGGTCGTGGAGAGCCTTGTGTGCGTGGGTGAGGAGTCTGAACGTGATTCTCTTGCTGACGGGGAGCCAGTGCAGTTCTCTCAGGTGTCCGGTGATGTGGCTGTGTCGGGGGATGTCCAGGATGAGTCGTGCGGAGGCGTTCTGGATGCGTTGGAGTCTTCTCTGGAGTTTGGCTGTGGTTCCTGCATAGAGGGCGTTCCTGTAGTCCAGTCGGCTGGTGACGAGTGCCTGGGTGACGGTCTTCCTGGTTTCAGTGGGGATCTATCTGAAGATCTTGTGGAGCATGCGCAGGGTGTTGAAGCACGAGGAGGAAACGGCGTTGGCTTATCTGGTCATTGACAGGGAGGAGTCCAGGATGAAGCCCAGGTTGCGTGTGTGGTCCGTTGGTTTGGGAGTGGTGCCCAGGGCCGGGGGCCACCAGGAGTCGTCCTAGGCGGGGAGTGATGATCCCAGGATGAGGACTTCCGTCTTGTCTTAGTTCAGTTTAAGGCGGCTGTTCCTCATCTAGTCAGCGACGTCTTTCATCCCTTCGTGTAGGTTGGCTCTGGCGGTGGTGGGATCGTTGGTGAGGGAGAGGATCAGCTGGGTGTCGTCGGCGTAGATGATGTTGAGGTTGTTTTGGCGTGCGATGGCTGCGAGGGGGCTCATGTAGACGTTGAAGAGGGTCGGGCTGAGAGAAGATCCTTGTGGTACGCCGCAGATGACTTCGGTGGCCTCCGATCTGAATGGAGGGAGGCGGACTCTCTGGGTTCTTCCGGTGAGGAACGAGATGATCCATTCCAGCGCTTTCTCTCGGATTCCAATGTTGCTGAGGCGCATCACTAGGGTTTGGTGGCAGACCGTGTCGAACGCTGCGGAGAGGTCCAGAAGGATGAGGGCCGCTGTTTCCCCGTTGTCGATCAGGGTTCTGATGTCGTCGGTGGCTGCGATCAGGGCGGTCTCGGTGCTGTGGTTGGCCCGAAATCCGGACTGCGAGTGGTCGAGGGATCTGTTCGTCTCGAGGAAGGCGGCAAGCTGTTTGTTGACGGTCTTCTCGATGACTTTGGCCGGAAAAGGGAGGAGCGAGATGGGACGGTAGTTCTTGAGGTCGGTGGGGTCCGCCGTTGGTTTCTTCAGGAGGGCGGTCAGCTCGGCATGCTTCCAGCTCTCCGGGAAGGTGGCGGTGTGGAAGGAGGAGTTGATGGTGTCTCGGAGATGGGGTGCGATGGTGGCGACGGCTTAGTTGACGTGGTGTGGGCACGGGTCGGTTGGTGATCCAGAGTGGATGGAGTTCATCGTGCGGGTGGTGTCTTGGGTGCTGATCGGGGTCCAGTTGCAGAGGGTGGTGGTGGCGGGCGTTGGTTCGGTGGTAGGGTGCGTGGTCTGTGAGTCGAAGCTGTTGTGTATGTCGGCGATCTTGCGGTGGAAGAACTAGGCGAGTGAGTTGCAGAGGTCTTGCGAGGGAGTGATGTCGTTGGTTCCGGCGCTGGGGTTGGAGAACTCTTTGACGATGCTGAAGAGTTCCTTGCTGTCGTGGGCGTTGTTGTCCAGTCGTTCTTTGAGTGCTGTCTTCTTGGTGGCGCGGATCAGCTGATGGTGTTTGCGGGTGGTGTGCTTGAGGGGGGTCCAGTTGTCTGTGGTGTGGTCGAGCCGCCAGGCTTTCTCGAGGGTGCGGCAGTTCTTCTTGGATTCCTTGAGTTTGTCGGTGAACCAGGGGGTTTTCTTGCTGCCGGGTCTGCTGGGAGGGTTCTTTAGTGGTGCAAGGTCATCGGCGCAGGTGGTCAGCCACTTGGTGAGGTTGTTGGCTGCTTCGTTGGGGTCCGTTGTGCTGGTGGGAGTGTTCTGGCTGAGGGAGGCGGTGAGCTGCTCGGCGGTGAACTTGCTCCAGCTGCGGCGGGGGACCCGTTGCGGTTGGTGGTGGGTCGTAGTTCTACTGAAGCTGAAGTGGACGCAGCTGTGATCTGTCCAGTGGAGTCCGGTGGCGTGGCTGAAGGAGACGTGCTTGCTGGATAAGAAGACGGGGTCAATCGTGTGTCCGGTGTAGTGGGTGGGGGTGTTCACCAGTTGCTTGAGTCCGAGGTTGGCGAGGTTGTCCAGCAGGGCGGTGGTGTTTCTGTCGTTGTTGTTCTCCAGGTGGAAGTTGAGGTCCCCTAGGAGGAGGTAGTCGGCGGAGGGAAGGGCGTGCGGGCTGATGAAGTCTGCGATGTCTTCGCTGAACTGTGTGCATGTTCCCGGTGGTCTGTAGATGAGGGTGCCTCGGAGGGTGGTCTTGGGGTCGGTGTGTATCTGGAAGTGCAGGTGCTCAGCGGCGGAGAAGGTTTTGTCGGAGTTAGTCGAGATGCGGATGGTGTTCTTGTGTACGATGGCGATGCCTCCTCCCGTCTGGTTGACGCGGTCCTTCCGGGTGATCTTGTATTCGTCCGGGATGGCTGTGGCGATGTCGGGTGCTGAGGAGGCGTTCATCCAGGTTTCGGTGAGGAAGGCGACGTCCGGTGCTGACGCGTCGAGCAGGTCCCAGAGTTCCACGGCATGCCTGTGGACGGAGCGGGTGTTCAGCAGGATGCACTTCAGGTGGTTGCTGTTAGTGTTGGAGTCGGCGGGGGCGGTGCAGGTCCGGTAGCAGGTGCAGCGGCAGGCTTTGCAGACGAAGGGTCCGTTGGCGCGTCTCGGGGTGGCTCGGTAGCAGGCAGGGTTCCGGCCGGCATTGAGTGCGTTGAGAGTGGCGGCGTCGTAGGTCTGTCGTGGAGTCTATCTTTCACTCCATCGACTCTCCAGTGTTGTAAGTTTGGGTCCCGCCTTAAAGGACTTTGAGACTATACCCTCCCGGCATAGGGACCTGTTTGTCCCACAGAATTTAGTAAGTGGTTGTTGTACCCTGTGTATTTCTCCACTAATTTCTGATATCTGCTGTTGAGACCCAATTGACCTTAGTCTCTGTATCATTGACTCTGCAGATGTGGGCCAAGAGCCCACTCTTGAAGAGTCTTTATCCTTGTATGCTGATGTTTAGTCACCACCCTTGTGTTTATCTGTTCCAGGTATATTTCTTTTGTTATCCAGTTGTTTTTTCTCTATTTTGGTACACCTTGTTTCATTGGTATCACAACGAAGCAAATATGGTCACAAACACTTTATGGCTTCTTTCTTTCAGCACGGGTGTTTTGGACACTGTGGTGTTTTGGTTTAGTCTTTGCTATTTAGCGTTTGGATTGGTTCATACAACCCTTGCCAATTTTTTCTTAGTGTGCATGCCACCCTGTTCCTAAATCTATCAGTGTATCCAGTTGGCATGAATCTGAGCCTTCCTTCATATTATGTTTGTGCTGGCACCAGCTGTGCTGATCAACGGCACACAGCTCTGTGTTTTACTGCATTGTACAAAGTGTGTTGTACCTTTCTGTCCTTCCAGACGCGTCCTCCTAAGTCGTGTACCTGATTATTGCGCCTTGAAGAAGGTGAGACCCACATTTGGGTCACACACCTAAACGCGTGTCGGCGCTGGAGTTCTTCTTAATTATCTGTTGATTTGTTTGTTTCCATCAACCATCAATACACGGAGAAGGAATTGGAGCTTTAAACATGAACTGTACCACCAATTGATTTCTTGCTTCATGTGCTAATTTTGTTATTGATCATACTTATTCCATTTATGTTGACACTACCGAAGCATTAATTGCTTCACATCATGTGGGGGATTTGTTTATGTGTATATTAGGACATTCTGTAAATGTGGAACCCTTATTTTGGAGGGCGTTTGATTATGTATGAGTATGTGTTTGCTTGTTGGAATGAATGGGTGTGTGTGATATAGGATGCACTTGGTTTTTTGTGGTGCTCTCTTCATTATGTTTTTATATAAATTATAAAACTATATTCTTTAAATAAATTTGATACTTTTGGTACGCAATGGTTTTTGTATCATTCTTTGGAAGGCCAATTTTTTTCATGTTTGTGGTATGGCATCAGTAACTATTAGCACATTGTGAATATGTACACAGGCAGAGAATTGTTGTTCTGATTAGAGCTAAGTATGGGTGAAATTTGCGAATTTGCGTTCCGCGAATTCACGTGAACTCAAATTCGCAATTCGCAAAATCCACAAATTCGTGCAACTTTGCGGGGGGTTTTTTTGCGTGTTCGCGAGGGTTTTTGCCAGTTCGCGAGGGTTTTTTAAAAGTTCAGGAACGCGAATTTACTTGTGTGGTCGCAACGGTCGCGACCATGTTGTTTCTTCGTGTCCAGCCTGTTTGCGACCCTGTGGTTCATCGCGGCCACCCTCCGGTTCATCACTGCCACCCTCTGGTTCACCACTGCCACCCTCTGGTTCATCACTATCACCCTCTGGTTCACCACTGCCACCCTCTGGTTCATCACTGCCACCCTCTGGTTCACCACTGTCACCCTCTGGTTCACCACTGCCACCCTCCGGTTCATCACAGCACCCTCTGGTTCACCACTGTCACCCTCTGGTTCACCCCTGTCACCCTCTGGTTCACCCCTGCCACCCTCTGGTTCATCACAGCACCCTCTGGTTCACCACTGACACCCTCTAGTTCACCCCTGCCACCCTCTGGTTCAGCACTCACCACTGCCACCCTCTGGTTCATCACAGCACCCTCTGGTTCACCACTGTCACCCTCTGGTTCATCCCTGTCACCCTCTGGTTCATCACAGCACTCTCTGGTTCACCCCTGCCACCCTCTGGTTCATCACAGCACCCTCTGGTTCACCACTGCCCCCCTCTGGTTCACACCTGCCACCCTCTGGTTCAGCACTCACCACTGCCACCCTCTGGTTCATCACAGCACCCTGTGGTTCACCACTGTCACCCTCTGGTTTATCCCTGTCACCCTCTGGCTCATCACAGCACCCTCTGGTTCACCACTGACACCCTCTAGTTCACCCCTGCCACCCTCTGGTTCAGCACTCACCACTGCCACCCTCTGGTTCATCACATCACCCTCTGATTCACCACTGTTACCCTCTGGTTCACCCCTGTCACCCTCTGGTTCATCACAGCACTCTCTGGTTCACCCCTGCCACCCTCTGGTTTATCACAGCACCCTCTGGTTCACCACTGCCCCCTCTGGTTCAGACCTGCCACCCTCTGGTTCAGCACTCACCACTGCCACCCTCTAGTTCATCACAGCACCCTCTGGTTCACCACTGTCACCCTCTGGTTCACCCCTGTCACCCTCTGGTTCATCACAGCACTCTCTGGTTCACCCCTGCCACCCTTTGGTTCATCACAGCACCCTCTGGTTCACCCCTGCCACCCTCTGGTTCAGCACTCACCACTGCCACCCTCTGGTTCATCACAGCAACCTTTGGTTCACCACTGTCACCTTCTGGTTCAGCCCTGTCACCCTCTGGTTCACCACTGTCACCCTCTGGTTCACCCCTGCCACCCTCTGATTCAGCACTCACCACTGCCACCCTCTGGTTCATCACAGCACCCTCTGGTTCACCACTGTCACCCTCTGGTTCACCTCTGGCACCCTCTGGTTCATCACAGCACTCTCTGGTTCACCCCTATCACCCTCAGGTTCATCACAGCACCCTCTGGTTCACCACTGCCACCCTCTGGTTCACCACTGCCACCCTGTGATTCACCACTGCCACTCTCTGGTTCACTACTGTCACTCCCTGGTTTACCACTTTCACTCTCTGGTTCACCACTTTCACTCTCTGGTTCATCACAGCACCCTCTGGTTCACCACTGTCACCCTCTGGTTACCCCTGTCGCTCTCTGGTTCATCACAGCACCCTCTGGTTCATCACTGCCACCCTGTGGTTCACCACTGCCACTCTCTGGTTCACCACTGTCACTCTCTGGTTCACCACTGCCAATCTCTGGTTCACCACTGTCACTCTCTGGTTCACCACTGTCACCCTCTGGTTCACCACTGCCACTCTCTGGTTCATCACAGCACCCTCTGGTTCACCACTGTCACCCTCTGGTTCATCCCTGTCACCCTCTGGTTCATCACAGCACTCTCTGGTTCACCCCTGCCACCCTCTGGTTCATCACAGCACCCTCTGGTTCACCACTGCCCCCTTCTGGTTCACACCTGCCACCCTCTGGTTCAGCACTCACCACTGCCACCCTCTGGTTTATCACAGCACCCTGTGGTTCACCACTGTCACCCTCTGGTTTATCCCTGTCACCCTCTGGCTCATCACAGCACCCTCTGGTTCACCACTGACACCCTCTAGTTCACCCCTGCCACCCTCTGGTTCAGCACTCACCACTGCCACCCTCTGGTTCATCACATCACCCTCTGATTCACCACTGTTACCCTCTGGTTCACCCCTGTCACCCTCTGGTTCATCACAGCACTCTCTGGTTCACCCCTGCCACCCTCTGGTTTATCACAGCACCCTCTGGTTCACCACTGCCCCCTCTGGTTCAGACCTGCCACCCTCTGGTTCAGCACTCACCACTGCCACCCTCTAGTTCATCACAGCACCCTCTGGTTCACCACTGTCACCCTCTGGTTCACCCCTGTCACCCTCTGGTTCATCACAACACTCTCTGGTTCACCCCTGCCACCCTTTGGTTCATCACAGCACCCTCTGGTTCACCACTGCCACCCTCTGGTTCACCCCTGCCACCCTCTGGTTCAGCACTCACCACTGCCACCCTCTGGTTCATCACAGCACCCTTTGGTTCACCACTGTCACCTTCTGGTTCAGCCCTGTCACCCTCTGGTTCACCACTGTCACCCTCTGGTTCACCCCTGCCACCCTCTGATTCAGCACTCACCACTGCCACCCTCTGGTTCATCACAGCACCCTCTGGTTCACCACTGTCACCCTCTGGTACACCTCTGGCACCCTCTGGTTCATCACAGCACTCTCTGGTTCACCCCTATCATCCTCAGGTTCATCACAGCACCCTCTGGTTCACCACTGCCACCCTCTGGTTCACCACTGCCACCCTGTGATTCACCAATGCCACTCTCTGGTTCACTACTGTCACTCCCTGGTTTACCACTTTCACTCTCTGGTTCACCACTTTCACTCTCTGGTTCATCACAGCACCCTCTGGTTCACCACTGTCACCCTCTGGTTCACCCCTGTCGCTCTCTGGTTCATCACAGCACCCTCTGGTTCATCACTGCCACCCTGTGGCTCACCACTGCCACTCTCTGGTTCACCACTGTCACTCTCTGGTTCACCACTGCCAATCTCTGGTTCACCACTGTCACTCTCTGGTTCACCACTGTCACCCTCTGGTTCACCACTGCCACTCTCTGGTTCATCACAGCACCCTCTGGTTCACCACTGTCACCCTCTGGTTCACCGCTGTCACTCTCTGGTTCATCACAGCACCCTCTGGTTCACCACTGCCACCCTCTGGTTCATCACAGCACCCTCTGGTTCACCACTGTAGATTATGGGGGAAAGCACACCTGCCCAGCCTCAACTGAGATGAATTAATTTGGGGGTGGTTAATGTGTCTGAATTTGAGCTTCAAGTCTGGCACTTACTTCCTTAGCTGTAAGTGCTTCCTGTTGCAGTTTAATTTTTTTTACAGGAGCATTGTGCCATACTTGTATTTATTCTCTGACCCTGCATTGAGGGTCAGAGCAGGGTCAGAGAATAGTTGCAAGTAGGCAACTGAACTCTGGAGGGGCCCCTCAGGAAGCACTACAGGGAATGGTTACAAATTAGCTTGAACTTTTGCACCTGCTAAGTGCTTTCAGATTTGCAAAATTTGTTTTTCTGCAATTTCACGAGATTCGCGGCGCGCAAATTCGCGGGAAATAAAACACGCAATTCGTGAATTTCTGCAAATTTGCGCATTGTATTTTTTTCCATGTTCGCTGGGTTTTTTGCGTCTTTGCGGGCCGCTTGCAGAGCAAGAACCGCAAAGTTACCCATGCAGTCGTACATGGGCGCGGCCATCTTGTGCGCGTTGCGTATTTCCGGTTCCGGGTGCTAGCTGCATGCTCGCGTTGTGCGCGTGGTGCGTTTACGGGTTCGCAGGCGTTTTGCATGCTCGCTGGGGAAATATCGAGCGAACTTACCCACGCGCACCTTTATGGGTGCGGCCATCTTTTTTTTCATTCATTGCTATGGTTTTGGGCATGCTACCTTTCTATCCATCTTACATCTTTGTAATCCTATGTTTTTCTGAACTTATTTTTGCTTTTTTTTGCTTATTATCTATCTCTACAATTTCCTACATCTATATTTTGTGTTTTTTTAAACTTTTCGTTACTTTATTACCTACTTTATTTCTTTCGCTCTCTCTCTTATTTTCTTTCACACCTATTCTTCTTTCCTTCTTCTTGTGCCCAGGACCATGGCTAAGGGAGCCGACATGGGCAAGGGGAAGGTCCCAGTACCCCGTACCCGGCTCCCTCGCGGGCGTGTGAGGGGGGAGGAAGTCAAGGCCATGGAGATCTTCTCTGCGGTGGAGGTGGCCGCCTTGATGGTTTTTGTTCAAGTCCACCTCCCTAAGACCGTGGCAGCAGGTGGGCAGATTGCTTTCGGTTACGGCCTCCGGGAGCATCGCCAGCTGTGGGAGAAGGTGTGCCGGGGCATGTGTAAGGAGTCTGAGGTCCGGCGCACCTACCAGCAAACGACGCACCGGTGGACTGACATCCTGGACCGGGAGCATGACATGATTGACCTGCTAGGATTGGAGATCCCTGGCCTTCGTTAGTAGCTATTTAATAACTACTTTTTTTCTTCTGCTCTGTTATATTGATAATCTATTTTTTTCCTGAAGAGTACGAATCCTGCTGATTCGATTACATTGCAGGTAAATGAATCTTTAAATAGCTTCTGTCATTGCCGGTGCTCGCCTGGTTATTGGCGTTGCTACTATGCTTACTTGTTTGCAAATTTTTACTCATTTGAGAGCATTACTGCGTAATGCTAGAGACAGTAGACTCAAGTCTGGTCCTTCTTTGTACTCCTGCTGCTGCCACTTTGAAGAGATAGTGGAAGATTGATACATTGAGTATATTATTTATTACTTGTTATAGGACATTTGTTAGTGGTCTGCAATAATGATGATGGACTGTGTCTGTCACGCGACGTCTCATTCTGCTGAGTGATGGCAGTCGTAGTAGAACCTTTTTGTTGTTGGTGTAGTTAGTGAATTACATAACTTTCCGATTAGACGGTCTGCGAATCCTGCAATACTACACTACTATCCTCCTAGTTGACCAGATCTGATGCAATTGTTGTTAATTTGTTTCCCCGACATAATTTTAGATTGTGTACAAAGAAATCAAATATTTCCCAAAAAACAATCTTTGTCAGTCAAAAGTACTTTATTCGGTTCATAACAAAAACCATAAAAGTATACAAACATCAAAAGTCATGACCAAGGTAAACTACAATGTTAGAATGATCACTTCATATATTGCACCATCCCATTAAAAAACATACAAATACTATGTTAAAATCAAACTAAGCAAAACATTCCAATCAAATTCTAAAATCTGCTATTTACTGCTAGTCCATTTAATTTTATAACCTAGTCTCATAGCTATTGTTAAAAAATTCGCCACATTAAAAATTTCCCAAATGTTAGATAGCAGCTGAAGATACATAAGAGCAGGCTTGACTTGTCTGAATCCTTTATCTTTAATTAAGGGTACAATTAATTTTTTCCGTATCATGGAAAAATATTTACAGAAAAACGTGAAATGTAGTGTCCATGATAGAAAAACCATCACAAGGACAGATCTCCAAATCTGTCACCTTGGACCAACCTGGACGTTCGGTAAGAAGTAGATGGAATTTATTCAACCTGAACTTGGTCAACAGAAATCTGTGGTTAGCGTTATTGACTATTCTCAAATATAGTTCAGTGTCTGCAGAGGTAATTAAAAGCTGATGAGCCCTCACAGTCAGATCAGCTCCTTCTCCTCTCTATCCAAACCCTTGTTAAGCTTAAATGTATCTTTTACCCATTTCACGTCTCCCTTAACTAGTTTAAAAAGCTGATCTAACAGTTCTGGGCGACCTAATGTGTCGGCTAATTTTTTGACATATTTCAGCCATGGGGCCATGGGATGGAATGGCTATGCTCAAGGGCTAAGCAGTCCCTCAGAACCTCATGATTTAAATCCAGTTCTGGGTTTAACCATACTGCAATCCACTTTAAAAGCGGTGCCAAAGCTATACGGTCTTCGAAATAGTCAACCCGAGTTCCTGATGGACAATATAACCAGGGGTTGATTGGGGCACTGATAAGATGGTTTTCAAGAACTTGTCCTCTGCGACGTGTAACAAATTTGCATTTTTGAAACCCCATAGGTCTGCTCCATACATGGCTAAAGAAACACATTTGGCGTCATAAACTTTCAAGACAGCCTCCAATGGCTTCACCCCTAATTTTTGAGAAAAATCAAGAACTGCCAGGATTGATCTCGCAAATACGTTACGTTTGGCGGCCAATTGGGGCGACCATGAAGAACTGTCATCAAAAATGACCTCTAAGTATGGAAATCTTGTAACCCTGGATACCACATTCCCCTCACAGTACAGGGTTTTCAGTTTTTTACCCTTGCTGCCCACTGCCATTACATGGCTTTTAGAAAAATGTATGCTAAGGTCCAGTGCTTTTATAAAATCATAAAATGAGTTTAAAAGGCGTTGTATCCCTACTGGTGTGCGGGCTAAAAGAGCAGCGTCATCTGCATAAAGCAGAGCTGGTATAGTAAATTTGCCAGCCCTGGGTATGTCCTTACAAGCCTCCCCCAGCACAATACCCAGGTCTTTAATATAGAGGGTAAAAAGTAGGGGGGCTAAAATACAACCCTGCCTGACCCCATTCGTAATCCCTATATTTTCTGTGCAGTTACCCTGACGTCGTATCTGACTATGGCCGTAAGGTCCCTATGCAGATCTGATAGGAAATACACAATATTATATTCTATACCGAGCTTAAGGAGCAAACCCCATAATTTGGACCTGTTCACTCGGTCGAAGGCCGAGGACAGGTCCATGAATGCTATATAGAGAGTGCCCGTTTTAGCAATTGTGTATTTCACAATTAATAATTGGAGATTGAGGCTTTGGTCTATAGTGCCTCGCCCTTTCCTAAACCCAAATTGAAGGGCTGAGAGGGTGTTTGTTTCTTCCAAGTTATCTGTTAGTCTGCCAAGGATCACTCGGCCAAGGACTTTCACTGTAGAATCGATGAGAGAGATCGGGCGATAATTAATGGGATCACCTCTATTACCTTTTTTAAAAATGGTACAATGACTGATTCAGACCAGGTAGCTGGAATGCCGGTGTTACTAACTCTATTAAAAACATTGGTTAACCACATCCGCGCTAGTTGAATTCTCCTCCTGTGCTCAGATTTACAAAATCCCATGTTTCATGACGAGCTGGGCTCGTCATCAGTGTGCGAGGAGGCTACACCATGACGAGCCCAGCTCGTCATGAGCCTGGAAGGGGTTAAAACTTTAGACCAGGTCTTGACATCTGACTTAAAGAGGTCAGCAGGAACTCCATCGGGACCTGGGGCCTTATTTCTAGTCATTTTCCCGATGGCATCTGCTACCTCTCTCTCTGTGACTGATAAAGTATATGTGTGTAAGGCAGGGGTACGCAAAACCTCACCTCCTGCGTTTACCCCCTCATACACTGTTTTAAAATGGGAGAGCCATTGTTGTTCCTGAATACCACAGTCCAGTTGGTTGTTACACAGTTCCTGGAAGTAAGGTTTGTTAACAACAGCCCAAAATTTAGCGCTATTCTTTAGCACATCAACGGAAGTTAATTCACCCCAGGCAGCTTCCCTAATTTCTTGTCTCCTCGCTTCCACAGCACTTTTGTAAGTTTTCCTTAAAGAAGCTACAAGGGACCTATCAATTGGTTTGCTTTTCAAAGCAGTCCTTAATTTTTGATTGGCTAGTGAGCAATTATGATCAAACCAGCCGATCCCCCCTTGATCCTTCACTTTGCCTGGCCGCTTAAGATCCGCTGCTACCTGGGTACAAATTTTTAGAAATGCATCAAGAACCTCTCTGTCCCCTGCTTCGGGGTCCATACATTTCAACATCTCTGTGCCTGTAATCATAAAAAGATCATTTAAGAAATCCTCCGGAACAACCCTGCCCCATCTAATCCTGCGCGCCTGATCTGTTGGTCGAATGTCATACTTGTCGACCCTATTTTGGCTTTTCTCTGGTATTTTAATGAGGCCTGTGATGCTGAGTGTCACTGGGTTATGGTCATTAAAATGTGACTGAGCCACAGAGTATCCACTAATGTTATACCCCAGCGAGAGACTAATAAAGATATAATCATTATTAGATCAACTGCCATTATTTTCGAAGGTTGGTGTCTCCTCGTCTTCCCTCTGAGGTAACATCAGCCCATTGTTCGCCAGGATGTTCTCAAGGATTACTCCTTGAGCTGTAATGCTCAAAGTGCGTCTCTCCTTGATTAAGAGGGCCTAATTGGTCCGATGATAAACATTTATCTGGGCACCCATGGATATTAAAATCTCCCAACAGTATGAACAGGCATTGATTTTTGTTGGCCTCATTATACTTTGACAAAAAAAGGTCCAAGGTGGCTAGATGATCAGTCGGAGTAGCTCTGTCATAGGAATTACAAAAATTAACAATTAAAATGTTAATTCCCCTTTACAGGCGATTTGAACTGCCAAGCAGTAGGGAGAACCTGTTGCTATCTGTGTGTGGGTCCCGGGGATGGAGGCCGCAATCAAAGTAACTAGCCCCCCCTTCGCCCTTCCCACAGTAGATGCTACAGCAGGGAGAAAATATGATGAATAGCCGTCTATGCTAAGGGTATTCCCTGTATCCCAGGTTTCTTGTAACCCAATAATGTCTGATGCCCCTAGAAAATCTCTCCAGATTGGGTCGTCTACCTTGTTTCTTAGACCCGCAATATTCCATGATGTGAACTTTAGAGTTGAGTTTCTAAGTGGAATTACATATTTGTCTAACAAGCTTTTTATACTAGTCGGGACGGAGCACCCATGATCTGTTTTCCGGGTATCTGGTACAGATTCCTCAGTCTTCTCAGAGAGGCTCACATTTGCTTGGTTAATCATTACGAAATGAGGAGTGGAGATTTCTTGCCCATATACTATTAATTCATTGCCCACTTGTCAGTCAACCCAACCTAAATTAGACAACGCATCAAAACGGTTAATGGTTGGGACATTGAAAAAATTCCCTGAATGATGAATACGTTGAGGATAATTTTGTGAGTAACCTCCAACCCAATGCTCTCTTTGAAGATATTTCCTCCCCTGGTATGGATTGAAAAAGCTCCCACTCCCAGCCATGGCAGGGGCCAAAGGGTAAAAATGACCTAGATCCAAAGACAGGATCCCACCCTCATTGTTCTGAATCAGGAAGCTGCTAATGAACTGCACTGCTTAGTCTACTATTTCGGGGATAGAGCTATCTTCTATACGGGCAAAAGTCTCCCCCTGTGTTGAAGTGTTGGTCTTGTCTTTCTGAGCCTTTACACTATGAATGGGCGAAGTTACTTTGGACCTCTTAATACGCCCCCCCTTTTGTCGCATTCCGCCGCGTTTACGCTTGAATGCGGATACCGGCGTACCTTCTAAAGATTTTTGTACCAGTGGAGGTGCATTATTTGGTTCAACACTTTTTCTGTTCTCCTTTTCGATATTCGGGTAGGCCATGAAGGAGGCCAGACTAGTGTCCAACCCACTTATATCCAAAGTAATCGAATGCTCCATGATGGTCTGAGTTATGGGTTGGCTCTGAGTCCGGACATGAACAGGAGATTTAGCTAGTGCTATCTGCCCAAGCAAATATCTTTTTTGTATCGCAGGGTCTAGGGACAGACGCCGGACTGTTAAGTCAATCTCCTTTTCCAAGGACGAAGCGGCCATAGTAATGTAGGCATCAATAGGTCCAATAATTCCCCCTCCCCCACCCTTATTACTGGTTTTAATGCATTTAGTTCTATTAGATGCCGTACTCTAGAACTAATGTTCTCGCTGATGAAGACAATTAACTGTGTATGTTAACCTTAGAATATAACATATACCAGCTTTAACAGACAGCCTGTTGTACACATGGATAGTACGATACAAAGGGGATAGCCCAGTCCAGTCTCTTACTGTCTCTGACAGGCTCAGACGGGTCCGCCCTTGGCCCGGGCTTCGCCCGGCGCGTCCCGCCCTGCTGTAGACTAGATCGATTATATAGGGCGTGTGGCTGCCAGGGGGCGGGTCATACAGGGGACGCGGACCAGATGACACCGGTCAGGCAGGGACTCCTGGGAGACTGAGTCCCTGCAACGCGGCTCCACCCCTGTCTTCCAGCTGGTTCCACCGCACACTCCCGCAGCGACTACAGACCACGCACAAAGCAGCTCCCCAGGCGGCTTGTCAGATGACAGCAAGCGAAGCGGCACCCGCGGAGCGGGTGCGGCAAGGCGTGGGTTCGAGGCAAGGCAAGGCAAGGCAAGGGTCAAAAGGTGAGGCGGGAGTCCCAATGTCTTTTCTCCACCGGCAGGGTCCCACTTGTAATCAGCGGTGATTTCCCGCAAAAGTAGGAAACTGGGTGATTTACTTATGTTTGTCTGCCAGGGGGCAGGTCATACAGGGGGCGCGGACCCGATAACACCGGTCAGGCCGGGACTCCTGGGAGAGTGAGTCCTTGCAACGCTGCTCCACCTCTGCCTTCCAGCTGGTTCCTAGGCACACTCCTGCAGCGACTACAGACCACGCACAAAGCAGCTCCCCAGGCGGCTTTTCAGATGACAGCAAGCGAAGTGGCACCCGCGGAGCGGGTGCGGCGAGGCGTGGGTTCGAGGCAAGGCAAGGCAAGGGTCAAAAGGTGAGGCGGGAGTCCCAATGTCTTTTCTCCACCGGCAGGGTCCCACTTGTAATCAGCGGTGATTTCTCATGTATCAGTTCTGTTCCTATTGTGAAGCACTCTGACACCTTCTGGTTAAGTCCGCACTATATAAAAACGCATAAATAAATGAAATAAATAAATAAAACAGGCTTCCTGGACGGCAGGGTGCATGGGACTGCAGTGCCAAAAAACAATCATCCATGTTGTGTTTCTTTATTTCATGTTCACCAGAACCTCCCAGGGGCAATGCTCCGGCGGCGACTGAGACTCCGGTGGAAGAAGGTGGACAGGATCAGTCCCTTGCAGGCTCTGCTGCTGGCCCCAGTAAGTTGTTCTATTGTTATATTAATACTTATACTTCCCTAACTTTTACAGCTCCTATTCATTACAAACTGTTTCCTAATAATTCTATGTTTTACACAATAGTCTTTGATTTTCTTCTAATGTAGACTACTTCCTACATTCTTATCCTGCCTCTACCATCACTCTCTGTGCTACTACTATTTACGATTATGAGTCGGTCTGTGTAGGTTACTAAGCTTGCCCATTCGGCAAACGGTGTGGAACAAAACTCTGATCCAGCAATAGCTCTAGGCACTGAGTGCAGTCCTCTGGGTTGACCTTGCTGTCTATTCCAGTCTTCTTAATGTAAGTACTTTGACAATTTCCAACAACAAAATGTCATTGTTTACACCAAGTAAAAGGTAGCAGTTGCCTTTTTGATTTGAGAGGAGCACATCCCATACCGCTAGTGTTTCAGGGACTATTCTGCACACAAAGAAGTATGGACAAGAGAAATAGGACATTGTTGATGATAGGTGCAGTTCGACTTTCTACAAAGCTTAGTCCGAACAGAAGTTGAACCCCCAATACCCTGACCGACTATTTAGTGTGTCTGACCAATGATTTTACGACCCAGAAGAACAGAAGAAGACTACCGCCGAGTCCCGGCCTATCCGAGTCACTGAAACATGACTGCCAAGTCCAGTAGTTCAAACCCTTCCGCTCACTCACTCGTGAACAAAAACCACACAGTGTTTGTTAGTTTTAAAGTTTTATTTTCAATTAAGAAATGAAAACATTATTTCTTTATTTTTAATAGCGTAGTATTCGGAGCGAGCAATGGTGATGGATGAAGATGACGTTAAAGTTTAAACAACATTCCCATGAATGAAATTAGTATGACTCCAACTTAATAATAGTTAACAGACACATGAAATTATTAGAATAACTGTGCGGGACCCCCACCTTCTTTAAAGTACTTAAAGTACTGCTGGTGATGACTTACTAGTAGTTGGTGAATCGTCTGGCAGAAGGGCAATGGAATCTTCTTTCTGTAATCAGAAAAATGGTGCACGTTAAGCAAGCATTCATCAGTTGTCATAAGAAGATGTGTAGCATTTAATGGAATAAGCATATAAAAGGTTAACACTTCTTCCCCAAACCGTTACTTTTTTTCAATCCCAGTAATAAAAAATGTGTCATGTAACATTTTCTTCCAATACGAGACAAAATAGGGGGTTGTGTATGGCATCTGAAAATATGACATGTTTTTCCTAGACATCACAACATCTGATGCGGCACACATGACCACCAGTTCCGGGGCCAGCAGTGCGGAGGGGTCCACTCGATGCGGCGGTGCCAACAGGAGGAGCTAGGGGGTAAGACTCAGCGGCGGCGGACAGTGGTAAGTTATTATACTCCTTACTCATTGAAATGTTTTTGAGTAGGCTCGCAAAGGAGTGTATGATGTACTGTACAGTAGAACACAGTACACTAGTATAAGTAGGCTGTACTGTTAAGAACAGTTACTAATTTAGAACTACTTTTTGGGCTATCACGGAGAAGACAGTCAACCATGACTTGTAATAGCATTAGCGTGGTACTTCTCGGGTAACCAATGGCCCCCTCTATTTCACTTCAACTCAGCAGGCAAATTTTTATTGTGAAGCCAAGTCATATCAGATGTAGTTTAGGGATGTGAAGAACGAAAAGTTAAAGAAGGGTGAAACGAAGGACAAGCGAGTCTTAATATTTATGACTGTAAAGAATGGTTTTGTTGAATGCAATTCAAGATAAGAAGACGGCGGTTTCCAAAATATAATGAAACAGGTGTTAGTTGGTTGTTGACAAAAATACATTTTGGTACATTCGAGACATTAAGAAGAATCATAGACGTACTTTGTAAGCCTGGACGTACAAGAGTGGACTACCTGGAGCGGTTGGCCGAAAAACATCAGCGCCAGCTCTGGGACCTCCGCAAAGAGCTGCGGGACGTGCAGCACCAGCAGTCCAAACTACGCCACCGGAGGAAGTGACTGTCCCTTGCCCCTTTTTTAAAGACTGTTGGGGGGTGGGAATTGGGTGTTTGGGAAAGGGGACTTTTGGACATTGGTTGGGTTAGGGAGGGGGGGTGAGTTGGGGTAAATTATTTTATTTTTGTGCTGACAACAACATGAATATATATTTCTTAATAATTATTTTTGTTACTAAAACACAGTATACGCGTTCATATATTATTTTGTGTGGGGGTTGGCGGTGGTTACTGGACGTTTGTTTTCTTCAAACTTACCAGCATGAATGAAACATCTAGTCCTGTAATGTACCAAAATGCAAGTAACCAAGTTAGTCAATTCAGTAGCACTACTACGGTACTTTACTAGTAGTACTGTCAGTCTCTGCTCTCCTCCCAACTTAGTCCTAGCCCAGGGCTGCCTGCATTGCAAATGGTGATTAAGGTTGGTTGTTGACTTGAATCCTCGACGGATGCAATATCATTGTTGTGCTGGTAGCAGTAGTGGTACACACTGGCAGTATCACCATATGAAAAAAAAGGAAATGAAACATTGAGTGGCCTAAGCGTAGCATTAGAAACAGTACAATAGGTAGTACGGTAGAGAACAGTGCCCTAAATTGTAGCCTAAGCAGGGCTAAATTAATGTAAATATAAGTAGTAGTTGCGTGGAGTTTGACTGCTATAAGAAATTAAGGCAAAGGACACGTCATCAACGTAACGTAAGCATTAAGCATTTGATTGTTCACGTCGTGTAGGAGGAGGATGTTCTTATCAATCCACGATGGCGCACGTGAACTTCTGATTGTAATGATTTTGGTTGCTTTTACCTTATCCTCCCCAGCAAGTGTGTGGAATTTATTGTTGTTGTCAGTCACACCTCAATGAAATACCACACAGCCCGGGGGAAGAGGGTTAGGGTTTGAAAATTGGATGGGAATGGTTTTTTTGGGGAAAAATTGGTAGAGAGGAAAAAAAACACAGCTTGGACAGTCAAACAACAAATGAAGAGAAACACATCTTTGGATTTGAAGATATTGATAAATCTTTTAAGGGACATAAAGCAAGTGCAGTACTGCATGCCAGAAGTTGTTTACTAAATTGATGGTTAGTTACTGAAAAGTAGTACTACTACTTACTGCAACTTACTAGTAACTACGAAGAAACAAGTTGACAGTACAGGGATGCAGTCATTACGCAATTTCACTTGCCTCTCTGCCCTCCGAGAGAATAAACACTTAGAACATTAAATTACTGTTAAACATAGCAAAGACGTATAAAAATAGCTGGGGGGATGAATTTGAAGCAGAGATCAAACAAACGCATAGAGTCACACTCGTAGAAGTAAGTTCAAGTTCACAAGAATATAATTTAAAAGATAAGGAGAATTTTGGATACTGTAACTGTTTTTTGTAGTTGTCCCATTTAATTTGTGAAGTTGATGCATCCAGCCATTCCTCTTATTCGCTGTACTCCCTCATTCCATCGGATGCTCCGTCGATCAATCTTGGTGACCAGACACACTGTCCGCTGCCTGCCTGATGCGGAATTGCGGATCACTAATTGTAAGCCTGAGGAGTACATCGATGGCACAGGTAAAAGGCTGCCTGTAATTGTAGATGGAAAAACACAACAGTAAGTGATAAATACACCTCGGAGAAAAAAATATATTAAGGTACACTGTGTAGTGCAAAAATTACACTTTCAGAGATGACAATCCCGAAAATCTAGAACACCCCACATTACCCTCCCAAAAACGTGCAGAATACTGCTGCTACCTCGCAGAGGCCTAATTTCAAATCGTGCCAAAACGCACTCAGAAAGTATGCCCAAAACCCTACTTTCCCACCATGGATTTTCTTCAAACCACTTGCAATCAAAATTCGACATTCCCACAAGTGTTCCAAGACCTCACCCAGTCATAAAAATCTAGAACACCCCCAAACACATGCAATATAATACTGCTAACCCTAACGAGCCCTAAGTTAAGAATAGTGCCAAACGCTTTCTGCAACTAGGCCAAATCCCTCCTTCCCCACCATGGATTCTCTTCAAACCACTTGCAACCAAAATTACACATTCCCACGAGTGCTCTAAGACCCCAGAACCCATTTGCAAAAATCTAGAACACCCTCAAACACATGCAATACTGCTAACCCTAACGAGCCCCTAAGTTAAAAATAGTGCCAAAACGCTTCTCACCTCCGATTTTCTCCAAACCACTTTTATCCGGTATTAGACCTTCCCAGCAATGCCCCCAGACCTGTCAACTCGGGCAGAAACAAGTTTAACACTCCCAAACAGCCAAAAATCAAAACCGCAAAAAGTGAGACTTAGAATAATTTAGCCCTCAATCCCAAATCACTCTGTGCGCTCTCTGCAGCTAGGCCCTACCTCCCCTTTGCCACCATGGATTTTCTCCAAACCACTTGCAATTAAAATTATCCATACCCAGCGTTGCTCCAAGACCCCAAACCCCCCCACAAACACCAGGAACCCCCCCAAACAGCCCCCCTAAAATGCTAAAGTGAGCGAAATGCCTGAAAATGGAAAAACTTTTTTACCTCCGATTTTCTCCAAACCACTTTTATCCGGTATTAGACCTTACCAGCAATGCCACCAGACCCATCAACCCGGGCGGAAACAAGTTTAACACCCCCAAACAGCCAAAAAGCAAAACCGCAAAAAGTGAGAATTAGCAAATTTCGGGCCTACCTGGAATTCAGTCCAAATGCGCTCTGCAGCTAGGCCCTAACTCCCGTTTTCCACCATGGATTTCCTGAAAAACAAATGCAATCAACATTAGACTGTGCCAGCAGTGCTCCCAGACCCCAAAACCCACCCACAAAAACCTAGAAGCCCCCCAAACAGCACCCCAAAGACAGGCAAGTGAGCAAAAACGCAAAAACGTTTTCACCTCCGATTTTCCCCAAACCACTTTTATCAGGTATTAGACCTTCGCAGCAATGCCCCCAGACCCCTGCAGCCACCCCCAAAAAAGCAGAACACCTCTCAAACAGGCAAAAAGCAAAAATGGGCCTACCTTCAAAACATTCCAAATACGCTCTGCAGCTATGCCCTAACGCCCCTTTTCCACCAAGTATTTTATAAAAAACAAATGCAATCAAAATTAGACTGTGCCAGCAGTGCTCCCAGATCCCAAAGCCCACCCCTAATAACCTAGAATCCCCCCAAACAGCACCCCAAAAACAGGCAAGTGAGCAAAACCGAAAAAACCTTTTCACCGTGGATTTGGTCCAAAACACTTGATTCCGATATTAGACATTCTGAGCTATGCCCCCAGACCCCTGCAGCCACCAGCAAAAAAGAAGAACACCCCTAAACAGGCTAAAAGCAAAAACGCATAAACTCATACTTAGAAGAATTTCAGCCAACCAGTCAACATCGGTCCAAACGCGCTCTGCAGCTAGGCCCTAACTCCTCTTTTCCACCATGGATTTTCTGAAAAACAAATGCAATCAAAATGATGCTATCCCAGCAGTGCTCCCAGACCCCCAGACCCTCCCCCACAAATCTAGAACACCCCCCCAAAAACATGCAATACTGCTATATTCAAAACATGGCAAATTGCGCTGTTCACAAAACATTGCTGTTTTCAGCACTTCCACTACTTCGATCCTCTTGAAACTTACCTGGACAGTCACTTGTTCCAGCGATTCACAAGAATCTCAGCAAGGCAGAACAAAATCGAACCGCTGCGCTTTTTGAAGAAGAAGAAGAAGGTCTACGAATAGTTTTCACTTAGTTTTCACCCAAACACACGCGCCCGCAAAACACCCAAAAAGGCCATAATTCTGCCAATTCTGGACCAAAGAACACCAAACCCCCCTAAAATCTTGCCAACATCATTATGAACGAGCCTGCATCGGGCCCCGAGCCCTAGAATCAGCGTGAACCATACCAACTTGAACTCAAAAACCCTGGTAAATCGCACTGAACCCTAAACCCCAGATTTGCTTTGTCTGTCTGTGTCAAATAGCCTAGGTATGCTACATCAGGAGGATGCTTCACTCAGTGGTGCCTGCCTTGACTGTCTACATGGCCCTGACGCAAGCATGGGCAAAAAATCCGTTCCGCTCAAGATTTTGCGATTTTTCAGTAATTTTGCGAGATTTGCGAAATACCAAAAAACAGCAAATTTTGCAAACATAACGGATGTTTGGCCCAAGCTTGAGGCAGTGCCATGCAGAGGGTCAAGGCAGGCACCACTGAGTGAAGCAACCTGATGTAGCATACCTAGGCTCTTTGTCAGACAGACAAAGCATATCTAATTGTATGCAGCAAGCCACAAAGCCCCAATGTTACATGAACTGCTGTCTGGAGTAGACTCTGCCTGGCATAACAACAACAGTACACTGCCTCGCCCTCGACCACTACATACCACGAATAGACAGACATGTAGTTCTGATGTAGTAGTTGTTGTAGACTGGTTTACCTGTTTGCCACTCACAAATTGGCCATAGTTCTTCTGTAAACCGACGCTGATGATCCATCCAACCTGTGAGTGACTGTAAAGAAAAAAGATATATTATTTAATCAATCATCATGGTATATTGGCAAGTGAGTCCCCTCCAAGTACATTTTGCATATTGTGAAATGGAATATAGTGGCCCCTGAATTTGAAGTACAATATGAATTAAACAAGGTAAAAAAAACAGAGTTGTTGACATGAGTTACAATTACTATGTAAAAGATTAAAGAATAACTAAGACAAGACATATGAATCATCATTTCACGCACAAAAAACAAACAGCAATTGGTTTCATCAGAGCCAGACAGCCTTTGCTGTCCACTGCATGCCATCTTCTCAATTATTCATTAACTGTTCTACTTTTTGTCCGCATCTTCTTCGGAAAGTGAGGGCCCACAGGGCAGCCTCTCCTGTCAATATCAGAAGTAACTCTGTCAGCAATGAGCAAGCATGTAGTCAGTCAGTAATTTCAGTCCCACTTGAGGGGACTCGTCGTAATCCATCCATCTGCCTTGAGGGAAATGGATAGGGGGCGTCTGGAGGAGGAGTATAAAGGAGCATGATTGAATTGTGAACTTGTGAACCTCAGGAATGCAGACTGTGGCATCTTCAAATCAATAATGAATATAAGATGAAGACAGTGCTGCTGATGGACTTGTTGTGATTAGGTGATTAGAGTTTTGTTGTGGTAAAAGTTGCAAAACAAAGAAAGACACACAGGAATAAAAGTGAATAAAGACGAAAAAAAGGAAGTCATTTTCATGGTTCGGTGTCAGGGAAGTAGAGCTCGTCCTCAAAACTCCATGAATTGAGACGGGAGTAAGTCAGGTAACAGAGAAGAACTTCCATCACCTAAGTCGGTGTCCTCTTCTTCCTGCGTTCATTCACGTACTTTGTAATCTGGTGGTATGAAGTGCTAGTTCATCTTGATCAGTGTTAACCTCTCCACATTTTTGGCCGAGAGGCGGGTCCTTTTTGAAGTTACAATGGCACCAGCAGCACTGAAAACACGTTCAGAAGACACACTTGCGAGTGGGCAAGACAAATAATTTACAGCCAGGTTCGTTATCAGTGGCCATAGAGCCATTTTCCTGTACAAATACAGCAATGGGTTCTTATTAAGAAAGACCTCTGTTGGGTCATCCAGACAGGCCTGCACTATCGACTCAAGGTTCTCCACGGTTACTCCACATTGCGTACCATCTGGGGCCTTTGCAGCACTGGAACGAGCAAACCCTTGATGAGTTAGCCAATCCATTTCCGACAATATTATGGGTGGGCCTGGTACAGGTGAGGATGATGATACGGTTGCTGCTGGTGTCGTTAACGGCTGTGAGGGAAAGTGACTCCCTTCGTCCACAGATTCAGAAGTGGAACTTGACGCCAGGTGGCCTGCTGATTCAGTTGGACTTCTGCCGGCTCCTTGAATTTTCTGCCGATCTTTTTCTAACCGAGTGGCTGACACAGCTAGCCAATGTTTGTACTTTGAAACATCTGCTTCATCAAAAGGAATGAATGCTTTGCTGGCCACTGCCTTTTTGTATCGTGGATCCAGAATAGTGGCACAAATGTAATGTTGTTCTGTATGTATGTTTTTAAGCCTTTCATTGGCAACTAGGCGGCTTAATAAGCTCTCTGCCAACTGATATGCGTCTTGCCTTTTTTCACCAGCATCTCTTAACGTTGAAGACACCGCCTTCAGTTGGTGCTATAGCATGACCACCAATGGGATAGCTTTGCCCAAAAAACAGTCCTCCCTGCTGACTTCACGCGTGAAGACCTCAAAAGGACGAAGCATGTCTGTCAGGCTTTTAACTAGCTTTCATTCCTCCAACTTTAGCCTCATGTCTTTCATAGTAGAACCTAGTAGAAAGTCATAGTCATTGATTACCATGCACTGCTCAGACAGACGCTCAAGCATGTAAAAGGTTGAGTTCCAACGTGTTGCCACCTCCTGGATGAGTCCTTTGACTGGCACTTTACGTTCATGTTGAATGCTCCTCAGCTCCTTCCGGGCATTAAAAGAATGGCTGAAATGTGTGCAGATTCTTCGGCAGGTGGTCAGTAACTTCTTGACTGTGTTTTCATTTTTCAAGAAATCTTGCACAACCAGGTTTGTACAGTGCGCCAAACACGGCACTCTGAAATATTCACCTTGCTGCATGGCCTTAACTATATTACTGCTAAATAGAAAGCAAGAACTACCCTGCCTGGGTTAATAGGATGGTCCTATTAAAGGATCCAAAGGGTAAGAGGGGAGGTGACACAATTCTACGCATCAGAGCCAGCGATACATCATACAAATTCAAAACATCTTATTATGAAAATAGAAATAATTTATTGATTGAGTAGCAATTCATAAATGGAATCCATAGAAAAACTTTAAAGCATATATACAAACATAGAGGAAATATTGGGCTTAATATGTGTCATGATTAAAATTCAGGCAGAAAAAAGTGTTTATTCCCGTCCCACACACTCCCACAGTCATTCGCTAAACATACATACACTTCTCAGTCTCACTCACTATAAAAATAATACAGTCATACACATGCAGTCATAAAGGGACATAGGAGCCTGCAAAAGACAAATTCAATAGTTGCTAGGACTAAAGGAACAACATGGAGGCAGGAAAAAATGGGGTGCAGTAAATTATCGTGAACTACACTTGAGGCCATCCATGTGGGTCACGCCAATGCGCGTTTCAATGCAAGGCCGGTTTGGGCTGCATCTTCATCAGGGCAGGGAAGACCAGGGGAGGGGACATACACACTGTGAATGAAAAAAGAGTTTGTTATGTGCGGATCATATAGATGGATACATATTTAATACATACATTAAAAATTGAGTAAGAGACATTTTAACAAGCGGGATATGATTTCATAATACACATGCACATGCATATTTTAGAAGAATTAATATGATGGGCTGGCTTAAGAGCCTTGACACACACCTTAATGTATGTATTAAATATTTATCCATCTATATGATCCGCACATAACAAACTCTTTTTTCATTCACAGTGTGTATGTCCCCTCCCCTGGTCTTCTCTGTCCTAATGAAGATGCAGCCCAAACCGGCCTTGCATTGAATCGCGCGTTAGCGTGACCCACATGGATGGCCTCAAGTGTAGTTCACGAAAATTTACTGCACCCCATTTTTTCCTGCCTCCATGTTGTTCCTTTAGTCCTAGCAACTATTGAATTTGTCTTTTGCAGGCTCCTATGTCCCTTTATGACTGCATGTGTATGACTGTATTATTTCTATAGTGAGTGAGACTGAGAAGTGTATGTATGTTTTGCGAATGACTGTGAGAGTGTGTGGGACGCGAATAAACACTTTTTTCTGTCTGAATTTTAATCATGACACATATTAAGCCCTATATTTACTCTATGTTTGTATATATGCTTTAAAGTTTTTCTATGGATTCCATTTATGAATTGCTACTCAATCAATAAATTATTTCTATTTTCATAATAAGATGTTTTGAATTTGTATGATGTATCGCTGGCTCTGATGCGTAGAATTGTGTCACCTCCCCTCTTACCCTTGGGATCCTTTAATGGGACCATCCTAATAACCCTGGCAGGGTAGTTCTTGCTTTCTATTTAGCTGTTCTTCCCCCTGTTTTCCTGCCAGCATCCTAAAAAAAGATCCCCTCGGGGAACCCCCTTCTATTTTGTTGTGGTGTGGCTTAACTATATTACTGCCATTATCCGTGGAAACATAACCAACAATGCGATTTCTTGGTTGCAGTCATTCAGACACCTTACTGTTAAACTCCTCCAAAATGTTTTTTGCAGTATGAGATTTCTCCATGGCAAACAAGGCTAATGCTGCATGTTTCCGAGTACCTTGAAAAAGTGTGTCCAGGTCAACAACTACAATTGACTTGTCTCTAACCCCTGCAAAAGAGACCCAGTGTGCAGTGATGCACATGTAATCAAGGGCTTGGCAACTGGTCCACATGTCTGTTGTCAAGTGGATAGTGTGAACAGCACTCTTCTGCAAAGCTGCCCCAATCACCTCCAGCACATCTTGATGTAGTGCTGGAACCGCAACTTTGGCTAAATAGGACTGGCTAGGAACCTTCCATTTAGGGCAGACTATTGCCACTAATTCTAGAAACCCCACCCCTTCCACAAAAGAAAAAGGGAGAAGGTCCAGCGCTAGCATTTTAGCCAGCTTTGCGTTATACAGACGTACCGTTGGGTGGTTGCGTTCAAATGGCGCCTCCGACCAAAACATGCTTCTAATGGTGGGCTGGACCGTTTTACGTGATGACGATGATGATGATGATGCGGACTTCAAACCAGTTAGGGTCATTGATAGACTTTTTTGCATTGTTGTCTGTCCCAGACTCTTAGTGTGCCTCATACATGTTGCAGGGGTAGAGGGTGTGGGCGCTACCACTGCAGTGCTGCTGCCAGGGGTACTGGGTGTACCAGAAAAAATGTCGCTCGATTCTTGACTTCCCCCCTGCACAATCAGCCCCTCGTCAGCATCAGATGCAATGTGAATGGATACATTTGGATCAGTTCTACTTTGTTGGGCTTCCACGATCTTACTTAGGTGCGTATACCACTGGATAGGGTGGTGTTGTTTGAGATGGCCTCTCTGGCTTCTGGTACCATAGTTGGTACCAAGCTTTCCCCGACTAACGGATACTTTACAAATCGAACAAATGACCATGTTTTCCGCCTTTGCGCTAACAGTAAAGAAGTCCCATACTGGGGACTGGTGTCTGCTGCTGGTGGAGGTGCTACTTTGACTTTCAATGCCAGATGAAGTGGAGGATGGGCATGGCTGAATTTGTTTCTGTTGTTCACTTACCGCACCACTACTTGAGGTCGAGCTGGATGGAGGTCCATGACTAAAAAAGATGGAAGCTGTAGGTCATGTTGGTGTTGTAGTTAACGTGGTGGTACCAGTGCCACGCCGCCCATATCCCGCTCAGCAGTCATTCGGGATAGGGTCAAAATGTTTGTCTGCTGCATGCCCGCTGGGGCTGGAGTGACGACTGTGATGACTGGGTCGTCGTCAGACTGTTCATCAGCAGCAGAAGACACCACTTCTTGTTCGTCGTCATCACCCATAAGTCGAAGCCTTGCAGGAGCCTTCCTTTTAGGCTTAGCTACCTTTGTCGGCTCATGGCGTGACTCACTCTCAGACTGCATTGCTGGGTTCCAATCACGATCAAGGTGATCAGAATGAAGGGGGCTTGAAGAAGAACTTGTAGTAGTAGTAGTATCCCTCCTTGACCTTTTTCTTGCTGGGGATCTGGAAGACAATGGATCATCATCAGGAGGAGTGGCTTCCTCGGATGATACCTCCTCTTGAATATCAATTTCCTGATGTGCCCCTACTTCTGGAGGAACAAGCGTTGTAGGCAGTTGTGCCGCTCCATGAACCTCTAGTTGCACCTCTCTTTGCACCTCTCCTTGCGCCTCTCCTTGCGCCTCTCCTTGCTAATGTACTTGCGCTTGTACTAGTTGCATCTGTGTTTGTGGTTGCGGCTGTGGTTGTTGAACACTCGTCAGCTGAGTTACACCCGGCGTTGATTGGATGGTACTTTCTTGTGATGAGCCAAGATCACTGGTCGATGGTGATTGGACAACCAAAGTGGCTGCCGCAGCAGCACTCATGTTCTTGGACCTAACTTGGCGTGGTGGCACTGAGCCCAATGAAGCGGAGGTGCGGTTTCCAGCTTGGTCCCCGGCGGACACCGCTGCTGCTGCAGGCGTAGTTTTTTTCTCCCAAAAAAGGTGTCGGTGGGCACACCAGTCTCCTTTGTAAGTGGTGCCACTTGCTTCTCCTGCTCCTTCTTACTGGCAGTGGCACTGGCACTTTTTTTCGCTGTGGCGCTACGGCCAACTTTCTTTGGGGCCATCTTCTTGAGATGTCAGAACAGCAGGCCTCAGTTGCACGAGTTGCAGAGTTGTCTTGTCTGTGGCCACACGTGACGTCACGTGACATTGTACTGCACAGCCCGCTGCAGGACTTCTTCCTGGCACTGGTGGTTCTCTTGTGCACCTAAAAGCAATGGAAGCCAGAGGAACATCAGTTATACACCCCCAAAAAGTCGAAAAACACTCAAAAATCACCACAATCCAATGCCATCCATGCCCTCAATGATGTTTAAATTCAAGACACCACACAGAAAGACTAGGCCCATGCACCACTGAGTACCCCTGGGCATAATGGTTGAAAGCAAGGCAAATTGGTGCAGGCCTGAGCACCCTGCCTGGCGTCAAAATGGCCCCTTGACCCCCACCACATGGCCAGGCCCTGCCTGTCCCAGGCCTCAAAATGGCCCCCACCCACATGACCAGGCCCCAACAACACCCCAAAAAGTAAAAAAACACACAAAAATCACCACAATCCAATGCCCTCCATGCCCTCAATGATGTTTAAATTCAAGACACCCCACAGAAAGACTAGGCCCATGCACCACTGAGTACCCCTGGGCATAATGGTTGAAAGCAAGGCAAACTGGGTGCAGGCCTGAGCACACTGCCTGGCTTCAAAATGGCCCCTTGACCACCACCACATGGCCAGGCCCTGCCTGTCCCAGGCCTCAAAATGGCCCCCACCCACATGTCCAGGCACCAACAACACCCCAAAAAGTCGAAAAACACACAAAATCACCACAATCCAATGCCATCCATGCCCTCAATGATGTTTAAATTCAAGACACCCCACAGAAAGACTAGGCCCATGCACCACTGAGTACCCCTGGGCATAATGGTTGAAAGCAAGGCAAACTGGGTGCAGGCCTGAGCACACTGCCTGGCATCAAAATGGCCCCTTGACACCCACCAAGGGCAAAGGGAAGGGCCCAGTACCCCATACCCGGCTCCCTTGCGGGCATTTGAGGGGGGAGGAAGTCCAGGCCAGGGAGATCTTCTCTGCGGTGGAGGTGGCCGCCTTGATGGTTTTTGTTCAAGTCCTCCTCCCTAAGACCGTGGCAGCAGGTGGGCGGATTGCTTTCGGTTACGGCCTCCAGGAGCGTCGCCAGCTGAGGGAGAAGATTTGCCGGGGCTTGTGTAAGGAGTCTGGGGTCCGGCGCACCTACCAGCAAGCGACTCACCGGTGGACTGACATCCTGGACCGGGAGCATGACATGATCGACCTGCTAGGATTGGAGATCCCTGGCCTTCGTAAGTAGCTATCTAATAACTACTTTTTTTCTTCTGCTCTGTTATATTGCTAATCTATTTTTTTCCTGAAGAGTACGAATGCTGCTGATTCGATACATTGCAGGTAAATTAATCTTTAAATAGCTTCTGTCATTGCAGGTGCTCGCCTGGGTATTGGTGTTGCAACTTTTTACTCATTTGAGAGCATTACTGTGTAATGCTAGAGACAGTAGACTCAAGTCTAGTCCTTCTTTGTACTCCTGCTGCCTCCACTTTGAAGAGATAGTGGTGGATTGATACGTTGAGTGTATTATTTATTGCTTGTTATAGGACATTTGTTAGTGGTCTGCAATCATGATGACGGACTGTGTCTGTCACGCGACGTCTCATTCTGCTGAGTGATGGCAGTCGTAGTGGAACCTTTTTGTTGTTGGTGTAGTTAGTGAATTACATAACTTTCCGATTAGACGGTCTGCGAATCCTGCAATACTGTACTACTATCCTCCTAGTTGACCAGATCAGATGCAATTGTTGTTAATTTGATTCCCCGACATAATTTTAGATTGTGTTCAAAGAAATCAAATATTTCCCAAAAAACAATCTTTGTCAGTCAAAAGTACTTTATTCGGTTCATAACAAAAACCATAAAAGTATACAAAAATCAAAAGTCAAGACCAAGGTAAAATACAATGTTAAAATGATCACTTCATATATTGCACCATTCCATTAAAAAACATACAAATACTATGTTAAAATCAAACTAAGCAAAACATTCCAATCAAATTCTAAAATCTGCTATTTACTGCTAGTCCATTTAATTTATTTACCTAGTCTCATAGCTATTGTTAAAAAATTCGCCACATTAAAAATTTCCCAAATGTTAGTTAGCAGCTGAAGATACATAAGGGCAGGCTTGACTTGTCTGAATCCTTCATCTTTAATTAAGGGTACAATTAATTTTTTCTGTATCATGGAAAAATATTTACAGAAAAACGTGAAATGTACAGTGTCCATGATAGAAAAACCATCACAAGAACAGATCTCCAAATATGTCACCTTGGACCAACCTGGACGTTCGGTAAGAAGTAGATGGAATTTATTCAACCTGAACTTGGTCAACAGAAATCTGTGGTTAGCATTATTGACTATTCTCAAATATAGTTCAGTGTCTGCAGAGTTAATTAAAAGCTGATGAGCTCTCACAGTCGGTTTGATCAGCTCCTTCTCCTCTCTATTCAGACCCTTGTTAAGCTTAAATGTATCTTTTACCCATTTCACGTCTCCCTTAACTAGTTTAAAAGGCTGATCAAACAGTTCTGGGCGACCTAATGTGTCGGCTAATTTTTTGACATTTTTCAGCCATGGGATGGAATGGCTGTGCTCAAGGGCTAAGCAGTCCCTCAGAACCTCATTATTTAAATCCAGTTCTGGGTTTAACCATACTGCAATCCACTTTAAAAGCGGTACCAAAGCTATACAGTCTTCCAAATAGTCAACCCAGAGTTCCTGATGGACAATATAACCAGGGGTTGATTGGGGCACTGATAAGATGGTTTTCAAGAACTTGTCCTCTGCGACCTGTAACAACTTTGCATTTTTGAAACCCCATAGGTCTGCTCCATACATGGCTAAAGAAACACATTTGGCGTCATAAACTTTCAAGACAGCCTCCAATGGCTTCACCCCTAATTTGCGAGAAAAATCAAGAACTTCCAGAATTTATCTTGCAAAGACGTTACGTTTGGCGGCCAATTGGGGCGACCATGAAGAACTGTCATCAAAAATTACCTCTAAGTATGGAAATCCCGTAACCCTGGATACCACATTCCCCTCACAGTACAGGGTTTTCAGTTTTTTACCCTTGCTGCCCACCGCCATTACGTGGGATTTAGAAAAATGTATGCTAAGGTCCAGTGCTTTCATAAAATCATAAAATGAGTTTAAAAGGTGTTGTAACCCTACTGGTGTGCGGGCTAAAAGAGCAGCGTCATCTGCATAAAGCAGAGCTGGTATAGTACATTTTCCAGCCCTGGGTATATCCTTACAAATCTCCCCCAGCACAATACCCAGGTCATTAATATAGAGGGTAAAAAGTAGGGGAGCTAAAATATAACCCTGCCTGACCCTATTCGTAATCCCTATCTTTTCTGTGCAGTTACCCTGACGGTCGTATCTGACTGTGGCCGTAAGGTCCCTATGCAGATCTGCTAGGAAAATTCACGATATTATCTTCTATACCTAGCTTTAGGAGCAAAACCCATAATTTGGACCTGTTCACTCGGTCGAAGGCCGAGGATAGGTCCATGAATGCTATATAGAGAGTGCCTGTTTTAGCAATTGTGTATTTCCCAATTAATAATTGGAGATTGCGGCTTTGGTCTATAGTGCCTCGCCCTTTCCTAAACCCAAATTGAAGGGCTGAGAGGGTGTTTGTTTCTTCCAATTTATCTGTTAGTCTGCCAAGGATCACTCGGTCAAGGACTTTCACTGTAGATAAGAGAGATCGGGCGATAATTAATGGGATCACCTCTATTACCTTTTCTAAAAATCGGTACAATGACTGATTCAGACCAGGTAGCTGGAATGCCGGTGTTACTAACTCTGTTAAAGACATTGGTTAAAACTTTAGACCAGGTCTAAACATCTGACTTAAAGAGGTCAACAGGAACTCCATCGGGACCTGGGGCCTTATTACTAGTCATTTTCCCAATGGCATCTGCTACCTCTCTCTCTGTGACTGATAAAGTATATGTGTGTAAGGCAGGGGTATGCAAAACCTCACCTCCTGCGTTTACCACCTCATACACTGTTTTAAAATGGGAGAGCCATTATTGATCCTGAATACCACAGTCCAGTTGGTTGTTACACGGATTCTGGAAGTAAGGTTTGTGAACAACAGCCCAAAATTTAGCGCTATTCTTTAGCACAGCAACGGAAGTTAATTAATCCAAGGCAGCTTCCCTAATTTCTCGTCTCCTCGCTTCCACAGCACTTTTGTAAGTTTTCCTTAAAGAAGCTACAAGGGACCCATCAATTGGTTTGCTTTTCAAAGCAGTCCTTAATTTTTGATTGGCTAGTGAGCAATTATAACTCTTTTTTTTTTGAGTCCTCATATAATGCCACCAGAAGTATAACTCTAGAAAGGCTTTCTCCGGGCCACCACCTCAGACTTAATTGTTCCCGCCCTGGAGTCTGCAAGTCGCCAACAGAGATCACCCAGAGGTAGGTCGTTTCCCATCCCACTCCCGTTTGCGGTGATTCTTGCCCTGCGGGAGGATAGGACCAAAAAAACCTCTGGCATGATCATCGGGCTCGGTTCCGAATTAGCTCTCAGACCATGCCGTCAGGGGAGACCATACCCTACTTGCCCTCTCTCCACCACACAACAAATCCAAACCACTCACTACCATGATGTTTCTAAGGCAGTCCGCAAATCTCGGAGGACTGGCGGACTTCCATTCCCTACATATTTCCCTTCTTGCAATGACCAGAACATAAAACATCAATTGTGTAATATTATTTCTAATATCATAATCTTGAGGGAGGCCGAAAAGTATTAATCTGGTTTTGCATTCAACGGGTGATAATGTTACCTGCTCTAAGAAACTCGCAACCTTCTCCCAGTAAGTTTCCAATACAGGACAATCCGCAAATATATGCCTATCATCAGCTGCTACTGTCTTACATCTGGGACACAGATATTCATCTACAGAGATCTTTGAGAGCTTTGATGGAGTCAATTAGGCCCTATACGCTGTATAAAAATGATTCCTCCTTAGATTAGAGGGTTTTATAACGTTCTGTGAGAGAACAAAGGAATCCGTCCATAATTTTACCATTTCCCCCGAGTCCTCAGTTATTAAGTCCCCCCAGAGTTTAACTATTTCTGCTCCCAAATTATCTTTCTCGTATAGCATTGTGGTGTACCAGTGTGATATCTCACCCTTCCAGCCCCCTCCCCTGTTAACATGCTCCAACATTACAACCTCTCTTATATTTCCCCCACATTGCTCTTCCCACCATGAGGACAGCTGATAAAACTTAAACCTTGAAATAGCACCTCCTGTAAGGCTAAAAAGCGATTCCCAACGTAATAATTCTCCGTGATTACACAAATCACCCCACTGCAAAAAACCTGCAGCTTTCAATGGAATAGCTAAACGATCCAATAAGCATTCTGGGGTGCCTGGAGAATCCCAGATGGGGGCCAAATGATGATAGTAGGGAATATCAAAAATTCTTCGCATCGCCTGCCATGCAGCGAGCGCAGTCTTCAAAACCTTCAAACGAACCTCCTTAAAAAATTTCTGGTCTCCAAATTTAAACAAAAAAAAATCTAAACCTTGTGGCAAGTCTGCAAGCATAGCTTGAAAAAGTTTACCATGGGATGACGAATCCAATTTATTTGCCAAGAGCCTAAAATTTTTGAACTGAAAAGCATAACAATAAAAAAGTAAATCTGGTAGAGCCAATCCTCCTAGTTTCAAACCCCTCCTCAATTTTCTCCATGCTATTCTAGGGGATTTAGTAGCCCATATGAATGAGCCGATCCGACCTTGGAGATTAGCTATATCTTTTTTATCAAAACCCAGAGGAATTGAGTTAAATAAGAAAGTGAACTTTCGTAAAATAATCATCTTAACCAAATTCACTTTGCCATAGATTTTAAAAGGCAGAGCGTTCCATCTAGTCAAGAGTTTCTTAACTTCTTTTAATACTATATTCCAACTGACCTTCACTACTTCATCCAAGGCTTGAGTGATATGAATCCCCAAATATCTTATTTTTATTTTCGCCTCTAATATGGGGGAAGGGCAATTCCAACATATAATGTCAGTTTTATCTTGGTTTATTCCGTACCCTGACACTGTACCAAAATCTTTGGCCAATTCTATCAAGCGTGGGATAGCCTCATCTGGGTTTGATGTATAAAGTAAAAGGTCGTCGGCATAAAGTGCTGTCTTAAGCTCCAAATTTCCCAACATAAACGGTAAAATATTAAGGTCAGATTTTATGGAACAAACAAAAGGCTCTATGTAAATATCGAAGAGAAGAGGTGACAGGGGACAACCCTGTCTTGTTCCTCTTGAAATATATAACCAATCTGTTAGGCTTCCGTTGACTAAAACTTTAGCCCTAGGCCGTCTGTATAAAGTCTCAATCCCCTTGATAAATGTGTCCGGAAATCCGAATTTTTCTGTGGTTTTCCACAGAAACCTCCAATTAACTCGATCGAAGGCTTTTGCAGCATCAATCGCAACGATAGCCAGTGGAAGCCCGTTCTTAGTTGCAAAGTCTATAGCCCCTATAACCTGATATGTTAATTCATTTAATTGGCGTCCAGGTATAAAACCTCTCTGATCTGAGTGTATAATGGATTTAATTACTTTTGCGAGTCTAGTCGAAAGAATGCCGGAATATATTTTGGAATCTGAGTTAAGGAGCGAAATCGACCTGTATGAAGCTATTCTTTTTGGACCCTTGTTAGGTTTTACCAACAATGTTATTGTTGCCTCAGCCCAAGTATCAGGAATATATTCCCCCTCTATAAGATTCCTATTAAATAATGAAACATGTGGGCCTACTACCTCCTCTATGTTATCCTTATAGCCTTCAGTCGGCAGCCCATCAGGGCCTGCCGCTTTGTTTCTAGTCATTTTTTTCAATTGGGTCCTTACCTCTCCCTCCGTTATAGCTGTCACTAAGTAAAGTTTATCTGATTCACTCAACTGTGGCAAATCTTTCTCCACCCACCAATTTTCCAATACATCTTCACTAGGCATATCTTGTTCTTTGTAAAGTTCCTCCATGAACCCTCTTGCTTCATCCCTTATTTTGGAGTCTTCTGTTAGCTTTGACCCTGTTTCCTCCTAAATTAACGACGTAATATTATTTCTACTTCTCTCAGATCTAGCCTCCATGCGAGGAGCGAGCCGCATTTTTCCCCGTATTCGAAATTACGAAGCTTGCTCACCTCCCACCTGTCCCTGTTAATTTTGTCAGTACGAGCCTTGAGACGTGCCTGTATCTCGCCCAGTTCCTTTTCTAATACCTGGATCTTGCCTCTGTCATTTAACGCTGCCCGTTGGAGTTGCCGTTCCTTATTTTTAATCTCTTCTAGATCGTGGATATCTATTTCTTTTCTACGTTTTATTATTGAAACCTTCTGTGACTTAAAGATCCCCCTTAAGAAGGATTTTGATGCATCCCAAACAATTCGTTCTGAAGCTGTCCCTACGTTAAACAGAAAGAATTCAGAGAGACTTTCTTTGATATTTAATTTAATTTTATCGTCTAAGAGCATTGTTCTATCCAGGGTCCACCGCCGCATGGTATAATTAATTTTGAAATTAATTTCCAACTCCACCACAGAGTGGTCTGACAAACCTACTGCCATATAAGATACAGACACTATGTCTGAAAGAAAAAACTGATCTATCAGAAAAAAATCAATTCTGGAAAATTGTTTATATTTTTTGCTAAAAAAAGGAGTACCCTCTAAGATTTCCATGCCTAATTATCCAGACATCCAATAAAACAAATTCTTTGATAATATTATTTAGTGCTGAGATGGATTTATTGGGGGGATTATATTTCACCTTCGAGGTGCGGTCTAGATCTTGGTCAAACACTAAGTTAAAATCGCCACCTAGTATGACTGGCACTGTATAGTGTATCAAATACTCTTGTAGCTTCTGAAGAAACACTGCATTATCTTCATTGGGGCCATAGTACACAGCGCAAAGGAAAGTAAAACCTCCAACAGACAGTACTGCTGCCAACCACCTTCCCGACTGGTCAGTACCCCAACTGATCACCCTTATCCCTTTATATGCCCGTACTATGATGGCTACACCTCTATTTGACCCTTTCTGATTAGAGCACAGGACTTCCTGGACCCAATTATATCTAGTAAAGATTTGCGCACACTCCTTCGACTCTAAATGTGTTTCCTGCAAAAGATACAAGAATGCTTCAGAATTCCTGAAAAATTCGCATATTCTCTGTTGTTTTTTCTGGCTTCCCAATCCATTTACATTCCATGATAGGATTCTGGTACTCGATGCCATATGTATATTGATAGAGTAAAAATCTTTTGACTAATAATTGTATAGACTTGTAGTGATATTCCAAACCATTACAACATAGAATTCTGGCATATGAGGACATTTTTTTATTTTTACCCCTCCCCCCCTTGAACCTTCACCTCCCGCCTCCCCCCGAGGAACCTTCCCTTCACAATTGGCATATCCAACGCCATAGGGAGCTCCCAGCCCAAAGCCCATCTAGTAGAATTTTTCCCAACCCACTTTAGTTCTGTTTTTAATGCTTATATACCTTGACATTTTTTTTTTTTGCTAAACCTATGCAACACCTATAGCTTGTGTCCCTTGTATCCCTTCCGCTTGTTTTTTTTTTTTCCCCAACTTCCCTTCGCCACATTACCCCTCCGTCTATTGCTCCCTCCCACCAAGAGATGATTACGTTGGAAATGAACTTATTGCCCTACTATTTTCTCATCCCCACCAACAATTCCTCTACCTCCTCTGGGTAATTACAGTTATACATTTTGTTGTTCCACATGATCTTCAGTAGTGCGGGGAATTTCATTTGGACCTCTGCGCCCAATGATCGAAGTTCGGGCATCCTAGAACCCAACTCCCACTGCCTCTGCGCAGTCTTCCCCCCCATATCTGATCTAATTTGATAGGGATTAGCACGGTAATGGAGAGAAGAGCGTGCAAGACATCTACTGAGGATAAGTTCCTTAACCGCATACGTTTGAAAATAGACAAGTATTTTCCTCGGAGCCTTGCGGTCCGGATGCAGTCTGAAGGGGTCTCGGTGCACACGCTGTATCTCGGCTTCCAGGTCTATGTCAGGTCTATCTTTTAATACATCTTCCCGTAACAGACGGCATACAAAACCCTTAATATCCTCCACTTCTGCACCCTCTGGAATTTTCAGAATTTGTAAATTATTCCGTCTGCTCTGCATTTCCAGCCGTTCCATGTCCATAACTAATTTACGATTTTGAACTTTGAGAGCCTCAATATCCTTGGTATTCTTCACTGATATTTCTGACAATGAGGCAACCTTTCCCTCTAGCACACCGGTTCGAGCCGCTATACCCTCAATTTTTGCCTCCAAGATATCAAATCTGTCATGAAGGCCTCTTTGGTAATTCTCTGATGTGGCAAATTTCTCCATCAAATCCTCCCTCAGTGAGTAGAACAGTTGACCAAGCCTGTCCTCCTCCACTCCTCCTGCCTCTACATCTTGAGCCTCTCTGTTCAAGCACAAATTACTTTGAGCTGTACTAATTGCATAACTAGTGGAAGGGAGGGGAGAATACATGGGAAAATTGTGTGAGGCTGCAGGGAGGGGATTTGAAGGAGTCGGTAGTACTGGCAATGCTGTAGACAGATCAGTTAATGCGACGGGGTTACATTTTCCCCTTCCACGGCTGGAATTGGAGTTAAAGAGTTAGAAAAATTAGAAGAAATGACCCCGTTCCCCTCCCCCCCCTCTGTCAATGGGGCGGATGTAGATGGTGTCAGTGACATTTGTGTGATTGGAGCAAATATTCCTGGGGTAACAGTTTGAGGTACAATGGTAGGTATTGCTCTCCCCTCTACCACGGAATTTGACGCTGGAGTAACTACCTTAGCTAGGGGAGCAGGGGGGAAGGCTGAAACAACCGCTGTATCTGCTGTGGCTGGAGGAGAAGATGGAGCAGGGGGCCCTGGGATTGTCTGATTTCCCCCGCCCTCACACGGTATACTTTCCAGCACAGAATACCTGTTCTCCAGCGGCAAAGAAGACAAGGCAGATGATACAGGTGCAGATAGAAGGCTGGGGGTTACCTTTGTTTGGTCAACTTTAGTTTGATCGACTTCCACTGTCTTAGTTGTCTTTATTTTAGTGTTGGCCTTAGTATTATCCTTGGTGCCAGCGCCAATACCGGTGTTTGTGTTGACGGCTTTATCCGCTGACCCCCCATCTTTAACTGCCTGCTCCATAATCTTGAAAAAGCTTTTAAGCGAGGGCGTATTCCTCTGAGCTTGAAACTGCTTACTCCCCCTAACTGACCCTGTTTTCCTGGAACCCCCTTTCTTCCTCTGCTTAGGAGATATCGGTATTGGACCTTTCTTCTCACTTGAATCCCCTGACTCCCAAAGTCCCTGTTTCCTTAGTGCCTGCTTGGACCTTAACTGGTATCTATTTCTAATTTCTCCCGAATGTCCAGTACTTTCGCCAGAAACCACACTCTCTGTCACGTTCGATATAATTTTAGGGGCTACTACTGGGGCTACTACTGTACTGGAGGGCAGGAGGACAAGATCTGTACCCACAGTTACAGTCTCAGACACAATCCCAGCTTCAGTGTCGGCTTGACCTAACCCTGCAGCTTCAGACGATATGGGCTTCAAACCCTCTACCTCCATGCAAGCCCCCCCTTCTGGGACCTCTTACCGGCAATTGTTGTACTTTTCTCAATAGCGGAATGCCCCCGACACACAGGGCCTTTCACGCGTTGTATTAGAGCACCTCTTGTCCGCTGCCAATGCCCAATGTAGAAGCCACAACCACCACAGCCTCTGCCACTGCTCAGAATGCGAGCCTCCCGCAACCGGTCACCCGATTTTACCGATTTTGCTGACAGCACTGACTGTAACGGGCCACTTGAATGGGGAACGCAGCGTCCTCCTCCTGAAGCTCTCCACTGCATGAATTCCTGCGTGAGTTGCGTCAGCATCTCCGGATCCGCAATTGCTCGGTCCTAGTGCCCCGGAGCGCCTCCATAGGCTCACAAACGTCAAAGGAAAAGAAAACCAAAGCAATAGTTTAACCTCCAAACTTGATATGAAGAAGGGGAAGAGTACTCATATCCTCACCGTTCAAGGTATTAATATCCGTCCTCTACATGGGGAAACGACCGCTCAGAAACTGCATAGTGCTATCTTGGGCGAGGAGCTCCGCAGCAGCCGTTAGCCTGCCGCCGCCATGTTCCTCTGACCAGCCATCGGCTAGTGAGAAATTATGATCAAGCCAGATGATCCCCCCATGATCCTTCACTTTGCCTGGCCACTTAAGATCCGCTGCTACCTGGGTACACATTTTTAGAAATGCACCAAGAACCTCTCTATCCCCAGCTTCGAGGTCCATACATTTCAACATCTCTGTGCCTCTACTCATAAAAAGATCATTTAAGAAATCCTCCGGAACAACCCTGCCCCATCTAATCCTACGCGCCTGATCTGTTGGTCGAATGTCATACTTGTAGACCCTATTTTGGCTTTTCTCAGGTATTTTAATGAGGTCTGTGATGCTGAGTGTCACTGGGTTATGCTCACTAAAATGCGACCAAGCCACAGAGTATCCACTAATGTTATACTCCAGCGAGAGACTAATAAAGATATAATCAATATTAGAGCAACTGCCATTATTTTCGAAGGTTGGTGTCTCCTCGTCTTCCCTCCGAGGTAACATCAGCCCATTGTTTGCCAGGATGTTCTCAAGGATTACTCCTTGAGCTGTATGCTCAAAGTGCGTCTCTCCTTGATTAAGAGGGCCTAATTGGCCCAATGATAAACATTTATCTGGGCACCCATGGATATTAAAATCTCCCAACAGTATGACCAGGCATTGATTTTTGCTGTCCTCATTATACTTTGACAAAAAAATATCCAAGGTGGCTAGATGATCAGTCGGAGTAGCTCTGGCATTATAAAAATTAATGTTACATTCCCCTTTACAGGCGATTTGAACTGCCAAGCAGTAGGGAGAACCTTTTGCTATCTGTGTGTGGGTCCCGGGGATGGAGGCCGTAATCAAAGTAACTAGCCCCCCCCCTTCGCCCTTCCCATAGTAGATGCTACAGCAGGGAGAAAATATGATGAATAGCCGTCTATGCTAAGGGTATTCCCTGTATCCCAGGTTTCTTGTAACCCAATATTGTCTGATGCCCCTAGAAAATCTCTCCAGATTGGGTTGTCAACCTGAGTTTCTAAGTGGAATTACATACTTTTATAACAAGCTGTTTATACTAGTCGGGACGGAGCACCCATGATCTGTTTTCCTGGGTATCTGGTACAGATCCCTCAGTCTTCTCAGAGAGGCTCCCATTTGCTTGGTTAATCATTACGAAATGAGGAGTGGAGATTTCTTGCCCAGATACTATTAATTCATTGCCCACTTGTCAGTCAACCCAACCTAAATTAGACAACGCATCAAAACGGTTAATGGTTGGGACATTAAAAACATTCCCTGCCTGATGAATACGTTGAGGATAATTTTGGGAGTAACCTCCAACCCAATGCTCTCTTTGAAGATATTTCCTCCCCTGCTATGGATTGAAAAAGCTCCCACTCCCAGCCATGGCAGGGGCCAAAGGGTCAAAATGATCTAGATCCAAAGACAGGATCCCACCCTCATTGTTCTGAATCGGGAAGCTGCTAATGAACTGCACTGCTTGTGAATTTCTGAAGTTCACTATGATGCAGTCTCCTTCTATAACCTTGGCATTAGGGCCAACCCAACTTACTCTCCTCACATAAATAATTTCCCCATGTAAGTCTGGTCTGAGGGGCCGATTTTTCATCAACCAAAACATCACCCTCTTTTTTAGTTTGTAGTATGTTTCCGCCCTATCATTTTGCCACTCTGGGACCACAGCCAGCACAATGACAAAGGGATAACATTCACCGGGAAGTTCGACTCTATTTTATTTGCCTCCGGCTATTTAATGCTGCCTTTTTTGCCTGATCTAACATGGTGTCTATTTTCTCGGGCTCTTTAACGTTGCTCACACTGTCCTTAACAGCTACACCGCCTTTGGACACTTCACTCACTAGCTGAGGGGTATTACATCTAGTCAGAACCTCACCTTGCTTTACAGGAACACTGTTCCCTTTAGGCGACTTCTCTTTGGGGACTAGTTTTTGAGCAATTTTATGTTTTGTTTAGCAGGAATGGGCGAACTACGTGTAGTCAAAGAAGGGTGTTTATCGTCTAACAATTTCTTCAGCATGGCTGTGTTTACCTGAGTGACCTCATGAAGGGCATCCAGTTGGCCACCTATCCTTTTCAGACGCTCCACTAGGTGAAGGATTAAGGATTTAACCAAATGTTGTATTTTATCTAACGAGAATGCTGTATCCCCTCCATCTTTATGAACATAGTCTACTATTTCGGGGATAGAGCTAGCTTCTATACGGGCAAAAGTCTCCCCCTGTGTTGAAGTGTTGGTCTTGTCTTTCTGAACCTTTACCCTATGAATGGGCGAAGTTACTTTGGACCTCTTAATATGCCGCCCCTTTTGTCGCATTCCGCCGCGTTTACGCTTGAATGCGGATACCGGCGTACTTTCTAAAGATTTTTGTACCAGTGGAGGTGCATTATTTGGTTCAACACTTTTTCCGTTCTCCTTTTCGATATTCGGGTAGGCCATGAAGGAGGCCAGACTAGTGTCCAACCCACTTATATCCAAAGTAATTGAATGCTCCATGATCGTCTGAGTTATGGGTTGGCTCTGAGTCCGGACATGAACAGGAGATTTCGCTAGCGCTATCTTCCCAAGCGAAGATCTTTTTTGTAGCGCAGGGTCTAGGGACAGACGGCGGACCATTAAGTCAATCTCCTTTTCCAAGGCCGAAGCGGTCATAGTAATGTAGGCATCAATAGGTCCAATAATTCCCCCTCCCCCACCCTTATTACTGGTTTTAATGCATTTAGTTCTATTAGATGCCATACTCTAGAACTAATGTTCTCGCTGATGAAGACAATTAACTGTGTATGTTAACCTCAGTATATAACATGTACCAGCTAAAACAGACAGCCTGTTGTACACATGGATAGTACGATACAAAGGGGGTAGCCCAGTCCAGTCTCTTACTGTCTCTGACGGGCTCAGACGGGCCTGCCCTTGGCCCGGGCTTCGCCCGGTGCATCCCGCGCGCGTCCCGCGCTGCTGTAGACTAGATCGATTATATAGTGGGGTGGCTTCCAGGGGGAGGGTCATACAGGGGGTGCGGACCAGATGACACCGGTCAGGCAGGGACTCCTGGGAGACTGAGTCCCTGCAACGGGGAAAAACGGGGGGAGGACTGGTCATCATGTTTAAATCTCACCTCAATATCACTATAAAAAAACTAGCCAACATTGGGTTGATTGAAGCCTTGTATTTCTCGATTGCCGACTCTGCGTCAGTTTATCTAACCGGCATTCTAGTCTATAACCCTCCAAAAGCTTCCCCCTCCTCTTTAACGCAGTTGGTTCACATCATAACTGACCTGTCTCTCAAGCACCCGCACTTTATAGTATTAGGTGATTTTAATTTACATGCTGATGACCCTACCTGTACCCTAGCCACTCGGTTCCTCGACTCTCTTCAGAGCCTGAGCCTGACGCAATTAATTCAAGGTCCGACACATGAGGCGGGCCATACATTGGACCTAATTTTTTCTAATCTCCCAGGTATCAGCACCCACCCCCCCCCCCTTCCCCTTACCTGGACCGACCATTACCTTCTCTCGGTCGATATCCCACTTCCTCAGACACCAATTCCAGTGGTACTGGGAACAGACTTCAGGAGAAAATGGCACAAAATCACGTGCACGGCCCTAGAGCCGGTATTCAGTTGCCCTCTGGAGCCTCACATAGACAACATAGATGCTGGTGTTTTTAAGTTCAATGCTGCCCTACTATCTGCGATTGATGGTATTGCTCCATCTCTACCGGTTTCCTCTGCAAGATCTCGCCCCTCTGCTCCCTGGTTCGCCACATTACCCCTCCGTCTATTGCTCCCTCCCACCAAGAGATGATTACGTTGGAAATGAACTTATTGCCCTACTATTTTCTCATCCCCACCAACAATTCCTCTACCTCCTCTGGGTAATTACAGTTATACATTTTGTTGTTCCACATGATCTTCAGTAGTGCGGGGAATTTCATTTGGACCTCTGCGCCCAATGATCGAAGTTCGGGCATCCTAGAACCCAACTCCCACTGCCTCTGCGCAGTCTTCCCCCCCATATCTGATCTAATTTGATAGGGATTAGCACGGTAATGGAGAGAAGAGCGTGCAAGACATCTACTGAGGATAAGTTCCTTAACCGCATACGTTTGAAAATAGACAAGTATTTTCCTCGGAGCCTTGCGGTCCGGATGCAGTCTGAAGGGGTCTCGGTGCACACGCTGTATCTCGGCTTCCAGGTCTATGTCAGGTCTATCTTTTAATACATCTTCCCGTAACAGACGGCATACAAAACCCTTAATATCCTCCACTTCTGCACCCTCTGGAATTTTCAGAATTTGTAAATTATTCCGTCTGCTCTGCATTTCCAGCCGTTCCATGTCCATAACTAATTTACGATTTTGAACTTTGAGAGCCTCAATATCCTTGGTATTCTTCACTGATATTTCTGACAATGAGGCAACCTTTCCCTCTAGCACACCGGTTCGAGCCGCTATACCCTCAATTTTTGCCTCCAAGATATCAAATCTGTCATGAAGGCCTCTTTGGTAATTCTCTGATGTGGCAAATTTCTCCATCAAATCCTCCCTCAGTGAGTAGAACAGTTGACCAAGCCTGTCCTCCTCCACTCCTCCTGCCTCTACATCTTGAGCCTCTCTGTTCAAGCACAAATTACTTTGAGCTGTACTAATTGCATAACTAGTGGAAGGGAGGGGAGAATACATGGGAAAATTGTGTGAGGCTGCAGGGAGGGGATTTGAAGGAGTCGGTAGTACTGGCAATGCTGTAGACAGATCAGTTAATGCGACGGGGTTACATTTTCCCCTTCCACGGCTGGAATTGGAGTTAAAGAGTTAGAAAAATTAGAAGAAATGACCCCGTTCCCCTCCCCCCCCTCTGTCAATGGGGCGGATGTAGATGGTGTCAGTGACATTTGTGTGATTGGAGCAAATATTCCTGGGGTAACAGTTTGAGGTACAATGGTAGGTATTGCTCTCCCCTCTACCACGGAATTTGACGCTGGAGTAACTACCTTAGCTAGGGGAGCAGGGGGGAAGGCTGAAACAACCGCTGTATCTGCTGTGGCTGGAGGAGAAGATGGAGCAGGGGGCCCTGGGATTGTCTGATTTCCCCCGCCCTCACACGGTATACTTTCCAGCACAGAATACCTGTTCTCCAGCGGCAAAGAAGACAAGGCAGATGATACAGGTGCAGATAGAAGGCTGGGGGTTACCTTTGTTTGGTCAACTTTAGTTTGATCGACTTCCACTGTCTTAGTTGTCTTTATTTTAGTGTTGGCCTTAGTATTATCCTTGGTGCCAGCGCCAATACCGGTGTTTGTGTTGACGGCTTTATCCGCTGACCCCCCATCTTTAACTGCCTGCTCCATAATCTTGAAAAAGCTTTTAAGCGAGGGCGTATTCCTCTGAGCTTGAAACTGCTTACTCCCCCTAACTGACCCTGTTTTCCTGGAACCCCCTTTCTTCCTCTGCTTAGGAGATATCGGTATTGGACCTTTCTTCTCACTTGAATCCCCTGACTCCCAAAGTCCCTGTTTCCTTAGTGCCTGCTTGGACCTTAACTGGTATCTATTTCTAATTTCTCCCGAATGTCCAGTACTTTCGCCAGAAACCACACTCTCTGTCACGTTCGATATAATTTTAGGGGCTACTACTGGGGCTACTACTGTACTGGAGGGCAGGAGGACAAGATCTGTACCCACAGTTACAGTCTCAGACACAATCCCAGCTTCAGTGTCGGCTTGACCTAACCCTGCAGCTTCAGACGATATGGGCTTCAAACCCTCTACCTCCATGCAAGCCCCCCCTTCTGGGACCTCTTACCGGCAATTGTTGTACTTTTCTCAATAGCGGAATGCCCCCGACACACAGGGCCTTTCACGCGTTGTATTAGAGCACCTCTTGTCCGCTGCCAATGCCCAATGTAGAAGCCACAACCACCACAGCCTCTGCCACTGCTCAGAATGCGAGCCTCCCGCAACCGGTCACCCGATTTTACCGATTTTGCTGACAGCACTGACTGTAACGGGCCACTTGAATGGGGAACGCAGCGTCCTCCTCCTGAAGCTCTCCACTGCATGAATTCCTGCGTGAGTTGCGTCAGCATCTCCGGATCCGCAATTGCTCGGTCCTAGTGCCCCGGAGCGCCTCCATAGGCTCACAAACGTCAAAGGAAAAGAAAACCAAAGCAATAGTTTAACCTCCAAACTTGATATGAAGAAGGGGAAGAGTACTCATATCCTCACCGTTCAAGGTATTAATATCCGTCCTCTACATGGGGAAACGACCGCTCAGAAACTGCATAGTGCTATCTTGGGCGAGGAGCTCCGCAGCAGCCGTTAGCCTGCCGCCGCCATGTTCCTCTGACCAGCCATCGGCTAGTGAGAAATTATGATCAAGCCAGATGATCCCCCCATGATCCTTCACTTTGCCTGGCCACTTAAGATCCGCTGCTACCTGGGTACACATTTTTAGAAATGCACCAAGAACCTCTCTATCCCCAGCTTCGAGGTCCATACATTTCAACATCTCTGTGCCTCTACTCATAAAAAGATCATTTAAGAAATCCTCCGGAACAACCCTGCCCCATCTAATCCTACGCGCCTGATCTGTTGGTCGAATGTCATACTTGTAGACCCTATTTTGGCTTTTCTCAGGTATTTTAATGAGGTCTGTGATGCTGAGTGTCACTGGGTTATGCTCACTAAAATGCGACCAAGCCACAGAGTATCCACTAATGTTATACTCCAGCGAGAGACTAATAAAGATATAATCAATATTAGAGCAACTGCCATTATTTTCGAAGGTTGGTGTCTCCTCGTCTTCCCTCCGAGGTAACATCAGCCCATTGTTTGCCAGGATGTTCTCAAGGATTACTCCTTGAGCTGTATGCTCAAAGTGCGTCTCTCCTTGATTAAGAGGGCCTAATTGGCCCAATGATAAACATTTATCTGGGCACCCATGGATATTAAAATCTCCCAACAGTATGACCAGGCATTGATTTTTGCTGTCCTCATTATACTTTGACAAAAAAATATCCAAGGTGGCTAGATGATCAGTCGGAGTAGCTCTGGCATTATAAAAATTAATGTTACATTCCCCTTTACAGGCGATTTGAACTGCCAAGCAGTAGGGAGAACCTTTTGCTATCTGTGTGTGGGTCCCGGGGATGGAGGCCGTAATCAAAGTAACTAGCCCCCCCCCTTCGCCCTTCCCATAGTAGATGCTACAGCAGGGAGAAAATATGATGAATAGCCGTCTATGCTAAGGGTATTCCCTGTATCCCAGGTTTCTTGTAACCCAATATTGTCTGATGCCCCTAGAAAATCTCTCCAGATTGGGTTGTCAACCTGAGTTTCTAAGTGGAATTACATACTTTTATAACAAGCTGTTTATACTAGTCGGGACGGAGCACCCATGATCTGTTTTCCTGGGTATCTGGTACAGATCCCTCAGTCTTCTCAGAGAGGCTCCCATTTGCTTGGTTAATCATTACGAAATGAGGAGTGGAGATTTCTTGCCCAGATACTATTAATTCATTGCCCACTTGTCAGTCAACCCAACCTAAATTAGACAACGCATCAAAACGGTTAATGGTTGGGACATTAAAAACATTCCCTGCCTGATGAATACGTTGAGGATAATTTTGGGAGTAACCTCCAACCCAATGCTCTCTTTGAAGATATTTCCTCCCCTGCTATGGATTGAAAAAGCTCCCACTCCCAGCCATGGCAGGGGCCAAAGGGTCAAAATGATCTAGATCCAAAGACAGGATCCCACCCTCATTGTTCTGAATCGGGAAGCTGCTAATGAACTGCACTGCTTGTGAATTTCTGAAGTTCACTATGATGCAGTCTCCTTCTATAACCTTGGCATTAGGGCCAACCCAACTTACTCTCCTCACATAAATAATTTCCCCATGTAAGTCTGGTCTGAGGGGCCGATTTTTCATCAACCAAAACATCACCCTCTTTTTTAGTTTGTAGTATGTTTCCGCCCTATCATTTTGCCACTCTGGGACCACAGCCAGCACAATGACAAAGGGATAACATTCACCGGGAAGTTCGACTCTATTTTATTTGCCTCCGGCTATTTAATGCTGCCTTTTTTGCCTGATCTAACATGGTGTCTATTTTCTCGGGCTCTTTAACGTTGCTCACACTGTCCTTAACAGCTACACCGCCTTTGGACACTTCACTCACTAGCTGAGGGGTATTACATCTAGTCAGAACCTCACCTTGCTTTACAGGAACACTGTTCCCTTTAGGCGACTTCTCTTTGGGGACTAGTTTTTGAGCAATTTTATGTTTTGTTTAGCAGGAATGGGCGAACTACGTGTAGTCAAAGAAGGGTGTTTATCGTCTAACAATTTCTTCAGCATGGCTGTGTTTACCTGAGTGACCTCATGAAGGGCATCCAGTTGGCCACCTATCCTTTTCAGACGCTCCACTAGGTGAAGGATTAAGGATTTAACCAAATGTTGTATTTTATCTAACGAGAATGCTGTATCCCCTCCATCTTTATGAACATAGTCTACTATTTCGGGGATAGAGCTAGCTTCTATACGGGCAAAAGTCTCCCCCTGTGTTGAAGTGTTGGTCTTGTCTTTCTGAACCTTTACCCTATGAATGGGCGAAGTTACTTTGGACCTCTTAATATGCCGCCCCTTTTGTCGCATTCCGCCGCGTTTACGCTTGAATGCGGATACCGGCGTACTTTCTAAAGATTTTTGTACCAGTGGAGGTGCATTATTTGGTTCAACACTTTTTCCGTTCTCCTTTTCGATATTCGGGTAGGCCATGAAGGAGGCCAGACTAGTGTCCAACCCACTTATATCCAAAGTAATTGAATGCTCCATGATCGTCTGAGTTATGGGTTGGCTCTGAGTCCGGACATGAACAGGAGATTTCGCTAGCGCTATCTTCCCAAGCGAAGATCTTTTTTGTAGCGCAGGGTCTAGGGACAGACGGCGGACCATTAAGTCAATCTCCTTTTCCAAGGCCGAAGCGGTCATAGTAATGTAGGCATCAATAGGTCCAATAATTCCCCCTCCCCCACCCTTATTACTGGTTTTAATGCATTTAGTTCTATTAGATGCCATACTCTAGAACTAATGTTCTCGCTGATGAAGACAATTAACTGTGTATGTTAACCTCAGTATATAACATGTACCAGCTAAAACAGACAGCCTGTTGTACACATGGATAGTACGATACAAAGGGGGTAGCCCAGTCCAGTCTCTTACTGTCTCTGACGGGCTCAGACGGGCCTGCCCTTGGCCCGGGCTTCGCCCGGTGCATCCCGCGCGCGTCCCGCGCTGCTGTAGACTAGATCGATTATATAGTGGGGTGGCTTCCAGGGGGAGGGTCATACAGGGGGTGCGGACCAGATGACACCGGTCAGGCAGGGACTCCTGGGAGACTGAGTCCCTGCAACGGGGAAAAACGGGGGGAGGACTGGTCATCATGTTTAAATCTCACCTCAATATCACTATAAAAAAACTAGCCAACATTGGGTTGATTGAAGCCTTGTATTTCTCGATTGCCGACTCTGCGTCAGTTTATCTAACCGGCATTCTAGTCTATAACCCTCCAAAAGCTTCCCCCTCCTCTTTAACGCAGTTGGTTCACATCATAACTGACCTGTCTCTCAAGCACCCGCACTTTATAGTATTAGGTGATTTTAATTTACATGCTGATGACCCTACCTGTACCCTAGCCACTCGGTTCCTCGACTCTCTTCAGAGCCTGAGCCTGACGCAATTAATTCAAGGTCCGACACATGAGGCGGGCCATACATTGGACCTAATTTTTTCTAATCTCCCAGGTATCAGCACCCACCCCCCCCCCTTCCCCTTACCTGGACCGACCATTACCTTCTCTCGGTCGATATCCCACTTCCTCAGACACCAATTCCAGTGGTACTGGGAACAGACTTCAGGAGAAAATGGCACAAAATCACGTGCACGGCCCTAGAGCCGGTATTCAGTTGCCCTCTGGAGCCTCACATAGACAACATAGATGCTGGTGTTTTTAAGTTCAATGCTGCCCTACTATCTGCGATTGATGGTATTGCTCCATCTCTACCGGTTTCCTCTGCAAGATCTCGCCCCTCTGCTCCCTGGTTTTCAGCTGCCTTACGGGAAGAAAAAAGCTGCTGCAAAAAACTAGAACGCAGCTGGAGATTGACATATGATACAGAGGCGAAACTTATCCACAAAATGGCCTTAAAGCAATTTACCAAGCTCAAAAAATCTGCCATGAAAGAGTTCTTTACCTCGCAAATTAAAGATGCAGACAATTCGGCACAAACTTTGTTTAAAATTGTTAAAGATTTTGTCAAACCTCCTGCAATGACACCTAACAATGTTGCCAGCCAGTCTCTTTGCAATGGATTATCTGACTTCTTTCAGGAAAAAATTGAGAAAATCGCAGCCACCTTCCCTCCAGCTGTGGCGCCTGAGTACTCCCGTCCCCCGACATCAATCAGCCACGACACCGCTCCTGCCCTACTGGCATTCAAGGACCTCACTCCTGATCTTGCACTTAAACTTCTTATACAGTGCAAATCGGGCTCCCCTTTGGACCCGGTTCCCCCTAAGATCATGAGTGACTTAGCTACCCTATTATTAGGGCCACTTACCTCCTTATGGAATGCCTCCTTACAGTTAGGCCAATTTCCCTCTGCTTGGAAAGAAGCCTTGCTTGTGCCTATCCTGAAGAAATCAGATGCGGACCCCACACAATTCTGTAATTATCGGCCTATTTCCCTCCTCCCGAAACCAGCAAAGGTCTTGGAGAAGGCCGTCCAACTTCAACTTGCAGAATATCTCCAGACTAATTCCCTACTCCATGACTCCCAGTCTGGTTTCCGTGCGGGTTTTAGCACGGAAACAGCATTACTAGAAGTATCAGAGACTGTTCGAGAGTGTGTGGATAAGGGCGAGGAGGCCATGTTGGTTCTCCTCGACCTGTCCGCCGCTTTCGATACGGTGTCTCATCAAATACTTTTAGACCGACTGGAGCAGATTGGACTGGGTGGTTCTGCACTGTCATGGATCACTTCTTTTCTCCAGGGTCGATCACAGAGGGTTCTCCCCAGACCTTTTAAATCAGGGTCCAAACCTCTTGCCTGTGGAGTCCCGCAGGGCTCGGCACTGAGTCCTCTGTTCTTTAATGTCTACCTTGCCCCGTTGGCCAAGGTAGTGGAGGCATGCGGAGTCAGAGTGATTTCCTATGCTGATGATACACAGCTGATATTCTCCTTTAGAGATCACTCTGACTCCAGCCTCTCTAGCTTCCGCCACTGTTTGGGAGAAATCTGTTCTTGGATGGCCTCGAACCATCTTCGTCTTAACACTGACAAGACGGAGGTCTTGTTTTTTAATCAAAAAATGACAATACCCCCCTCACTGTGGTGGCCTACGGTACTCAACCCCCCCCCCAATCCCGGTGCACACTGCCCGTAATTTGGGATTCCAGTTCGACGACACGCTCTCCTGCAGCCCTCAAATTAATAAAGTCACGGCTGCCTGCTTTGGAAAACTAAAAATGATGAGAAAAATCTTTCCATTTCTGCCAATGGACGCGCGCAGAACAGTTACCCAGGCCTTAATAACCTCCCATTTGGATTATGTCAACAGTCTTTATGCGGGGGCCCCTTTGTACCAAATTGAACGCCTGCAAGTAGTTCAAAACGCGGCAGCAAGACTGATTGGCAATATCCCTTTCCGACATTCGATCTCAATGTTTTGCAAAAAGCTTCATTGGCTTCCTATAGCCTGTCGGATTAAGTTTAAAACACTCACTCTTGCTTTCCGTGCTTTGAACGTAACCTGACCAGAATACTTGAGAAAGAGACTGACATTATCTCACTCAGTGAGAGACCTACGTTCCAACAGCCTATGTCTTATGGTTGTGCCACGCTTCCGCCGCACACGAATGGGTGGCAGAGCCTTCGCTGTCCTTGCTGCGAAACATTGGAACAGCCTCCCTTTAGACCTCAGATTTGCCCCATCTGAAGCACTGTTTCGCAGCCGCTTGAAAACATGGCTATTTTCCTCATTTTAGATAGGTCCTCCTTTATTTCTGCTGACAGTTTTTAGCGCCGGGACACCTCCGATGGAGGTAGCTGTGCGCTCTACAAGATTCATAAATAAATAAATAAATAATCGCGGCTCCACCCCTGTCTTCCAGCTGGTTCCTCCGCACACTACCGCAGTGACTACAGACCACACACAAAGCAGCTCCCCAGGCGGCTTGTCAGATGACAGCAAGCGAGGCGGCACCCATGGAGCGGGTGCGGCGAGACGTGGGTTTGAGGCAAGGCAAGGCAAGGGTCAAAAGGTGAGGCGGGAGTCCCAATGTCTTTTCTCCACCGGCAGGGTCCCACTTGTAATCAGCGGTGATTTCTGGCGAAAGTAGGAAACTGGGTGATTTAAATATGTTTGTCTGCCAGGGGGCGGGTCATACAGGGGGCGCGGACCAGATGACACTGGTCAGGCAGGGACTCCTGGGAGAGTGAATCCCTGCAATGCGGTTCCACCCCTGTCTTCCAGCTGGTTCCTCCGCACACTCCCGCAGCGACTACAGACCATGCACAAAGCAGCTCCCCAGGCGGCTTGTCAGATGACAGCAAGCGAAGCGGCACCCGCGGAGGGGGTGCGGCGAGGGGTGGGTTAGAGGCAAGGCAAGGCAAGGGTCAAAAGGTGAGGCGGGAGTCCCAATGTCGTTTCTCAACCGGCAGGGTCCCACTTGTAATCAGCTGTGATTTCTCATGTATCAGTTCTGTTCCTATTGTGAAGCGCTCTGACACCTTCGTGTTAAGTCCGCGCTATATAAAAAAGCATAAATAAATGAAATAAATAAATAAAACAGGCTACCTGGACGGCAGGGCGCGTGGAACTGCAGTGCCAAAAAACAATCATCCATGTTGTTTTTCTTTATTTCATGTTCGTCAGAACCTCCCAGGGGCAAGGCGCCAGCGGCGACTGAGACTCCTGTGGAAGTAGGTGGACAGGATCAGTCCCTTGCAGGCTCTTCTGCTGGCCCCAGTAAGTTGTTCTATTGTTATATTAATACTTATACTTCCCTAACTTTTACAGCTCCTATTCATTACAAACTGTTTCCTAATAATTCTATGTTTTAAAAAATAGTCTTTGATCTTCTTCTAATGTAGACTACTTTCTACATTCTTATCCTGCCTCTACCATCACTCTATGTGCTACTACTATTTACGATTATGAGTCGGTCTGTGTAGGTTACTAAGCTTGCCCAGTCGGCAAACGGTGTGAAACAAAACTCTGATCCAGCAATAGCTCTAGGCACTGAGTGCAGTCCTCCGGGTTGACCTTGCTGTCTATTCCAGTCTTCTTAATGTAAGTGCTTTGACAATTTCCAACAACAAAATGTCATTGTTTACACCAAGTAAAAGGTAGCAGTTGCCTTTTTGATTTATCCCATACTGCTAGTGTTTCAGGGACTATTCTGCACAAAAAGAAGTATGGACAAGAGAAATAGGACATTGTTGATGTTAGGTGCAGTTCAACTTTCTACATAGCTCAGTCCGAACAGAAGTTGAACCCCCAATCCCCTGACCGACTATCTAGTGTGTCTGACCAATGATTTTACGACCCAGAAGAACAGAAGAAGACTACCGCCGAGTCCCGGCCTATCCTAGTCTCTGAAACATGACTGCCAAGTGCAGTAGTTCAAACCCTTCCTCTCACTCACTCGTGAACAAAAACCACACAGTGTTTGTTAGTTTTAAAGTTTTATTTTCAATTAAGAAATGAAAACATTATTTCTTTATTTTTAATAGCGTAGTATTCGGAGCGAGCAATGGTGATGGATGAAGATGACGTTAAAGTTTAAACAACATTCCCATGAATGAAATTAGTATGACTCCAACTTAATAATAGTTAACAGACACATGAAATTATTAGAATAACTGTGCGGGAGCCCCCACCTTCTTTAAAGTACTTAAAGTACTGCTGGTGATGACTTACTAGTAGTTGGTGAATCGTCAGGCTGAAGGGCAATAGAATCTTCTTTCTGTAATCAGAAAAATGGTGCACGTTAAGCAAGCATTCATCAGTTGTCATAAGAAGAAGTGTAGCATTTAATGGAATATGCATATAAAAGGTTAACACTTCTTCCCCAAAACCGTTACTTTTTTTCAATTCCAGTAATAAAAAATGTGTTATGTAACATTTTCTTCCATTATGAGACAAAATAGGGCTGTTCGAATTCAAGTCATAATACATTGCCGGTAACATCTTAGAAAAGTGAGAAATTTAGTAAAAGTATAAAAACTCTTTGTCCACTAGATGGCAGCAGACAATTCTTTATTGAGAGTGCACTGCAGAACTGAATGCTTCTAATGGAGATGGGTTATCGTATTTCCTGCTTAAGAAGCCAGCAACCAAGAGCTTCTACATGGCAAGAGGTCACCTGTGGCTAGGTGAAATACATTCATAAATTATAGAAAGAAAGAAAATATGTTAATTGATTTGGACCATAAGTTGAATATGAGGTATGTTCTTTGCTTAATGATTCCTTAATTTTAATCAGTGTTTTTAATGGAATTATAAACGTGCAGGCATTCACTACCCCAGAGTACCTTAGCCTCTGAAAAGGGCCAGTGCTCTCCGATTAAGTGTACTGCACGATTGCTGAGAAATGCAATTAAGATTCAGTTAGGATGCTCGGTACAGGCCAGTACTAGCCAATTTAAAGCACTGTCCTTAATACATTTTCATCTATGGTCATTTGAAAGGTACCATCACTTGTGTGAGCAACAGACGTGAAGGTTTATTCAAAACCTATTTTTTCACCTATTCACAATAATGCAACACCTTGTTCACAAACGTGTTTGCTTTTTAGTTTGTGTTTAATTTATTCAGAAGAGTGCATATTGCACTGCTGATCTTATTTATTTCATAAAGCCTGTGTAACATCCCAGTCCACAGAAATTGCAGAAAGCAAACAGTGCCCTTGAAGTGACAGTGCACATTCTCCTGGTGCAGTGCTGTTTGTGATCTTTGAAAGTGTCGGAGTGGAATACTTGCCCTGAACTGTAGCAAGTGAGTGAAGTGAGTGAGCCCAACCTCTTCTAGAGAAGGTTGGAATGTGTCCTTCCCCCAAAAATGATTTGAGAGAAAATGAGTTCAAATATTGCATGTTAAAGTACACTTTTCACATACACTTGCTACAATACGCTGGGTTCTGAAAGCGATGCCAAAGGGGATGATGTCCATCATCCCCTTAGGTTTTTCTGGGTTCTGAAAGGGCACTTAAATATTCAAGTCCTTTGTTTGGTGTGCCACGCCATTGAAACCGGACACTTCTCCATGAGTTGACCCTATTTTGTTTCCAAAATGTGCTATGGGTGCCCCATATGTCAAAATTACCTCAATTGTGCCTGGACTTGCATTTTGCCACAGGTATCACCATTTGCAGTGGATGCCGCTTTAGCCCAAAGTTACATACAATGTGCCAGTGCCAAAATTTTGCCGTTAGTGTCATCTATACACCATTAGTGACCCTTATGCCACAAATTGCCAGAGCCAGAATGTTATCATGGTCACCCCTTTCTCATAAACTACAGTTGTTTTCTGTTATGTCAAGAATGACCTTCAATGTGCCCACTCCAGAATTTTACCACGGGCGCTACCCATATTAAGAAGTCTCTCCAGTATGCCAGCTCCAGCATTTTTCTATAGGTACCCAATGTCAAGACTTACTTCCAGTATGCCAGCATCATCATATTGCCATGGGTTCCCCATATGCAAGTTTTGCCACTAGTATGTCAGTGCTAGTGTTTTGTTAAAGGTGCTTTTCATAATAAGATTTGCCCCAGTTACCAGCACTTTGCCATTGGTGCTTGTATAAGTCAGGAATTACCTTCCGTATGCTAGTACCAATGGCAAACTCACATGTCGAACACCGCATCCTCATTCATTAACTCACACACATTGTTAAACACATTTTTACACATTCATGCTCACATACTTGTATTCACCCATTCATTCTTTTTCACTCTCTTGACTGTCACTCATTCTGACCCATTCACACTCATGAACTCTCACTTGCACTCTAACTCATAGTTTCTCCTTCACTGACACTCACTTGAACTCCCTCTTACACACTTATTCCATTCAGTCTTGCTTATTCTCACTCACTCTGACTCACTCATTCTCAATGATTTATGTGAACACACCTTCACATTCACAGTTACTCTCACCCTCTTGTACTTTCTCACTCACTCACACTCACATGTTGTTCCTTTTACTCTCACCCATTCTCACTTATTCTCACTCACTCTGACTCAATCATTTTCACTCACAGTTACAGTCACTCACTGGCACTCACAGTCTCCGACACTACCACTCACTCACTCATAACTCCCACTAGCTCACTCTCTCACCCGCAAGCACTCTTTCTCTAACTCACTTTGACTTACTCCTACTCAGTTACTGGCACCCAGCCTCACTAATTTTCAGTCACAACCTGTCACTCAGTGGATTTATTTTACTTGCATTGATTTGGAGGCAATTTTAGGGAGGAGACAGCAAAAATAAAACTCTATGTGTTTAAAAAATTGTGAGTCACCCTGCTGAGATGGGTGTGTTGACACGTATGATATGGATAGAAATGGAAGTGCATGCAAATATCATTCAAGCGCACAAACACTTTCGCAATGGGGCCTACATGCATAGGGGTGCTATCTAGAACTATAAGTGGGATAAAAAAGTTTGAGGGGGTACTTTAAAAAAGACTTGGGCAAAGAAGTGTAAGTAGGAATATTTTATCAGAGGCGCTGCCTTAGTAATACGAAACACCCTGCCTATATGATTATAGTACCTTCATCAGCTTCTTCCCAATTATTTTCAGGGAGAAAAATTGATGTACTCCCGAGGCCGGGCTTACATCCACCCCACCCTTCAAAAAAAGTAACAGTGGGGAGCCACGGGCGATGACCAATGCGTCAAGGGAGCCATGGGTCAAAAAAGTTTGGGAAACACTGAAATAGGGGGTTGTGTATGGCATCTGAAAATATGACATGTTTTTCCTAGACGTCACAACATCTGATGTGGCACAGATGACCACCAGTGCCAGGGCCAGCAGTGCGGAGGGGTCCACTCTGGATGCGGCGGCGCCAACAGGAGGAGCAAGGGGGGGGGAGACTCAGCGGCGGCGGACGGTGGTAAGTTATTGTACTCCTTACTCATTGAAATGTTTTTGAGTAGGCTCGCAAAGGAGTGTATGATGTACTGTACAGTAGTGCACACTACACTAGTATAAGTAGACTGTACTGTTGAGAACAGTTACTAATTTAGAACTACTTTTTGGGCAATCACGGAGAAGACAGTCAACCTTGACTTGTAATAGCATTAGCGGCGGTACTTCTCGGGTAACCAATGGCCCCCTCTATTTCACTTCAACTCAGCTGGCAAATTTTTATACTGAAGCCAAGTCATATCAGATGTAGTTTAGGGATGTGAAGAACAAAAAGTTAAAGAAGGGTGAACGAAGGACGAGCGAGTCTTAATATTTATGACAGTAAAGAATGGTTTTGTTGAATGCAATTCAAGATAAGAAGACGGCGGTTTCCAAAATATAATGAAACAGGTGTTAGTTGGTTGTTGGCAAAAGACATTTTGGTACATTCGAGACATTAAGAAGAATCATAGACGTACTTTGGAAGCCTTGATGTTATCTTCTTTATCCTCATCGATAGCAGAGGTGTATGATGTAGTAAAGCAGATGCTGAGTGGATGAAGTATGGCCAGTGGCAGTGCAACCCCTATAGAAAAGTAAGACATTCCTATCCCCATCTGCATGTACTGCTTAAAGTACTGCGAGTCTGCATCATCATGGACTGTGTTCTGTATTTCTTGGGTGAAAGCTGAATGAGATGCCATTATGGTGGCTACCACAAGTTCACGTACCAGTAATTTCTTTTGCAAAACAAGAGAAAAAAGTAAAAAAGTCCTTTTTTTAGTACTCTCTGACTATGTATGTAGTAGTGAGTCCACCCATAGTGCTGCTAGTGAAATTCCTGAAACTCCCAGTAATGTCACAGGCTTACAAAGACAGCGGAAAGATACATGCCAAAATGTTATACTGTGTTTGCTACTTGCTGGTGTTACTGAGTGTCAACTTTCCGTTGAATTATTTTGACTTTATGTTAAAGACTATTGGCTACAGTATTTTTCTTTCTTTCTTCATTGAAGGTACTCCAAAAAAGCTCACCCGCAAGGAGATGGCTGTCTGGGCCAGGGCCCGTAAGCTGGAGGCTATTTGTGCCGAGTATCGGCGGTTGTGGACTCGGGAGCATGAGGAGACATCAACCACCACATCCTCCTCCACTGTCCCCCGGTCCACCAGCCAGAAGCCTCCAGCCAACGGAGCCGTGGCCCAACAGCCTCCCGTCGCTGCCGCACAGCAGCAACAAAATCAGTGCCCACCCCCAGATCCTGGATGGTTCGTGTGCGCCGGCTACGTACAAGAGTGGACTACCTGGAGCGGTTGGGAGAAAAACATCAGCGCCAGCTCCGGGACCTCCGGAAAGAGCTGCGGGACTTGCAGCACCAGCTGTCCGAACTACACCATTGGAGGAAGTGACTGTCCCTTGCCCCTTTTTTAAAGACTGTTGGGGGGGTGGGAATTGGGTGTTTGGGAAAGGGGGTCTTTTGGACATTGGTTGGGTTAGGGAGGGGGATGAGTTGGGGTAATTTATTTTATTTTTGTGGCGACAACAACATGAATATATATTTCTTAATAATTATTTTTCTTAATAAAACACAGAATACGCGTTCATATATTACTTTGTGTGGGGGTTGGCCGTGGTTACTGGACGTTTGTTTTCTTCAAACTTACCAGCATGAATGAAACATCTAGTCCTGAAATGTACCAAAATGCAAGTAACCAAGTTAGTCAATTCAGTAGCACTACTACTGTACTTTACTAGTAGTACTGTCAGTCTCTGCTCCCAACTTAGTCCTAGCCCATTATTTTACTACCTCCCCAATATGCTTATCTTACCTGTGATTTGTGTTTGAGAATCGGGGTAGCCCCACGGCTGCCTGCATTGCAAATGGTGATTAAGGTTGGTTGTTGACTTGAATCCTCGACGGATGCAATATCATTGTAGTGCAGGTAGCAGTAGTGGTACACACTGGCAGTATCACCATATGAAAGAAAAGGAAATGAAACGTTGAGTGGCCTGAGCGTAGCATTAGAAACAGTACAATAGATAGTACGGTAGAGAACAGTCCCCTAAATTGTAGCCCAAGCAGGGCTACATTAATGTAAATATAAGTAGTAGTTGCGTGGAGTTTGACTGCTATAAGAAATTAAGGCAAAGGACACGTCATCAACGTAATGTAAGCTTTAAGCATTTGATTGTTCACGTCGTGTAGGAGGAGGATGTTCTTATCAATCCACGATGAACTTCTGATTGTAATGATTTTGGTTGCTTTTACCTTATCCTCCCCAGTAAGTGTGTGGAATTTATTGTTGTTGTCAGTCACACCTCAATGAAATACCACACAGCCCGGGGGAAGAGGATTAGGGTTTGAAAATTGGATGGGAATGGGGTTTTTTGGGAAAGTTTGGTAGAGAGGAAAAAACACAGCATGGACAGTCAAACAACAAATGAAGAGAAACAAATCTTTGGATTTGAAGATATTGATAAATCTTTTAAGGGACATAAAGGAAGTGCACTACTGCATGCCAGAAGTTGTTTACTAAATTGATGGTTAGTTACTGAAAAGTAGTACTACTACATACTGCAACTTACTAGTAACTATGAAGAAACAAGTTGACATTACAGGGCTGCAGTCATTACGCAATTTCACTTGCCTCTCTGCTCTAAGAGAGAATAAACACTTAGAACATTAAATTACTGTTAAACATAGCAAAGACGTATCAAATAGCTGGAGGGATTAATTTGAAGCAGAGATCAAACAAACGCACAGAGTCTAACTCGTAGAAGTAAGTTCAAGTTCACAAGAATATCATTTAAAAGATAAGGAGAATGTTGGATACTGTAACTGTTTTTTGTAGTTGTCCCGTTGAATTTGTGAAGTTGATGCATCCAGCCATTCCTCTTATTCGCGGTACTCCCTCATTCCATCGGATGCTCCGTTGATCAATCTTGGTGACCAGACACACTGTCCACTGCCTGCCTGATGCGGAATTGCGGATCGCTAATTGTAAGCCTGAGTAGTACATCGATGGCACAGGGTAAAAGCCTGCCTGTATTTGTTGATGGAAAAATACAACAGTAAGTGATAAATACACCTCGGAGAAAAAAAATATATAAGGTACACTGTGTAGTGCAAGAATGACACTTTCCGAGATGACCATCCCCAAAATCTAGAACACCCCACATTACCCTCTCAAAAACGTGCAGAATACTGCTGCTACCTCGCAGAGGCCTAATTTCAAATCGTGCCAAAACGCACTCAGAAAGTATGCCCAAAACCCTACTTTCCCACCATGGATTTTCTTCAAACCACTTGCAATCAAAATTAGATATTCCCACAAGTGTTCCAAGACCCCACCCAGTCATAAAAATCTAGAACACCCCCAAACACATGCAATACAATACTGCTAACCCTAACAAGCCCTAAGTTAAGAATAGTGCCAAACGCTTTCTGCAACTAGGCCAAATCCCCCCTTCTCCACCATGGATTTTCTTCAAACCACTTGCAACCCAAATTACACATTCCCACGAGTGCTCTAAGACCCCAGAACCCATTTGCAAAAATCTAGAACACCCCCAAACACATGCAATACTGCTCACACTAACGAGCCCTAAGTTAAAAATGTGCCAAAACGCTTCTCACCTCCGATTTTTTCTCCAAACCACTTTTATCCGGTATTAGACCTTCCCAGCAATGCCCCCAGACCCATCAACCCGGGCGGTAACAAGTTTAACACCCCCAAACAGCCAAAAAGCAAAACCGCAAAAAGTTAGAATTAGCAAATATCGGGCCTACCTGGAATTCAGTCCAAATGCGCTCTGCAGCTAGGCCCTAACTCCCCTTTTCCACCATGGATTTCCTGAAAAACAAATGCAATCAACATTAGACTGTGCCAGCAGTGCTCCCAGACCCCAAAACCCACCCACAAAAACCTAGAAGCCCCCCAAACAGCACCCCAAAGACAGGCAAGTGAGCAAAAACGCAAAACCGTTTTCACCTCCGATTTTCCCCAAACCACTTTTATCCGGTATTAGACCTTCTCAGCCATGCCCCCAGACCCCTGCAGCCACCCGCAAAAAAGCAGAACACCCCCAAACAGGCAAAAAGCAAAAATGGGCCTACCTTCAAAACAGTCCAAATACGCTCTGCAGCTAGGCTCTAACTCCCCTTTTCCTCCAAGGATTTTCTGAAAAACAAATAAAATCAAAATTAGACTGTGTCAGCAGTGCTCCCAGACCCCAAAGCCCACCCCAATAACCTAGAAGCCCCCCAAACAGCACCCCAAAGACAGGCAAGTGAGCAAAAACTGAAAAACTTTTTCACCAAGGATTTGGTCCAAAACACTTGATTCCGATATTAGACCTTCCAAGCTATGCCCCCAGACCCCTGCAGCCACCCGCAAAAAAGAAGAACACCCCTAAACAGGCTAAAAGCAAAAATGCATAAACTCATACTTAGAACATTTTCAGCCAACCAGTCAACATCGGTCCAAACGCGCTCTGCAGCTAGGCCCTAACTCCCCTTTTCCACCATGGATTTTCTGAAAAACAAATGCAATCAAAATTATGCTATCCTAGAAGTGCTCCCAGACTCTCAGACCCTTCCCCACAAATCTAGAACACCCCCAGACAGCCCCCCAAAAACATGCAATACTGCTATATTCAAAACATGGCAAATTGCGCTGTTCACAAAACATTGCTGTTTTCAGCACTTCCACTACTTCGATCCTCTTGAAACTTACCTGGACAGTCACTTGTTCCAGCGATTCACAAGAATGTCAGCAAGGCAGAACAAAATCGAACCACTGCGTTGTTTGAAGAAGAAGAAGAAGAAGGTCTACTACTAGTTTTCACCCAAACACACATGCCCGCAAAACACCCAAACAGGCCACAATTCTGCCAATTCTGGACCAAAGAACACCAAACCCCCCTAAAACCTTGCCAACATCATTATGAATGAGCCTGCATTGGGCCCGAGCCCTAGAATCAGCGCGAACCATACCAACTTAAACCCAAAAACCCTAGTAAATCGCACTGAACCCTAAACCCTAGATATGCTTTGTCTGTCTGTGTCAAAGAGCCTAGGCATGCTACATCAGGAGGATGCTTCACTCAGTGGTGCCTGCCTTGACCGTCTGCATGGCCCTGACGCAAGCATGGGCAAAAAATCCGTTCTGCTCAAGATTTTGCGATTTTTCAGTAATTTCGCAAGGTTTGCGAAATACCGAAAAACAGCACATTTTGCAAACATAACGGATGTTTGGCCCAAGCTTGAGGCAGTGCCATGCAGAGGGTCAAGGCTGGCACCACTGAGTGAAGCAACCTGATGTAGCATACCTAGGTTCTTTGTCAGACAGACAAAGCATATCTAATTGTATGCAGCAAGCCACATAGTCCCAATTGTATATAAACTGCTGTCTGGAGTGGACTCTGCCTGGCATAACAACAACAGTACACTGCCTCGCCCTCGACCACTACATACCACGAATAGAGAGACATGTTGTTCTGCTGTACTAGTTGTTGTAGACTGGTTTACCTGTTTGCCACTCACGAATTGGCCATAGTTCTTCCGTGAACCGACGCTGATGATCCATCCAACCCGGTGAGTGACTGTAAAGAAAAAAGATATATTATTTAATCAATCATCATGGTATATTGGCAAGTGAGTCCGCTCCAAGGACATTTTGCATATTGTGAAATGGAATATAGTGGCCCCTGAATTTGAAGTACAATTTGAATTAAACAAGGTAAAAAAAAACAGAGTTGTTGACATGAGTTACAATTACTGTGTACAAGATTAAAGAATAACTAAGACAAGACATATGAATCATCATTTCATGCACAAAAAACAAACAGCAATTGGTTTCTTCAGAGCCCAACAGCCTTTGCTGTCCATTGCATGCCATCTTCTCAATTAGTCATCACTTGTTCTACTTTTTGTCCGCATCTTCTTCGGAAAGTGAGGGCCCACAGGGCAGCCTCTCCTGTCAATATCAGAAGTCACTCTGTCAGCAATCAGCAAGCATGTAGTCAGTCAGTAATTTCAGTCCCACTTGAGGGGACTCGTCGTAATCCATCCATCTGCCTTGAGGGAAATGGATAGGGGGAGTCTGGAGGAGGAGTATAAAGGAGCATGATTGAGTTGTGAACTTGTGAACCTCAGGAATGCAGACTGCGGCATCTTCAAATCAATAAGGAATATTAGATGAGGACAGTGCTGCTGATGGACTTGTTGTGAATAGGTGATTAGAATTTTGTTGTGGTAAAAGTTGCAAAACAAAGAAAGACACACAGGAATAAAAGTGAATAAGGACGAAAAAAAGGAAGTCATTTTCAGGGCTCGGTGTCTGGGAAGTAGAGCTCGTCCTCAAACTCCATGAATTGAGACTGGAGTAGGTCAGGTAACAGAGAAGAACTTCTGTCACCTAAGTCGGTGTCCTCTTCTTCCTGCGTGCATTCACGTACTTTGTAATCTGGTGGTATAAAGTTCTAATTCATATTGGTCAGTGTTAACCTCTCCACATTTTTGCCCGAGAGGCGTTTCCTTTTTGAAGTTACAATGGCACCAGCAGCACTGAAAACACGTTCAAAAGACACACTTGCGAGTGGGCAAGACAAATAATTTACAGCCAGGTTTGTGATCAGTGGCCATAGAGCCATTTTCCTGTACAAATACAGCAATGGGTTATTATTAAGAAAGACCTCTGTTGGGTCATCCAGATAGGCTTGCACCATCGACTCAAGGTTCTCCATGGTTGCTCCACTTTGCGTACCATCTGTGGCCTTTGCAGCACTGGAACGAGCAAACCCTTGATGAGTTAGCCAATCCGCTTCCGACAATATTATGGGTGGGCTTGGTGCAGGTGAGGATGATGATACGGTTGCTGCTGGTGTCGTTAACGGCTGTGAGGGAACGTGACTCCCTTCGCCCACAGATTCAGAGGTGGAACTTGACACTGGGTGGCCTGCTGATTCAGTTGGACTTCTGTCGGCTCTTTGAATTTTCTGCTGATCTTTTTCGAACCGAGTGGCTGACACAGATAGCTAATGTTTGTACTTTGAAACATCTGCTTCATCAAAAAAAATAAATGCTTTGATGGCCACTGCCTTTTTGTACTGTGGATCCAGAATAGTGGCACAAATGTAATGCTGTTCTGTATATATGTTTTTAAACCTTTCATTGGCAACTAGGCGGCTTAATAAGCTCTCTGACAACTGATATGCGTCTTGCTTTTTTTCCACCAGCATCTCTGAACGTTGAAGACACCGCCTTCAGTTGGTGCTCTAGCATGACCAACAATGGGATAGCTTTGCCCAAAGAACAGTCCTCCCTGCTGACTTCACGCGTGAAGACCTCAAAAGGACGAAGCATGTCTGTCAGGCTTTTAACTAGTTTCCATTCCTCCAACTCTAGCCTCATGTCTTTCATAGTGGAACCTAGTTGAAAGACATAGTCATTGATTACCATGCACTGCTCAGACAGACGCTCAAGCATATAAAAGGTTGAGTTCCAATGTGTTGCCACCTCCTGGATGAGTCCTTTGACTGGCACTTTACGTTCATGTTGAATGCTCCTCAGCTCCTTCCAGCCCTTAAAAGAATGGCTGAAATGTGTGCAGATTCTTTGGCAGGTGGTCAGTAACTTCTTGACTGTGTTTTCATTTTTCAAGAAATCTTGAACAACCAGGTTTATACAGTGCGCCAAACACGGCACTCTGAAATATTCACCTTGCTGCATGGCCTTAACTATATTACTGCCATTATCCGTGGAAACATAACTAACTATGCGATTTCTTGGTTGCAGCCATTCAGAGACCTTACTGTTAAACTCCTCCAAAATGTTTTTTGCAGTATGAGATTTCTCCATGGCAAACAAGGCTAACGCTGCATGTTTCCGAGTACCTTGAAAAAGTGTGTCCAGGTCAACAATTGCACTTGACTTGTCTCTAACCCTTGCAAAAGAGACCCAGTGTGCAGTGATGCACATTTAATCAAGGGCTTGGCAACTGGTCCACATGTCTGTTGTCAAGTGGATAGTGTGAACAGCACTCTTCTGCAAAGCTGCCCCAATCACCTCCAGCACATCTTGATGTTGTGCTGGAACCGCAACTCTGGCAAAATAGGACCGGCTAGGAACCTTCCATTTAGGGCAGACAGTTGCCACTAATTCTAGAAACCCCACTCCTTCCACAAAGGAAAAAGGGAGAAGGTCCAGCGCTAGCATTTTAGCCAGCTTTGTGTTATACAGACGTACTGTTGGGTGGTTGCGTTCAAATGGCGCCTCCGACCAAAACATGCTTCTAATGGTGGGCTGGACCGTTTTACGTCATGACGATGATGATGATGATGCGGACTTCAAACCAGTTAGGCTCATTGATAGACTTTTTTGCATTGTTGTCTGTCCCAGACTCTTAGTGTGCCTCATACATGTTGCAGGGGTAGAGGGTGTGGGCGCTACCACTGCAGTGCTGCTGCCAGGGGTACTGGGTGTACCAGAAAAAATGTCGATCGATTCTTGACTTCCCCCCTGCACAATCAGCCCCTCGTCAGCATCAGATGCAATGTGAATGGATACATTTGGATCATTTCTACTTTGTTGGGCTTCCTCGATCATACTTAGGTGCGTATACCACTGGATAGGGTGGTGATGTTTGAGATGACCTCTCTGGCCTCCGGTACCATAGTTGGTACCAAGCTTACCTCGACTAACGGATACTTTACAAATCGAACAAATGACCATGTTTTCCGCCTTTGCGCTAACAGTAAAGAAGTCCCATACTGGGGACTGGTGTCTGCTGCTGGTGGAGGTGCTACTTTGACTTTCAATGCCAGATGAAGTGGAGGATGGACGTGGCAGAATTAGTTTCTGTTGTTCTATTACCGCACCACTACTTGAGGTTGAGCTGGATGGAGGTCCATGCCGGCCCTTCTGACTAAAAAAGATGGAAGCTGTAGGTCGTGTTGGTGTTGTAGTTAACGGTGATGGTACCAGTGCCACGCCGCCCATATCCCGCTCAGCAGCCATTCGGGTTAGGTTCAAAATGTTTGTTTGTTGAATGCCCGCTGGGGCTGGAGTGACGACTGTGATGACTGGGTCGACGTCAGACTGTTCATCAGCAGCAGAAGACACCACTTCTTGTTTGTCTGCATCACCCATAAGTCGAAGCCTTGCAGAGCCTTCCTAATAGGCTCAGCTACCTTTGTCGGCTCATGGCGTGACTCACTCTCAGACTGCATTGCTGGGTTCCATTCACGATCAAGGTGATCAGAACGAAGGGGGCTTGAAGAAGAACTTGTAGTATTAGTAGTATCCCTCCTTGACCTTTTTCTTTCTGGGGATCTGGAAGACAATGGATAATCATCAGGAGGAGTGGCTTCCTCGGATGATACCTCCTCTTGAATATCAATTTCCTGATGTGCCCCTACTTCTGGAGGAACAAGCATTGTAGGCAGTTGTGCCGCTCCATGAACCTCTAGTTGCACCTCTCCTTGCACCTCTCCTTGCGCCTCTCCTTGCGCCTCTCCTTGCGGCTCTCCTTGCGCCTCTCCTTGCGCCTCTCCTTGCCCATGTACTTGCGCTTGTACTAGTTGCACCTGTGTTTGTGGTTGCGGCTGTGGTTGTTGAACACTCGTCAGCTGAGTTACACCTGGCGTTGATTGGATGGTACTTTCTTGTGATGAGCCAAGATCACTGGTCGCTGGTGATTGAACAACCAAAGTGGCTGCCGCAGCAGCACTCATGTTCTTGGACCTAACTTGGCGTGGTGGCACTGAGCCCAATGAAGCGGAGGTGCTGCTTCCAGCTTGGTCCCCGGCGGACACTGCTGCTGCTGCAGGCGTAGTTTTTTTTTTCCCAAAAAAGGTGTCGGTGGGCACACCAGTCTCCTTGGTAGGTGGTGCCACTTGCTTCTTCTGCTCATTCTTACTGACAGTGGCACTGGCAACTTTTTTCGCTGAGGCGCTACGGACAACTTTCTTTGGGGCCATCTTCTTGAGATGTCAGAACAGCAGGCCGCAGTTGCACGAGTTGCAGAGTTGTCTTGTCTGTGGCCACACGTGACGTCACATGACGTTGTGCTGCAAAGCCCGCTGCAGGACTTCTTCCTGGCACTGGTTGTTCTCTTGTGCACCAAAAAGCAATGGAAGCCATAGGAACATCAGTTATACACCCCAAAAAGTCGATAAACACTCAAAAATCACCACCATCTTGACACCCACCACATGCCCAGGCCTTGCCTGTCCCAGGCCTCAAAATGGCCCCACCCACATGGCCAGGCCCCCTCAATGCCCCAAAAAGTCGAAAAACACTCAAACATCACCACAATCCAATGCCATCCATGTCCTCAATAATGTTTAAATACAAGACACCCCACAGAAAGACTAGGCCCATGCACCACTGAGTACCCCTGGGCATAATGGTTGAAAGCAAGGCAAACTGGGTGCAGGCCTGGGCACACTGTCTGGCTTCAAATTGGCCCCTTGACCCCCACCACATGGCCAGGCCCTGCCTGTCCCAGGCCTCAAAATGCCCCCCACCAACATGGCCAGGCCCCAACAACGCACCAAAAAGTCGAAAAACACTCAAAAATCACCACAATCCAATGCCATCCATGCCCTCAATGATGTTTAAATTCAAGACACCCCACAGAAAGACTAGGCCCATGCACCACTGAGTACCCCTGGGCATAGTGGTTGAAAGCAAGGCAAACTGGGTGCAGGCCTGAGCACACTGCCTGGCTTCAAAATGGCCCCTTGACCCCCACCACATGGCCAGGCCCTGCCTGTCCCAGGCCTCAAAATGACCCCCACCCACATGGCCAGGCCCCAACACCACCCCAAAAAGTCGAAAAACACTAAAAAAATCACCACAATCCAATGCCATCCATGCCCTCAATGATCTTTAAATTCAAGACACCCCACTGAAAGACTAGGCCCATGCACCACTGAGTACCCCTGGGCATAATGGTTGAAAGCAAGGCAAACTGGGTGCAGGCCTGAGCACACTGCTTGGCTTCAAAATGGCCCCTTGACCCCCACCACATGGCCAGGCCCTGCCTGTCCCAGGCCTCAGAATGGCCCCCACCCACATGGCCAGGCCCCAACAACGCCCCAAAAAGCCAAAAACACTAATAAATCACCACAATTCAATGCCATCCATGCCCTCAATGATGTTTAAATTCAAGACACCCCACAGAAAGACTGGGCCCATGCACCACTGAGTACCCTTGGGCATAATGGTTGAAAGCAAGGCAAACTGGGTGCAGGCCTGAGCACACTGCCTGGCGCCAAAATGGCCCCTTGACACCCACCACATGGCCAGGCCCTGCCAGTCCCAGGCCTCAAAATGGCCCCACCCACATGGCCAGGCCCCAACAACGCCCCTAAAAGTTGAAAAACACTTAAAAATCACCACAATCAAATGCCATCCATGCCCTCAATGATGTTTAAATTCAAGACACCCCACAGAAAGACTAGGCCCATGCACCACTGAGTACCCCTGGGCATAATGGTTAAAAGCAAGGCAAACTGGGTGCAGGCCTCAGCACACTGCCTGGTGTCAAAATGGCCCCTTGACACCCACCACATGGCCAGGCCCTGCCTGTCCCAGGCCTCAAAATGGCCCCCACCCACATGGCCAGGCCCTAACAATGCCCCAAAAAGTCGAAAAACTCTCAAAAATCACCACAATCCAATGCCATCCATGCCCTCAATGATGTTTAAATTCAAGGCACCCCACAGAAAGACTAGGCCCATGCACCAATGGGTACCCCTGGGCATAATGGTTGAAAGCTAGGCAAACTGGGTGCAGGCCTGAGCACACTTCCTGGCTTCAAAATGGCCCCTTGACCCCCACCACATGGCCAGGCCCTGCCTGTCCCAGGCCTCAAAATGGCTTTTTTTGCTGGCCGTAGGACTATGAGCACTTTTCACTGCTAATCAGTGCTAATGTGCATGTGCTTCTTCCCTAAACATGAGAGAGAGAAAATTTGCATTCTCTGGTGCAAGACATATTTGAATAGTGATATATTCAAACAAGGTGGAAAGAAAACATGTTCCCCAACCTTCATGAAACCTATCCGTGAGCACATCAACAATTGGAATATCAGGAATTGAACACTTAACCTTCAGAATAAAAGTCAACGACGTTAACGCTAGGCTAGACACATTCTTTACCAGTCTGTTTCAAATCTTATATATGACATTTAAATCGAAAATCTAAGCCTATGTAGTGCATCATGTCGAAAGGGTAACACAGATGCGTCAGTTTACAATCTCACAGCAGACCAAGTCACTTAAGAAAGCCAGAAACGCAGCCCTGCGGGCACTGGCTAAATCCCCGGGGAATAGTGAATGTACAACTCACTATCAAACCACTCAAAGATCCTTCAAGCTGGCGATCAAAAAAGACAAAAGGTCTCATGAAAACCAATTTTGGTGCAAACTGGTGTGGGAGAGTAAGCAAAAAAACTCTAGAAAATTTTGGGCTCTTATCAATCACTCCAATTCTAGTACATCGAGCTTTGGATCTGCAAACATCCAGGAATCAGACTGGGTAAGATATCTATCTGACCACTTCAAGTCTCCAGAACACTCAGATGCCAAAGGAAGCAACTCCTCAAATGAGATTAACCACGGGCCTGCCACCACATGGAGTTTACCCGCTGATTGCTTACATCCCACCGACATGGACCTCTAAGTGACACAAGAGAGAGTAGCTACTGCAATGTCAAAAGCAAGATCTGATGGGGCTCCGGACCCAAATGGCCTGCCACAGAGCCTGTTTAAATCTGACATTGCCATTCTGGTCTGGAACACAAACTAATCTCTTCAACTATGCACTGAGAACAGCAACAATTCCGGACTCATGGCGGGGCGCTATAATCCATCCAATTTATAAATCAGGATCACATGCCCAACCGAACAACTACAGACTTATTGCCCTCCTGGACATTGAAGCCAAGCATTATGCGAGCCTCCTACTGGAGGATCTAAGGTTATGGGCAAAGGACCATAAATTGTTCCCAATGAATCAAACAGGGTTTGTTGCAAATTCAGGGACCAGCACTAACTTGCTAGCAATTTCAACTATAGTCGACAAGGCCCTATTAACATCTAGGTTGGTGTTTTGTTGCTTTGTCGAATTCAAAGCAACATTTGATAGAGTCCCTAGGGAGGCTCTATGGGTAAAATTAAGGAAGTGGGGGATTCCAGAGAATCTATTACAGGCAATTATCCAACTCCATTCGCAAACATGGGTTCGGGTGAAGCTAGGGTCCGGCACACATCTCTCGCTGAAAATAATGACAACTAGAGGCGTGAAGCAGGGATGTGTGTTGGCCCCCCTTCTTTTCAACCTGTTTATAGCAGATCTGTCTGCGACCCTGGATGGCACCAACTGCCATTCTCCAAAAGTCGGTGGCATGGGTCTAAGCAACCTTTTGTACGCCGACGACCTTGTCCTTTTTAGCCTCACTAGGGTGGGTCTACAAAGGCTCCTTGATAAACTGCATGATTACACGACTATTAACCAATTAGAGGTCAACCTAAAAAAAACGCAAGTCGTCCCTTTTGGTAAGAACCGACACACAGGTGGTGGTTGGTGTTTCAACAACATAAGCCTTGTAACAGGCCAGTCGTATAAATATCTAGGCGTCCATTTGGATTCTAAATATAATTTTAGAAAGCAGCGTAATGAGATTGCAGTCAAAGCAATAACTCTTGCGGTATCACTAGGCAAGCTTGCAAAAAATCTCTCAGGCCCAACTCTTTCGCCCCTTCTGGAGGTGATGAGAGCAAAAATTGGCCCTACTCTATCGTATGGTATAGAGCTATTTGGGGGGAAAATAAATACAGCCCTGACCAGCACACAACCAAAAAATTTACAAAAAGGTTCTCCAGCTGCCAAAATCGGCATCTGCTGCACAGATAAGACTGGAGATGGGGCTGATAAACTATGATGCCTCCAACATCGGGGCATATCTTAATTTTTGTCATAAATTAAGACAAGCGGACCCCAATACATTAGAATCCCTGGTCTGGCAGGAAATAACCCGGAATAACCCAGGTGGAACATACCGCCGTCTCTTTAAAGAGGCCATCCAGCAAATGTCTGCGAGTGATTTGTGGGCCCTGAATCCTAGTCAGACAGCATTTAAAATTGGGATCAAAAAGGGTGTGAGAATGACATCAAGTATCACCGACAAATCATTCTTCTTGAAACGTAGTCATGCCTGGGCCCTTGTAAACTCTTATAGACGGCTAGCTCCCGCCTCCTATCGGGCCTGCACATATTCACTCCATCTAAAACGCAGCCTTATCGCCATTAGAATGGGCGACTGGCGATTCCTGAACGATCTACCCCCCTGGCGACGCACCAAGGAAGATTTGACATGTAGAGGGTGTGGTAAAACAGCTGAAACTATGTCGCATGTGATTTGCCTGTGTCCAGTTTTTAATTCAGAACGCAGGCGGAGATTTAAACCAGAATGGAATAGGCTGGGTGTTAGGACCTGCAGGCAAGCCATCATGGCAGCCCTGAACCCGGAGAACACTTCGTTAAACATAAGACTCATAAACTTTATTCTGCATGCATACCGTAACTTCAATCAAAATAGGCCCTGCTAAAGTCTCCCATCCACCTGCCAACTCTTAGGGAGGCTAAAATAAAATGAGCTGTAGCCTCAGGAATGTCGGTTACTTCCTAAAAGCAGGATATCATCAATGCCGAGTATAATACAAAAGGGTGGAATAGACGACTTTTTTCCTTGTACATCATGCTTCAATCTATTCTATTCTATCTAAAAAGGCTTAAGAGAATACAATTCCTGTTTTATAATGACTGCTAAATGACCATGCTTTTATTCTTTACTGATATTTATCTTATTTATGGATACACAATGTGAATTTTTTAAACTTTTTTTTAAAGATACATGTGCTATATCTAAATAAAGATAATTGATTTGATTTGATTTGATTAGTGCAGCAGGACAAGTAACATCCTTCACTGACTGGAACGAGAGAGAGAGAGAGGGAGGGAGGGAGAAAGAGAGAGAGAGAGAGAGAGAGAGAAAGAGAGAGAGAAAGAGAGTAAGAGAGAAAGAGAGAGAGAGAAAGAAAGAAAGAGAGAGCACACCTACAGTGACATTGTTTACAATCTGGAAACGAGAGAGAGAGAGAGAGAGAAAAAGAGAGTGAGAGAGAGAGAGAGAGAGAGAGAGAGAGAGAAAGAGAGAAAGAGAGAGAGAAAGAGAGAGAGAGAAAGAAAGAGAGAAAGAGAGAGAGAAGGTGAAAAGTAAGCAGGACTTTCCTGATGCTCGGCTCAATGGCAATAGAAAAGAGCAGGAATGCGCCATATCTATCAGATATGGCACATTCCTGTCTTTTTTCTCTGCGGCGGTGCACAATGGACTGCGGTGTGCCAACGCAGGCCCCTTTGCACCAAAGGGTGCCTGTGTTGCGGGGATAATTATTTTTGTGCAGGGAGGGAAACCTTCCTGCACAAAAACAATCGCAAGAGGCTTTTTTCACTTTCTATGTGTGCTGAAAAAAAAACACAGGGAGTTATTTCTCCTCGTTGTGCCTCCCTTACTCCTTCCCTCAGGAAGCGTTCGATTTTGGCTCTGCCTCAGAGTTGCGAAAACCCAGGCCTATGTAGTTAAGTAGGTTAGTGCACACCTGTGACCACGCGCGTCATTACAAACAACAACATATAACAGTGGTGACTGGAATGGGGATTTGGGGGGGCAGCCGACCAGAGGGAGGCTTGCCCCCACTGTGTTTTTGGGGCCGGTAGGAGGGGGGGGGACACAGGACCAGGACGGACAGGAAGGACTGTTGGGCTGTTTTTGGGCTGGGGGAGGTCAGTTGGGCTATTTTTGGGCTGTTTTGGGGCTGGGGGGTGGTTATAGCTTGTGTGCTTGTGTCACGGACCACCATTTTGTGGTTTGTGACACAGCAGCCGGGTCTTTACATTGGGGGCCTTGTTTTTGCTTTGTGTACCTGATTGAGAGTTGTTGCGGTGGTCTGGGACCGTGGTTTGGCGTCGCGGCAGGCAGGAGGCGGTAGCTGTTCAAGGAGGTCCGATTGGTCTGAGGCTTTGCGGGACAAAATTGCGGCGCTAGGTGACCCCCGGGTACAGGATGCGCTGAGGCTGCTAGGGGAGGCGGGCCGCATGGATCTGGTGCGGCCCGACCTCCAGGTAAGACCGAAGCGGCGCGCTGCCAACGGCGCCGTGGCAGCGGTGATTGCTTGTAGGCCTTCGCAGTCCCGACCGAAGAGGGCCCTGGGTGGTGGGAGGGGAGGGAGAGAGGCGGGAGGGGGAGGCAGCCGGGGTAAGGCTGCGAGGCGCGGTAAAGCGCCAAAGAGTGCAAGGGGGCGGCAGACCCCAAGGGACGCTCGGCCCTGCAGTTTGTGGGCGGGCGGGGGGGCGGGAGGGGGCAGGGGGCGACGGCGGTGCGGTCCCAGTGGGGGGGCGGGGGCTCCGGAGGCGGGCAGGGGGAGCGCCAGGGGGGTGGATGGGGCCCAGGCTGCAGGAGTAGGGGAGGGCCAAGGGAGGGGTGCTGGGGTGCCAATGGAGCAGGTGGGTGGAGGGGAGGGTAGAGGGGGGTGGGCCTGGAGGCGGAGGGAGCAAGGTCACCCCTATTGATTGAAGATCACCCCTATTGATTGAAGAATCGGATATGGAGGAGGTGAGGGGCGGGGAAAGGGAGAGGGGGGCCCGGAGGCGTGGAGAGTGAGCTGGACTGGGGGGTCGAGGGGGTTTGCGGGAGGGTGCTGAAGTGGCTGGGGGACTCGGTTGGCGGGTGGGGTTGGGGAGGAGGCAAGGGGGAGCGGGGGTGATGGTTTGGGGGGGTGGGACCGAGATGGGGACCCGGGGGGTGGGGGAGCCCACAGTGGCCGGAATGGGAGGAGGGGTGGGGTTGAGGAGCAGGGGGGTGGGGTGGCAGCTGGGGGCACCCAGCGCGGAGGGGGGGACATTCGGCACGGTGGGGCCGAGGTGCTCAGCAGAGTTGGGATGGGAGTGGCGCGTGGGGGGGCCACAAAGGGCCTTTTTTCCCCGGTAAGCTGGACTCCACCTTTTTTCCTTGGCAGGACATGCTGGCGAGGAGCTTGGGTGAGCAGCATGTGGCTCCGTTCCACCGAGGGGATGGGCCGGCTCTGCCTTGTACGGGCGGTCGCGCTCCAATGTGGGACATGGCATGGGACGGCGTTGGGCGGTGACAGGAGGAGTCACCACCAGCCCCCCCCCGAAGGGTCACATCGGCCGCCAGGGGTAGGGGGCTACATGCAGCTCCTTTTACCTTGACTGTTGGTACGAGTGCAGTGGCGGGAGGGGTGAGTGCGTGGATCTGGGGGATCTGTTGCGGGCATGTAGAGAGAAGGCGGGGTTGAGCCGGCTGGAGTCCAGTGGGGACGGCTGGAGGCTACAGGAGGCTGGGGATGGGGAGTCTGAGGAGGAGGGGGAGATACGGGAGGGGGGATCTAGTAATGTTGTTGGCAGTGTGTTGCTGGTACGGACACAGCAGGACGCGCCCAGGGTGACGGCCCCCTCAGCTCCACTGGTTAGGCGTCGGGATCCAGCTCGGACGCCGACCTTGACACCAGGTAAGGTTGGAGACGGAGTGGGGAGTGGTGCGGGCAAGAGGCGCTGTGTGCAGGTGTCGGTGGGGACGGATACATGGGGGTTGATGACGGACGGCTGGTGAAAGATCGGTATGTCATGGACACAGGAGTGGGTACGGATGGCTTCGCACCGGCGGAAGTGGTCGGGTCAGGCGCTGGCGCAGCGTCGGCTGGCACGGTGGCGGGGGCGGCCGCGGCGGGGAGCAAGGAGAGTTGGGTGGTACCGGTGAGGAAGCTTCCCTACATGGGGGTGACCAAGCCACTGGGGGCACACTTGTCGCTGGCGACCAGGGAGAAGATATGGAAGGGGGAGTACATTGACATTCTGAAGCTGTTGCATAGGGATTTGACTTCGAAGGAGGCATCCAAGGAGGAAGAGCAGGAGTTGGCGCGGCGCCCCAAGGTCCCGTTGACAATAGACAACTGGTCAGCGGCTTTTCTAATATACGCCAGCGTGTACTGTGAAAAATTCCCGGATCGGTCCATCGCGCTTTTCAAGTACATGGCCGTAGTGCGGAGGGCACAGGTGACATACGGGGGGTACGCCTGGTCCCATTATGACAAGGAGTTCCGGGCGTGCATGGCGGCCGACCCAGAGGCGAAGTGGGGTGAGCTGGACTCTGATCTTTACCAGCAGATGATGGGTGGGGCCAAGTTTGGTCGCACCATCTATACGGCCAGCGGTTTGCCGCTCGCGCCAGCCCCCTTTTTGGCCCGCCCCACCCGAGGAGGGGTGGGTCAGGGTGGGTCCAACGGTCAGAGCACAATTGGGGCCTGCTGGGACTTCAATAAAGGGGCGTGTGGCCTGCAGGCGTGCCATTTCCAGCATGAGTGCTCAAAGTGCGGGCGGCGACACCCAGTGGTACGCTGCAGGAGTGTCACGGGGCCGCCAGGTCAGCAGCCCACACAAGGCGGAGTGCAGGGCAGGGGGGTCACAGAGTGGGGGGCGGAGAGGTAGTCGGGGGGTCCGGTGCTTTGGGAAAAGGCTCATACAATGGTTAGAGTGGCGCGGATGGAGCCATGGCTGGCGGCGTACCCGCGGGCGGATGGCGCGGCCGTGTTGCAGAGCAGTTTTCAGGACAGTTTTCGGCTGGGCTATGAGGGCCCGCCGATTGCGCGCTGGGTGGACAATCTGAAATCAGTACGGGCTCACAGAGGTATTGTGAGGGAGAAGCTGTTCAAGGAGGTCAGGGAGGGCTGCATGGCGGGCCCATTTGTGGAGCCGCCGCTGCCGGGTTGACCATATCCCCAATAGGGGTGGTGCCCAAGAAGGAGCAGGGGCAATTCCGGCTGATTCAACATTTGTCATGGCCAGTGGGTGGGTCAGTCAACGATTTCATCGCGTCGGACTTGGTGTCGGTATCCTACTCCTAAGTGGATGTGGCGCGGCGGCTCGTGTCAGTGGCGGGACGGGCCGCTATGATGGCGAAGTGTGACATTAAGTCGGCGTTCCGCTTGCTCCCGGAGGACCACCAATTACTGGGGATCCAGTTTGACGGTGGCTTTTTTGTGGACAAAGCACTGCCGATGGGGTGTTCCATCTCCTGCGTGCTCTTTGAGCGTTTCAGTTTCTTTTTGCAGTGGGATTTTTCCAGGCGCACAGGCTCTGAGATGGTGACGCACTACCTGGATGACTTCTTCCTGGTGGGGGGACCCGGTGCGACGGACTGCCAGCGGTTGCTGGACAGTTTGGCAGGGATGATTGAGGAATTTGGGGTTCCCCTGGCGCCGGAGAAGACGCACGGTCCCAGTACGGTGTTGTCCTTTCTCGGTATAGAGGTCGACTCAGCGGCCATGGAAGCACGCCTGCTGGAGGACAAGAGGTCGGCGATGTTGGCGTTGGTGGGCGACATGCTAGGAAAACAGAAGGTGTTGGTTCGGGAAATGCAGGTTCTCCTGGGGCACCTTAACTTCGCATGTCGCGTGGTGCGAGCGGGTCGTACCTTCTGTAGGCTGCTGGGTCTGGCTCTGTCGGGCTTGACGCTGCCTTACCACCACGTACGTCTCTCGGCGGGGTTGAAGGAGGATTTGCGGATGTGGCGGGTTTTCCTGGAATGGTTCAATGGTGTGCCGATGGCGCCGTCGGAGGATTGGGAGTGGGACGTGACGTTGTACTCTGATGCAGCAGTTGTCGGCGGGTTTGGCCTGTATTGGGATGGGAGATGGTGTGCGGAGCAATGGCCGACGCGGTGGCAGGCAGAGGAGCGGAGCATTGCCTTCCTGGAGTTGTTTCCGTTGTTGGTGGTGGTCACGGTGTGGGCGGATGAGTTGGCGCACAAGCGGGTGTTGTTCCGGTTGGACAACATGTCAGTGGTACATGTGGTAAACAGGCAATCGGCGTGGGATCCCCAGGTGTTGAAGCTCATGAGAGTTTTTGTGCTGCGCTGTTTGGAGAATGACGTTATGTTTCATCCGCGCCACGTCCCAGGGGTGTACAATGACATTGCGGTTGCCTTGTCTCGTTCACAGTGACAGAGGTTCCATGGGCTAGCCACGGCGGCGGAGACGTTCAAGACGCCGATCCCGGGGGATCTCTGGTCGGTGGGAGACACCGGGTCGTTCATCTGGTGAGGGCATCGGTGGCTGCGTCCACGTGGAAGGCGTACGCACTGGCGTGGGAGGAGTTTCGGCTCTCTGGTACGGTAAGGCGGGGGGATCCCTTTCAGCGGGAGGAACAGGTGGTGCGATTCATGTTGAGCTTGATGGACAGAGGTTTGTCACGGGTCACGATTGCGGGCAAGTTGGCGGCGGTAGCGTTCATGGGGAAGTTGTGGTGGGAGCACCCCCCGTCGGCTGGTGAGTTGGGGACTCGTATACTGGAAGGGTGGGCGAGGGAGAGGGGAGCGGGCGTGACGCAGCGTCGGCCGATCACGGGGGTTTTACTGGTGGATTTGATTGCTGCGCTGCCGTCAGTATGTCGAAACGGGGAGGAGACGGTGTTGTTTTCCACACTCATGTCCTGGCTTTTTTGGAGCTTTTCGGGTGTCGGAGATGGTGGGTGTGAAAGGGGGGCGGGGTATCCAGTGGGAGGACGTGGAGATGCGAGCCCAGTAAGTGGCGGTGCGCTTGCGATGCTCAAAGACGGATCAAAAGGGGGGTTGGGGACGTGGGTGGTCTTCGGACCGAGTGGTCGCGATGGTGTGTGTCCGGCGCTGTGGGGTCACCGGCTGGCAGCGGAGCGATGGGCGTCAGCTGACGAGGTCTTTGATCGGGAAGGAGGCGACAGGGTGACGGCGGGTCAGGCTTTGTGGGTTCTGTGGCACGCCCTACAGAATATGGGTGAGGACCCGAAGGCGTTTAGGATGCCTTCTTTTAGAATCGTGGCGGCGACGGAGGCAGCGCGGTGTGGGTGGGGGACGGAGGAGATCAAGCGGCTGGGGCGATGGAAATCAGACTGTTACAGGCAATTTGTCAGAATGAGGGGGTTAGAGGGGACGGTTTGAACTTTGTGTTCCGCCCTCTTACATGTGTGTCTTTTCAGGTTATTTGGCGGGCCCGGAAGTGGCGCTTCTGAACATTTACTTGTTGGGACACTCATTTGTCAAGCGGGCTGAGAGGGCTGAATGGGAAAAGCACCGGACGCTCAACTTGGAATTGGATGACAGATTGTTTAGATGTCATTGGAGAGGAAAGGGGGAAATGCGCTGGCATGAGTTGATGCCCTTGCTGAATACTGTGGTCAGGGGGGGTGTGCCCGGATGTGGTAGACATCTGGGTGAAAATGACCTAGTGCAATGTAAAGGTTTAGCACTGGTCAAGCAGATGAAACAAGATTTGTTGGAGATTAGGAGACAGTGGTCAGGTTGCCATTTGATTTGTTCAGATTTTATTCCCAGGAGGTGTTGGAAGGGAGCTGAGCGCCCGGGAGCTATTGACAGGACGAGGAGAAAGATCAACCGGGAGATTAAGGATTTCTGTGCTAGGGAGGGGATAGGCAGGATAGAGCATCCCGAGCTTAGATACGGGCGGTGTATTTCTTTCTGGAGGACGGGGTTCATATCTCACGGTATGGGATGGAGCTATACATAGTTCAGTTGAAGGAGGTACTGGATGCGGCTTTGGGAATGAGTATTTACCCGAGGAGGCTGGAGTCCTAGTGGGGGGGTTGAAAGAGCTACTGCAGCTTTCGAGTGGTGCTTCTCCTATTTAAAAAGGGGGTAGTGGGGGTATTGGAAGAGGCCTGGGTTGGCTTGTTGTAGGCGGTGGGGGACTTGAGGTCTTTTGCAGTTGCAGGCAGAGGGGTAGGTTGCACATGGGATGCTATAGGATGTTATAAGTTGCAATGTTGGGGATCCATTTAGGGGTGGTGGGGGGGTTGTTAGGCATTCACTATTTAGTGAGACATAGTTTTGTGCGGCGCAGGCCAAGGTTGGGAATAGGCAGGGTGCACCTGATTCCAATAAAGCGGCCTTTATCACACCATTTCTGTGTCCGTGGTCATTGCCCCCCCCCTCCTACTGGTGGGCCCCAATGGGGATTTGGGGGGGCAGCCGACCAGCGGGAGGCTTGCCCCACAGGGTTTTTGGGGTCGGTAGGAGGGGGGGGGGGACACTGGACCAAGACAGACAGGAAGGACTGATGGGCTGTTTTTGGGCTGGGGAGGTCAGTTGGGCTATTTTTGGGCTGTTTTTGGGCTGTGGGGTGGTTATAGCTTGTGTGCTTGTGTCACGGTCCACCATTTTGTGGTTTGTGACACAGCAGCCGGGTCTTTATGTTGGGGGCCTTGTTTTTGCCCGCCCGCCCGCCCAGTGTAAGGAGAGATCCGGGGGGAGGAGGTGTCCATCTGGGTTTTTTTTGTGGTTTGGAGGAAGTTTTTTCTTGGATGATGGTGCACAGGTGGTGGAGGTAATAGGGACAGCTGTATTGTCGCTGGATCAGGTGCTGGTGTTCTGCCTTTGTCATTGGTGCTTCTCCTATTTAAAAAGGGGGTAGTGGGGGTATTGGAAGAGGCCTGGGTTGGCTTGTTGTAGGCGGTGGGGGACTTGAGGTCTTTTGCAGTTGCAGGCAGGGGGTAGGTTGCACATGGGATGTTATATGATGTTATGAGTTGCAATGTTGGGGATCCATTTAGGGGTGGTGAGGGGGGTTGTTAGGCATTCACTATTTAGTGACACATAGTTTTGTGCGGCCCAGGTCAAGGTTGGGAATAGGCAGGGTGCACCTGATTCCAATAAAGTGGCCTTTATCACACCATCCCTGTGTCCGTTGTCATTGTCCCCCCCCCTACTGGTGGGCCCCAAGGTGCCTGTGGGAGCCGCTGGACCTCTGTGTGATGGGGCCCTGCTAGCACAGCTTTCTGCAGGGCCGTTTCTAGGTGTTTTGCCACTCTAGGCGAGAATTAAAAAATGCTGTCCCCCTCCCTTTTACTACAATCACTCATCAGCTACAAGTTTGTAATCCTTGCTAAGCACACTCGGTCTTCCATCCTGCCGAGGTAGGTAAATAGAGCAATTGTGACACCTGTTATTTGCAGCTTTTGGAAACTGTATACGCATTGTGTAAAGCGCTATATGAAAATAAATGTATTATTTTTGTTTGCGGGGTGGCAAAAGGACAGGGTGGGTGATGATTGGGTGGGTGGGGGTAGCAGCATTCTGTGACATCACATGATATAGTCTTCGCTCGATCAAGTGACCAGAAAGAAGAGTGTCAGTCAGAGCGCTAGTGCATGCGAAGCCAGGTTGTAGGGCCCAAGGCGCTTTTTGCCTGAACTTGGGTTTCATGAGGCGCTTTCTAAAGGTCTATCTGTTTGAGCTAGGATTTCACCATTGTAAGATGCAATGGGTAAATAGATTGATGCGGGAAAATGAAATTTCAATTTTCAACGTGGGAAGGAGAAATGTATTCAAGGCGAGCATGATGAATAATTCATTAATATTATTACTAATAATTCAGGCTGTATATGCATCAGCGAATATTATATTTATTTACACACGATGCCTACTATCAAGTATCCAACAGAGAATAACTTCTGCTCCTTTCAATGAAAGTGGAATTTCACTTTGTTGTGGCTCTTACAAAAATCCTGCCTTCCCATTTTCTTTTCGCCTGTTTAATAGTATGCCAATAAAAGTATTCCCCAACTTTGTCATTGTTTTTGTGTTAAAGTTACTACAATCGAATGTACTTTCACGTTGTTATTTTTATAACTCTCGCAATAATAAAATTCTTTAATATTTAAAAAAAAAAATGACAATGAAATAAATAGTTAATTTCCCTTTTTTTTACACTATTTTTACTATAAAAGTAATAGTTTACTTAGTACTGGGGATGTGATACACATATTTTGATAAAGTGTTATTACAGTGTTTTTTAAAATGAATTAACAAAACGTGTTTGTACACTTTTTGGATTCCTTTGTAATTATTATTATGGTAATTGGATCATAACACGTTATTATTTAATAATTATTATAGCAATTACCATTTTCTTATATGTATATATTGCTTCTTATTACTCTAAATGTGCCTTTACACTGTTGCTCCATCACATTATACGTGGAAATCACACAGTTGGTAATTTTGTGAGCTACCTAGAACAACGCTATAAAAGTTACTTTACTTTACTTTAATCATAGCACGAACACTCTTCACATAATGCAAAAAACTACAATACTTGGCCCAAGTTTGGATAAGCACTTACTTGCTAAAACCATTTGGGAATTAGTAGCATGTTATTAACATTATTAACAGCACCATGAAACCAGAAAACACCAGTAACAAGCGCCTGGCTTCTCACTCCTGATCCACTGGTATAATCTTCTTGGCGCACTGAAAGGCTAACGCCAACCCCGTCCGTCCCGAGCCTGATGTATGGCCCCTCGAGGTTCTCAAGGCCACCACCGACCCACTTTTGCAGCCGGATTTCAGACGCATTTATTTCTGGCGCCTTTCAATAATGAATGGGAATAACTGAGACAAAAGAGGGACCCTGGGCTGAGCGTGTGCGAAAGGAGCACGACCGGAAGAAGTCCTCTACCAAGCACTTTGCTGCCCTGGCCGGTCTGAGGGTCCCTGCACTCTGATAGTGGTGTGATTGGTGAGTCCCTTACGAGGCCTCACATGTATCCTCCCTTGGCAGTGCTGGGGATCCCTGCACCTTGAGAGAGGGGCTTAACGACCTCTGCCCTCTTCTGCACCTCACGCAGGGACGTTTCTGGATTATTTTGCCTCCCTCCCCTTTTGCCGCCCTAGGTGGCTGCCTAGTTCAGCCTAATGGTAGAAACGGCCCAGGCTTTCTGCATGAGCACTCTTCAGTGGCTGACAGATTTTTGCGCAGGGCTGCCCGTTTCTAATGTGCACAAGCCAGTGCTTTCTCCTGCCATGGAACATTTGTGGGAATATTTTTATTAACTTGTATGAAGAATCGTATAGCAGAAAAGTCTCAATAAACATGGAAGAATACTCTCTTAATTTCAATGAGTGCACAGCTAATCCAGTTCATATGTTTGTTTGTACTGTGTTGTTCAATTCTATGGTGGGATTCAGGGGCGACACTTTCACTGGGGGGGAGTAGCGTCGCCCCACTCTTTCTCGCAGCGAGAAAACCAAAACATAAAATGGTAATCACTTTTGATTATTACCACTTTATGCTTCATTGTGCATTGCACCCAGCTGCTCGGACAGGGCAGGAGTGGTTTGCCCACTCCTGAGTGTGGAAAGACTGTCTTGTCGGCCCTCTCGGGCCTCCCAAACAAGTCATGCACACTCTGCACTTCTCCATGCAGGTCCCATTGCAGCCTACATGGAGAACATGCCATCCCCTACAGCCTCTGGCTGGGCAGCGTCCCGGGCAATCACAATGCTCCACTGGAGCATTGTGATTGGCTTAGGGGAGGGGAGGGAGGCTGCCTGCTTCCTGTTCCTGTCGGAGGCAGGAGAGCAGGAGCAGTGAAGATGCAGAACCCGGGCCGGCGGAAATGCGGCTGCCCGAGGCCTCCAAAGGGGGCCACTCAGGAGGGCGGCCCTCTAGTAGCATGGGGTTTCCCCCACTTTAACTCCCCCCCATCCGCCTTGCACGGGGGGTTGGCCAAGGGAGGAGTCTCCTCTGGGAGGAGTCATGGGCGTGCTGCGTCATGTCCGGTGCGCCAGGCAGGGTGAGGGGTACATAAGTGCCCCTCACCATGTGTTCTGCCTCTTGATGCACCGGACGCAGCGCGGACGCCTTGGGGCTGGATGCGCTGTCTGTCTGCCTCGCTGTTGTTGCTTGCCATCCTACTTGCTGCTGATGCACTCGTTGTAGTGCTGGTGAGTGCGCCCCCCCTCAGCGGGCTCACGCTCGCGGGGTTCCCTGCCCTGGGCTTAGCTTTAGGAAGGTTTATACGATAGTTGCGACTAGACCCAACTACCGTATAAACCTGGAGGGTCGGGGCGGGCGGGTAACCTTGCGGGCCTTCCTTCACCGGACGCCCGCTCCTGGTTACTCCTTGGGGGGGAAGCAACTAGCTCCTGACGGCAGCAAGAGCATCTGGGCTTTTGGGGGGGGGCATTCGGTAGCGACCCCCTCCCTAGCTTGGGGGCACCAGGTTTAAGTGAGAGGTGGTTGGGCCAGGCCCGTGCGCTAGCCACGCATAGTGTCCCCAGGCCATAGGGGCAGGCCCCGCTTCAGTGAATGCGACTGGGCAGAGGGCTACCAAAATGCCCGTTGACACCAAATGAATGGTGCAGTGGGAAGGTCTCACCTCTGTAACCCAGGGCCATGTGGGTCAAGTCACGCTCCGAACGCTGTGCAGTGGCCCCGCATGTCGCCTCGCGGAGCTGCAAGGGCCTGTGCGCAGGGAGTCGGGCGAGGTGGGGTCCCAGTCGAGTTGCCAACGCCGGCTGGAAGGTCTTCAATGATGATCCTAGGGGTCGTGCACCCTCTCCTCCCCCTCTTGGGTGTGCAGCGTTGGTGCGGTGCCCATGGGCTGGGGCAGTGTGCGGGTCCATCGGCTTGTGAAGCGCTCGGAGAGTTCCGGGGTTGTTTCGCGCTTGGAGGCACAGGATTTGCATGTGCACCCCCCTCCTCATGGTCGATTCTTGAGTGGTGGCTGCGCAGGGCGGCCTAGTCATCCCTATTTTGTTGGTGGGGGGGACGGCATATAGCGTAACCCCAGCCCAACCCCCCCCTCAGGGGTTACGATGGCTGCCGTGAGGTTGCACGTTTAAAGGGACAGCAGGCGGGGCTCGGAAGGTGGCTGTTGTCTCTGCGTGGTTCTCCTCTTGCCTTTTCCACCGTGCCGCCCCCCACCCCTTTCCGGTTTCGGTACCCTGGAGTGGCGGTGGTGTCTGAACAGGGGTTGGGTTGTTGGGGGGATGGACCGCACAAGGGGATCGGCATCGGCTACCTGCAAAGAGCCAGCGCAGTTTTGCCCTGGAGGTTTGGCCCTCTGCCCTCAGTGAGGTGCGCAAATGGGCCGGAAGCCGGTGCGCAGGCTTTGTTGGGCGGCTCTGCAGTCTGCACTGTCCTGGTGAGGCAGCGCAGTTCGATAGGTGTGTAAATTGTCACTTCGTTATTGGGAGCCTTTGGGTTTAGGCTTTCCCACCCCCAGGGGATCCTCTGAGCGCGGCGGGAAGGAGTATTGCAAATGCGGGGGTCTAGATGCCGATGCTGCACTGGTTGTGGACCCACGTCTTGCCAGGGCCTTACGGAGAGCCGCAGTAATTATAGGTGAAGGATTTGGATGACACTGGGTTGTTTTCAGCTGTTACGTCATAGCTGACAAGCCAGGAGTGCTGATTTGTTGTATACACACAGCGAGAGGCAATGACAGAGACAGCAGGATACAAGTCGGTCTGCACCATAGTTTGCGTTCCTGATTGCCATGTTATGCCCCCAACTCCTTTGAGCTTCTCTTGGGTGGTTCTGAGTGCACTGCGGTCTCACTTGGCCAGGGCCTTGGGACCTTGTCACCTGGGGCCCCTGCAGTGGGGGGTCGCCCCTCTTCAGACCCATGTTTGCGAACCTGGATGTCGCCTTCCTGACCGAGACCTGGTGGAACGACTCCTCGGTGACCGACATCGCCATAGCCATTCCGGACGGCTACAAAATCACTCGCAGGGATCGCACCAATGGAATCAGAGGAGAAATAGCCATAGTCCACAAATCCACCCTCCAGGTCTCCACCCACGCAGACGACACCCTCAACACTGCCGAACACCTGCACTTCCGTATCCACATGGACCCCAACACCACCCTCAGAGGAACACTCGTTTACAGACCCCCCAGTCCCCGGGCACTGTTCAGCGACTACATCGCCAACCTCGCCAGCACACACGCACTCGCCTCCATGGACTACATCCTCCTCGGGGGCCGTTACTTCCACCTCGAGAACAACAACGATGCAAACTCCACCACCCTTATCGACAACCTCACCAACCTCAGCCTAAGACAACTCGTCACCGCACCCACTCATGCCGCAGGCCACACACTTGACCCCGTCTTCTTGATGAACAACCATGTTGCCTACAACCACACCACCGAACTCCACTGGACGGACCACCGCTGCATCCATTTCACCTTCAAGAAACCCACCACGCGCCAGTGCACACGACAGCTACCACGCCGCTGCTGGAAACAAATCACCATAGACCAGCTGTCGACAACCCTCACCCAGAACCCACTCACTGACACCACCGACCCAGATGCCACCGCCCGCAACCTCAGACAGTGTATTGACGACTGCGCCAACACCCTCGCCCCGCTCAAGAAACCCTCCAACAGCCGCAACAGCAAGAAAGTCACCTGGTACACCGAAGAGCTCCAGACCTCCAATTGTGCATGCCAGAATCTGAAGAAGAAATGGCTCCACGACCATACACCGGACAGCCAAGCAGCACACAAGGACGCCACCCACAGACATCACCACCTCATCAGACTAGCCAAGAGATCTTCCTTCAAAACACGCCTAGATAACAACACACACAACAGGAAAGAAATCTTCAGCATCGTGAAGGAACTCTCCAACCCTAGCACCAATGCCAACAACATCCCACCATCACAAGAACTGTGCGACTCACTGGCCACCTTCTTCCATCGCAAGATCACTGACATCCACGACAGCTTCAACACCAAGTCTACCCCGACCACGCCAGACTCCACCCCCCCTGCAAACATCACCCGCACCAACCGCCTGACCTCCTGGACCAACGTTAACGACGACGAGACACGCAAGGTCATGAACTCCATCCACTCAGTCTCACCATCAGACCCCTGCCCACACCACATATTCAACAAAGCAGACGCAGCCATCGCACCCCAACAACGGAAGGTCATCAACATCTCCTTCGAGACAGCTACATTACCGGAAAGCTGGAAGCACGCCGACATCAACGCCCTCCTCAAGAAGACCAAAGAGGACCCCAAGGTTCTCAAGAATTTCCAGCCCAACTCCCTGCTCCCATTCACAGCGAAGGTCATCGAGAAAATCTTCAACACGCAACTGGCCTGCCACCTCGAGGACAACAACATCTTAGACCCATCCCAGTCCGGATTCAGATGAAACCACAGCCCCTTGTCAACCCTCATCACCACCACAGACGACATCCGGCGCCAACTAGACAACGGCGAAACATCAGCCCTTATCCTCCTGAACCTGTCAGCCGCCTTCGACACGGTCTGCCACCACACTCTAAAGACTCGCCTCCATGAAACCGGAATCCAAGAGAAGGCCCTCGACTGGACCACGTCCTTCCTCTCTGGCAGAACAAAGATCATCTGCCTCCCACCCTTCTGTTCCGAAGCCACCGACATCATCTGCCGAGTACTCCAGGGATCATTCCTCAGCCCGACACTGTTCAACATCTACATGGCCCCCCTCGCACAAGTGGCCCGCCAACACGACCTCAACATCATCTCCTACGCCAACGACACCCAGCTCATCCTCTTCCTCACCAAGAACCCACTCACTGCCAAAACCAACCTCCAGGAGGGAATGAAGGCCGTCGCAGATTGGATGAGGAGCAGCCACCTAAAGCTGAACTCGGACAAGAGAGAGGGCCTCATCCTCGGACTCACCCCCTCCGCCTGGGACGACTCATGGTGGCCGACCACGCTGGGACTGACACCTACACCAACCGACCACGCACGCAACCTAGGATTCCTCCTCGACTCCTCCCTCTCCATGTCAAAACAGGTCAACGACATCTCCTCCTGCTACCACACCCCGCATGCTCTGCAGGATCTACAAGTCAATCCCCACCGAAACCAGAAGAACGGTGACCCAGGCCCTCGTCAGCAGCAGGCTGGACTACGGCAACGCACTCCATGCAGGAATCCTGGCCAAACACCTGCGACGACTACAAGGCATCCAAACACCTCCCCCGGCTGATCCTCAACATTCCCCGCCGCAGCCACATCACCCGCCACCTGAGAGAGCTACACTGGTTCCCCGTTGTCAAGAGGATCACCTTCAAGCTCCTCATCCATGCCCACAAAGCACTCCACATCACCGGACCAGCCTACCTTAACAGCAGACTCAGCTTCTACACCCCTACCCGCCAGCTCCGCTCCGCCAGTCTCATCTTTGCCGCTGTCCCCCGCATCCAACGAGCAACCTCCGGCGGCAGAGCCTTCTCCTTTCTTGCCGCCAAGACCTGGAACACCCTCCCCACCCACCTGCGGCAGACTCAAGATCCGCTCGCCTTCAGAAGACTCCTCAGACCTGGCTCCACGAGCAGTAGTGGCACCCCCTCCCTCAGCACCTTGAAACCCTCACGGGTAAGTAGTGCGCTTTATAAGTAGATTGATTGATTGATTCATTAACCTGATGCCATCCATGGCACAGGTGCCGAGGGAGGGGCTTTGGTTGGTGGGTATGACCTTTGGGGGAGGCGTTGGGCCCGTGATTCAGCCCATCTCTGTGTGCAGTGGATGGCTGCATGCTCCGGGAGGTGCTCCTGGGGCAACCAAGGTGTCACGGTGGCCTAGTGAGGAGGTCCTTGACCCTCACGTCACGTGGCATTGTTAGTTCCCCTTCCCACAGTGCTGTTGATGGGTGTGCCCGGTGGGCTCCGGTGAGGGACACGCTGTGTCGTCACAGCTTGCCCTGTCTTCACCAGTGCATCGAGTGCATGGAGCCTCTGCGTCGAGGAGTCTCCCCTCACGAAGGGTGCCATGGCGTGCCTCCTCTCCCATGGTCGCCTTTTTTGGCGTCGGGGCTAGGAGCTGCGGACTTGGGCTCGAGAAAGCCATGATCAAATCTCGCGTGTCTCAACACCCAGTGATCTTGGGCTAGTCAGCTGGTTGCGGCCTGCCACCCTGAGATACATACATGCCCAGAGTTGGTGTCAGCCGGTCCTGTTTGGTGCCGGGGGTGGCGTTGCTGCCGTCATGCGTTTCCAGATGATTGCTTCTGGGGGCACATTGTTTGCTTTGTTAGGAGTTTTGAGATGGGACAACTGCACCCTTGCAGTGCCTTGCTAGCATTTCAGGACATCCCAGTTGCCTGCTGAGTTCAACCTCACTGATGTATTCGCGGGGCAATCATGATTTGCTGTACTGCAGTCCTGCAGATTAAGTGATGTATTTATAACACTAAAACAGTAGTCCCCTGCAACGCAAGAACTAGGTACATGTCTTCTACGCTATTGGTGCTCATGCAAGCACCCTGATTCCCATGAGGTGTTCATGCAAAACGCCCAGATTCTCAGGTTGCTTGTGGAGCATAATGGGCACCTTTAAGCTGGTGTCCTGCTTGGAAAACGAAATGCCAGGTAGATGATAGAACTAGTCCCTAGGAGGTGGATATGCTGGACTAATAATAATGTGATAGGGAATTGTGGGGTAAATGATAGGCTAGTGGAATCACATATGGGGCACTCTGAGCGATGGAAACAGTGGCGGCATTGAGGAAAGGGTAAGGGGGAGGGGCCCACAGAGTGCGGGCATCCCTCGACCGTGAACAATAAAAAGGGGTACAGCACCAGCTGCCGCCCCCCACACCGCCAGGAATAAACGTGCTTGTTTCCGATTCTCACGCCACGTTTTCTGGGTTTTCAGCCAAGGAACATTGCCTCTGATGCACTTCTGTAAGCCTAATAGTGTTAAACACAGATCTACCAAGCAGGGGATGTGATTGCGAGGCAAAAACACACACAGGGCTCAGGTAGACAAGGTGGCCTACGGATTTGGGGTAATAAAGGATGGTTAAGTCAAGCTGCTGAAGTGTTCTATGTAACTGGTTTACGTGGGGAGCTGACTTCTCTCCGGTTGGATGAGGTCCCACTTGGACAGAGCCCGGGACCGCAAGTCTACACTGATGCGCTGCATCCTGATTGATGGTCGTTGGGGTGTTCCAGCTAGGCATCCACATGGGTCTGGCCTCACCAGCAGTATCGTGGATAGGTCATGCCCACGCATCCCCAAGGGGCACGCGCGCCTGTAGTTTTCATGCACATTCAGTGCGCAAATTTTACATGAGTTGAGGCAAGATTAGCAACGTGGCAGGGCACATCGCCATTGAGGCATATTTGCACATGTTCCCAGGCCTCCCCTGCCATGCCGCCGGTGCGGTCACAAAATTATTCCAGCCCTCCAGCACAGGAGCACCTGAAAAGCAGCAAAGCCCCTGCTATTACTAACCTACTCAGCCCTCCCCAGACCTTCAGCTCAGGAGCACATGAACAGAGGTAAGGCCCCTGCAATTAGTAAATTAATCAACCCTCCAGGCCTTGGGAAAATGTCCTGGCAGGGGAGCACAAAACACAGATTTCTGGGTCATCCAAGGTAGCCAGTTAGCCAGGCTGAGGTGAAGCTGGTGCATGGGAAGTGCCTTCCCAGTGTGTTCTGGCAGTTTGAGTGTTTACCATTTACTGTAGTATTACCCTTGTACCTGTGTATGGTACCCTTTTGTAACTTGCACAAGTCACTTTTCTCTTGTAACACACTGTTTGCTACCTCTCACTTTTGTTTGCTTTAGATACTTGCACAAGCGCCACCATTGCCTACGTAACGTTTGTTCTTGTGCTGGAGTGTCTGCCATTAATTGCAGTATTATACCTCTACTTGTATTTTGAACGCTTTTGTAACCTGCACACATGTCACTTTTTCCTCCTGTAATGTATCATTTTGGTTGCTCACTATTGTCACTTTTGATTCATGTAACTTAACGTTTGCTTTTGTAATTAGTCCACTTATAATTTTCTCCTCATGTATTATTGCTGTTCCTAGTGTGAAGCGCTCTGACACCTTCGGTAAAGTCCGCGCTATATAAAATCGCATAAATAAATAAATAAAACAAAAAAACTCCAAACATCACCAGGCCCCCACAGCAAGACCCATTCTTCCTCGCCCACTGTGCCCTGAATGTGAAGGTCTGTGGGCGAGGTGTTAAGACTAACACCGTTTCTGGGCTGCATGGGCCCCAGGGGGGCGAGGTGCAAATGGCTCAAAGACCTGAGAAACACCTGGCCCCCAGGGAGGCCGATTATTGCAAACAATCACCCCTCCCCAGCCCAGCCTCTGCTTGATTGCTTGGCAGGGCAGGGGTGAAGGAGAGCCCACAGCTGACAATCGCTGTCTGGCCGCACAGCGAGGCTGATTTCATTTTCCCAGTCTCTGTCTCCGTGCACTCTGTGGACCGTTTTTTTTTCTCCCCTTTCCTAGTCCACTCTCTGTGGACTGGGACAGGGGAGAAAAAAAACGGCTCACAAAGGGCACTGAGGCACCGGCCCTTTGGCCCATTCCCGAATGCCCGCCTTGCCAATCCGCCCCTGGCCAGGCGATAGCTTGCAGTGGTGAGCCTGGACCTTTGGCGACGGTGACACATGCATCTGGTCACACTGCCCCTCAGACGCTTCATATTCTTGCAACTGCAGGCCCGGCTGAAGCTAGGGGAAGTGGCTGGGTGAATCAGCTAACTGGATTGCAGGACTGCCCCCTTCTTAGTACACTGAACTTCAAAGTGCAGTTTCAGCATACGATGGAGGGAGCCCATTTTGTTAATTACATAATAGGAAGGAAGCACCTTCCTTCGTGGTAGTCGTGTTTCTACGTACGAGTTAAGGTCTCTGACTCCTACTCTTATTGTCATGTGTTCAAACCCTGGTGCTTCAAGGGTTGTCATTCTGAAGTGTAATTATCAATGAGGTGAGCAAATGTCAGGCAGGTGCGAACCCTGCAGCGCCCACAACAGGCGCAAACGCCTTGGCGCGGAAGTGCGGTAATAATGAGATTTACCCAGAGGTATGCTGCCCACTTTTCGCCGTCGGAGGGATAAAGCTCTAAGTTGGCCTCGCTGGCAATGTTGCAGCGTTTAATTTGGGCCGTTTAATTTGGGCCGGTGGCAAAGGAGAGCGGTCCTTTACATGGGGACGCTGTTGCGTAACTTGTGATAAATTTACTTGGATGTAGTCCAGTGTCAAGCGCCTACGCGCGGACGCACGTTGCAGCCGGCTGTGGCCATCGGAGAGATGGGGGGCGAGGGGGGTCTGCGTTTGCCCCGCTGGTATTTTCGCAGAGCTTGGGTTTGAGCTGGAGGTTTCTGGAGCTGGGCATCAGGCGCCAGCCTTGGTGGTTGCTGCTACATGGTGGCGCTGTTTGTGTGTTTTGTTGTGTGGTTAAAGATGAGCACAGCAGTTGTTTTTTGTTCAATGTGCATTGGAGACAACTAGTCCCCGCTCCAGAATAGTTCTTCGAGTCTGGCGGTAGGTTCAAGCATCCTGTTAAGCGGGGCAAATCATTTTTGGTATCTCGAGCAGTCTGAGTTGTCGCTCTCATAGGAGTAGCGTGGTTAGTAGTTGTGTAGGTAACAAATAAGCAGTGACTAAGCCAGGGGATGGGCTTGTCATAGGTGGAGTGCTAGAAAATGTCTGGCACAGTCTGGATGTCACTCACAGATGCACTGGAATTATGCTCCATGAAATGGTCCCGGTTCTCCTTATGGACAAAGAGTATGTATGACCATATAAAGGTAATCAATATTTTGGGACATTTACCTATTTGCTGCCCAGTTGTGTGAGCATATAACCATAACCCGCAGGTAATTGTGGAGAGTGAGGCTGCTGAGTTGCTCAAGCATTGTCGGACTCATTTCAGGGCCAGTGTTTGTCACTTTTCAAGGTTGAGGCTTCATTTATTAGTTATGTTGGGTGCTTGGATAGGTGGCCAATAGACATATAACAGTAGTTTTGTAGAATGTTGGAATGAGAGGTAACTTACGAGAAACACATTATAGACCTGAACGTCTTCGCTACAGGCTAACAGTGCAGGCACAGCGCTCTGGTTGTGGGCCGGGTTTCACCAGTTTGGGCCTTGGAGCACCAGGGTTGTTGACTGATGCATCGTGTGGCACGCAGTTCACAGGTACTGAGCTGCATAGTGCCGGTGAGAATTGCCAGGTTAAGGATAGATGCAGCTTCCGCCATGATTTTCCAGTTTCACAGAAAGCACCATGGTTAAATAAAATAGATTGCCCAGTGTGAGGCGGATGCCGGCACAAGCCATTTTTGTCTCCTATGCGAGGATTGTGCACCGCCACTTCATTTTCAAAACGGCTGCCACTTTCTGGTTTCGGCAACTGGCAGGTGCACGGGTGACCTGTCTGGCTGTTGCAGAAGTGCGGAGGGCGTGGAGGGCCTTTGGTGGTCTCCACGACTCCCTGGTAAACTGCTTTTAGAGGTTTTGTTTAGCTACGGCTTGGTTTTACACACATTTAGCTGCTTCATGGGGCGGTACTGGGTCTCAGTTTATTTTGCGGTTCAACTTGCTTTCGAGTGAATTGAGCCATTTTATTTAATGGTCAACACACTAAGAGTGTTCTGAAGCATTCTCAATACGCTATGCAACAAAGTTTAAATTAGGGCTTAATTTACCTTGTACAACTAAACAAGCATTGTCTAAGCCAATGGTAGTGACGTATTGCAGGTATAGTGTGGTTGTGCAGCATGTAGCTGGATGCAATGACAAAAGCTTCGAAATACCAGCCGGCGGCACACTAAGCTTATACAAAAAATGCCAGGTATGGTGCCACTGCAGGTGTACTACAGCGAAACAGTGGGTACACAGTCAAAATATCGAGCATTAAATATTGACCTACCAAAATATAGTGTATGAAATTTCGAAGGTGCAGAATATCGATGTCAAGAATATCGTTGGACAGAATATCGACCCTAAGGTAAGTAATATCGAAATTCTTTATATCGATGTAATTAATATTGAAGTTAGTAATATCGATAGCATATATATCGATGTCACTAATTTCGATGACACAAATATCGATATTTGTACTATTTTATTGTTTTTTATTATGTATGTGTTATATGTTTAACTTAAGTATTTAAAATAATTAATATTATATGTGTATTAATTTTATATATTAATAAATTTATTTATAAGCAAATTATATGTTTTAGTACCGGAGCAGGTTGTTGGTTTATAGGGGAATAGGGTGGGAAGTAATTTAATTATGGTAAATTGATTATTAATTAGTAGGATTTATTAGTAAATTATAATTAATTGGTAATTATTTTTAATGAATTGGAAATTAATTTTAATTAATTGATTAATTGATAAATATGTTCTGTGACGGGTTATGGGTTTATAGGGAAAAAGGGTGGGAAGTAATATAATTAAGTTAAATTAATTAATAATTAGTTGTTATTATTAGTTAATGTGAAATAATTGGTAATTACATTTAATTAATTGGTAATTCATTTTAAATAATTGATTAATTGATAAATATGTTCTGTAGCGGGTTGTGGGTTCATAGGGGAATAGGGTGGGAAGTAATTTAATTATGTTAAATTAATTATTAATTAGTAGTTATTATTAAATAATTTTAAATAATTGGTAAATAAATTTAATTAATTGGAATTTCATTTTAATTTATTGATTAATTGATATATATGTTCTGTAGCGGGTTGTGGGTTTATAGGGGAATAGGGTGGGAAGTAATTTAATTATGTTTAATTAATTATTAATTAGTAGGAATTATAAATTAATTTTAATTAATTGGTAATTAATTTTAATTAATTGTTAATTAATTTTAAATAATTGGTAATTCATTTTAATTAATTCATAGATGGATACATGTGTTCTGTTGCGGGTAGTGGGTTTATAGGGGAATATGGTGGGAAGTAATTTAAATTTCATTAAGTAATAATGTTTTTAAAATAATTTTTTTGTTAATAATATAATTGTTAATTAATTATTAATTGGTAATTAAATATTATAAAATTTTATTTTTTGATTTTATTATTTGTTAAATCTATTTAGCTAATCATGTTTTTTATAATTATGTATAGGTATTGTACATGGTTTATATTTATTTAATAGTTTATATTTTTATTATAAAAAAAAAGCTTTTATTTATAAGTATGTTATTTTAACCCCTACGCTATCCAACACTTTACCTATTGTTGCACTCTCTGGAGTGGGAATAGTAATTTTTACCCCTACGCTATCCAACACTTTCCCTACTGTTGCACTCTCTGGAGTGGGAATAGTAATTTTTACCCCTACGCTATCCAAAGCTTTCCCTACTGTTGCACTCTCTGGAGTGGGAATAGTAATTTTTACCCCTACGCTATCCAAAGCTTTCCCTACTGTTGCACTCTCTGGAGTGGGAATAGTAATTTTTACTCTTACGCTATCCAATGCTTTCCCTACTGTTGCACTCTCTGGAGTGGGAATAGTAATTTTTACTCCTACGCTATCCAACGCTTTCCCTACTGTTGCACTCTCTGGAGTGGGAATAATAATTTTTACCCCTACGCTATCCAACGCTTTCCCTACTGTTGCACTCTCTGGAGTGGGAATAGTAATTTTTACCCCTACAATATCCAACGCTTTCCCTACTGTTGCACTCTCTGGAGTGGTAATAGTAATTTTTACCCCTACGCTATCCAACGATTTCTCTACTGTTGCACTCTCTGGAGTGGGAATAGTAATTTTTACTTCTACGCTATCCAACGCTTTCCCTACTGTTGCACTCTCTGGAGTGGGAATAGTAATTTTTACTCCTACGCTATCCAACGCTTTCCCTACTGTTGCACTCTCTGGAGTGGGAATAGTAATTTTTACCCCTACGCTATCCAACACTTTCCCTACTGTTGCACTCTCTGGAGTGGGAATAGTAATTTTTACCCCTACGCTATCCAAAGCTTTCCCTACTGTTGCACTCTCCGGAGTGGGAATAGTAATTTTTACTCTTACGCTATCCAATGCTTTCCCTACTGTTGCACTCTCTGGAGTGGGAATAGTAATTTTTACTCCTACGCTATCCAACGCTTTCCCTACTGTTGCTCTCTCTGGAGTGGGAATAGTAATTTTTACCCCTACGCTATCCAACGCTTTCCCTACTGTTGCACTCTCTGGAGTGGGAATAATAATTTTTACCCCTACGCTATCCAACGCTTTCCCTACTGTTGCACTCTCTGGAGTGGGAATACAAATTTTTACCCTTACGCTATCCAACGTTTTATATAATTAAATGTAAAAATATTACAAGTATATTTAATTTTTTATATTTTTTACTTTTTATTAATGTTATTGTTTTATGTTTGTAAATGTATTTGTAATTTAGAATATAATTTATTAATTAATAAATTAGTAAAATAATTATTACAACTTACTTTTCAGTACATATATATTATATATTTACTGTATATATTTAATTAATGTATTATTATTATTATATATGTATTATTTATTAATTTTAAACATTATTAGATACTTTTAACTATGTAGATTTTATTTATTAGTATTATTTACTTTATTTTACATTTATATTTTATAAGAAAAAAAACCGATATTTTTAACATCGATATTTTTAACATCTATATTATTTATTCAATATTTTTGTACTTACCATGTTGTAGATAGGATGTCGATATTCTTGCCCTCGATATTTTTGACTCGATATTCCTGTAGGTCGATATTTTGTAGGTCGATATTTTGTCAGTGATCCGAAACAGTGTACTGGGGATCTGGGATCATGACACTTCAGATAACTGGGACAGGAAGTAAGGCGGTCTGGATAAGTTTTTCTTCTACCTGCATTGGCACATCTTGTCAGGGTGATTGTCAAAGGGATTGCACTTCAGCCAGGTAATGTTAGCACCCATCCACACCAAGCTGATTGTTTAAGGTCATCCTCGGCTGCATTTACACAGCCCAGTATGAGGCCCTTGTGGGTCAGTGCCATGAATGACTTAATCCCAGGGGGCAGCAAGGGAAGGCAAGGCTCTTTCCAAATCTGGCACCAGAGCACAAGGCAGTCAGGGCCAATGCATAGGTTGGGTAACTTGTGTAGGCACCTATGTAGTTGTCACTCCACAAAAGGTTGTATTGTATCCAATAATGGGCACAAGGCAGATATTGTTTCAAACCAGATTTGACAACATTAAGGTGTTCACCAGGGTTTAGCAATCAAAGGGGTTTATGCAATCGCCTGGTCTACGGGGCGAAGTAAGGGAACCCCAGAACCATGGGTAGGTGACATGTTGCTGCAGTTACGCACAATGCCCAGCCCGGTTAGCTATATTAGCCTCGCTGGGTAGGGATGCTGTCAGCCAACCTGGTGTGCTGCTTCACAAGAAATAGGGGAACAAGGTGTCAACCACAAAAGGCTACTATGTAAGAGAACATTTGGCATGTCCAGTGTTAAAAAAAATACAATTTAATGGAGCAGGTAATTTTTTTACCGCCGGGGCTGCGTGGTGTGAACCCACATCCACCCCGCCCGCCCTCTGGGAGTATTCTAGGAGGGGGGTAAAGTAGGACTTAGTCTACCCTTAATGTTGGACACCATATTATAGACAGTGGGCACTGCTGCCCATAAGGAATAAGGGACACATGGCAAGGGCAGGAGGGCGCCCTTGCTCATTGTCACATACTGCTAGTTATGAACACTCCTGTGCGGCATGATTTAGCAAGCATAGGGACTGTTCAAATGTTATGTATAATCCTTCTAGCCATAATAGCTAAAGTGGGCAGGCGGGTTGGGGGAGCATTCACCAGCAAGTGGGCTGCTGTCCCAGATTTGGGGCACACAGACGTCCAGGCACACACAGTGCTAGAAGGATGGCAGCTAGGCGAGACCAGCAAATAGATGGGGCAAGTTGACCCATGGTGTCTGCAATCGTCCCGCCCAGAGTTGGCACAGGGCTGAGTCATGTGATGCAGTGGAACTTTCCCGAATGGGGTGATTAGTTCTTGGCACAAGTTCAGAGGCCAAAAGGGCCTTTGGTTTCATCAGACACTAGCTGATCCAGGCTAACATAAAGGACTATTGTGATATAGATGGGGCCCATCTATCATCAGTAGGGATGGTTCACTTTCAGTTAGAGTGGCAGGAGGCTCTAGACAGGAGAGTAGCGGGTAAGACTATAGCTGTTTTTGTGGGGGGCTCTGGCGGCGACTGTGGCCGTCTCCAGAGCTGTGACCGAGTTACAGGGCGATCTGGAAGCATATGGGTTCAGAAGGGTACCTCTGCGCGGCACCATAGGGGGTGCCAGAGCCTAACCCCAGGAGCCTCATGGGAGGTTCCTGGAACCTGTGTCTGCGCCCTGTTAGTCCTTCAGGTGCTTGTGGCCTGAGCAACCGGGAGCTTGCCTAGCTATGCTCCGCCCTGAAAGGGGCGTGAGTATAAGGACCAATGGTCATGTGATCCGGGAAGGGGATCACCAGAAGGGCAGTACAAAGGTGGTTCGCCACAGTGCTGCTTGGCTTATCAGGTGGGCAGGTGCTGAGAATGCTGCCTGCCTTTGGATCGTCTGTAAGCTAACCCACCAGATTACATAACGTTGTATGTAATAAACCTGCAGCAGTTTTTCCCAAGTTAAAACTTGTGTGGTGTGTATTTATTTGCGGGTTGCATGCTAAGAGGGGGAGGGACCGTTGCCATGATGGTACTAGGTAGGCTTAAACTTTTTTTTAAATTATCTACCTCCCTCCCTGTGCCTGCCCCCTCAACCCCGTGCCTTCCGCCCCCCCCCCCCCCCCCCACTCGCGAGCCATGCCGACCGCTACTGATGGGATTAACAGGACTACAACACGTCGGAATGCAAACTAAAAACCTAGACTAGATGTGATACTCAAGCTTGAAGCCGCAAAATCTGATAGCAGTTACATTTGCAGTGTCTACTACACGAGTTTAAATTGATGAAGTCCACATTGATTGTCTCTTCAAGCTCTTTGAGACTTCCAGACTTGATGAGTGGATGTGATGCTTGCGAGTACTCATGTCAGGTAAGTGTTTCTTGATATGTCTCATTCAATTTATAGTGCAGATTCATAATAAAAGTGGAAACATGTAAAGTGAGAAAACGGTTGGGGAGAAAATATATACTTTAATTAGTTAGTGGAAAACTAATGTGGGTAATTTCTATTGGTGCTGTGATATGGCAACAGTAATTTGTACCCAAAATTACAGTCTCTTTACAAGTCATTCCTTATGGAACGGGGCTACCAGGAAATGGGTCTTACACTACCAATATCCACAGCACATATTTATGGCTTCTTTATTCATTTATTTGCACTGAACAAGCATTTTTCATAGAAAATACTGCACATAGAAATTGAAACTCCATAGAACATGACTGTAGTATGAGTGTACATTTCGATATGAGGCTGACTATGTTAGATGATGAAAAATGAATACAGTACAGTGCATTATCATATATTCCTAGTGACACATTGGTGAGTAGGTAGAGTAGTTAAGAGAACATTAGTGAAATGAATAGTTCTTGACAGCAGTTGCAATTGATGTGAGCCGATTAGCTGGAGTTCCGCCCTAGTTTGCACCATTAAATAAAGGAATTGGACCTATATGATGCACAAGAAGGTGCAGTGGCAGGACAGGTTTTGTTGACTAATCACAGGCTGTAAATAAGCACATATTACTGACTCAGATTAAAGGGCGAGAGAGAGTTATGTGAGTCGCCACTGATGGCTTTAAAGACCAGGATCCATAGCTTGCATAGTGCTCTGTTTTTTGCTGATACATAGCTGATTTGGTAGTGGTAAGAAGACTTTCAAAGTGTCAGGAAAGTAATTATTACTGTTTTAGAGGAATCTAGCACCAGTGAGTGACCTGCCTCCAATTGCAGATGTCCAAGAAGCAGTTTGAGACTTTAGTTTAAATGTGAGGAGTGCAAATAGGAGTCATAACAAGTACTTGGGTATGGTTTGCCAAGATAGGATAGGAATAGCCAAGGGAAGAGATTATGTGACCGGAGATTAGGTGTACAGTAAGCAGAGGAGGGGACCCAAGCCTGCCGATTGCGTAATATTGACAGCAGAGGCTTAGGTAGGGTAAGTAAAGGCCACCAAGAAACAGCCCAATATTAATTGGAGAGAAATCATGAGACTATACAGAGTATGGATTGTGTGATCTCAAGGCTGGTAGGGTGGCTAGTAGGAGATACCCAACGAATACTTAATTATAAACCTAATTATAATGATCAACATTATCAAAAGAATTTGGGTATGTTGGTGATGGCTGTTTCTGTGGAGTGCAGTGACATGAGGGGTGACGGATCATCAGTGTTTTATGCCTAAAAAATATGTGCTTGTTCAAAAGAAAAAAACATTTAACGATATTAGGAAAGATTTACAGAAGGGAAGAGAGGTGAAAGTGAGAAAAATGGAAAAAAAGGAAAGAAAGACGAAAAGAAAATTTAAATGGGATGAATAAAAAGTAGGAACTTGAGAAAATGAATAAAGTCCGAAGCAAAGAAAGGAACTATAAAAAAGAGAAAGAGAAAAGAACACAAATTAGGAGACTAGGGACTGATTGCTGCTTGACATTCAGGATACAGTTTAAAATTGGTTGTATTTCATTTTATCTGGCTACTCCCTCTAGGTGAAGTATTTGTGCATGCTGATTTATTGCACTACTTCGATTTACATTTCTCTTGGTAACTTTGGTGACCATCCAACCAAATATTCCTCGGCATTCAGAATCGAGGCCTTAATTCGAATTTTTGTATACATTTTAACATCCATAACATTTCCTTTTTTATATCCTTGAGCATTCTGATTAATCCTAACTGCAATTATATTCCTTTCCCTTAACTCCTAAATGCAAACCTTAAGGGAGATCCCCAAAGAATGGGAAGGGTCAGTAGGGTGGGGCCAAATGCACAGATATCAGCAAAGATGGCACAAGGCATAACAACTAGTCTCAAAGAAGTAGGGGGGATTTGATTTCTCTTGAATGGTAAGGCTCAGGATAGTTTCATCCTTTATTGATGATCATAAAGGCAGATTGCAGGTCGCACCTTTGCAAAGAAAAAGGCCAGTAGGCTGGGACCAAGTGCCCAGGAATCAGCAAAGCGAGCCAAGACATTGTAACCAACTTTAGAATAGTAAGGGGTTGTTAGAAATGGGGGTCTCAAGTTTGCAATGGTACGCACTCTGTCCAATTAGGGACCCTTCCTTCTAGTCAGGATAAGGAAGTTACACACCCAATATAAGCCCTGCTCACCCCCTTGGATTTGTGAAACGCTCACCCCCTTGGTAGCTTGGAACAAGCAGTCAGGCCTATCTCAGAAGCAATGTGTAAAGTATTTGTACATCATACTCACAGTAACACAGTGTAAACACTACTAATGGACACCACACAGTTGTAGAAAAATACCCAATATTTATCTAAATCAAACAAGACCAAAACTACACAAATCCAACATACATAACTCAAGATATCACTTTTAAAAGGTTTAAGCAATTCTGTCTATAGAACTCTATAGATTCGTTGATTTTAGTACAAAGTACCTTTGATGCACCAAAATACAAGACAAAAAACAACTGCAAAGGAGGAAAGCATCAGAAAGTGATGTATCAGTTCTTAAGTCCCAGGAGAACGGATGCGTCTGTTCTGCAGCAAGCAGGAGAAGTGTTTCATCCATTCCTTACTGCTAGGAGAAACAATGCATCGATTTCCAGAGGCAACTCCTTTTGGCCGGGCGATACATCGGAAAATTAGTGCACTGATGCGATGCCTGAGAAAATCCACGTGTTGCTGGTTGATGTGGCAGTGAAACAGGCACTGTGCCGATTTCCACAGCCGCAGACAGGTGATGCGTCGATTTCTTCAGGCACACAGCTCAGCCTGCTTCAGAGTTGAAGTGGGGTCTTGGGTGTCGGAGACTCAGGGACTTGGACTTGAGCTGCAGCAATTCTTTGGGTTGCAAACAGGGTCTGCATTGACTTATCAGCTGCACCTCAGCGATACATTGGTTTTTCAAGCACACAGCAAACCTGTGGCAGGAAAAATGGCACTGGAAAGACAATGCGTGGATTTTCCAGTCTTGAAACAGGAGAATCACCTCCAAGGGCCCAGAACTGGAATTGGCACCACTTGGCCGGTCTGAATTCCCAGCAGTGGAGTTCAGAAATGCTGCAGATGAAGACTTTGATGGTCCTGAGACTTCACAGGAGACAAGCACACACACACCCTTGGAGAACCTTGGAAAAGCTGGATACAAGAGGGCAAAGTCCAGTACTTTCACTGCCCACAGACAGAAGCAGCAGATGCAGCCTAACCCAGCAGGACAACACACAGCAGAGGAGCAGTACTACTTCTGACATCTCCATAGCTATTCTTCTTGGCAGGGCACTCCGTCCAGAACTGTTTCAAAGATGTTGGGTTATAGGTCCAATACTTATAACCCTTTTGGAGGAAAGTCTTTGTTGTTCACAAGATCATGCCTATCCACCAGACACACTACAGGGGGCAGAGACAGCATTGGGAGAGACTAGGCATAGCCCTACTCAGGTGTGACAACTCCTTCCAGAACTCTACCCCAGGAAGGCCCATCAGCCTGCTGATGGGCCATCAGGCAGGCAGGGCACACCTCAGCTGCCTTTGTGTGACTGTCTAGAATGAATTCATAAACAACCCAGCCATCAGCCTAAACCAGAAGTTGATTCCATAGGCAGTCAGAGACAGAGAATGATAAAGTAAGAAAATCCCTACTTTCAAAAAGTGGCATTTTCGAACACACACTTTAAAACCAACTTCATTAAAACATGTATTTCTAAATCCTGAGTTTAGAGAACCCAAACTCCAAATCGTTATCTTTTCCCAATTGTAAGTTAAACTTGTAAGATGTTACAAGTCAGCTCCAATGATAACCCATGGGAGAGATAGTCCTTACAATAGTGAAAAATTAAATTGGCAGTATTCCAATATCAGGACATATAGAAAACACTATGTGCCCTACCTTTAATATACACTGTACCATGCCCGTGAGGCTACCTTGGACCTACCTTAGGGATGCATTACATGTAAGAAAATGGAAGGTTTAGGCCTGGAAAGTGGGTGCCACAGACACTGCAGAGGCAGGCTTGAGAATGTTTGCAAGGCTACTCATGTGGGTGGTACAATCAATGCAGCAGGCACTGTAGTAGCATTTGATTTACAGATCCAGGGCACACAAAGTGCGCTATACTAGGGATTTACTAGTTAATCAAATATGCCAATCATGGATAACTAATCATAATATCACAATTTATACAAGGAGCACTTGCACTTTAGCACTGATTGGCAATGGCAAAGTGCTCAGAGTACACAAACCAGCAAAAATGAAGTCCAGCATACAGTCAAAAAATACAGGCGATAGAGGCAAAAAGACCGTGGAAACCCCGCCAAGTATGCAAGGTCCAACAGGGGCAGTTTTATTTTTCACTAAAATGTGCCTACGTGGCCAAAGCCTGAGTTCTTGGATGAGCAACGTAAGCAAATGCTTGGCTCTCCTAAGGCAGACTTGAGCTGCAGTATTCAGAAGGATCAATCAACACACTCTGCTGGCTGGAGTCAGCAATCAGAGAAGTTGAATTAGGAAATATGTAGGACAGAAAATGACACCTATTGGCTCCTATTGTTTCAAATCAAATGTGAGAGCAGAGCCAGTAAGGGGGAAGGGGAAAAGGGAAAGCGGCCAGTGAGAGGAGATAGGAAGGAAAATGACTTGTAGAAACATATATAAAAGGTGTTTGTCACAAAGCTCCCATGTCCAGAGTAGAGCTGGGCTATGATTGAACAAAGCGCGAACTTCCAAATCTGTGCCATGCTGCTGCCTTAGCCAAAACGGTACAATGGAATTAGGGTGAGCCTCTTTTCTCTAACGTTATCTCTTTTCATCCTGAATTTTCCTTCACTACTATTAATGAAAGTGGAAGTTGTCTAGGATGACATTTTAAAATGTTAGGAAGAAGCCTTCTTTTGTAAAATAAAACTACCCCATATGGATTACTGAACCATCTGCGATTTCCCCTCTTTTTTTATAGACACACTCTAAACAGCCACTGCTCTTATGGCCATTCTACTGCAGCTTAACTGACCACATGTTTTAGTCCTTTTTACAATTATGATTTGCACTTCTTTCTCTCACATACCCTCTCCCATTACACCACCAGGACCTATGTCCCATAACACGATAATAGTACCTCAGTAGTCATCACCCACAACATGAAAACACTTACCACATAAACTAATTTCAAAAATAGCACCCTACCAACCATGCACTGAACACATGGTTGCTTGCTTTCTGTGTGGGTGAGTGCTTCAGCACCACAAATAGGGGTAGTAAGAGCTAAACAAAAGCTAAGATACATTACAAGTATCTGGGGATTGTGCTAAATATCTGGGGATATGTGATGAAAGTGAAAAATATCTGGAGCAGTTTTCGTTTTGTGAAGGTTGTGAACCCTATGGTAACATGCATGCATTGTTTGCAGGCATTGCCTTGAGGATTGGTGAAGTAGCTGGTAGCTGTGTAAAGTATCTGTACGCTGAGTAGAGTATAGCTTTGAGGCTGTGTAATGCATCCGGATGCTGTGTAATGTATTCTGGGGCTGTGTAAAGTATCTAGAAGCCTTGTGAAGTTGCTGGAGGCTGCATTCGCTCATCCAGTATTAATGGGTGTGTGGAGAATCTGCAAGATAAGTCAAGTAGCTGGTGGCTGTGTGAAGGATCATAAGAGTGTGTGCTTTATCTGAAGAATGGGCAATATATATATGAAGTATCTGCAGGCTTTGTGAAGCATCTTACAATTGTGAGACAAAACTGCAGGCTGCGTCAATTTTGTGAAGCCAGCAAGGAATATCTAGAGGCTATGGGAAATATCTGGTTTTGATGCACACTATCTGAATGTAGTAATAAATATCTTGAGGCTGTTTGAACTAGTTGGAGGCTGTTTGTAGTACCTAACAACTATTTGAAGTATATTTATTAGGTATAAAGTAACAAAGTATCTATAGGCTATACGCCATATACTGAGGGTGCATGAACTATGTGGGGGTTGTGTTAAGTATCTGGGGATATGTGAAATATGTGAGGTATCTCAAGGTTGTGTGCAGTAACTGTAGTACAAAGAGGATGTTTGAAATAACCAATTCTTTGTGAATTACCAAACAGCTGTGTGAACTAGCTGATGGTGAACTTAAAGTATTGATAGGCTGTTTGAAGTATGTGGAGGCTGTGTGCAGTACCCAGAGGTGACATATGTGGAGGATTTGAAGGTAGGGTGAATTAACTATGCACTGGGGGATGGATAACATGTCTGTAGGCTCTGTGAAGTGTGTAGAGATATAGTCAAGTATCTGGCTCTTGGAAAAGAATCTGGTGACGGTGTAAGGTTTGCTGAGGCTGTGTGAAATATTTGGATGATCTGTGAAGAATGTGGAATCTATTTAAAGTATCTGGAGGATGTATGAAGTATATGAGGCTAGGTGAAGTATTTCCAAGATTTGTGCAATAGCTGGGGGCTCTGTGAAGTACATAGAACTTTGTATAGGAGCTGGAGGCTGTGCTAAGTACCTGAAGTCTGTGTGAAAAAGCTGAGGGATGTGCAAACTAGCAGATTATTCAATCAATCATGAGTTTATAGGGCGCGGGTACTCACCTGTGAGCCTCTCAAGGCACTGTGGGTGGGGCTGTGGGGGGCTGCTGATCCGTCGGGGTGTGGAGGGTCAGCCGAAGAGCCAGGTTTTGAGATCCTTCTTGAACTGTGTCACCTGCTTGGATTGCCTGAGGTGGAGTGGCATCGTGTTCCAGGTCTTGGCGGCGAGGTAGGAGAAGGATCTTCCTCCGGTTCTGGTCTGGTGGATCAGTGGGATGGTGGCCAGGGCAAGTTGGGTGGAGCAGAGTTGTCTGGCGGATGTGTGGAAGGTGAGAAGGTCATTCAAATATTCTGGTCCTTCATCATGGAGAGCTTTGTAGGCATGTGTGATGAGCTTGAATGTAATTCTCTTGTTGATAGGGAGGCAGTGGAGTTGTCAGAGGTTTTGTGTCATGTGGCTGCGGCAGGTGATGTCGAGGACCAGTCTATCTGTGGTGTTTTGGATGTTCTGTAGGTTTCTGAGCTGTTTCTGGGTGACACAAGCATAGAGCGCGTTGCCATAGTCCAATCTGCTGGTGATGAGTGCGCAGCTGGCCATCTTTCTGGGCTCTGTGGGGAGCCACCTGAAAGTCTTTTTCGAAATAGGCAGAGTGTGTGGAAACAGGAAGAGGATACTGCATTGCTTTGGCAGTTCATTGATAACGTGGAGTCCAGTATGATGCCAAGGTTGCTTTCGTCGTCCGTAGGGGTGGGAGGGGTTCCTAGTGCCGCGGACTACCAGGAGTCGTCCCACGGCTGAGGAGGTGGGTCCCAGGATGAGTACTTTGGTTTTGTCCAAGTAGAGTTTGAGGCCGCTGTCCTGCATCCAGGTAACAAATGCTTTCATTCCGTTTTGAAAGTTGATGTTGGCGGTTGTGGGTTTGTTGGTGAGGGAGATGATCAGCTGGGTGTTGTTGGCGTAGGAGACAGTGTTGAGTCTGTGGCTTCTGACGATGGCTGCGATGGGAGCCATATAGATGTTGAAGAGGATGGGGCTCAGGGAGGAGCCCTCGGACACTCCGTAGCTGATCTCTGAAGGTTCTGAGAGGAGCAGGGATAGTCTGACTCGCTGTCTTCGGCCGGTCAGGAAGGAGTGGATCCAGTTCAGTGCCTTGTAGTGGATTTCTAGAAAACTGAACAATTGCCAATACTGTTTTCCTATCGTGGATTTCGGCATTGTGGAGTATTGTGATTAGGGTGCGGTGGGAGATGTTGTTGAAGATGGCTGAGATGTCTAGTAGGGCTGCGGTATTTCCCTGGTCAAGGAGGGAGCGATGTTGTCGGTGGCAGCAGGGAGTGCAGTTTAATTGCAATGGTTGCTTCAGAAATCCAAAGGGGAGGTGTCCAGGATGTGGTTCTCTTCGATGAAATCGGAGAGTTGGACGTTGATGGCCTTCTCAATGCCCTAGGGAGGAAAGGCGAGGAGGGAGATGGATCTGAAGTTCTTCAGGTTTGTTGGGTTGGCAGACGGTTTTTTCAGCAGGGCATTGAGTTCGGCATGTTTCCAGTCATCTGGGTAGATGGTGGTTTCAATGGAGCTGTTGATGGTGAGGCAAAGCTGGGGGGCGATGGAGGCGGCTGCTCTGTGGAACAAGTGGTACAGACAAGGATGTGATGGGGCTCCTGAGTGGATCCTCTTCATGGTCTTGAGTGCATTGTGTGTGGTGAATCCAGTTGAGCACGATCTGTTGGGGTGTGGCGTGGTTGCATGCGGTGGTGCTGAGTGTGGTGGCAGGGTCTTGGGTGTTGTAGATATGCTTGATCTTCTGGTGAATGAAGGGCCAAGTTTATTTCAGCGGTCTTAGGAGGGTGGGACGTTTGTGGTCTCGCTGTTGGGCCTGGCATACTCCTTGACGATGGTGAAGAGTTTTTTTGCTGCTGTGTGCATTGGCATTTATTCTGTCTTGGAAGGCCATTTTCTTTGTGGTTTTGAGGAGAAGGTGGTGTGCATTGATGGCGGATTTGAAGGTTGGTGGGTTTCAGGGGTTTTGTTGTTCATCTCTTCTCGAGTCACCGGCAGGTGCGTCTGGACTCATGGCAAGTGGGAGTGAATTATCTGACTTTCTTGGAGTGTTGTTTGTCTGGTGTCTTCTTGAGGGGTGCCAGAGTGTCGGCACAGTTGGAGATCCATCGGTGAAGGTTGCGAGCTGTGGTGTTGGCATCTGTTGGTGTTGGTGGGGTCGTTTTGCAGAGGAGGTCAACGATACGTTCTTCAGTGGCCTTGTTCCAGCTGCATTGGGGGAGATGAGGGCAGTGGTGTATGTTGGGCATTGTGAAGGTGAGATGTACGCAGTGGTGGTCGGTCCAGAGGAGCTTGCTGGGGTGGCTGTAGGTGGTGATCCTGCTAGCAGAGAAAACAGGGTTGGCAGTGTGTCCAGCCGTGTGGGTCGGTGCGGTCACTAGCTGCTTGAGTCCGATGTTGGCAAGGTTCTCCAGCAGGGAGGTGGTGTTCTGATCACTGGGGTTGTCCAGGTGGAAGTTGAGGTCACAGGTATGATTTACTCTGTGGATGCAAGAGCCTGGAGTGCGATGAAGGATGTACGAAATAGCTGGTGGATGTGTGAAGTATTTAGAAGTTGTGTGAAATAGTTGGAGGATGTGCCAAGTAGCTGCAAGTTGTGTGTAGTAACTGGGGGATGTGCAAAGTGGATAGAGGATGTGTGAAATAACTGGAGTATGTGTGATGCAGTTGGAGGATGTGCAAAGCAGCAGAAGGATGTGTGAAGTGGCTGAAGGATGTGTGAAGCAGCTGGAGGATGTGCGAAGCAGCTGGAAGTTGTGTGAAGCTCCTGGAGGAGGTGAAAAGTATCTGAAGAGTGTGTAAAGTAGCTAGAGGATATGCAAAGTTGCTACAGGATGTGCAAAATAACCAGAGGAAGTGTGAAGCAGTTGAAGGATGTGTGAAGCGGCCCAAGGATGTGCAAAGTGAAAGGAGGATGTGCGAAGCAGCTGGAGGATCTAAGAAGTGGCAGGAGGCAGTGTGAAGTAGTTAAAGGCTGTGAGAAGTATCTAGAGACTTTCTGAAGTATCTGGAGGCCGTGTGAAGTAGTTTAAGGCTGTAAGAACTATCTGGACACTTTCTGAAGTATCTGGAGGCTTTGTGAAGTAGTTGGGGATGTGCAAAGTGGTTAATGGATATGTGAAGTGGCTGGAGGATGTGCGATGTGTCCGGGACCTGAGTGAAACACGTTGAGGCTGTGTGAAGAATACACAGTCTATGTGAAGTACCAATGGCTACCTTAAGTGCTTGACCAAAATTAAAGGCTTAATTTCCCTGTGCCTGATATTATACATATTTGTAATGTAATATGAAACGGGTGTTGCAAAAAAGTGAACCTATGTGGAACACAAACTTTTACTGCACTATGTGCAATAAAGTAATGTCCCAAAAACATGACCTTCCCCATGTCCTCCTCACAATATTTCCTGAGTGTTATCCAGTCTCTCTTGGTGCAGCAAATTGGCCTATGGACAGCATTCGAGGCACGAGATGATGTTGCGCAAATAAACATGTTCAATTTAAAGTTTATATGCCTGAACTATGTGACATATCAATTGTAATTAAAGAAGGAAAACCAGAAGTACACCCCAATCCGATTGGCTCCATGTTGAAAAAGAAATGTCATGATAGAAACAATGTTACGATTCACTATCCCTGCCCTGAGATAATCATACCAATTACACACTTAGGGGCCAATTACAATGTTGTTTGGAAAGCCCATGAATAGCTCATTGATTATATTGCCTTCACAGCCCACCACAGATTCAACTAGAGATCCTGACATAAACACCTTGTGATTTAAATATACAACCAGAACTTCATCTGGCCCCTTCACACCTTATTCAGATTGTCGGTATTCGTACACATCATTAATTTTGTACTTGACCCATAGGTCAACATATGTACGTCAAAAACATCTGAACTTGGTTTTCAACCACACTGGGAATTGGATGAAGGAAATATGACGCAGATGCAATAGTCATATCCCAGGAGTCGACAAAGCCAATATTGAGACCCCTAAAAATCTGCTTGGTGGCAAGGTAATGTATATAGCCGTGGAAGTCACTCAGACGCTCTATATCTACTGAATGCTCTCGGATGTTTGATGTCTTCACTATTATCTTGCTATCAGGACTCCGGGCCAGGAGGCGTTCCACAGCTTTCCGAACAGAGATGACTCTCCGTAGAAATAGGCTGAGTGGGAAAGGGCGGAAGTGATGGCCAATCGTTACAACAATTATGTAGTTGGCCCCACCAACCAGCTTGTCAATTTCGTGAGGCACGTAGGCAAGACTTTTGACATTGTACAGACTTTCTGTCAAAAATGGATGTCCATGCCTGATCCACTGAAGTTGTATGTTCTTGTCTATGTCCACATAGCGGATAGTTCCATGGAGACCATTTTCATGGACATTAAAATGTTTGAGAGCTGAGGAGGAAAAAGAATATTGAATTAATTTAATTTATTTAGAGGTAAGGTCAATTAAGAAATCAGCTAGGACTGTAGTTTGCCAGACCCAATTTTCGCAAAGACAATTTTCTCTTTGCCATCAACCATAACATCAGACATGAATCAGTGACATGCATAATTACCACGTACAATCACTGCATTGAAGCCGGAGCAGATGTCAGCCTATTGGGATGTAGGTTGTTTGTTATTCCAGGTGGTGATAATAGACCCAGAATTACCAACACCTGGGATATCATTAATACTGGAGTAAACAAAAAGTAATGGATAGAATACTTGAATGAATTTCATTTATTTATTTTCTCTGCTTGCCGTGGCCGTTGCTCTCCTCTCTCTTGCTCGTCTGTGTTGTTGATCAAAAAGAATTATTTTATGCATTGTTTTGAATGCTTTTCCTGTCCCACTTTCTTTCCTAACACTTACTTAGGATGACTGTCACATGGTATATATGAGTATGATTGAAGACACATGAATGAATGAAAACCACACATTGTTAGCACTTGTGAATGTAAATACTTTCATGTAGGATTCTTTTCCCTTGTTCTTTTCTCTCATGTATATTTAATGTATTTTGAAACAACGTAGAATAAGTTGATGTTCAGAAAATGTACTTTTGAGTGACAATTAGAAAATAAATGAATTTATTTAAATGATTTAGTCTTTCGGAGATCCGGTTTTGGTCTGTTCTCCTTACCCAAATATACATTCAAGTGAATTGCAGTATTGGCAATTGTTGTTGTTTTTTCACTTGAAGGCTTGGCCTTACTGCAAATAAGCCAGACTTGTTTTTGGTTTTGCTGAATGAATTTCAGGCACTGGTAATTACTCGGCCACATCCCAATCCATCATTATTTTGCACACTGTGCCACATCAGTGTGAAAATGGCCCTGGGTTGCTTTTTTCCGGTTCAGGGAGGATAGGATAAGAGCTCTTGAGGCGGAAAGCCGAGAGCGAGGGACCTCCTTGAAAGTTGATTTTAAAAACTGTATTGCGTGATTTGTACCTGTGTTTTAAAACTAATTGCACTTTGCTCACCTGATCGCTCTGTGTCGCTGCTCAGCCGAGTGAGGCGCTGAAGCAGGCAGCAGGCAACCGCTGCGACCTCCCGGGCTCCGCCCACCGAGTTAGGCCACGCCCCCTTTACTATATCTAGGCGCGCCCTGGTGTCAGCGCTGCTTAGATAAGAGCTCTTGAGGCGGAAAGCCGAGAGCGAGGGACCTCCTTGAAAGTTGATTTTAAAAACTGTATTGCGTGATTTGTACCTGTGTTTTAAAACTAATTGCACTTTGCTCACCTGATCGCTCTGTGTCGCTGCTCAGCCGAGTGAGGCGCTGAAGCAGGCAGCAGGCAACCGCCGCGATCTCCCGGGCTCCGCCCACCGAGTTAGGCCACGCCCCCTTTACTATATCTAGGCGTGCCCTGGTGTCAGCGCTGCTTAGATAAGAGCTCTTGAGGCGGAAAGCCGAGAGCGAGGGACCTCCTTGAAAGTTGACTTTAAAAACTGTATTGCGTGATTTGTACCTGTGTTTTAAAACTAATTGCACTTTGCTCACCTGATTGCTCTGTGTCGCTGCTCAGCCGAGTGAGGCGCTGAAGCAGGCAGCAGGCAACCGCCGCAACCTCCCGGGCTCCGCCCACCGAGTTAGGCCACGCCCCCTTTATTATATCTAGGCGCGCCCTGGTGTCAGCGCTGCTTAGATAAGAGCTCTTGAGGCGGAAAGCCGAGAGCGAGGGACCTCCTTGAAAGTTGATTTTAAAAACTGTATTGCGTGATTTGTACCTGTGTTTTAAAACTAATTGCACTTTGCTCACCTGATTGCTCTGTGTCGCTGCTCAGCCGAGTGAGGCGCTGAAGCAGGCAGCAGGCAACCGCCGCGACCTCCCGGGCTCCGCCCACCGAGTTAGGCCACGCCCCCTTTACTATATCTAGGCGCGCCCTGGTGTCAGCGCTGCTTAGATAAGAGCTCTTGAGGCGGAAAGCCGAGAGCGAGGGACCTCCTTGAAAGTTGATTTTAAAAACTGTATTGCGTGATTTGTACCTGTGTTTTAAAACAAATTGCACTTTGCTCACCTGATTGCTCTGTGTCGCTGCTCAGCCGAGTGAGGCGCTGAAGCAGGCAGCAGGCAACCGCCGCGACCTCCCGGGCTCCGCCCACCGAGTTAGATCACGCCCTCCTTATCGGATATTTGAGAATGTGCTGTTTCCGGAGGTGCAGCGGACGGGCGCAGCGGGCGCGCCGGCGGTGCGCCGAAGGCGCGCCAAAGGCAAGCCCGTCTGCGCCCGTCCGCGACCTGACGGGACCAGGGGCCATATTCCTTGGCTCACCGACCTCCCAAGGCAGGCCATATAGTTCGGCAGCCCTACACAGCATAGGAAGAAACATCGTTGCCCAGTGCACGCATATATATGTCCCTACAGAACTTCCCCCCAGCTGCCCAGACTGTAAACATCTTTTCCGGAATAACCCCGTGGCCGCTGTTCCGAAATACTGTATGTATGCACAAAACTGCCGGTCACTGCCCAAGCACTGCACACAAATCGCCATGCTGCTTGAGGAGCACAAGCCAGACGCGCTCTTTTTAACAGAGACATGGCTTACGACCCAATCCGAGCCCGATATTGTTACAGCCTTACCAGCTAGTTATCACATTTTTAGACTCGACAGACCAGAAGGGAGGGGGGGTGGGCTGGCCATTATTATAAAGGACCAGTACCACTGCCGCACCACAACATCCACTATCCCTGGCTGTGAGAGTCTGGAATTCTGTATAGAGTTCAACGCCAACCACTCCTTCTCTGGTACGCTGATCTATCGCCCCCCTGAGTCTGCAAAACTATTCCTTAGAGCACTACCAGAGATCGTAGCAAAAAGATCCCTATCGGCGGCTAGTTATACAGTATTGGGAGATCTCAATCTGCACTTTAACTCGCCGTCCGACCATTCTGCCAAGGAGTTAATTGATGACCTCGAAGCCCTTCAACTGTCCCAGTTGGTCACAGCCCCAACCCACGAAAAAGGGAACCTTCTCGATCCTATTTTCAGCAATAGTATGGATCTAATAACGGCCCAACCTATCCCCCTTCCGTGGTCAGACCACTACCTGGTGCCGTTTACCTGGTCCACCCATAAAACCCCCCAACTATCCCCCCAAACCTTGATGAGAAGAAACTGGAAAAAACTCCCCGGCGACCTTTGGAGGCTTGAGCTAGACGCTACCCGTCCGCCATCCTGCTCAGACCCCAATCTGGCATATGGAAACTATGTTAGCTGGATCACAAATTCCTTAGACTCTCTCCTGCCTCTTCGCAAATCGTCCTCTAAGCGAGCGCAGACATCAGCCCCCTGGTTCTCTGACTCGCTGAGAGAGTTAAAACGTCGATGTAGGCAACGGGAGAGAGCCTGGCGCGTAGACTTCCTTCTGGAAAAAAAGGCCGCCTATAGAGAGGCGATCAGAAGCTATAAAGAAGGGGTCAAGGCAGCCCAGGCAACTTATTATTCCGACAAAATCTTGGAAGCCAGATCAAAGCTTAAAGAAATTTTTAACATAGTAAAGCAATGCACGAATGTCCTCACTGCTCCCCCTCTAACCAAGACCAAGGAGCAATGTAATGAACTGGCGGAATTTTTTCACAACAAGGTGTTGAACATATATGCCACCTTTCCAGCCATGGCCCTGAATCATGAGGTGCCCGACTCACCCAATTCGGAAAATCTCCCCTGTTCAGGCCTGTCTACTACTGAGCCGACTCTTGATCATTTCCCTCCCCTGGACCATGTCACCTTAGAGAAAGTGGCTCGCCAGGTTAAGTCGGGCTCCCCTCGCGACCCAGCCCCCCCAGAAATCCTGATGCAGGCAGGCGATGCCATCCTCCCTGTAGTCCTGGAACTGCTAAACTCATCTCTGTCCACTTGCACAGTTCCCACTGCCTGGAAGCAAGCCTCTGTACGGGCGCTCTTAAAAAAACCGAATTTGGACCCTAACGATCACTCCAACTATCGCCCCATCTCATTGCTCCCGTGGACTGGCAAGGTGCTGGAAAAACACATAAATGCCCTCTTGGTCCAGTTTTTGGAGAATCACTCCCTACTGCACACCTCACAGACAGGCTTCAGACCTGGCCACAGGACTGAAACCGCCTTGCTAGCAGTTACCGAAGAGTCTCGAAGGATACTGGATCAGGGGGGATCAGTGGCAGTGATCCTCCTTGATCTAAGTGCTGCCTTCGATACGGTCAGCCATGCCACTCTGCTGAACCGTCTCCAGAACATCGGAGTCTCGGGAAACGCACTAAGGTGGTTCAGTTCCTTCCTGGCTGACAGATCTTTCCAGATCTTTGATGGCAACACAACATCTACCATCAAGCCTCTTAGCTGTGGAGTTTCGCAGGGCTCATCGTTGAGCCCTGTCCTGTTCAACGCCTACATGAAACCGCTGGCTGGGGTAATAGAACCGTACGGCATTAAAATCGTGTCGTACGCCGACGATACCCAGCTAGTGGTTTCACTGGCCCAAGAGAACGGTGGGCAAGCCTCGGCCGGCCTGCTGAACTGCCTGGAGAGCGTGAGGGAGTGGATGACCAACTCCTCCCTCAAACTGAACGGGGGAAAAACTGAACTTATGCTCCTAGGCCCAGCCTCACCACTACCCTTCTCTTCCCTATGGCCCGCCGGTCTAGGAGCACCTCCTACCCCCAAGGACAGTGTTAAGAGCTTGGGAGTTTGGTTAGACCACAAACTCTCCTTCTCTACTCAGGCCACCAAGTTGTCTGCCACCTGTTTTGGCCTATTAAGAACGCTGAGGAAGGTCCTTCCACTTTTACCTCTAGATGCCAAGAAGGTGGCGGTACAAGGCCTCATCCAGTCCCGTTTAGACTCAAACAACGCCCTATACCTGGGGGCGCCTGAGATGACTCTCCGAAAGCTGCAGGTGGTACAAAACTGCGCAGCACGTACCATACTCCAACTTCCACGGTCTCAGTCCGTTAGACAGGGACTGAAAAGCCTACATTGGCTGCCTGTGAGACAGAGAGTGGCATTCAAGGCTCTGTGCATCACACATCGGGCTTTTTGGAAGACTGGATCAGCAATCAACACCAGCCTTGTCACCCCTTACCACCCTAATAGGAACCTCCGGTCTACCGGTGCTTTTCTGGCAGCGGTACCCAGAGTAAAGAGAGCTAGGTCCGGGGGCAGGATGTTCTCACTGAACGCCGCCAGGCTGTGGAATGCACTCCCCCTTGATCTTCGATCCACACCCGACCTACTCCCATTCCGCAGAAAACTGAAAACCATACTATTCAGGAAGCCCTTCTAGCTCCTCCTGTGTTCTGTCACGTCTCTGTCTAAACTCAGCGCTTGGACGCCCCTGGGCAGCAACTGCGCTTAATAAATCGATAAATAATAATAATAAATAATCTGGCTTGGCAGTTGTCTTGACAGGTTTTTTGGCTCTATTTCGGAGTGATGAAGGCTTTAAGCTTGCTCACATCTAGGATCTGTATTCTTACCTTGTGTTGGCCCTTTTAAGCCCTTTTTCCAGACCTAGAAGAGGATAGCTGCTTTATATGATGATAGATCCCTTATTCTTGACTCTAATCCATCTATTGCCTATTGGCTTTGATATAATTATGTGTCCTTTCATTATCCTGCCTATAGTAGAGGGTGGATCCTGTGGTCCATATTTATATTACACATTGGTATGGTTTGTGTAGGTACTCTGACAGAGCTAAGGGTTATTTCATCCTTCTCAGGCCTACAAGGCCCAGAACTAGAGAGACTCCATTTTGCTTTCTATCCCTGCAGAGCTGAGATGCTTAAAGGGGAAAGGTAATGTTTATAGTTAAGCCTGTTGTCTGCTAGGGGAAAACCAGCCAGGACTGGTTCTTATCCGAGGAATGTGTTTGTCTCTTGGGTTCAGACGTAACATGCGGATGCGCACTGCGGTTGCGCGAGGGGCCCTGGAGCTGGCACAGGAATTCGGTGGGAGGCAGCCCTCTGTTGGAAATTTCCATGAGGGAAGAGCATTCTATGATAGTGAAGTGCAGAGGCGGAGTCAGTTAGTTGAGTTGGAGGAGCGGAGAGAGTTGAGCTGGAGTTGCAGAAGGAGTGGAGAATCAGAAAGAGTTTGTGTTGAATTGGAGCAGAGGAGAGGAGTGGAGTTGCAGGAGGAGAAGAGACAGAAGATGCTTGGAACAGAGAGAAGACAGACAGACAGTCAGTGAGCTGGAACTGAAGGAAGCAGTCAGAAGCAGTTACTTATCAGGAGGAGTTGTGAATAGCTGGAGTCTGAAGTAATGCCTTTTAGAAGAGACTGAAGTTATATCGTGGATTAATCTGTGGGAGCAGCTGGAGTGAATTTGACATTGGCATGAAGACAATCAGATAGAGTGAAGAAGCTAGTGGAGGGAACAATTATCAGAGCGGCAGAAACCATTAGACTGAAGTTGGAAGGAGGAGAGAGTCCGTGGGGGAGAGGAGTCCAGTGCAGAGTGATCAGCGCAGAAGTGTGTCCAAGAGTGCAGGAGAGGATCTAAGACGAGCTAAGGTACAGATGAGAGAGAAGCCCAGATGACAGCTAGAGCAAGACTTCATACTCCCTAGGTGATATGGTTCCTTACTTTTCAAATATTAACCTTGTCCTTATACTGTATGTCTAATCCCTTTTCTTTCAGCGGTGTGTTACAGTTCCTGTTAGTCACAGAGACCCCGCAGATAACATTGTCCCTGTTATATGTCTAATCCTTTTCTTTCAGCGGTGTGCAGTCTATTTATAGTTCCTGTTAGTTACAGAGACCCCCCAGATCTGTGTATGAATCCTTTTCAATTGTTATTGTAATAAAGATACCCCAGTTCTTAGTGAACCAGTGTGCATGTGTTATTCTTATGATAAAGCTAGCCTTTCTTCTAATCAGATGCTTTAGCAACTGATGGATCAAAAGGAAATAGGAGCGTTTAAATCAGGGAATAACTCTTGCATACAGTGTGTGTCTCTTGTTCTTAAAGCACAGGTAACCTTTCCTTCTAGTCAGGTGTTACAGCCAGAACAGATGCTGCCCCTGATCCGGTAAGTAGCCACTGAATAATTAGGGAGAGAGAGGAGCCCTTGAGCTAGGGAATTATTGACACTAAGTGATTCGGCCATCCCATAATATTATTGTAGTAGCAAACCTTTAGTGAATAGTGAGAGTGACTTCCCAACATAGAGAGAGAGAGAGCTGAAGGTATTCATAGGAAAGTGATCGTCGTTGGTAAGCGGCGTTAATGAGAACACCAGGTGGGAGACTGGTGTGTAGGTCCGCCGGATTGTGGACCGGGCTGTGAGTTAGAGAACACTGGGGAGGACACCAGTGTCTAGGTCCGCCGGATTGTGGACCGGATTGTGAGGAAGAGAGCACCAGGGCTGCAGACCGTTGTGTAGGCACGCAGGATTGCAGAGGTGCCGAGTGAGCACTGATGGTGATCAGTGTGTAATGGTAAATAATCAGAACTGCCCCAGGGTAGATTAGTCTGGACCCATGTGGTCGCGAGACTATGAGGTATGAGTGTGGTGTAGGGCATGGACGTCCTTAGTAATCAGTGAGTATTCCTAGTAATCCCTATAGATTTAGTGGTGTTCCTAATGATATGCGCTTGTATATTGCGAGTTCCCCATTCTCAGGTAGGTACCCAGGTGCCTGGATAGATGGGTCCTGAGGAGGGAGGTGGTTACATTTTGGACAGGTTGGTGCTGGTTCTATCTGGTCTGAGAATCTGGTCATAACATCTGGCGTCACAAATTTGTTTACGTAGCCTGTGTGCGCTGTATTGTTTTTGGTTGGCACTCGGCATGAAAATTGGCCTATGGGCTTGAACAGTTGCAGTGTAAGGAGATGGCAGTTCATCATGGCATTTGACTTATGCAGGGTGGAAGAAATGCTTTTCATCTTGGTGTTTGAACTGTCAGGCTTGAAGGGTGACATTACATGAGGGAGACAATTACATCTTTGTGATGATGCAATTGTATATATGTGTGTGAAAAATGCTTTTAAATTGCCCATTAAATTGCTTGCTGCATTTGCTTATGCTGTGCAATGTGAAATGTGTTCAATGTAATATGACTTGTGATGTTCCTTGTGAATAGCGCCTTGTAAATATGGCTTGTGAGGAGCATGTTCTCATTTTGACTTGCTGTGTTTCTTGTGAATTGCGCCTTGTACATATGCCTTGTGAAGAGCATGTCATTTTTTGGACTTGTTGACTTTCTTGTAAATATGGCTTGTGAATAGCGCCATGTGCATATGGCTTGTACAGAGCATACTATTGTTGCGTTAGACAGGAGAGAGCTGGATCTCTTTCAAATGCTTGGGGAAATTGTTTTGTAGATGTGCGCACGTGTTATTTGAAAACGTGGAGTGATAAGTTCTTGAATTTCCCATGTACTGCAGACATTGGGGAATGAATGTGTTTGAGCTGCCAAAGGGTTAATCTCTTGGATTGAGACGGCAGTATTTATTTTAACATGCTGTTTGACAAGCATGGTTATGTGAGCTGACACTAAAAGTCAGTGTTTGTTTAGATGAATGATGGTTTGATTTGACTTTTTCATTGGTTGCTGGGTTCTGCCTATGTGCTTTGTCAGCTTGCTGACAGAATGGTAACATCTTGCATGGAGCGAAAAGCAGTGTTCATTTAACATTCTATTTGAAATGCGTCCACGAATTTGTGTGGGTTTGCCCTGGAACACATGATTTAATGTGTCTGACTTGGAGGTCGGAAATTTATAAATCAACCAGTCGGATTGAGATAAGGGTGCTTTAATGCTTTCGCGGTTGAGAAGAAAATATAAAACAGACCCATCATAGAATGTACTTTTAATTAGTAAACTGCAACCGTGTGCTTTTAAAAAAAAATGTGTGTTCTAGAAAATATACATTATTATTTTTCCAATGCAAGCTGCCCTTTAGAATAGCGTGTGAAAGTTAACCCACTCAGTTAGAAAACATGGCTATTTATAATAAAAGAAAATAATGAATCTGGCCCTTTTTAATAGGTAGAGTAGAAAAGCTTGCACACTAAATTATGAATTCTTGGTTATGAAATGCAAAATTACATGTTGCCCCTTGTTTAATTTGAAAAAATTTAATGTGTTTGCATGCAATGTTGTTCTAATATTTTTTCCCTTGCAGCTAGTAGCACTATTTCATGATAGAATTATTTTAAAATGCTAACATGTGTGACTTAGTTACAAAAAAAAGGCTTTATTAATTTGCTTTTTACCACGTTTAAGTCTGCTTCACTTAGTTAGAAAATAATGGTCAGTGCTTCTGCCCTGGGAAAGGCTGTAATGTTTTCAGTTTCAAGGCATCTGCTTTGACCTTGACTGATATGAGCCCTGCATCTGTTCGCGCTCTGAATTTTGAAAGGGTGGAGGCCGGGTAACTTCTGAGAGCAGGGAGAGCCAGCTTGTTATTCTTGGCTATATTACAATTTCTTTCCAAGGAGAAATGTTTATGTAAGGGGGGGGTCAAGTCGCTCTTCCTTGCTGTCGGTGCAGACAGCTTCGTTGACTTCAGATAAGGGATCCTTGCACATGCAGAATAATTGGCAGACTCTTGGCCCTTGGAGTTAGATAAATACAGTAGGCACAGAGAGCTTCCCTGACTAGAGATTAGAGATGCTTGGACAGAATGGTTGGCAGTAGCCTTGCTCCTGCAATGAGATCAGCATTTGGCAGTGATTCAAAATTACATCGCACTGTAGCCCGGCTCCTGCTTTTTATTATTGGAGCGGATTCAAAACTCTGAGCGCGAACATCTTTCTGAAGGGAGGGGCTGTTTTTCAGATGAGTACGGAGTAGCTAGGCCCCAGCCCTTCTGGCTGTGTATGACAAGATTGGATTTTGCCCAAACAAATTTAAAGAATATGATTTATATAGAATGTTTAGATTATTCCTTGGATTTAGAAGAATTCTTTTTATAAATTAGGAGGTTTCTTTCGACAAGAAAAAGCACTTGGGGTGCTTTTTAAATGGAAAATGTATTTTTGCTAGATTAATGATACTTGTTTTTCGTTTCAGGTTGTTGGGATGTGGTGTTTGGTGTGTGAGTCGGCCCACCCCCCTCCCACTCCCTTTGGTTTTTTATCTTATTGTTTTTATTTTTTATGTTAGTTTGTTGTTTTTGGAATATGAAACCAGACCAGACCGGATGGTGGCGGATGAACGGCGGAAGCTGGTGACTAATGACCAGATCGGAGGAAGTGCTTCCTTGGCACAGGATAGAGATGAAGAATCCACAGTTGACTGCCTTGGCAGATGAATTTATACCTCTTCATTACAATTTCGATGATCTGGATTTCCTGAACTTTTTTGACAAAGCCAAAAGTTATATCTTTTAAAAAGCGAACTGAATTTTTGAAAAATATATATATATTTTTGAACCCTAAATTACAGTATTGCACGAGTCATGTGCTATGATCCCTAATGATGAAATGCTGAACCCATTTTTATTTGGTTATAATTATGTTTTCCAACAGAAGGAGTCTGAAATGTAATTTTTTGGCCTGCATTCTTGAGCCTTCCATTTTTCCCATGTTTCTATTTCAGATGGACATTGTGCCACTTTTGCAGTTACCATATACAGGCCCCACTTAAAAAAAAAGTCTCACAGTCCTGTTCATGGTTTTGATGTTTCATATATATTTTGCCTTTAGTATGCTATGCTATTTCATTATTGATACACTTATTTATCTTTCACCTATTTCATAGTTTTCCTGTTTTCTGCAAAACAGTCTTGACAATGGAAGAGAATGCAGTGTTTTAAATGATGGTGCACACATGTGTTCCACAGCGTGATACAGTGAGGAACTAGGTGCAAACTGTTTGATCTTTACCTATTGCCTTTGGCATGGTTATCTTGTAGACAATGTATACACCACACTTAGATAACTTTCTTTGATTTTATTGCTTGATATGCATATTGCTACACCAGCTATTTTGTAGGAATGGGGTTATCCTTATTTTCCTGTTATTACACTTTCACTTTGATTCATCAACTCTTAATTAGAACAGTGGGATTAGTTCCAAGGGTGGTCACCCTAAACTTTAAGTTGTCCTGGGAGGTGTGTCTTTTAGTAAGGTTATGTCCTTCTTCTATTAGTACTGTTTGCCTAGACTTTGAGGACCCTTTGTCATGTTTATTTGTTAGATTTCACCAAATTCTTTCTTAAGTTGACCGGAGTAGGTAGGCCTCATTTAGGCCCATTGTTATTTTTATTGCATACACATGGCCCTACACCAATAGATTTCATGAGTTATCATTAGAAGTTGAGGTACATTTAGTTCTTAAGTTGACCGAAGTAGGTAGGCCCCGTTTAGGCCCCTTGCTGTTTTCATTCTACAAACATGGCCCTACATCAATAGATTTCATCAGTTATCACTAGAAGTTGAGGCACATTTAGTTCAAGGGTGCTTTGGTTAGTTTCTGTTGTTATCAGATCAATTTTAGTTATATTTCAGCATTCAGGTCAAGGGTGCTTTGATTTGTTTTCAGTTGGTTGTTAGATTTGTATTCCCTACATTAAGTTTCAGGTGGAATTTCCTTAAGTTGTCATCTATTTTAGAGAGTCTTTTGGTTTTTGGTTTTGTTGATAGATTATGTTGATGTTTGTTTATTTGTTTGTTGTTTTTTATAGATGTTCGCAAGATAAAGTCTAGGGTGGAATGTCTTGACAGGTTTTTTGGCTCTATTTCGGAGTGATGAAGACTTTAAGCTTGCTCACATCTAGGATCTGTATTCTTACCTTGTGTTGGCCCTTTTAAGCCCTTTTTCCAGACCTAGAAGAGGATAGCTGCTTTATATGATGATAGATCCCTTATTCTTGACTCTAATCCATCTATTGCCTATTGGCTTTGATATAATTATGTGTCCTTTCATTATGCTGCCTATAGTAGAGGGTGGATCCTGTGGTCCTGACTTTATATTACACATTGGTATGGTTTGTGTAGGTACTCTGTCAGGGCTAAGGGTTATTTCATCCTTCTCAGGCCTACAAGGCCCAGAACTAGAGAGACTCCATTTTGCTTTCTATCCCTGCAGAGCTGAGATGCTTGAAGGGGAAAGGTAATGTTTATAGTTAAGCCTGTTGTCTGCTAGGGGAAAACCAGCCTGGACTGGTTCTTATCCGAGGAATGTGTTTGTCTCTTGGGTTCAGACGTAACATGCGGATGCGCACTGCGGTTGCGCGAGGGGCCCTGGAGCTGGCACAGGAATTCGGTGGGAGGCAGCCCTCTGTTGGAAATTTCTATTAGGGAAGAGCATTCTATAATAGTGAAGTGCAGACGCGGAGTCAGTTAGTTGAGTTGGAGGAGCGGAGAGAGTTGAGCTGGAGTTGCAGAAGGAGTGGAGAATCAGAAAGAGTTTATGTTGAATTGGAGCAGAGGAGAGGAGTGGAGTTGCAGGAGGAGAAGAGACAGAAGATGCTTGGAACAGAGAGAAGACAGACAGACAGTCAGTGAGCTGGAACTGAAGGAAGCAGTCAGAAGCAGTTACTTATCAGGAGGAGTTGTGAATAGCTGGAGTCTGAAGTAATGCCTTTTAGAAGAGACTGAAGTTATATTGTGGATTAATCTGTGGGAGCAGCTGGAGTGAATTGGACATTGGCATGGAGACAATCAGATAGAGTGAAGAAGCTAGTGGAGCGAACGATTATCAGAGCGGCAGAAACCATTAGACTGAAGTTAGAAGGTAGAGAGAGTCCGTGGGGGAGAGGAGTCCAGTGCAGAGTGATCAGCGCAGATGTGTGTCCAAGAGTGCAGGAGAGGATCTAAGACGAGCTAAGGCACAGACGAGATAGAAGCCCAGATGACAGCTATAGCAAGACTTCATACTCCCTAGGTGATATGGTTCCTTACTTTTCAAATATTAACCTTGTCCTTATACTGTATGTCTAATCCCTTTTCTTTCAGCGGTGTGTTACAGTTCCTGTTAGTCACAGAGACCCCGCAGATAACATTGTCCCTGTTATATGTCTAATCCTTTTCTTTCAGCGGTGTGCAGTCTATTTATAGTTCCTGTTAGTTACAGAGACCCCGCAGATATGTGTATGAATCCTTTTCTATTGTTATTGTAATAAAGATACCCCAGTTCTTAGTGAACCAGTGTGCATGTGTTATTCTTATGATAAAGCTAGCCTTTCTTCTAACCAGATGCTTTAGCAACTGATGGATCAAAAGGAAATAGGAGCGTTTAAATCAGGGAATAACTCTTGCATACAGTGTGTGTCTCTTGTTCTTAAAGCACAGGTAACCTTTCCTTCTAGTCAGGTGTTACAGCCAGAACAGATGCTGCCCCTGATCCGGTAAGTAGCCACTGAATAATTAGGGAGAGAGAGGAGCCCTTGAGCTAGGGAATTATTGACACTAAGTGATTCGGCCATCCCATAATATTATTGTAGTAGCAAACCTTTAGTGAATAGTGAGAGAGACTTCCCAACATAGAGAGAGAGAGAGCTGAAGGTATTCATAGGAAAGTGATCGTCGTTGGTAAGCGGCGTTAATGAGAACACCAGGTGGGAGACTGGTGTGTAGGTCCGCCGGATTGTGGACCGGGCTGTGAGTTAGAGAACACTGGGGAGGACACCAGTGTCTAGGCCCGCCGGATTGTGGACCGGATTGTGAGGAAGAGAGCACAAGGGCTGCAGACCGGTGTGTAGGCACGCAGGATTGCAGAGGTGCCGCGTGAGCACTGATGGTGATAGAACTGCCCCAGGGTAGATTAGTCTGGACCCATGTGGTCGCGAGACTATGAGGTATGAGTGTGGTGTAGGGCATGGACGTCCTCAGTAATCAGTGAGTATTCCTAGTAATCCCTATAGATTTAGTGGTGTTCCTAATGATATGAGCTTGTATATTGCGAGTTCCCCATCCTCAGGTAGGTACCCAGGTGCCTGGATAGATGGGTCCTGAGGAGGGAGGTGGTTACGTTTTGGCCAGGTTGGTGTTGCTCTGGTGAGCTGGTTCTATCTGGTCTGAGAATCTGGTCATAACAGCAGTTAGGGCTGCACTTTTCCTATAGTAGCAGGGTCAAGACTGATTTGCATATAGCTGTGTACTAACTGAGGTGGCATGGTGTTCAAAATAATGATGGATTGAGATGTGGCTCGAGTAAATACCACTGGCTGAGGTTAAATCAAAAATTCCACCCATTACTTTTTGTATGTCACCCAAGTGGGATGGATATGCCCAGATGTGGGTCCTGTGCACAGTCTGCTTTTCGGAATCAACCTATTCTCATCTGATAAGCCTAAAACAAGGACTAAACTGGTCCTGGGTTGCTTGTTTCCAGTTCAGGGAGGACCAGGTTTGGCAGTTCCGCCTGGACTACTCCTATTGAAGCAGGCTTAAGCCGGAGCTGCATACAGCTAGGTCCATAGGGGGCATGGTGTTCAAAATAACAATGGATTGGGATGCGGCTCGAGTAAGTACCAGTAGCTGAGATTACTTCAAGCATTCCATCCATCACTGTTTTGGAAACTTTAGTACAGGGCCGGACTGGCCGTAGCGGGCACCGGGCATTTCCCTGGTGGGCCGCCAGAGTAGGGGCCGATTTTGGGCCCCTGGGGGCTGTTTTTGTTACAAGGGGTCAGCAATATCGTCCCCCTGTAACAAAATCAGCAGAAACCGGCACCAGCAAAAAGGTCGGCTACACCCCCCCCTCACCCCAGGGGGGCTGGTTTTGGTTCCCAATCCAGACCTGCTTTTGTAATTCATCATTAATGGGACCAGACATTACAGGCATTATGATATATCCCACTACCTACGCATATGGATTGGAAATAGGCAGAAATCTGGATTAATAACTCATTCTCTTCATATTTTTCTCGAGTTCCTAGTCCGTAATTCCCATTTGAGCCACAACAGTCAATTCTGGGCAGAACAAGAACCTGTAATATAGGTTTATGCGAGCACCTGGCATCTGCAATGTTCTCTGCTGCTTCACCACCAGTACTGAGCGACTCCCTCCTCAAACAAATGTTTACTGGTCAGGCAACACAGAAACAGGTTGAAAGCAGGGCTGTGAAGTCCTTAGAGATGCCATCGGAACCCGTGGGCGCCCCTGTCCTAATTTACTTAACACTCCACTAGCCTCATCAGGAAGAGGTCCCAGGAGCCTGCCTCGCACAGCTTGCAGAGACGCCTTAACCCCAAACTAGAATGCAATATCCCCAACAAAGCTACTGTCCATGTAACCACTCTGCCTTTGGCCCCGTTGTACCTGGGACTATAGTCCAATTGTATTGTGACAGACAAGAAATATACAGTCCTTTTTTTTCCAACCAGATGCATTCGGTTGCATCTTCGCAAGAAACCTCAAAACCTGGCTCTTCGACAGACCCCCTCCTTGATGGAACGGAACCTGCACCCCCCCACCCCTAGCGCCTTGAGACCCTTACGGGTGAGTAGTTGCGCTTTAACAAACTCCTCATTGATTGATTGATTGATTCACGGTGACTGGGTCCGGCGATGTCCCGGTGCAGTGCCCATCATGTTTTGCTTCAACATGCCCTGTGGAGTCAACACCTGTGAAAGAATACAGTGCTGAAGCACGGTGATCATTCTGAAGTTACATGCTGGATGAACCTACTTTTCACGTTATTGAGGAAATATGATATCCACTGGCGAAGAGTTGAATCCCCCATTAGATAAATCATCTTCCCCGGCAGACACTTGTCCATCAGGTCCTTGGTGCTGCTCGGAGACATCGAGCAGCCAACTGGATTCCAGATATTTTGCAGGAAGTGGCCGCCGGGGAATGGGGAGTGCATCCCGGTCCTGCATTTTTCTTCTTTTGATGATTTGCCTTCTGATACAAAAATAAAATAATGCATCTTGTGAACGAATGATAACACAATATACAGCGCGCAGAGGCCTGTGTGTTAAAACAAATAATGGAGAGCGGGCTGTTTGGCGCTTTCTGAGGTAAAACCTTAAATGCAGTGCTGTGATTGAAATGCTTTTTTATTATAGAAGTGACATGTAAACTTAAGACTTCTCTTGAATGGGTCTACATATGTGTCTGGAATCACAGCTATGAAATGACCCTTCGTGTTGTAGACAATGAAGCAAAAGACGAATACGAGATACAGAGCGACTATTAGTAGCCACCAGAAACTAAGCTGAAATATTAATAAACATTGAAGTATAATCTACTAGAAGAATGCTTGACAAAAAAGCTTCCCATGTCATATCTCTAAACCAATACACCTACAACAACGCTGTTCGTTTTCAAACTGATCATAAAGCATTAAACAAAAAAACAAAAAAATACTGAGCGAATCAAGCCATTGCAACAACTGAAATCATAGATGGCAGAAGATGTTTTCATCTCATTGCAAAAGACTGATCAGCTTTCTGGACATGAGTGTGCATTCGACCTTGTGTAGTTCTCCTTGGATTTAATCATAAAAAAGATTTGTATATGCAGGACCACTGGAATTATGCGGCAGGAGAGGGACAAATCACGTGGCAGGATTGACTAATTCATGCGGCAAGAAAAGGCACATTAAGCGGCATAATGTGGCACATTTTGTGATAGTATTTAATTATTGTGTCTTTTGTGCACTTGTAAACACTCTCTAAGCTTAGGTTGCAACTCATTACATCTACATACAGCAGCAAGCTACAGAAAGATGACCAGTCAACCTTTACAAGGGAGCTTTCATCGCACGGCAACACACGCCACTGCATTTTTGGTAACTTTTTTGAACCGTTTGAGCTAGAAACAAAATGTTTTTTGTTAAAATCGACAGAAATTGGTGCAGTCGCACAATTTCATAATTTCAGCTGCCCTGAGTATAGGGTCTCTTTGTCAGCTCCCTGTTTTAAATAAAGTTGTGCAAAGTTGTGCAACTTACGATTTCAAAGCTGTGCTTATATATTTTTTCAAAAACTATGTCAGTTTCGCGGAGTGCATAACTGAAGAACTTTCTCAATAATACCAAAAGTGACGGCCTGTGCATCAGGAGGAATGTTCCCCATGCACCCTAGGTAGGGGTGGCCCTAAATCAGATTGACTGGGACGGCTCGCTGGGCGGAAATATCATTTGGTGTTTGCTGTGGTGTGGAGGGGGTCATTGTGTTGTGATGGCAGAGTAGTAAGGAAGGTGGGAGGAGGTTAGGGTGTGATGGGGTGCTAACAATTACATTGAGGTACATTAAGGGCTGATTATAAAGGCTTTAACGAGACCTGATTGAGACCAAGTGGGATGCACGAGCTGCTGTTTGCATGACATTAAGCCAGACAGCTCCCTGTTGCGCCCCTCCAAATTATTGGGGCCCTTGGCCCGTGCCCAGCTTGCCCATGCCCAAGGCCGGCCCTGAGCTTGGGGATGCAGGCACGCAACTCATAAGCCACGACGTACCAGTTTTTAAAGAGCCATCGTATACTACACATTCTCATTTACTGGTTGTACCAGGGCTGCCATAGGTGTTTTAAGGCTCCAGTGAATAGTTGAGGCAGGTTGATGTGAAATTTTGCCCTGGGAAAAGCGAGAACATTTTACAATTCTTCTTCAAATGTGCAGATTCATAACATTATCCGAATTTAAATTCATACACCTCAAGCTACAAGATAAACATATATTTAGTCCTAGATAGTTCAACCATAAACACATTCAGGGATTATTTTGTGATTGCTTAGTTCGGAAATTATTCCAGGAATGCCATAAACGTGACTGCTTTTCTTCATACTTCTATTATTTTATTTATTTCAATCACTTGATTTTAGGCATCTTTATTTTAGTTTTAGGCTCTTGAACACTTGAGCGCGGATCCAGTTTGTGCAGGCTGAGATTCTATTTTGTCCTAGGTGTGTCTAGCAAATGGCAGTCTTTAGCTTCCTAGGTCTAAACATGGTGTCCCTTATCTTCCTGAAGATCTGTAAATGTGTCACATCCTGTTGACCTCTGAATGTGTCATAGCCTCCTCTCAATAACATGGACAAAAACCCCCAGTGTGACAACAGTATGGGACAGGTGCCCTTTTCAAGGTCAAATAACAAACATAACCCAAACGTCGTGTGTATTGATATGTGTTTACCTTATTAGCACACCTACTGATTAGGATTATGTCAAGACATTCCTAAGGTGAAATTGGAAATTCCAACTTACATATGATCTATTATAAAAGGGTTGCCACCTGGTCAGGAGAGAGACACTTCACCCAGGTTGTAGATTGCAGACCCAGATGAGCACAGCACCAGATTCCATCTTGACTGAACAAGCCTCCAGCAAGACTCTGAGGCTCTGCAAAGCATTCCTTTCTGCCTTCACAAATAAGTACCAGGATTGGGTTCTAACATAGCGCTATCTCCTAGCTTTTGGTCTTGTGCTCGAAATGGCTCCAAGGAACTCTTGTCCGTGCCTGCAAGATGCCACCCCAGCCATCAAGGACACCACTGCAGGAGAAGTCCTGTCAGAGCTGCTGACTCACAGTCTACCAGGGGCAGGATTGCGAGTGAATGATGGAGATACCAGTCGGCACTTGTGTGTGTGCAGACCCTCCATGTTAGGTTATGGTATTCAAATGTATAAAGCGCCAAATGAATCACCCCCAAGAGGGTCTCTTGTAGCACATTCAAAGGAAGGAGGGATATGGGAGAATCAGGCAAGGCAAGTTTTAAGCAGTTTTTTAATAGGGTTAAGGCAGGGCAGGACTGTACTATGTACAGATAGTCTGTTCCAGTAGTGGGGAGCTAGGTATGAGAATGATCTTCCTCCCTATCTGGCTGTATGTATGCAGCGAGGGCATAATGGAGATTACCCACTGGACCTTAGACTGTGTGCAGGTAAATAGGGCTACTCCATCACAGTCTAAGCATGTCTCTCTTAAGTCCGAAAACATGAAACAGTGAATAACTGAGCATACTATGAGCGTAACAGGGGTCATCTTCCACTGAGCTTATTTAATCTATAATTTTGATCTTGGCAGGGAACTACTTGGAATATAATAGGGAACAGGGGTCAAGAGTGGTAAACTGCAGAACCTATCTCTGGGCCAAGAACACTTAGGGGCAGATTACGATGTTGGTCAGTAAGCCTCCGGTCACTCATCGGAGGCTTACTGACCAACATGGTAGGTTTACAGTCCGACCACCCAATTATGATGTAGGCGGTTGGAGTGTAAACCATCCGGTCTTTTAGACTGGCTTCCGACAGGCTCAAAGAGCCTGTCGACCAGTCAGGGACCTTTCATAATCCCCTATGGACGGTGTTTCTGCTGTCTATATTGTGATGTCAGTTTCCAACAGGCTTTTCATGTTGGGCTTTCAGACAGGAAAAGCCTGTCGAAAGGGGACTCTGGAGGCCCCTAGCAGGGCACCCATCCCTCAGTGGCCTCTGGTTAGGGCCGGGGGGGGGGGCACCTATGGTGCCCCCATGTTAATCCTTACACTATGTGGCAGGTGCCATGAGGTGCCTGCCACGCAGTGCAGGGATCAACTGAACCTTAAATTTCTCCATGGGAGCTTGTGCTGCGGCCATTTTCTGACTGCAGCACAAGCTCCTATAGAGAAATGGGAGCTTGCGACCACACCATGTGAGGTTGCATTGTAATTGCGGTGTGGGGACTGCTGAACCGAGGTCGGTCGGTCCCTAAACTGCAATGGTCATATCCGCCTGACATCGTGATGATGCCCTAAATTGCATCTTGCTGATAATATGTGTAGTATTTAGTTCTGGTGTGCATTAAATAACTTTTCCTCTTGGAAGTAAAGCACTGAGTTATACAATAACTTATTACACTGCAGTGTGACTCCAGAGTGCTGAGCTCAAGCATTCCCATATTACCTTCTTTAGAAACTTGTGACTGCTTACCATTTTTACCACTGAGAGTCAAGTTCTTGAAGGGGTTTTACTTATCCCAAGTTTTCAGAGCTATAGTGGGGTGGACTTAGGGACATTGAAAGCAAACAACCTCAACCTCCATGGCTGAGGCCTTGTGGACCTCCCTTGCCCATGGCCCACCGAACTGGGACTGGCATCTCTTTTCCAACTAATTTTGATTGTCACTCCAGAGTATTTGCCCATGGCTGAGCTTCTACCCATAGCATAGACGCAATCACATTCACAGATATGTGGGTCGAACGAAAGGCATAGATGGCTTTTAGGCTTCCCAGGCCCTGGAGAATGGCACAGTTAAATATTGAAAAATATGGAATGAGAGCTAAAGGCAGATATTGCCACAAAGAAAAAGCAAAGATCTGGACTTTGAATCTTTATTGGAATCCAGAAAAGTAGGAGATGATAGAAGGGTATTGGGACAAAATATAGAGTAAAAAATATTGAGACACGCAAATATCGAGTTTTTAATATTGTGATACACAAATACCATGATGCAGGAATATCGTTGACAAGAGTATCGATTTTCTGGGTAAGTAATATAGATGTTAAAAATATCTATGTTGTTAATATCATTTACAAAAATATCCATGTTGCTAATATTGTTTATAAAAAATATTGTTATAAATAATATAGTTAATTTATATTTATGTATTTATTGTATATATTATAAATAGTTTGCATAAGTATTGTTAATGCTTTTAAATAGAGTTTGTATATTTTTAGTCGTTTTTAGATGTAATGTTTTAGTGGATTTCGGGGGTTGTAGGGGTAGAGGACAGTTTTGTAAATTAATTATAATTAATTATTAATGGATTTAAAAGTAATATTAATTATTTAATTGATAATTCTTTATATAAATTGTGTAAAGCATGTCGTTTTTAAGTTATATTTTACAGGTAGGTTGTGAGGTTTATAAGGGTTTTGGGTGGGAAGTAAATTAATTATAGTTAACGAATAATTATATGTAAATATTTTTATTTCTTTAATTTATAGTTAATTATGTACATTGTTTAATTATTTAATTTTTAATTTATATTTTCAGTGTGGGTTGAGAGGTTTGTAGGAGTAAAGGGTGGGAGTGGTAATTATTTGTAATTAATGATAAATAATAAGAATTATTTAATTGAGCATTATGTATTTTATATAATTACGATATTTTTTAAGTTGTATTTCAGGTGCGGGTTCTTGTGTTTGTAGAAGTAAAGGGAGAACAGGTAATTAAATATAACAAATTAATTATTTGTTAACTATTATTCATTGTGTAATTGATAATCATGTAAATTGTGTAATTATTGAGCTTTTTATTATATAGTTTACATGTGTATTGTTGGCTTTGTAGGGGTACAGGGTGGGAAGTTAATTCAAAAATGTTTTATTGATAATTAATTAATAATTTTTTAATAAATATTTAATTGATAACTATGCAAATTGTAAAATTATCATATGAGTTAAGTTATATTTTAGGTGTGTGTTGTTTAGTTTGTAGAGGTATAGGGTAGGAAGGTTTTTAGCCCTTCCCATGCTCGTGATGGAACCGTTCCGTCACGAGCCTCGGGTGGGCTGTGCTGGTGACGGAACGGTTCCGTCACGGCCCTCTCGCCGCGCCTGCGCGGCGCGAATTCCGCGCCTGCGCTAACGTTCAGTAGCGTGGGCGGGGCCATGATGGAACCGTTCCGTCACAAGCACAGCTCACCCGCGTGCCGTGACTGAGCGGTTCTGTCATGAGCACGGGACCGCCGCGCGGCCCCCCCACCCCCTTAGCACTGCAGCGGAATAGCCGCCGCAGTGAAGGGGTTAAGTAATATTACATGTAAAATTATTTAATAGTTTATTAAACATTGTGTTATTTATTAGGTAATATCTTAATTCTGTGATGCCTTTTTGTTTAAATTGCATTGTAATTGTTGGCTGTTATGATTATAAAAATATAGTGTGGCATTTTAATTAAATTCATATTATTTTCTTTAATGGATAATCATTATTAAAAAATGAATAATTATGCAATTTGCTTAATTTCCATTACAGTTTAGCCATACATTAAAAAAAAAAAATTAAGTTATTAAAATGTCTTATTTGCTTTAAATGAAATAGTCTCTATCTACCGTTGCACCAATGGAGTGGTAATAGTACATTTTACCCTTCCTGAGTCCAACGCTTTCCCTACTATGTTACAGGCTGGAGTGGGAATAGTAACTTTTACCTCTCCAGGGGCCAATGTTTTCCCTACTGTTGCACAGACTGGAGTGGAAATAGTACATTTTATCCCTCTTGAGTTTATCCCTTTTTGTACTGTTGTATAAACTGGAGTGGAAATACTATATGTACTATTTACAGAGTTTAATTTTTTTAATAATGTTGTTTAAATTCTTAATATTAGTATGTGTTTGTGTATTTAAATATATATTTTAAATTTCAATAAGAGCGAGCAAGCAATAAAAAGCTACCTATTTTGCAGAAATTGACTTCGAAAGTGCGTTTATTTGTAATGATTGATGAAATATGTATGTCATTTTTAGGATATTTTTATTAACACGTATTCTTATATATTGTATACTTTCTATGTATAACTAAATTGGCAATATTTTAAATGTTTCAGAAATATACATATATACATATATAAAAACGTTATATTGGTAAATTTAAAAACAATTATAAAATTATAATATAGGTTAAAATTAATATTTTTTATAACAGTTTTACATTATATACGTGTATATAAACGTATCTATGTATGCGTGTTTTGTTAAATTAGTAAGTATATATATTTTTTAATATTATTTAAACATTTAATTTTCAATATATTAATATTATATGTTAAAATATTTGTTTTATGTATTTAAACTGCATATATACTCAAAACGATTTTTTTGTAAATATTTTTTAAAATTAGTATAAAACAATATTTTTCCAATATATTTGTAGTTACCATTATATGTATAGAAAATCGATATGTTTGTGATCGATATTTTTTGCACAATATCTTGGTATCATAATATTTATGGTTTCGATATTGTGGCAGTGATTGGAGAGAAGACCTGGTCTCAATGGGAAACATAACTACTAATAAACCACAATCACAGGAACAACAGATATTTCAACTCACTGTTACATTGAAGAACATTTATATCCTCAAAGGGCTTTTTCATTTCTTTACCGATGTTGGATCTGTAAGACAACACACGAAATGTGACATTCAAATTTCGAACGTATTTTCATTCCAATTGTACATTTTTACATTCTATTTGCCTTTGTTTCCTACCTTCCTGTAAGAATATACATTGGTGTCTAAGCAACAACTGATGGTTGAAAACTCAAAATTAAATCTTTGAAAAGCCAAAAATTTGAAAAAAGACAGCAAAAACATAGTTTGAAAATAAATGCTGTCTATGAGCTCGTCAATTATTTTTGGAGCTAAATGCTCGAAAATGCTCATCATTTTCACAATTTAGTAAATTTTTGTTGAAGATACTCAACCATGCTTTGAGCTGCCGAAAACCTCACCAGCACCCACTAAACCTCACTTACTCCATCCCTAAACCTAACATGCAACTGAACAGTAACTTTCAGACAGTACTTAACTTGTAAAAGAAGGTGTGCCGGTGCCCAGGGCTCTGCCTTAAATCTTGCAGCTGGGTGCAATTGTTTGTCAGCACGCTGAATACAAAGGTTGCATTATCAGGAATCCACCTCATGCCTTTTTAATCCACCACCAGACACTTGCTACCCGTTTATCTCACTCTAGCAAGTTTTGCTTAATCTCTTTATGATGTTTTTTCTGTCCTTCTCTTCTTTTGTCTTTCCGTTTTGTGTGTTGTTCCCTCTCTTGCTCTCGTAAGTGAATGAAGTGGAAAAATGAGTGCTGGCCCCCCGAAATGAGTGTGGGTGGCCCTACCAGCAACCACCAGCTCAAATTAAGCACTAGTATTACCTTATCACCAAAACCTAAAACCCTTGTCCACAACCTAACCTTAAAACTCACCCTTACCCTTACCCTAAAAACTATACGGTAAGATAGTGCTAACCCATTCATTGACTGTTACAATGACTGTAAATCTCCCCTTTTCCTTAACCAATAATAAGCACACTACGTTATAACTTAAATCTCTTTTAAGCTTAACAAGCCTTTTCCAGGCTCCTCTTCTGTCAAACATTTTTCTTTCAAGCTAATGTTATCGCTGCCTTTAAATATCACTTTTTTGCTTTTGCCAACAATATGACTCATATGTCTGACATCATACCACAGATTACAATTTAAACCAAGTGGAGCCTCAGCACGTACTGATCTCATCTGAGGGTCAAAGGCCCCAGTGCATATCAAATGTTCTTACTTTGCCTCATAAACTTCTTTAAACATTGAAGCTGTTTTGAATTTTTGGTGTACATTACATTTCTTCTCTGTACCTCCCATACCATGCAACTGTTGAAGCTGAACATGGTTGTATCTTATGCAAGCAGCAGGATGCAAGCTACCGCGCATGTGATGGTAGCCCAGCAAAGCATCACATCAGACACCAGTATGAGTCTCAAGTAGCAGTCAGATGAAGGTGGCTTGAAGTGAGGACGATGTCTTTCATCACCCTCACTGCATTTGGGCTCTTTGTTCGCTCCTCTGCTCTTCACTGGTTATAAAGTAAGTTGCAAAGGATTGTTCACATGGAAGTGGAGCTCTTTTTAGGTGGAGCCTACCAGACAGAGAAAGCTGCCTGGTTGTGAAAGAAACATTTTTTGATTACCAAGATTACAGGATTTTGCACCTGCCCCTTGCTTTCCGTTGGTTAACTTCATTGTAACTGTTATTTGCCTGCTTCTTATTCTGCCTCAGCGTGTATATCTTGTGTTTGTCACTCCTAGGAAGCCGAACCACTTTAACATCTCTTTAATTGACTGGCTTCTAGCCTACCATTGCTTGCTTTTAGGGAACTACTTTCTTCTTTTTGTCCTTTTTTTTAAACACCCCATGAGAGTGCATGTGTTTCCCACTATCTCCCCATATGCTTTTCTCCCCACTCTCCACCTTACTTTCCCCAGCCCATGTGCTTCTTTTTCCCATCCACACTCATGTTGCCTCTCTAGCCTCTGTATGCTCCCCCCCCACTTCTGTGGTCCACGTTGTTTCTTCCCCCCACTCCCAGTTCTGCTTCTAATCCTCCCCCTGACCAACCCGCAAGGTGGACATCGTTTTTATTTATTAATTTATTTATTAGTTTAAGCACTTTCGAAATGTGTTTTAAAACAGTGTCTTTACCATTTATTTTAATTTACTGAACCACAAGACGTGTATCAGCACATTGGATCAGTAAGAAAAAAGGAAAAACACAAGTGTCATTTTGTTGGCCCAAACTTGCATGTTGAATGCAGCCACATTGTTGTTTTTCTAATAGCCATGCTGCACAGCAAGTGCAATACTGTACAGCATGGCCAAAAAAGATTGTCAAAGCCAATAGGTCTAACAGACAAGGTCGACTGGCTTTGCCAATGCTTGTTTAATTCCTCCTCTGGATAACATACACTATGGTTGTTCTTTCTAACTGAAATTTCGCCTGGGGCAGACTTGAAGCAGCACATTTAAAAAACAGAAGACAAATGTGTTTAACCCCTCCCATGCTCATGACGGAGCCGCTCCGTCATGAGCATCGGCTGAGCTGTGCTCATGACGGAGCGGTTCCATCATGGCCCTGCCGCCGCGCCTGCGCGGCGCTGATTTCGCGCCTGCGCGGCGAGTTCTATTGAGCGGGCGGGGCCATGACGGAACCGCTCCGTCACGAGCACAGCTCAACCGCGGCTCGTGACGGAGCGGCTCCGTCACGAGCATGTGGCCACCGCTCGCCCCCCTCCCCCCCAGCACTGCGGCGGAATTGCCGCCGCAGCAAAGGGGTTAAGGAATTAACTCTTGTGTATTATCCAATGCACCTCTGAGTGCCTCTTCTACTTAATTCATACCTGTGAGAACTCACCGGACAATGAGAGATTTCTCCAGGTCGTCCAGGTAGGAGTGGTCGTTGTTGACAGACATCATGGAAGCAAAACTGTCACAAGACATATGGTCTGGTTTGACACAGCAAAAATATTCCCCATTTCTCTCATCGATGTACTCGCACAATTGTTTTTTTGTCTGTATTTGAAAGTTGCACTCAGTTTTGACGCTGTGGGTCTGATTGGTGAAGGTGCCCGTGAAATCGACGTTTTCATATCCTTGATTTCTTGCCTTCCATATGGCTGAATTGGCTTCAGTGGGATGTAGCAGTAGCAACGATACATTTACTTTGCCCTCCCAAAAAAGGGTAAAATGAACATGGTATATTCCATTACTAAAATCTTCAATCTTTCCAGAAGTTCCCGCTCCAAGGTCAGGTGAATAGAGTCTGCCGATGAACAAGTCTCCCCCATATTTCTTTCTGTTGCCCAAATAATCGAATACATCGATCTTTATGGTTAATTGATCTCCAACACAGTAGTTTTGCTTAGGGTCTATCAGAGTCGTCTGGCTATTTTCAGCGCTGGACGTTTGATTCTTGTGAGTGTAAGTGACATGGGGAATCATCTGCTGGATTCTGTTGAAGATTTTGTCAATTTCGTTGTCAATCGCAGTCTGTTTAATTCTCAGCAAAGGTTTCACTTCCAAGTTCACTGAGTTAGATGGACTCAAATACCAACAAGTGGAATTCTAAAACACAAAACAAGATTTGGGTTTGTATCAATGGGATAGGTAACCTGGTGCGCTGCAATATGTCCTTTAATCGTCAAGCGATGTAACATGGTGTACTATTTTACAGACATTCTCTGGCATACCCTCCACACTCACCTATGTTCCACACAACTGGAGGGCTGAGGGACAGAGTACACCAAATCTACCTCAAGACAACAGTGAGACTGGAAAGGAATTCTAAATAATCAATTGTTGTAAAAAGCAAACTCAACCTTTGATGGTGTTGGAAATGGTGAAATCGTGTTTTTTGAATGATGTGTAGAGGGAAGCGAAGTTAGTGTGACCAAAGCAGGCATGTGCAAGACTTTATTACACGACCATAGTATTGCGTCTTTCCGAATCCGAACTATTGAGGTGCCCCTACTTTCTGTAGTGTCTCACATTTCCCACGCCTATGCCCCTACAAACGTGTCTTTCAAGAGGGTTAGATGGTGCAGGCTTCTCACAAACTTTTTGTATGAAACAGGCATGCCCTGCTTAGCTTTTACTAGTGCGTACAACAAAACTGGTATGCCAGAAACTCACAATCATTTTACATGTAGGTGCATGCCAGAGGCGCAACTAGACTCAAACTTCGCAGGGGGCTAACACATGGATTAGTGGAGACAGAGACGTCATAAGAGCCGAATCAAAATTACTTGTGGGGGGCTCCTTTTGCTTTTCCAATGTAGTGCGTAAAACACAGAGTCATTCTTTGTGACTACATGTGGCAAATAGTGCGTTTTAAAGCAAACAGGGGCAGTAACATTATTCTCGGCTTAACATGATTTTGGGGCTCTCAAGGAATTTTAGCAAAGTGAATGACAAATGTTCTATTTTAATACACATTAGGCCAGTAAACCTGGTGCGATGTGAAATGCCAAATTCTATTTTACATCACAATCTCAGGCAAATCGTACACTCCATACACTTTGGGCCAGTTGTGTCAACCTAACTAGTTAAAAAAAATCTTTAACAAGGTATTTCACCAGCCTTCCACCAATGGGAGGTATGGAAAAATTGAAGCAAATAATGCAATTTAAGCACATTTATTTAGTTACTACTCTGTTCATGCTTCATTTACCTGCATACAATACTTTTATGTTATTTTTTGAATATGATGATAGTATAGTAAGTACGTTTGTAGCTGTTTGGGGGAAACTGTTACATATCCTAGCTCTATAACACAAAGAATGTTGAATATATATTATTTGGTACTTTGTGACAACATCCACCAAATATTTTTTAATTTGAAATGTTCGGGTAGTCCTTTTGCAAGAAACACAACTCATGTTTGATAAGATGTGCTCTAATAACATACTTTAAGGATAAAAGCTGAGCACACAAGCTTGATTGTAGATGATACCCCCACATCACAGATGGGTGTCAATCTGGGATTTCCAAGGGTAAGAGATGTTGACCTAGTTTTCCCTTTGGCACTCATTGCACTGCACTCAGTACCCGTTGTCTAAGTGAAAGGATCAGAAAATAAACAGAGCTTTAAAAGTCTTACGTATTTTTTACATTCCAATTCCTCTACCTAGACACTGGGCAGCAAATAAGTAGCTGTTGTGGACAGGGCGGCTCCTCCAATAGGGCGGAGGGGTGTCACCCCACTGCTTTTTCGCAGTGCGAGAAGCAGAAACACAAAATGGTACTTTAAATATTATTTTATATTTCTGCTTCTTCCACTGCCAGAAAGCAGAAGGGTATGCCTGGTTGGGGAAGGGCGGCTGGGCCGGTTGGGGAGGAGTGAGCAGAAGGTATGCCTGGTTGGGGGCAAGCAGGTTGGCAGGTCAGGGAGAGTGGCTTGCCCAATGCTGTGGGCCCTGATGGTTTGGTCGGCCCTCTGTCGCTGAGCAAAACCATTATGTGCACTCTCTACCTTTTCTCTATGTAGGTTGCATGCAGCCTACATAGAGAAAATGGCCTCCCCACCAATCACAATGCTGCCATTGTAGCATTGTGATTGGCTTAGGGGAGGGAGGCTGCAGGTGGCTGCTTCCTGTTGGGAAAATGCAGGACCAGCCAGGAGCTGAGGTGTCGCAATACCCTGTAAGCCATCTCCGACTCGTATCTGCCTACTTATGTCACTGTTTTTAATCTTTCTTTCATCTTACAGCCTCCATCTGATCTACGTTACTTCACTGGAAATCTATACGTTCTACGTAGCTGTCTACGCATATCACTCTTATTCCGCTCTCTTTCTATATATCTTTCTCTCCTTGTGTAGCGCTAGAGGCACTCTTGCGGTCTGGCAGCCTGCGATGACCTTTGACTATCATCGTTTTAATTGAATATGGTGTGTTATTTTATCCTAGCCTGAATGTACAATGTCCTGTATATGCTTTGTTTCTCTTAAAGCTTTCTTTCTTGTAATGTTGCTGTCTTTCAGTGGGAGCTGCCTCGGAGTAGAACAGCCTTGCAAAGAACAGAACATGTGGGACGTGCATTTAAAAGCATGAGAGTGAGAGAGAGGTGTGGAATGTACTTCTTGGTCTGGAAGTGCAGTGGTATGAGCAGTGGTGCACAAATGTGCACTGTGCTGTACATTGAGAGATGAAGTATGTGATGCAATAAGCAGTGGTGCACAAATGTGCACTGTGTTGTAACCTGGGTAGAATTATTAATTTCTTACTATTGGCTTTGACATGGCCCTATTTCATCCTGAATGCTAACTCTGCCTGGCTTGAGCTTTATCTGTGTGCAGAGCCAAAACCGCAAGTTGTTTGGGTTAATCACGTTCAAGGATTGATTTGTGAGAGATTGTTTAATGTACCCTGTAAGGCTTTCGTAAGTTTTGTCAAGATAAAGGCTGGAACATGCGAAAATGTAGAGGGGACGTGGGAACTCCTTTCTACCATAGAATGCTTGCTTCGAAGCTGGCCAGTCTCAGTAAGTTTCCTTGGACAGCTAGGAAGACTCTCAAACCTTCTAGTGTGTGTTTTGTGACTATAAAGCTGAGGGTTGTTGACTTAGAAAATGGAATTTCGGAATCCGAATGGGGACGGACGAGTCTACTTTGGTACAGCAGAACACTGGTTGCTGAGACTCTTATCCCCTGCTGTTAAATCCCCCGGTCGGGAGTGGGCTAAGATGCAGTGTTTGCACCAGGTGAAGTGTTGAGTTTTGATTATTGCCATTGTGATGTGTGGTTCCAGTGGCTGTGGTCATTTGATGTGTTTGAACTTTGATTATTGCCATTGTGATGTGTGGCCAGTGGCTTTGATCATTTGAGCTGTTTTTATTGTGATGTGTAAATGAGCCAGAGTGCACATCCAAAGTAATGATTTGATGTATCTAGTGAATATATCTCTTGCAGGACGTCCAGTATATTTTCTTGAGTGTTATCTCATATTATTTGCTCCTTGTGTATTCATTAGTATTATTCATGCATTTAACTGTTGCATTTACAAAGTGTGTTATTATTGCTTGCATATATATATATATATATATATATATATATATATATATATATATATATATATATATATATATATATATTCACTGAAAAAACCATAGGTTATAGACCATATATAGTTAGGAATTAGCATTTACAAAACCTTAATTTACTCGCACAAAACCATAGAAATTCGCATATATAGTTAGTTGCAATAACTATATATCGCGCACCCGCAATCCACTGCTGATGATGTCACATATTACATCATTCATGACATGGTCAGTGACATCACTGATGACATCACTGATGACATCTCAAATGACAACACTGATGACATCTCAAATGACATCACTGATGACATCACTGATGACATCTCAAATGACATCACTGATGAAATCACTGATAACATCTCATTTGACATTACTGATCACATCACTGATGACATCATTCATGTGATAATACGATGAAGCTCTTCAGACTCTAATATAACCTTAGATCCACTCAGTGTAAACAGACACTCACAGACTGTCACTCATCCATGGAGTTACTCACACACCTAGTCAGTCATGCAAAGTATCAATCACACCTCCATTTCCTCAACTATACAGTTATACACACCTTACTAATTCAAACACATACTAACACATATTTACTCTCTTATACAATCCCTGATACAAGTTCACAATGATTCATAAAGCCACTCTCACATTCACTGGCTCTTATGCTCAGTTATTTATATATGTCAACTCTCACATGGACTGTGTTTTACATATGTACTTACTTTGACATGTAGCACTGAGATATCCATTCATTCACCAATACACTCATGCATACAGTCAACCGCCCATGCAGCTGTTTCCACATGCACTTTTGAACCCATACATCTAGTGAATCAACTGCTCACACATCTTTGCACAGAGTCATACACCTCCCAGCCACTCATACACATACTCAGTCTCCCATACAAATACTTGGGCAACCAATGAATATCCCATATAGTTACTCATATAGCTACTGATTAACACATTCAGCAGTTTACAGAACAACAGACATAATAATGCACAAATTAAGACAGTTTAGTCACTAACCCATGCACTCAGTGAGACACATTTATTCACTCTCTCATACAGTCAGTCATGCACCTACTAAATTCTTCATCCAGACACTTATACATCCACTCATTCTTCAATATGTAAGACATATTTAAACACACAGTCACTGGATGATGTCATCAGTGATGTCATCAGTGATGTCACTGACCATGTCATGAATGATGTAATATGTGACATCATCAGCAGTGGATTGCGGGTGCGCGACATATAGTTATTGCAACTAACTATATATGCGAATTTCTATGGTTTTGTGCGAGTAAATTAAGTTTTTGTAAATGCTAATTCCTAACTATAAATGGTCTATAACCTATGGTTTTTTTCAGTGAATTTCAATGGTTTTTTAATAGCAAATATGAAAATCTATAAAATGTCAAGTACATGGTAGGGAAAAACATTTTCGTATTTATGTTGTGCTTTGAACGCTGCCCACCCCCCCTCCTCTTTTCTTTTAAAAAGTGGAAGAAACAAAAAGTATTCCCTTCTATAAATAAACCAAGACTTTTATTTTGTTATGGCAAGGGAACGAAATAGAGAATAAACTATAGTTGGTCACCATGGGGTTTAAAGAAGGGATGGTTCTTCACCAGATTAGATATTTTCCCAGACCCTCATTCTCCAATGTGATGAACTAGGCTAAAATTCTTCTGGTGCCTGCGCCCTGTCACAGAATATCACCCTAAAACATTGAATCTCCCAAACACCAGATTGAGTTGAACCCCAGAGTAAGCCTTATTTCTTCAGGGCCTCAGAATTTCTTTTGCTTTGCTCATGGAAATTGTGGGATATAGGAGAGATAAGGTGTCACCATTAAGAAAGGGTAGTATTTAAATTTGCATATCAATTATGTTAAACCTTTTAGACATATGATATACTAGCTTGAACTTATGCATTACATTTGAAGCCGAATTCAACAGCTTAAGTAAGTAGGTTTTCGTAGTTGTAACTTTAAAAGGTGATCTAGCAAGCTGTAAAGATTTTCTAAAACAGTGGAGCGTATTTAGTTTTTTAATGTACATGTTTATGAAACGATTACACAAATGAAACATTTGTGAGTTTTAAATTTCCGGGGAAGTATACTGCACCAATAGCTTTCTCTGTAGATATTTTTCCATTAACAATCCCAGTTCCATCACCCGCCCAGGATATCACTACTGTTAGTTGTCATTGTTGCTTCTGTTTTAATAAAAAATGTTTTAAGGTGTTTACTGTTTTTGTTGCGATGTATATATTTATAAGTTATTAAAGTGTTATAATCCTACTAATATTTTATCGATTATTGCTCTTTGAGATATTCCCTGTCTACAAACAGAGAAGAATAGGAATATTCTGTCTCCCTTTGCAGATAGTGAAGGATAGGTAATGCGGACTTTTGTCCCCCGTTGTAATCCGTCATGCCTGTTTTTCTCCCCACTGATTGATTGATTGGCTGGACATTTATTGTTCAAGGAATAGTTCTTTCGAGGTATTCTCTGTTTGCAAATAACGTGGAATAGAAATATTCTGTCTAGTCTTTGCAAGTAGTGAAGGGTGGGTAATGCGGACCTTTGTCCCCCGTTGTAATCTGTCATGCCCATCTACTCCCCACTGATTGATAAACTAGTTCCACCCGGACCATTTATTAGAGGTACATCATCTGGCTCAACCGGAGGGTACCCCTAATAAAGAAGACATATGTAAAATACGAAGTAATCACTGTATCCTGTTAAACAGAAACTTTAGCATGAAACACACTTGAAAAGGAAGGGAAAGAAATCGAACAAAATCAGTAGGCGATTGATGAGTTTTTGACTTCGCTAGAAATAAGAAACATGAAAGTGGTGAGAGAAGCCAAGCTTAACGTTACGGCAGCCACGAGGTAGCTAGGCTCCGCCACCCCCCAACTGCTCCAAGCATGTCTGTCCCACCGCCCGCCACGCCCAATAACGATAACATGAAATAGATACAAATCAGCAGATACCTACCCCCATTCCGGAAACTCCCGAAGTGCAACAGGTTCGCGGCTACGCCCATCCGGAAGACGAGGCCTTCGGCACGTGTAGGGCGGGTCCTGCTGGCAGCCGTCGGCCGGGGAGGTCGTCGCGTAAGGTGGGCCAGGAGAGGAGCCGAGGCCGACGGGATCCCTCTTCTTTCTTCAATAATGTCTGCGACAACGGGGGGGGATGTCTTGCACATGCCACCGACCTCCCCCCTGGGCCAGGAGAGGAGCCGAGGCCAACGGGATCCCTCTTCTTTCTTCAATAATGGCTGCAACAACGGGGGGGATGTCTTGACCCCACTTTGACTGATGGTTCATGTCGCCAGTCCCCTCTGCTACCCTTCAACGAAAACTTTTTGACTGCCGAAAGACGTCCCGGTCCAACCACGAGTTGGTGGAGACATTTTGACTATACTTGGACCTTCCTGACCTCACCCAAAATGGCGCCGGTACAAATGAAACTCTCAACTCCTTGTTGTGCCCCGGTTGCTCAGCCTTGATATCATGAGATATGTATGCAGTTTTTAGCACTTGAATTGATATGGGATAAGACTGATTATATGTTCGGACAATGAATTGATCCGGGATGGGTATTGATTATACGTTCGAACAATGAATTGACATGGGACGGGTACTGATTACACGTTCGGACAATGAATTGATATTAAGTTCTAATGCATCATTGATTACTGTATTTATTGAAGGTTCGAATTGTCGACACTTTTGGTACTTGCTCACAATGAATTATCGATATGATTTTGTTGCACTTGTCGCACTTTTTACTATGAAATCAACGACCACTGACTCTGTTATGTTTTCCACAAATAAATACCCCCCCCCATTTACAGTTCCAGCCTGCTCCGTGGCCGGCCCACGGGGTTGTAGGCCCGTATTTGTGCACCAACATTTTTATTAAAGGTTTTTGAAAAAGCAAATGTAGTTGTAACGCGTAGATTGGTAAGTTTCGAATAAATGGCCACTATTTCCGATTTAAAAAAAAAAAAAGGTGAAATGAAGCAGCTCGATTAGTTAAGGGTTAAAAAGTATAGTACGCAGAAACATTGCAAATATGAATGGTCCAGGTTTGTTGTATGTGTTTTTCATTTTTGTACAGCATAAAGCAATCGATAAAGATCCTGGTATTTAGCCTCTACTTTATATGCTACCTGTATCAGGGAAGTTGTTTTAAATGCCCCTAAGCCACCCCGAAGGAATGTCACCTGGCCCCCCTAGTACGAACGAAAACGACCCCGTACCACTGTAGGTTATCTCTCTTCCTCAAAGGAGAGCACGAGCTCGCCCCCACTTTACACCGACTGCCCTTTGTTTTGACCCTCCCCTGCACACGATCCGTAATGCCACACTTGGGCGACCTATGCTATCCACAGGCCTCCGATAATTATCTCTCCCACATTACCGGTCCCCCTGGGCTTAAACACCGAGATGGTAGGGACTGCATCCCGTGGAGATAGGCCGAGTATGTAGTAAGTAAAAGCCTTTTCGGGTTTATGCGCGCTGATGTGTTTTAAACGCTGCCCCCGCCCCTTCTTTTTCCCTCTTTTCTGCAGGTCACTTCGGAACGTCGATTAAAGTACGGAAAAATGGTGACTTAACGGCCGATGGGAGGAGAAAAAGGGTTTGAATATGGTGCCTATACACGACGAGCAAACAATGACTATGTCTCTCTCTGAACCCAGCGCTTGGGAGGGCAGCCTGAAGCAGAAACTTGACGGGTTATTACAGGATGACAAAATATGACTTCGCTTGGCACCCCGAATAATACAACCAAGAATGACGTGCACCAATGAATAAATTCCTACGTTTAACTAAATAGGGAAAGTTTAAGGAATATTCCGAGGTGAGGTTTACCCAAGTACCCTCCGTCTGGAGGACTAGGAATGTTGCCAATGTTTAAGATTTACCACCTCCTTCTCGCACTCTCATAGACATGAAACTCAAAGCTGTCCCATTGTTCTCCCGACTGACACCTACCGTTGCCTCAGCCTGGAAACCCATTCTTAAAGAATGATTCGAAGATCCCCCCTGAGTATTAGCCCGACCAGGTTAGTTCCCGACCAATTGGCAAAGGTGTAAGTATTTGCAACCAAAGCCACCAGCGAAGGCAGCCGACGATACGAGAGAAGAAAAAGGTAAAAAGAGCTCAGCCCCCAGATGAATTAAGTAGGATGCTAAGGATGCACAGCATGCAGGAAGAGATCTTTTTGGCCAGCAACTGTTCTATGTTTTGTGTTGGATTTTTTTTATATAATACATGTACTGTCTCCCCCCGCCCGAGTTTGTGTGTATGTATGTATGTTTTGAAATGACAGGCTCTCCTCATGAGAAATAAAACTCTGTTCTTGTGTTCCTGCTTCCAGCGCCCGTCTCTTTATTTGGTAACCGTTCAAGATGGGAACTAAGTGGCGTCTTGTGCCAGCAGCCTGGGCATCGGTTGTAATCTGGGCTGAATTTTCCTCAGCACGGGGTGTGATTCTCAGGGAAGAGCAGCGCATATGGGAGGAGGTTTATGGCCCATGCATGAGAGAGAGAGCGTGTGTGACCAGTGCATGGGGGAGATGCTTGCGAAGGTGGGGAGCCATGCTGAGGATCGGCGGCGTGCAGAGAGTGGGTCTGGTCAAGGCATCTAAAATGGCTGCCGTACATGACAAAAGTGTGGCATTGTTAAAAAAGCAAGATGGCGCAGACAATGTTTATCAATACGGATTAATTTATAACAATTATTTTTAAAGATATATTTACTCGCACTGACAAAATGGCGGTCGACACTTCCTGATTTCCTTCGAATCGAACGTTAACAGACGTCACGATCGGCGGCGTGCAGAGAGTGGGTCTGGTCAAGGCATCTAAAATGGCTGCTGTGCACGACAAAAGTGTGGCATTGGAAAAAAAGCAAGATGGCGCAGACAATGTTTATCAATACGGATTAATTTATAACAATTATTTTTAACAATATATTTACTCGCAGTGTCAAAATGGCGGTCAACACTTCCTGATTTCCTTCTAATCGAACGTGAACAGACGTCACGCAGCAAAAAAAAAAAAAATGCTCACGCGCAGCCGCTGGAAGACAAGTATCAACATATATGAGCCTCCTCAACCACCCTCAGAAAACATACGGAGTCAGGATACGTCTCCCGTACCCCCTTATACCCATTTCTCACATTATTTTTCCTCCATCTTGTAATTCAATTAAATCGAAACACAAAATGGCGAATTCCCGTTTCGCTACCAGTTTGCGACCCGGTTCGCGAACCGGGAAGCGCTTCTACCGCGAAAAATCAAAATTTTTTTATTTGCCCCACGGGACCCTTTAATAACCCCAACATCATTCCTAGGGGGTCAAGAGGGTCTACCTTCCCCCTTTCATTAAATTTCCCGTTCGTTTTTCTCCTCCTCTTGTCTCTCGATCCTACCGAGAGACAAGATGGCGGCCGCTCCGGACTGTTTAGAATGTTGACAGCACCGGAGAGCCAATCAGCTTTGCTTCGCAAAGTTCCGTAATATATATATATATGTTACCTACTGGCGGTCGCCAGTAGGTATATATAGTTAGGATTTTTTCTCTATGGAACTTTTGAAAATTCTATGTCTAATAACTTTGGCTTTTGTGGACGGAATCGGCTGAAATTTTCAGGAAAATGGCACATTTTGTTTCTGATCAGCCCCTGAAAATTTGGGGGGGTCCGTCAAGGGGGGGCCGAGAAAAAAGGGGGGTCCCAAAACGTGTTTTTCCCATTCATTTTTCTTTAGGGCGTTTGCCGTCACTTTTAGCTCGAACGGCTGAATGGATTCGCACGAAACTTGGCAAAATTGTAGGGACTGTTAGCCCGATGTGCCTTTGCTGGGTCTCAATATATGTGCTCCAGTGGATTTTGAGAAATTAACATTTAAAAAAATGTATATATCTATGACAGCGTCCCGGGTAGCGATCCCGTTCGCGTACTTTTCGCGTTACGGAACTTTGCGAAGCGAAGCTGATTGGCTCTCCGGTGTCTGTCAACATTCTAAACAGTCCGAAGCGGCCGCCATCTATATATATATATATATATATATTACCTACTGGCGGTCGGCAGTAGGTATATATAGTTAGGATTTTTTCTCTATGGGATTTTTGAAAATTCTATGTCTAATAACTTTGGCGTTTGTGGACGGAATTGGCTGAAATTTTCAGGAAAATGGAACATTTCGTTTCTGAGCAGCCCCTGACAATTTGGGGGGGTTTCATCAAGGGGGGGCTGAGAAAAAAGGGGGGTCCCAAAACGCGTTTTTCCCATGTTAATTTCCATAGGGCGGTTGGCCTCACTTTTAACTCGAACGGCTGAATGGATTTGCACGAAACTTGGCAAAATTGTAGGGACTGTTAGCCCGATGTGCCTTTGCTAGGTCTCAATATATGTGCTCCAGTGGATTTTGAGTAATTTAGGTTAAAAAAAGATATATATCTGGGCGGAGCCTAACCACACATCTGATCTGATTGGCTGTCAGCACTTCATCCAAGAAGTGTTGGCAGCCATCTTGGGACCAATATACATGATAGCACCTCATTAAAAAGCATTGTAGTTAATAGAGGGTTTTAGGACTTTAGTTACATTATAAATCATTTGTTGATGGTACCATACTCGTTTTAGGAATTGTGGTGGGTTCTAAGGTGATTTTACCATGTGAAAAAACCTTCTGCTGTGATATCATGAATATTGTTTGAAAGAAAACTAATATCTCATGATTTTCCCACAGTGGTTTGGAAGGGGATCTATAAGCTAAACTGAAAGCATATTTTCTGTAAATTCACATTATCTTTCTCAGTCATGTGAAAATGAAGTCTGAAATTCTCAGTAAAACATGTACATCCAACAAGGACAGAGACTGTCAGTTGATTCCTTTGTGTTCTATTGCAGCCTCCTAGAGTGTTCTAAAGAACAACTAGAGCGCTAACAGTCCTACTTATTACAAAGGTATGGCACACCTGAAGCCATATTGATTGGAATAAAGTGGTAACTCTTAAAACATTTAATTTAAAAAGAAACAACATGAGGGGGTATATTTTGCCATAGAAAGTATGATTAGTGCTGCAGAATGAGAAATTAGGGCACATTTTGAGTGACTTCTCAAATCCTTTTCTATTTCATTAAAACATTCTGACATGCAGTCTCCCAAAATGGCCACCAGAGACAAAAGAGCCCAAATGTAGCCCAAATATCACCCAGATGTAGCCCAAGTATAGCCCAACGACAGAATGTCCCAGAGTGTTCTAAAGAACAACTAGAGCGCTAACAGTCCTACTTATTACAAAGGTATGGCACACCTGAAGCCATCTTGATTGGAATAAAGTGGTAACTCTTAAAACATTTAATTTAAAAAGAAACAACATGAGGGGGTATATTTTGCAATAGAAAGTATGATTAGTGCTGCAGAATGAAAAATTAGGGCACATTTTGAGTGACTTCTCAAATCCTTTTCTATTTCATTAAAACATTCTGACATGCAGTCTCCCAAAATGGCCACCAGAGACAAAAGAGCCCAAATGTAGCCCAAATATCACCCAGATGTAGACCAAGTATAGCCCAATGACAGAATGTCCCAGAGTGTTCTAAAGAACAACTAGAGCGCTAACAGTCCTACTTATTACAAAGGTATAGCACACCTGGAGCCATCGTGATGGGAATAAAGTGGTAACTCTTAAAACATTTAATTTAAAAAGGAACAAAATGAGGGGGTATATTATGCAATAGAAGGTATTATTAGTGCTGCAGAAAGAAAAATTAGAACACATTTTGAGTGACTTTTCAAATCCTCTTCTATTTCATTAAAAAATTCTGACATGCAGTCTCCCAGAATGGCCACCAGAGACAAAAGAGCCCAAATGTAGCCCAAATATCACCCAGATGTAGCCCAAGTATAGCCCAATGACAGAATGTCCCAGAGTGTTCTAAAGAACAACTAGAGCGCTAACAGTCCTACTTATTACAAAGGTATGGCACACCTGAAGCCATCTTGATTGGAATAAAGTGGTAACTCTTAAAACATTTAATTTAAAAAGGAACAAAATGAGGGGGTATATTTTGCCATTTGAATTATGATTAGTGCTGCAGAAAGAAAAATTAGGGCACATTTTGAGTGACTTCTCAAACCCTCTTCAATTTCATTAAAAAATTCTGACATACAGTCTCCCAAGATGGCCACCAGAGACAAAAGAGCCTAAATGTAGCTCAAATATCACCCAGATGTACCCCAAGTATAGCCCAATGACAGAATGTCCCAGAGTGTTCTAAAGAACAACTAGAGCGCTAACAGTCTTACTTATGACAAAAGTATGGCACACCAGAAGCCATCTTGATTGGAATGAAGTGGTAAGTCTGAAAACACTCAATTTAAAAAGGAACAACATGAGGGGGTTAATTTTGCCATAGAAAGTATGATTAGTGCTTCAGAAAGAAAAATTAGGGATCATTTTGAGTGACTTCTCAAATCCTCTTCTATTTCATTAAAAAAATTATGACATGCAGACTGAAACATGCACTTTGAATACCAGCAGCAGACGTCCCTGGTGAGCAGTAGCTTTACTACAGTGATCTAATGTGCATCTAGAGTGCTAACATTCAGAATTTATGGCAAATGTGTGACACATCTGAATGCCTTCTTGATGGAACCAAAGTAAACAAGCATTGAAAATGCAATAGATCTCGCCCTCGTTTAAGTTAAAGCCATTCTGTTTGTAATGAGGTGGCTTTTTAGCTTTGCTTTTATTAGTGTTTTTTCAACTTTCATGTAAATAACATGCATCTGTATGCATATAAGTATATGTATGCATGCATTTATGTTTGTATTTATATAGATATACAGATGATATATGTTTATATATGTATGTATATATATATATTCACTGAAAAAACCATAGGCTATAGACCATATATAGTTAGGAATTAGCATTTACAAAACCTTGAAAATTCACTGAAAAAACCATAGGTTATAGACCATATATAGTTAGGAATTAGCATTTACAAAACCTTGAAAATTCACTGAAAAAACCATAGGTTATAGACCATATATAGTTAGGAATTCGCATTTACAAAACCTTATTTTACTCACACAAAACCATGAAATTCCATATATAGTTAGTTGCACTAACTATATATCGCGCACCCGCAATCCACTGCTGATGATGTCACATATTACATCATTCATGACATGGTCAGTGACATCACTGATGACATCACTGATGACATCTCAAATGACATCACTGATGACATCACTGATGACAACATCCAGTGACTGTATGTTTCTGTAAAGTTAAAATATGTCTTACATATTGAAGAATGAGTGGATGTATAAGTGTCTGGATGAAGGATTTAGTAGGTGCATGACTGACTGTATGAGTGAGTGATTAAATGTGTCTCACTGAGTGCATGGGTTAGTGACTAAACTGTCTTAATTTGTGCATCATTATGTCTGTTGTTCTGTAAACTGTTGCATGTGTTGATAAGTAGCTATATGAGTAACTATATGGGTTATTGATTGGTTGCCCAAGTATTTGTATGGGAGACTGAGTGTGTGTGTGGGTGGCTGGGAGGTGTATGACTCTGTGCATAGATGTGTGAGCAGTTGATTCACTAGATGTATGGTTTCAAAAGTGCATGTGGAAACAGCTGTATGGGCGGTTGACTGTGTGCATGAGTGTATTGGTGAGTGAATGGATATCTCAGTGCTACATGTCAAAGTAAGTACATATGTAAAACACAGTACATGTGAGAGTTGACATATATAAATAACTGTGCATAAGAGCCAGTGAATGTGTGAGTGGCTGTATGGATCATTGTGAACTTGTATCAGGGATTGTATAAGAGAGTAAATATGTGTTAGTATATGTTTGAATAAGTAAGTTTGTATAACTGTATAGTTGAGGAAATGGAGGTGTGATTGATTCTTTGCATGACTGACTAGGTGTGTGAGTAACTCCATGGATGAGTGACAGTCTGTGAATGTCTGTTTACACTGATTGTATCTAAGGTTATATTAGAGTCTGAAGAGGTTCATCGTATTATCACATGAATGATATCATCAGTGATGTGATCAGTAATGTCAAATAAGATGTCATCAGTGATGTCATCAGTGATGTCATTTGAGATGTCATCAGTGATGTCATTTGAGATGTCATCAGTGATGTCATCAGTGATGTCACTGACCATGTCATGAATGATGTAATATGTGACATCATCAGCAGTGGATTGCGGGTGCGCGATATATAGTTAGTGCAACTAACTATATATGGAATTTCAATGGTTTTGTGTGAGTAAAATAAGGTTTTGTAAATGCGAATTCCTAACTATATATGGTCTATAACCTATGGTTTTTTCAGTGAATATATATATATATATATATATATATACAGTTGCAATAGTATGGAAACATTGAAAGTATTTTGTCTGTTTCTATCACATGTGATGGCACTTTGCACTTTAAATGGGTGATCAGCCCTCGTGACGATGTCATGTGATCAAGGCTATCTCTAGCCGAAACGCGTCATGGCGGACTGGTGCTGGGCTAACATTCAATAAAAGAAAATTTGCACCATCTTTGGGTCTTGCTAGTTCCTGTTTTGCTGATTGGCTGAATTTGCTGCATTGGTTAAATCTTGGGAGCGCCACATACCTCGTATTTTAGCCGAGAGAGCTTCCCCGGCTTCTGCGAGACCCCTCCACGTTCTGGGCAAGCTGCGGCAAGAAGCTACGTTCCTCTTGGAATTTTTTCAAAAACTCCGTGTTGGAGACGCCGTCACGCCCCAGGGACAAACGGATCTGCTTGCTGGCCGCTTCCGAGGAAAGACCGGAAGTAGTTCGGGGGCTTCAGACCAGCGTTGGTTGGTCCAGAAATCCTGAGCTCACTGTGCGAGTACCGGGAGCGGCTGCTCTACCAGACTGCAACATCCCCTGTGTGGAGTTCCGGAATCATTTTCGTGCTGCATTGTCGGTAGGAACGTTTCTGTGTGTGCCTGCTTGTAATCTTGCCCACTGTTGCACTATGTCCGCGGACACGTTAAGGGGGCGCATGGAGGCGTCCAAGGGCATGTTTACGGACCCCCCGGCTGGGGAGTCTGCTACAAATCCCAGTTCAAATGCTGCACCCGAGCAAAGCTCTGGAATAAAAGAACTGTTCAAACGCTTAGAGAAATGCAGCAAAAGCGAACAATCTAAGTGGTGGGAGCATATCTCGTTGTCAGGCTATCTGGAGGTGGGACGCGTGCCACGGGGTTTGCGCATCCTACTAGCCCCTTCGAATGAGAAACCCGACCCCCAGATGCTAGCGGATTGGGCGCAATGCAATTTGGAAAATTCCAAACGCCTAATGGGTATTCTTATTCAATATGCCGAAAGCGATAGAGTCAAATTGCTTGAGGAAATTGATACAATCAACGCAGAAATTGACAAATTTCCTCCCTCTGCTGAAATAACGAAATACAGAGATGAAATGAATATTAGGCTCAAACGCGAGGAAGACATCATTAAGAAGAGAAAGGCATACAAGTTTCAGCGTGATAGACTGGATTATGAGAACGGCCAGATCTTCACGTTCGCTAAAAGATATGACAAAACAAACAGCGACGCAGCAATGATGCTCTGAATACCAATCCCACCACTAATTCTAATACTGGCACAACTTCAGAACAAGACAAATTGAAACATCTTCAGTTTCAGGGGATAGTTCACAATATGAAAGTGAATCTGACTCAGAGGCTAGGCGTCAGCAAATGTTGGGGTTTCGCAAATTTACTCCAGCGCAGGAGATGGAAATGGTCCAACAGGACCGAAAACTAACCCTATGTTCTGGAGCTCAGGCAGCCGCCGCCAGCGCAACAACAGGAAACGCGGTGAGAGGCGGAAAAGCAACAAACGCCGCAAACGCAGGTGGCAGGCCAAAGAAGCAGTGTTCCAGAAAGCAGTGGAACAAAGCACAATCACCTCAGCCTCAACAGTAGTAACAACAGAGACTTTTCATCCTGACGCCCAAGCAGTCATTAATTTATCGGACACTATTCTGACTCCTAAGGAAACTTCCATATTATCGTTGGGTCTGTCTTACAGTCCTAAAGGAGATTTTGACTATGCAACTACCAAAATAGACATATTCAAGTTTGTGCGTAAACTCAAACTTCGCAAACATTTTGCAATGCACACTGGATCAGATCGGAATTCTGCCAATACAATTCAAGTAACTGCTCCTACAACAAATGCATCGAGTGGTGATAGTGACACTGTAACGTTAGGAGCAGCCTTGACACAAGAATTATTGGAACTCCAGTAAGAGGAATTGTGTCCAACTACAGAGAGCCAGACAGCACTTGGCGGTGAACCTTTACTGACTGCCTGTTCAACCCATTTCAAAATAAAATCCAAATTCTGTCCCCTGATGCTAAAAGACAATGTAGACATTTTTCATGACCGTGTCACCTCACAACTAAAGGAGCTACAGATCAAGACTGCCAACTCAACTAAGCGCTACAACCATAGAGACAGAGAATACCACACTTTGATTAAAAAGCTCAGAGCGAACAAAAATTTGGTGATCAGACAATCGGATAAAGGGGGTAACGTGGTCTTATGGCCGCGCAAGATGTACTTGGAGGAAGCCCATGAACAACTCAACGATAGGGAATGCTACAGACGCATCTCTATGCAGGAGGCTTTGAAGGCCAGGAATGAAATCTATCTTAAACTGTCTGCCTGGAGAAGCAAGGGCTTGATTTCAATGGATGAATATAAGTTCCTCAAAAAAGATTACCCTGTCATGCCGGTTATCTATTTCATTCCAAAATACATACAAATTTACAACAACCCCCGGGCAGGCCCATAATATCTGCTTGTAACAGCCTGCTGGAAAATAGGAGCAGATATATTGATTTCTTCCTACAGGACTATGTAAGAGGCCTACCATCTTTCATTCTGGACACCAGTGATCTATTGAGAAAAATTCAGGATTTCAGATGGAGCCCTAATTATGTTCTGGTATCTATGGACGTTACATCGCTTTATACCAGCATATTCCACATCGACGGCTTGAAGGCTATACAACATTTAATTGGGAAAAGAGACACTTGTTTCCAGGATCATTCAAGAATGTTGTTAGATATGATCACTATCTGTCTTGAGAACAATGTTTTTTTGTTTGCTAACCAGCTTTTTTTACAGACCAGGGGCGTGGCAATGGGGGCCTGCTTCTCTCCCAGTTACACCTGTCTTCATATGGGGTACTGGGAGGAGCAGGTCCTGATGAGACAACATGCTGCCACCATGAATTCCAATGTAAAACTTTGGTTAAGATACATAGACGACCTGGTGTTTGTATGGGATGGGACTGAAGTAGGGGTCATTGAATTCATAAAGGAATTGAATGATAACAACCTGAACATTCAATTCACTAGTACCCTCAGCAAACAGTCCATCGTGTTCTTGGATGTGGAGATCTTTGTCCATGAAGGTAGCCTTCAGACAAGATTATATCGTAAGCCCACAGCAGGGAACACATTGCTACATGCGGATAGTCAACATCCAGCACCTCTGAGAAGCAGTATCCCCTATGGGGAGATGCTTCGTATTCGGAGAATATTTAGCAATGAATATGAATGCCGGCTGGCACAGTCCCTCTGTAGGGCTCGATTCATTCAACGGGGCTATAAAACAGAGACTATAGACAATGCTATCAAGAGAGCCAACAAGATTGATAGGGTTACACTCCTGGGCTCAGGTAGTGTTCAACTAAAGCCTTCCACTGAGAAGTCATGTGAAGAAACCAGACTTATAATGGCATACAATAACCAACATAAAAGTATCCATAAAATAGTCAAAGACAATTGGTTCTTAGTTTCTAGTGATCCTATTATTGGCCCACTCTTGACCAAACATCCCAGCATTACCTATCGTAAAGCCCGCTCAATGCAAGATAGTCTTGTTTCTAGCAGCCCTGAGGTGATTTCTGGATCATGGCTCAGTGAGAGCAAAGGCTTTTTAAGGTGCTCTACCTGTAAAGCTTGCAAACACGGTATCAGTAAAACGGAGGTCTTTACCCCTCTATCACCTTTTCCAATTAAAATCAAACAGAAATTAAACTGCAAATCTGAGTTTTTAGTTTATGTTCTGGAGTGCCCGTGCGGGTTGAGATATGTAGGTAGCACTCGACCACAAGTGCACAAGCGAATATTTCAGCATCTGCGAGCTATCACCCACGCAGATGCGACATATCCTGTAGCCAGGCATTTTGAGAGAAAACATGGAAAAGATGCATCTTTGTTAAGGTATTTTGCGATATATTGTGTTCCTCCCCAGAGGAGGGGCGGTGATAGGGAGTCCCTATTATGCAAATTGGAGACTCGCTATATAATATTACTCGACACTAAGGCACCGCAAGGTCTCAATATTGGGGAGGATTGCCACACCTATCTCTAAGTACCAAGATACCTTCTGTTGCCAGCTTTCTGCACCTTATATGATCAAATTATGTAATGAAGTCTGTCCCCCTTTTTCTGAACTGTGGATCAGTAAGTTTAATTGTTTAACATGTTCCCTATACCCTCCATGACCTTTGTAGTTCCATTGTTTTTGATTTATCATCACTTTCACTTTCTAGGTAGCACTTTATTGCCATTACAATGTTTTGCACTAACAGCGTATTTGCACAATTAATAGTCTCTACCTCAGGTTTTTTGCATATGCCCACTTGGGCATTATTGCACATTGTTTTGATTCCATGTCAACGGAACATTACAATTAGAGCATATTTTGCACAATTTTTTGGAATTTTAATGGTTATATTTTATTTGTATATAACTATTTATTCGGCTTTTAACTTTTATAACATTTTAAAAGTTTGTTGTAGCCGTTGCCATGTATAATCATATGCATTATTTTTACCTGAGAGTCATTTCCTGGTCGATGTTAATTGTATTGTATTTACTGCAATTTTAGATCAAATTTTGACACTATGTGCAATACCGGCATTTATGCCGTAATGTATCAGTTGCAATAGTATGGAAACATTGAAAGTATTTTGTCTGTTTCTATCACATGTGATGGCACTTTGCACTTTAAATGGGTGATCAGCCCTCGTGACGATGTCATGTGATCAAGGCTATCTCTAGCCGAAACGCGTCATGGCGGATTGGTGCTGGGCTAACATTCAATAAAAGAAAATTTGCACCATCTTTGGGTCTTGCTGGTTCCTGTTTTGCTGATTGGCTGAATTTGCTGCATTGGTTAATTCTTGGGAGCGCCACATACCTCATATATATATATATATATATATATATATATATATATATATATATATATATTACCTACTGGCTATCGCCAGTAGGTATATATAGTTAGGATTTTTTCCCTATGGGATTTCTGAAAATTCTATGCCTAATAACTTTGGCGTTTGTGGACGGAATCGGCTGAAATTTTCAGGAAAATGGCACATTTTGTTTCTGAGCAGCTCCTGGAAATTTGGGGGGGGTTCGTCAAGGGGGGGCTGGGAAAAAAGGGGGGTCCCAAAACGCGTTTTTAACATTGAGTTTTCCATAGGGCGGTTGGACTCACTTTTAGCCCGAACGGCTGAATGGATTTGCACGAAACTTGGCAAAATTGTAGGGACTGTTAGCCCGATGTGCCTTTGCTAGGTCTCAATATATGTGCTCCAGTAGTTTTTGAGAAATTAACGTTCAAAACAAGATATATATCTGTAACAGCGCTCCGGGCAGCGATCCGGTCCGCTTACTTTTCGCGAAACGGAACTTTGCGCGCAGAAAGCTGATTGGCTCTCCGGTGTCTGTCAACATTCTAAACAGTCCGAAGCGGCCGCCATCTTATCTCTCGGTAGGATCGAGAGAGAAGAGGTGAAAAACGAAGAGGGAATTTATTGAAAGGGTGCAAGGTATACCCCTCTTGACCCCCTAGGATTGTTGTTGGGGTTATTAAAGGGTCCCGTGGGGAAAATAAAAAAAAAATTATTTTTCACGGTAGAAGCGTTTCCCGGGCCGTGAACTGGGCCGCAAACTGGTAGCGAAACGGGAATTCGCCATTTTGTGCTTCGTTTTAATTGTTTAGAGACAAAAATTATCGCTGCACATCGGCCACAATGCATGAATATCGTTGAAAAGTCAGCGATATTCATGCATTATCCAGCAAATGCTCTTAGCCATGTTATCCACCTTCCATTGGATAACAGAAAGCTGATTGGCTCTCCGGTGTCTGTCAACATTCTAAATAGTCCGGAGCGGCCGCCATCTTATCTCTCGGTAGGATTGAGAGAGAAGAAGAGGTGAAAAACGAAGGGGGAATTTATTGAAAGGGGGCAAGGTATACCCCTCTTGACCCCCTAGGAATGTTGTTGGGGTTATTAAAGGGTCCCGTGGGGAAAATAAAAAAAAATTGATTTTTCACGGTAGAAGCGCTTCACGGGCCGCGAACTGGGCCGCAAACTGGTAGCGAAACGGGAATTCGCCATTTTGTGCTTCGTTTTAATTGTTTAGAGACAAAAATTATCGCCGCACATCGGCCACAATGCATGAATATCGCTGAAAAGTCAGCGATATTCATGCATTATCCAGCAAATGCTCTTAGCCATGTTATCCACCTTCCATTGGATAACATGGCTAAAAACCGCTCTGTGCGTGAGCTTTTTTTTTTTTTTTTTTTTGCTGCGTGACGTTTGTTAACGTTCGATTCGATGGAAATCAGGAAGTGTTGAACACCATTTTGTCACTGCGAGTAAATATTTTGTTATAAATGAATCCTTATTGATAAACATTGTCTGCGCCATCTTGCGTTTTTGTCCAATGCCACAATTTTGTCGTGCACGGCAGCCATTTTAGATGCCTTGACCAGGGCCACTCTCTGCACGCCGTCGATTCTCAGCATGGCTCCCCACCCTCGCAAGAATCTCCCCCACGCACTGGTCACCCCGCTCTAGCGAAACGGGAATTCGCCATTTTGTGCTTCGTTTTAATTGTTTAGAGACAAAAATTATCGCCGCACATCGGCCACAATGCATGAATATCGTTGAAAAGTCAGCGATATTCATGCATTATCCAGCAAATGCTCTTAGCCATGTTATCCACCTTCCATTGGATAACAGAAAGCTGATTGGCTCTCCGGTGTCTGTCAACATTCTAAATAGTCCGGAGCGGCCGCCATCTTATCTCTCGGTAGGATTGAGAGAGAAGAAGAGGTGAAAAACAAAGGGGGAATTTATTGAAAGGGGGCAAGGTATACCCCTCTTGACCCCCTAGGAATGTTGTTGGGATTATTAAAGGGTCCCGTGGGGAAAATAAAAAAAAATTGATTTTTCACGGTAGAAGCGCTTCACGGGCCGCGAACTGGGCCGCAAACTGGTAGCGAAACGGGAATTCGCCATTTTGTGCTTCGTTTTAATTGTTTAGAGACAAAAATTATCGCCGCACATCGCCCACAATGCATGAATATCGCTGAAAAGTCAGCGATATTCATGCATTATCCAGCAAATGCTCTTAGCCATGTTATCCACCTTCCATTGGATAACATGGCTAAAAACCGCTCTGTGCGTGAGCTTTTTTTTTTTTTTTTTTTTGCTGCGTGACGTTTGTTAACGTTCGATTCGATGGAAATCAGGAAGTGTTGAACACCATTTTGTCACTGCGAGTAAATACTTTGTTATAAATGAATCCTTATTGATAAACATTGTCTGCGCCATCTTGCGTTTTTGTCCAATGCCACAATTTTGTCGTGCACGGCAGCCATTTTAGATGCCTTGACCAGGGCCACTCTCTGCACGCCGTCGATTCTCAGCATGGCTCCCCACCCTCGCAAGAATCTCCCCCACGCACTGGTCACCCCGCTCTCTCTCTCATGCATGGGCCATATACTTCCCCCCATCTGCGCTGCTCTTCTCTGAGAATCACACCCTGTGCCCGCTCGACACCTCCCTTTCACCCTATTCACTACCGCACCCTCTGACACTTCTCTTCCTCTGTGTCCGATTGTCCAGGCCGGACCTAGGCTATCACCTAGCCCTGCGGATGTAGTTTATGGCTCCAGCTGTAGAGTATCCAGACATGCCAACCCTCCCGATTCAGGTGTGAGACTACTGATTTCAGTGCTAGTCTTTCGCTTCCCGATTCCTGCAAGGAAAAACCCGGGGGCATATTTCCAACAGCTAGCGGTAATTTTTGTCTCTAACTTGTTTAGAGACAATAATTATCGCCGCACTTCGGCGAATTTTATCGCACATAAACCTTGCTATTAGCAAGGTTTATCGCAAATGCGATAAAAAACGGCCGCAATGCATGAATATCGCTGAAAAGTCAGCGATATTCATGCATTAGTCAGCAAATGCTCTTAGCCATGTTATCCACTTCCCATTGAACAAGCGCATGGTCTTTTAAAGATTTGTGAAGTACTCGGGGCGGCGGTGTGTGTGTGTCCTCTTTCAGGAGCGGGCGGGGGGGCACTGGCAGCAATTTGCAGGCCAGGCAGTGTTCAACACGTGCATCACCTTTTCTCTGCCTGCTATTGCGCTCCATTCTTCGGAAAGGTAAGAAAAAGAACGTGCATTTGAGTTTGAAATGTCCGATCTTGTAGTAGTACACTTGCAAAGCCCACACATGACAATAACCCGATTCAAGGCCCCATTCTCCCGATTTTTAAAAAAAATATAGTACTCCAAGACAGTTACATTTTAAAACTTTATTAATATTTAAATATAACGAACGCAACAAAAACTGTAAATATATTTAACCATTTTTTGAAATTAACCAGAACTATAACGATAACAACAACAACAACAATAATATAACTTTTATGCCTAAATTACGCAAACATTTAGCTAATCTGCTAAAGGGGGGAGTCGCCATTTCTTTACAATAATCAATAATGAAAAATCCACATCAATAGGGTTGCCCGTTTTCTCGATGCAGCACTATAGTGCAATATACACAGCACCTGGGGTGTCAAGAGTGAACAGGTCTTTCTTTGTTCCTTAAGATGTTATCTCCGAGAATGCTGATGCATTGGTGTCTGTACACTTCTTTGTCAATTCTGTCAAGATGATAACTGCTTTATAAACCGACGATATCTTTGTTTCGTCATTAGTGTTAAGTGTGTCTGAAACTACAGTGCCCTTCTGTTTTTTTTTCTTCAGGCTCTACAGAGTTTTGTGTGTTGTTCTTTTGAGCGACAATTATTCCAGAGGTTTCAGGTTCACTTGTTTTGTTCTGCAGTGAGTTAACAGCTTTAGAGAGTTCATGTTTATTTGCTATGTCCTGCTGTTCGTGAACTGCTTCAGAGACGTCAGCCTCATTTTTTATGTTTCAGTAGATCCTGGACCTGCCCGGCCGCGCCCAAAATGGCGCCGGTGTAAATGGGACTCGTAACTGCTTGTTCTGTACTGGTTGCCCAACCTTGATATCACGAGATACATATGCAGTTTTGAAGCACATGGCGGAGGCTTGTCTGCTGTAGTGGGGCGTCCCTTTATCGTTTCAGTCGCCATTCCGCCCGCTTTTGCTACACTGTGCCTCATCCGCCATTCAGCTGTTTACCGCCCGCTCTTACGGCTACAGCGTCTCGCTCACCATGTAGTTGAGTTGTTCCCACTCTTGCGGTGCAGCGGTAGGCGGCTGCCACAGGACTCTTAAAATGGCGGCCGGCTCTTCGGATTTGGGCCTGGTCCAGTAAAATGGCCCTGGGACACCTTGGAACTCGGACGCTTGTCTGCCAGGGCTTGGGTTCCATTCTCGAAAGCGTCCCCTCAGCCTTGAAGATTGTACAAAAGTCTTGGGGGCCCTCGACTCCCGCAGGCTTCCGGTGGGGAGCGGCTGCCATGATTTCTTGCGGAATGGCCACGACGGAGCTACGAGATGGTGGTGCTCTCATGGTGACGCCAGCTTCAGTCTGAAACATCCAGAAACAAGGTGGGGCTTTCATCGTTTGGGGAAAAAAAATGTTTTAATCCAATGAAAAGTGTTATTTTTAGGTCACATGACCTAGTCTTACATAATTAGGAAAAGAAAAGTAAAATGAACCAATGAAAAGTTTTATTAACAAGTCACATGACCTGTTATGCTTACGTTACGCGCTGCGCGGCGCGCTCTGGATCGTTTCCGGGAAGCTGCGCCTTGCGCACCGGAGCACTTCCGGGTGCGCTAACGCGTCGCGTCATATGACGCATTACGCGACAATGCAGGTGCAGAATATAGTCAAAATGTCTCCACCAACCAGCGGTCGGAATTCCACCGCTTTCAGCAGTCCAAAAAGTTCGGTCAAATCTTAAGAGCGGGAGCAACTCAACTACATGGTGAGCGAGACGTTGTAGTCGCAAGAGCGAGCGGTAAACAGCTGAATGGCGGAAGAGGCACAGAGTACCAAAAGCGGGCGGAATGGCAACTAAAACGGTAAAGGGGCGCCCTACGACAGCGTGTCTTCAGGTGAAACGGATTGTGGGACAAGGTCCAGAATGAAAGATTCTTCAAAAGGGAAAAAATTCCGCCGGACCCCGGGAGCCGGCCGCCTATGCCGGGGGCGATCTCAGGCCTCACCAGGGCAACACGACTTGGGGAGGGGGCAGGAGCCAAGCGCCCCCTCTCAGTCCGCGCCATCTCACCGCCCCTCGGGGGCCTCCGTCAAGCGGTTTAGGGAGGCACCGTATCACATTGTTTTCCAATGCAGTCAGGTCCACAAATGGACCCCACTTACTTTGAATAGTGAAGCTGCAGCAGGTGCCAATAAGGTTTAAACAGTGTTACAAGACCTGCTTAGAATTCTGAAGTATGGCACTCAATAACCAAGACTTATGCCATTTATGTAAGGCAGTGACATGGAAGCAACTCAGGGACAAAAAGCATGAACGAACATTCACGTATGAAAATCTTATTTGGAGAAGGGGTAGAATCCAAACGGCCCCTGCCAGTTCGCGCCACTACACCGTATGTGGAAAATCTGAAGCCATCATTCTACAAACTCTCAACGCTTGTTATCAGTGCATGAGTTTCATGCTCGATCGATTGAGCTAGCCGGATCGGGCAATAAAAAGTATAAAATAGTTATGTAAATAGTTATTTAATAAAATGTTTTATTCTGTTTCTTTGGTGGTGTGTTGTGTATATTTATAATATTTGCATAGGGTTTGCCGTTATTTTGGGCGGTGTGGGTGGCGGAGTCGAGCTGTTTTGCAGCCCTCATGGTGTGGAGCTCAATTCATTTCACTATTTTCGTATTTCTCATGAAGGGTTATTCCTAATGTTTGTATTTTACCGAGGTTAAAAAGAGATCCAATTAGTGGCCTACTGATTTTGCTCGATTACTTTTATTTTTTTACACGATTTTTCACTATCTGCAAAGACTAAACAGAGTATTGCGACTTTGTGCTTGTTTGTAAATAGAGAATGATCCAAAGAGAACCAATTGTAAAACAGTAAATGCTTGGATAATAATCAATCAAATGGAGAGACAAGCAGGTACGACGGATTACAACAGGGGTAAAGGTCTGCGTTAACTACCGTTCACTATCTGCAAAGAGAGAGTACTACTAAGAGAAAAGAGGGGAGTGGGGAGGGGGGGCAGCGTTCAAAGCACATCAGCGTGCATAAACACGAAAACGTTTTTACCTATCACGTACTTGACATTTGACAGCTTTTGATGTTTGCTATTAAAAAACCATTGAAATTCACAGAAAAAACCATAGGTTATACTCCATATATAGTTAGGAATTTGCATTTACAAAACCTTGAAAATTCAATGAAAAAACCATTGGTTTTAGGCCATATATAGTTAGGGATTTGCATTTAGAAAACCTTATTTTACTCGCATAAAACCATTGAAATTCCATATATAGTTATAAGCGCTAACTATATATCGCGCACCCGCAATCCACTGCTGATGATGTCACATATTACATCATTCATGACATGGTTAGTGACATCACTGATGACATCACTGATGACATCTCAAATGACATCACTGATGACATCACTGATAACATCTCATTTGACATGACTGATCACATCACTGATGATATCATTCATGTGATAATACCATGAATCTCTTCAGACTCTAATATAACCTTAGATACAATCAGTGTAAACAGACAGTCACTCATCCATGGAGTTACTCACACACCTAGTCAGTTATGCCAAAAATCAATCACACCTCCATTTTCTCAACTATACAGTTATACACACCTTACTTATTCAAACATATACTAACACATATTTACTTTACTCTCTTATACAATCTCTGATACATGTTCACAATGATCCATACAGCCACTCACACATTCACTAGCTCTTATGCACAGTTATTTATAGATGTCAACTCTCACATGTACTGTGTTTTACATATGTACTTAATTTGACATGTAGCACTGAGATATCCATTCACTCACTAATACACTCATGCACAGTCAACCGCCCATACAGCTGTTTCCACATGCAGTTTTGAATCTATACATATAGTGAATCAACTACTCACACATCTATGTACAGAGTCACACACCTCCCAGCCACCCATACACACACACTCAGTTTCCCATACAAATACTTGGACAACCAATCAATAACCCATACAGTTACTCATATAGCTACTGATCAACATATGCAGCAGTTTGTAGAACAACAGATATAATGATGTACAAATTAAGACAGTTTAGTCACTAACTCATGCCCTCAGTGAGACACATTTAATCACTCACTCATACAGTCAGTCATGCACCTACTAAATCCTTCATCCAGACACTTATATATCTACTCATTCTTCAATATGTAAAACATATTTTAACTTTACAGAAACATACAGTCACTGGATGTTGTAATCAGTGATGTCATCAGTGATGTCATTTGAGATGTCATCAGTGATGTCATCAGTGATGTCACTAACCATGTCATGAATGATGTAATATGTGACATCATCAGCAGTGGATTGCGGGTGCGCGATATATAGTTAGCGCTTATAACTATATATGGAATTTCAATGGTTTTATGCGAGTAAAATAAGGTTTTCTAAATGCAAATCCCTAACTATATATGGCCTAAAACCAATGGTTTTTTCATTGAATTTTCAAGGTTTTGTAAATGCAAATTCCTAACTATATATGGAGTATAACCTATGGTTTTTTCTGTGAATATATATATATATATATATATATATATATATATATTTATGAATTTGTTCCTAGGATAGTTAGCACAACTTACATATACAGATGGTTTTATTATTTATGTATTTAGAACTGTGAAAATAGACTGTATTTATATGCAGGAATTGTTGGGCGCATTCATGCCTGTATATATTTTCCCAATATGAATTCATTCATAACACATGATTTTAGATGCTGATTAATGACACCAAGATTGGATTGCCTCTGTTTTATGTATCGAATTGCCGATTTACACGAAGTATTTCTTCCTTGTTTACTATCACATGGTGTTCACCTTAGCATATATAAAAAATGGCACAAGAGAGCAAGACTATCTGTAAGAAAGGGCAACTGCCCGAAACGCGTCAGACCGTGAGCTCTGTCAACCTTGTTTTAATAAACATCCTTGCCTGAAACTGGGATTTGTGTGGTCTCTGTTCGCCAAGCCGGCTGCTGGAGGTGTAGGGACCATTGAACTTGGACTATATATATATATATATATATATATATATATATATATATATATATATATATATATACAGTGTATGTGTGTGTGTGTTTTTGAATGTGATTCATTTTGGCATCTGGGAAAGTCTTTCTGTTAGAGAGCTTTGCATGAATAAACCCCAAGTCTTATTCTAAAAAGAGAGTCTTTGCAATATGTAAATAAGCATGGGCGTAAAATCCGTTTCGTGGGCGAATTTGCGGATTTTTGACAATTTCACAATCCGCAAATTGCACAGATTTAACCAATAATCTGCAAATTCGCAAGCTACGAAGTATTTTGCTTGGTCGCGCTTGAAAAATACAATATCGCGCGCGCGGCATTGACTTACTGTGATTCTGAGTCCGCCGAGTTGTTTTTCTCCTGGTTTTGCGTGTGCTGCGCCATTTTTGATCTTGCTACGTGATCGCGCAAGAGTTTTTTTAACGCAATTACGTTATCTCGGCTTGCCATCTTGCACAGCGAGAGTTTGACAACGCGAGTACGTCATAAAGGCCCGCGATCACGCATTGCTGGAGTAAACAATGCCGAACATGTAGATGCGGCGCAAAAATTGCAATTCTGCACAAGAAATCCACCGGAGGAAGCATAAACCTTGTGAAAATGAAGATTTTAATCAGAATAACTCCTCAGATTGAAATTTGGCTGCACTTTTTGGTGCAGGAGTCCATTTGTTTGGGTGGGGTGGGAAGAAGGAAGTGCCCCAAGATCTACAACTTACTGTTCCTGTCCAGCAGGCTCCTCCCAGTGCTTTGTCCATGTCCTGGTCACTTTTCATTTGGCTGTGGAGCTGGAAGGATTACTTTTTGTGACTGCTGCTGGATATTTGTATTTGAGGACTTTTTAGACTTTGGAGTTTGGATCACTTTTGGACTTGAGATTTTACAAGTAAGTTGGTGTTGTTATTTTGGGGCATTGCAGTTGAGGCAACTACAGTTCTAAAACTTTTTTCACAACTTTAACAAAATATATATTGTGGTGAGTATCCACAGTATCCAGTAGGCCCAGGGTTAGTCATGGGTGCATGATACAACTGTTTCTGTGATTTTTTTTTAACTTAATCCTCATTTATGTCATGGAATTTTAGCTCACTGTTATATGTTTTTTTTTTTAATTTTGGGGTGCCTGTAAAGCATCACTAGCCAGTAGGCCCAGGTGTAGTGAGTGGTGCATGGACCTAGTCTATCTATGGGGTGTCTTGAATTTAAATATCATTGAGGGCATGGATGGCATTGGATTGTTGTGATTTTTGTGTGTTTTTTGACTTTTTGGGGTGTTGTTGGGGCCTAGCCATGTGGTTAGGGGCCATTTTGAGGCCTGGTACAGGCCGGGCCTGGCCATGTGGTGGGGGTCAAGGGGCCATTTTGAAGCCAGGCAGTGTGCTCAGGCCTGCACCAAGTTTGCCTTGCTTTCAACCACTATTCCCAGGGGTATTCAGTGGTGCATGGGCCTAGTCTTTCTGTGGGGTGTCTTGAATTTAAACATCATTGAGGGCATGGATGGCATCGGATTGTTGTGATTTTTGAGTGTTTTTCGACATTTTGGGGTGTTGTTGGGGCCTGGCCATGTGGGTGGGGGCCATTTTGAGGCCTGGTACAGGCAGGGCCTGGCCATGTGGTGGGGGTCAAGGGGCCATTTTGAAGCCTGGCAGTGTGCTTAGGCCTGCACCCAGTTTGCCTTGCTTTCAACCATTATGCCCAGGGGTACTCAGTGGTGCATGGGCCTAGTCTTTCTGTGGGGTGCCTTGAATTTAAACATCATTGAGGTCATGGATGGCATGGGATTGTGGTGATTTCTGAGTGTTTTTTTGACTTTTTGGGGTGTTGTTGAGGCCTGGCCATGTGGGTGGGGGACATTTTGAGGCCTGGTACAGGCAGGGCATGGCCATGTGGTGGGGGCCAAGGGGCCATTTTGAAGCCAGGCAGTGTGCTCAGGCCTGCACCCAGTTTGCCTTGCTTTCAACCATTATGCCCAGGGGTACTCAGTGGTGCATGGGCCTAGCCTTTCTGTGGGGTGCCTTGAATTTAAACATTATTGAGGTCATGGATGGCATGGGATTGTGGTGATTTCTGAGTGTTTTTTTGAGTTTTTGGGGTGTTGTTGAGGCCTGGCCATGTGGGTGGGGGACATTTTGAGGCCTGGTACAGGCAGGGCTTGGCCATGTGGTGGGGGTCAAGGGGTCATTTTGAATCCAGGCAGTGTGCTCAGGCCTGCACCCAGTTTGCCTTGCTTTCAACCATCATGCCCAGGGGTACACAGTGGTGCATGCGCCTAGTCTTTCTGTGGGGTGTCTTGAATTTAAACATCATTGAGGGCATGAATGGCATGGGATTGTGGTGATTTTTGTGTGTTTTTTGACTTTTCGGGGTGTTGTTGGGGCCTGGCCATGTGGGTGGAGGTCATTTTGAGGCCTGGTACAGGCAGGGCCTGGCCATGTGGTGGGGGTCAAGGGGGCATTTTGAATCCAGGCAGTGTGCTCAGGCCTGCACCCAGTTTGCCTTGCTTTCAGCCATTATGCCCAGGGGTACTCAGTGGTGCATGGGCCTAGTCTTTCTGTGGGGTGTCTTGAATTTAAACATCATTTAGCGCATGGATGGCATGGAATTGTGGAGATTTTTGTGTGTTTTTCGACTTTTTGGGGGTGTTGTTGGGGCATGGCCATGTGGGTGTGGGCCATTTTGAGGCCTGGTCCAGGCAGGGCCTGGCCATGTGGTGGGGGTCAAGGGGCCATTTTGAAGCCAGGCAGTGTGCTCTGGCCTGCACCCTGTTTGCCTTGCTTTCAACCATCATGCCCAGGGGTACTCAGTATTGCATGGGCCTAGTCTTTCTGTAGGGTGTCTTGAATTTAAACATCGTTGAGGGCATGAATGGCATGGGATCGTGGTGATTTTTGTGGGCCATTTTGAGGCCTGGTACAGGCAGGGCCTGGCCATGTGGTGGGGGTCAAGGGGCCATTTTGAAGCCAGGCAGTGTGCTCAGGCCTGCACCCAGTTTGCCTTGCTTTCAACCATTATGCCCAGGGGTACTCAGTGGTGCATGGGCCTAGTCTTTCTGTGGGGTGTCTTGAATTTAAACATCATTGAGGGTATGGATAGCCTGCAATTGTGGTGATTTTTGAGTGTTTTTCGATTTTTTGAGGTGTATAACTGATGTTCCTCTGGCTTCCATTGCTTTTAGGTGCACAAGAGAGCCACCAGTGCCAGGAAGAAGTCCTGCAGCGCTGTGTGCAGCACAACATCCCGTGACATCACGTGTGGCCACAGACAAGACAACTCTGCAACTCGTGCAACTGCGGCCTGTTGTTCTGACATCTCAAAAAGATGGCCCCAAAGAAAGTTGGCCGTAGCGCCTCAGCGAAAAAAGTTGCCAGTGCCACTGCCAGTAAGAAGGGGCAGAAAAAGCAAGTGGCACCACCTACCAAGGAGACCGGTGTACCCACTGACACCTCTTTTGGGAAAACAAACTACGCCTGCATCAGCAGCGGTGTCCGCCGGGGACCAAGCTGGAAGCAGCACCTCCGCTTCATTGGGCTCAGTGCCACAATGCCAACTTAGGTCCAAGAACATCAGTGCTGCTGCGGCAGCCACTTTAGTTGTTTAATCACCATCGACCAGTGATCTTGGCTCATCACAAGAAAGTACCATCCAATCAACGCCGGGTGTAACTCAGCTGACGAGTGTTCAACAATCACAGCCACAAACACAGGTGCAACTAGTAAAAGCGCAAGTACATGGGCAAGGAGAGGCGCAAGTAGAGCCGCAAGGAGAGGCACAAGTAGAGCCATAAGGAGAGGCGCAAGTAGAGCCGTAAGGAGAGGCGCAAGTAGAGCCGCAAGGAGAGGCGCAAGTAGAGCCGCAAGGAGAGGCGCTTGGACAGGTGCATGGAGTGGTGCAACTAGAGGTTCATGGAGCGGCACAACTACCTACAACGCTTGTTCCTCCAGAAGTAGGGGCACATCAGGAAACTGATATTCAAGAGGAGGTATCATCCGGGGAAGCCACTCCTCCTGATGATAATTATCCATTGTCTTCCAAGTCCCCAGCAAGAAAAAGGTCAAGGAGGGATACTACTACTACAACAAGTTCTTCTTCCAGCCCCCTTCATTCTGATGACCTTGATCATGATTGGAACCCAGCCATGCAGTCTGAGAGTGAGTCACGCCATGAGCCGACAAAGGTAGCTAAGCCTGAAAGGAAGGCTCCCACAAAGCTTCGACTTATGGGTGATGACGACGAACAAGAAGTGGTGTCTTCTGCTGCCTATGAACAGTCTGACGGCGACCCAGTCATCACAGTCGTCACTCCAGCCCCAGTGGGCTTGCAGCAGACAAACATTTTGACCCTATCCCGAATGGCTGCTGAGCGGGATATGGGCGGCGTGGCACTGGTACCACCACCGTTGACTACAACACCAACACGACCTACAGCTTCCATCTTTTTTAGTCAGAAGGGCCGGTATGGACCTCCATCCAGCTCAACCTCAAGTAGTGGTGCTGTAAGTGAACAACTGAAACAGCCACGCCCATCCTCCACTTCATCTGGCATTGAAAGTCAAAGTAGCACCTCCACCACCAGCAGACATCACCCGTCCCCAGTTTGGGACTTCTTTACTGTTAGCGCAAAGGCGACAAACATGGTCGTTTGTTCGATTTGTAAAGTATTAGTTAGTCGGTGTAACGTGGTACCAACTATGGTACCTGAGGCCAGAGAGGCCATCTCAAACAACACCACCCTATCCAGTGGTATACGCACCTAAGTAAGATTGGGGAAGCCCAACAAAGTAGAACTGATCCAAATGTATTCATTCACATTCCATCTGATGCTGACGAGGGGCTGATTGTGCAGGGGGAAGTCAAGAATCGAGCGACATTTTTTCTGGTACACCCAGTACCCCTGGCAGCAGCACTGCAGTGGTATCGCCCCCACAGCCACTACCCCTGCAACATCTATGAGGCACACTAAGAGTCTGGGAGAGACACCAATGCGAAAAACTACATCACTGGGCCTAACTGGTTTGAAGACGTCATCATCATCATCACATAAAATTATCCAGCCCACCATTCGCGGAATGTTGTGGTCGGAGGCGCCATTTGAACGCGACCACCCAACGGTACGTCTGTATAACGCAAAGCTGGCCGAAATACTAGCGCTGGACCTTCTACCTTTTTCTTTCGTGGAAGGGGTGGGGTCTCTAGAATTAGTGGCAACAGTCTGCCCTAAATGGAAGGTTCCTAGCCGGTCCTATATTGCCAGAGTTGCGGTTCCAGCACTACATCAAGATGTGCTGGAGGTGATTGGGGCAGCTTTGCAGAAGAGTGCTGTTCACACTATCCACTTGTGGACCAGTTGTGAAGCCCTTGATTACATGTGCATCACTGCACACTGGGTCTCTTTTGCAGGGTCTTTTGCAGGGGTTAGAGACAAGTCAAGTGCAGTTGTTGACCTGGATACAGTTTTTCAAGCTACTCGGAAACATGCAACATTAGCCATGTTTGCCATGGAGAAAACTCATACTGCAAAAAACATTTTGGAGGAGTTTAACAGTAAGGTCTCTGAATGGCTGCAACCAAGAAATCGCATAGTTGGTTATGTTACCACGGATAATGGCAGTAATATAGTTAAGGCCATGCAGGACGGTGAATTTTTCAGAGTGCCGTGTTTGGCGTACTGTATAATCCTGGTTGTTCAAGATTTCTTAAAAAATGAAAACCAAGTCAAGAAGTTACTGACCACCTGCCGAAGAATCTGCACATATTTCAGCCATTCTTTTAAGGCCCGGAAGGAGCTGAGGAGCATTCAACATGTACGTAAAGTGCCAGTCAAAGGACTCATCCAGTAGGTTGCAACACGCTGGAACTCAACCTTTTACATGCTTGAGCGTCTGTTTGAGCAGTGCATGGTAATCAATGACTATATCTTTAAACTAGGTTCTGCTATGAAAAACATGAGGCTAGAGTTGGAGGAATGTTTTAACAAAAAGGGGTAACCCTGTGTCCCTCAGAACCTGGGTATATGTGATTAACAAAAAAGTGGTTCTGTTGGTTAGTAACAAGAATGACTTTAAAGGAGGCTGAAACAGCTCAGAAACACAAAACAAGCAAGCCTCCCTGAAGGCAAAGTTTTTATATATTAAAAACAAGGATAAACAATACACGGGAATTACTTCATTCCGTTTTAGTACTGATAAATACTTCAAGAGTCGCTCAAGGTTACTTACAAAGGGATCGGTCGATCGGTAAGTGGTTCCAGAGGGAAGCCCGTCGGTCAACCTAGATGGAAAGGAACTATTTAGACCATGTGGAGTTGAATTGTTATGACCACATAATTAGTACAGATCAATAATGGAGGGGCAAATTTCAAAAGTGCCTAGGTGATTTTAGAATAAAGATCGAAGTGCCTTGGTTATAAGCTTAATTAAGTTACCCTGGTTTAACCTTGGGGATTACTATTGGAAGGGAGGAAAATATTTAGGAAGTGCCTAAGTGATTTTGAGCTGGCAAGAGTAGTGCCTAGGTGATTTAGATTAAACTCGGTGCAAGTCCGAGATCCGAGGTCTAGAGAGATTTATTTAAAACAGCCAAGGTAATGCCTCAGTGGTTCGGATTAGTCTCGGTAAAAGTCTGAGGTCCGAGGTCCATAGAGATTAGTTCAAAACAGCAGATAGGATCACTTACCCTCGGTGCAGTATTTTCAGAAATAAGTGTTAGCGAACAGGAATGAGCGCCAAACGAGCTGTCCGGGAAAATGCTCGAACTGAGAAACCTGAGCCCGGGACGTTAAATATGCTTGTAGCCAGGCAACCCGAGTCGGAAGTTATGACAAACACCGACTTGTCCAATCAGAGAGGAGGCGTGGGCTGAGGAGACGTAAGACTTGTCTCCTCGTGGACGCACGAAGCGTCGGTTACTAAGCAACATACGATCAAACAGGGGGCGTAGGAAGGTGAAACGTCATGCTCAAAACTTCGAGGGCGTTTGCTACATGAGTAACTGCAGGAGCTGCACTATATCTGGCCCATGCTGTCATAGGCTTGTGAATTAAGGTGAAGGACAATTAACGCAATTCAAGTGAATTATTATCACAAAAATTCAAACTTGGGAAACAGCATCCAAGAATACATTTTCCAATGGGGGTGGGTGGTTCTGAGCAGAATTCATGTTTAAACCAAATATACATTTTCCAAGGGGGGTGGGTGGTTCTAAGCAGAATTCATGTTTAAACCAAATCAACATTCATGTGTTACCATATGTTATGATCACAGTAAAGGGATAGCGATTATAAAATTGCAACATAAAGAAATGCATCAATCATTGGCAATTTCGAGAACAAGGAAGCAGGGGAAAAAAGGTCCATATTTAGTCTCTCAGGGGATAAGTGTACCCCGCTTACAGTAAGGCTATCTGTTTTGAAATTTCCTTGTGTTCATTCAATCCCTGACTCACAGAGTTCAATGTATGGATCCATTTGCACTCCTTTCTGCTCAGTGTAGTGGACAGAGACCCCCCTCTTGGGTTTGCATTGATTTTCTCTAGGATGCGCCAGCGCATAATTTCAGGATCATGATTTTGAGTTACAAAATGGTCTACCATGGGTGCACCCTGCACCTTGCACCGAATCCTGCTCATATGTTGCAGTATGCAGGCCTTCACTTTCTGTGTCGTCTGTCCCACGTAGGGTTTATTGCATGGACATAGGATGATATATATGACGTTGGAAGTATTGCAGTTTGTCAGGATAGGCAAAGTATATGTCTTGTTGTTGTAAGCAAATGATGGTCCATCCATGCACAGAGGGCATGCTTTGCAGGTACCACATCTAAAGTGTCCTTTTATAGGAGGTAGACCCAGATGGTCTCTGAGGGTTGCTGGTTTGGGTGGTTCCAAGAAGGCTTTAACCACATTATCTTTTATATTCCTACCCCTTTTAAATGCAAAAAGTGGAGTCACATCGGTATTGAGTTCAGATGCCACCAAGTTCCAGTATTTCTTTATTGTTTTCTTCATAACGTTGCTCCTTGAGTGGAAGGTGGTAACACAGACTAGGCCAGCGGCGTTGGATTTTTTGTCTTTGGGGGTCATTAGTTCTTCTCTTGGGCAATACCAGGCTCTTTTCTTAGCCCGCTTTAAGAGTCCTGATGGATAGCCACGTTCACGTAGGCGTTTAGTGAGTGTCTCACATTCATCGCAGAAGTCTGATTTTTTGGTGCAATTACGCCTAATCCGCAGATACTGACCAAATGGCAAATTGTCACGTAGATTCCGTGGGTGATGGGAATCATATTTCAGTATGGTGTTTCTCTCCATGGGTTTCCTATAGAGATCACAAATTATTAGACCATCCTCTGTTTTAAACAGAAGATCCAGAAATGCAATGCTCCTTTTGTCATAGCTTATGGTGAATTGTATGTCTTTGCACCTTGCATTAAGCCAGAGAAAGAAGTCTTTTAAGTCAGCTTCAGAGCCCGTCCAAATCATGATCACATCATCGATGTAATGATACCATATCGATATGGAGTTGATGAATGGATTCTATTCTGTATACAAGTGATGTTCCTCATACTGATCCATGTATAAATTCGCCAAGCTCGGGGCATAAGTCGCTCCCATTGCTACTCCTTTACATTGTAGATAGAATTGTTGTTTGAAAACAAAATAGTTACTCTTCATGGCGATCTCCAGGAGGTCAATCAAAAAGGAGGTAAAAGCTGTAATAATTTGTAGATTTGAAGTAGTTTGATCCATACAAATTTCCAGTGGTCCCTCAATTTTGGGCAGTAAAGTGTCCATAAACTTTTCCTCCACAACCTTGCCCCATTTAGGCCGTCTGCCCTGATTACTGGGCACCGCCATGGTGCAAACCCGGGATTGTCCCACTTGTTTACGCCATAAGTCACTCCAGTGTATCTCAATCGACAGAGAGTTGTGATCACTATGGGGTGAGGTGGATGCTTTATAATCTCTTACCTTTAAAGTGAGGCCTACGGAAATGAATATGTAATCAATTATTGACCCATTGATTGAGCCTTTGTAAGTGGGTACCATCTCATTTATTGCAGTTTTATATGGTTCATACATATTAAAGCTAGCAAGCAGTAATTCAAGTGCCTCCCCTGTTTTAGTATGTTCGAAGTGAGGGATGCCAGCTCCATTTGGAGCCTCTGCATCACCTGGGTGGCACGGTAGTTTACATTTATGACTATTCAAATCACCCATTAAAAGAATTTCAAAAGTAATATGTGTATTTTGACTGTAGTCGTTAATAAAGTTCTCCAAATGATCCACATGGTCAGTTTCAGTTTGTCCTCCCCAGGCGTTATAAAAGTTGATTACGAGTATGATACACCCTGGGGAAACTGCCCATTCTATTGCCAAGATGTTTGGAGAGCCTGAGACCAGCTGATTAAAAGTCCCTACTAAATCTAAAGAAAAAAGTATAATAAGCCCCCCTTTCGCTCTCCCAGCATTGCTAGAGCTTGCTGGTGTTGTGAAACTTAAGAAACCATCTAGGAAGAAGGTTGGTGAGGTGTCCCAAGTTTCTTGAATAGCTATCACCTTATATTTAGAGATTTGATTTACCCAAGTTGGGTCTGTCTTTTTAGCTCTCGTCCCTGCCACATTCCAAGTCAGGAATGTACATGGGGATGGAGCCACCATCTCAGAGTTTATTTGTATTGGTGTCGCTATTGGGGCTGGTAGTCAGTCATTTGTGTTTAGATCAGTTAAGGGATTGAAACGGTTTACCAGATCCAGGCTTAGGCCTTCATTATAATGTGTAGGTCTATATAGTCTCCCTTTCCTGGTTACTGTTTGCCACCCCTTACCCACTGGCTCTATGTTGGGTGGTACATTCATATATGAGTTAAAACGGGTTTGCGGGGGATAAAAAAACCCTAAGGGAACCGCCCTGAGGCTATCGTTCTCACGTATGTCTGATCCATCCCAGAACAGATTAATTGGGCAATGAGCATTATCAAAATTTATCACCACACAGTCACCTTTCACAGTTTTGGCTCGCTTCCCCACCCACCCCCCCCTTCTAGCCAAAATAATACTGGAAGACGTGTTAGAATCGCCACTACTAGAGTCATCACACCATTTTTTTGCCTTTCCTATGAGTGTAGCAGTGGATTCAACCTCGCCTTTACTTAGCGGGGGCACCCCTATAAAAACTGCCACAAAGGGTACTACTGCTGGGGGCAAGTTTAGATGGATCTTGCTTTCTAAGTGCGTAGGCTCCCGTAGTGATGGGGGAACCTCCTGTGGGGTGGTAGATATGAGAGGTTGGGGTTTTCTTGACCCTACATTGTGCACTGCCATAGGATCTGTAGTAGGCACTGATAATGTTGATGTTGTCTGCTGTTTACTTTGGCGTTCTGGGCCCTGTATTACACCCTTAGACGTGCTATCAAATTTTTTCACTAGTTCGTCTATCAGGACGCATTTATTTAACAATCCTTCAAGGCATGTGTTCATAGTATCAACTATGTCCTTCGTAATGCCCACTAAAAGGGGTTCAATTCGTTCTTCGAAGAGAGCCTCAAGGTGATCCTTCAAAGTCTCCTCCACCCCTTTTCTAACTTCTGAGTCACCCTCGCCCTTCTTTCTCTTTTTCGAGGTTGGTTTTGGGCTACCAGGTAGGTCCAAAGTTACTGTGGGTAGCAGAGTTTGGGGTGCGCAAGTTTGAGGCAGACTAGGAACAGTAGCAGTAGTGGGTTTCATGATGATAACATCAGGCTCTAAGGGGATGACTTGCGGGGTTAGTACAGTTGTAGTGGAAGACTCGGTTAATAAGCCCAGTTCTTGCTGTGCTGTAGCAATTTCCTTTGATAATGCCCCAACCGCGGAGGTAAGATAAGACATAATGGAGTCAGATTGTTTTGCAACTTTAGCCTTCTTCCCACCATCATCCACTGTGGCTCCATTTTTGCGCTTACCCATTTTAGCAGCAGATGTACGATGGGTGGCCCAGCCCTGCCTGGTCCTGCCGTGGACTGCCGTAGACTGTCCCACCCTTGTCCCGGGCTTCTCCCGGGCGGCTCCCGTGTCGCGGGGGGTGGTGCTACAGTTTATGCGCCGCCTGGCGCCAACTCTCGGTGGCTGGGGGTTGTGGTCCTTTGGTCCCCGAGTCCCGGTCTCTGCAGTGGCGCTCGATGGCAGAGAGCGCCGCGGCTGTATGCAGGGTGATGAAATCCTTTGTTGGCGGTGCGGCACCCCAAGTAAGTGCTGCTGTGACCCCCACTCTGCCGGGGGTGGTGCTGCAGTTTATGCGCCGCCTGGCGCCAACTCTCGGTGCGTGGCTTCCGGCCGCTAGGGATGCTGGGGGTTGTGGTCCTTTGGTCCCCGAGTCCCGGTCTCTGCAGCGGTGCTCGATGGCAGAGAGCGCCACGGCTGTATGCAGGGTGATGAAATCCTTTGTTGGCGTTGCGGCACCCCTGGTAAGTGCTGCTGTGACCTCGCTCTGCCGGGGGTGGTGCTGCAGTTTATGCGCCGCCTAGCGCCAACTCTCGGTGCGCGGCTTCCGGCCGCTAGGGATGCTGGGGGTTGTGGTCCTTTGGTCCCCGAGTCCCGGTCTCTGCAGCGGCGCTCGATGGCAGAGAGCGCCGCGGCTGTATGCAGGGTGATGAAATCCTTTGTTGGCGGTGCAGCACCCCTGGTAAGTGCTGCTGTGACCCCCATCTCACCTTGCTTAAGGTATTAACTGCAGTTCAAGATGTTCATTATTGCTTTGATCTACCTTAAGAATGCTTCCAATTAGTTGGTGGTAAAATCTTTGGAATTCGTGTTTTACATTGTGTGGGTCAACTAAGTCATAATTGCCTTTTTCTCCCAGGGTGCCGTTAATTTAGGCAATAGATTTCCATTCCACCTTATTTCTATCTTGAACTTTGTAGGTATAACCTATGATGTTCTACTCCATGGTTTTTTCCACCTACAATATGTGGAATGTAGATAATTGGTGTGGTGGCCACTCTATTCTTAAAGTTATTTTGAAAGCCCTAAAGTGATGGAAGTAATTTAGGTGAATTACAATTCAATTCAAAAAGATTTATTCAACAGTAAGTCATAAAAGCACATACAATACACAAAACTATCACAATACACAATAAATAACACATATAGAATACACAAAATTTAAAAAAGTATTCAATTCCAATTTATACTGTCGAATTACAAGCACTATTAAAAATCTCATACATAGTATATGTTTAAAATTACTTCATCAAAACAAAGCACTGGAATAAGAATAGGGCATTATAACAAATTAGCAGCAATTGGCAATGAAGTATGTGCCCGAATAATCCAAGACCACCTTAAAAATTTAGCTAGAGCAATAGCTATGTGGGGAGAGCAATCAGATTCTAGTATCCTTAGAGCTTCTGCACCCCTCTGAGTGCCCAGGGAAGAACAAAAATAGGTCTCAACCATTTACGTCGTGTGGCTGTATAAAGAGGACATACAAATAATAGATGGGCTATGGTCTCCGCCATGTCTATGCAATTATGACAGTTTTCTTCTGAGGTGGGAGCCTATTTATGGATAAAACCTTTTATTGGTATGGTTCCTATACTGAATTGAAAGTACAGTTTTCGATCAATAGGACTCTCAATTGTGTCCCAGTATGCTTCACAGTATGGCCAAGATTTGTGGATTAGGAAACGGACCATTTCCCAATATTTATCTTTCAACTGTTTTTTTATGGGGAAAATTGCTGTTTCTGGTTCCTCCCAAAATAGTCTCAAGTCCAACTTTACCAGGAGAGACCTTAAGTCTTTTAACCACTGGATTTTGTGGAAGCGATCTACTAGAATCACGCCCTTCAGTCCCTGGGCATAATGTACAAGTTCAGGGGTGGTCCAGATTCGCCTCCAATGCAAGAGTGGGCGTAGCCTTACCAGATCCACCACATTTTTCCTGCCTAGGTCTTGCAGAAGCGGCACCGTCGGGGTACTTTGAGGGACACCAATTAAGCCACGTAGGAATTTGTTTTCAGCTTTTTGGAGGTGACTCAAGTTGCTGAATCCCCATAATTCTGCTCCATAAAGGGCAGAGCTTCTCACTTTAGTTGTATATATTTCCAAAGCTGGAGTTATTGGTTTAGTGAAAGAGGATTTATATTTGGAATTTAATACACCTACAAGCTGATGATATTTTAAAATAGTCATGTCCATGTGGCTTTCCATCCCATGTTGTTCTGGAGCATAATACATAGGTAGGTGAAGGCATCCTTTTGTTCTAAGGGAGTGTTATTCAAAAGGATTTTGCCCTTGAAAGGTTTATTCTGGTTAAAGGACATGAACTTTGTTTTTGTAGTGTTGACCTCAAGCCCGCAAGAAGAACAAAATTCCCCAAATGCGTTTACAGCCTTCTGCAGGCCAATCTGGGGTCCGGGAGATGATCTGGGTGTCGTCGGCAAACATGAGGACAGGTACGCGAACCCCAGCCAAGACTGGGGAATCAGTGGGGGATCTAGAGAGGTGGTCCACTATTCCATTGATGTATAAGGAAAATAGGGTGGGAGCCAAGCGACATCCCTGCCGAACACCACGTTCGACAGGGAATGAATCGGTAACCTCACCCTGTGCCCCACATCTGATCCTCGCAAAATTGTTCTCATGTAGGCGGACCAGGAGTGTTAATAACTCAGATGCCATCCCCATTTCACCAAGGACTCTCCAAAGTTTACAACGAGGGACCAAATCGAAAGCCGATTTCAGGTCAACAAATACCGCGTAAAGTGTACCTTTTGTCAAAACCACATTTCTCCAATAGATTGTAATAAAATTAAAGACCTGATCTACAGAACTGGTGCAGGGGCGGAATCCAGCTTGGAATGTAGATAATATATTGAGTTACTCTACCCACAACTGGACTTTATTTTGGACTAATCGGTCCACTATCTTTTGGGCACAATCTATTAAGCTAATAGGCCTGTAATTACTGGGAAGGGATTTATCTCCCTTTTTAAAAACAGGGATTATTTCTGCTCCCTTCCACGAAGGTGGGATGGGAGTTCCCTTTGCCACTGACTTGACTAGTAGTGCAATGTACCGGCACAAGGTCGGTCTATCGCTTAAAAAGACAGGGATACCATCCATACCTGGGGCTCTACCACTTGAGACACAGTCTAGTGCTAGACTGACATCTTTAATGGAAAACACCTTGTTTTCATAAAAGATATAGGGAGGTGTAGGGTGGTCATCCTCTGTCAGATTGCAGGCATACTGAGGCTTAAAAAATTCTATCCACTGGGATGCAGCAACATTATTTAACAATTTGACATAACTGTCCTCCCCTGTCCCATTTAACAATATTCCAGAATTTTTGGGAATTTTTGGCATCACAAGCATGCTTCAAATCTTGCCACCTATCTTCGTCCCACTCTCTTTTTGCCGTCCTCTGAGTGCGCCTATATGAATCCCTTGCCTCTCTTACTTTAGCGGGGTTCTTAGATCTTAATTCAACACTCAGTTTATGGCGAGCTAGTCTACAATCCACGTTGTTCCACCTAGCTACATCAGTTGTTGTGGTACCCTGGTTGCTCTTTTTTATTTCTTGTGAAAATAGCTTTTTAGGCTAGAAAAGAGACGGGAGTGAGCCTCTACCATGGTTTGGGGAAAATCCAAGCCATTGGTTTGAATATTTAAGTTGGTCAGTTGGCTCGCAACCTCTGCTTTAAGTACAGCCAATTTGGCTGGATTTTCAATCAGTGTATTTCATTTGACATGATGCATGTTGTTAGAAGCAAAGATGTAAAGTGTTGAAACCCCTCCCTGTGGCGAGTCCTTTCTATATCCCTTTTCAATTAAAAATGACGAACAAAGGGGGTTATGGTAACTTTCCAGTCGGGGTGTAATAACCATATCCACTAGACTATACCATAGTCTTAGATCAACCAGCAGGTAGTCAATACAGCTACTATTGCGTCCATTATCAAATGTATTTGCTCCCCGCTGGTCAGAAGGAGTTCGCCCATTTGCCGCTCTAAGGCCTCTTTCCAAACACATAGCTTTTAATTGGATTGCGACTACTGACCACCTTTTTAAAGCAGGAATATCAAGTTTGGGGATACCCCATCTAGTATCTTGATCTACAGATAGTTCCTGATCTTCTTGGCCGAGAGGTTCGAAAGTAGTATTAAAATCTCCGGGCACAATAGTAGCGATTTGATGTGGTAGAGCATCTAGTTGAGAGTCGAGAGAGGATATTATCTCAGAAGTGTGCCCCCCATTTAGCCCTTTAGCATAGTCATTAAAAATGGCCAACCAGCGGTCATTGCTCCATTCAAGCTTAACCATCATGATATCATTAACTGGGGACCACATTTGCTGAACTTTGCAGCATAAACTCTGGCGGACCCAGACCACCAAGCCACCTGCAGGGCATCCTTTTTTTGTTGCTGGGACGTAAGAAAACCCACATGAAAAACAGGGCTCACTGACCAAGACTCCTGGAAAAGACATATGTCATATTGGTCTATAAATCTGCATCAATTCGGGGACAATAGTTTGTTACCAGTGCCTGCAATGTTCCATGAGAGTAGGGACACATTTTCTGTAATCTTGAGGGCCGTATTGACATTAAAGGGCCTCGCTATACTTACTGGGATCTCAGCCACACTCTCTGGTATCGGCCGGGCAGTGGTAGTTGTAGGGGTTGGGATAATATCAGGAAGTACGGTCTTACCACAAACACCTGGGTCTAAAATAGGATTGGGGTGAGCCAGTAAAGGAATGTCAAATTCCTGGATATCCTTATCATTAGTTGGTATACTAAACAAGTTGGCGTTAGACAACGTGTTATCTTGGTTAGCAGCCATATTACCTTGCACTTGGTGCTCACATACTTGGATGTTAAATAAGGTCTTACCCAGTGTGTTACTAATATCAGCCTGAAGTCAGTCGCATTCCTCCATGTCAGTTAAGGCTCCAAAACGGTTCCTCAGGACAAAACTATCCAACAAGGTGGAGTCCCCCTCCAACATGGGGGACATGCAGACAGACAATTTGGCCTAATACTCATAGTTCTCCTTAAACACCATGTCCTGTCGTAGAAGAATTCTAAGGTTAATGGTATTATTGCAGAGCCCCTTTGTTGCGGTGGGAGTAGGTTTGCCAGCACATTTGGTAACACTTCAGGATTAGAGAAATTAATAGCTATACAATCTCCCCCAAATCATTTCTTGTGATGACCCACCCATGGCACCCTTATTGCCATGATAATTTCCCTAGCTAATTCCTGGCCACCCCTACCAGATATCTTCATGTTGTTAGTCAGCCAATGCCGTGCTTTGTCAATTAAAGTGGCTGATGATTCAACTTGGCCTGGTCCCAATTGGGGAGCATTGGCCAGGACAAGAACTAATGGTACAGCCTCTGGTATAAACTGGAAGGACTCTTTCACTTGGTGGGACTTAAGTGTGTTTAGTGAGGGAACTTGGCGGATAGAAGGAGGACCACCTTTACCTAGGTTTGCATGTATGTTATTAGAGTCTTGGACAACGCTATTTGTAACTACGTCCTGAGTTGGTAAATTATTCAAGACAGAGGGATGATGAGTAAGTATGGGCGAAATTCCGCGAATTCATGCGAAATTGAATTTGCAATCCGCAAAATCCGCGAATTTGTGCGAATTTGCGGATTTTTGTTTTTTGCGTGTTCGCGGGGTTTATTGCGTGTTCGCTGTTTTTTTTGCGTGTTCGCGGGGATTAGTTTTTTGCATGTTTGTGGGGTTTTTGCGTGTTCGCAGGCCGCTTGCATTACGAAGTTACCCATGCGGTCGTGTATAGCACAGCACCTCTGGTTGACCACTGCCACCCTCTGGTTCATCACTGCCACCCTCTGGTTCACCACTGCCACCCTCTGGTTCAGCACTGTCACCCTCTGGTTCACCACTGCCTCCCTCTGGTTCACGACTGCCAGCCTCTGGTTCATCACAGCTCCTCTGGTTAACCACTGCCACCCTCTGGATAACCACTGTCACCCTCTGGTTTACCACTGCCACCCTCTGGTTCACAACTGCCACCCTCTGGTTCATCACAGCACCTCTGGTTCACCCCTGCCACCCTCTGGTACAGCACTGTCACCCTCTGGTTCACCACTGCCACCCTCTGGTTCATGACTGCCACCCTCTGGTTCATCACAGCACCTCTGGTTCACCACTCCCACCCTCTGGTTAACCCCTGTCACCCTCTGGTTCAGCACTGCGACCCTCTGGTTCACCACTGCCACCATCTGGTTCACCCCTGCCACCCTCTGGTTCACCACTGTCACCCTCTGGTTCATCACAGCACCCCATGGTTCACCCCTGCCACCCTCTGGTACAGCACTGTCACCTACTGGTTCACCACTGCCACACTCTGGTTCATCACAGCACCTCTGGTTCACCACTGCCACCCTCTGGTTAACCATTGCCACCCTCTGGTTCAGCAATGCCACCCTCTGGTTCACCACTGCCACCCTCTGGTTCATCCCTGCCACCCTCTGGTTCACCACTGCCACCCTCTGGTTCATCACAGCACCCTCTGGTTCACCCCTGCCACCCTCTGGTACAGCACTGTCACCCTCTGGTTCACCACTGTCACCCTCTGGTTCACGACTGCCACCCTCTGGTTCATCACAGCACCTCTGGTTCACCCCTGCCACCCTCTGGTACAGCACTGTCACCCTCTGGTTCACCACTGCCACCCTCTGGTTCATGACTGCCACCTTCTGGTTCATCACAGCACCTCTGGTTCACCACTGTCACCCTCTGGTTAACCACTGTTACCCTCTGGTTCAGCACTGCCACCCTCTGGTTCACCACTGCCATCCTCTGGTTCACCCCTGCCACCCTCTGGTTCACCACTGCCACCCTCTGGTTCATCACAGCACCTCTGGTTCACCACTGCCACCCTCTGGTTAACCACAGTCACCCTCTGGTTTACCACTGCCACCCATTCGTTCACCACTGCGACTCTCTGGTTCACAACTGCCATCCTCTGGTTCACCCATGCTACCCTATGGTTCACCACTGCCACCCTCTGGTTCACCCCTGCCCCCATCTGGTTCATCACTGCCATCCTCTGGTTCACCCCTGCCACCCTCTGGTTTAGCACTGCCACCCTCTGGTTCAGCACTGTCACCCTCTGGTTCACCCCTGCCACCCTCTGGTTCATCACTGTCACCCTCTGGTTCATCACTGCCACCCTCTGATTCACCACTCCGACCCTCTACCGAGACCTTTTGAGACGCAGCGGCAGCACAAAAGATGCGTCATGGTGCTGGGTATTAACAACGTGGTGCATCTGAGAGATGCGTCACGTTGTAAAGCCCTGCACCACCAGGAGGCTTTCCGGCGCAGGGGAGGGCATTCCTGCGCAGGAACGCCTCCCAAAAGTGGCTGAGTGAAATCTACAAGAATTTGTCACTTTTAGGCCAATGCTGCGTCAAAACCCTGCGCCTGCTTGAAGCAGGCGCAAGGTTTGATGCAGCATTGGGGAGATAGGGCCCCCCAGAGCATTGCTGGAACTGCGTCGCAAGCTCGACGCAGCTCCAGCAATGCGTTACTTTTACGGCACAGATGCGTGGCGCATCTGTGCGGGTTTTGCTACATGGTGCGCCGCATTTTAAATGCGGCGCACCATGGGTGGCGGAGCTGCGGTGCACAATAACTGGTGCTTCCCTGGGAATGCGCCAGTTATTGTAAATCTGCCCCTATACATTTAGCCAATGAGGGAGCAATTACTAATTATACAGTAGAAAGTACTCCAGTTGAGTAGAGGAATTGCACAAAAAGGTGGCATCTTCGTGGACAAACACGCAGGACGGGATTCATTCTGCCCCTGTTAGACTCGTTTTTTGTGCCCTTCTGCCCTCTGTTAGACTCGTTTTTCCCTTGTTTTTCTGCCCTTCTGCCCCCTGTTAGACTCGTTTTTTGTGCCCTTCTGCCCTCTGTTGGACTCATTTTTCCCTTGTTTTTCTGCCCTTCTGCCCTCTGTTAGACTCGTTTTTGTGCCCTTCTGCCCTCTGTTATTCCCTTGTTTTTGTGCCCTTCTGCCCTCTGTTAGACTCGTTTTTTGTGCCCTTCTGCCCTCTGTTAGACTCGTTTTTGTGCCTTTCTGCCCCGTTAGACTATTTTTTTGTGCCCGTCTGCCCTCTGTTAGACTCGTTTTTCCCTTGTTTTTCTGCGCTTCTGTCCTCTGTTAGACTAGTTTTTTTGTGCCCTTCTGCCCTCTGTTAGACTCGGTTTTTTCCTTGTTTTTCTTACCTTCTGCCCTTTGTTAGACTGCTTTTTGTGCCTTTCTGCCCTCTGCTTCACCACATGCGCTATCCCAGCATCACTCAGTACCACCACATTATCACTCAGCATCACCACATTATCACTCAGCATCGTCACAGCACCACTCAGCGTTATTACAGCATCACTCAGCGCCACCACAGCATCACTCAGTGCCACCACATTATCACTCAGCACCACCACAGCATCACTCAGCACCACCACAGCATCACTCAGCATCACCACAGCATCACTCAGCACCATCCCAGTACCACTCAGCACCACCACAGCACCACTCAGCATCGCCACAGCACCACTCAGCACCACCATAGTACCACTCAGCGCCACCCCAGCATCAATCTGCGCAACCATTCAACAACAACAGGTTCAAATATGTTCTTTCAATGTTTCAAACTTTATTAAATGTCACAAAAAGATGTTAATATTTCACTTCTGTTCTTGGATTTTCGTCACAATAAAATACACTGAACATAATCTTCACAATTGTTATTTACAAAAGTTTAAGCTATTGCCATTATAAATTAAAATCACTTTTATTTAAGTATTAATTATTTAAAAAAATTAAAAGCCATTGTAATTTGTAATATCAATACAGCTAAGTCACGTAAATACAAAACATGTTGCATTACAAATGCTATAGGTGGTACATTTGCGAAAGTTATAACTATTCGCATTGTAAATGACAAAGCAATTAATTTAGCTATTTTCAAAACCAACACATAAATAAAATAAATTGTCATTTACAAGACCAATAGCTAAAACTTTCCTAATGTGAGACCTATTGCATTGCAAATGCTTGTTTTTATATCTGTCAGTGCTTCCTGTTGAGGTTTAATTTTCGTGACAGGCGCCCCATTGCCTACTTGTAACTATTCTCTGACCCTGCTTCAAGGGTCAGAGAATAGTTGCAAGTAGGCAACGAGGCGCCAGGAAGCACTTACAGGCTTACAGCAGCAGGTGCCCAAGTTGAAGTTAATTTCTTTGTAACCCTTTTGTAAAAGGTTACTAAAAATTAGCTTCAACTTTTGCACCTGCTGCTGTAACCCTGTAATGCCTGGCTGAAAGTTCGTCCCGCTGATTTGCGGATTTTACAGCGATTTCGCGAGATTCGCGGATCTCGAAATCGCAGAAAATCCGCAAATTCCGCAAGCGGAACAAATTTTCAGCCCATGCTTAATGATGAGCTAGGTCCTTTGATAGGGACTCCTGCAAATTCTGCCCCATTAACATATCTGGCTGCCTAAGATTCTCCTGGGGTACTGGGGCTGGCATTGTGGAGTAGTTATTTGAGGAAACTGAGCCACTATTTCGCTCAAGAGCCATCACCCTTTCTTCAATAGAGGTAAGTCTACTCATAATTGGACCCAAGGTTAGATCCAGTTTTTCTTTAAATGTTACCCAAAGTGAATTGGATATATCATCTATGGATTACAGATTGTTGAGGGATAATTGTTTAATAGGTTTAGACTTTGGTCTCGAGTGCCTTACGGCCCTCTGTTATTTAGCTTTAATAGGTGGTGCCAGATCCCCAGGTCTAGTACATCTCCTACTACTCTGAGCAGGCGGTGGAGAATTGCAAACTGGGACTACAGCAATAGAGCCTGATGGGAATACATTTTGGGACAGATCATGACAGCTTAAGGACGGGCAGGATGCCTGGTCCACGTCTATCATCATGGTAGCCCTGGGGTTAGCATTTGTGGCTGGGAATCGTCGCCCTCTGGAATATCATGTACGATAGCAGTAATGGTGTGACCTGGGTCCACAGAGAGACGTCTTTCAGTTCTTTCAATTTCCTCATTTAACAGGCTGGTAACTTTTACTAAGTATGAGTCCAGGGTAGCCCCTCCGCCTCCATTTGGTTTAAGTCCATCGGTTCTCTTCCTGACCATTGTTAATGAATAAGATCAAACAGTACCTTTCCCCAAAGCAAATATCAAAGGGGGCCCAAGCCCGGCCTCTGATGGCCTCTGACGGCCTTAGACAGCCCGTCCTTGTCCCGGGCTTCTCCCGATGCTGCCCGCATGCGTCCCGCGACGCGGAAGCTCAGCCTGCCTTTCAAGCGCCTCCGGGCACGGAAGTGGGCGTGTGCGCCTGCGTCAGAGCGCAGGGGATCCTGGTGCCTGTAGTCCCCCCTCTCAGTGGCCGCGCAGATGTCAGGAGCAGTGGTGGCGGGGGAGACCAACAGGTAATGCTGCCGTGTGCTGGAAGGGACTGGGGCAGAGTTCAGTACCCCCATGGTATTGCCGTTCTCCAGGTATGCTTCAAACACCAACAAATGCCCCCGCAGTGCTCGGTGTTGCTTCAATGGAGCCCAGCTCCACCGAAGCTCAGCCTGCCTTTCAAGCGCCTCCGGGCGTGGAAGTGGGTGTGTGCGCCTGCGCCAGAGCGTAGGCGATCCTGGTGCCTGTAGTCCCCCCTCTCAGCGGCCGCACAAATGTCAGGAGCAGCGGCGGCGGGGGAGACCAACAGGTAATGCTGCCGTGTACTGGAAGTGACTGGGGCAGAGTTCAGTACCCCTGCGGTATTGCCGTTCTCCAGGTGAGCCTTCAAACACCAACAAATGCCCCCGCAGTGCTCAGTGTTGCTTCAATAGAGCCCCCATTGACAACATAGTCAAGTAGCATGCTAGTAACTGCTGAAATGTGGGTTATATGTGTTGTTAATCTTCCATTATTCTGTTTTCCAATGTCTCTAGTCCTGTGTTGTTTAGGAACTGGAAAACCGTGCATTGTGTGGTGCATCTTGACAGCGGATTCTAATTTAGTATCTGAAAGCAGTTTTCTCATTCTGATTGGGAATCATAAGTGGTGTGCTCTAGAAAGAGGATGGGGTTCAAATCTATGATCATGGGGAGTGCTTAGTGGTTGGCAGAGTCTAAATATTTAATTTCTTGTTTGAGCATATCTAGCTTGTTGGTATATTTGAAGGCAGGTTGTAAATAAATATCAATGATTAAAACATACTTTATTGGCAGGTGGTTGTCTCATGTGAAGTTCAACAGCCAGAATACGGTTGGTAGTTATAGGTATTCATTTAGTTTGGCACTCCACTATGTTATTGATCATTATCGAACAACCACCACTTGTGCGACCATTGAGACTAGATCTGGCCAATTGTTTACCCTTCTCAACAGACCATCATCTTTGGCAACTCTGACTACAATTTGAAATTTCCTCAATTAGTAATCCTTTCTACTGGCTTTGGACATCCATCAGAAAATATCAATATCTACATCTATAATCCATTCTTCTTAACCAGTTGCTCCACTTCAACTTGATTCAACATTTTCTGATACCTAGGATTTCCTGTTTTCAGTTTCTATTTTTGTTAAATTCTGGTAGGGTTTTTTCAGTGTTTTCAAGTGATTTCAATACCTTAAAAAAACAGTGGTTATCAGTGGTTACACATTTTCGCGCCATTAAAAACTACAGAAACAGTGTTTTTCCGGTGTTTATGGAACGTTTCGCTTTTAATATTGCTTGCTTTCTGCACTGATAGCACGTGGTATATAGACAAGTGTAAGTATAGTGTATATGAGGTCCAAATAGAATTTTGCAAATTAAACTTATTGTAGTACACCATATAATACATCTTCAGCGACACTGCATTCCATGTTTTCCAAAGGTCTAGTGTTCTGTTTTAACCCCTTCCATGCTGATGACGGAATCGCTCCGTCATCAGCTACAGTTGAGCTGTGCTGATGACGGAGCGGTTCCGTCATGGCCCGGCCGCCGCCCCTGCGCGGCGCTGATTTCGCGCCTGCGCGGGCGTTCTAAAGAGCGGGGCGGGTCATGACGGAACCGCTCCGTCACCAGCACAGCTCAACTGTAGCTGGTGACGGAGCGGTTCTGTCACCAGCATGCGGCGGCCGCGCGGCCGCCCCGCCCCTTTAGCGCTGCGGCGGAATAGCTGCCGCAGCGAAGGGGTTAAACACTATCTCAGATGCTTGGTGATAGCGCTCTTTTCACATATACTTGTCACTATACCTTGCATTGAAAGTTTAAACTTGAGGTGTTGGCAATTCGCCTTCTATCAATACTGACTCACTAGACTCTGGGGGCTGATGTCAGGGCCGGGCTGACTACCGGGCAGTTTGGAATGCTGCTGAGCTGGGGACTGATTTCGTTCATGGAGACCTGCGTGTGCTAAATGAAATTCGTTTTGCTTGAATTATTTCGAAGCACACACAGCTTTCCATGAACGAAATCAGCCCCCACTGCAGTGAAATTAGCCCCTAGCTCGGCATCATTCCAAACTGCCCGGTAGTCAGTTCAGCCCTGGCTGATGTATTAAGGGTTTTTACCCATTCTCTGTGGGTGATTGTGCTGACACATATTAGTAAATATTCTTATGAAAACAGCCATTCTACATATCAGTGAAAGAATCAAATATGATTTTGATATTTCCTGATTATTTACAGTTTATATAATAATTAAACAACCCTAAAACATGCTTCTAAACGCTGCATCTTTAGACCAAAGGCCACAGAACTGAAAAAAACAAAAGGAAGAAGAAACAATATTTTAGTGGCATTACTAAACAACAAAACTAAAGCAGAATAATGTTAGCCCAGACTTTCTTACTGCTAGCTTGTACATTGTTACATTGTATTGACCCCTTCGGTAAGATAAAAATTGACTCTTTCACTCCCTTTTTCCTTTCTTTGAATGGCATTTAGTTTGTGGTTGTGCAGGTGTTTTTTCAGTGTTTATATGTTTTCACTGGTGATTTTTATTTCACTTTCAGTGGGGTTTTATCAGTTATTATAGGTTTAAACCTAAAACCGGACAGCCTACTGATACCCAATCATTCTCCTCTATCTGTTTATCACACCACCGGGGCAATCTTAAAATACAATCTACTTTAACATGCTGTCTTACTTTGCCTTTCCTATAATACAGAGTTCCACAAATCTCACTTCCACACAGTGGCTTAAACAAAGCAAAGCAGGAGACATAAAACACAACACATAGAAAGGGGTTTCACTTTACAAAATGCACAGACTCTCTTTTTAGACTGAGGCTTGGGGTTTTATTTATGCAATGCTCTCTAACAGAAAGGGTTTCCCAGATGTCAAATGAACACTCTTCAAATATATATAAAGATATATATTTATATGCAAGCAATAATAACACACTTGGTAAATGCAACAGGTGAATGCATGGATAATAATATGAAATACAAGCAGCAAATAATATGAGATAAAACTCAAGAAAATATACTGGATGTCCTGCAAGAGATCAGAAAGATACATATACACTAAATACATCAAATGATTACTTTGGATATGCACCTTGACTCCCTCACACATCACAAAGAAAACACCTCAAATGATCAAAGCCACTGGCCACACATCATAATGGCAATATTAAAAACTCAACACTTCACCTGGTGCAAACACCGCATCTTAGCCCACTACAGATTGGGGTATTTACCAGCTGGGGCTAGGAGCCTCAGCAACAGGGTTCCGCTGTACTGAAGTAGACGCATTCGTCCCCATTTAGATTTCAAAATCCCAGTTTCTAAGTCAACAACCCTCAGCTTTAGAATCTCAAAACACACTAGAAGGTTTGAGAGTCTTTTCCTCTGCGCCAAGGAAACTTACTGGAACTGGCCAATTTCCAGGCAAGCATATGACAGCAAGAAGAAGTTCCCACATTCCCTCTACATTCTCACATGTTCCAGCCTTTATCTTGATGAGGCTTATGAAAGCCTTCCAGGGTACATTAAACAATCTCTCACAAAACAAACCTTGAACGTGATTAACCCTAACAACTTGCATGCCTGTCTATGTGAGCAGAGAAGTTCAAGCAAGGCAGAGTCAGAATTCATGATAACATGAGGCAATGTCAAAACCAATAGTAAGACCTTCATAATACTTCCCAGTGTACAACACAATGCACATTGGTGCACCACTGCCTTCAGCATCACATACTTCATCTCTCAATGTACAGTACACAGTCTAAATATCGATTCCTAATTGTCGACCTACAGAAATATCGAGTTGGAAATATCGAAGGTACAGAATATCGATGTCAAGAATATCGTTGGACAGATTATCAACCCTAAGGTAAGTAATATCGAATTTTTTTATATTGATTTAAGTAATATCAAAGTTAGCAATATTGATAGCATATATATCGATGTAACTAATTTCGATAATACTAATATCGATATTTTTATTATTTTTAAGTATTTTATTATGTATGTGTAATATGTTTTTGTTAAGTATTTTAATTGTTTTAAATTATATGTATAATATTTTTATGTATTAATAATATTATTTTTAAGTACATTTTACTTTTCAGTACTGGAGTGGGTTGTGGGATTATAGGGGAATATGGTGGGAATTAATGAAAAAATATACTAAATTAATGATTAATTTTTAGGAATTATAAATTAATTTTAATTTGTTTTTGTTTTTATTTCTGTAGCGGGTTGTGGCTTTATAGGGGAATTGGATGGGAAGTAATTTAATTGTAATTAATTAATGATTTTTTTGTAATGGATAATTATTTTATTTATAATTAGTTATTAACTGGCAATTAATTATTTTAATTGATATTTTTTGATTTGGTAATTGCTGTTTTTAATTATTAACTATTATTTTTATTGGTAATTCATGTTTTTAATTGGGAAATACTTTTTTTATTGGTAATTAATTTTTTAATTGGTAAATAATTTTGTAATTGGCAATTAATATTTTTAATTGGTAACTATTATTTATTAATTGGATTTTTTTTTAATTAATTGGTAATCAATGTTCCATAAAAAGTATTATTTGGTATGAAAAATAAAGTTATTGTTTAATAATTTTTAATTGTGAATTCGTTTTAAATTAATATTTTTTTGTAATGAAAAATATTTTATTGTTTAATATTTATTATTTGGTGAATATTATTTATTAATTAATATTTATTGGTATTTGTTGTTAATTTACTGTTAATTAATTATTCAATTGTAATTGCTTTTAATAATTATTAATTGTTTGTAAATGATGTAGATTTATTTACAAATTTAATTATACATTATTTTAAATATAGAAATTATTTATAAGTATGTTATATTTAAATTCAATGCTATCCAACACTTTCCCTATTGTTGCACCCTCTGGAGTTGGAATAGTAACTTTTACCCCTACGCTATCCAATGCTTTCCCTACTGTTGCACCCTCTAGAGTTGGAATAGTAATTTTTACCCCTACGCTATCCAACGTTTTTCCTACTGTTGCACTCACTGGAGTGGGAATAGTAATTTTCACCCACCCGCTATCCAAGGCTTTCCCTACTGTTGCACTCTCTGGAGTGGCAATAGTAATTTTTACCCTTACGCTATCCAACGCTTTCCTTACTGTTGCATTCTCTGGAGTGGGAGTAGTAATTTTTACCCCTACGCTATCCAATGTTTTTCCTACTGTTGCACTCTCTGGAGTGGGAATAGTCATTTTTACCCCTAGGCTATTGTTCTGACCGAGTTTTCCGCCCCTTTTTGAATGAAGGTGACTTTAGCCTGCTATCATTCTAATAGGAGGACTAGAACCTCAGACCAGGCCTATTTACAAGGCGTTTGATGCAACTCCCTACCCTTTTCTTTATTCTAGGGCTTATAAACTTATGTTAAGGGATAGATTCCTTAGTATTAGCATTAATCCGTCCTTTTGTAAGGTTGCTAGTATACGTCTAATGGAGTTATGCTTATTTCGGGCCTTGTAGGCCTCGAACGGGAGAGACTCCATCTTTCTTTCTGCCTCGGCAGCTTGAAATGCTTTTAGGTCAAATGTAATGTTTTAGTTATGAGGTGTTGTTCGCTTGGAGAGAACCGGCTCCGGCTGGCCCTTATCGAGGAACTGTATTTTTCTTTGTATCGAAGACATAACATCAGGCCGGCCGGCTGAGAACGTGTCCTTGGTACGGGGAGGCACAGGAATTTGGTGGGCGGCAGGTTACTGGCCGTAACTTTCCATGCATGAACAAGGTTCCATATTAGCGAAAGTACGAAGCAGTCAGGGAGTCAGTTCATAGGCAGCAGCTAGCCGTTAGCATCATTGTAGTTAATCAACTTAAGGCAGACAGTCGCCATTTTGAAGTCCGAGAAAGACCGAAGGCTAATACTCTCTTAGAAAGATTGAAGTTATTTTAGCTGGAGCAGCTGGCGAGCTTTGACATTAAGATCAGAGCATGCAGAGTAAAGCAGTTAGTGGAAAGAACGAATACCAGAGCGGTAGAAACTAATTCATAAGATCGAAGCTGGAAGGTGAAGACAGTTCGTGATTGAGAGGAGAGAGGAGTAGTACAGAACAGCGAGAGTGCAGCTGACGGGACAGAGAATAAGAGGAAGGTTCCAGTGACTTGGAGGGAAACGGAGGAGACAGAGCATAGCGGTGCAGACGTGTATCCGTGACTGCAGGGGCGATCCTAAAATGAGCCAAGGCACAGACGAGAAGGGAACCCAGATGACTACCGAGTCCAGACTTCATACTTATAAGGTGACGTCGACCCTTTCTTATTAGTGTGCACCCACATTCTAACCTTTCCTTTTGCTTTTCAGGCTATATGTGTTATATGGCAGTATTATATTGTTGATGTTATTAATGAATAAAGATACCCCAGTTCTTAGTGAACTAGTGGGTGATGGTTATTTCCTTATGATAAAGTTAACCTTTCTTCTAGTCAGATGCTGTTATGTGAACGGAGGCGTCTCCCGTCCAGGTAAATGGTAACTGAGCAAGGGAGTAGAGGAGCACTCAAAATAGGGAATAACCTTTACACAGTGTAATTTGGCCATTCTTGTGTGGGAGAGGATTGACCTGTCTATCTATCACATAATCTATAATATTGTATTATCTGTACTCCTGGTAGAGAGAGAGATTTCCCAATATGGAGAAGGTATTCATAGGAAAGTGATCGTCGTTGTGTAGCGGGGTTAACGAGAGCATTGACCGTGGTCGATGTGTATACCCACAGGATTGTGGTTTGCGAGAGCACCGTGAGGACACGGTGTGTAACGAGAGCATTGACTGTTGTCAATGTGTATACCCAAAGGATTGTGGCTTCCGAGAGCACCGTGAGGACACGGTGTGTAACGAGAGCATTGACTGTTGTCAATGTGTATAACCACAGGATTGTGGCTTGCGAGAGCACCGGTAGGACACTGTGTGTAACGAGAGCATTGACTGTTGTCAATGTGTATACCCACAGGATTGTGGCTTGCGTGAGCACTGATGGTGATCAGTGTGTAATGGTAAATAATCGGAACTGCCTCAGGGTAGTCTAGTCTGGGCCCATGTTGCTGCAAGACTATAAGGTATGAGTGTGGTGTTGTAAAGGATCTAAGCTTGTATATTGCTAATTCCCCATCCTTAGGTAGGTACACAGGTGCCTTTTGTAAGTAGGTCCTGAGGAGGGAGATGGTTACGTTTCGGCTGGGTTAGTGGTGTTTTAGTCTGATTCTATCTGGTCCGAAAATCCGGTCGTTACATCTGGCGCCACGAACCGTTTACGATAGCCTGTTTGCGCAGTGTTGTTTACATCTTGTTGGTTTGCGCTCGGCGTGTACGGTGTTCATTTTGTATATTATTTGTTTATAGTTGTATATATCTTTTCCTTTTGGCACGATGGTTATGAATAGGTCTAAATCTACTTTTAAATTGCCTGTTGAAATTCCCGGCTGGGAATCATCGCCTTATGAGGCTTTGGCCCGTGAGTGGGCCGATTCTACTGGTTTGAGTGAAAATTGGAGTTCCTGTTTGGAACTGGCGGAGCCGGCTAATGTGATTGCTTGTCTACAGAAAGCACCAGTTGTGAAGGGTGAGGAGTTTCCTATTTTGGGACGCAGAGGTTGGATTGTTTTATCTGCGTACAGGATTGTACATGAGAAATTTTTGAAATTACAGAGACAATTTGTGGAAATGGAAGAAAAGTTGTTGAAATGCAGAATGCTCATACTCTTTTGAGATGTCAAAATAAATTGCTTGCTGACAAACTTGAGACTTATCAGACAATAGCTGAAAGAGCTGCTGTTCGTATTGCTAAATACAAATATAAGAATCGTCGTGGTCGGGTTTGTAAACGGAAAGTGCGTCTGGTCGTGGCAAAAGCCGGACTGGATTGGAATCCTGATGAATGGGATGATAATATCTGGGACTCGAATGATTCTGGCTCCTCGGCTGAGGAGTCTGACAAGCGCGAGTCTTCTCGCACCGGACGTGATTGTAAATCTAATACTTTTGACAACTATGATGATTCCAGCGACCGCGGTCGCTGTTCTAATTATGATGACGTTTCTCAATCTGACTGTCCCTCTAAATCTGTTGATCGAGCTTCTTATGCTGCTCGTCCTGAGGTTTCTGTGCATCCGTTTTTTCGACGTAAATTACAGCAAGCTCCTGGTAATCCGAATGGTATTCCTTTGGATAGTTTGGAAGATTTTACGCAACAGGAAGTTAGTGACATTTTGCAACGATTTCAGCAACGGCCCGGTGAGGCCTTGCTTACATGGATGGTGCGCCTTTATGAACTTGGTGCTGCAGGCATCATGTTAGATGCAGGAGATGCCTTGAAATTTTGCTCTTTCAGTTCTGATTCTACTGTTCAGGATCATTTCCGTAACTATAATGTTCCTGGTCAAATTAGTCTGCTTCAGTTAGCGACTGAGGGTTGTAATAACAAATACCCTACTGAATCTGATTGGCCTCTGATTGACAAGCCATGGTATTCGTTACACGATGCAGCACAACAGCGGAAGTGATGAAAACTGCGATTTTTCCGGGTACGTCTGACAGATTGTTGGATGGTTTATTAACATCTTCTGTGCGGAATCGCATTATCCGTTCTTCACCTGTTTCTTATAAACAGGTTATGATGACTTTGTTGATCAATCAGACTGGCAATGCGTTATCTATGGTGCTTGAATCTGTGCGTCAGCTTGGTGAGCTGGGCGAATGGGTTAAACCTGAAAGACAGTCCAGACCTGAGGGTCGTACTGCTGGGAATCATAGATTCACTAGACGTGATATGTTTCTTGCTTTGTTGGATGATGGTGTGAAGAGAGAAGACATTGATGGTGAACCTAATAATCGCTTGTGGGAGATGTTTCACTAGCGTGGTTTGGATCGGAAGGAGGGTGCTCGACGTGTGCGCAAGAATGAATGTGATCGTGAATATTCTGATGACAGTGGGGATGATAGACGTCGTGATGATTCAGATTGGTATGATAGACGACGGTATGAGCGAGATGTGTCCCCTCGGCGTGAAAGAGAAAGAGGGCGAGAGGGGGAAAGGGAAAGGGGGAGAGATGACCGTGTTAACAGCAGATATAAAGATGAAAGGGATCAATCCCCCGGGAAGAGGAGAAGGGAGGATAGACACAGATTTTCCGAACGAAACTCACAATACCATGCAGATGACAAGAATTCATTTCGTAATGGGGATGGATATGAACATGACATTATATCGTCCAAAAAATTTGAGAGCATTTATCCTGATTTGTCTTGGTTGTCAGAACGCAATAAAAATGACTAGGAAATAGGTCAAGCTCCAGTACGCAGGTGGGCTCAAAAAGACAATAGACCCTATGTAGATATTGAAACTTTTTGGAAACATCGTAATATACAAAGGGCCCGAGCATTGGTAGATACAGGAGCGGAGACCACTCTAATTCATGGAAAATCGAAGAAATTTAAAGGAAAATTTTTCACAATTACTGGTTTAGGTGGAAAGGAAACCCCCGCAGTGCAAACAAAAATTGAAATGAAAATAGGTAGTATTCCTCGAAAAGAATATTCTGTTTTAGTTGTGCCACTTTTGGAATACATAATTAGAATTGATATTTTAAAAGGTATGACATTGCATCTAGATGATGGTTGTTATCAATTTGGGAGTAAAGGTTATATATCATCCAGACCTGTACGAGTTGGTCGTTTGAGAATGCCCCCTATAAAAATTCCTCAGGCTACAAAAGTTGTTTCCCAAAAGCAGTATCGTATCCCAGGTGGTCACGAAGAGATTAGTTCTACAATTCAGGATTTAGTGGATGCGGGAGTTATAACTCCGGTTACTTTTGCTTGGAATAATCCCGTTTGGCCTGTGCGTAAAAGTGATAATTCTTGGCGCATGACTGTTGATTACCGCGAATTGAATAAACATACACCCCCTTTGACTGTTGCAGTACCAGACATGATTACTTTAATTGAAAGAATTCAGAAGCATCCAGGAATATGGTATGCGTCTATTGATATTGCTAATGCTTTCTTTTCAATCCCAATTGCCTCTGACTGTCAGGAACAGTTCAGTTTTACGTGGAATGGATGTCAAATGACGTTTAGAAGTCTTCCCCAAGGCTATGTACACAGTCCTACGATTTGTCACCGGCTGGTGGCAGAACATTTATCTGAAGTACCCATAAACCCACAAATTCAGATGTGTCATTATATTGACGATATTTTGATTCAAGGTGAGACACAGGTTCAAGTTCAGACTCAGTTAGATCAGGTCATCGATCATTTACGTGAAAAAGGTTGGGAAATCAATCCCAAAAAGTTGCAAGGTCCGTCACAAAGTGTGACATTTTTAGGCATCAATTGGCATAAAGGTAACAGAGAAGTGATTCCACAAGTGAAGCAGAAAATTCTTGATTTTGCGGTTCCTCGGAACCGAAAAGAAGCCCAACGCTTTATTGGTTTATTTGGTTTTTGGCGTCAACACATCCCACATTTGAGTCAGATATTAGCCCCTTTATACAGAGTTACTCGTAAAAAGAATGCGTTTGAATGGAGTAAACTGCAGCAGGATACGTTTGATTTGGCGATAGAAGCAATTCAGTATGCTTTGGATTTGTGGCCCGTGCGTGACGGTGATGTGGGTCTGAATGTGTCTGTGCAAGGTCTTTATGCAAATTGGAGTCTGTGGCAAAAACAAGGCAGAAATAAAGTACCGTTGGGTTTCTGGACTAAAAAGTTACCTGATGCTGGTGAGCGTTATACACCTTTTGAGAAACAGTTACTTGCATGTTATTGGGCTCCGGTGGATACCGAGCAATTGACTTTGGGACATGATGTGGTATTGAGACCTGAAATTCCTATTATGCAATGGGTTTTGAGTTCGCCGAAAACTCATCGAATCGGACATGCTCAAGAGGCGAGTGTGATTAAGTGAAAATGGTACATACAAGCCAGGGCACGCGTGGGACCGAAAGGTGTTGCGACGTTACGTGAGCAAGTGGCGCAGGCGCCATCGAATGAGACTGTGAGTGATTGCTCCGTACCTATAGTACAGGAATCCCCTGTTAAGTGGGGTAAGCCGTTTGATGATCTGTCCGCGGAGGACATAAACCATGTGTTGTTTACGGATGGTTCAGCGAGGTACATAGGAGAGAAAAGGCATTGGAAGGCAGTGTCCTATAATCCTATCACACAAAAATTGCTAAGTACAACTGGTGAAGGAAAGAGTAGTCAATTTGCTGAATTATATGCTGTTTACCAAGTTTTAAAACAGGAGTTACCTGGTACATGTAATCTTTTTACTGATTCCTGGTCCACTGCTAACGGACTGGCGGTTTGGTTACCAACTTGGCATTCTCGTAATTGGGAATTGCATTCTAAAGAACTTTGGGGTAAAGAGTTATGGCAAGAAATTTGGGAGCTACTCCCACAAAGTACTGTTACAATCTTTCAAGTGGATGCTCATACATCGATAGATTCCCTTGACAAATTTTTTCACAACATTGCAGATGAGAAATCTAAAATTGCTGAGGCAGTGGTTGACATGCAGGATTCTGATTTGGCGGGATTGGCGAAATGGGCCCACCAGAAAGCAGGACATTTTGGAGAGAGAGCCACTAGAAGGTGGGCTGCTGATCGAGGAATTTATATTCCTTTAAATTTGATTAAAGATACTATACTGCATTGTCCTATCTGTCAACATTCTAGACAGCGAAAAGTGCCCCAAATTGTTAAAGGACATTTACACCGAGGAAAATTACCTGCTCAAATTTGGCAGATTGATTATATTGGTCCACTCCCTATGAGTAAAAATTGCCAATATATTTGCACCATCGTTGATACATACAGTGGCCCTTTAGTGGCCCTTCCCTGTAAACGAGCTACCCAAGTGAACACCATTAAAACATTGGAATTGATTATGCTGTATTATGGTGTTCCATTTCAAATTCAATCTGATAATGCATCCCATTTTAAGGGAAGATTGGTGCAGGAATTTTGTGTGGAGAACAACATTGAATGGGTGTTTCATATACCATACTATCCACAGGCAGCAGGCCTTATTGAAAGAATGAATGGTTTGTTAAAAGATCAATTATGTAACTTAACTGACAATAAATATAAGAATTGGAGAGGATATTTCTTTCAGGCACTGTTGATTTTGAATAATCGTCCCTTTTTAAATGCTGAATCACCATGAATGCGTTTTTTTCCCCCAGCTGTTGCTGCTAGACCGAATACAGTTGGAAATACTGTGATGTATTGGGAAATTTCCCCTGGAGCCCTGGCTCCATGCAGAGCAACCCCAGGTTCCGCAGGCCTGGACCTGCATGCCATGAATGACATTACTGTAAAAAACAGAGATCGAGTTTTCATTGAAACTGGCATTGGTGTCTGTATACCAGCTGGAAATTTTGAATTAATTGCCCCTAGATCGGGCCTGGCCTTAAAAGGCATTCAAGTACTTGGAGGTGTCATTGACAGCGATTATCAGGGAGAGATTAAGGTACTCCTGCTGAATAGCAGTGAAGTTGATTTACCGATTCATAAGACTGACCGAATTGCTCAGTTACTAATCATGCCTGTTTTCAGTGGTGAGATTCAGAAAGGCACTGCCCCGACTTTGTTAACTGTTCGAGGACCAAAAGGTTTTGGCTCCACTGATAATCCAGGAGCGAGAGTGTGGGTGCAATCGCCTAAAAATCCCCCTGAACAAGCTGAAATTATTGCAACCGGTCATGATAACACAGTACTCGTCATGAGACCAGGGAAAGATAGCTGGGAAGCTGTCCCGGCTGACAAATGTTACTTACGGGAATGAATAATGCCTGTATTTGATTTTCTTTCAGATCATTCTCTTGACTGCTGTTGCAGGATGTGCCGGCGTTGGACTCCTTTTGGCTTGCTACGTCGGGAGAGGAAGGAACCCACAGACTTTGGTTGATTCGATAATCCGAGTACCGCGTTCCTTTGCTGCGTGGGATTTATCATCTAACTTTTGGACTACCCTGGCACGAAGGGTGACAAATTCCCCACATTTCTGTTTAACACCGATGCGTTCGGTGACTGACATTTTAGCGACCTGTTTGGTTGCCGTCCCCGCTTCTTTGGAGACTCTGGCCCATATTTTCAATATATCAAATGCTCGTCCTAATATTATTCTTGGTGATTTCGCAACACATGAATATTGCCCTTTATGTACTGTGCTTTCAGACCCAGTATCCCCAATTCATTCCCAAATAATTACATATAATATCACGCAAGGTGATTTATGTTTTTTCCTTACCTGTGATCCAAATGCCATAATTGAATGTGTGCATTTAAAATTGAACGGTGCTACTTCATTCACAGTTCATGAAAAGACTTTATGTTCCCGGAGATCACCGAAGTCGTGTATTTCAGTCAAAAATAACATGACCTGTAAAAGTCTTGTAGTTACCCCTAGCCACTATCGTACAATGCTCCTACCTTCTGGATGGCTTTTCTCTTGTGGCAATACATCTTGGCCTTATATTCCTGCAAATATTACTGGAGGACCTTGTGCCATTACCAGACTGAGTTTACTAATGTTTTCTTCACATCCTAATATGCATTCCTGTGTTGTCCGTGATGCAGTGATGTTAAAAGACAATGGTGACTCTACACTACATTTATTTTCTGAATCTGAATATCTTACTTTGGTTTTTTCTATTCTGGGTGTCCCTGCCTTAGCAGTCTATAATGCTGGATCCATCGGAAAAATGGCCTGTTGGATGGTTAAATCTGTTAATCACACTTCTACAATTTTATCTGACACGCCCAGGGTGAACGCAGAGGTATTTTGCAGAACAGGGCTGCAATCGACTATCTTTTGCTTAAACATGGACAAGACTGTTCTGACTTTGAGGGCCTTTGTTGTTTCAATTTATCAGATCATACTAGATCCATTCAGGCTCATATCTACAAACTTCATGACTTGACCAAAGAAGTTAGAAAACACATTGAGCAGGGCTGGTTTGACTGTCTCTTTAATTGGTTACCAGATTTACATTCTTTACGTCAGATATTAGGGGGTATCCGGATTACTATTTGCATTTTAGTCGCTATTTGTTGATTTATTCAATGTATTCCTTCTTTACTTCACACCTGTAGATGTGGTACTAGACATAGATCAGTTAGTTTTGCTTCATATTATTCCTCAACAGATGTTAGTTCCATTTAGCAAATGATTAGTTGTCTAAAGTCAAGGGTGAAGTGTTCTGACCGAGTTTTCCGCCCCTTTTTGAATGAAGGTGACTGAAGGTGACTTTAGCCTGCTATCATTCTAATAGGAGGACTAGAACCTCAGACCGGGCCTACTTACAAGGCGTTTGATGCAACTCCATGCCCTTTACTTTATTCTAGGGATTATAAACTTATGCTAAGGGATAGATTCCTTAGTATTAGCATTAATCCGTCCTTTTGTAAGGTTGCTAGTATACTTCTAATGGAGTTATGCTTATTTCGGGCCTTGTAGGCCTCGAACGGGAGAGACTCCTTCTTTCTTTCTGCCTCGGCAGCTTGAGATGCTTTTAGGTCAAATGTAATGTGTTAGTTATGAGCTGTTTTTCGCTTGGAGAGAACCGGCTCAGGCTGGCCCTTATCGAAGAACTGTATTTTTCTTCGTATCAAAGACATAACATCAGGCTGGCCAGCTGAGAACGTGTCCTTGGTACGGGGAGGTACAGGAATTACTGGCCGTAACTTTCCATGCATGAACAAGGTTCCATATTAGCGAAAGTACGAAGCAGTCAGGGAGTCAGTTCATAGGCAGCAGCTAGCCGTTAGCATCATTGTAGTTAATCAACTTAAGGCAGACAGTCGCCATTTTGAAGTCCGAGAAAGACCGAAGGCTAATACTCTCTTAGAAAGATTGAGGTTATTTTAGCTGGAGCAGCTGGCGAGCTTTGACATTAAGATCAGAGCATGCAGAGTGAAGCAGTTAGTGGAAAGAACGAATACCAGAGCGGTAGAAACTAATTCATAAGATCGAAGCTGGAAGGTGAAGACAGTTCGTGATTGAGAGGAGAGAGGAGTAGTACAGAACAGCGAGAGTGCAGCTGACGGGACAGAGAATAGAGGAAGGTTCCAGTGACTTGGAGGGAAACGGAGGAGACAGAGCATAGTGGTGCAGACGTGTATCCGTGACTGCAGGGGTGATCCTAAGATGAGCCAAGGCACTGACGAGAAGGGAGCCCAGATGACTACCGAGTCCAGACTTCATACTCATAAGGTGACGTCGACCCTTTCTTATTAGTGTGCACACACATTCTAACCTTTCCTTTTGCTTTTCAGGCTATATGTGTTATATTGCAGTATTATATTGTTGATGTTATTAATGAATAAAGATACCCCAGTTCTTAGTGAACTAGTGCATGATGGTTATTTCCTTATGATAAAGTTAACCTTTCTTCTAGTCAGATGCTGTTATGTGAACGGAGGCGTCTCCCGTCCAGGTTAATGGTAACTGAGCAAGGGAGTAGAGGAGCACTCAAAATAGTGTAATTTGGCCATTCTTGTGTGGGAGAGGATTGACCTGTCTATCTATCCCATAATCTATAATATTGTATTATCTGTACTCCTGGTAGAGAGAGAGATTTCCCAATATGGAGAAGGTATTCATAGGAAAGTGATCGTGGTTGTGTAGCGGCGTTAACGAGAGCATTGACCGTGGTCGATGTGTATACCCACAGGATTGTGGCTTGCGAGAGCACCGTGAGGACACGGTGTGTAACGAGAGCATTGACTGTTGTCAATGTGTATACTCACAGGATTGTGGCTTGCGAGAGCACCGTGAGGACACGGTGTGTAACGGGGGCATTGACTGTTGTCAATGTGTATACCCACAGGATTGTGGCTTGCGCGAGCACTGATGGTGATCAGTGTGTAATGGTAAATAATCGGAACTGCCTCAGGGTAGTCTAGTCTGGGCCCATGTTGCAGCGAGACTATAAGGTATGAGTGTGGTGTTGTAAAGGATCTAAGCTTGTATATTGCTAATTCCCCATCCTTAGGTGCCTTTTGTAAGTAGGTCCTGAGGAGGGAGATGGTTACGTTTCGGCTGGTTAGTGGTGTTTTAGTCTGATTCTATCTAGTCCGAAAATCCGGTTGTTACAGCTATTTAACGCTTTCCCTACTGTTGAATTTTCTGGAGTGGGAAGAGTAATTGTACGTTCTACGCTGTCCAATGTTTTCATTACTGTCGTTTTTTTGGAGTTTAAATAGTAGTTCTATTTATTTATGTATCTAATATTTTTTGTATTATTTATTATTTTAGACAATGTTGTATTTCATTAATTTTAAAAATATTGAAAGTATATTTATTTTTTTAATTAATTAAATATAAATATTTATTTTTATTTATGTTATTTTATGTGTGTAGATGTATTTGTAATTTATAATATTTTTTAATAATTTATAAGTAATGAAACTAATTATTAAAAACTTATTATTAAGTATATATTATATATTTTATGTTTTGTTAAAATTAAAGTTTTATTATTAAATATGTATTAATTATTAATGTAAAACATTATTAAATATATTTAAATATGTTTATTTTATGTATAAGTATTATTTACTTTATTAAACTTTTTTTTACAGAAACAAAATGATATTTTTAATTACAATATTTTTAACATTGATATTTTGGTTTCGATATTTTTGTACTTACCATATTGTAGATAGGGTGTCGATATACTTGCCTTCGATATTTCAGCGTCAATGTTTTGTAGGACGATATTCTGTAAGTCGATATTCAATGTACAACACAGTGCACATTTTTTGCACCACTGCTTATAGCATCACATACTTCATCTCCCAATGTACAACATAGAGCACATTTATGCACGACTGCTCTTAATGCTGCACTTCGAGACCAAAAAGTATATTCCACACCTCTCTCTCTCTCTCTCTCTCTCTCATGCTTTCAAATGCACTTCCCACATGTTTTGTTCTTGGCAAGCTGTTTAACCTCTTCGCCGCTAATGACAAGGGTAACTCGTCATGGACTTTCCATTGATTTCAATGGAAAGTGCAGCAAAAGAGTAATTGTACCTTAGCGCTAAAGGGGTTAACTGTGACAGCTCCCACTTTAAAACTACCAGAAGAAGTCAAAAACAGAAACAAGGCATATGCAGGATGTTGTAGATTCAGGCTAGGGTAAAATAAAACATCAAAGATAATTACATTTATGGTAGTCAAAGGTCATCACGTGGTGTCAGACCACAAGAGTGCCTCTAGCCTACACATGCTTTATGCTAGGCATATACTTGCTCACAAAACAGCATTCTTGCATTCAAGAAATCCATTTGTCAATGAGCAGCTTTGACTCTAACCACTTTTCTAGAGAAAGTCTCAACCAATGGTTTCTGATCTGTACAAATTTTGAAGCAATTTCCCTCAAATGAATATTTAAATGGTGCACTCCCCACCTTCATGTTAAGGCCTCCTATTCAATGACTAAATAACTAACTTCTGCTCTTTTGAAAGAATAACATGCAAATGCAACAAACTTTTTCCTACCTTGTTTTCTCCCATTCCAACCAAACAAGACATACTACCATCTGTCAAACGATAGTCATATCTTTAGCATTTTAAGGTTTCAGTGTCAGTGCATCAACAATAGCCTCTGTTAAGTCATCAAGGGCCCGATGTAGGTAATCCCAGATTACAGATTCTTAAATACCGAATCATACCGATTCGGTATTTAAGAACAGGCAAATGGGATGTAGGTATTTTTACCGAAAAAATTACCGAATCGATAAGTTTCGGTAATTACCGAATCGGTAAATACCGATTCGGTAATTGGCATTCATTCCTATGGGCCTGGAGGCCCATAGGAATGAATGCCAATTACCGTATCTGTATTTACCGATTCGGTAAAAGGGGGAAACATTGAAGGGCGGCAGGGTGTCACTTTGACACCCTGTTGCACCCCTCAATTAAGGGCATGTATGTCTGCAACATGGCACTGTTGGAAAAGCAAAAAAATGCTTTTTCCAAGGTTTTCATTATTTACCACCAACTTGTAGTTGGTGGTAAATAACGAATCCTAAAAGGGGAAAAGCACTCATTTGAGTGCTCCCTACATAGCAAAATCGGTAACTAACCGAATCGGTATTTTAAGGAATCGGTAATTTACCGATTCCTTAAAATACCGATTCGGTAAATTACCGAATCAGTAAAATGCCCATCTACATCTCATTTTCCAAATACCGGTCGGTAACAGCCGAAATTACCGAATTTCGGCCGTTACCGACCGGTATTTGCCTACCTACATCGGGCCCCAAGTGCTTTGTCATATTCCTTCGCCCATTCAACTACATTCATTTTTAGATCTCGCCTGAGCCAGCGAATGCTTGCGAGATTTTTTGTTAAAAAAAAACCTTAATGGAGGCTTCATTGTCACTCTCACTGTCTTGCATCTCCTTTGTCAGCACCTGCCAATTTCACTTTCTTTTTCATGTATTTGTGTGTTTGTTTCTTTGATGAGCATGGACCAAGTACAAATGAAATACTTTATTAGGTCGCGCTGGGATTCAGGTATTTTTTAAGCAATGTGATTTTGCAGTTTTACTTTCACTCTCTTTGGAAACGTGCGACTGGGATGCTATTCTTACACACTTGACATAAAAAAAAATAAGAGGCATTTTTGGTCAAGTGGATAAACATTTGATTTGTTTTTATCTACCTTATTTGTGTGTCCTTTGGCCCTTCTAAAATGCTTCCTTTCTTAGAGGTACAGATTGCTGTTTTTAATATTTCATGATATAACTTTCGACCTAATGGAACTACGATGTTTGCTGTGATTTCAAGTGCACAGCTATTTGTGTTTGTAATGATCATGCTTCAAGAAGCTTCATTTGCGGCCCTGCTGGGCTAAATTGCTCCTCTCAAGAGCTTTTGAAGTTTTGAGTATTTCTGCTTTGCATATTTTCAGAGGTATTTTTCAAGCCCTAGCTTCCCAGTAGGGGTCAAGGGTTAGAATGGTTGTAATGAAGCACAATTTTTCGTTAGGATATACCTGTTTGATGCAATCATACCCCCATCACCATCACACCTACAGAAACCTCTTGTCTGAATTTGTGGAGAGCATCAAATAACTAAGGTGTTAATGCTGTTTGAAGTGTATTGAAGATCTGCCTGTGCAGATTTTTTTTCTTTTTTTGGGCCCAGTTCACTGAAGTTTGGGTGGAAGCAGCACAGAGGTCATTCATTTCCCTATTACTTATAAGACAACACAGCACATGCTTTTGGACACACATTCCCTTCCGCAAAATTTTTTTTTTAAGATTCCTGACTATTCGTTCCCTTAAAAAATCCTCTTTATACATTATACTACGCATTAAACTTTTTGAGATACAACTGACACCCAAGGTTATTTTCCAACAAATAATACTGATTTACACTTCTACTCCCATTTTCAGCAAAGTTTCCTCTTTATAAACAATTGCAGCTGGCCTTTTGAGATGTGCATCCCTGCTGCCCTGCCCCAGATATCAATTACTCCTCAGGGCATTTTAAAGGGGAAAAGATTGGGGAAGATTGTGAGTTTCTCACAATTGGCCAAAAAACAACCCCCATCGTGGCATGTTTCGTTTTTGTGTTACTGCTTCTGAGTGACAGGACTAAATTTCCAGCCCGACAAACAGCTTAATGATGTTAAAATCTTCCTGTTAGCCTCTCCTCCTCTGGAGTTTAACGTTTCAGTGGGGAGTGTTAGGCTTTGGATCTGTCTATTGAATGTAAAATGACTCTCAACATGATATTTAAAAGTTGTGAGGTGCATCGGATCCTGTGAGCTCAATCAGGCATAAAATCGAAAAGAATGGGGGCACTGGCCATGTAATAGCGCATTTTTGTTTTCTGTCAACCATGCGGCACAGCTGCCATGCTTCTGTACAACTTGGCTAAAACAAATCGACGAAGCCAAACATCTTGTATTGGAGAGCCCTATTGGCTTTGCCAATGCTTATTTAATAATGCAATCAACACTTAAGTCCTTTCAGAAAAATGATCATCAAATTAAGAATAACATTCCACAAGCCCTAAAAACATATTAATTGCTACTTATCCACATACCTCTGCACATTCTCAATTGCTTCAACAGGATTCCCCCAAGGCTGTTCACCTTATGCTAATATGGATTGTCCAAGATATTCTCCGCATTACTGACAGCAAACTTACATTTCTCTGCTCCTACACTTAAATCTGACTCCCTCAACTTACTCAAAACCATTTTCAACAGCTTATTATTTAAAATTATGTCAGCCCCACTTCCAACATATATCATTCTAGAAGAATATACAAGTTTAGGGATAATCTCCAGCAATATATGAAGTGCCCTCTGGAAAATAACTAAGTCAAAGCCAAACCAAAGGACATTCATAGAAAATTGTATGCACTTTCCAGTGACACAAATGAAGTCAAATATAGATAGCTGAAATATGACTAAAAGAAAGGGTGGGCATTTGAAAAATTGAGAGAGAAAACACCAGAGTTGCTCATTTTTGTTAATGTTCGGTTGGACATGCCAGTCCATCGAGATACACTCATTAACTTAAATCATTGAATATCCTTATCCTACCATTCAGCCAAGTTTACACGCAAGAACCACTGGTATCAACCATTCGATGGTCTTGTTTGGCACAATATGATTTTATCACGCATCTCTTCATTTCCTCACATAATGCATTCCACAGTGTAAAAGAAAAAATCCTTACATTAGGGATTGCACAACCTGGTCATCTTTTTCAGTGAGTGAACCCTTTCAAACAACATAGGGCATATTAACAAGAACCAGCGCTAATTATCACTGGCCCCACATAGCGGGAGGAATATTATCGCCGGCTATCGCTGAAAATTATCGCCATGATAACACTATATTAACAATACATAGCGCTATGGCGATAATATTTCAGTGATAGCGGTGTTTACCATGGAACATCGCTGGTTTTCCAGCGATGTTCCATGGAAAACAGCAATAACATTGCTGATACGACCCTGTGGTCGTATCAGCATAAATCAACCTGCCATTATTAATAAGCCTTAGTCTGGAATTTAACAGATGTTAAATTCCAGCGTTAAGGCCGAGGTAGCGCAATTTTTTTAAGTGCTGCACCTCCTTGTTAATATCGCAAAGCTGCCTTCGCGATATTTTCATGTGTAGTTTTCACAGCCACGCCTTCTTTGCATCTCATTAGCGATGCGAGGCTGTGAAAAATCGAGCTCTTGATCAAAGAAACACGCGCTGGCGTGTCCTTGATAATATTACGATATACGAAAACGGACGCTAAAGCGGCGATAATTATATCGCCAGCCCTTGCTAATATGCCCCTTAACTCTCTATGGAACACCTACAGCGTGGCAGGTACTGGTTTGCTGGCAAATTCTCTGCAGCCAATATAGGCATATTTATTGTGTTCATCTTTGAGTTCTAATATTTAATGTTTGCTGGCAGATGGTAACTGTGTCGAGGGGCAGTTATTCACTGTTACTTTTCCCTTCAAGTGGTGCTAAATACTCAAGTCCAGTGTTGACAGAAGAAAGTGTCTTTTTGACTAGAAACAAAACATTTCAACTCCTACCTGTGCCAAGAGTAGATAAATCAGAAATATGTACGTTGCGATGACCATCAACAGAAAGGCCTTTTTTGCTCTGTTGAAAAAAATGTGAGTAAATATTCAAGTTAGTGTTTCTAGTAAGGCACTATTGCAGGCGATAACAAGAATAAACCATTTGCATCCCATGAATCTCCTAAAGCTTCGTGTAAGATGCAGTGAACAATGATCAAGCTCCTCAAAATACAAACCTGACTGGGAGATTTCGGGATGCCATTTTGCAATGACCAGCAGTGTGATGGTGGTGAAGATTGTGACTTAACGCATGGACAAGATTGGAGGAGTCAGAATTGTCCTTGCTTATTTTAGGAGTTTCAGGGGCTTCTGTGTTTCTTTCTCCCGACACTGTGCAGACGTCAGTATCTGCAAAAAAGGAAAATACAAATAGGCACATCATTAGAGCTGTCGTGTGAGTCTAACGTAATTAAACTAACACTGGTTATGAAGACAGCACACACAGAACACTGCAAACAAAACTTAAACACATCAGTTTCCTGTGCAGATTGTATACTTATTGGGCTATTTGATTATCACTCGGCGGTCTAGTTTATACTTGAGAATATAACACCCAAAAATGTGAAAAAGATTACCTAAAGAGATATGAGCGGTATTTGTACAAAATATAGAGCTGTACATATCGGGAAACAGAAATATTGGGAAAAAAATGTTGTGATACAAAAATATTGTGATGATGAAATATTGTTGTCAAGAATATCATTTTTTCAGGTAAGTAATACAATTGCTAAGAATATCATTGTTGTTAATATCGTTTAAAAAACATAGAAAGAATATCGTTTTAAAATTATTTTAATGTTTTTAGTTTACATATTAATTTTATGTGTTACTATTGTTTGTAAAATTGTTATTTTTTAAATATAGTTCGTAACCGTAATAATTTAGAATTTTTATTGTAATTCCTAATAGTAATTTATAGTGCTGTAGTGGGTTGTTGGGTTTGAGGGGCGATAGGGTGGGAAGTTAATTAAGTAATAATTAATTATTATTTTAAATCATTTTTAAGGAATTATGTGATTGATATTAATTTTTATATTATGCTATACTGATTTAATTCAGTTATATTTCATGTGCGGGTTGCACAATTTTCAGGGGTATAGAGTGAGAAGGTAGGTAGGTAATAATTAATAACACAAAAGTTGTAATTTATAATTGACTATTAATTATGTAAATTGTGTAATAATCATATATTTTAGTTAGTTATCAGGTGTGGGCTGCTGGGTTTGTAGGGATAAAGTGTGGGAAGGTAATTAAGTAATAATTCATCAGAAATTAATTATTAATGTATTATTAAATATTGAAATGATTATTCATTTTGTAAAATATGTGATACCTAATAATTTTATTTATATTTGAGTTGTGTGTTGCTAGCTTTACAGAAGTATATGGTGAACAGTTATATATATAAAATAATTATTATTAATGTTTAATTAAATATTTCATTGATTAATAATTATGTAAATTGTGTTATAATGATATATTTTGGTTATGTTTTAGAAGTGTGCTGCTGGTTTCTTAGGGTTATTGGGTGTGTTGTTAATTATGTAATAATTAGTTAACTGCTAATTTGTGATTATTAATTGGTCTCGCAATTGATTATCAGCTATGTAAAGTGTGTTATACTTATTTATTTTAGTTATATTTTCGCTGTAGGTTGCTAGGTTTATAGAGTATAGGATGGCAAGTAGTTATGTAATAATTAAATAATCATTATTTTTTAACAAAAATACATGTTCGCATTGTTTATGAATTTCGTAAATTGGTTAATATATATATATATATATTTAAATATATATATCTTATGTTAATTAATAATGTTTATAATAAGAGTTTTATATTTTTTCTAAAATAATAGCGTTATTCAAAATGTACTGTGTTTGAAGTGAAGTAATTGGGCTACTGTTGCTTAGACTAAACTGGGAATAGTACATTTAGCCCACTAAAGGCCAACGCTTCCCCTACTGTTCCAGAGACAGGAGTGGGAATAGTAAATGTTACCGCTCCAAAGTCCAATGCTTTCACCACTGTTGCACAGACTAGAGTGGGATAGTAAATCTTATCTCTCTGCAGTCCAGTGCTTTCCCTACTGTTGCACAAGCTGGAGTGGGAATGGTAAATCCTACCCCTTCAATGTCCTCGGCTTTCCCTGTTGTTGCACTGTTTGGAGTCGGAATAATTTATTTAAACCCTCCAGAGTCCTACACTTTCTCTATTGTTGCATAAACTGGAATGTGAATAGTATAACTACTATTATTCTTAGACTCCAATACATTTTCCAACATAGGTTCAAAATATTTATTATTAATATTTGTTTATAACTGCAATTGTATAGTATTTGTTTATGAGAAACATCATTTACAATGAGGTTTAACCTTGTGTGCTGTTTCTAGGCAAGCAGAACAACGCTTGCCTTAACCACGCATATGCCTTAACCACACATATGTGTGGTTAAGGCAGTCAGCGCCCTTAGATGCAGAGCGGCTGGGCAGACTTAGGAAAAAGAAGGATCAGGAGAGGAAGGATCGAGACGCAGCTTTGTAAGTAGAGCTGGGGCTGGGAGCAGGGGCTGTGGTCTGGGTAATTTTTAGAGCTGGTGGCAGTGTCTTGGGCTCAAAGCAAGTGAAAAGGGGCAGCCTTTAGGGCTGGGGCCAGTTTAATTTTTTTTATATACAGTAATGTGTGTTTATATAAGTAGATATTTATATATAGAAATACATATTAGTGATAATTATTAAATTAACACTATATTAATGGTATATATTAAAATATTCAACATTTACTACTTTAAACTATATATTACCTACTGGCTATCGCCAGTAGGTATATATAGTTAGGATTAATTCCCTATGGGATTTTTGAAAATTCTATGTCTAATAACTTTGGCGTTTGAGGACGGAACCGGCTGAAATTTTCAGAAAAATGGCACATTTTGTTTCTGAGCAGCCCCTGAAAATTTGGTGGGGTTTCGTCAAGGGGGGGCTGAGAAAAAAGGGGGGTCCCAAAACGCGTTTTTCCCATTCATTTTTCCATAGGGCGGTTGGACTCACTTTTAGCTCGAACGGCTGAATGGATTTGCACGAAACTTGGCAAAATTGTAGGGACTGTTAGCCCGATGTGCCTTTGCTAGGTCTCAATATATGTGCTCCAGTAGTTTTTGAGAAATTAACGTTCAAAACAAGATATATATCTGTAACAGCGCTCCGGGCAGCGATCCGGTCCGCTTACTTTTCGCGAAACGGAACTTTGCGCGCAGAAAGCTGATTGGCTCTCCGGTGTCTGTCAACATTCTAAAGAGTCCGGAGCGGCCACCATCTTATCTCTCGGTAGGATCGAGAGAGAAGAAGAGGTGAAAAACGAAGGGGGAATTTATTGAAAGGGGGCAAGGTATACCCCTCTTGACCCCCTAGGAATGTTGTTGGGGTTATTAAAGGGTCCCGTGGGGAAAATAAAAAAAAATGATTTTTCACGGTAGAAGCGCTTCACGGGCCGCGAACTGGGCCGCAAACTGGTAGCGAAACGGGAATTCGCCATTTTGTGCTTCGTTTTAATTGTTTAGAGACAAAAATTATCGCTGCACATCGGCCACAATGCATGAATATCGCTGAAAAGTCAGCGATATTCATGCATTATCCAGCAAATGCTCTTAGCCATGTTATCCACCTTGCATTGGATAACATGGCTAAAAACTGCTCTGTGCGTGAGCTTTTTTTTTTTTTTTTTGCTGCGTGACGTTTGTTAACGTTCGATTCGATGGAAATCAGGAAGTGTTGACCACCATTTTGTCACTGCGAGTAAATATTTTGTTATAAATGAATCCTTATTGATAAACATTGTCTGCGCCATCTTGCGTTTTTGTCCAATGCCACAATTTTGTCGTGCACGGCAGCCATTTTAGATGCCTTGACCAGGGCCACTCTCTGCACGCCGCCGATCCTCAGCATGGCTCCCCACCCTCGCAAGCATCTCCCCCACGCACTGGTCACCCCCGCTCTCTCTCTCATGCATGGGACATATACTTCCCCCCATCTGCGCTGCTCCCGCCCGACACCTCCCTTTCACCCTATTCACTACCGCACCCTCTGACACTCCTCTTCCTCTGTGTCCGATTGTCCAGGCCGGACCTAGGCTATCACCTAGCCCTGCGGATGTAGTTTATGGCTCCAGCTGTAGAGTATGCAGACATGCCAACCCTCCCGATTCAGGCGTGAGACTACTGATTTCAGTGCTAGTCTTTCGCTTCCCGATTCCTGCAAGGAAAAACCCGGGGGCATATTACCAACAACTAGCGGTAGTTTTTGTCTCTAACTTGTTTAGAGACAAAAATTATCGCCGCACTTTGGCGAATTTTATCGCACATAAACCTTGCTATTAGCAAGGTTTATCGCAAATGCGATAAAAAACGGCCGCAATGCATGAATATCGTTGAAAAGTCAGCGATATTCATGCATTATCCAGCAAATGCTTTTAGCCATGTTATCCACTTCCCATTGGATAACATGGCTAAAACTGCTCAGGGCAGGTGTTAGGTTTTGGAGATATTCGCGCTTAGCGCGAATATCTCCAAAAGTTGGTAATAGGAGATAGCGATGGTTAGGGACTGTTTCCAGTCGCTAAAATCTTGGCACGCCCACTTTGCATGTCATTAGTGATAAATATCACTGATATGCAAAGCGGGGCCCAAGATGGTCGCTATCTCCTTTTAGCTGTCACTAACTGGTGTTAGCGACAGCTTGGTAATAGGGAGATAATTTTATCTCTTTTTTTTTTGGCTTTTAAAGCCAAAAAAGCGGAAATAAACCCCCTTGATAATATGCCCCATGATTTCTCGGGGGTTTCAGCTGACAGGGCTTGGTATTGTGTTACGTGCTAATTCTTCCAGGAAACGTCAGAGGGTCGATGCAGGGGTTCTAGAAGGGGTGATAAACCATTTAAGCCTCATGAACAAGCGCATGGTCTTTTAAAGATTTGTGAAGTACTCGGGGCGGCTGTGTGTGTGCGTGCCCTCTTTCAGGAGCGGGCGGGGGGGCACTGCCAGCAATTTGCAGGCCAGGCAGTGTTCAACACGTGCATCACCCTTTCTCTGCCTGCTATTGCGCTCCATGCTTCGGAAAGGTAAGAAAAAGAACGTGCATTTGAGTTTGAAATGTCCGATCTTGTAGCAGTACACTTGCAAAGCCCACACATGACAATAACCCGATTCAAGGCCCCATTCACCCGATTTTTTAAACATATATAGCACTCCAACAAAGTTAGATTTTAAAACTTTATTAACATTTAAATATAACGAACGCAACAAAAACTGTAAATATATTTAACCATTTTTTGAAATTAACCAGAACTATAACGATAACAACAACAACAACAATAATATAACTTTTATGCCTAAATTACGCAAACATTTAGCTAATCTGCTAAAGGGGGGAGTCGCCATTTCTTTACAATAAGCAATAATGAAAAATCCACATCAATAGGGTTGTCCGTTTTCTCGATGCAGCACTATAGTGCAACATACACAGCACCTGGGGTGTCAAGAGTGAACAGGTCTTTCTTTGTTCCTTAAGATGTTATCTGTGTCAACCTCTTCCGAGAATGCTGATGCGTTAGGATTTCCTTGTGTTTCTTAATAGCATTGGTGTCTGTACACTTCTTTGTCAATTCTGTCAAGATGATAACTGCTTCATAAACAGACGATATCTTTGTTTAGTCATTAGTGTTAAGTGTGTCTGAAACTACAGTGCCCTTCTGTTTTTTTTTCTTCAGGCTCTACAGAGTTTTGTGTGTTGTTCTTTTCAGCGACAATTATTCCAGAGGTTTCAGGTTCACTTGTTTTGTTCTGCAGTGAGTTAACAGCTTGAGAGAGTTCATGTTTTTTGCTATGTCCTGCTGTTCGTCAACTGCTTCAGAGACGTCAGCCTCATTTGTTATGCTTCAGTAGATCCTGGACCTGCCCGGCCGCGCCCAAAATGGCGCCGGTGTAAATGGGACTCGTAACTGCTTGTTGTGTACTGGTTGCCCAACCTTGATATCACGAGATACATATGCAGTTTTGAAGCACATGGCGGAGGCTTGTCTGCTGTAGTGGGGCGCCCCTTTATCGTTTCAGTCGCCATTCCACCCGCTTTTGCTACACTGTGCCTTTTCCGCCATTCAGCTGTTTAGCGCCCGCTCTTACGGCTACAGCGTCTCGCTCACCATGTAGTTGAGTTGCTCCCACTCTTGCGGTGCAGCGATAGGCGGCTTCCACAGGACTCTTAAAATGGCGGTCGGCTCTTCGGATTTGGGCCTGGTCCAGTAAAATGGCCCTGGGACACCTTGGAACTCGGACGCTTGTCTGCCAGGGCTTGGGTTCCATTCTCGAAAGCGTCCCCTCAGCCTTGAAGATTGTACAAAAGTTTTGGGGGCCGTCGACTCCCGCAGGCTTCCGGTGGGGAGCGGCTGCCATGATTGCTTGCGGAATGGCCACGACGGAACTACGAGATGGTGGTGCTCTCATGGTGACGCCAGCTTCAGTCTGAAACATCCAGAAACAAGGTGGGGCTTTCATCGTTTGGGAAAAAAAATGTTTTAATCCAATGAAAAGTGTTATTTTTAGGTCACATGACCTAGTCTTACATAATTAGGAAAAGAAAAGTAAAATGAACCAATGAAAAGTTTTATTAACAAGTCACATGACCTGTTATGCTTACGTTACGCGCTGCGCGGCGCGCTCTGGATCGTTTCCGGGAAGCTGCGCCTTGCGCAGCGGAGCACTTCCGGGTGCGCTAACGCGTCGCGTCATATGACGCATTACGCGACAATGCAGGTCCAGAATATAGTCAAAATGTCTCCACCAACCAGCGGTCGGAATACAACCGCTTTCAGCAGTCCAAAAAGTTTGGTTAAATCTTAAGAGTGGGAGCAACTCAACTACATGGTGAGCGAGACGTTGTAGTCGCAAGAGCGGGCGGTAAACAGCTGAATGGCGGAAGAGGCACAGAGTACCAAAAGCGGGCGGAATGGCAACTAAAACGGTAAAGGGGCGTCCCACGACAGCGTGTCTTCAGGTCAAACGGATTGTGGGACAAGGTCCAGAATGGAAGATTCTTCAAAAGGGAAAAAATTCCGCCGGACCCCGGGAGCCGGCCGCCTATGCCGGGGGCGATCTCAGGCCTCACCAGGGCAACACGACTTGGGGAGGGGGCAGGAGCCAAGTGCCCCCTCCCAGTCCGCGCCATCTCACCGCCCCTCGGGGGCCTCCGTCAAGCGGTTTAGGGAGGCACCGTATCACATTGTTTTATAATGCAGTCAGGTCCACAAATGGACTCCACTTACTTTGAATAGTGAAGCTGCAGCAGGTGCAAATAAGGTTTAAACAGTGTTACAAGAGCTGCTTAGAACTCTGAAGTATGGCACTCAACAACCAGGACTTATGCCATTTATGTAAGGCAGTGACATGGAAGCAACTCAGGGACAAAAAGCATGAACGAACATTCACGTATGAAAATCTTATTTGGAGAAGGGGTAGAATCCAAACGCCCCCTGCCAGTTCGCGCCACTACACCGTATGTGGAAAATCTGAAGCCATCATTCTACAAACTCTCAACGCTTGTTATCAGTGCATGAGTTTTCGATTGAGCTAGCCGGATCGGGCAATAAAAAGTATAAAATAGTTATGTAAATAGTTATTTAATAAAATGTTTTACTCTGTTTCTTTGCTGGTGTGTTGTGTATGTTTATAATATTTGCATAGGGTTTGTCGTTATTTTGGGCGGTGTGGGTGGCGGAGTCGAGCTGTTTTGCAGCCCTCATGGTGTGGAGCTCAGTTCATTTCACTATTTTCGTATTTCTCATGAAGGGTTATTCCTAATGTTTGTATTTTACCGAGGTCAAAAAGAGATCGAATTAGTGGTCTACTGATTTTGCTCGATTACTTTTATTTTTTTTCACGATTTTTCACTATCTGCAAAGACTAAACAGAGTATTGCGACTTTGTGCTTGTTTGTAAATAGAGAATGATCCAAAGAGAACCAATTGTAAAACAGTAAATGCTTGGATAATAATCAATCAAATGGAGAGACAAGCAGGTACGACGGATTACAACAGGGGTAAAGGTCTGCGTTAACTACCGTTCACTATCTGCAAAGAGAGAGTACTACTAAGAGAAAAGAGGGGAGTGGTAGGGGGGGGGCAGCGTTCAAAGCACATCAGCGTGCATAAACACGAAAACGTTTTTACCTATCACGTACTTGACATTTGACAGCTTTTGATATTTGCTATTAAAAAACCATTGAAATTCACAGAAAAAACCATAGGTTATAGTCCATATATAGTTAGGAATTTGCATTTACAAAACCTTGAAAATTCAATGAAAAAACCATTGGTTTTAGGTCATATATAGTTAGGGATTTGCATTTAGAAAACCTTATTTTACTCGCATAAAACCATTGAAATTCCATATATAGTTATAAGCGCTAACTATATATCGCGCACCCGCAATCCACTGCTGATGATGTCACATATTACAACATTCATGACATGGTTAGTGACATCACTGATGACATCACTGATGACATCTCAAATGACATCACTGATGACATCACTGATAACATCTCATTTGACATGACTGATCACATCACTGATGATATCATTCATGTGATAATACCATGAACCTCTTCAGACTCTAATATAGCCTTAGATACAATCAGTGTAGACAGACAGTCACTCATCCATGGAGTTACTCACACACCTAGTCAGTTATGCCAAAAATCAATCACACCTCCATTTTCTCAACTATACAGTTATACACACCTTACTTATTCAAACATATACTAACACATATTTACTTTACTCTCTTATACAATCTCTGATACATGTTCACAATGATCCATACAGCCACTCACACATTCACTGGCTCTTATGCACAGTTATTTATAGATGTCAACTCTCACATGTACTGTGTTTTACATATGTACTTAATTTGACATGTAGCACTGAGATATCCATTTACTCACTAATACACTCATGCACAGTCAACCGCCCATACAGTTGTTTCCACATGCACTTTTGAATCTATACATATAGTGAATCAACTACTCACACATCTATGTACAGAGTCACACACCTCCCAGCCACCCATACACACACACTCAGTTTCCCATACAAATACTTGGACAACCAATCAATAACCCATACAGTTACTCATATAGCTACTGATCAACATATGCAGCAGTTTGTAGAACAACAGATATAATGATGCACAAATTAAAACAGTTTAGTCACTAACCCATGCACTCAGTGAGACACATTTAATCACTCACTCAATCAGTCAGTCATGCACCTAGTAAATCCTTCATCCAGACACTTATATATCCACTCATTCTTCAATATGTAAAACATATTTTAACTTTACAGAAACATACAGTCACTGGATGTTGTAATCAGTGATGTCATCAGTGATGTCATTTGAGATGTCATCAGTGATGTCACTAACCATGTCATGAATGATGTAATATGTGACATCATCAGCAGTGGATTGCGGGTGCGCGATATATAGTTAGCGCTTATAACTATATATGGAATTTCAATGGTTTTATGCGAGTAAAATAAGGTTTTCTAAATGCAAATCCCTAACTATATATGACATAAAACCAATGTTTTTTTCATTGAATATATATATATATATATATATATATATATATATATATATATATATATATATATATATATATATATATATATATATATATATATATATATATATATATATATATATATATATATATATATATATATATATTCACTGAAAAAAACATAGGTTATAGACCATATATAGTTAGGAATTAGCATTTACAAAACCTTGAAAATTCACTGAAAAAACCATAGGTTATAGACCATATATAGTTAGGAATTCGCATTTACAAAACCTTATTTTACTCACACAAAACCATTGAAATTCCATATATAGTTAGTTGCACTAACTATATATCGCGCACCCGCAATCCACTGCTGATGATGTCACATATTACATCATTCATGACATGGTCAGTGACATCACTGATGACATCACTGATGACATCTCAAATGACATCACTGATGACATCACTGATGACATCTCATTTGACATTACTGATCACATCACTGATGATATCATTCATGTGATAATACGATGAACCTCTTCAGACTCTAATATAACCTTAGATACAATCAGTGTAAACAGACACTCACAGACTGTCAATCATCCATGGAGTTACTCACACACCTAGTCAGTCATGCAAAGAATCAATCACACCTCCATTTCCTCAACTATACAGTTATACAAACTTTACTTATTCAAACATATACTAACACATATTTACTCTCTTATACAATCCCTGATACAAGTTCACAATGATCCATACAGCCACTCACACATTCACTGGCTCTTATGCACAGTTATTTATATATGTCAACTCTCACATGTACTGTGTTTTACATATGTACTTACTTTGACATGTAGCACTGAGATATCCATTCACTCACCAATACACTCATGCACACAGTCAACCGCCCATACAGCTGTTTCCACATGCACTTTTGAAACCATACATCTAGTGAATCAACTGCTCACACATCTATGCACAGAGTCATACACCTCCCAGCCACCCACACACACACTCAGTCTCCCATACAAATACTTGGGCAACCAATCAATAACCCATATAGTTACTCATATAGCTACTTATCAACACATGCAACAGTTTACAGAACAACAGACATAATGATGCACAAATTAAGACAGTTTAGTCACTAACCCTTGCACTCAGTGAGACACATTTAATCACTCACTCATACAGTCAGTCATGTACCTACTAAATCCTTCATCCAGACACTTATACATCCACTCATTCTTCAATATGTAAGACATATTTTAACTTTACAGAAACATACAGTCACTGGATGTTGTCATCAGTGATGTCATCAGTGATGTCATTTGAGATGTCATCAGTGATGTCATCAGTGATGTCACTGACCATGTCATGAATGATGTAATATGTGACATCATCAGCAGTGGATTGCGGGTGCGCGATATATAGTTAGTGCAACTAACTATATATGGAATTTCAATGGTTTTGTGTGAGTAAAATAAGGTTTTGTAAATGCGAATTCCTAACTATATATGGTCTATAACCTATGGTTTTTTCAGTGAATTTTCAAGGTTTTGTAAATGCTAATTCCGAACTATATATGGTCTATAACCTATGGTTTTTTCAGTGAATTTTCAAGGTTTTGTAAATGCTAATTCCTAACTATATATGGTCTATAACCTATGGGTTTTTCAGTGAATATATATATATATATATACATACATATATAAACATATATCATCTGTATATCTATATAAATACAAACATAAATGCATGCATACATATACTTGTATGCATACAGATGCATGTTATTTACATGAAAGTTGAAAAAACACTAATAAAAGCAGAGCTAAAAACCCACCTCATTACAAACAGAATGGCTTTAACTTAAACGAGGGCGAGATCTATTGCATTTTCAATGCTTGTTTACTTTGGTTCCATCAAGAAGGCATTCAGATGTGTCACACATTTGCCATACATTCTGAATGTTAGCACTCTAGATGCACATTAGATCACTGTAGTAAAGCTACTGCTCACCAGGGACGTCTGCTGCTGGTATTCAAAGTGCATGTTTCAGTCTGCATGTCAGAATTTTTTTAATGAAATAGAAGAGGATTTGAGAAGTCACTCAAAATGATCCCTAATTTTTCTTTCTGAAGCACTAATCATACTTTCTATGGCAAAATTAACCCCCTCATTTTGTTCCTTTTTAAATTGAGTGTTTTCAGACTTACCACTTCATTCCAATCAAGATGGCTTCTGGTGTGCCATACTTTTGTCATAAGTAAGACTGTTAGCGCTCTAGTTGTTCTTTAGAACACTCTGGGACATTCTGTCATTAGGCTATACTTGGGGTACATCTGGGTGATATTTGGGCTACATTTAGGCTCTTTTGTCTCTGGTGGCCATCTTGGGAGACTGTATGTCAGAATTTTTTAATGAAATTGAAGAGGGTTTGAGAAGTCACTCAAAATGTGCCCTAATTTTTCTTTCTGCAGCACTAATCATAATTCATATGGCAAAATATACCCCCTCATTTTGTTCCTTTTTAAATTAAATGTTTTAAGAGTTACCACTTTATTCCAATCAAGATGGCTTCAGGTGTGCCATACCTTTGCAATAAGTAGGACTGTTAGCGCTCTAGTTGTTCTTTAGAACACTCTGGGACATTCTGTCATTGGGCTATACTTAGGCTACATCTGGGTGATATTTGGGCTACATTTGGGCTCTTTTGTCTCTGGTGGCCATTTTGGGAGACTGCATGTCAGAATTTTTTAATGAAATAGAAGAGGATTTGAAAAGTCACTCAAAATGTGCCCTAATTTTTCTTTCTGCAGCACTAATAATACCTTCTATTGCATAATATACCCCCTCATTTTGTTCCTTTTTAAATTAAATGTTTTAAGAGTTACCACTTTATTCCCATCACGATGGCTCCAGGTGTGCTATACCTTTGTAATAAGTAGGACTGTTAGCGCTCTAGTTGTTCTTTAGAACACTCTGGGACATTCTGTCATTGGGCTATACTTGGGCTACATCTGGGTGATATTTGGGCTACATTTGGGCTCTTTTGTCTCTGGCGGCCATTTTGGGAGACTGCATGTCAGAATGTTTTAATGAAATAGAAAAGGATTTGAGAAGTCACTCAAAATGTGCCCTAATTTTTCATTCTGCAGCACTAATCATACTTTCTATGGCAAAATATACCCCCTCATGTTGTTTCTTTTTAAATTAAATGTTTTAAGAGTTACCACTTTATTCCAATCAAGATGGCTTCAGGTGTGCCATACCTTTGTAATAAGTAGGACTGTTAGCGCTCTAGTTGTTCTTTAGAACACTCTGGAACATTCTGTCATTGGGCTATACTTGGGCTACATCTGGGTGATATTTGGGCTACATTTGGGCTCTTTTGTCTCTGGTGGCCATTTTGGGAGACTGCATGTCAGAATGTTTTAATGAAATAGAAAAGGATTTGAGAAGTCACTCAAAATGTGCCCTAATTTTTCATTCTGCAGCACTAATCATACGTTCTATGGCAAAATATACCCCCTCATGTTGTTTCTTTTTAAATTAAATGTTTTAAGAGTTACCACTTTATTCCAATCAAGATGGCTTCAGGTGTGCCATACCTTTGTAATAAGTAGGACTGTTAGCGCTCTAGTTGTTCTTTAGAACACTCTGGAACATTCTGTCATTGGGCTATACTTGGGCTACATCTGGGTGATATTTGGGCTACATTTGGGCTCTTTTGTCTCTGGTGGCCATTTTGGGAGACTGCATGTCAGAATGTTTTAATGAAATAGAAAAGGATTTGAGAAGTCACTCAAAATGTGCCCTAATTTTTCTTTCTGCAGCACTAATAATACCTTCTATTGCATAATATACCCCCTCATTTTGTTCCTTTTTAAATTAAATGTTTTAAGAGTTACCACTTTATTCCCATCACGATGGCTCCAGGTGTGCTATACCTTTGTAATAAGTAGGACTGTTAGCGCTCTAGTTGTTCTTTAGAACACTCTGGGACATTCTGTCATTGGGCTATACTTGGGCTACATCTGGGTGATATTTGGGCTACATTTGGGCTCTTTTGTCTCTGGCGGCCATTTTGGGAGACTGCATGTCAGAATGTTTTAATGAAATAGAAAAGGATTTGAGAAGTCACTCAAAATGTGCCCTAATTTTTCATTCTGCAGCACTAATCATACTTTCTATGGCAAAATATACCCCCTCATGTTGTTTCTTTTTAAATTAAATGTTTTAAGAGTTACCACTTTATTCCAATCAAGATGGCTTCAGGTGTGCCATACCTTTGTAATAAGTAGGACTGTTAGCGCTCTAGTTGTTCTTTAGAACACTCTGGAACATTCTGTCATTGGGCTATACTTGGGCTACATCTGGGTGATATTTGGGCTACATTTGGGCTCTTTTGTCTCTGGTGGCCATTTTGGGAGACTGCATGTCAGAATGTTTTAATGAAATAGAAAAGGATTTGAGAAGTCACTCAAAATGTGCCCTAATTTTTCATTCTGCAGCACTAATCATACGTTCTATGGCAAAATATACCCCCTCATGTTGTTTCTTTTTAAATTAAATGTTTTAAGAGTTATCACTTTATTCCAATCAAGATGGCTTCAGGTGTGCCATACCTTTGTAATAAGTAGGACTGTTAGCGCTCTAGTTGTTCTTTAGAACACTCTGGGACATTCTGTCATTGGGCTATACTTGGGCTACATCTGGGTGATATTTGGGCTACATTTGGGCTCTTTTGTCTCTGGTGGCCATTTTGGGAGACTGCATGTCAGAATGTTTTAATGAAATAGAAAAGGATTTGAGAAGTCACTCAAAATGTGCCCTAATTTTTCATTCTGCAGCACTAATCATACTTTCTATGGCAAAATATACCCCCTCATGTTGTTTCTTTTTAAATTAAATGTTTTAAGAGTTACCACTTTATTCCAATCAAGATGGCTTCAGGTGTGCCATACCTTTGTAATAAGTAGGACTGTTAGCGCTCTAGTTGTTCTTTAGAACACTCTAGGAGGCTGCAGTAGAACACAAAGGAATCAACTGACAGTCTCTGTCCTTGTTGGATGTACATGTTTTACTGAGAATGTCAGACTTCATTTTCACATGACTGAGAAAGATAATGTGAATTTACAGAAAATATGCTTTCAGTTTAGCTTATAGATCCCCTTCCAAACCACTGTGGGAAAATCATGAGATATTAGTTTTCTTTCAAACAATATTCATGATATCACAGCAGAAGGTTTTTTCACATAGTAAAATCACCTTAGAACCCACCACAATTCCTAAAACGAGTATGGTACCATCAACAAATGATTTATAATGTAACTAAAGTCCTAAAACCCTCTATTAACTACAATGCTTTTTAATGAGGTGCTATCATGTATATTGGTCCCAAGATGGCTGCCAACACTTCTTGGATGAAGTGCTGACAGTCAATCAGATCAGATGTGTGGTTAGGCTCCGCCCAGATATATATCTTTTTTTGAACCTAAATTACTCAAAATCCACTGGAGCACATATATTGAGACCTAGCAAAGGCACATCGGGCTAACAGTCCCTACAATTTTGCCAAGTTTCGTGCAAATCCATTCAGCCGTTCGAGCTAAAAGTGAGGCCAAACGCCCTATGGAAATTAACATGGGAAAAACGCGTTTTGGGACCCCCCTTTTTTCTCGGCCCCCCCTTGATGAAACCCCCCCAAATTGTCAGGGGCTGCTCAGAAACAAAATGTTCCATTTTCCTGAAAATTTCAGCCGATTCCGTCCACAAACGCCAAAGTTATTAGACATAGAATTTTCAAAAATCCCATAGGGAATTAATCCTAACTATATATACCTACTGGTGATAGCCAGTAGGTAATATATATATATATATATATATATATATATATATATATATATATATATATATATATATATATATATATATATATATATATATTACCTACTGGCGGTCGCCAGTAGGTATATATAGTTAGGATTTTTTCCCTATGGGATTTCTGAAAATTCTATGCCTAATAACTTTTGCGTTTGTGGACGGAATTGGCTGAAATTTTCAGGAAAATGGCACATTTTGTTTCTGAGCAGCCCTTGAAAATTTGGGGGGGTTTTGTGGAGGGGGGGCCGAGAAAAAAGGGGGGTCCCAAAACGCCTTTTTCCCATGTTAATTTCCATAGGGCGGTTGGACTCACTTTTAGCCCGAACGGCTGAATGGATTTTCACGAAACTTGGCAAAATTGTAGGGACTGTTAGCCCGATGTGCCTTTGCTAGGTCTCAATATATGTGCTTCAGTGGATTTTGAGAAATTAACGTTTAAATCAAGATATATATCTGTAACAGCGCTCCGGGTAGCGATCCGGTTAGCGAACCTTTCGCGTATCGGAACTTTGCGATGCGAAGCTGATTGGCCCTCCGGTGTCTGTCAACATTCTAAACAGTCCGGAGCGGCCGCCATCTTGTCTCTCGGTAGGATCGAGAGACAAGAGGAGGCCAAAACAAAGGGCGAAATTACCATAAGGGGGCATAGTAGATCCTCGTTGACCCCCTAGGTTTTATGTGGAGGTTTTAAAAGGGCCTAGGAGGGTCCAAAAAAAAAAAAAAAAATGTTTTTTTTGCGTGGTAAGCGCCAAGTTCGCGAACCGGAAAGCGTTCTGGGCAGCGAACTTTATGGATAATAGAATGAAAGACTTTTCTAATACTGTATGTTAATTGTTTGTTGTTTTTCTTGTTTTTTTTTGTTTTCTTTTTTTTAAAGTGTTTTTTTTATTTTGATTCTTTTTCATAATTTATTAAACTTTCTAACATTTCAGTGTCTGAAATGTCATTATTTTCTTGAAATATTGTTTGCAATCTGTGAGGTTGCAAAATGTCCTCATTTGCAAGGAGGACATCTACTGCTTGGACACATTGCAGCAGTTCATTATCCAAGCTTTCATCCATAAATTCCATGTCAATTTGTTCAATTAATTCCTGGCTGCTCTCTTGCAGGTCCATCTCAAAAGAAACTTGCTGCTCGCCTTCCATTTTGCCTGAAATTTGGATTAAAAAAATATATATTAGTAGAGATAGGGCACTGTTGGGATTAATTTTAGATAGGCAGTTTTTATCAGTGAATTTATCTTTTGGCAGTGTATAGTATGAGAGTGGAAATAGGACTATAAAAAAGTGTATGTGATTTAACCAAGACAAGCCTTACTCCATTCATAACTATAACAGAGAAGTCTATCTAAATACATTACTACTACAGAGGGATAGTGTATATCTAGCAGAAAAAGTCTACTATATTAAGTTATAGTGCACAATATATTAAATTATAACTTACCTTCACAAAGAAGTTGAAGTTTTTTGAAGCTATTGAAATAGGAGGTACAACAAGAAGTAGTAGTCAAAATGGCTGTGTTTCCTTCTCTCCCTTTATATATATACAGGTATATAACCAATCAAATGTCAGGAAATAAAAGTAGAAAATGAAAGTAACATTTTCATTGGTTGTCAATTCCAACAATTCAGATGTGTTTTGTGAAGTAATTTACCTCACGGTACTTGGAGAGGTCTACAGGCTAAATGGCTAAATGAAATTTCAATGAAATTTGTGAGAATGGAAGGGATTGTTATGTAGTATGAGCTAATCTATATTTGGTGAGAGTGTCTCTAGTCGTTTTTCTGTAAATTACTTTCCCACCTTTTTTTTTGGACCGCTTTCCGGGAAGCGGCCCGGTTAGCGAACCTTAAGCGTCACGGGAGTCCACCATTTTGTGTTTCGGTCGCATTAAGATACAAGATGGAGGGCAAATAATGTTTAGAATGGGTAGAAGGGGTGATGGTAGACTTATCTTGACCCCCTAGGTTTTCTGAGCGTGGCTGAGGAGGCTTATATGTGCGGAAAAAAAACATTTTTTTAAAAAATCCGCGAGGTTAGCTTTCGGTTAGCGAACCGGGTAGCGCTCCGGGGAGCGAATTTTGTGGAAAATTAGTGAAAAAAGTTAGAGAAAAATAATAATTGTGAGTGATCAGATGTAGGGTAGCTCTGAGAAGAGCTTTTGGGTTTATGGTACATTTAGGTACTTATAAGTAGGTACCAATGCACAGTCTTAAATTCAGAATGAAAATTCTGTTGCCCTCATCTGAGAAGTGAACTCCATCTCCTCTGTAGATATCTTGCATGTAGTAACGCAAGTTATTGTTGTACAGAGAGCCCATTCCATGGTCTCTCATGAAAGCTGAAACAGATTTGTTTACATGCTTCCTCGCTTTCTCAATTTGTGGACAAAATTGGTTGGACCACTTCCATTTCTGTCTTTGGCATATATTGGAATATACCAAGGCAGTTTGAGGAAAAAGTGCCATTAATTGCTCAAAGGTGTCCTTTAAAAGCATTTCCAGACCTACCCCTGTCAAAGTGCCCAAATCATTACCTCCACAGTGCACTATTAACAGGTCAGGTTTTGGCAAATGCATAAAGGTTTTCACCAATGGTATCAACTGGTGACATTTTAATCCTCTTTGGCCCATCTGAGAACAGCAAAAATAAACCATTTAACATGTATAATTAATGTTTTGCTTTTTGTACTTATGATATACATTTAGAAATGTGAAGTAGATATGGAGAAACTGAGTCTTCTGTAAGTGTCAATTTTAATGCTTACAGTGCTGTACTTCTGGGTACTGTTTTTTAAAAAAAAAAAATGAATAGGCCTCACCTCAAAGAAAGCTCTTGAAAGCACACATCTTATTTGCATCCTGAAACAATCATTTAAAATGTTAGACACAATTTTATGATGGCTTTACATCTTTTTTGCGCTGCAATTGCATCACTATTGTGAGACATTAGCAGTGCAAAAAAAGCACCATGTTCCAAAATAGGCCTCAGTTCATCAACATCAAGATACAGTTTCTTTAAAATATATATCTTTAGGATTGTGTAGGGGACGTAGAGAAGCAGAGACTTCTGTAAATGTCAAAGTTGTTGAAAAACTGTTTGTTCTTGAACCTTTTCCCTTGTCTTTTCTAATTTTTAAATACATGTTTTAATATTTTTGGAAATGTTTGTTCTCTGTTTTACAGATTGAAAGTATGAAAAAATATTTTAAAAAGGTAACAAGAATTATAAGGTAAATGTTTTCTACTCTTTTTACCCGCAATGCACTGCTGATGATGTCACTGACACTATCTCTCATTTACTCTCTATAGCTGTCTTTCTTTTTACATTATTCTCTGTTTACTTCCCTTATACTAACTCTTCTTTTTTTTTTAAAAATATTTTTTTTGGTTCGCTTCCAGTTCGCGAACCGGTCAGCGAACTTGAAGCGAACCAAAAGAAATAGAGCTTGCCAGAGTGATAAACATTCTAGCAATTTTATTTGAAAGGGGAGGTAGTTCTGAAAAGAACTTTTTTTTTTTGTTTTTGTTGTTTTATTTATTTTTTTTTTTTTTCTGAACATTTTTTGATTTTTTTGTATTTTTAGAACAGTTTTATGTTTTTTTTGTGTTTTTTATGGAGGGGAAACAACAAAAAAACAGGCATTGAAAAGGGCTCAACAGGAGCAAAAAAAAAATTACTGCTTGGGTGCATTAGGGCACTTATGGTTTTCGAACACCATATTAATCAAGTTGACGCTCATGTTCCCATACGACAGCATAGCACCACAATATATACAGGTAAACCTCATATGTTTAAAATTTGGCTGAATGTTTGGCACAGTTTCCTGTGCCTCTCTTCCTGTCAAAGACATTGTTGAGGTAGATCTGGCCACAGGAGTTGTCGGGGGATTGTCTTGTAGGTCCCTTAACTCAGCCCGGCTGTAGTTTAAGGGATGCCACCTGGTCATATGTCGATGCATAGTATAGTTGCCCATACTATATTTTTTCTCTGTGCCTCTAGACAATCTGTAATCACAGATGAGGCAGGTGGCATATTTAGCATTCACCTTCTTCTCTCCTGGAGGGATGGAAAAAAACTGCCAGATGAAACTTGTTTTTCTCTTAGAAACACGGGGCAACTCCGGGATAAATTCTGGTTGATCTCTATCCTCTTCTTCTTCTTCCTCCTCTTCCTCCTCTCTGTTGGAGGTAAATTGACTTGGTGGTCCTCTCTTCTTATGAGGAGGTGGAGGTGGTGGTGGGGGTGCACCAGCTGCAGCAAGTATGGAAGCCATTGCTGAACTCCAGGAAAATGGTCTTTCTCTCACCAAGATGAAAGTCAGAGTGAGGAAAGAAGGAGGGGTTTACATGATTTGGGAAAAGCAAAAGTTCTGAACCAATGAAAAGTGTTATTTTTAGGTCACATGACCTAGTCATACATCATTTGGAAACCAAAAGTGAAATGAACCAATGAAAAGTTTGATAAACAAGTCACATGACCTGTTCCGCTTACGTTACGCGGTGCGCGCCGCGTCCCGGATCGTTTCCGGTTCGCGGTCCGGAGCACTTCCGGGAGCGCTAACGCAGCGCATCATTAGACGCATTACGCGACAACGTGATACGTCGCGCTTCCGCGACGCGTCACATTTCCGCTAACGTAACGTTGACCGGTTCGCGGACTAGGTCGCGGCATCAAGATGAGCTAACGGAAAGCTTCCCGGTTCGCGAACTAGAAGCGAAGAAAAAAAATATTACAAAAAAAATTATTAATAAACATCTAAAATATATTTTAAGATTTAAAGAAGAATACATTTTACAGCTACAGATGTTAGCTTTTAAAAAACCAATGAAATTCACAGAAAAAACCGTAGGTTATAGACCATATATAGTTAGGAATTTGCATTTACAAAACCTTGAAAATTCACTGAAAAAACCATAGGTTATAGACCATATATAGTTAGGGATTTGCATTTACAAAACCTTATTTTACTCGCATAAAACCATTGAAATTCCATATATAGTTAGTTGCGCTAACTATATATCGCGCACCCGCAATCCACTGCTGATGATGTCACATATTACATCATTCATGACATGGTCAGTGACATCACTGATGACATCACTGATGACAACATCCAGTGACTGTATGTTTCTGTAAAGTTAAAATATGTCTTACATATTGAAGAATGAGTGGATGTATAAGTGTCTGGATGAAGGATTTAGTAGGTGCATGACTGACTGTATGAGTGAGTGCATGGGTTAGTGACTAAACTGTCTTAATTTGTGCATCATTATGTTTGTTGTTCTGTAAACTGCTGCATGTGTTGATCAGTAGCTATATGAGTAACTATATGGGTTATTGATTGGTTGCCCAAGTATTTGTATGGGAGACTGAGTGTGTGTGTGGGTGGCTGGGAGGTGTATGACTCTGTGCATAGATGTGTGAGCAGTTGATTCACTAGATGTATGGTTTCAAAAGTGCATGTGGAAACAGCTGTATGGGCGGTTGACTGTGTGCATGAGTGTATTGGTGAGTGAATGGATATCTCAGTGCTACATGTCAAAGTAAGTACATATGTAAAACACAGTACATGTGAGAGTTGACATATATAAATAACTGTGCATAAGAGCCAGTGAATGTGTGAGTGGCTGTATGGATCATTGTGAACTTGTATCAGGGATTGTATAAGAGAGTAAATATGTGTTAGTATATGTTTGAATAAGTAAAGTTTGTATAACTGTATAGTTGAGGAAATGGAGGTGTGATTGATTCTTTGCATGACTGACTAGGTGTGTGAGTAACTCCATGGATGAGTGACAGTCTGTGAGTGTCTGTTTACACTGATTGTATCTAAGGTTATATTAGAGTCTGAAGAGGTTCATCGTATTATCACATGAATGATATCATCAGTGATGTGATCAGTAATGTCAAATGAGATGTCATCAGTGATGTCATTTGAGATGTCATTTGAGATGTCATCAGTGATGTCATTTGAGATGTCATCAGTGATGTCATCAGTGATGTCACTGACCATGTCATGAATGATGTAATATGTGACATCATCAGCAGTGGATTGCGGGTGCGCGATATATAGTTAGCGCAACTAACTATATATGGAATTTCAATGGTTTTATGCGAGTAAAATAAGGTTTTGTAAATGCAAATCCCTAACTATATATGGTCTATAACCTATGGTTTTTTCAGTGAATATATATATATATATATATATATATATATATATATATATATATATATATATATATATATATATATATATATATATATATATATATATGTGAGAATTCCAAAGTTCTGCCCATAAGCAAAAAGTCGCGCACTCAAGGATTTCAGTTGTGAAGTTTTTAATCACCGGATATCGCTACGCGTTTCGACACACCAAGGTGTCTTGATCACACGATAACCATTTCCCCATATTCGACATGTTAAATACAGACTGTGAAAACAATTCATGAACATAGAAGATTTCATCAACCCTCCATGCATTTAGGTCAATACATTGTCGGCCATATTGGAGTGGAGTCACTCGCAAGAATAAGTATCTAGAAACAGTTGTGAAGGATCAAGCATTCTGTAAATCAACCAAGGAAGCTTATAATACGGCCAGGACACCCCTGACATTACAATTTTTGTCAGTTTGGTTGCAATATATATGGTTGAAAATTTGATTTAGTATATTTACCCAATCATTATACTTTAACCCGTTTAGCAATTTGTATTTCTGTTAAGTCACTAGAATCTTGGTTGATTTACAGAATGCTTGATCCTTCACAACTGTTTCTAGATACTTATTCTTGCGAGTGACTCCACTCCAATATGGCCGACAAGTCAAGTCAAAAGTTTATTATGTTTTGGCTCTCGATGAGGGCCACATAAAATAAAACACACAGTATACATCACAAAAAAACAACAAAGTAAAACCGTACAGTCGAGCATAAGCGAGGAGACACATACAATCATTAGTCGAGCAATCCCCAGCAATTCCCCGTGCATTATTAATAAATATCTAAAAAGCTTTTAAAAAAATTAAAAATTCTGTAGCAAAACATTTCATTAGGCGGGCAATAAAGTGCATGGAGAAAAGTATTTACATTTAAAATTCCTAGTTGCAGACAAATTGGTTTTAGCCATTTAAGGCGAAAAGGGCGCAATACCTTACATACAAACAAAACATGGTTACGATTCTGTACAGCATTATGACAGAAGTTACATACAGGAGACACACCGTACCATTTTGCGTGAAGAGAATTTAAAGGAAGCAGATCTTGTCTCAATAAAAACCATAACCTTCTGACTCTATGAGGGATGTTCCAAATAAGATATTGTTGGGGCTGTTTAAATAAATATGTATTTAACAGAGATTGTCTTTCTTTTTTTCTTGATTGGGCTATCCTATCTAGTTTGTAACATAGTTCCCAGGATGCATTTTTTAATTTCATCTTAAGTTCAACAGGGTCTAACAAGAACAAGATGTTTGCATCCAACTCTAGTAGACTTACAGCCATTCTAAAGTTTTTTACCAATAAAGAGAAGTCGTTGAGATCCCCCAAAAGTTCTCTTTTAATCGCTTCTCTAAGGGAACCAATTTTCCCTCTAACTAGACAGGCTACCCATCTTACAAGGGCAATCAACCCCTGTACCCAACCACTTCTCAAACCAAATTCTAGCCTGCATGAAATGTCAGAGCAGGCCGTATTAAGAGAAGATATTTTCCTTAAGATCTTTCCTTCTGTTTTCTGCACAAATCCCCAGTGTTTTAAATCCACTAATTCAATCCCATACAGGAGAGTGGCGGGTATCTTTGCTTTAAATACATCAAGGAATAATGTGAAATGTCTCTTCCCCGTAGCATTATATAAGGAACACAATCCCATCCCATGTGATAATGCTTTACGAGAATTGTGCTCTATGTGGGCAGTCTCACTTATGTTTGCTGTAATTATTTTTCCTAAAAAGGTGTAGGTTTTAACGACCTCTAATTTCTGTCCTCCTAATATCCAGTTATAGTTTGCAGACCTGCATTTTTTCTTACCGAAAATGCACATAATCTTGCTTTTAGTAGCATTAATCTTCATAAAGTGTGTTTCTGCGAAGAGTGTTAATGCATGCAGGCGATTTGACAGGCCCTTCGGGGTTAAATCAAGCACAAGTATGTCGTCTGCATACATTAAAACAGATATCGGTACTCCCCCAATTTTTGGGGCTAGTCCTCCACTAGATGTTATTTGGGAAGGTAGGTCTGCTGTATATAGGGAGAACAGTATAGGGGCCAATATGCACCCTTGTTTTAATCCATTCGGGGAAGGGATTGATTGGGAAAGTCCCCTTTCCCCACCTAGTAACAACTTGCACCATGTGTTGGTGTGAAGGGACTTTACCAATTCTAGTAAATATACTGGCATACCCATTGTGGCAAGTTTTTTCCATAGCATTGACCGATCTACCTTATCAAACGCGGTTGAAAAATCAATGAATGCCACATATATTCCGCCTCCTCGAACACGGACATATTTGTCTACAAGCACCTGTAAGGCAGTTAAGTTATCAAGAGTTCCATGCTCTTTACGAAAGCCAGTTTGCTGCATAGGTAAGATATCATTTACATCTATCCATTTCATAATTAATAGTAGAACACATTTTGCGAAAATTTTCCCTATTGAATCTAAAAGTGCTATTAAGCGATAATTCTTAGGGTTATCCCGTTCTCCCTTTTTAAATATGGGAATCAGAATACTACCCCTCCAAGAATTGGGGACTAATTTAGTAATAAAACATGTATGAAACAGTGGGAGTAATATCTTACTCCATGAAGTAACATCCTGCTTTATTATAGTCATGGGCAATTCATCCGGGCCCATGGCTCCGGAAGAGCGCATACTTCTTATCACAGCTGCTATGGATTCCTCAGTAGGGAGATCTATATTATTGTCGTCTTTATTCAGGATTAATTCCAAATTATTATCCTCCACTCCATTGGAAGCGTAGAGATTAGAGATAAATGTCATCCATACTTCCTCTGCAATAGAAACTGGAGTGGGAAGAGTTCTCGCTCCGCATCCTTTTCCTATTACAGACCAGAAGTCTCTAGAATTATTATTGACAGATGCCTCTCTTAACCGTATCCATAGATTGTCTTCTTTTTCTTTCTTTAATTTATTTTTTAATCTATTCCTTCTTCTTTTGAGTAAGGCTAAATTACGTTCTATTTCTCTAGTTCTGTTTAGATATTGTTGCCTAACAAGTTTATTTACTTCCTTATTTAAGGATAGTAATAAAGGCGAAGGGCGTGGGAGATTCTTAGGATTTCTATTTATCTTTGCCATCCTTCTCAGTTTCTGCGATAATATCTCAAACTTAAGGAGTTCTGATCCTTGCCATTCATCTAGTTCCAATATGGTTTGGGCAAGAATACTTTGAACGTTCCTTACAGAGCTAGAATCCCAGAAACATCTCCCTCCCTTATGCTTAATAGTGATTCCTGTATTACTCAAAGACCAGGACTCGGTCACAGGGGGTTGGAGGGAAATTGTTATATTAACGATTTTATGATCACTCAAAGTAGAGTTAGAGATCACAATATCCTGAATAAACGAGTACGTCTCATAGTCTGTGATAACATAATCTAAAATAGATTCACCTCTATATGACCCATGAGTGAACTTAGCTGGGACATCAGAGGGCATTCTGCCGTTTACTATAAGCCCCTCTACCAAACTTATTTCCTCTAATAAGATCTTTCCTCTTTTGTTGGTTTTTATTTTATTAGGAAATACAGATTGAGGTATATTATACGCTTCTTCCTTTGCCTTATTTCTAAATAGCTCTAAACTTATGTTAGAGACTTTACTGTTCAGGTCACCCATAAGAAGGATATATGGAGGCACAGCCCCCTCTAGCAACTGTTTTATGTACGAGAACATTCGCTTTAAGACAGGATTAAAATTATGTTCTGGCGGTATATATGCATTAATAATTGCAAGTGACTTTCGAGTACCTTCTAAAGCTAGGTTATTGATTGTTATTACTTGAAAAAGTTTACTAATATCAATATAATGAGAGAATTGCCATTGAAAAGCGTTAGATAAAAAACAGACAATTCCCCCTTTTGCATGACCTCTATTTGATGGTGTAGCGGGGGCCTCAAAAACAAAATAGTCTTTCCCCCCATACTGTATATCTTTACACCATGTTTCTTGGATACACAATACATCAGCATTCAGAGAAAGAAGATAGTTCAATTTCTCAGGGGAATTGTACAGTCCTGCAGCATTCCATGAGATAATATTTAATTGTCTGTTAAAGATGCTGAAATAGACATTTACTAATCGATGTGTTGCTCGATAATGCTCCAGGTAGCCAATTCCATTGCTGGGGGTCATGACATTGAGACGAAATCACGTTCTCATTACATGTTGGAATCTTTGAAACCATACGCTTTCCCCTTGATACACAGATTTTTAAATCCTTGTTACAAGCGGACAAGACATTTTGTTTAACACCCAATTTAAATGGTCCTTCTCTACAGCAAATACTAGTAAATGGTAATACATCTATACCTCGACATTGAAAAGCTTCTGCTTGCTGGAGAATGATATTAGCAATTATTTTTGAGCAGAATTTAACCCTTGCTCGTTGGCCATTCTCACATATTACTAATGAAACCAGATCGATGTCACTTGACTGAATTAATTTTAAACTTTCAATATCTTTGAGGCAGCTAAGCAGCCATGACCTATTCAGAGTTAAGTCAGAGTCGAATAATGGCAAAAAGTCCAATGACAGTGTATCTACCCACACCGGAGCATCTTTCGGTGGCACATTTATTGATACCTGTGGTACTTCAGAAGGCAATCGAAAAATAGGGGCAGATGGATTAAGTGTCCGTATTACCGTAGTCTCAATTCTTATGTTTTCTTCTGCTGCTACACGTGGTTCTGACTCGTTAATCTCAGAATATGGGGCTCTTCCATCGCTAATATTGACAGCAGGAATGTCTTTCACAACAGAACTGGTGACACAAGCCTCTGCCACTTTCATATTGGTATCTAATATGGAGTTTTCTGAGATTTCTAGTTCATCCGAAGCTTCATTTAAATGTTGTTGAAATATAACTTGCCTTTGTCGTCTCCTCGTATACTTGCGAACTGGCTTCCTATTCTTTCCTTTATATTTTTTACCTTTTCCCTTTTTGATTCCCTTAGTACCAGATGTTGATTCATATTCTTTTTTATCATGATTAAAGATAGGGAATAACGCATTTCCAGTGGTTTGATTGTCCTCTACAGGGCATTCTTCCTCCTTTATTTGACTCTTTGCTGTAGATTCAGATGTGAGGCATGAACTTTCTTCCATCACTATAGAGTCTCTTTGTTTTTCATTCAGCTTTATTGTGGAGGTTGGTATTGTAGTTTCAACACGCTCATGAACATTCACCTGGAGCGTTGGCCCAACCACTGGAATTTTTCTTAATATATTATTGCTTTCCGCAGTATTTGAGGTCACTGGATTACTGGGAATGACTATTCCATGCTCCGTATGCTTTGCCACTAATACTTTCAAAATCTCAGTTACTGAGTCCATAATACAATCAGTACTCACAGCAAATTTTCCTAATAGCAATAATATAGAGGCCAGTAGGTCCTCAAGAGCTATTAAAGAGTCTGAAATCGGTTTTTCATTTTTTGGATATTCGGACTCTACATAGGCTCGAATCCCTGATAAATTTAAGTTTGGAGATTTCATCTCACTTTGCATAGAGGGAATGTCATTGGATGCAATGGAAGGAGTACTACTATATAATGTTAGTCCAGGGGGATTTACTTTGTTAGGGGTTTTGTTCAGTTCGGATTGGTTCCCCTTTCCCTCATCCATGTATCGACCACAAAGTTCTAAATCAATACTGGACAACATAGATAGTTCCACTGCATCCATCTCCATCTGTCCGACTTTCTCATTTTGCTGTTTTACTTCTAAATTTGACAATAACAACTTAGGGAGCTCACTGTCAGTAGAAGCTGGCAAAGTAATTGCCTCCTTAGAAATTGGTAAAATCATTGTGATTGAGTCTTGATTAAAATCAGACTCAAAAGGAAAGTCTAATTGTGGTAGCGACCCCTCATCCTTTGGAGGAGATCTTTCCATTTCCTTTTTGGCTGAATTTTCCCAGATTTCCATTAACTGCATTTGTCCCTTCAATTGCAAGCTATTAGCGTATTTGTTCTGCAAGGGGTTCGATCTTATTAATGCATTTGACCGCCCTTCAAGCGTTCTTCCAGAGCGTAATTTCCTAGCTGACATAGTGCGCACTGCAGAAACCTGTCAGTCGTTTTGTGACAACAGTATTTGTAAAATTACAATCTGTGATAAAAAATTGGAAATGGATTGTCTTGAACTTTAAAAGTCAATGCACGGGTTATGTTGTATGTGCCAGACCAAATGAGGGAATGGTCTCCTCGCCAAGTAATCGTCAGCTATATCGACTGATGATTTATTTAAAAATATTGTTAGAAAGTGGGCCCAGCCCAGCCTACCTCGGCCACTGAGGGCCACAGAGGGCCCGCCCTTTGCCCGGGCTTAGCCCGGCGTCCCGCGAGACGGGGTGACTCCGTTTTTCTGCGCCTCCTGGCGCGAAACTGACGCGGCCGGTGCCGCTAGGGCTGCTGGGAGTTGTAGTCTCCTTCGCCCAGCGCCGCACTCCGCTCAGTGATTTCTATAGCTGGTTAGGAGCGGGAGGCGGGCGGGCAAAGGCGCCGATAATATGAAGCTAAATGTAGCGCTTGGCGTTTGATTCAGCAGCAGCAATCCTCCTCCAGAGAAACAGCACAAGGGCTACCCCCTCGACCGGGGTGACTCCGTTTTTCTGCGCCTCCTGGCGCGAAACTGGCGCGGCCGGTGCCGCTAGGGCTGCTGGGAGTTGTAGTCTCCTTCGCCCAGCGCCGCACTCCGCTCAGTGATTTCTATAGCTGGTTAGGAGCGGGAGGCGGGCGGGCAAAGGCGCCGATAATATGAAGCTAAATGTAGCGCTTGGCGTTTGATTCAGCAGCAGCAATCCTCCTCCAGAGAAACAGCACAAGGGCTACCCCCTCGACCGGGGTGACTCCGTTTTTCTGCGCCTCCTGGCGCGAAACTGACGCGGCCGGTGCCGCTAGGGCTGCTGGGAGTTGTAGTCTCCTTCGCCCAGCGCCGCACTCCGCTCAGTGATTTCTATAGCTGGTTAGGAGCGGGAGGCGGGCGGGCAAAGGCGCCGATAATATGAAGCTAAATGTAGCGCTTGGCGTTTGATTCAGCAGCAGCAATCCTCCTCCAGAGAAACAGCACAAGGGCTACCCCCTCGACCGGGGTGACTCCGTTTTTCTGCGCCTCCTGGCGCGAAACTGACGCGGCCGGTGCCGCTAGGGCTGCTGGGAGTTGTAGTCTCCTTCGCCCAGCGCCGCACTCCGCTCAGTGATTTCTATAGCTGGTTAGGAGCGGGAGGCGGGCGGGCAAAGGCGCCGATAATATGAAGCTAAATGTAGCGCTTGGCGTTTGATTCAGCAGCAGCAATCCTCCTCCAGAGAAACAGCACAAGGGCTACCCCCTCGACCGGGGTGACTCCGTTTTTCTGCGCCTCCTGGCGCGAAACTGACGCGGCCGGTGCCGCTAGGGCTGCTGGGAGTTGTAGTCTCCTTCGCCCAGCGCCGCACTCCGCTCAGTGATTTCTATAGCTGGTTAGGAGCGGGAGGCGGGCGGGCAAAGGCGCCGATAATATGAAGCTAAATGTAGCGCTTGGCGTTTGATTCAGCAGCAGCAATCCTCCTCCAGAGAAACAGCACAAGGGCTACCCCCTCGACCGGGGTGACTCCGTTTTTCTGCGCCTCCTGGCGCGAAACTGACGCGGCCGGTGCCGCTAGGGCTGCTGGGAGTTGTAGTCTCCTTCGCCCAGCGCCGCACTCCGCTCAGTGATTTCTATAGCTGGTTAGGAGCGGGAGGCGGGCGGGCAAAGGCGCCGATAATATGAAGCTAAATGTAGCGCTTGGCGTTTGATTCAGCAGCAGCAATCCTCCTCCAGAGAAACAGCACAAGGGCTACCCCCTCGACCGGGGTGACTCCGTTTTTCTGCGCCTCCTGGCGCGAAACTGACGCGGCCGGTGCCGCTAGGGCTGCTGGGAGTTGTAGTCTCCTTCGCCCAGCGCCGCACTCCGCTCAGTGATTTCTATAGCTGGTTAGGAGCGGGAGGCGGGCGGGCAAAGGCGCCGATAATATGAAGCTAAATGTAGCGCTTGGCGTTTGATTCAGCAGCAGCAATCCTCCTCCAGAGAAACAGCACAAGGGCTACCCCCTCGACCGGGGTGACTCCGTTTTTCTGCGCCTCCTGGCGCGAAACTGACGCGGCCGGTGCCGCTAGGGCTGCTGGGAGTTGTAGTCTCCTTCGCCCAGCGCCGCACTCCGCTCAGTGATTTCTATAGCTGGTTAGGAGCGGGAGGCGGGCGGGCAAAGGCGCCGATAATATGAAGCTAAATGTAGCGCTTGGCGTTTGATTCAGCAGCAGCAATCCTCCTCCAGAGAAACAGCACAAGGGCTACCCCCTCGACCGGGGTGACTCCGTTTTTCTGCGCCTCCTGGCGCGAAACTGACGCGGCCGGTGCCGCTAGGGCTGCTGGGAGTTGTAGTCTCCTTCGCCCAGCGCCGCACTCCGCTCAGTGATTTCTATAGCTGGTTAGGAGCGGGAGGCGGGCGGGCAAAGGCGCCGATAATATGAAGCTAAATGTAGCGCTTGGCGTTTGATTCAGCAGCAGCAATCCTCCTCCAGAGAAACAGCACAAGGGCCGACAATGTATTGACCTAAATGTATGGAGGGTTGATGAAATCTTCTATGTTCATGAATTGTTTTCACAGTCTGTATTTAACATGTCGAATATGGGGATATGGTTATCGTGTGATCAAGACACCTTGGTGTGTCGAAACGCGTAGCGATATCCGGTGATTAAAAACTTCACAACTGAAATCCTTGAGTGCGCGACTTTTTGCTTATGGGCAGAACTTTGGAATTCTCATTGAAATTTTCGGCTGAGGGTTTGCCGAACTTTCGCGCCACTTGACTACGGGAGGAGGTCCCTGCAGAACCCAGTGTGCTTAGGAATATATATATATATATATATATATATATATATATATATATATATATATATTACTACACAAGTTCTCCCGATACTGGAGCCCCCGACCCTTCAAGGCGTCCTCACAACAATGGGCTCGGAGCAACCCATCAACACACCATCCAGTGCAAACCAACTCGTGAGGACCAATACTGGAGAGAAAGCGCTTTTATTCAGGTATTTACAGCAGCGCAGCAGACTTCCAAAAGCTAACGTTTCGGCGAGTAGCCTTTCTCAAAGCAGGAAGTAGGAATGCCCAATCTGCAAAGTGCATTCGTGCCTGCCTTTTAAAAAAATGGTTCTCACGTGACCTTGCGCTCAAAATACAAGTCCCACAATGCATTGTCAATTCGATGCCACTTTCTCCCGGAAAGTTCACGTTTTTATTTTACCTTTTTTCAGAGGTTTGCAGTGTTCTTAAATGACAATGTCATCGTTGTAAATGTGGGTTTTAGGCGAGTAGTCAGGCAAGATGTAGATCCTCAATGTGAAGTTGATTTTTCGATTTTTCCTTCACCTGAAAAAAGCCCCTTCAGTTCCAGCACGCTCGTGAAGGATGTCACCCTTCACGAATCCTTTCCACCTCGCACCACGTTTTCGCTGTAGTAGCATCCTATTGTAGGTTTCTGGTGCGTGGGTGGGTCATGCTCCTCGTTTTGATTACTACACAAGTTCTCCCGATACTGGAGCCCCCGACCCTTCAAGGCGTCCTCACAACAATGGGCTCGGAGCAACCCATCAACACACCATCCAGTGCAAACCAACTCGTGAGGATCAATACTGGAGAGAAAGCGCTTTTATTCAGGTATTTACAGCAGCGCAGCAGACTTCCAAAAGCTAACGTTTCGGCGAGTAGCCTTTCTCAAAGCAGGAAGTAGGAATGCCCAATCTGCAAAGTGCATTCGTGCCTGCCTTTTAAAAAAATGTTCCTCACGTGACTCCATACATTTAGGTCAATACATTGTCGGCCATATTGGAGTGGAGTCACTCGCAAGAATAAGTATCTAGAAACAGTTGTGAAGGATCAAGCATTCTGTCAATCAACCAAGGAAGCTTATAATACGGCCAGGACACCCCTGACATTACAATTTTTGTCAGTTTGGTTGCAATATATATGGTTGAAAATTTGATTTAGTATATTTACCCAATCATTATACTTTAACCCGTTTAGCAATTTGTATTTCTGTTAAGTCACTAGAATCTTGGTTGATTTACAGAATGCTTGATCCTTCACAACTGTTTCTAGATACTTATTCTTGCGAGTGACTCCACTCCAATATGGCCGACAATGTATTGACCTAAATGTATGGAGGGTTGATGAAATCTTCTATGTTCATGAATTGTTTTCACAGTCTGTATTTAACATGTCGAATATGGGGAAATGGTTATCGTGTGATCAAGACACCTTGGTGTGTCGAAACGCGTAGCGATATCCGGTGATTAAAAACTTCACAACTGAAATCCTTGAGTGCGCGACTTTTTGCTTATGGGCAGAACTTTGGAATTCTCATTGAAATTTTCGGCTGAGGGTTTGCCGAACTTTCGCGCCACTTGACTATGGGAGGAGGTCCCAGCAGAACCCAGTGTGCTTAGGAATATATATATATATATATATATATATATATATATATTACCCACTGGCGTCTCGCCAGTAGGTATATATAGTTAGGATTAATTCTCTATGGAACTTTTGAAAATTCTATGTCTAATAACTTTGGCGTTTGTGGACGGAATCGGCTGAAATTTTCAGGAAAATGGCACATTTTGTTTCTGAGCAGCCCTTGCAAATCTGGGGGGGGTTTGTCAAGGGGGGGCCGAGAAAAAAGGGGGGTCCCAAAACGCGTTTTTCCCATGTTAATTTCCATAGGGCGGTTGGCCTCACTTTTAGCTCGAACGGCTGAATGGATTTCCACGAAACTTGGCAAAATTGTAGGGACTGTTAGCCCGATGTGCCTTTGCTAGGTCTCAATATATGTGCTTCAGTGGATTTTGAGAAATTAACGTTTAAATCAAGATATATATCTGTAACAGCGCTCCGGGCAGCTATCCGGTTAGCGAACTTTTCGCGTATCGGAACTTTGCGATGCGAAGCTGATTGGCCCTCCGGTGTCTGTCAACATTCTAAACAGTCCGGAGCGGCCGCCATCTTATCTCTCGGTAGGATCGAGAGAGAAGAAGAGGTGAAAAACGAAGGGGGAATTTAATGAAAGGGGGCAAGGTATACCTCTCTTGACCCCCTAGGAATGATGTTGGGGTTATTAAAGGGTCTCGTGGGGAAAATAAAAAAATATATATTTTTCACGGTAGAAGCGCTTCCCGAGCCGCGAACTGGGCCGCAAACTGGTAGCGAAACGGGAATTCGCCATTTTGTGTTTCGTTTTAATTAAATTACTAGGTATAAGGGGGTGCGGGAGACGTATCCTGACCCCTTATGTTTTCTGAATATGTTGATACATGTCTTCCAGCGGCTGTGCGTGAGCTTTTTTTTTTTTTTGCTGCGTGACGTCTGTTAACGTTCGATTCGATGGAAATCAGGAAGTGTTGACCGCCAATTTGTCACTGCGATAAAATATTTTGTTATAAATGAATCCTTATTGATAAACATTGTCTGCGCCATCTTGCCTTTTTTGTCCAATGCCACAATTTTGTCGTGCACGGCAGCCATTTTAGATGCCTTGACCAGGCCCACTCTCTGCACGCCGTCGATTCTCAGCACGGCTCCGCACCCTCGCAAGCATCTCCCCCACGCACTGGTCACCCCCGCTCTCTCTCTCATGCATGGGCCATATACTTCCCCCCATCTGCGCTGCTCTTCTCTGAGAATCACACCCTGTGCCCGCCCGACACCTCCCTTTCACCCTATTCACTACCGCACCCTCTGACACTCTTCTTCCTCTGTGTCCGATTGTCCAGGCCGGACCCAGGCTATCACCTAGCCCTGCGGATGTAGTTTATGGCCCCAGCTGTAGAGAATCCAGACATGCCAACCCTCCCGATTCAGGCGTGAGACTACTGATTTCAGTGCTAGTCTTTCGCCTCCCGATTCCTGCAAGGAAAAATCCGGGGGCATATTACCAACAACTAGCGATAATTTTTGTCTCTAACTTGTTTAGAGACAAAAATTATCGCCGCACATCGGCGAATTTTATCGCACATAAACCTTGCTATTAGCAAGGTTTATCGCAAATGCGATAAAAAACGGCCGCAATGCATGAATATCGCTGAAAAGTCAGCGATATTCATGCATTATCCAGCAAATGCTCTTAGCCATGTTATCCACCTTCCATTGGATAACATGGCTAAAAACTGCTCTGTGCGTGAGCTTTTTTTTTTTTTTTTGGCTGCGTGACGTTTGTTAACGTTCGATTCGATGGAAATCAGGAAGTGTTGACCACCATTTTGTCACTGCGAGTAAATATTTTGTTATAAATGAATCCTTATTGATAAACATTGTCTGCGTCATCTTGCCTTTTTTGTCCAATGCCACAATTTTGTCGTGCACGGCAGCCATTTTAGATGCCTTGACCAGGCCCACTCTCTGCACGCCGTCGATTCTCAGCACGGCTCCCCACCCTCGCAAGCATCTCCCCCACGCACTGGTCACCCCCGCTCTCTCTCTCATGCATGGGCCATATACTTCCCCCCATCTGCGCTGCTCTTCTCTGAGAATCACACCCTGTGCCCGCCCGACACCTCCCTTTCACCCTATTCACTACCGCACCCTTTGACACTCCTCTTCCTCTGTGTCCGATTGTCCAGGCCGGACCCAGGCTATCACCTAGCCCTGCGGATGTAGTTTATGGCCCCAGCTGTAGAGAATCCAGACATGTCAATCCTCCCGATTCAGGCGTGAGACTACTGATTTCAGTGCTAGTCTTCCGCCTCCCGATTCCTGCAAGGAAAAACCCGGGGGCATATTACCAACAACTAGCGATAATTTTTGTCTCTAACTTGTTTAGAGACAAAAATTATCGCCGCACATCGGCGAATTTTATCGCACATAAACCTTGCTATTAGCAAGGTTTATCGCAAATGCGATAAAAAACGGCCGCAATGTATGAATATCGCTGAAAAGTCAACGATATTCATGCATTAGCGAGCTAATGCTCTTAGCCATGTTATCCACCTCCCATTGGATAACATGGCTAAGAACTGCTCAGGGCAGGTGTTAGCTTTTGGAGATATTCCCGCTTAGCGCGAATATCTCCAAAAGTTGGTAATAGGAGATAGCGATGGTTAGGGACTGTTTCCAGTCGCTAAAATCTTGGCACGCCCACTTTGCATGTCAATAGTGATAAATATCACTGACATGCAAAGCGGGGCCCAAGATGGTCACTATCTCCTTTTAGCTGTCACTAACTGGTGTTAGCGACAGCTTGGTAATAGGGAGATAATTTTATCTCTTTTTTTTTGGCTTTTAAAGCCAAAAAAGCGGAAATAAACCCCCTTGATAATATGCCCCACGATTTCTCGGGGGTTTCAGCTGACAGGGCTTGGTATTGTGTTACGTGCTAATTCTTCCAGGAAACGTCAGAGGGTCGATGCAGGGGTTCTAGAAGGGGTGATAAACCATTTAAGCCTCATGAACAAGCGCATGGTCTTTTAAAGATTTGTGAAGTACTCGGGGCGGCGGTGTGTGTGTGCCCTCTTTCAGGACCGGGCGGGGGGGGGGGCACTGCCAGCAACTTGCCAGGCCAGGTAGTGTTCAACACGTGCATCACCCTTTCTCTGCCTGCTATTGCGCTCCATGCTTCGGAAAGGTAAGAAAAAGAACGTGCATTTGAGTTTGAAATGTCCGATCCTGTAGCAGTACACTTGCAAAGCCCACACATGACAATAACCCGATTCAAGGCCCCATTCACCCGATTTTTTAAAAATATATAGCACTCCAACAAAGTTGGATTTTAAAACTTTATTAACTTTTAAATATAACGAACGCAACAAAAACTGTAAATATATTTAACCATTTTTTGAAATTAACCAGAACTATAAGGATAACAACAACAACAACAATAATATAACTTTTATGCCTCAATTACGCAAACATTTAGCTAATCTGCTAAAGGGGGGAGTCGCCATTTCTTTACAATAATCAATAATGAAAAATCCACATCAATAGGGTTGTCCGTTTTCTCGATGCAGCACTATAGTGCAACATACACAGCACCTGGGGTGTCAAGAGTGAACAGGTCTTTCTTTGTTCCTTAAGATGTTATCTGTGTCAACCTCTTCCGAGAATGCTGATGCGTTAGGATTTCCTTGTGTTTCTTAATAGCATTGGTGTCTGCACACTTCTTTGTCAATTCTGTGAAGATGATAACTGCTTCATAAACAGACGATATCTTTGTTTAGTCATTAGTGTTAAGTGTGTCTGAAACTACAGTGCCCTTCTGTTTTTTTTTCTTCAGGCTCTACAGAGTTTTGTGTGTTGTTCTTTTGAGCGACAATTATTCCAGAGGTTTCAGGTTTACTTGTTTTGTCCTGCAGTGAGTTAACAGCTTTAGAGACTTCATGTTTATTTGCTATGTCCTGCTGTTCGTCAACTGCTTCAGAGACGTCAGCCTCATTTGTTATGTTTGACTAGATCCTGGACCTGCCCGGCCGCGCCCAAAATGGTGCCGGTGTAAATGGGACTCGTAACTGCTTGTTGTGTACTGGTTGCCCAACCTTGATATCACGAGATACATATGCAGTTTTGAAGCACATGGCGGAGGCTTGTCTGCTGTAGTGGGGCGCCCCTTTATCGTTTCAGTCGCCATTCCGCCCGCTTTTGCTACACTGTGCCTTTTCCGCCATTCAGCTGTTTAGCGCCCGCTCTTACGGCTACAGCGTCTCGCTCACCATGTAGTTGAGTTGCTCCCACTCTTGCGGTGCAGCGATAGGCGGCTTCCACAGGACTCTTAAAATGGCGGCCGGCTCTTCGTATTTGGGCCTGGTCCAGTAAAATGGCCCTGGGACACCTTGGAACTCGGACGCTTGTCTGCCAGGGCTTGGGTTCCATTCTCGAAAGCGTCCCCTCAGCCTTGAAGATTGTACAAAAGTCTTGGGGGCCGTCGACTCCCGCAGGCTTCCGGTGGGGAGCGGCTGCCATGATTGCTTGCGGAATGGCCACGACGGAGCTACGAGATGGTGGTGCTCTCATGGTGACGCCAGCTTCAGTCTGAAACATCCAGAAACAAGGTGGGGCTTTCATCGTTTGGGAAAAAAAATGTTTTAATCCAATGAAAAGTGTTATTTTTAGGTCATATGACCTAGTCTTACATCATTAGGAAAACAAAAGTAAAATGAACCAATGAAAAGTTTTATTAACAAGTCACATGACCTGTTATGCTTACGTTACGCGCTGCGCGGCGCGCTCTGGATCGTTTCCGGGAAGCTGCGCCTTGCGCACCGGAGCACTTCCGGGTGCGCTAACACGTCGCGTCATATGACGCATTACGCGACAATGCAGGTCCAGAATATAGTCAAAATGTCTCCACCAACCAGCGGTCGGAATACAACCGCTTTCAGCAGTCCAAAAAGTTCGGTTAAATCTTAAGAGCGGGAGCAACTCAACTACATGGTGAGCGAGACGTTGTAGTCGCAAGAGCGGGCGGTAAACAGCTGAATGGCGGAAGAGGCACAGAGTACCAAAAGCGGGCGGAATGGCAACTAAAACGGTAAAGGGGCGCCCCACGACAGCGTGTCTTCAGGTCAAACGGATTGTGGGACAAGGTCCAGAATGGAAGAGTCATCAAAAGGGAAAAAATTCCGCCGGACCCCGGGAGCCGGCCGCCTATGCCGGGGGCGATCTCAGGCCACACCAGGGCAACACGACTTGGGGAGGGGGCAGGAGCCAAGCGCCCCCTCTCAGTCCGCGCCATCTCACCGCCCCTCGGGGGCCTCCGTCAAGCGGTTTAGGGAGGCACCGTATCACATTGTTTTCCAATGCAGTCAGGTCCACAAATGGACCCCACTTACTTTGAATAGTGAAGCGGCAGCAGGTGCAAATAAGGTTTAAACAGTGTTACAAGAGCTGCTTAGAACTCTGAAGTATGGCACTCAACAACCAGGACTTATGCCATTTGTGTAAGGCAGTGACATGGAAGCAACTCAGGGACAAAAAGCATGAACGAACATTCACGTATGAAAATCTTATTTGGGGAAGGGGTAGAATCCAAACGCCCCCTCCCAGTTCGCGCCACTACACCGTATGTGGAAAATCTGAAGCCATCGTTCTACAAACTCTCAACGCTTGCTATCAGTGCATGAGTTTCATGCTCGATCGATTGAGCTAGCCGGATCGGGCAATAAAAACTATAAAATAGTTATGTAAATAGTTATTTAATAAAATGTTTTACCCTGTTTCTTTGCTGGTGTGTTGTCTATATTTATAATATTTGCATAGGGTTTGTCGTTATTTTGGGCGGGGTGGGTGGCGGAGTCGAGCTGTCTTGCAGCCCTCATGGTGTGGAGCTCAGTTCATTTCACTATTTTCGTATTTCTCATGAAGGGTTGTTCCTAATGTTTGTATTTTACCGAGGTCAAAAAGAGATCGAATTAGTGGTCTACTGATTTTGCTCGATTACTTTTATTTTTTTACACGATTTTTCACTATCTGCAAAGACTAAACAGAGTATTGCGACTTTGTGCTTGTTTGTAAATAGAGAATGATCCAAAGAGAACCAATTCTAAAACAGTAAATGCTTGGATAACAATCAATCAAATGGAGAGACAAGCAGGTACGACGGATTACAACAGGGGTAAAGGTCTGCGTTAACTACCGTTCACTATCTGCAAAGAGAGAGTACTACTAAGAGAAAAGAGGGGAGGGGGGGGGGGGCAGCGTTCAAAGCACATCAGCGTGCATAAACACGAAAACGTTTTTACCTATCACGTACTTGACATTTGACAGCTTTTGATATTTGCTATTAAAAAACCATTGAAATTCACAGAAAAAACCATAGGTTATAGTCGATATATAGTTAGGAATTTGCATTTACAAAACCTTGAAAATTCAATGAAAAAACCATTGGTTTTAGGCCATATATAGTTAGGGATTTGCATTTACAAAACCTTATTTTACTTGCATAAAACCATTGAAATTCCATATATAGTTAGATGCGCTAACTATATATCGCGCACCCGCAATCCACTGCTGATGATGTCACATATTACTTCATTCATGACATGGTCAGTGACATCACTGATGACATCACTGATGACAACTCAAATGACATCACTGACAACATCACAGATGTCATCATTCATGTGTTAATACGATGAACCTCTACAGACTCTGATATAACCTTAGATACACTCAGTGAAAACAGACACTCACAGATTGTCACTCATCCATGGAGTTACTCATACACCTAGACAGTCATGCAAAGAATCAATCACACCTCCATTTCCTCAACTATACAGTTATACACACCTTACTTATTGAAACATATTCTAACACATATTTACTCTCTTATACAATCACTGATACAAGTTTTCAATGATCCATGCAGCCACTCACACATTCACTGGCTCTTAAACACAGTAATTTATATATGTCAACTCTCGCATGTACTGTGTTTTACATATGTACTTACTTTGACATGTAGCATTGAGATATCCAATCACTCACCAATACACTCATGCACACAGTCAACCACCCATACAGCTGTTTCCACATGCAGTTTTGAACCCATACATCTAGTGAATCAGCTGTTCACACATCTATGCACAGAGTCACACACCTCCCAGCCACTCACACACATACTCAGTCTCCCATACAAATACTTGGGCAACCAATCAATAATCCATATAGTTACTCATGAGTACTGGGACCCATGAAAGTTGGCGCAGATACCAGAGAAGCAATCCGGTTAGTCAATATATCCAAGGACAACAAAGTTCGTCTTGCGCTCTCAGGCAATCAGGCAATGGAATCCAAAGTGTAATATAAGCAGTTTATTTACACAAAGCGTTTCAGCTCAACAGCCTTGTTCACGTGAACAAGGCTGTTGAGCTGAAACGCGTTGTGTAAATAAACTGCTTATATTACACTTTGGATTCCATTGCCTGATTGCCTGAGAGCGCAAGGCGAACTTTGTTTTCCTTGGATATATATATATATGTGATCAAGGCTATCTCTAGCCGAAACGCGTCATGGCGGACTGGTGCTGGGCTAACAACTAAATGAAAAGAAAAATTTGCACCATCTTGGGTCTCGCCGGTTCCTGTTTGTTGGTGTGGCTGAATGCGCTGTGCTACCTGCTCTAGGAACTGGACATACCTCATATATATATATATATATATATATATATATATATATATATATATATATATATATATATATATATAACTGAGGAAACGCCTGGGGCTTGGAGGCGCACTCGACGTTCCTCTCCCATCCGGGCTGAAAATGCTGCCTGCTTCCAAAGTGCATGTGTCATATTAGCTTGCCTACGCGTTTCAGGGCCAACAGCCCCTTCTTCCTGGGCATTAAACACCACACAAGAAATCTGCATTTTCTTTTCGGCATTTTATTTCATTTCCCATGTTTCCCACACAGGGCGTGTCTGGCATTTCGCACTCCTGCGTGCATTATGGGGCATGGAGTCCTTTATGCAGATGGGTATTCGTCTTTAAGTAAGTTCTTTTGTGAGTTTAAAAATTATCTTCTTCATTTGTACCTCTGAGTGAGTCATGTCCTTTGGAACAGGTTCCGTTTTTGCATATGGAGAAACGTGCCGGTACCTTTTCTGAGCAGTTCAGAGAATTCGGCCTCATCTCCTGGAAAGTGTGTTTGTCAGTCCCAGCTGACGATGTTGCTGCCTCCCACGGCCAGAACACCGTGTTTTAAATAACTGAGCAAACGCCTGGGGCTTGGAGGCGCACTCGACGTTCCTCTCCCATCCGGGCTGAAAATGCTGCCTGCTTCCAAAGTGCATGTGTCATATTAGCTTGCCTACGCGTTTCAGGGCCAACAGCCCCTTCTTCCTGGGCATTAAACACCACACAAGAAATCTGCATTTTCTTTTCGGCATTTTATTTCATTTCCCATGTTTCCCACACAGGGCGTGTCTGGCATTACGCACTCCTGCGTGCATTATGGGGCATGGAGTCCTTTATGCAGATGGGTATTCGTCTTTAAGTAAGTTCTTTTGTGAGTTTAAAAATTATCTTCTTCATTTGTACCTCTGAGTGAGTCATGTCCTTTGGAACACGTTCCGTTTTTGCATATGGAGAAACGTGCCGGTACCTTTTCTGAGCAGTTCAGAGAATTCGGCCTCATCTGCTGGAAAGTGTGTTTGTCAGTCCCAGCTGACGATGTTGCTGCCTCCCACGGCCAGAACACCGTGTTTTAAATAACTGAGCAAACGCCTGGGGCTTGGAGGCGCACTCGACGTTCCTCTCCCATCCGGGCTGAAAATGCTGCCTGCTTCCAAAGTGCATGTGTCATATTAGCTTGCCTACGCGTTTCAGGGCCAACAGCCCCTTCTTCCTGGGCATTAAACACCACACAAGAAATCTGCATTTTCTTTTCGGCATTTTATTTCATTTCCCATGTTTCCCACACAGGGCGTGTCTGGCATTACGCACTCCTGCGTGCATTATGGGGCATGGAGTCCTTTATGCAGATGGGTATTCGTCTTTAAGTAAGTTCTTTTGTGAGTTTAAAAATTATCTTCTTCATTTGTACCTCTGAGTGAGTCATGTCCTTTGGAACACGTTCCGTTTTTGCATATGGAGAAACGTGCCGGTACCTTTTCTGAGCAGTTCAGAGAATTCGGCCTCATCTGCTGGAAAGTGTGTTTGTCAGTCCCAGCTGACGATGTTGCTGCCTCCCACGGCCAGAACACCGTGTTTTAAATAACTGAGCAAACGCCTGGGGCTTGGAGGCGCACTCGACGTTCCTCTCCCATCCGGGCTGAAAATGCTGCCTGCTTCCAAAGTGCATGTGTCATATTAGCTTGCCTACGCGTTTCAGGGCCAACAGCCCCTTCTTCCTGGGCATTAAACACCACACAAGAAATCTGCATTTTCTTTTCGGCATTTTATTTCATTTCCCATGTTTCCCACACAGGGCGTGTCTGGCATTACGCACTCCTGCGTGCATTATGGGGCATGGAGTCCTTTATGCAGATGGGTATTCGTCTTTAAGTAAGTTCTTTTGTGAGTTTAAAAATTATCATCTTCATTTGTACCTCTGAGTGAGTCATGTCCTTTGGAACAGGTTCCGTTTTTGCATATGGAGAAACGTGCCGGTACCTTTTCTGAGCAGTTCAGAGAATTCGGCCTCATCTGCTGGAAAGTGTGTTTGTCAGTCCCAGCTGACGATGTTGCTGCCTCCCACGGCCAGAACACCGTGTTTTAAATAACTGAGCAAACGCCTGGGGCTTGGAGGCGCACTCGACGTTCCTCTCCCATCCGGGCTGAAAATGCTGCCTGCTTCCAAAGTGCATGTGTCATATTAGCTTGCCTACGCGTTTCAGGGCCAACAGCCCCTTCTTCCTGGGCATTAAACACCACACAAGAAATCTGCATTTTCTTTTCGGCATTTTATTTCATTTCCCATGTTTCCCACACAGGGCGTGTCTGGCATTACGCACTCCTGCGTGCATTATGGGGCATGGAGTCCTTTATGCAGATGGGTATTCGTCTTTAAGTAAGTTCTTTTGTGAGTTTAAAAATTATCTTCTTCATTTGTACCTCTGAGTGAGTCATGTCCTTTGGAACAGGTTCCGTTTTTGCATATGGAGAAACGTGCCGGTACATTTTCTGAGCAGTTCAGAGAATTCGGCCTCATCTGCTGGAAAGTGTGTTTGTCAGTCCCAGCTGACGATGTTGCTGCCTCCCACGGCCAGAACACCGTGTTTTAAATAACTGAGCAAACGCCTGGGGCTTGGAGGCGCACTCGACGTTCCTCTCCCATCCGGGCTGAAAATGCTGCCTGCTTCCAAAGTGCATGTGTCATATTAGCTTGCCTACGCGTTTCAGGGCCAACAGCCCCTTCTTCCTGGGCATTAAACACCACACAAGAAATCTGCATTTTCTTTTCGGCATTTTATTTCATTTCCCATGTTTCCCACACAGGGCGTGTCTGGCATTACGCACTCCTGCGTGCATTATGGGGCATGGAGTCCTTTATGCAGATGGGTATTCGTCTTTAAGTAAGTTCTTTTGTGAGTTTAAAAATTATCTTCTTCATTTGTACCTCTGAGTGAGTCATGTCCTTTGGAACACGTTCCGTTTTTGCATATGGAGAAACGTGCCGGTACCTTTTCTGAGCAGTTCAGAGAATTCGGCCTCATCTGCTGGAAAGTGTGTTTGTCAGTCCCAGCTGACGATGTTGCTGCCTCCCACGGCCAGAACACCGTGTTTTAAATAACTGAGCAAACGCCTGGGGCTTGGAGGCGCACTCGACGTTCCTCTCCCATCCGGGCTGAAAATGCTGCCTGCTTCCAAAGTGCATGTGTCATATTAGCTTGCCTACGCGTTTCAGGGCCAACAGCCCCTTCTTCCTGGGCATTAAACACCACACAAGAAATCTGCATTTTCTTTTCGGCATTTTATTTCATTTCCCATGTTTCCCACACAGGGCGTGTCTGGCATTACGCACTCCTGCGTGCATTATGGGGCATGGAGTCCTTTATGCAGATGGGTATTCGTCTTTAAGTAAGTTCTTTTGTGAGTTTAAAAATTATCTTCTTCATTTGTACCTCTGAGTGAGTCATGTCCTTTGGAACAGGTTCCGTTTTTGCATATGGAGAAACGTGCCGGTACCTTTTCTGAGCAGTTCAGAGAATTCGGCCTCATCTGCTGGAAAGTGTGTTTGTCAGTCCCAGCTGACGATGTTGCTGCCTCCCACGGCCAGAACACCGTGTTTTAAATAACTGAGCAAACGCCTGGGGCTTGGAGGCGCACTCGACGTTCCTCTCCCATCCGGGCTGAAAATGCTGCCTGCTTCCAAAGTGCATGTGTCATATTAGCTTGCCTACGCGTTTCAGGGCCAACAGCCCCTTCTTCCTGGGCATTAAACACCACACAAGAAATCTGCATTTTCTTTTCGGCATTTTATTTCATTTCCCATGTTTCCCACACAGGGCGTGTCTGGCATTACGCACTCCTGCGTGCATTATGGGGCATGGAGTCCTTTATGCAGATGGGTATTCGTCTTTAAGTAAGTTCTTTTGTGAGTTTAAAAATTATCTTCTTCATTTGTACCTCTGAGTGAGTCATGTCCTTTGGAACAGGTTCCGTTTTTGCATATGGAGAAACGTGCCGGTACCTTTTCTGAGCAGTTCAGAGAATTCGGCCTCATCTGCTGGAAAGTGTGTTTGTCAGTCCCAGCTGACGATGTTGCTGCCTCCCACGGCCAGAACACCGTGTTTTAAATAACTGAGCAAACGCCTGGGGCTTGGAGGCGCACTCGACGTTCCTCTCCCATCCGGGCTGAAAATGCTGCCTGCTTCCAAAGTGCATGTGTCATATTAGCTTGCCTACGCGTTTCAGGGCCAACAGCCCCTTCTTCCTGGGCATTAAACACCACACAAGAAATCTGCATTTTCTTTTCGGCATTTTATTTCATTTCCCATGTTTCCCACACAGGGCGTGTCTGGCATTACGCACTCCTGCGTGCATATGGGGCATGGAGTCCTTTATGCAGATGGGTATTCGTCTTTAAGTAAGTTCTTTTGTGAGTTTAAAAATTATCTTCTTCATTTGTACCTCTGAGTGAGTCATGTCCTTTGGAACACATTCCGTTTTTGCATATGGAGAAACGTGCCGGTACATTTTCTGAGCAGTTCAGAGAATTCGGCCTCATCTGCTGGAAAGTGTGTTTGTCAGTCCCAGCTGACGATGTTGCTGCCTCCCACGGCCAGAACACCGTGTTTTAAATAACTGAGCAAACGCCTGGGGCTTGGAGGCGCACTCGACGTTCCTCTCCCATCCGGGCTGAAAATGCTGCCTGCTTCCAAAGTGCATGTGTCATATTAGCTTGCCTACGCGTTTCAGGGCCAACAGCCCCTTCTTCCTGGGCATTAAACACCACACAAGAAATCTGCATTTTCTTTTCGGCATTTTATTTCATTTCCCATGTTTTTCACACAGGGCGTGTCTGGCATTACGCACTCCTGCGTGCATTATGGGGCATGGAGTCCTTTATGCAGATGGGTATTCGTCTTTAAGTAAGTTCTTTTGTGAGTTTAAAAATTATCTTCTTCATTTGTACCTCTGAGTGAGTCATGTCCTTTGGAACAGGTTCCGTTTTTGCATATGGAGAAACGTGCCGGTACCTTTTCTGAGCAGTTCAGAGAATTCGGCCTCATCTGCTGGAAAGTGTGTTTGTCAGTCCCAGCTGACGATGTTGCTGCCTCCCACGGCCAGAACACCGTGTTTTAAATAACTGAGCAAACGCCTGGGGCTTGGAGGCGCACTCGACGTTCCTCTCCCATCCGGGCTGAAAATGCTGCCTGCTTCCAAAGTGCATGTGTCATATTAGCTTGCCTACGCGTTTCAGGGCCCACAGCCCCTTCTTCCTGGGCATTAAACACCACACAAGAAATCTGCATTTTCTTTTCGGCATTTTATTTCATTTCCCATGTTTCCCACACAGGGCGTGTCTGGCATTACGCACTCCTGCGTGCATTATGGGGCATGGAGTCCTTTATGCAGATGGGTATTCGTCTTTAAGTAAGTTCTTTTGTGAGTTTAAAAATTATCTTCTTCATTTGTACCTCTGAGTGAGTCATGTCCTTTGGAACAGGTTCCGTTTTTGCATATGGAGAAACGTGCCGGTACCTTTTCTGAGCAGTTCAGAGAATTCGGCCTCATCTGCTGGAAAGTGTGTTTGTCAGTCCCAGCTGACGATGTTGCTGCCTCCTACGGCCAGAACACCGTGTTTTAAATAACTGAGCAAACGCCTGGGGCTTGGAGGCGCACTCGACGTTCCTCTCCCATCCGGGCTGAAAATGCTGCCTGCTTCCAAAGTGCATGTGTCATATTAGCTTGCCTACGCGTTTCAGGGCCAACAGCCCCTTCTTCCTGGGCATTAAACACCACACAAGAAATCTGCATTTTCTTTTCGGCATTTTATTTCATTTCCCATGTTTCCCACACAGGGCGTGTCTGGCATTACGCACTCCTGCGTGCATTATGGGGCATGGAGTCCTTTATGCAGATGGGTATTCGTCTTTAAGTAAGTTCTTTTGTGAGTTTAAAAATTATCTTCTTCATTTGTACCTCTGAGTGAGTCATGTCCTTTGGAACACGTTCCGTTTTTGCATATGGACAAACGTGCCGGTACCTTTTCTGAGCAGTTCAGAGAATTCGGCCTCATCTGCTGGAAAGTGTGTTTGTCAGTCCCAGCTGACGATGTTGCTGCCTCCCACGGCCAGAACACCGTGTTTTAAATAACTGAGCAAACGCCTGGGGCTTGGAGGCGCACTCGACGTTCCTCTCCCATCCGGGCTGAAAATGCTGCCTGCTTCCAAAGTGCATGTGTCATATTAGCTTGCCTACGCGTTTCAGGGCCAACAGCCCCTTCTTCCTGGGCATTAAACACCACACAAGAAATCTGCATTTTCTTTTCGGCATTTTATTTCATTTCCCATGTTTCCCACACAGGGCGTGTCTGGCATTACGCACTCCTGCGTGCATTATGGGGCATGGAGTCCTTTATGCAGATGGGTATTCGTCTTTAAGTAAGTTCTTTTGTGAGTTTAAAAATTATCTTCTTCATTTGTACCTCTGAGTGAGTCATGTCCTTTGGAACACGTTCCGTTTTTGCATATGGAGAAACGTGCCGGTACCTTTTCTGAGCAGTTCAGAGAATTCGGCCTCATCTGCTGGAAAGTGTGTTTGTCAGTCCCAGCTGACGATGTTGCTGCCTCCCACGGCCAGAACACCGTGTTTTAAATAACTGAGCAAACGCCTGGGGCTTGGAGGCGCACTCGACGTTCCTCTCCCATCCGGGCTGAAAATGCTGCCTGCTTCCAAAGTGCATGTGTCATATTAGCTTGCCTACGCGTTTCAGGGCCAACAGCCCCTTCTTCCTGGGCATTAAACACCACACAAGAAATCTGCATTTTCTTTTCGGCATTTTATTTCATTTCCCATGTTTCCCACACAGGGCGTGTCTGGGATTACGCACTCCTGCGTGCATTATGGGGCATGGAGTCCTTTATGCAGATGGGTATTCGTCTTTAAGTAAGTTCTTTTGTGAGTTTAAAAATTATCTTCTTCATTTGTACCTCTGAGTGAGTCATGTCCTTTGGAACAGGTTCCGTTTTTGCATATGGAGAAACGTGCCGGTACCTTTTCTGAGCAGTTCAGAGAATTCGGCCTCATCTGCTGGAAAGTGTGTTTGTCAGTCCCAGCTGACGATGTTGCTGCCTCCCACGGCCAGAACACCGTGTTTTAAATAACTGAGCAAACGCCTGGGGCTTGGAGGCGCACTCGACGTTCCTCTCCCATCCGGGCTGAAAATGCTGCCTGCTTCCAAAGTGCATGTGTCATATTAGCTTGCCTACGCGTTTCAGGGCCAACAGCCCCTTCTTCCTGGGCATTAAACACCACACAAGAAATCTGCATTTTCTTTTCGGCATTTTATTTCATTTCCCATGTTTCCCACACAGGGCGTGTCTGGCATTACGCACTCCTGCGTGCATTATGGGGCATGGAGTCCTTTATGCAGATGGGTATTCGTCTTTAAGTAAGTTCTTTTGTGAGTTTAAAAATTATCTTCTTCATTTGTACCTCTGAGTGAGTCATGTCCTTTGGAACAGGTTCCGTTTTTGCATATGAAGAAACGTGCCGGTACCTTTTCTGAGCAGTTCAGAGAATTCGGCCTCATCTGCTGGAAAGTATATATATATATATGGCGGCGTGTTCTATGCACAACAGGATGAAATAAAACATAAGAATTTGCAAAATATCCGTGAGGGTCCGGTTTCGTTATTTCCTTGGATATTGGTCTGGGGACTTGGCGGAGTTCATGGCATATATATATATATATATATATATCCACTCCACTTCCCAATTGCTTCGCTGCACAGACCAGGGTCACGGACACAAAATAGTTGAAACCAGATTTTTTACATTTTTGTGCTGGAAAACGTGCATGCCACCGACACGTTTCGGACACTGGGCTGTGTCCTTGTTCACTGACAAACAAACAGGCAGTATGGCATATATTTAAAAACCCACATTTGGCGCCAAAGCAGTTACGGCACTGTTGTGCATAGTCATTGAAAAATATATATATATACATGTATCCAAATGAAAGTGCTCCCCCTTGAAGGCACCCCCACACAGCATGTTCTTTTCCTTCTTTATTTGGCAGACTGCAAGGTATGAATCCTCGCTGTTACAGCATTCAAATCACCATATTTTTACCATACGCGTTACGGGCACTCCAGCCCTTGGTCACTGGCTTCGGTAACTGGCAAGCAGGAAACAAACAGTGACGCAGCACTCGCAGCAAATTTATCAGTCCACCCTATTGGGCAGGGGCGGCTGGTGACATTTGAAAGTGGTGATGTGTAAACTAATTTGCATATTGCACCGCAGCGAGTGAGCGCAGCGAGCGAGCCTGAACCACCTTGCATCCATCCATACATCATTCATGCATCCACCCACCCACCCACCATTCCATCCTGCATCCATACATCATTCATTCATGCATCCACCCATCCATCCATCCATCATGCATCCATGCATCCATCAATACATCATTCATGCATCCACCCATCCTGCATCCATACATCATTCATTCATGCATCCATCCATCCATCCACCCACCCACCCATCCATCCTGCATCCATCCTGCATCCATCATTCATGCATCCATCCACCCATCATGCATGCATCCATGCACCCATCCACCCAACAATCATTAATGCACTCACCCTGCATCCATCCATCATTCATGTATTTTTATGACCATATGACTTGCACACAGCTTGTCAGTGTTCAATACCAGTCTCGAACCCTGTACTCCAGCACCAAAGATACATGATTAAAATTATTTGTTTTTAAAACATGTATTTATTCAACACCAATTTCACACCTTAGTCGGAACATCATTTTTTAAAACATCTATTTATTTAACACCAAAGTCATGTATACATTTGTATGGCTCGATAAGAGGCTCGAACCTAGTTTCACAGCACCAAAGTCGGCCGCACTAACCGCCAGACCACATCCTATCCCCTTTGGTGTGGCCCTGCAGTTTTGATGGTACATATTCACACCAAAGTCATGTATACATTTTTACAACTTCACACTAAAATTGGAACATACATATTGAGCCCAAAGTCATGTATAAATTTCTACAACTTCACACCAAAATGGGAATCCCCGCTTTCTCCCATGCAAGCTCATTTTGTAATGTGCTGAAAGTCACTGAAGAGGGCAGCGTCTGATGCTGCTTGGGAGCCAGAAGCGAACCCCCCTCCCCCTCCCCACACACACACAGTGTGACATATGTGTACTTAATGTATGTTACGGTAGCGGATGGCGCGAAGTCACACATTGATTGGCCTGCACGTGGACCACTGGACCACCCAATCCTGGCGCTGCATGCAGTGCCAGGATAGGCTAGGAAAGCACCATGACTGCTCGCCCAGTCACCCTTTAGAACCCCGGGGGCTGCGGCCCACCCCCTGGTCCTCTCTCTAAGGGGGACTTCAGCAGGGAAACTATCTGCGCATGCTCGGGCTATTTTCTGCCCAAACATTCACTTGCGCAGTACTGCTGCAGCTGAGTGGACTGTCACTCAAGCTGCAGCAGGCCCAGCCTCCCCCCCCCCCCCCCCCCCGGCGCACTCCGGAAAAGTCAGGTGTCTCCCAGATTCCCGGCCGGCGGGTAGTGCGATCATTCTATATTTTTATTTTTATTTCAGTGACGACGTGGTGGGCCCATTGGGCTTAGCAGGGCTATGCCCCTACGCCCCAATGGACGCACCGCGCCTGCTATGGGGCCAGTGCACTATGGTCTTAAGAGTCTATTCACAATGTTTTTAATGAATGCTGGTCCTCAATTTTTGATATCACAGTGGGTTTGCTGCACACGCAAAGTTCAATTCCTCACGTCTTGTATATATATATATATATATATATATATATATATATATATATATATATATATATATATATATATATATATATATATATGACTGGAACTCCGAAATTCAGCGCAAACCATCAGGAAGCCAAATAACGAAACGGACCCTTGTAAGTTGATTTAAGCGTTTTTATTCCATTCTGTGCACCCTCTCGATCGCCATGACACGTTTCGGGCCCTGGAGCCCTTGATCACATGACATGGTCGAATTACACCCAGTGTTTTGTAGTGCTGGACTAGTCACATGGTCCCAAGCGTATAGAAATAGAGAAAATACTTCAGCCTGGACCAGAATGTATAACCAACGACTTTTACATTGCATTTACAATTTACAAATCACCTTTGTCTTAATTAATATTGACAAGCGATCCCAAGAAATGTGCAAAATTTCGCAATAAATATTTTAAAATCAATATTTACACTTGTGCAAAAAATAGCAATACACCTATGTACAACCAATCACTGTGGATCGAATATATACAAACATTTTCTGTGCTATATTTAGCAACAAAAAATAAAGTGCATTGTGCATTATTTACAATGGAATCGATTATGCTGAAGGGATTTGACTAATATTGCCCAAGTGGGCATGGTTAACATTCTTCTGGACCACTGCTTCTACATTGCTTGGTTATTTCCTATTACCTCCAGAGATATATATATATATATATATATATATATATATATATATATATATATATATTCACAGAAAAAACCATAGGTTATAGACCATATATAGTTAGGAATTAGCATTTACAAAACCTTATTTTACTCGCATAAAACCATTGAAATTCCATATATAGTTAGAAGCGCTAACTATATATCGCGCACCCGCAATCCACTGCTGATGATGTCACATATTACATCATTCATGACATGGTCAGTGACATCACTGATGACATCACTGATGACATCTCAAATGACATCACTGATGACATCACTGATGACAACATCCAGTGACTGTATGTTTCTGTAAAGTTAAAATATGTCTTACATATTGAAGAATGAGTGGATGTATAAGTGTCTGGATGAAGGATTTAGTAGGTGCATGACTGACTGTATGAGTGAGTGATTAAATGTGTCTCACTGAGTGCATGGGTTAGTGACTAAACTGTCTTAATTTGTGCATCATTATGTCTGTTGTTCTGTAAACTGTTGCATGTGTTGATAAGTAGCTATATGAGTAACTATATGGGTTATTGATTGGTTGCCCAAGTATTTGTATGGGAGACTGAGTGTGTGTGTGGGTGGCTGGGAGGTGTATGACTCTGTGCATAGATGTGTGAGCAGTTGATTCACTAGATGTATGGTTTCAAAAGTGCATGTGGAAACAGCTGTATAGGCGGTTGACTGTGTGCATGAGTGTATTGGTGAGTGAATGGTTATCTCAGTGCTACATGTCAAAGTAAGTACATATGTAAAACACAGTACATGTGAGAGTTGACATATATAAATAACTGTGCATAAGAGCCAGTGAATGTGTGAGTGGCTGTATGGATCATTGTGAACTTGTGTCAGGGATTGTATAAGAGAGTAAATATGTGTTAGTATATGAATAAGTAAAGTTTGTATAACTGTATAGTTGAGGAAATGGAGGTGTGATTGATTCTTTGCATGACTGACTAGGTGTGTGAGTAACTCCATGGATGAGTGACAGTCTGTGAGTGTCTGTTTATACTGAGTGTATGTAAGGTTATATTAGAGTCTGAAGAGGTTCATTGTATTATCACATGAGTGATGTGATCAGTGATGACAAATGAGATGTCATCAGTGATGTCATTTGAGTTGTCATCAGTGATGTCATCAGTGATGTCATTTGAGATGTCATCAGTGATGTCATTTGAGTTGTCATCAGTGATGTCATCAGTGATGTCATTTGAGATGTCATCAGTGATGTCATCAGTGATGTCACTGACCATGTCATGAATGATGTAATATGTGACATCATCAGCAGTGGATTGCGGGTGCGCGATATATAGTTAGCGCTTCTAACTATATATGGAATTTCAATGGTTTTATGCGAGTAAAATAAGGTTTTGTAAATGCTAATTCCTAACTATATATGGTCTATAACCTATGGTTTTTTCTGTGAATTTCATTGGTTTTTTAATAGCAAATATGAAAAGCTTTAAAATGTAAAGTACGTGATAGATAAAAACATTTTCGTATTTATGCACGCTGATGTGCTTTGAACGCTGCCCCCCTCCCCTCTTTTCTCTTAGTAGTACTCTCTCTTTGCAGATAGTGAAGAGTAGTTAACGCAGGCATTTACCCCCGTTGTAATCCGTCGTGGCTGCTTGTCTCTCCATTTGATTGATTGTTGTCCAAGCATTTACTGTTTTAGAATTGGTTCTCTTTGGATCATTCTCTATTTACAAACAAGCACAAAGTCGCAATACTCTGTTTAGTCTTTGCAGATAGTGAAAAATCGTGTAAAAAAAATAAAAGTAATCGACCAAAATCAGTAGGCCACTAATTGGATCTCTTTTTGACCTCGCTAAAATAGAAATATTAGGAACAACCCTTCATGAGAAATACGAAAATAGTGAGATGAACTGAGCTCCACACCATGAGGGCTGCAAGACAGCTCGGCTCCATCACCCATCCCGCACAAAATAACGACAAACCGTATGCAAATATGAAAAATATAGACAACACACCAGCAAAGAAACAGGGTAAAACATTTTATTAAAAAACTATTTACATAACGTTGGTTTATAAGATGATGTCAGTAGTGGACCGATGTGTGAATAGATCGAAAGCAGCACAAGGCTCCAAGATCCGGATGGCAAGCTCCTGGATGTTGGGTGCCATAGTTTAGAGTTCTGAATTTGAACCTTTTTGAATGTCTGTGCTTAGTTGAATCAAATTTGCGGCTTGACACAAAGCTGACTCAAGCGTTGCTACTGATGCTATGCAGACCAAAACTGGTTTTCAGTTTGTACATTTTTCTAGATTTTTAATCCAAGTTTGGTTGACTTTGTAGAACGATGGCTTCAAATTTTCAACATACTGTGTGGTGGCGCTGACTGGGAGGGGGCGCTTTGCTCCTGCCCCCTCCCCAAGTAAGATTTTCATACGTGAAAGTACGTTAATGGTTTTGGTCCCTGAGATGCTTCGATGTCACTGCCATTCTCAAATAGCATAAGTTCTGGATGTTGGGTGCCATAGTTAAGAGTTCTGAGCAGCGCTTGTAACACTGTCTGAAGCTTATTTCCACCTACTGCAGCTTCACTATTCTCAAAGTAAGTGAGTGTCGTTTGTGGACCTGACTGCATTAGAAAACAATGTGATATGTTACCTTCCTAAACAGCTTGACGGAGGTCCCTGAGGGGCGGTGTGATGGCCATGGACTCGGAGAAGACGCTTGGCTCCGACACCCTCCCCAAGTCTTATAGCACTGATGTAGCCTGAGATCGCCCCCGACATAGGCGGCCGGCTCCCGGGATCCGGCGGAACTTTTTGCCTTTTGATGACTCTTCAATTCTGAACCTTATCCCATCCAGCTGAGTTGCGCCCACTCTTGCGGCTACAGCGTCTTGCCCACCATCCAGCTGAATTGCGCCCACTGAATTGTGAAGCACTCTGAGGATATTTTTATCCTGCTAACCAGCTCAAACCCCGACATGCTTTTATTGACAGAAACTTGGCTTACCTCAGAGGCCATGCCGGATATTCTGGCAGCCCTCCCCCCCGATTATTACATCCTTCGCGCCGACCGCCCTGGCGACCGGCCTGGGGGTGGAGTAGCGGCCATTATCTCCAAGCGTCTGATATCCCTATCCTCTTACTCCCTTCCGCTACCTGAGGTGGAGAACCTAATTATCAGCATGCAAACGGACGTCGGTCCCCTAACTTTCCTTCTACTCTATCGGCCCCCACACCCCATGCCATCTTTTCCCACCATTCTTAGTGAACAACTGTCTTCTCTTCTTATATCGCACTCCCACCTCGCCATTTTTGGCGATCTGAATTACTGGTTTGGCGACAGTCACGCCGGCCCTCATGCTACTGAGCTTTTTGAGACGCTAAAAAGTCTGAACCTTGTCCAACATGTCTCCGAACCCACTCACATCAAGGGACATGTTTTGGACCAGATCTGGACCTGCAACCTGGAGTTGTCCCCACCAGTCATACGTCCGTGTGCCTGGTCTGACCATCATCTGGTAGACACCATCATCACGGCTGCTGGCCAGGCCCCTGCTCCCTTGATGGCCGGCGGCCTTGCCCGCAAGTGGAGTTCATATGACTCCCAGGGATTTCTTACTGCCCTGGCTGACTCCTGCCCGGCGATCTCTGACCCTATTGATACGGACAGGCTAGAACATAACGTGGCCACCTGGCTTGAGTCGGCCAGCGATTTGTTTGCTCCCTTGGTCAAATTCCCCTGTACCAGACACAGGAACTCCCACAGATGGTTTTCCGACGACCTCAAAGCCCGGAAACTTAAAACTCGCCAGTTGGAACGCATCTGGAGACATGATTATTCTGACCTAGCCAAACAATCTTACCTGACTGCCCGTAAAGAACTTAAGACAGCTATCCGTTCAGCAAAAACCGAACACTTCGCCAGTAGGATCTCTCTGGCAGCTAACAAATCTAAGGAAGTGTTCAGAGTTTTGAACGAGTTAACCACAGACGACAGGACCCTACCAGCCCAGACCCCTACTCAGGAGGCCTGTGACACCCTGAACTCGTTCTTTTTAGAGAAAATTTCCATAATTAAAAAATCCATTCCTTCACTCCCCCAACTGTCACTACCGGATACATCCCTTAACAACCCATTGTCCTTCACTTCTTTCCCAGCTCTAGACTCTTCTTCTCTAGCGGAACTAGCCACTCGTGTAAAATCTGGCTCCCCAAATGACTGCTGCCCACCGTCCGTTCTGCGGAGCATTTGTCTCAATTTACCTGACAGTATCCTACATCTTCTTAATAGCTCCCTCAGTAGTGGCATCTGCCCCACTTCCTTCAAGGAAGCCATCCTGGTACCCTTACTAAAAAAACCTGGCGCCGACACGTTGGAGCCATCGAACTACCGCCCCATTTCCCTCCTCCCTTATTTCTCTAAACTTATGGAGGCTCATGTCACTCGCTGCCTGTCCAGGTTCATAGAATCCTCTGGTTACCTTGTACCAACTCAGGCCGGCTTCAGACCCGCCCATTCTACTGAAGCCGTTATCCTGGCGGTCCTTGACACACTCAGAGGCAACGCGGACGCGGGAAAACCCCAAGCCCTCGTCCTACTGGATCTGTCGGCCGCGTTCGACACGGTGGATCATGACATCCTTCTCCACCGTGTCGGCCAGGCGGGCATCCAGGGCGTTGCTTTTGAGTGGGTCAGGTCCTTTCTTACGGGTAGAACGCAGGCGGTCCGCCTGGGCCCCTACACTGCAAAAAAAACTCCCACATCCTGTGGTGTTCCCCAAGGCTCTTCCCTTTCCCCGCTCCTTTTTAATCTTTACCTCCGACCACTTATTCAATCACTTCTGAAATGGGACATCGTCACCTATAACTACGCTGACGATCTCCAGATCATCTTCCCCCTCAATTCACCAAATGCCATCAAAACTTTTCATGGAGCCATGACTCATATCCAACTCTGGATGAACCAGAACCAATTGAAGCTGAACCCCGGTAAAACTGAGCTCCTACTCCCTGGACTCAGTTCCACCTACTGGGGTCCACAGTTCTGGCCTCCAGAGTTTGGCCCCCCCCCCGTCCCTGCAAAAACAGTAAAAAGTCTAGGTGTCATCATTGACACCGAGCTTTCTCTCAGGGCTCAGGTGGGAGCGGTGGTTTCCTCCTGTATGTTTCAACTTCGGAGGATCCGCAAAATCCGCCATTTCCTTCCCCCGGCAGCACTCACCCAAACTGTTATCTCGCTGATACTTTCCCGTCTGGATTTTTCCAACGCCATCTATCACGGTCTACCACAATACCTGACTCAACGCCTCCAAATCGTCCAGAACCAGGCTGCCCGCTTGATCCATGGAACATCCAGATGGCAATCAGCTAAACCTTTGCTTGTGAATTTGCACTGGCTCCCAGTCGAGCGAAGGGCTGCCTTCAAGGTGGCTTGTCTTACCTTCAAGGCACTTCATTGCCCTTCCCCTGCCTTCCTGAAATCTACCCTCCACCCTTACTGTCCTACACGCCATCTCCGATCCGCTCACCTTGACTTGTTGATCATCCCCAGGGGCAAAACTAAGAGATTCGGCGGACGCCGGTTCTCCCAGTTGGCCCCTGGACTCTGGAACACCCTCCCTCTCTCCATCAAATCCTGCTCTTCTTTTCCCAACTTTAGGAAAATGCTAAAAACTTATCTCTTCCCTACCCCCACGTAGATTTTGTTACTTTTGCCTCCTTCTCACTCTGTTCTGTCTACCAGCGCCAGGAAGCTTCGGTGTCAGTGCGCTTTACAAGCTACACTTAACATAACATAACATAACACTCTTGCGGTGCAGCGATAGGCGACTGCCACAGGACTCTCAAAATGGCGGCCGGCTCTTCGGTTTTGGGCCTGGTCCACTAAAATGGCCCTGGGACACCTTTGAACTCGGACGCTTCCCTGATAGGGCTTGGGTCCCATTCTCGAAAAGCGTCCCCTCAGCCGTGAAGATTCTACAAAAGTCTTGGGGGCCTCCGACTCCCGCAGGCTTCTGGTGGGGAGCGGCTGCCATGATTGCTCGTGGAATGGCCACGACGGAGCTACGAGATGGTAGTGGTCTCATGCTGACGCCAGCTTTAGTCTGAAACATCCAGAAACACTGTAGACTACCAATTCGATCAGTTCCGGTAGCGCCCCAACATGACCCGGAAGAGAAGAACTTGCCCTCCCCTCTTTGACTGATGGTTCTTGTTGCCTGTCCCCTCTGTTGTCATTTAACAGAACTTTTTGGACTGCTGAAAGGAGTTGTGTTCCGAACGCTGGTTGGTGGAGACATTTTGACTATATTCTTGACCCACGTTGTCGCGTAATGCGTTATATGACACGCCGCGTTACCGCACCCGGAAGTGATCCGCGGCGCGGCGCGCAGCGCGCAACGTAAGCATAACAGGACATGTGACTTGTTAATAAAACTTTTCATTGGTTCATTTTACTTTTGTTAATTTAATGATGAAAAGCTTGGTCATATGACCTAAAAATTACGCTTTTTATTGTTTTCGAACAATATTTTTTTTTCAAACATATGTTATAATATTCCAGGCTAATGTACTTTCCCGGAAAATCTACAACTGTCTTGAAAGTAAAATATATTCCTTTTTCGAGAAAAAGGGCGTTTCTTCCTTCCATGACGGAGCCGTTGAGTAAAAGAGATTCGGCCTGCTATCTTAGTCGCCGATACGCCTGATTATCAGATTCTTATCGATCACTTTATATTGCAGACATGAAAAACACAACTGCTATTAAGCATTTATCTTTACTGCGTTCCTACATATTATACCTTTTATCCGTCATGTAATTGGACTGCTTTATTTCACTTGCCTTTACTGATTCGAAAACAGTGACTAAAAGTAAAAACTTTACCAATGTAAATACTACTACCGTGTTTTGTTTTAAAAACCTTTATTGTGAAAATGTCAGTATACAAATACGGGCCTATAACCACGTGGGCCGGCCACGGAGCAAACTGAAATCGTATATGATGAGGAGACATTTACACTGTAGAAGAACGTAACGAGCGGGCCATTAGGTTGCAAGAACAAAGGTGTCTAACAGTTGCGGAATCGGTGGACGTACATTTTGTAATTAAAATACGACACGGCCACTTACAATAACATTTTCTAGATATACATTTGCGGGCAAGGAGTTACGAGTCCCATTTATACCGGCGCCATTTTGGGCGAGGCCGGGCAGGTCCAAGATATAGTCAAAATGTCTCCACCAACCATCGGCCAGACCAGAACCCCTTTCGTCCCTTTATGCTACAAGATGATGTCTTCCATTCAGAAAATATTGTTGGCAGCATTTTGAAAGGAAACAGAAACAGCCATTGTCCTAGTGAGTTTCACATTGTTACATTTAGGAAGAATGTTGAAGAGTAGTATGTGGAAAATCTGAAGCCATTTTTCTACAAACTCTCAATCAGACTTGGATGGAAAAAAAAATCCTGAAGAATGTACAAACTGAAAACCAATTTTTGTCTGTATAGCATCAACAGTAACGCTTGAGTCAGCTTTGTGTCAAGCCGCCATTTTCATTCAATCAATAGCGTCCCCCTGCACACATTCAGGGACCTGGTCGTGTCTTCAGATGAAACGGATTGTAGGAAAAGAAGCAGAATGGAAAAGGCAAAAAGTTCCGCCGGACCTCGGGAGCCGGCCGTCTATGTCATGTGCCACCTTTGGCCACACCAGGGCAATAGTGAAGCTGCAGCAGGTGCAAATAAGCTTCAGACAGTCCTACAAGCACTGCTCAGAAATCTCAACTGAGGCACTCAACATCCAGGACTTGCCATTCGGATCTTGGCGCCTTGTGCTGGTTCCGACCTATTCACACATCAGTCCACTACTGACATCACCTCATAAGCCAACGGGGCACCCCACGCCGACTTTCGGCGCAGCATTGTAGGATGGCCACACCAGTGCGGCCACTTGCTGAACACCACCTCGGTGCCATCCGGATCTCGGCGCGTTCGAGTCACTGTGCCGGAAGAGTGACCGGAACTCAGCTGAACACGCCGTCTTTCGGCGCAGCATTGTAGGATGGCCACACCAGTGCGGCAATTTGCTGGACACCACCTCGGTGCCATCCGGATCTCGGCACGTTCGAGTCACTGTGCCGGAAGAGTGACCGGAACTCAGCTGGACACGCCGTCTTTCGGCGCAGCATTGTAGGATGGCCACACCAGTGCGGCAATTTGCTGGACACCACCTCGGTGCCATCCGGATCTCGGCGCGTTGTGCTGCCTTCGGCCTATTCGCACATCGGTCCGCTACTGATGCCGCCTCACGTGCCAACGGATTTTCTACGCTTTTTGTAGCCCTATGCCGCATAACAGGTCATGTGACTTGTTTATAAAACTTTTCATTGGTTCATTTTACTTTTGGTTTCCTAAAGATGGAAGGCTTGGTCATATGACCTAAAAATAACACTTTTCATTGGTTTAGAACATTTTTTTTTCCCAAACGATGAAAGCCCCACCTTGTTTCTGGATCATTCAGACTGAAGCTGGCGTCAGCATGAGAGCACCACCATCTCGTGGCTCCGTCGTGGTCATTCCGCGAGCAATCATGGCAGCCACTCCCCACCGGAAGCCTGCGGGAGTCGGGGGCCCCCAAGACTTTTATACAATCTTCACGGCTGAGGGGACGCTTTTCGAGAATGGAGCCCAAGCCCTAGCAGGCAAGCGTCCGAGTTCCAAAGTGTCCCAGGGCCATTTCAGTGGACCAGGCCCAAAACCGAGGAGCCGTCCGCCATTTTAAGAGCCATGTGGCAGCCGCCTATCGCTGCACTGCAAGAGTGGGAGCAACTCAACAACATGGTGAGCGAGACGCTGTGGCCGCAAGAGCGAGCGCAACTCAGCTAGATGGCCGCCACCTGGGGAGGCCCGTTCACGCCGGCTCCCCCACGCCCCCCCCCCCCGGGCCGCCGCACGCCAATTTTCGGAGCAGCATTGTAGGATACCAAAACCAGTGCGGCAGTTTACTGGACATCACCTGGGTGCCTGTCGTACATGTTGTGTCAGCCATGTGACACTGGACACAGACTGCTACTGACGAGGCCTCCCCCCGCACCACCCGGGACGCCCCACGCTGTTTTTCTGTGCTGCATTGTAGGATCCCTAAACCAGTGCGGCACCCAGGCGACATCACCTGGGTGCCGTCCAGAACTCTGCACGTTGTGCTGCCTTGGGACTATTCGCACAACAGACCGCTACTGACGAGGCCTCCCCCCGCCCCACCCGGGACGCCCCACGCCAATTTTCGGAGCAGCATTGTAGGATCCCTAAACCAGTGCGGCACCCAGGCGACATCACCTGGGTGCCGTCCAGAACTCTGCACGTTGTGCTGCCTTGGGACTATTCGCACAAAAGACAGCTTCTAACCATTGTTGCTTTTTGTGTTGAAAAATGTTTAAATGTTTTTAGTTTTTGTTCCGTTCGTTATAGTTAATAGTTAATAAAGTTTTATAACCTTACTTTGTTGGAGTGTTATCTATTTTTTTTAAAACGGGTGAATGGGGCCTTGAATCGGGTTATTGTCATGTGTGGGCTTTGCAAGTGTGCTGCTGCAGGATCGGACATTTCAAACTCAAATGCACGTTCTTTTTCTTACCTTTCCGAAGCATGGAGCGCAATAGCAGACAGAGAAAGGGTGATGCACGTGTTGAACACTACCTGACCTGGCAAGTTGCTGGCAGTGCCCCCCCGCCCGCTCCTGAAAGAGGGCACACACACACCGCCGCCCCGAGTACTTCACAAATCTTTAAAACACCATGCGCTTGTTCATGAGGCTTAAATGGTTTATCACCTCTTCTAGAACCCCTGCATCGACCCTCTGACGTTTCCTGGAAAAATTACCATGTAACACAATACCAAGCCCTGTCAGCTGAAACCCCAAGGAATCGTGGGGCATATTATCAAGGGGGTTTATCTCCGCTTTTTTGGCTTTAAAAGCCATGAAAGCGGAGATAAAATTATCTCCCTATTACCAAGCTGTCGCTAACACCAGTTAGTGACAGCTAAAAGGAGATAGCGACCATCTTGGGCCCCGCTTTGCATGTCAGTGATACTTATTACTAATGACATGCAAAGTGGGCGTGCCAAGATGTTAGCGACTGGAAACAGTCCCTAACATCGCTATCTCCTATTACCAACTTTTGGAGATATTCGCGCTAAGCGCGAATATCTCCAAAATCTAACACCTGCCCTGAGCAGTTCTTAGCCATGTTATCCAATGGGAGGTGGATAACATGGCTAAGAGCATTTGCTCGATAATACATGAATATCGCTGAATTTTCTGCGATAATAGCAAGGTTTATCTGCGATAAAAATCGCCGATGTACGGCGATAATTTTTGTCTCTAAACAAGTTAGAGACAAAAATTAACGCTACTTGTTCGTAATATGCCCCCGGGTTTTTGCTTGCAGAAATCGGGAGGCGGGAGACTAGCACTGAAATCAGTAGTCACACGCCTGAATCGGGAGGATTGGCATGTCTGAATTCTCTACAGCTGGGGCCATAAACTACATCCGCAGGGTTAGGTGATAGCCTGGGACCAGCCTGGCATCTAAAATGGCTGCCGTGCACGACAAAATTGTGGCATTCGAAAAAAGGCAAGATGGCGCAGCCGCTGGAAGAGATGTATCAACATATATCAGCCTCCTCAGCCACCCTCAGGAAACATAGGGGATTAGGATACGTCTCCCGCACCCCCTTATACCTAGTACTTTAATTAACGAAGCACAAAATGGCGAATTCCCGTTTCGCTACCAGTTTGCGGCCCAGTTCGCGGCCCGTGAAGCGCTTCTACCGTGAAAAATCATTTTTTTTTATTTTCCCCACGGGACCCTTTAATAACCCCAACAACATTCCTAGGGGGTCAAGAGGGGGATACCTTGCCCCCTTTCATTAAATTCCCCCTTAGTTTTTCACCTTTTCTTCTCTCTCGATCCTACCGAGAGACAAGATGGCGGCCGCTCCGGACTGTCACGCAGCAAAAAAAAAAAAAAGCTCACGCACAGCCGCTGGAAGAGATGTATCAACATATATCAGCCTCCTCAGCCACCCTCAGGAAACATAGGGGATTAGGATACGTCTCCCGCACCCACTTATAACTAGTAATTTAATTAACGAAGCACAAAATGGCGAATTCCCGTTTCGCTACCAGTTCGCGGCCGCGCTTCTTCCGTGAAAAATCATTTTTTTTTTATTTTCCCCACGGGACCCTTTAATAACCCCAACAACATTCCTAGGGGGTCAAGAGGGGGATACCTTGCCCCCTTTCATTAAATTCCCCTTTCGTTTTCCACCTCTTCTTCTCTCTCGATCCTACCGAGAGACAAGATGGCGTCCGCTCCGGACTGTTTAGAATGTTGACAGACACCGGAGAGCCAATCAGCTTTCTGCGCGCAAAGTTCCGATAAGCGAAAAGTAAGCGGACCGGATCGCTGCCCAGAGCGCTGTTACAGATATATATCTTGGTTTGAACGTTAATTTCTCAAAAACTACTGGAGCACATATATTGAGACCTAGCAAAGGCACATCGGGCTAACAGTCCCTACAATTTTGCCAAGTTTCGTGCAAATCCATTCAGCCGTTCGAGCTAAAAGTGAGTCCAACCGCCCTATGGAAATTAACATGGGAAAAACGCGTTTTGGGACCCCCCTTTTTTCTCGGCCCCCCCTTGACGAAACCCCCCCAAATTTTCAGGGGCTGCTCAGAAACAAAATGTGCCATTTTCCTGAAAATTTCAGCCGATTCCGTCCACAAACGCCAAAGTTATTAGACATAGAATTTTCAAAAGTCCCATAGAGAAAAAATTCTAACTATATATACCTACTGGCTATCGCCAGTAGGTAATATATATATATATATATAAAGAAATTATATTTTTGTTCGTTTTCTAACAATATTGATTTGGAAAGATATTTTTCCATAGTTTTGTACTTAGCATTATAAGGATAGGTACACTATATTTTTGTAAACAATATTTGTACGCAATATTTGTGCTACACGATATTCTAGATTCGATATTGTGTCAGTGATCTGATGCAAGCAACCACCACAATAAGCACATTTCAGTGATGATTGTAGATTGAAGGTAAATCGGTGCTGCATGTGAGGTTGTGCCTTAATGTATTCCTTTAATATGTTTCCAAACCCTCACAAGTTATTCATCAAATCGCAGTGTGCAATTAAGCCCTGGAGCCATGACGACAAAGGCAACTACCTTCTGTAAAGAAAGAACTAAGGGGCATAATATCAAGAAACAGCGTTAAAATTATTGCCGCTTTAGCGGCAGGAAACTGCTGTTAAAGCAGTGATAATGGGCTTGATAATATGCCCTTGTGAATTGCCATAGAAGCCCATGTTCTGGTGTGAACATGGGCTTATATGGGAATTCTGAACGGGCATATTATCAAGCCCATTTTCGCCGCTTTAGCTGCAGTTTCCTGCCGCCAAACCGGTGATAATTATAATGCCCTTCTTGATATGAACATCCTGTGATTCATGTCAAATGACTTAATATCCCAGTGGTTAAAAAAAAAGAAAATACAAAAATGAAAGCCTGGCCATGTATAAATAAAATGCAGCTTACGTAAAGGTCTTTAATGCCTTTGGGCAAAATTTCTGAAATGTATTTAACAAACATTGGAAATGTAATAGTTCTCGCATTTGCTTCAGTTAAAGCTATTAAGGTTAGGTGGTGTGGCTTGGACGCTGATGAGGATGCCCGCCTTCGGCTGAAGCTCTGTGGTCGACCGGGAAGGCAGAGACTCCTCCAGACAGTAGTTCATTCCTGCACTACCTGAAATGGAGTCACTGCTGCTATGAAGGGCTCCTCATTGAATATATAGCAACAAAGGTGCCCTTGGTAAGGGGAAGAATACCGGGGGTTTCCACCTTTTGTGTCTGGTGCGTTTGCCTCATGGGGCTCACGCCCTGCTACTTTGTTTTTACTGCTCTGTCTCCTCAAATGTTGCTCCTCTCAGTAAAAGGAAATACAGTTGGCTAAAGAATTTTTCGTGTTGGTTACAGCATTTTTCGTCGTTTTGAAGCTGCCAAGTGTACCCAATAGTACATTCCATTAAGCGATGATTGCGTATGATGTTAACATTTTTAGCTACATCTTTCTTTTAATCCCAGCAACCTGCAAAGTGTGGTCTTGTTCCTCTGAAGCTCAGCTGGTGACTGTCCATCTTTATTGCAGTAATTTACCTACGTTTCATTATCTAGGACCTGCAGAATTACTTTCTCCATTGCCCACACTTCAAAGATCACTTTTTCTTTATATGTGGAACTTTTTTCTCTTTTTTGAGGAATTATTTCTTCAACTAAAATTTTTTTACTTGACCAGCGCAAGGCTAGTCAGATATTCTGGCTTCCTTTCTACAATTTTTTCCCTAGCTTTTTGATGTTTGCCTCATTTTTACCCCTTCTTCAAATTATATTTCCTTAGTTCGCAAAGCCTACTGATTTCGCTACTTTGTTTATGGGGAAAACAAGGATTGTTCGGCGTATTATTACTACTTCTCTATCTTTGGCAGACTATAATCCTTTTAATATTCTTCAGGAGAATATGGAGAAGATCAGAGTGAGGCGCGTTATCTCTCCTGTTAGAAGTAACACAATACAATACTCTGCTTCATACTTCTAAGCATGCATCTAAGTTGGTTCCTTCCTCGACCCTTTTATCAGGAAAATTGGTTAAAAAAGATCCACCTTCACCTGCTATACCTCCACTACCAGTATCTATGGAATCAATTCTTAAGGAGATACAAGTGCTTAAACCATATATTGAAGAAAAAAAATGTGTGCCTTCAAAATCTTGATGACCATTTATCAAATGTGGAACATAAAGTTACCCAAATAGAGCACAGAGTGGACTCTTTTCAGGCTGTTGTGAATCAGGTTCCTCCTATTCATATGGAAATCTTGCATCTCAAAAAAGAAGTTGAGAAGCTTTGAAATCACATTAGATGCAAACATTTGTGTATTTATGGACTGGAGGAGGGACTTGAAAGTTTCAAACCTCTCTCCTTTTTCAAAGAAATCTTTTTTTCCTGAAACCCCATAATTAAATATCCAAAGAGCACATCGACTGTCATAACCCACAAACTGCATCTTCATCTAACAAACCAAGAGGCCTCATTATTTATTTTTTGGAGTACACTGATTTACTAAAGGTTTTACAAGCAGTCAAACTAAAAGGCAAAATCTTGTGGCAAGGATTCACTCTTTTCTTTTCTCAGGACTATGCTAAAGCAATAGCAGATAGAAGGAAGAACATTTTGGCCATGAGACCTGCGCTTTGGAACTTGAATACCAGATATGGCCTTTTCCATCCTTGTCTTTTCAAAGTGACGTATCAAAACAAGCCACAAACTTTGATGTTCCTGATCTATTAAAGCAGTTCTTGGATAATTTTAAAGAAGAATAAATGTAAGTTACCAGATTATCTACTACTTGAATATTTGTTAAATATTTAAGTAGAATTCCTTTTATTGTCATGTTTATAAACGTTTATTGTGTTTTTATATAACATGTTTTTCTTTTTCTCATGTTAGGTACTGTCTTCATGGTTACTCATTGTGACTTTTAATCCAGCTGGAAGCTGTCTTCTCTTTCCCGTCTCTATTGGTATGTCCTTTTGTTTATTCTTTCCATGGTTTCTGTTTCTTTCTTGTCTATCTTTTCTCCCATCTTTTCTTCTCTTCATGTGGCTTTTTCCCTGGACCTTTCTTGTTTATATGATATACTTATCATCTTTCTTTCTCTTTCCTTTCCTTTGTATTTTCTCTACTTACTTATTAAATCTCATTGCTTCAATATATGTTTTTTCTCAAATACTATACATTTCTGCTGGTGTATTGTTGTATCTTCTTTGCTGAATCTCATTATGTATATGATATTATTGCATTTTGCAGATTGTTGTGATTTATTTAAAGCTTTAAATTTGTTATTTGTAGTATAGATGGCTTTAAGAATGATATCTTGGAATGTTAAAGGTTTAGGCTCACCTATAAAATGCCAAAGGGTCTTGTCACATGTTTCTAGTCTAAAAAGCGATATTGTCTTATTGCAAGAAATTCATGTAACTCAAAAGGTAGTATCTAAACTTGAACATCAATGGGTTGGCCATATGTTTGCTTTTCCATGTTCAGGGAAACCCAATGGAGTAGCTAATTTTATGTCACAAACATTTGGACATACAAATCACTGGTCAAGAGTCTGATGTTGAGGGGAGATGAGTTGCTGTTTCCTTAATAGTTAATATAATACCAATGACTATTTTTAATCTATATGCTTCCACTATTCCATGTAAGTTGTTTTGGCCCAAGATATTATCTAAACTAATGACTCTGACACCTTCGGGTAAGGCGGGGCTCTCGTGAGGAGAGAGAGAGCCCCGCAAGCACCGCCGCAGGTGAAGAGACCGGGGAAGAAGAAACTGCCCCCAGAGCCGGTGAGTGAGGGCTCAAGGGGACGGGTGGTTCTGATCAAGGGACAGATTCCGAGAGGCCTGCCACAAGAGCGGGCTGCTCCACCGTTGGTTAACTCCCGTTTCCCCGGGTCCCGAGGAGCCCATTCTTTCATTGTGCATGGGGGCGTAGTTGGTGACAGAGCCCGGAGTCTTCAACGTGGGGTACAATCGCTTTTCGAGCCCAAGGGGCTCCAACAATGGCACTAATATTTTATGGCTGGCCCAGAGGGGCCCATGATTTTCTCCCGTAATTGCCCCAGCCTCAGGCATACTTCATTTTAAAAAGCGCTAGTGCACTCCACGTTCTTGGGGGCATAATTTGTTCTACAGAGCCAAGGTGGCTCCAACGTTTGGCAACATTAGTGTCAGAGCCAGATGGCTCCAGCGTTTTAATAATTATTTACTGAGCCCCAAGTGGCTCCAACAAAGGGGGACACATTTGTCCTGAGGGCCAGTGAGAGAGAGCCCATGCTGCATTTTCACTTTCACAACTGCCCAGCAGGTAGTGGGCAGCTGCACCATTTAGGTTCTTCTTTATTTCTGGGGACATGTCTTTATTACTCCAGGAGTGAGACACACTCTTTTGCCCATCCCTACCTTGGCCTGCACAGCTGTGCAGCACTTAGTACCAGCTGCAACGTTTAGGCCCTTTATTGAAGATTCCCAGCTGCCCAGCTAGTAGTGGGCAGCTGCCACGTTTAGGTTTGCGCCAAGTGCGCCCCCCCGTGACCGTTGCTGCATTGGCATCGCGCCCTGACTTTTTGGACAGAGGGCATTTGAGCCCCTTATAGATGGCCAGTTGGCCCAGGGGACTATTAGGTTTGTAGGGTGCAAGGCCCTAGTGTACTTTTTATAGGCGCTAAGAAATGTAATGTTTGTAGTGTGATTTATGCACCTTGATTTATGCTTATAGATGTGCTTTTATGCCCACTAGGTTTTACCTACTTATGGTTTCTACTGTGGTCTAGGTTTGATTTATTCCCTACTGCAGGTTATGTTACTAAGTTTAGATTTATTTCCTAATGCAAGTAATGTTCAGGAGTTGTGGTCTACTAGATTTAGGCTTATGAGGTTGGTGCAGAATAGAGTTCTCGTCTTATCTGCTATTGTGCCTGTTCTTTGATGTAATTATGTACACGAGGAGCTTGTATGGTCGATGGGGCTGCAGAACGGGAGGGCTCCCTGATTATTGCAGAATGACTCTGGAGACGCCACGCCATACCTGCCACTCACCCCCTCTGAAGACATGCAGACACTGGCCCTGTCCTCCTGCCGCTTCACGGCATAGATTACACCACCTATGCTTTGGTAATTTTGGGCACCGACTGAACTTAACACCAAGGTCTCACCCCCCCTGCCTGACCTCAAGTTGGCAGCCTCAGTCGGTCTCTCCACGATGCTCTAATGCTCCCCGGACAATAGAACTGGTCAGCGTCCTGAGCTTAACCAAATCCCTCACCTGACCGTGATCCTGCTCTCCCTCCTGAACATGTACTCTGAACCTTCCCTCGACCGTAGAGACCCAGCTATTTGTCCGGTGTCCGGTGGAGCTACATGTTAGCTGAAGAGGAGATGGGTTGTGGATTCCCTCTCCGTCGTCACCTACCCAGCCGAATTTTGGGCAGACTTTCCTTCATCTCTCTGTCGTTTCCCCCTCCTACCCTTTCACCCCACCCCCTTCCCCCTAAGCTCCCTTCTTCTCGCCCTCTTCCCTTTTAATTTTTTTCTGTTGAGACCTAGCCATTTGACCGATGCCAGGTGGACCTACCTGATAGCTGAATAGGAGATGGACTGAGGATTCCCTCTCGGCCGTCACCTACCCAGCCGGACCTTGGACAAACTTTCCCTTCGTCTCTCGGCTGTATCTATACACTACCCCTTTTGCCCTCACCCCTTTCAATTCATCACCCCATTTTCCTTTTCTTCTATGCTCCTAAAAAGTTTTTTCTGGTATATTTTGTAACTATTTTCCCCTCGTCTCTACGTCCTGTCTTCCTCCTACCCCTTTACCCTATCCCCTTACCCTTCCTGCTCCATTCCCCTTGTTCCCCTATGTTTTTTAAATGCTTTTGTTGATACTTATGTAATTTTTAACTGATGTAATTTGCAACAATATTGACTCTTTCTCCCTTTGTCTACCACCCTAGCTCCTAGCTCCTATCCTCTCTCCCCTAAATCTCTCACCTTACCTGCTATTCTGCCTAGCCCCTGTCTTTTGTGCCCTTTGACTAAGCACTCCTTCTCCCCTTGTTGGGGAAAGATCAAATATTTATACTCTGGAGTCTCAGCATACTTGCTGAGAGAGCCCACTGCGCCAAGGGAGCCACTCACAGCTGAGGTATAGTATGGCACCCCTTGCCAAATCACTCCCTCTCCCCTTTTTGGGAAAGGATCCAGTATGTAGGCCTGGAGTCTCAGAGACCGCTCTGAGAGAGTACACTGCATACAGGGAGCCTCCCGCAACAGAGATAGGGAAGTGATACCACTTCCCCTGGGATCACAGCTTACTGGACTTTGGATGTTGCTTTGATTCATCTACCGGTTTGTGTCCCCGTCACCCTTCCCCTCCTCTTTTCTTGCGATGTACTTCACCGTCCCCTCCTCTTTCCCGCCTTCATTACCTATCTACTTCCCCAGCTCCTTCCCCCCTCCCCTGAATCTTTCCCCTTGCTTGCTTTTCTCCTTTCGTATTTGTGCTTATTGTTTATCTTGACCTTACAAGTTACTATGTTGCCATGCTCTAATAACTGTATAACCTTTGTAACGATGTAACAATGTAACATGTAACTACGATCGATGCTCATGTAAAGTGCTCTGATACCTCCTAGCGAGCGCTATATAGAACCTTTAAAATAAAAATAAAAAATAAATAAATAAAATAAAATAAGTTCTTGATCCAATTATTGATAGGCGTTCTAAAACTAAATTCATTCCTTCACATATGCATTCTTAATTTACATCCACTGTACATCAGATGTCCCTTGTTGATGCTTAGAGGATATGTAACCCTACCCTCCAAGACTATACAGTTTTCTCTTTTGTACATTCTTCTCACTCTCAAATTGATTATTTGTTCATTTCTAAGTCACTTGCACAACATGTGTCCCACTCTGACATAGGCCCCAAATTAATTTCAGATCATGCTCCTGTCATGCTATATTTATATCTACTTCTACCCGTTCAGGGAATTAGGAGATGGAGATTCAATAATTCTCTTCTTTCAGATCTCAATTGTACTCGAGGGTTACAAAAATTTGCTAACACATTTTTTTCTGGAAAATGAAAATCCAGGTATTTTTCCTCAGACTATTTGGGGCACTCTTAAATCTGCCTCTAGAGATGTCATTATTTCTTTTAACTCATTAAATAAAATCGTATTTGGATAATTTATAATCACTTAATTTATGTATAAAACAATTAGGACATTATTTTTATACTACAAATTCTAAACCGTATCTCAAGGAATTAATCAATGCTAAATTAACCTTAAATAAACTCTCCACAGAAATTGCTAATTCGTATTTACCTAAATCTAGTGCTTGATATTATGGTGGTCAGATTAAGGCAGGTAAACGTCTCGCTAATTACCTTAAAATTAAAAAATAATGTACTAGGATTGATTCTCCTCCGACATCTACTAATCAGACTGTTCATAAATATTAAGATATACTCTCAGAATATACTCATTTCTTTTAAACTTTTTATACTCTGGAATCTCAGTATAATAAAGAAGCTATCCTTCAATATTTGTCTTCTTTCACCCCTTCTTCTCTTAACATTGATTTTTCATCTGTAGATGCTGATATTTGGATTCATGATATCCTTAATGATATACAACCTATTAAGCGAGGGAAAGCTCCAGGACCTGATGGTTCCACTGTATAGTTTTATGCTCATTTCTCCAAAATTCTTACTTCTAAATTAAATCAATTGTTTCTTCACTTTATATCTTCCCAGAAGTATGGTTGGTCTTTTCAAGAATCTTTAACATGTCTCCTTCCCAAAGAAAATAAATATCATACATTGTGAAAAATTATAGGCCTATTTCTTTAATTAATTTGGATTATAAAATACTTGCGAAAATATTTGCCCTTCATTTAGATAGTTTATTACCTCAATTGATTGGGAAGAAACAATGTGGTTTCATTAAGGATAGACATATTTCATACAATACTAGAATATTTTCAAATGTCCTAAGTAAATCTAAATCATATAAGTATTCTTTAGCGGCTGATTCTTTAGATGAGAACAAGGCATTTGATTGAGTTAGCTGGCCCTTTATTCTTACCACGTTTTTCTGGTTCGATTTGGTTCCAAATTTATGAAATATGTATCTTTCTGATATTTTTCTCCTAAATCCTCTAATTTAGCTAATGGACTCATTTCCCTGCCATTTTCCCTTTACAGGGGTGTTCGACATGGTTGCCTCTTATCTCCCCTATTATTTATTCTTGCCCCAGAACCTTTTTGTAACAAAAATTCATCTGAACTAACAGAAAGAACGTTTTCCGTATGGTGACAAACAGATAAAACTCTCAATTTATGCTGATGAAATTTTACTTTTTATTTCACAACTGGAGACGTCTTTACCAGCCTTTTTAACAGAGGTAGACAATATTGCCTTTATTTCAGATTAGGAAGTAAATGCTGTTAAATGTGAAATTCTTCCATTAAATTTTGTTTTTATATGCCGATTTTACATATTCTTCTTTCCGTTTGAATTCAGATAAAATTAAATATCTTGGACTATGGTTTAACACTTCTATTAAATAGACTGTCATCTTAAATCTGAGAGAATTACAATTGGTACTAAGTTAGTCTACATCTCAATGGCATCTTTTATTCCTATCATGGGCGGAAAGTTTAGATGCTATAAAAATGATGTTAGTTCCCATAATGTGGTTTTATCTTTCTAATATTCCTATAAATATCTCTAATTATCATACCACAAAAAATACAATGTTTTATCCATGTTTTTATGGAATAACAAAAAGGCTAGAATGTCTCTTCATTAGCTCAAAAGTCCTAAACACAAGGGAGGTGTTACCTTTCCGTATTTTCATTCTTACCATACAACTTATTTTTTGATATCTGAAGATGATTCCGTAATCTATCTCTTGTGGGTGTATCTCAAAAATCCTTTCTTCATCCTTTCTCTTTTGAGGAATACTTCTCCTTTACACACAAACCTTCATCATTACCTCTTACCATCTTTAAATATACTTGTAAGGTCCTCCAGTCTATTTTCATTTATTATCAAAGCATTAAAACACAATTTATACATTCATCAATTTGGTATAATAAATAAATTAAATTACATAATAAATCCTTTTTTTAAAATGATTGGTTTGCTAAAGGACTTAGGTGGACTTATCAACTTTTTCAGGATGATGTTTGTATTCCCTTTTCGATAGCTCGAACTCATTTTTCTGTTCCCTCCTCATATGAAACAAAGTAGCCTTAATTTCTCCGCTTCAATCTTCGTATAACCAGTTTCTTCTTAATCATATGCCTAGGTCTCCAATACCCAGTATTAGCTTGATTTTTTGTAATTTCCCCTCTGAGTCTCAAATTTACAAGCACCTTACTTCTTTTCCAAATACTAAAAATAAAACAGAGGTGGAACGTTATTGGGAATCTGATTTACAGACCCCTTTTTCGATTCTAATATGGAATAACATTTGGACTAAAATAAGGAAATCTTCTAGAGCAGCGAATGCAACTCAAACTTTATTATTTATTTATTATAGACTCTTGATTACGCCTGCTAATTTACATGACATTGACCCAAATAACCCTTATACTTGTTAATCATGCACCACTGCTCCAGCATATCTTAAACACTTGTTATTTGAATGTCCTTCTATTCATAATTTTTGGATAGGAATTTGGCAACAGATAAATATTATTTTTTACACACTAACCCCTTTTTCTTTCACTAATATGCTTCTAAGAAGCGTTTTAGAGGCTTGGTCATCTCAATCTAAAGAGTTTCACTTCTTACCGTTGCATTTCAACAGATTATCAAGGAATTGAGGGATACTACTACTATATCTTTTCAGGCATTGTAGTATGGAGTTTGCTATAATCATAGATTAGCTAGAGCATATGTTCACCCAGTTACAGTTGCTATTAGGAGAGATCTCCTCTGGTTGCCCATAACACTTTTGCAAATTGGACATGCTCACATAATCCTCAAATTGAAGGAGCACCTAAATCTCCAAGAATCTTTTATATTTTATTATTTATAATGGAAATATTGTTGCCAATATTTATATTGTTTATTTATTATTATTCTCATACAGTTGTGTAGTTTTTGCTTGATGGCATAAGATTCCTATTTTTTCCCCTCCCTCTTTTCTTTCTTCTCTTTTTCCCCATTGCATATTTCTAATAGTTAAGGCCTAATGATTATCCCATGTATTTATTCTATTGTGTCTGCATATTTACCAAATCAAATTTACTTCTTAAACTAGAGCTTGTGGCATTGTAAATGACAATGTTTTTACCTGTGTATTATGGAGTGTATGTATGTGGTATTTTATGGAATTATGTGGGTTGGATTGGAATTGTTGGTTGTGGAATTGTATGGGGTGGAATTGTGTGGTGTGGAGTGGATTTGTTTAGTGGAATTATGTGGAATTACCTGCAGAGGAAATATGTAGATCGCAATTATGTAGTATTGAGTTTACTGGAATTATGTGAAGTGGGATGGTGTGTTATGGAGTGGAACTATGTGGAATAGTATTTTGGGGCATAGAGTGGTACGTAGTGGAGTTTAATTATGTGCTGGCTGTTGAATTCCAGTTCTCCTTCTTGCTGTCTCTACCCCTGATCTCACAGCAACTAAACTAGGAGAACGCCTAGGGACTGAAGGGGGCAGGGAAGGCCCCTCCTCATTCTCTTTCATCTTTGCCACTCAAGCATGCTGCTGCCTTTTGGGGCTGCTAGCATTAGATGCTTGTTGTAGTTGCTTAAAAAAACACGATTTCCCTCTGTGCTGGTTCTGAGGGCTTGTGCAAATACCGGCCTGCAGAAAAACACATACCAGCAAGGTTGCAAAATGGTATTGCCCATTCCAGCAGTCTCCTCTAGAGGGGATTATGGAAGCTCCACTTTGCTACTGAGATAAGAAGAGGTTACCTTGTTATGGTATGTTGAAGTTGGCACCCTGGAATTTAACCGCCATCCAGTGACTTGGTGTGTAGAATCTAAAACAAGTATGAACACCATACAACGATGGATGAAGTGCTCAAAACATACATTAAACAACACAATATGAGAGTGCAATGATTATAAAGGTTACCGATATAAACAAGATAATGTGATGAATGCTTCTGTAACCCATGCCCTCTCTCATATACCGCTGATGAGAAACATCCTTTACAATGTAACTGGTACAACACAGTACCATTACGACGCAGCTTTAACAACAAAAGTCGTTACAACGACTTTGGCTGGAGGGCTCTCTGGGATAGGGGATAGTTTAATTTACTATCCAAAACCTTCCCTACTATCCACGGGGACTGGTGTTGGAATAGTAATTTAAACTATTCACTGTCAGCGCCCCCAACGCAAGTTGTTGTAACGACTTGCGTTGTTAAAACTGCGTCATAAAGGGACGCGTTGTAACGGTACGCATTGTACCGTCATACATCCCCGCTGATGCCCTCTGCCCACCCATCCAAAAATCCACCACTTCCAGATAGAAAGTGTCTGTTGTTGTGAGGTGCCATTTCAAACAGCGTTTCCAAAAAATGCACTTTAAGACACCCATGGAATCATGGAGGAGGTTGGTGTCACAGCAACAGGGGTCCAGTTAGCCCGCCGAGCATACTATATGGCAGTAGCAAGACTCACCGTGCTCCTGGCACAAACATCAGCCACCACAACCTAATTATTTACCGGAACAAACTACCCTATAAGGTGTTATTTTAAATGTCTATGCTGTATGCATGACTTTTCTATTTTAATGAGCTATAAAGGTAAGGAGTGAAAAGACATCTGAGCTAACTGGCCATAACATAACCAGAGAGAAAACATAGGGATAACTGATGATACCACACTGCCTGCTTGGGTACAAAAATTATTTTAAGAGACCCATAGATAGAGCATTCCTATGCTATCATAGTTTCACTGTCAACACATCGAGGCACTCGCAATCTCGAGCTGAGTTGCAACTTGCACATACCAGGAAAAGATCACCAAAGAACACATACATTGTATCGTGATTGGTACCGAAGGCACCTCATTATGCCCTGCAGAAAACCACATGCCAGCAAGGATGCAAAGTAGTATTGCCCTGACCTGGGCTCTACTTAGAGGGGAGTGTGGAAGCCGTACTTCACTACTGAAATAGGAAGTGGGTACCCTGTTATGTTATGTTGAAGCTGGCACCCTGGATTTCAACAGCCATCCAGTGACTTGATGTGTAGAATCTAAAAACAAGTATGAACACCATACAATGGTAGATGAAGTCCTGAAAGCCTACATTAAACAACATAATATATGAGTGCAATAATTATAAAGATTACCAATATAAACAAGATAATTTGATAAATGCTTACGTAACCCATGCGCTTTTCCCCACAATTCTGGTGCCCTCTGGCACTCCACCAAAAAGCTGCAACTCTCAGCGAGAAAGTGTCTATTTTCGTGCAGAGCTGATTCAAACTGGGCTTCCAGAAATGCACTTCAAGAGTAAGACACCCATGGAAACAGGGCTGTTTCTAGAGGGGCATATTCACGAGGACTTTCCTCCGATTTATCTCCACCTTAAAGCATCAAAAGTGGAGATAAAACTAACACCCCATTCACAAGCTGGTGCAAACAGCAGACATCGTCAGCATTCCCGCGATAACAGCCCCAAAACCTAATAACGCGGCGTACACCACCAACTAACCCTAATGAGATGCAGAGTAGGCGTTTCCTTGCAGAAGCACAAAAAAAATAACAGCACCACTTTCACAACAAACTGACAGATCGGCGAAGCAAACCAAAACAGGCAATAAGCAGCGGTGGCTGTAGGTATTTAACACCTGCCTCAAGCAGGTGTAAAGACGGATGACTACCTGCAGTAGGCAACGGAGCCCCGCACACAGCCATACCTGAAGAACAAACAAAGCCATGGAGCTACTCATCATAGAGCTTGGAGCCCCAACAGGGCCACAATACCCACTGCCACTACCCCCAGGACCCGGACCCACCCCCCGGACCACCACAGAGGCAGTGCAGAGTTAGACAGCGGACCTACCAAAAATGCATTACTCTCACGGACCTAACGCCTCAGGAAGTCATTGCCCACTAAAGGCTCAAAGGACAACCATCACCCACATCATGACTCACATCACCCACAGGTTGACTATCCCAATACATCGGAGAACCAACATCCCTCTGCAGTCAAAGCTGCTGGCTGTGCTGCACTTGTTGACCTCTGATACCTGCCAACCAACAACTGCCAGAGTCGGAGGGGTCTTACAGCCAGCCCTATCAAAGTTCATCACACATGTCCTGGATGACATCCTCAGCTTCAGGGCCGGCTTTAGCTTTGGTGGGGCCCGGTGCAATAATCATTTTTGGAGCCCCCACACCCCATGATTGTCTCTTCAGATTCTCTCACTACTATGGCCAAAGTGCCCCTCATCTCTGCAATCATAAGTTATTGCTAAACACAGCGCTCCCCCCTGAGTTCAGTGCCCCCTCCACAGGTCAGCACCGAGTGCGGCTCCACCGGTTGCACTGCCCTACAGCCGGCCCTGCTCAGCTTCATACCTCAGTACCTTCACTTCCCCAACACTGCACAGGAACAGCTGAAGACAAAGCAAGGCTTCTACGTCATAGCCGGATTCCCGGCCGTGTTGGGGATAATCCACTGCACACCCCTGCGTATACTGCACACCACTACCGCAACAGAAAGCACACACATTTCATCAATGTGCAGGCAATAGTGGACCACACAGGACTATTCACCAATGCCGTTGCCAACCTCACAGACAGTGTGCATGATTCCTTCATCTACCGACAGTTCATCATCAACCAGTGCTTCCAGGATGGCACACATGGAACGGGAATTCTCGTTGGTAAGTACCAAATCCACACACCACACATCCCAAAGCCTCCAAAGCACAATGCACAACTGTGGGGATGCACACGTGACCAAACCACATTCAACATGTCAAACTACACGACCACCTATCAGACACAACCACACCACTCCATGGTCATCCTGGGCTACCCCTGCACCCAATACAGACATTTCATGGCACCACAGCCACACACCAGCTGAACATGTGGAGATGCTGAATGCAGCCATGACACATTTGAGGCACTGCTCTGCCCACATGACCCTACCCCAGTCTCTAGCAGGTCTGCATCCCAAGGTGGTGGGCCTGTGTTGCCCGCTGTGCATCTGGGGCCACTAGCCCTGTGCGACTCGTATCATCCCCTTTGTAGTTCTGACATTGCATTTCTGAGTGCCTGATGACTGTTGGTGTAGTTGCCAGCATCAGCTACTCCCTGCAGGCTGGCTTACACTCACCCCACACACAGCCAGCACAGGCGTCACTGGATTCGTGAACCTGCCATCACATCCTGCCGAACCAAGTATTGACTCATTTCTCTCTGCACTGTCACAGGTGATCAAGGATATGCACTCTGCCCTTGGATGATGACACCCCTCCGTGACCCGGCCACACCCACCCAGAGGCAGTACAATGTGGCTCACATATGCACCAGGGACATCATTGAATGCACATTTGGCGTGTCAAAGTCACATTTCAGGTGCCTGGACAGCACGGGTGGGAAGCTCCTGTACAGCCCTGACATCGTGTGCAAGCTGATCATTGGATATTGTGTGTTGCACAACATATGTGTTTGCCCTAGGGCCCCATGGAATCCAGTTCCAGAGGTACCGGCCGATGATGGTGGTGATGGGGCAGGTGGCCCACATCCCACTGCAGCAGCGGCAGGAATGACCCGTAGGAATACCATCATTGACACTTACTTCTCATGAGCATGTCACATTGTGACCGTCCATGGCAATCATGCAACAGTAGAAGAGGTCCAAATGCACTGCTTGCATGAATAAAACATATTTGCAGATTACAGGTTGTACTTGTACATTGTCATGTTACATTTCCCTGTGATTTCAGATGTGATTTGTCAGGTTGTGCACATTTGCAGAACCAGCAGTGCCATGTGTTCAAATGTGGTGGGGATGCTGTTTGTACCGGGAAGTTGTCAATGTCGAGGTGCACTCCTGCTTATGCTTATGTGCGTATCCTACACGTTGGGTGTGTTGGTCCTGCGGCTCTGATTTGTCTGCCACTGGTCTCTATCTTGCGGTGTGCCTGTCGGTTCTGTTCTTCCATGGTGCTTGGATGTTGTGGTGTACATGTTGTCCTCTGCAGTTGGCCAGGGTGCATCTGTGGTAGTCCACTGTTGATGAATTTTGTTCTGTGGCGTTTTCCGTATGCTGTTCTTGTGCTCTTCCCCACATGGCGTGTGAGTATTGCTGCCCTCGTGCTGGTTGTCACTGTTTTTTTATCGCGTTTTTGCTCATTGCAGGTTTTTTCTCGTTGGGGATTGTCTTTTTATCTCCATCGAAGTGGTTGTGTCGTGGGCATTGGCCCCGGTTTCGTCAAACTATCGCATGCTACGCCTAGTTGTGAATTCCACGTTGTCACAGAGTTGTTTTACCGTGATATGCTGTGATGTTGAAAGTTGCATTATGCTACTCTTGCAGTAGTTATCACACCTTCTTGTGAATATACCCCTAGGTAGAGCCGCAGGACCAACACACCCAACGTGTAGGATACGCACATAAGCATAAGCAGGAGTGCACCTCGACATTGACAACTTCCCGGTGAATATACCCCTAGGTGTTTTGCCACCCTAGGCGAGAATTGAAAAATGCTGCCCCTCCCTTTTACTGCCATCACTCTCTTACCCTGTCATCCAGGCTAGAGAGGCACACCCTCTACTACCAGACCCTTCTATGTTACTCTCATTTACAGGAAACACAATCAAAACAGTCAGTCCTGCAAAGGACCTCAACTAAAGGCCCAGGCCAGACCATTGTGGTAGCCATATTATTATTATTATTATTATGTTTCTTATATAGCGCCTGAATCGACCCCCAAAGGGGTATCTCCGCGCTTGCCTTGGGAACCCGTCCTGGCTTTTCCCTGTGAGATAGCCCCTACAGGGCATCCCCAAGGTGAAAGCCAGGCATCCCGCCGCAGGGGGGCCGTTGTGGAGATTAAGCAAGCTTAATGCCCAGAGTTGCAGAGTGTGAACCCATGATTAGGTCAGGCACCGAAGCGAGAATTATCGAGTCCATGGACATTTGAGCTCAAGACCCTGCCGCATCGGGAATTGAACCCTGGTCCCGGGTCTGACCTCTGCTTCAGGGTCTGCCTGCTCTAACCAGTGAGCCACACTTCTCCATACACTCACAGAACTATGTACATGGATACCCAATAGAGCCTTGTGTTTAAATACCACCGAGGCGTCAAGTGCACCTCATTTTCAAAACCATAAACAACAAAAATAGCAACTTGCATTGCTCACTCACCCAGTACCTGTCCACAGTACCCATCCGTGAACACAGACATCGGGGTTCGCTTGGTCAGTACCTGTCCTCAGTACCCATCAGTGAACACAGTCTTCCGTGCTCACTCGGCCAGTACCTGTCCTCAGTACCCCTAGATAAACACAGTTTTCAAAGTCACTGTCAATACCTGACCTCAATACCCCTCAGTTAACACAGTTTTCAATGCTCACTCTGTTAGTGCCTGTCTTCAGCACCCCTCAGTGAACACAGCTGTCATTGCTCACTGTCAGTACCTGTCTTCAGTACCCCCCGGTGAACACAGTCTTCAATGCTCACATGGTCAGTACCTGCTCTCAGTACCCCACAGTGAAAACAATTGTCAATGCTCCCTCGGTAGGTACTTGCTTCAGTACCCCTCAGTGAACACAGTCTTCAGGGCTCACTTGGTCAGTACCTGCCTTCAGTACCCCTTAGTGAACACATTCTTCAGGGTCCACTCGGTCAGTACCTGCCCTCAGTACTCCACAGTGAACACAGTCTTCAGGATCACTTGGTCAGTACCTGTCCTCTGTACCCCTCACGCAACACAGTCTTCAATGCTCAATTGGTCCATATCAGTCCTGAGAGACCCTCAGTGAGTAAGAATTCTCAGTGCCAGTCCTTAATACCCCTCCCTATTGTGCCAGTCCTCAGGGATCCTCACTCAATGCCAGTCTCAGTTCCCCTCAGTACCAGCCCTCACTGACCATCACAAATACTCTTTCTCTGACCCAAACTCCTCATTAATAGTAGTTTCAGTACTTCTTGTTCAGGGTCAGTCCGCTTTAAGCACCAGTCCTCAGTATTGCTCGCTCAATAACAGTCCTCAGTGGCTGTGCATGAGTACCAATCCTCAGTGCCCTTCGCTCAGTGCCAGTTGGCATAATCCCTCTCCAGTGACAGTTCTCAATGCCCCTCTGTTAGTAGCAGTCCTCACCGCCAGTCTTTGGGACACCACACTCAGTACCAGTCCATAGTGCCCCTCTGTGAGTACCAATCCTCAAGACAGTCTGTGAATACCAATCCTCAGTGCCAGTCCTCAGTGCCCTTCACTATCATTCAATCAGTGCTAGTCCTCAGTGCCTCTTCGTGGGTAGACCCGCTCAGCACCTCTCGCTCAGCGACAGTCCTCAGTAGTGTACTTGCTCTCGCGTCACCGGTGCCCCTTTCATCTTGCATGGATCATTGACGCTGCCACATCACACCGCACCTCAGAGATCTACACTGGCTCCCCATCAACAAGAGGATAACCTTCAAACTCCTCATCCACGCACACAAGGCCCTCCACAACGCCGGCCCAGCGTACCTCAACAAATGACTCAGCTTCTATGCCCCTACCCGCAAGCTCTGCTCCGCCGACCTCGCCTTCGCCAGAGTGCCGCACATCCGAAGAACAACCGCCGGTGGCAGATCCTTCTCCCACCTCACCGCCAAGACCTGGAACACCCTCCCCACCAACCTACGGCAGACCCAAGATCTCCTGGCCTTCAGACGTCTTCTCAAAACTTGGCTCTTCGAACAGTAGCAGCACCATCCCCCTCCTCAGCGCCTTGAGACCCTCACAGGTATGTAGCGCGCTTACCAAATGTCTTGATTGATTGATTAATTGATCTGTCCTCGTGCCCTTCTCATCCCAAATGCCTTTGCCAGCACTCCCACCTTTATCCGGAAGCTCTCGCTTCTCCCACGGTGCCTCCCACTTACCCTGGAGGGCTTCCTGCTTCCCCCTTCTACCTTTCACTCCTTCTCCTGTGCCCTCTTCTTATCCCCCAACCTCGGTGTTCAGCACCTCTCTTCCAGGAGTCCTCCTTCTGAATCCCCCCTCTCCTCTGCAGGGCTCTCTGCAGAGGTGCAACTAGAGCCAAATTTCGGGGGCAGCTAATAAACATTTCGGGGGTGGAGGGGGCTGACTCTTCCAGCAATATGCAGAGTGAAGATACAGGGGCTCTAAGAAGGGATGAAAGAACAATAAAGCCTCATTGACAAGTAAATGGTCTTTTAAAGACCTGTTAAGTACTCGGGTGCGGCTGCAACATGACGGACGCCTGCCCACAGCAGCTCAAAAACTGTGTGTATGTGTGCTCAGCCAGGCTGCCTCACACAACAGGGGCTGAAGCCCTTTGAGCCCAATAGGCGTTGTGGGCCTGGCTCTCTGCACCAGTCACTGCCCCTCGTGCATGGCATCGTCTGACCCTCACATGTCACCCCGTGCGCCTCTCCTCCTGAGGGTCTTTCTCTTCACCCCTTGCGTCACCTTCTGCACGTTTCCCTCAGCTCTTTTCACGCCTCAGTTTGCAGTTGTTCCTCTGCACCTCTCCCATCTCTCTCTCCTTTGGTCCTCCTCTGCACCTCTCCTCTCTGAACTCTCCAGTCCTTTCCCAGGTCCTCTCTCCTCCTTAAACTCTGCAGTGAATTGTTGCAGGACCGGAACGAGCAGTCTGGTGGAGATCAACAACGTGCAGCACTGATCTGCCGGACAGCAAAATAATGCAGAGCACACAGGGCACAACGTAGAAAGCCGTTGTGCAGAAAATTCTACAGGCCTGGCAAAAACGCATAATGAGGAATGATGGCACCATAGCCTGTCCCTGGAGATATGAAAGGTGAAAACGAAAGCTGTTTGCTGCAGCTCATCCACTTCTTCATGGAAAAATTATAGACAAGACACTTCCAGGAAATCTATCCACAAGTTGACCACACCTGGTGGCTGGTCTCTCAACCCCTTGTTTGTGTTGCTTCTTACAGAGCGTTGGTCCTTCCAGTACAGTGAAAGGACGCTTCTCTAGGTCAGGCGTGGAATCAACCATGCTGGTGAGTCAGTCGTGGTGCGCATACGCACCCTAGGCCCTTAAGACTGGATGGAAATTCATAGTTTTGAGGGTTATGGTGATGCAACAGGTTCTTCTTCTTTTTAATTTAGGAAGAGGAGGGGTTATTTTGTTCAAAAGTCGGCGTATTTGGGTACGTATCCACTTTGTGGTTGGATTACCGAAATACATTTTGTTTAGATGCAAAATGTGCGTGTTTGTGAGATGTCTTGTATCACCAGTACTTTTTTAAAAGACATGCCTTGGCAGTTCGGGCTGGACTGTTCCCTTGAGGCAATGGGTCACACTGATTTGCATATGGCCATGTCTGAACTGGGGTGGCGGAGTGAGCTAAAGAATGATGATGGATTAAACCCAGATCAGTTGACTGGGGGTGAGTGCTTGCATTGTTCAACACTCCGTCCATCATCCCCTTTGGTTTTGCTTTGTTCGCCCTAAGTTGGCAGGGTATGCCCAGATGTTGGTCCTTTGCTCACTTTGCCACTGGATTCAAGCTAGGCTGGCTGCTGATGGCTGATAGCCAGACACTGGTCCTAGGATGCTTGATTCCGGTCCAGGGAGGACATGCCTTGGCAGTTCAGAAAGCAACTTAAAACGTGGATATTCGAGAAGTAATTCCCCACCCTTCTTGAAGCGCCTTGAGACCCTCTGGGTATGTAGCGCGCTATATAAATCTCTTGACTTGACTTGACTTCGGGCTGGACTGTTCCCATGAGGCACAGGGTCAAGATTGATTTGCATATGGCCATGTCTGAACTTGGGTGGCGTGGTGAGCAAAATAACAATGGAATAAACCCAGATCTGTGACTGGGGTTGAGTGCTTGCATTGTTCAACACTCCGTCCATCATCCCCTTTGGTTTTGCTTTGTTCGCACTAAGTTGGCAGGGTATGCCCAGACGTGGGTCCTTTGCGCACTTTGCCACTGGATTCAAGCTAGCCTGGCTGATGATGGCTGATTAGCCAGAAACCGGTCCTAGGATGCTTGTTTCTGGTCCAGGGAAGACATGGCTTGGCAGTTCGGGCTGGACGGTTCCCATGAGGCACAGGGTCAAGACTGATTTGCATATGGCCATGTCTGAACTGGGGTGGTGAGGGAGCTAAAGAATGATGATGGATTAAACCCAGACCAGTTGACTGGGGGCGAGTGCTTGCATTGTTCAACACTCCGTTCATCATCCTCTTTGGTTTTGCTTTGTTCGCCCTAAGTTGGCAGGGTATGCCCAGACGTGGGTCCCTTGCTCACTACGCCTCTGGAGTCAAGCTATCCTGGCTGATGATGGCTGATAGCCAAAAACCGGTCCCAGGATGCTTGATTCCGGTCCAGGGAAGACTTGGCTTGGCAGTTCGGGCTGGGGTGTTCCAATGAGGCACAGGGTCAAGACTGATTTGCATAGGGCCATGTCTGAACTGGGGTGGTGTGGTGAGCAAAATAACAATGGATTAAACCCAGATCTGTGACAGGAGTTGAATGTTTTGCCAATGTGCAACATTTCGTCCATCACCTTGTGAGTTTCAAAGTAAAACAAAAACCTGAATGCAGATAGAAGTACGTTTATTAACAGTATTGCAAACAACCTCCCCTTGAGGGAAAGAAGCGCGTTTTGGTTCGCCAACTAAAAAAAAACAACAATCTCTAAACTAGAGCGAAGGCAAATAAAAAAATTGTGCACAAAACTAAACAAATGACCATAAGTGACCTGATCCATGTAACAGGGTTGGTCTCTAGGATGGAATAAAACAGCCAAAAGGCGGGACAAATGTAAACCATTCGCCCAAAAAAAAACAGGAATTTTTAAAGGCTGACGAAGGAATGAATGAAAAGGGATGGGTGTGCTGAAAGCTCATAGACAAGATACAAAATGTTGAGAGACAGTGCATGCACTGCCTAGGCTTGACTTAAACAATGCAACAAATAAAAACTTGTCAGAAGGTAATAGGCAATCCTGATACACGTTTTAAAGAAGCACAATACTTCAAATTGTTATTTCCTGCGTTCTTTTCCACCAAGACAAATCTGAATTGTGCTTTGTGAAAAATAGGCTGAGGAAAACATGAGGGAATTGGTGTGTATGCGGGGATTACGGGATTACGGTGGTTATTTCTCCTTTTCAAATGAACATATACTAGAGCAGTAACACCACAATATGGAATTACGTCCCCTGGCATCACCAAATAAAACGCAAAGTATTACAGCATCAGGAGTACCGAAACCCTCATATTGAGGGTCAATGTCTAGAACTAATTCTTTTAAAGTCACACACTCTGTTGGGAAAGATTTGAAAAGATATGTACACAACACGAAGAACAGAAAATGATATTGGTTCTTGTTTGGAAATCCAATGAGGGGCGGATTGCTGAGGCAAGATGGCGGCTGAGCAGTCTCGGGAGAAAGTCGCCAAGAGCTCTCTCTCCCTTTTTGGAAAAAGATGACGAATAGTAAATGGCCATAAACCAACGAGGCAATGAGGAATCTTATTTGGTTAAGGATAAAAAACTTACTATTACAGACCTTGCGCCTACTGCAACGGAATACTTGGTATAGAGCCACTGAGACCCCGAAACACAGATCGGCTGGGAGGGAGCAAAGTAGGATGCCTCCACGCGGTGTTAAACAGAAAGACCCAGAGGAGACTGTGAAGATTACAGACTCACATACAGTTACAAGGCTGCAAGCGGCATCAAGGAGTGCAGACATCGCCATGGAGTCAGCCTCGAAAAAAAAGAGTTGAGGAAGAGAGAGAAATAAAAAGACGTGGAGGCTAGAGCCGAGGCAAGAGCAGAACGAAAGGCATTAGCAGCAGCAGTGGCAGCCGCGGAGAAAAAGGCACAGAAAGAGGCTGCAGCTTGTGTTACGAAGAAGGCGACCCCTAAAGCTCGGGGAATACTCTAAGACAACCTACATTATTAGAGGCTTTTACCGGCAGTCGTGCTGTTAACCAAGGCGGCGAGACAACCAGAGAGGATCGAAATACACTGTAGGCGGGAGCGGGAGCAGCAGCTTCAGCACCCTCACCTTTGTTGGGAGCAGATCAGAACATAGAGGCAGTGTACGCGTCAGGAGCACTGAGCAGGGAGATCCCGGATAGCCACAGAATCTTTTTGTCTGCCTGTGTCTGATACTCAAGGCTGGGTTCATGCAGGCCCAACAAGACATAGGCCATAGAGTCCTCCAAGGGGTAGCCAAGTACGTCCCTGATGTGCGAGAGAATCTCCTCCCAGTATGGTTGAATTACCGGGCAATCCCACCAAATGTGGTGGAAGTCCCCGAGGAACCCATATCCCCTCCAGCATTTGTCAGAGGTGGCCGGGTATATGCGATGGCGCATGGTTGGGTATAGATACCATTGCATGAGCGTCTTGAGATGGGCTTTCCTCAGATGCAGCGAATGGTTAAACGCTGTCAAATCCCGCCACAACGCCGACCACTCTTTATCGGAGACATCTCTCCCCAGCATCTCTTCCCACTGCCCCATGTAGCGAGGCCGAGGCGCCACCGCCGATTTAAGCAAGAGTTGGTATATGAAGGAGATGACTCCTTTCATGGCAGAAGTCCGTAGTATGAAGGCCTCAAAGGACGACGGGGGTCTCGTAGCCGCCTCCAACATCCCAGATGACGTGGCCCAGTGAAGCAGCTAGACATGACGATACTGTTCCGACGGGGGGACCCAGTAGTCCCTCATACAGTTAGCAAAGGTGAGGGGTTCCTGGCCATGAAACAAATGGGTCAGAGCCCTGCAACCGCCCTCCCTCCAAACATCGAAGGCCCCCTCTCGCATCGCCGGCGGGAAGGCCGGGTTAAAGTGCAAAGGCATGAACGGCGAGGGGAATGTGGTCCAGCGTTCGTCCGTGGCCAATGTGTCCCAGACCTTCAGCATGGTACCCGTTGGGGTACTAATGTAGGCGTTCAACGGACGGTCCTTCTTAGGCTTCCAAGCCAAGTCCTAGACCGATCTGCCAGCCAAGCTCCGATCCATGTGCAACCAATGTTTTTCTGACGTTTGTTGCGACCACTCCACTAGCACCCTCAGTTGCGCCGCTTTGTAATAGAGCTGCAAGTCAGGAAGTCCCACGCCGCCCTCGGACCTCGGCCGACGCAAGACCATAAAGGAAAACCGTGCCCGACCCCCTTGCCATACAAATCGCAACATCTGAGTCTTGAGATGCCGAAAATAGTTGTTGTCTAGTGGAAAAGGCAGTGCTTGAAATAAATACAGATATTTAGGTAGAAGAACCATCTTAATAGCATGGATTCTACCCAGCCATGACAAGAATTTAGGTTTCCACCAATCCAATTCGGCTCGGGTCTTTGCTAATAAGGGCGGAAAGTTAGCCGAGAGTCAGATGGACCCCTAGGTAGACAATCGAACCAGTGGCCCAGGCCAAAGGTGTCAGGGGCCGCACGCAGTCCACCTCCGCCTGCGAGAGAGTAAGATTCAGGATATACGACTTGCTATAGTTGACTTTGAAGCCGGCCACCTCTTCATAATGCATCAAGACCTCCCTGATACATGGCAGCGAGTGTTCCGGGTCCGCTGTAGAGAATAAGATGTCGTCCGCGAAGAGCGTAATTTTATGGTGCTCTCCTGTGAACGGAAGGCCCCGGATCCCCTCATGTTCCCGCACCGCCATTGCCAATGGCTCGATGCTCAACGCGAAGAGAAGGGGGGAGAGGGGGCAGCCCTGCCTAGTGCCGCGAGAGTGCGGGAAGAACGCTGATAGATGTCCATTCACCGCTACCCGAGACCTGGCGCTTCAAAAATTTGCCCTCACCATGGTGATAAACTTCTCCGAAAAACCGAAGGCCGACATCGTATTAAACAAGACGCGATCGAAAGCTTTTTCGGCATCCAGACCCACGAGGACCGCCGGGATGCGGAACCTGTCTGCTTTTTCAATTAAGTGAATCACCCTTCACGTTTTATCGTGAGTCTGGCGCCCCTTGATAAATCCGGATTGGTCAGGGTGTATGATCGCTGGCATCAGATCCTGCAGCCTAGTCGCCAAGATCGCCGAGTATAGTTTGGCGTCTATGTTGAGAAGCGCTATGGGGCGGAATGAAGCACACTGGGCGAGGTCCTTCCCTGGTTTAGGCAAAACCGTTATCACCGCCTCCGCAAGGGAGCCAGCTGAAGAGCCGGACAAGGCCATGTCATTAAAAAGGGATACTGAAAAATCACAGAGTTCGGTGGCGTAAGATTTGTAAAAGATGGCGGTATAGCCATCAGGCCCAGGCGCCTTGTGTAGTTTCAAGTTCTTGATGGCCCCCAGCACCTCCTCCCTGGTAATCGGGGCCTCCAACAACTCATACCACTCTTTAGATATCTGGGGGAGGGGTAGGTGCCGCAAATACTCCCGTTGGGCTCCCGCGTGGAGCCCGTACCCCGCATAGAGGTCCGCATAGAAGCGGCCAAAGATGGCCGCTTTTGCTTCGTCCCGGTGTTGCATCACGCCCGCTGCATCTCGGATCCCTCCGATATACTCACGCTCCCTCCTATCGCGCAGTTGCCGAGCCAAGTGTCTACCTACCTTATTCCCACAAGAGTAAGATTGTGTTCCCAACTTCAACAGCGTAAATTCGGCCCTGTTATTATAGTGGGCTCTCAGCTTCCCCCATGCCGCCGTCAGTGGCCGGAGGGTCACTCTCGAGGGATTGAGCTTGTAAGCTTGGTCGAGGGTTGCCAACTCTGCCTCCAGATCTTCCCGTTCCCGGCGCCGCAATCGATTGAGATGTGCATTGAGGCCCAGGCACGTGCCCCTGATGGACGCCTTAAAGGCGTCCCAAGTGATGGAGACCGAGGTATCAGACACGGGATTAAGCTAAAAAAACTCCCTTATGGCTTTCCGCAGCGCCTTATTAGAGGTATCATCCCTGACCACCAAGGCTGGGAAGTACCATTTCCGCTGCCCGTCGCCGGCCGGCGACCAACGTAGGCTGAGCACCAGCAGACTGTGATCAGAAACTGAAAGAGGAAGAATGGCAGAGTCAAGGACATCTCCCCTAAGAGCCTGGCTGAGGAAAATGTGATCCAATCGTGAATAGGAGTGATGTACATGTGAGAAGAATGTGTAATCCCGGGATGTAGGATGAATAAATCACCAGCCATCAACGAGCCCCAGGTCCCCAACCAACTGCTGTGATGAGGCAGAAAACACGACCGTGTCAGCCCTGTTGGCACCAGAGCTATCTACTGTCCTATCCCACACCAAATTAAAGTCCCCCATTAGGAACAAGTGCCCCTCAACAAAGTCTCCTACCCTCTGCAACAAGCTTTGTAGAAACCTATTTTGACCGGCATTGGGGAGATACACCACTACAAAGGTACACAACCTCCCTTGAACAAGACCCTTCACCATCAGCCAGCGGCCATCCTTATCATTACGCACCTCCACAGGTTGGAAATGCAGCGCAGCGCGGAAGAGGAGAGCCACCCCTCTATGTTTCGTGGAGGCAGAAGACCTGTATATAAGGGGATACGCCCTATGCCGAAGGCGCAGCTCATCCTTGCGCGCCAAATGAGTCTCTTGGAGCCCCACAACATCCAACTGGTGATCAGTCACATATTTCCACACCTTCTGTCGCTTTTGCGGAATTCAGGCCCTTAACGTTCCAAGTCCCTATGCTAACAGGCATAATGGAGCGACAACCCAGATCTCTCTACAGTCACCTCAGAAGTCTCGCCTCCCGCACCCGAAAGTCCATCAATCGCAGGCAATGCAGGAGAGCATTCCAGGACCCCCCCCCGCCACCACCAACCTGACAATAAGTCATCAGCGACCTTGGCGAAAACCACCCCCACCCCATGCACGCCACAGCCATCCTAACATATCCCAGCCACACACTCCTCAGCTCACCCGCGTCACCACCACTGGTCCCCCCCTTCCCAACCCCCTGTCAACTCCCCAACCCCTCCCCACAGGATCACCCTACCCCCAGAAGAACCCAAACACAATACCATACCAAACAAACCAATCAAAATGGAAGGACCAAACCACCTGTGAAGATGGCAGTCTAAAAAGTGCAGGAAGTCCTCTAGGGGCCGAGAGGGGAACACCTGCCGGTGCATCCCAATGACCATATACCAGGGTGTCTTCCCACAAAGTACAAATGAACCCGTGGTACCTGCACAGTCATGTCCCTCCGGTGCCAGTCAGATCACACTCCACAAGTCATGCCGCCCCGGAGCCAAGCTGTCAGGACGCCAGGGTGGCGGAGGCAACAGAGGCCACCGCCTCATCTCTTTCTTGAAGACTGGTAGCCCGGTCCGGCATTCTCCTCTCCACCTCTCCGCCCACTCTGTGCCAGGAGGGGGACCTCCGCCGTCCCCTCGCAGAAGGACTCCCACTGCCAGGTGGAGATTCCGCATCATCGATGCCCAGGAGGTCCTTTGCCACCTGGAGGGACCTGATCTGCGCAAGCCTGTTTTGCCATCGGAAAATGATGCGGAACGGGTGGCCCCAGGAATAAGCGATATTACGTTCCCTCAAAAATGCAGTCACGGGCCGAAACTCACGTCGCTTCTGCAGGGTGGAAGCTGCCAGGTCCTGATATAGTTGAGGATGGTGACCCCGAAACTGCAAAGACGGAGTCTCCCGTGCCTTCCGCAGAATGCGCTCCTTCAACTGAAAATCGTGGACACAGACTAGGATGTCCGGCGGAGGGCCCCCTCCACGCCTGGGCAGCCCAACCCTATGCGCCCTGTCCATCTTGATATCGCTAATATCGTCATCGCCCAAAATCTGTAGGAACAGCGCTAGGACATAGCCCCTCAGGTCGCCAGACTCCCCGTCCCATGGCACCGATCGTATGCGGATGTTGTTCCTTCTGGAGTGGTTCTCCAGATCTTCCGCATGCGATTGCAGGTCCAGATTTTGTTCCGTGAGGCGAAGCACGTCTTGTTGCAATTGGTGCACATCATTTGCCACATTCAGATCGTGGTCCTCCAAGGTGGCCACCCTTTCACCAACTCCGACCAGGTCCCTCCTCACCTCTCTAAGGTCCAACGCCAGCTGGGTTCGTAGTTCGGAGATGTCTTCCTTGGTGGATGCAAAAAGCTCTGTCATGAACGCCTTGGTGGCTGGAGCCTCATCGTCCCTCGACGCAGACGAGGCACTCGCCCCAGGAGACGGTGGCAGCTGGGATCCTTTGGTCAGGCCATCCTTGCCGTTCTTCCCTCTCCGCGGGTTGCCTGCCGTCTTGAGCCTCCTAGTCGCTGACAGACACCCCCAGTGGTCGTGTGTGGCCTCCCCAACTGGTGACTGGACCAACAGAGCCGGCCGTTGGGCCACCAGAAGACACCTCCGGGCCGGGCCACCGATAGTGCTCCCCACAAGCAGACTTCTTCGTGCACAGCCGCGGCTCCCAGGAAGCTGCCTCCCGCGACCATCCACCTCTCTCCGCGGCTAGGCCCAAGCCTTCCGATAGCAACCCTCAGCTCTCGAACCACCAGAGCTCAGACGGGCGCTGCAGTTGAACAAGCTCCCCAATGCGCGGTCCAGACCAGGGCCTCCGCTGCCTGTCCCATTTGTTGGCGCCAAATGCGCGCTGTACCACGAGCCGCTACCTCGACTGATCACCAAGCCACAATGGCAGCGCCCTGTCTTGGCGCCCACGCTGATGTAGCCGGGGTGTTGTAGCGGCTCCTCCAAGGCAGCTGCTCCAGCCCGCCACGGGTGCCCAATGTACCAAGCCCTCCAAAGGCCGGTGTCTGCCCCGATCTCCTCAGAGCCGTCCGCTCCGCCGGGCGAGACAAACCGCCTCCTCCTTCCCCCGTCTCTTGTGGCATCGCAGGGCAGAGGTGGAAGGTTCCGCTCCAGTGCAGCGGTCCGCTGCAGGTCCAAGCCCCCTGCTCTGATCGTCTGTAACAGGAGCAGCCCTCGCACTCCAGGCCGAGGCCTGGTTAAGCCTCAGACCCCTCTAGGCCGCTCACCTCTACGGGCGTCCCGGCACCTCCGCTCCTTTACTCCAGGTCCCCCCTCCGGCGGCACCCCGGTGCCTCAGGGCTCCGCTACGCAGGCAGGGAGGAGGGGGGGTCCGCCCCTCGATAGTGCCGCCGACTCTCTCCGGGCACCGCGACTGCAAGCGGGGCCCAGCCTCCAACACTTCCCTTCGGCCGCCGGCCTGCACTTCCGCTTCGGCAACCGCCTTCACTCCAGGGCGGGGACGTCCAGGCCTCTCTTTGCTGCCACTGCGGGCCCGCTCTCTCCAGACGGCTCCAGGAGTCGGATCAAGCCGCCAAGGTGCTCTCCGCGGGTGCGGGCTCGACTCCGCAGGGGATACCCCAGGCAAGGCACGGCTCCGGGGTGCTATACGAGGCTTAGCGGGTTTCGGCACCGGATGGACCACAAAACGTGTCTCACTCCGTCGCCATCTTGGCCACGCCCCCACAAGGACATTTTTTAAGTACCTGCAAACAAGAAGCTTACTTGCTGGAAAGAGAGGAGGACCTTCAGGATTTGGAAATAATACAATACTAGAAAAGTAATAGAAGGTGGACATGGCTGTATGATTAAAAAGTTGTATGCTGAACTTATAGCACACAGGGGAGACGATTTAGGTAAATTTGAAGCAAAATGGATGGATACGTTGGGGACTATAGAGGGGATTTTTGAGAAATCATTACAGATGGGACATGAGGTGCTCCGCTCTTCATCATTGCAAGCCCAACACTATAAGACCCTATATAAGCTATATTACACCCCGGCTAGGGTTGCACAGTGGGGGGGCACACAAGGGATAACATGCCCAAGATGCGATAGCCAGGAGGGAGATATAGTGCATATGTTTGCCGAATGTCCTAACCTGGTCCCCCTGAAAAAGAAATTGAAGAGTTTCTAGATAGATTACTGAATTATAAGTTAACGATGTCACATGAAGTAATATTGATGGGATTGGATGGGACTGGAGAACAATAACAGATGGAGCTCTTTGTGTTTGTAGCCATGGTAGTATTCCGTTTATGCATAGCCTCGGCAAGCTCTCCCCTACTATGCAGCAATGGTTGGCTAGGCTTTTGTATATATACAACATGGAAAAAGCATTATATGCCAGGAAAGGGAAGAAGGGCAGAGCACTTGGGGTCAGGTGTAGGTAAATCCCATTTACCGATTTTGAAATACCGAATTGTACCGATTCGGTATTTCAAAATCAGTAAATGGGATGTAGGTCCCAACATCTGGATTTGTTACCGAATCCTTAACAATTCATTAATTACCGATTCGGTAAATACCGAATCGGTAATGCCCATTCATTCCTATGGGCTTTGAAGCCCATAGGAATGATTAGGCGTTACTGATTCGGTATTTACCGAATCGGTAATTAATGAATTCACAAGGGTGCAGGGGGTGTCACTTTGATACCCTCTGGCACCCCCAAAACAGGCACAGGTGCCATGTGGCAGGCATACCTGCCCTAAGGGCAGGTTTGCCTGTCACATGACATAGGTGTGCATGCACACATGTGCATGCACACCGGAATCGTTATTTTACCATCAAATTGGTTTTGATGGTAAAATACCGATTCGTTAAGGCTCCTGGGACTCTGAAGAGTCCCACCTACATATGGGTGGCTTCAAATCGGTAAATTTACTGATGTTTTATTTTACCGAATCGGTAAAATTACGGAATCGGTAATTTTACCGATTCGGTAAAATATTGCCCCCTACATGCCAAATCTTGTAAACCGGTCAGTAACGGCCGAAAATACTGATTTTTGGCCGTTACCGACCGACCTACATCTGGCCCTTGGTCTTCAAATATGGAAACCAATAACAGATTGGAAGAATAGAGTGGCGGGAAATATAGAACCGCCGTAGGGGTGTTAGGCGGGTCCCTAATGTAAATTAGGAATATTAAATACGCTGTATCTATGGGGATATGTTGATGTATATCTATTCTTCCTTCACAGATTTTTTTTCTTCTTTTCTTTACATGCTGTTCTGTTTTGATTGTTTTGATTAATGCTCTCGATCACCCTTTACATTTTGTTAGGCCAAAGCATTGAAACCTGAGATACAGAAATGTCCTAGAAGGTTGAAACTGGACTGTATTCTTTGTTTTTTTGTATGTCCTGTGCAGGGGGTGGGGGGAGGACTAAGGGGAATAAATGTTGTAAAAATACTTGAATAAAAAAAAAAAGGAAATCCATTGAGGGGCCACGGGGGAGTTAAACCTGACAATTCAAGAGTAACTCAGCACTACTCCAATAGGAAATCACATGTACTCACACACTACAACTCCACTAATGGGCGAATTTTGCGAATCTGGCTTTCGCGAACTCGCAATCCGCAAAATCCGCGAATTCTCGCAAATTTGTGTATTTTTTAATTTTTTTTGTGTTCGCAAGGGTTTCTGCCAGTTCACGAGGGTTTTGTACCAGTTCGCAATTGCAAACGTACTTGTCTGCTCGCAACAGTCGCGACTATGTTGTTTCTACATCTATTTCATCATCACAGGTTCCCAGCACCCCATGTTTCACCACTGCCACCCTCTGTTTCACCCATGCCACCCTCTGGTACATCAATGCCACCCTCTGGTTCATCATCACTGTAGATTATGGGGGGGGGAAAGCAATCACACCTGCCCTGCTTCAACTGACATGAATTAATTTGGGGTTGATTTATTAATGTGTCACTGTTTTAAAATTTTAGTCTGGCACCTGCTTCCTTATCTGTAATTTGCTTTATGTTGCAGTGCAATTTTTTTCCAGGACCTTTGTGGCCTACTTGTAGCTATTCTATGAGCCTGCTGTGGGGGTCAGAGCAGGGTCATAGAATTGTTGCAACTAGCAACTGAACTCTGGAGGGCCCCAGTCAGGAAGCACTACAGGGAATGGTTACTATTACTAATGATGAGTTTGAACTTTAGCACCTGCTGAGTGCTTTCAGTTTAGCAAAACTCGTTTTCCTGCAGAACAGCAACTGCAATGCCCCAAACAAACATAGGCAACTGAACTCTGGGGGGCCCCTCAGGAAGTACTACAGGGAATGGTTACTAATGATGAGTGAACGTTTGCACCTGCTGAGTGCTTTCTGCAGAACAGCAACTGTAATGCCCCAATCAAACTTACTTGAGAAAGTTGATTTCTAATCCAAAAGTGATCCAAAGAAAGTCAAAAGGCCTCAAATCCAAAAAAGTGCAGGCAAATGTCAACCTGAGGAGTTATTCTGATAAAAATCATCATTTTCAGAAGGTCTATGCTGCTTGCTAGTGGATTTCTTGTGCAGAATTGCAAATTTTGTAATTTCGCGAGTACGAGATTGTTGCTGCCCGCCGCACCTACATGTTCGCAATTGCGAACTCTCGTGAAGCGTCGCCAAACTCCCGCGGGATCCCGCAGCAAGATCCAAAATGGCACAGCGCTCGCAAAATATCGAGAAAAACAACTCGGCAAACGCTGAATGACGGTAAGTGAACGCCGCACGGCGCAAAATTGTATCACCAAGAAAAAAAAATCCGCTGCATGCGAATTTGCGGATTTTCGGTAAATCCGCAAGCGTTCGCGGATTGCAAATTTACCGAAAATCCGCAAAATCCGCGAGCGGAACGGATTTTCCGCCCATGCTTAAACTCCACCATCCTTCACAAGCCATTTCCAAAGGCAGCTGGAATTACCCTTACAAAGCCAGCTGTGTCGAAGCCGTAAGCTGCTGCCTTCTGTAGAGCTTGGGTTGAACCTTTGCATATATCCCACGTCCTTCACACTTCTCAATCATGACGGCAGAGTTACCCTCAGAATAGACTATACAGCACAAAATATTTATATTTTGACCAAAATATAGTTTTGTGAAAAGGTATATGTGGTAATAATTGCAAAACATGGCTGCAGCCATTCTGTACCCAGGCTGATTGAAGTACCCGAGCCCACCCCTGCAGGTAGTGTTAAAGACAAAAGTGCCCTCACAGTAATACAACCAAGGTAGGTAGGCAGATTAGAAAATGCAGGTAGCACTGGAATTGAGTCATATTCATAAAATGCATATGACAACCCATATTTTATTGGTAGGAATAATTAAAAAAAAAAAGGATGACCGGTTAAAAGCGGAACTAAAAAAGTAAAACAAAGGAAAACTAACGGACGATTCATCACTCTTCAACATGTGATCAGGCAAAATACCATTACTCACAGGGCAACACATGCAATTGCAGAAATGAGTTATCCTATCGCCCCATGCAAAATGCAGGCATGTAAAGAAACAAAAGTGAATTAACCCTTGAATAGAGGAGAAGAAGGAGTGGCCCTAACAGACTTCTTGTATCTATACGTCTGTGGAGTGTATTATCAATCCAACCTTACAGGGCTACTGGCTGTAGCATATGGTTTTTACAATAAATAGGCCAGGCCTGGGAAACATCATTTACTCTGCATGAGTTACAACCCATGTCATTGCCCCGCATTTTTTACTCCGCAAAAACTTTTTACAACGCAGGCCTTTACACCGCAAACCGTTACAACACATTCTTCATTACAATGCCCTGGTGGAGTTAGAAAAGTACATTGCGTTGTAATACACAATGCGTTGTAATGGATTGCGTTGTAAACTTTTTTGCGAAGACAAAAATGCAGGGTAATGGCAAACGTTGTTAATGTGTGCGGAGTAAAGTGTCCTATTCCCAGGCCTACTGCCTTTTATTGTAATTTTCTTAATAAACTGATCAGAACTATAGCATCTGAAATACCTTATCCTAACCAAGCTTATATCCTTTATCGATGGATCATCACCATAACCAACTCAGGCCTTTTCTTTTGAGCATAAGCTTTCCTACAAGGTAACCATCAACTAGGCAGTCAGGGCCAGCTTTTGGCATGGGCAAGCTGGGCCAGGCCTAGTGTTCCAATCTTCTGAGGGACACACGAAGCTGTGTGCATTAAGGTCGTGGAGAAAGCAGCATGCCTCTCACTCGGCTCCAGTGATCCATTTAGAGCATTTTAATCATTAACATTCTGACTGTGCTATTTTTTTAAAACCCCATCAGCCCTTTACCTTTCCCTCCCATCTTTCTCTGTCCCCATTGCCAGGCCGACCCAAACCAACAACCCACTTCCTCCCTAAAAAACAACCTGGAACTGGTGTGCTGGAGCTAAGCTATGGCCAACTGAGATAAGTTGGGGGAGATGCAGAGGTTTGGTTTTCAGAGGCCAGTCACTGCTCTTATGTGATCAATCAGGGACGGACCTAAGAACACAAGCCCACTGCTGATTTGTTTTATTCATCAAAAACAACAACATGATGGAAGGAATTCTTGAGTTAACCTCAGCCACTGGTAATTGCTCTGGGCAGCATTCTAGAACATAGTTTTTCACTCATTGTGCCATTCTAGACAGACACCAGTGACAGCTGCTCTGCTCAGTGGGAGGAGTGTAGCCTCACCGCTGCAGCTGTAAGCTAAATGCAAAAAATACAATTGTAATAATCATTTTGTTTTTTTCATTCAGCTTGCTGCTGAAGCCAGGGGGGCGGGGCTGTGCTCCCCGAGCATCACAGGGTTAGGAGTGGTGGCAGCACCTAAAGTGCAAATGATGCTTTGGTTGGCCATATTGGGGCGGCCAAAGTGTCATGTACACTTTGCATGTTCTCCACACAGGCTGTATTACAGCCTGGTAGAAACAATTATCCCTTGGTGGAAGATTATTAAACCACTCAGCTTGAAACCAAATCACAAACTCCACAGAAATGTTTTAGAAGTTGACAGCCCATGTGGTAGATCTCAAAGAGTAGCACATACAACAGTTTCTTGTTATTTTACTGGAATATATTGTTTTATTTAAAAAATGTCACAGATAGCACGACAGTGGTTAAAAGAACAATCAAAAACTATTACAGTGACAATAATCACAAATTCTTGTACAGTTGAAATCATGTTTCCTCTTAAAAAATACTAAAATTCATATACTTCTAGACATTACATCAACAGAGAGAGAGAAAAAAAACATATCCGCTCTGAACAATTGTGGGGCTAAGCCTGCATATAATCTATTTTTCCTTATCTACAGAATTAGCTACTTCCACTGATTATGTAGATGAAGCGTTGACGAGTTTCGATGGTTCTATTGATTTCCCATCTTTTTCAAGACAAATATTATAAATGTCTCTTATTGGCACTGTGTAGTTGCCTTTGGTCTGAATCCTTAATTGAATTTACTGATGCATATAATCACTTTTGCTGCCTGGCATGTTGTTGGCCCATGATCCAGAAAGTCCGATAGATTAGGTAATTTAGCCTTTACGTGCTGCCTTTTATTCAATGATGTTACTTATTTCAACCGTCATATATCGTTTCGTAGTTCTTAAGATCTATGTTTGGCTATTTCTTTTATAAACAGGAGTTTTAATAGGTACATAGAACCTCCAAAAGTGGTGGTCTCCACTTGTGCTTTCGGTCTGAATGCACTTAAATGTCTCAGATAGCAAAGCTCCTAGCAATCCTTCTGCCACAGGGAAGAAGGCTTCTGCCTGAGCACCGAAACATGGCATGCAGACAAATAACAACGCTGTTAAGGCAGCATTGTGATTGGCCAAGGGATTATGGGAGCCTGTGTGCTTCCTGCCGTGCAGAGAGGAGGACGGAGAAAGAAGAGGCGGTGGTCCTATGCAGCACCCAACCCCACAACCCCTGGTCAATAGCAGCCACTACTGAGAGAGACCTGTCTAATGAAAATCAATTTTGGTCCTGCTCCAATAGAAAAGGTCCATCTTGAACTGCTGGGCAAGGTCCCCTCCAGGTAGGAACACTAGCAATTCCAGACATTTTTCAATTTACTTAAGTTTCATCAGTGAGGTATAGCTTGAGCCCTATACAACAGAGAGCACAGTGCCCATATCTAGGTATACCTGTCACACTAAGGGCATCTAAAGCAAATATTAGAAGGTGATGGAAGAAATGCTTGAATTAATACCAGCCACTGGCGATTACTCTAGGCCATATTCCAGACCACAGTTTTTCACCCATTGTGCCATTCTAGAAAGAGACCCTCTTTATTCACAGTCTTTTGTCCTCCTCCAACAGGAACAGTCCAACCCAAACTGACAGGTAACGTTCCCTCCAGATGAGAACACAAGCAACCCCACACTGGTTTCAACCTACTTAGGTCTCATCAATGAGGTATAGCTTGAGTTCTACAGCACAGCAAACACAGGACCCGTGTCTAGGCATACTTTTTGCTTTTAGCGTGTCTAATACAAAAACAACATGGTGATGAAAGGAATGCTTGTATTAATCTCAGCCACGGATGATTAACCTGGGGTGAATTCCAGACCACCATTTTTCGCCCACTGTGCTGTTTTACAAAGAAGACCCACCTTATGAAATCAGCCTTTGTCCCGCTCCAATAGGAAAAGGGTCCGGACTGATTTGCCTAATACTGGGACCAAGATGTCGTAGGATGGTGGGAAAAATAACAATGGACTTGAAAGCTACCCTAAGTGTTTGCCAGTGGTTAGAGTTCTTACAAATATTCCTACCATTACCTTTTTTTTTGTTTGATGTATTTCTGCTAAGGACACTATGCAAGCAAGGGTCAACTGTATCTACTTATTGCATTTGAAAATATACAAAATTAAAGCTGGCAATACAATATACAACCCCTCCTAAGAGTGCCTAATATGGATTCTCACAGTGCAAGGGATTTACCAACAGGATTTTCTAAGCCTGGTAACCAACACCAGACCTCTTCCCTAACATAGGCATTGTGTTACATGAATTCTCATAGATGACTCTCTTCAGGCTTGAACACAATGTAAAAACAATTCACCATTTAAGGTCTATTGGTTTTAAGCGGTGCCTTTTATTATAAATAATTCAGGTCTATTGCTTTTGTCAGAGGTTTACATAAAAAACACATCACCCCGATGGCCTTTTCCAAAGTGTTCCCAAATGAAACAATCAGGCTTTTTCCTTTTATCATCAGATTGTCCTCAAAAAAAGGCCTACAGTATGCAGCACAAGGTTTACCACAAACCAATCATCAATATACAATCATAAAATGATAAATATGAACATTTCAGCTGGCAAAACTATGTACAACCTTTCCTACATTTGGGCAGGTTCAAAATCCCTCTCTCAGTGGTGCTTCTGAAACTTATTCTGTTGATCACATAAGGACAACAACAGCTTCTCTCTCAAGCCACGCCTAAAACGGAAATAGCATTTCCTAATAAACCTTAAATAGCTTCATATGTGCTCGTATGTTCTCCACAAAGTGAAAATGTATCCACAGAGAAACTCCTAACTGCACAGTCAATGTCTGCCTGTTAGACCTGCCAGCCTTAGGGTGGTCGTACAGCAAACTTTTTTCCTCTACTCCTCCCTTTTGCTGAATCTATTTTTGATGGCCTTAGGATTGTGCACTTTACCACTGTAAAAAGTAAGCATGGGCCTAAAATCCGTTCCGTTCGCGGAATTTGCGGATTTTCTGCAATTTCGCGGTCTGTGAATCTCTCGAAATTGCAGAAAAATCTGCGAAATCGCGTTCGGGACAGATTTTCAAAAACGGAAGTACATGAAGCACTTACAGGGTTACAGCAGGTGCCCAAGTTGAAGCTAATTTCTTTGTAACCATTTATAAAATGGTTACAAAGAAATTAGCTTCAACTTGGGCACCTGCTGTAACCCTGTAAGTGCTTCCTGAGCGGTGCCTCCAGAGTTGTTGCCTACTTGCAACTATTCTCTGACCCTGCTCTGACCCTCGAAGCAGGGTCAGAGAATACTTACAAGTATGGCACAATGCTCCAGGCTATCACAAATATTAAACCACAACAGGAAGCACTTACAGATAAGGAAGCAGGTGCCGGACTTGAAGCTCAAATTCAGTAACACATTAACCAGCCCCGGGTTGCGGCTGGGCAGGTGTGCTTTCTCCCCATAATCTACAGTGGTGAACCAGAGGGTGCTGTGATGAACCAGAAGGTGCAGTAGTGAACCAGAGGGTGCTGTGATGAACCAGAGGATGGCAGTGATGAACCAGAGGGTGGCAGTGATGAACCGGAGGTTGACAGTGATGAACCAGAGGGTGGCAGTGTGATCCAGAGGGTGCCAGTGATGAACCAGAGGGTGGCAGTGGTGAACCAGAGGGTGTCAGTGGTGAACCAGAGGGTGCTGTGATGAACCAGAGGGTGGCATTGATGAACCAGAGGGTGACAGTGATGAACCAGAGGGTGGCAGTGGTGAACCAGAGGGTGGCAGTGATGAACCAGAGGGTGGCAGTGGTGAACCAGAGGGTGACAGTGATGAACCAGAGGGTGTCAGTGATGAACCAGAGGGTGACAGTGGTGAACCAGAGGGTGACAGTGGTGAACCGGATGGTGCTGTGATGAACCAGATGGTGGCAGGGGTGAACCTGAGGGTGTCAGTGGTGAACCAGAGGGTGCTGTGATGATACAGAGGGTGGCAGTGATGAACCAGAGGGTGACAGTGATGATCCAGAGGGTGGCAGTGGCAAACCAGAGGGTGGCAGTGATGAACCAGAGGGTGGCAGTGATGATCCAGAGGGTGGCAGTGGCGAACCAGAGGGTGGCAGTAATGAACCAGAGGGTGACAGTGATGAACAAGAGGGTGGCAGTGATGAACCAGAGGGTGGCAGTGGTGAACCAGAGGGTGCTGTGATGAATCAGAGGGCAGTAGTGATGAACCAGAGGGTGACAGTGATGAACCAGAGGGTGACAGTGATGAACCAGAGGGTGGCAGTGTTGAGCCAGAGGGTGGCAGTGATGAACCAGAGGGTTGCAGTGGTGAACCAGAGGGTGGCAGTGATTAACCAGAGGATGACAGTGATGAACCAGAGGGTGGCAGTGATGAACTAGAGGGTGGCAGTGGTGAACCAGAGGGTGCTGTGATGAACCAGAGGGTGGCAGTGATGAACCAGAGGGTGACAGTGATGAACCAGAGGGTGACAGTGGTGAACCAGAGGGTGGCAGTGGTGAACCAGAGTGTGGCAGTGATGAACCAGAGGGTGGCAGTGGTGACCCAGAGGGTGGCAGTGATGAACCAGAGGGTGACAGTGATGAACCAGAGGGTGGCGCTGCCAAAATGCCTGGGAACCCTGTGGGTGTGAGCCCCTGCGCTGCTGAGCTGCCCAGGGGTTTTGAACCCACAAACTACTGAACTGCCCCGGAGCCCTCTCAGTGTGAAAATCATTTGTGCTCAATTGCATGGGAGCCCTCTGGGTGTGAGCACACATCGTGCTAAGTGTTCCCTTGCCCCAGTACATATATACCTGTACCGCACAGCACCATTATGCTCTTGCACTATGAATTCTGGTGCCTGGATGCTCCTGATCTGTGTAGGTGGTACCACCATCTGATGCAGTCAAAATATAAAGTCATAACGTGCTACACAGCACGAATTAACATGTGTCCCTCCTGGCACCGGTATGCGTATGTACCAGGTGTGGAGCACCCGCATGCCACTGCACCCTACTGCCCAGCGCCAGCATATGCCTGTACGGGGAAGTTTAGTATGAGATGGGACATTGTCCAGCAGCAGCAGCTGCATGCGCCTGAACCCACTGAGCAGGATCAGAATGGCTTTGTACCAACACGCGCAGCAGAGCTATCTTGGACATCTGAAGGATTCTGGGGTCCTGTGCCAAACGTATTTTTGCATCCATGAGTTTCCCGAGCGCCATCCCCGTGTAGCTCCTGTGACCAGGAGGCTGCTTTCTCCTCATCTGCTGCTCTGCTCGGTCTCTGACTCTTTATAAACAAGATGCATGTGAACTCGCATAGAAGCCCCACCCGTTTGGCCCCATCCACCACACACTAGCGGTATGGAACGTCTTCCCGCCCGTCCCCACTTTAATGGCCAGCTCACTCAAGTGACCTCAGTGCCTTTTGGCGCGCTGGCAAAGTTACAGGCACACGTGGTCACATATTTGTGCAAATGGCACAAAAATCTGTGAGTTCGCGGGAAAATTCGCGAACTCGCGGACTTTTTTTGCAATTTCGCACGAATTCGCGGACCGTGAATTTGAAAATTTCTGCCATACTTAGTAAAAAGCAACTAAAAGCATAAAGTGGCAACTGGGCATATCTAGTCACGCTGGACCAGGTCAAAGTTAAAAGTTCTAGCTGGCCACAATGGAGGGCAGGTGTGATACAGTCCCAGATTTGTCCCACTGAAGATTCATCTTCTCATGTTTTGTGGCAAGAATCCTGTTTGCATTGGAAAGGGCCACAGAAAGGAAGGAGAGCGTTGCTGGCGGTGGTCAGCGAGCCGCAAAAAGCAGGAAAGGTGTAGCGGCTGGGCAGGCTTGAGCTTTGCATTGGTAGTCCTCTGCAGGCGATCGATGGTTGCTGTGCAAAGAGATGGGCAGGTGGACCCTTGTGCTGATTTTTGGTGCGAGCAGCGTAGGTCCAGTGCAACGGGCCCATTCACGATAGCGAAGAGTTCAAATGCTTGATTTAAAGAGCTTGTGTGCCACACCAAGGGTCCAGGACCTGAGAGGCAGCACTTTGTGGGGTCAGGAACTCACTGTAGCTGGGACCAGGAGCTCACACTAATAAGAATAATAATTCACACAATTACTCATTATTCTAGAGGATGGACTTTAACTTTTCTAAAATGGAGACTTTTTAAAGGCTCACACATTGGTTGTGTGTTGAGGAGTTTGTCTGGAGGTACTATTTTACTCTATAGGGAACGTGTGTTAAAAGTGGCTTCCTCCCACTAGCCCGACAGAGAAAATCTATTTGCTCCCAATCTACTCATTGGTGAGGCACAGAGGAAAGGACATTACTGTTTAAAATGGGGAGCCACATCATGATGTCCTTTTCTATGCTGTGCTAGCGCAGAAGGGATCATTTACTTCTTTTTGGCGTCTTATGCTCAAACATTAAATCAAAATATCTTTGAGCTAATGCATGGTTTTCTGACAGCAGAATTCTGAAACACAAAGAGGCAATTACTGTCCTGTGTTTCCAAGCTCTGCTCTCAGCAAAACATGCATTTAATTCAGAGATAATTAGGGTGTTATTTACAAACTTTTGACTTGGGGCAGCACCGCAAGCCTTCCTGCTGTGCTGCCCTATGTCAAAAGAAAAGGGCAGGAATGCACCATATCTATCAGATATAGCACATTCCTGTCCTTCCCCCTGTGTTGTTGCACAAATGGCTGTCATGCACCAATGCGTGCACCCTTGCGCCATGTGGCAATGATGTCTGCATTTTCAGGGGTGATTGTTTTTGTGTAGGAGGGGAGATCTTCCCGCACAAAAACAATATTTAGAGGTGATTTCCTCTTTCTATATGTGCTGCAGAATGCACACTGATTGCGAAAAACACGAAAATCGCTAAATGCGAGTTGCAAATTAAGGAGAAGTCAAACCAGGTGGTAACCCTGAGGTTCATTAGGAAAAAAATATATACAATTTTAACAAGGAACAGGTGCATGATGAAACAAACACACTTAAGGAGACACAGTAGGAGCATGAGGAAATTCACAATGCCAGGTCTCTACATCGTGGCAAGGCGGCTGAGGCTCCAGGCTGCAGCACGGAACCAACGCAGGATCCAGGAGCGCATATTCCGGCTGTGGATAACGCTCCTGGGCCAGACTGAAGAGGAGATCTACTCCAAATACAGGCTGAATGGGCTAATGATAACGAAGCTCATCAGAGACCTTGACCCCTTGATGCAGCACCTAACAAGCAGGACCAATGCCGTGCCCACCCATGTCCAGGTCCTGTGCTGCCTGCACCTCCTGGCCTCCGGAAGCTACCAGGGGATAGTTGCAGTTGCAGGGGGGATCTCACAGAGCAGAGCTGCCTACAGAGTTTCCTGGACGCCATGCTGACCCGGATACACCACTCCATAACCTTCCCAACCACCCAACAGGACTTAAATCAAACAAAGCTTGACTTCTATAACACTGCGCAATTTCCCCATGTAATTGGCTGCATTGACTGTACCCACATCCACATCTTCCCACCCCCTGAGACAGAATACATGTACCGGAACTGCAAGTCCTACCACTCACTCAACATCCAGATGGCCTGCAATGCAAAGACAATCATCACCGACATAGTGGTCCAATACCCGGGGAGCACGCATGATTAGTTTATCTTCAGGCACAGCGGCATACACACCCGGTTGGCCAGGGGTGACTTTGGCAAAGGACATCTTCTGGGTAAGTACACATGCCCACATACAGTATGTCAAGACCATGTAGCTGCGTATAACAGGCACTGACCCCCTGCTCCGAGTCCTATCCTTCAGGTGACAGCGCCTCCGGCATCCGTGAGTACCTCCTCACCCCATATCTCAACCCTGCTACACCACAGGAACGGCGTTACAATGCTGCGCACATTCGCACTAGAAATGTCATTGAACGGACATTTGGGGTGTTAAAGAGCCGATTCCGCATCCTACATAAGACAGGTGGGGCCCTCAAATACCAGCCTGAGGTCTGCTGCCGCATCGTGGCCGTGTGTGCCATACTCCACAATATTGCTATCAAACGGAGGATACCTGTGGAGATCTCTGGCCCTGAGTCGGAGGGGGACAACCGCCCACTTGCACATGTGCATCATGCACGCGGAGAGAATCCTGCTGAAGGACACAGGAGCCGCAACAACATCACACTGAATTATTTCTAGTGCACCCATACCCCTCACACAACACTGCACTCATGCATGCCAAATTAAATAATGACATGAGTAGGATTTGCGTTTGAAATAAATTCTCTATACTTGTGTGAACAAGATCTTTCATTTACTTTTTTTGTTCAAAAAACATGAAAACTGTATTATGTCATACAGCCCCATGATTGCGAAGCAGGCGTGCTTGGGACATCAGCATGGCACTGCTGCTAATGGTTAGTCAAACACAGGTGCCTCCGGCCAGACGCACCCTGTCGCCTCTCCACATCCACCTCACCAGTATCGGGCAGTGATGCTGCACTGGGCCTGGTACTGCGGCGTCGTTCTGGTACCACTGGCAGGGACAGGCTGCTCAGACTGGATGTGCCCTCACTGGCATCAATACCCCCCTTGCATGGCCATGGCCACACACCTGCTGGTTTTGGACAGCGGTTGTGACCTGTTCCAATGCCCTAGCAACATCCTGGCAGCATTGCACCATTTTAGTTTGCATCGCCAGGGACCGGCATGACAGTTGGGATGTTACATTCCCGATTAGGTGGTTTGACCTGGTATATGCTGACAGCCGGGTCAGCAGCTGGCGGTGGCGGCGGCGGCTGATGTCCTGCTGCGACACCATGATTTGGCTGTTCTCCCTCACTGCAGCCGTCAACTCCTGCACGCTTTCGGTGAATTGGTTCACATTGCGCGCAGTTTTGTAAAGCTGCAGCTGCATAGCTGCCATGTGCCGTGCCTGCTTTTGGTGGACAGCTATCATCTGACATTCGATACCAAGTCCTGGATCTTGGGCATGTTGCTCCCTGTCAGCTTGTGTTGCCACGTTGCGCAGCTGCCTTAACTGGCCGCTTGAATGCGACCGCACAGTGGCTGTGCGCCGTGTCTGCCTCCTGGGTGGTGGTGTGGCCTGTTCCACTACCATGAGTGACGCATGGGGTGGTTGCACTCCTCCTGTGGCTGCAGGGGTGGCCCTGTTCGCATGGGGAGGTGGGGGTACTGGTGCAGCTGTGTGTGATGGGCCAGGTCGTGGGGCAGGATGGCTCTCTCCCTCCGTCTCCTCTGGGGTCTCCTCAATTTGGAGTGCCTCGCTGTCTGTGCTCTGTGGTTCTGCAGCACCTGTGATGTAAATGGGTGCATGATTAATGATATGAATCTTGCACATGGGATGTTGCAACATGCATGCATGCTTGCATTCCCTAACTGGCTTTAGGGATATGTTTTACTTGACAGGTCTGGCTGTGTGTGGCTATCAGGGAACTATTGTCACACTACAGGTCCCACAATGCAATATGGCGATTCTGATGTGCATGGCCTGCATTACTGGGGTTATCAAATGGCTAGCTCTGGGGGCATGGGCATTGTTAGGGGATGGGGCCGCAGTTGCATGGCTGGATTGTTGTGTGGGTCGGGAGGTGTCCAGCTGAGTGACCCCCACGCAGGCTGCTGGGTTGATGGTATCCTCAACAAGGTCCTCGAGTGGAGTGTTGTCCGGAACTGTGGGACCTCCTCCTCCCGTGGCATGTTGCTCCCCAAGCCTCTCTGCTATGCGCTCTTTTGCACGGCCTCTGAGGTCATACCACCTCTTCTTCAGCTCATCAATTGAGCGCTGGGTCACTCCTACAGAGTTTACCTTCGCCCTGATGCGCTGCCAAATGCGCCTTTTGTCTGCTTCAGGCCCCTTCCTGGATTCCTTCCCAAAGAGCCTATCATGGTCCTTGCTGACTCCCTGGATCAGGAACTCCAGCTCCTGTTCGGAACATTTTATTTTTATTTTCCTGCCAATTGCACTGCTTGCTGCTGCATCCTGGGACATTCTGTAGTTGGATGTATGTCCTGTTGTGGTGCTGCAGGGTGTTTCTGATAGAGCTCAGTGCCTCTTCCTCTCTCCAGCTCTGTGTTCAGAATGAGTGAGGGAACTGACTACTTCCTGTTTGTGATGTCATCATTGTGCTCGAAATGCGACTTCCCGTTTTTGCGATCTCGCAATTTGCGAGATCGCAATTTGCGATTTTGGTAATTGCGAAATCGCAATTTCAACATGGGAAACAGGAGATTTTTGAGCGATTTAGCGAAATCGCAATCGCCGATTGCAGCCGACTGCGAATCGCATTTTTGGAACGCTTTTTTTGATGCATCCCATTCTGCGATTTCTAATTTGCGAATCGGTATTTTTCGCAAATTACAATTCGCAGAATCAGGGCTTGATTTATCTGGGGGTATGTGTCTTGCTTTGTAGTGCATTTAGGTGGTCTTCTGGTATGTGGCAGAGAGTGCATTTATGTGGGGTATTTTTATGTTGTAATGTGTAGTGTGGAATTAAGTTGAGTAAGCTATTATGGACTCCCAACCATCCTTTCCAGTAAGACACGCAGTGACATTAATCGGCTGCTACAGCCCCATCCTAACTAATGCCTGAGGGGGTAGGAGGATAGAGCTCTTGTGTTACATAGCTCTGGAAATTGACAACATTTAAGGTAAAGACAGGGGTAGCAGGGCTCAATCCTCTACGAAAAACATGGCCAGATGCTCAGTTATCCTGTAAGCAGTTAGAAACTTTCACTCACAGTAACTCTGTGCTTACCCAATTTTATTATGTCTGTTTTGTTTACAATTACCAAATGCTGAGCTGCATGTATCGTAACACAAAGCAGTACAGCTGAAAGAAAAAGGGGAAAACGCACATAGAAAACTGTCTGAATAAAAACAGTAAGCAGGCACTGGCTAAAAATACCCAATTTGCCAGCTATCTGCATTTATTCAAATGTATCACCTCACCCGTCATCGCTGCCAAGCGGACCCATGTCACGTATGACAGGTTAAATCATTCCTAGCTTTTTGGCAAACAGCAGATTGCATTCTGGAACGTGTGTGTTTTTTTTTATTTTTACATTAAGTATGAATTTGAAAATCCAAGCCCGGAAAGCTTTTCTGGCTAAAACTTCACTGGGCAATTGACAGGTAAAGAAGCCCCCAGAGGCACAATAGCACCTTATTAATATTTGTAATGCCTGCCCAACCTCATGACCCCTCCACCGGAAACCTTCATCTCAACTGTACTATCACAACGACTTCTACCTCTCTAACCCATTTTTCTCCCACCAACCATTCCCTCCCACTTTAGTTCAATTGATTCGATGGAAAAAAATCAAAAACCACAACTCTCAGAATGCATTAGTTTGTTAAAGGAAAACATAGGACTGAAAAACATGGTGCACTCCAATAACCTGTATTTGCTTTGTAGTTCTAAGCAGGGAGGCTTCGAAGAAACAATTTTGACGCATATGTAGGTGTATATATTTTCAGTCCTATGTTTTCCGTTAACAAACGAATGCATTGAGTTGTGGTTTTTGGTCTTTTCGATGGAGTCGAAAAGACCAAATGGAATCAATGGAATCAATGGAATCAATTGAACTAAAGTGCAAAGCTAAAATGGTTTGTTGAGGAAGGAGCATAGGGTTGGCGGAAGGGGTCAAGTGACAACTCAAGGGCCACGCATAAAGATGCAAACAAAGGTATTACTGACCTTGGCTTTGACTCTTCCATAGCACCCGGTCTTTGAGTGCGGCAGGAGTTCCTCTCACCAGGGTTAATGGTGTCACCTCGTTGCACGAAAGAGCGGATCGTTACAGGCGCATGGATTTAAGGAAAACTAGAAAATCCTGTATTTTGAGATAGGGTGACTAGCCATTCAGGAAGAGCCTGAAGACTTGGCCTTTTCGGCTGCCCTGGATATGCAACCCACTCAGTGCCTTGAGACCCTCAAGGGTGAGTAGCACACTTTTAAAAAAAAACCTGATTAATTAATTGATTGATTGATTAACAAACCTTATCCGTGAACAAAGCCAATTCCATAGGGGAATCTGCCTTGCTGTTGGGTATGAGACAGGCTTCTGTTTTCGTGTTCAATTCTTTCTATTTTGCTCAGAGTCCAGGGTACTGCTGGTAGTGTGCGTTCTCACATATCGGAAAATAACAAGGACCTCCTGTCGAATTGATACAGCAATTCCTAGGGCAGGGCACTATTCAAGTGAAATGTATATCCCTAGGCAATTTATACGTTTGTACATGTGATAGATCTTTAGATATATATGCCTTTCTAGTGCAAATAATTCAAAAAAACTGAGTGTAACAATCAACACAACAATCAAAATTACATGAATTTAAAAACATAGATTTATTAACCTCATGCGCGCTAGCGGAATTCCGCTCGCACGCTGAGATTTTTTAAATCGCATGTTACATGACGAGCTGGACTCGTCATCAGCGTGCGAGGAGGCTCCGAGATGACGAGCCCAGCTCGTCATCAGCATGGAAGGGGTTAAAATATTAAAATACAGTTTGTGGCACATGTTAATCTGTTATTAATTATCTCTTATATTTATTTATTTATTTATAGCACTTATTAAGCGCACTGTTACCCATGGGTGTCCTGGTGCTATGTGAAATCATTCCAAAGGGTCCAACCGGTGGCATGATACTTAGCAAACTATTTCGTAAACAGACAAGTTTTTAAAGCCTTGCGAAAGGTAAAGAGTCTTGGTATACCTCTAAGCCTATGGGGAAGCTTGTTCCATGCTTTGGCTGCATTTGCCACAAAGCTTTGTCCACCCCACGTGGCCTTTCTAACAAATGGCACATAAACCAGTTTAGCATCAAATGAACGTAGTAATCTACTTGGCGTGTACCAAAAAAGTCGTTCTTTAAAATAGGCCGACCCTACTCCATAAAGAGCCTTATGGACCAGAAACATCGCCATAAACATAGTACGCTTCCTGAGTGGCAGCCAGTGTAGTCTTCGAATCTCTTCCGCTATTGGAGCATATTTAGGAATGCCCAACACCAGTCTTGCAGCTGCGTCCTGTAAGAGTTGCAGCTTCTGCAATGAACCTTTCTGAATATTAAAGTACAAACTGTTACAGTAATCCAGCCTCGACATAGTGGGAACTGTGATCACTGTTTTACGACATTCAATCGGTAGCAAAGGCAGAATTTTCTTGCAGGACCTAAGGGCGAAAGGCGTGGTAGAAGCCACTGAATTAACATGGTCTTTGAAATTAAGCTTCTGATCCATCCACACCCCAAGATTTGTAACCTTCCTATTGGATGCGGGAAGAGGACCCAGGGTATCTGGCCCTGGCGTCCAGAAATTGGGATCATTCCCAAAACATACCACCTCCATCTTACTGGAGTTTAACTCAAGGCAGTTTTGGGCCATCCATGTCCCCACTGCATTCATACAATCTTTAAAACGGACTGCCGTACTTTTTAATTCAGCTGGAAGGAGAGACACCACTATGTGGGTATCATCTGCATAACTAGTCAGACTAAACCCAAAGGACTGAATAAGGGGTGCGAGGGAGGACACATAAATATTAAATAGTGTCGGACTCAGTGAGGACCCCTGAGGGACCCCACATGGTAATGAAAAAGGTTTAGATAAAAATTTCCCCAACGCCACCTGCTGAGTCCTGTTCGACAAAAATGATCTTAAGAGTCTCCAGGCCGAGCCCTGTACCCCGATCTCCTGCAGCCGGTCCATCAACAAAACGTGATGGACCGTATCGAATGCTGCAGAGAAATCTAACAGGATCAGTGCCGCCTTACTACCAAGATCTAGAGCAGTCCTTATCTCTTCTGTAGATTTCAAAAGGGCAACTTCAATACTGTGGCCCCCTCGAAATCCATATTGTGTTTGGCCCAGGGCTTAAATGGACTCCAGAAATTGGCTAAGCTGCATATTTAAATTTTTCTCAATAATTTTAGCAGGTACTGTGAGTCTAGATATAGGTCTGTAATTGTTTGGGTCTTTTGTATCAAGATTGGGTTTCCTCAGGAGGGGCAGAATAGAAGTTTTTTTCCAGTCTAATGGGAAGTATCCCTCTAAGTACATTAAATTAAAAATAGGTGTCAGACCTTGAGATACTGGCTCAGCCGCTAGCTTTATTAAAGCAATCGGAGAAGGGTCCGAGGGGAATCCAGATTTCACCTGACTGAGAAGTTTACCAGTTTCTATAGCTGACGGTGGAACAAATTTGTCCAATACCACCTTCATCTCTATCTGTCGATCGACAGTTTGATTCGCCATGTTCTTAGCTGTAGCACTGAATAAAGTGGAAAAAATAACGTCCACTTTCTCAGAAAAGAATCTAGCCAGTTTATCACATAGCTCCTGACTAGGCATAGCTGTGAACGTCACTGGATTGGCCAGGCTAGTAACTGTATTAAACAGTTCCCTCGCTGAATTTTTTGCTCTATTAATCCTCATAGCAAAAAATAGTTTTGCCTGATGAACCTGCTGTTTATAAATGGCAAGAGCACATTTATACTTCTTCTTGTCGGTATCCTTATAGTCTGTTCTCCACTTTCTCTCCTGATGTTTACATATCAATTTTTGTTCCCTGAGTACCTGTGAATACCATGGGGCGGAATGGCAGCGTCTGGTAGGGTAGAACATTTTTTTAGGAGCCAGCACATTTCCTGCTGTTTCTAACCAGCTAGAGAAGAAGCGTGTTGCATCTTCTAGGTTAGGGGGGGGCACGCCTATGGTCTTATTGAGGGTATTGCACAGATCCTCAGCCACTACTTTATTCCATGCTCTTTTCACCAGCTTCTTTTTTACTACTGGCTTCTGCGAAAGATGCTCTGGAACAGAGAGATTAAATAACACCGCTTTGTGGTCTGACCACGGAAGTGCAGTAATCTTGGTGACTAATAATTGCGCATTATTAGAAAAAATACCATCAAGAGTATATCCTGCCTGATGAGTCGCCTCCATCACCAATTGCTCTAGGTTGCTACATTTCATTAAATCTAGTAGTTTAGCTGAATCTGGATCTAAAAAAGCTTCCAGATGGTTTGCCCACCTGCTCAATGAACTGGCCTCTAGTAAGTAAGTAAGTAATATTTTATTTGTATATGATTAATAAAATCTTTACAAAAGTATAAAAGCTATATGACAATAAAAAGTGATTTAACTTTTTTTTTAAATGCAACAATTACTGTGGTCAATTCAAGGTTGTTACTAAGTCCCAATGAGTGTTTCAAGTGTGATTGAGTCTTTCCTTTGTTAGGTCAAAGAACTTCACAACCTGGCAGTTCAGTTTGATGTTGCTGGTGGTGAAACACAGTATAACTGCCTGCCTACAGGTCCGAACAGCATGTGATCTAAATAATGGTAGCAGCAGGTTGTGCCTCAGATCCCTTAATCTCGGGCATATGCATATCACGTGGACAATGTCCTCCTTGCCAGATTTACACAGGCGACACAAGTCAGAGGCATGAGATCTCTCCCATGGAGGCAGGTGCGGTAATATCGGGATAGCCCCAAGGCGCAGTTTTAGAAATTTTTCTTTAACTTTTATTTTCATCCCGATGTTAAGATAGGCTTGTGGCCGTAGTTTACCGTAATCTCCCACCGTTATCCATCCGTGCGCTCTGTTGGCTAGATCTTTCTTGTCTTCTATTGCTGAGATTATCGGAGCAGACTTTTTGGCCAATTTTTTGAAGGACTGAAGGTCTATGGCTGTTTCCCAAATGTCAGATAAACCTAGCACTTCAAGAGATCCAAATAAGTAGTCCCTAGGCAGTGAAATGCGACATCTGAGTAGCTCTTCCCAGACACTGGCATTTAGGGAGTCAGAGTCTGAATCGCGGATCTTGCGCCAGTTAGCTACATATGCACTCCGTCTTTCTAGTGCTTGTTTGACAAGCCCAAATTCTAAATGAATTTGGGCCGGAGAAACATATTTGGGGAGGTTAAAGATGGCTCTATAAGAGTTGGCTATAACTGTGTCCAACAGTGCAGCGTCCTTCCCATGCAGAGATTCACTCCCATAAGTGAGCGTTGGTTGAAGTTTCGCTCGGAGGATTTCAAGGAAGGGTATGAGGGTGAGGTCAGGCAGTTTGGGCTTTAGTGATTTTAGTGCAAGGTAGGTCATTGTTGCCTTCCCTCGGATGGACTGGAGCTGAGGCCTAGACATATTCTTAGAATCCAGCACGACACCAAGGTACTTATATGTGGCTACCCGTTCAAGCTTTTCTCCGTTCAGGTACCAACAAGGGTTCCTTTACTTCCTATAGTTCACCTTCATGACCTTAGATTTGTTAAGGTTTATTTGTAGGGCATTCTTTACCAAGAAGGCATGGGTACAGTTCAGGAGATGCTGAAGGCCTATTGGCGACCGGCTTATCAGCACTAAGTCATCCTCATATAGCAGACTTGAGAGGGTGGCTTTTCCTAGCTTGGGTGCATGATTGCGGCATTTGTCAAGTTCTCCATGTAAATCCAAAATAAACAGATTGAATAAGATGGGCGCTAATAAGCACCCCTGCTTTAGTCCTTTAGTTGTCCTAATCGGTTTCGAGAGGTGTTGGCCAGTTCCAAGTTTGATTTTAACCCAGGTGTTAGAGTGAAGCAATATTCGGATATCCAGGATGTGTTTCGGAATGCCCCAATTAAATAGTTTTTCCCAAAGTTTGTTTTGGTCCACATGGTCAAAGGCAGCAGTATAATCGATGAATGAGAGGAATAGCGGTAGCTTAGTAGTTTTTACTTCACCCATCAGTAGGGACAAGCCTCTAGGGCCTGGTGGTCTGTAGATAAGAGAGCCTTGAAAAGTATAGTAGGGAGATAGGTGGAAGGAGAAGTCTAATGCCTCGCAACCGTCCACCTCTCCAGGGCTAAAAGACGAAATAAGGGAGGAATGACAAATAACAGCTAGACCACCCCCTCTTCCCTTAGGCCTATTCAGAGTATGACAAACAAAATTTGGAGGCGTCGCCTTGAACAGGTCTGGGCCGGAAGCATTATCTGTCCAGGATTCTGTAATAAAAGCTATCTTAATGTTTTTGGCTTCCATGAATAAGGCACATTCTAAGCTGTGTTAGACCAAAGACGTAACATTCATCAAGACCAAATTCCAAACAGTATCTCTCTCTGTCTTTACTGCATGAGATCTGGGCCTCTCTATGGTATCAAACAGTAACAGGAAACAGACTTGTGAAGATATGCTTCCACAAGCCCTGGCAAAGTAAAAATGTCTTCTGCTTGGGACCTATTAGCTTTGCCAGTGGTTGTAGCCATGCTCTACAGCATCTGCAGTGCTGTGCAGCATGGCTTTTTGTAAAAGAAAAAAAATGAACTCACAGTAATTATGTCATTTCTTAGGCGCATCAGCCGATCGGAGTTGGTTTAGTAAACATAAAAATTGTGGCACAAGTTGGGTGACACAGCACGAGGGAGGGTAAAGCAATGGGGGACAACAATGAGAGTGGGGTAAAGCAACATGAATGGGGGAATCACAGGAGGGGTGAGCAACGGAAGCAGGAAGCAACAAGAAGGGGGGAAAACATTAGGAGCAGTGGTGTTGATGGGGAATAACACAAAGGACAAGACAGAGAAAAAGAGAGGAATGTTGGGAGAAAATTGAAGAGAGAGCATGACACGTAAACGGGGAGAAGCACACATGCAAAAATTCAACTGGGGTGGGATAGGTACACATGAGATGGGGGAAGCATAAGAGCAGCAAGGTAGTGGCTGGTAAAACATACCTGAGAGAGACAGCAAGAAAACACATGGACTCCAGTAGAGAGCTTAAACAAAAAGAAAAAAGTTGCACCTGAAATTGAAGCTCAGGAAAGAAATAAGAAATGAGTCCATGCTCCAGGAAGGGACAAAGTTAAAAGAGTAGGACGTGAAACCCACACATGCTAACAATTTAGAAGCAACACAATGAGAGTGACAATGAAGACAACCAATCCTAAGAATTGGACGGGCTCTAAGTCCACTGTAAGGCAACAAAATGTCACATAACAGACAGTGCCTACAGTGTCTAATGTGAAATGTAGCAATAGATGTTTGTGGCAGTGGGAAAAAGTGATTCAGCAACCTGTTTATCTAATTAAGGGTGAAACCCCTGACAGAATAAAGCTCAGAACAAAAGCTAAAGCCCACCTATTTCAATTTCCATTTGCCTTTGTTATTCGGGGTCTCAAAACATTTTCCTAGTAAGGTTGATGCGCTTGGATACAATGAATGGTTTTAGAATTCAAAATCTCAACTCAACTGTACTACATTAACCTATGTACGTTATGCTAAACTATACTACACTAAACTACCAAAAATCATTCACTAAATGAACCAACATTACATCGTCATGCATCAACATAACCCTTATGATCGCACAGATGTGCTCTTCATTTGACTTATGCTGGTAACTATGTGGATCAGAAGTACTGTTACAGCAATGATAACCATCCAGCTCACTTGAATAGGCAAGAAAACTATTGATACAATGTTCTCTTAAATGGGTGAGGCATATAGGTGCAAAAATCCCGCCCTCTTGGTTTGCATTAGTTCACATGTAGCTTGCCTGTCTCACTGCTAAGTTGGTCCAATGTGCCAGGAGGCGTTAGCCAACCTTAGAGGGATGGTGGTTAACCCCCTCCTCCCCGTGGGCACCAATAAGGGGCCGGGCAGCCAGGTGGTGCAAAAGTGAGGCAAGAGCAAGATTGAGGTTTCTGTTCAAAACTTCCAATGAGGAAAGGGGGGTGGCAAGAAGATGGCCAAAAGGAGTACGCGGAAGACTGGTCCCCATTGTCAACTCATGAAGCTCATCAAAGCTCAGCATGCCATGTGATCCAGGCAGTAAGACACAGAGGAATTGGTGTAGGTTTACTGGGACCCCAAGGATGGCATGCAACAAATCAAGGCCACCGTGCTGGAGAACAGAAGAGGTCAGGTAATACCAGCCGAGAATGCATGCTCATCATGCTTGTGCCAGGACAACCTGGGGGACCGAAGTGGGGGCAGCAACTCAATGGGGGTGGCAGAGTCAGGAGGGCGTATGGAGCTTCTTGAAAAGACTACGGCTCCCTGGAAGCCATCAGAGAGGCCAGGTGGCAGCGGCAGGATAATTCAGTCAATTGGAGGCTCGTGCTGGAGCACTGAAGTGCTGCAAGGCATGAAGTGGAGCAACCAGCACTCCCCACCACCACCCATACAGTGAGACTGAAGAACAGAAAACAAGGGGCCCTGAGCAGGAAAGGTGCAATAATTACACTCCACACTGTTACTGGATGCGTAAAATGCCATTTATTCGGACAAGGTTGTAACAAATCACATCAACCAAAACATCAATAACTATATTATTTCCCATCAGCAAACCCTTCATTCACACTATCCACCCTCAACCCTCACACCTGTTGCGCTCATCCTGTTTCACTCTGTGCCTTCTCCATATCTCCATTCTCGTCTTCACTATCCTTTCAGCATCTCCTTTTGGATCTTCTTCCATCAAACTCTTGCTTCCTGCACCCCACCATCATTCACCTGTCCCCCCCCTCCGGGGGTGGATGTGCTCGTCTGTGATTCCCCACACATCCAAAGTTCTGCCAAACAGGGAACCCCCGTAGGGCAGTTACCTGCCATCCCCCTCTCTCCTGTGCACCTTTTGCTTCACTCCTTGTCTTCCCTGTGGCACCAGATAGATTTGTTCCACAACCTACCGATCACTTCACGTATCTCCATCATATAATAGGCATTACCAACCGGCAAAAGGTGCACTCCATCATCCCAGAATAACAATGCTTTCTCTAGTTTGAGCCTAACATGAGCAATCACCTTAATGTCTCTGGTTTGGCAGAAATCCCTCATTGCCCTATTCACCTTTCTGTGGGCTTTTCCCATGGCTGCGTGTTTTACCGCCCCTTTCCACACTTTGCGCCTCACAAATTCAGTCCATACTAGGCATGTTCCAGCTAAATTACATTTTATCACCTCCTGATCCCTCTGCATGTGCTGCAAAATTGCCAATCGAGATAATCGTATCACGTCATTTTTGCCCAAGTGTAGGACCAACATATTGGGACAGCCTCTTTTGATACTATCTTTGTCAGCCACGGCAATAAAGACCCCCAGCACATCCCTCCTTCATCCCACCAATACACCTCATAATGGCTGCTCTTCAGACCGAGGTTTTGACCATCGACCTGCTGATCTGGGTATCTGGCCACCCAATGTATGAAAGAATGTCCCCCGATTCAGGTAACTGTCCTGATTCCCGGGCCGCCCACACAACCTGTGACAGAAGAAAATATATTAGAGCTCAAAATATTCACCATTCCTCTCCTACTGCTATCCCCCCAATAAAGACCCCCCTTTCTACTTGTGCACATATCTCTTGCAGCACCCAGACCTCCAACTCCCAATCAGGTGTATTCTGTCCCAGGACCAACCTAAACGTGCTGCTGCCATCAACGGGCCAATGCGGAAAGAATCCATACCATATTTGTACAGATACCTTCCCAAACGCCTTATCGCCATGCGCAACAATGCCAGCAACTTAAACGCTGTCAGCCAGCCCCATGACGCATGACAACCCATTTACCCCTCCTTGCCTGATCCGTCTTGGAATGACGCAGCCACATTCCCAGTTGCCCTTCATCCAATCTCACCTCTTCATAAGTTCTTCCTGCCTGTTAACCCATAACCAACAATTCCAAAAACCCGGAAGGCCCCAAATAACATCCAGACCATGCATAAACGAAATACTAGCACCTCGTAATCGTCATAACAACAACTAGGCAAACTCCCCAGTAAACTTTGCAACAATTCTAACGTTATTGCCTCCCTCGGAGCTTGCTCCCCTGTTCCCGTCCCCAACCTTTCAACATCCTACTCAGCATCTCGTCCTTTGCAGGGTCGAAACCTAGGTAAAATTTGCTATAGAATGAAATCCCTGCCAGTTTCCCAGCTATTGTCATTTGTGATAAACCCTTATCAATACAACTTAACACAAAACGCATCACTCCCTGCTCAGTATCCTGTCTTGTCCTGTTCCATACATCTATGGTCTTTCCCATGAAATGGCTAAATTCAGCCCATGCCAGCCTGTAGCTTCTCCTTGTAGATTCCGCCAGAGATTTGTCAACCAGGCCTATCACTCTCACTATCGCCAGGCCCAGATGCCGTCCGGCAGCTCTGTCTTCCAGGCGCTAGTTGTCGGAATTGCCGCCACTGCGAATGAGACAAAGCATCCGCAATGTCATTACTTGCCCCTGGAACATGTTTTGCCCACAATACTACATTAAGACTCAAGCTATTCAACATGAAAGTCCACAACAGCCATAGGACCCTCAAGTCCCTCACTTTCTCTTTGTTCACTAGTTCCACCACCGTCATGTTGTCCACATGGAACAACACTTGTTGCAGGGATTCCATGCTCAGACAGAACTGTGCATAGAGGCTTGGAACCTCAGTGAATTAGGGTGTGCCAAAACTTACCTTAATACCCAAAAATCCCCTACCAGACTAGCAATCAGTGTCTCATTGGTCATCATAAACTCCCAATGCTTAGACAAACCAGAACATGAACTTAGTACACCTCAGGTAACGTGGAACACATGAATACTCTTTGTTATACAATCATTTCAGTCCAGAACAAGGAGTAAAAGAGGACACGTGCATATTTGAAATGTTTATTCACTAATGCTGTGCTCTCAAGCGCAGTATCTTTTTGCTAATACAAGCAAACATATTATAAGAAACAAAGTAATCAGCATAGTCACTAGTCCATAGAACACAAACGGTGCAAGCATAGTATTATGCTAAAATGAATAGGGTTTAGCAAAACCTAATTCTCACCCTCCCTAGCTAGTATATTATATTATATCTAAGAAGGTCTCTTGTGGGTTTTAGCAGAGCGGCCTCATACCTCAAGATCCTAGTGGTAAGGGATCACATCATCAGCAACCAGTTATCTGCATGCAAAGCACCATCAAGTGTGTGTTATGCTCTTGTGCAAAGCAATATAAAACGCGCCTAAAGCCAGAACTTGGCTGTACCTGCATGTATGTTATGTCTAGGGACATGCGAAGATCAGTGCTCATAACAACTACTGTGTTGAGATATCCTTGAAGGTTCCAGCACTCACTGTACAGGCACAGCTCGCCAAGCAAGGCTGATATCAGTGTAACAACATATTATTCTCGAATGAACCGAAAACATTTTACTAGGCTCAAAGCTAAAACAGCAGATGTGTGTTGTGTGCAAAAAGCAGCAGAAAGGAAAAATGGCGTTTAAACTCACAAAAAGCTCATGCTAACTTAACACAGGCTACATCTATCCATATATCACCCTCCCTTGATCCGAGCACGTATCAGATAAGATAAGATAAGAAAAGGGACTCAATTGTTGAAAGCAGAGTTCAATAAAACGCTCAGTTCGAAATCTAGTAGGGGAGGAAAAAAATGTTGTCCGCATAAGAATCCAAAATCTCACCAACATGACATTGTAATGTCCACTGTTAGTAAAACCAATAGGGCTGTTTTTTTTTGTTTAAAAAATGTCCATAAGAATTTGGAAAATTTAGAGAAGAAAAAATCATGACATCAAGGGCTTCAATAGGAGTCAGCCTAAACCTGAGTAGGCGAAATAAGCAGCAACCACTTCCAAAAGGAAGTCACTGTTATCATCCAAAAACAACTCAGCCATCCAGTTTAATAGAGAGAAAGAACATACATGCTCTTCAATCACCAGAGCCTCTAGTACCATCAGAGGACAATTCGTGGGTTCTCAATGAAGCTGTGTGCCAAGAAATCTTGCGCCGCTGCGAATATATTCCAATGACCCAGAACTCCATGCATCGCTGCAAAGGCCATAATCCCTCCGTCAGAACAAAGCAATTCATGAGCAACTAAGGGACTCATGAGATGATCATAATCCACTTCAGGAGACACCAAATTTCAGAGACACAAATCCAGGGCCCACATGAAATCAGAGCTCAGACAATGAAATACAGGCTAGATACAGGTGAAATAGGAAAATCGAAACGATAATCCATATCATGCACTCAAAGTAGCAAGTGGCAGCACACCATAGTATTCAAGCATCCTGTTGCAAAACAGCGCTAACTGCTCCCGCTCGTTTGCGAAAACAGGACGGACATCCATTTTGCAATAAACAAAATAGTATAAAAAAAACAGCAGCCAGTGCCAGCAAAACAGGAAGTCCACCAAATAGTCCGGAGAATATCGAGTGAAGGAAAGCAGGAATGACTCCAAATATTTTCTGGAAAGAAGTCACTAAGCCACCGCTTACTACTTTAAAAAAATGAGCCAGCCCCGAAGTGGAGGATGCGTTAAAGATTGTGTGAATCAGCTCACCAAAATGTAAAGGAAGGTCAGTATTTAATAAGGCATGCACTTCTGTGCGGGTGTTAGCTACGTGAAGGACAAATGTTTCAAGAGCAGATGTCAGGGCAACTTCTTTTTGTGACAATAAGGCTCTTATTCTGCTCATCTTATTGAACTCTGACTTCAAGGCTGGAATTCTCGGCCAGATGGAAACATCCAGGTTCCCATGCGGGGGTGGATAAAGCACATTCTTACAGCAAACGACACGCTCACTCACTGTTACAACGTAAGCTATGCCTTTCAATAAACCACAACAATCCTCATTGTTTAAAAGTAAATAACTCCCGTTAACTAATAAGGTAAAAGTCGGGACTGTTGCAGGCACCAGTGTACCTTTTAAAACACATGCTAAATTAGGGCGGTTCTGGTTACATGAACCATGCAATTGGATGTGCCTACACATCAACGAGTGATCTGAGTTTCTGTACACTCTTCTCCATTCAGATATACCTCTTTTCGTCCCTAAGGCATCTATAAGTAAAAGGGAGCGACCAGGCTTCATGTAAGTAGGAGGTACCGAGCCGCTCGTATCTGCCTATGGCAAAATACTTCATGCAATTTGAAAACTGGAAAAGTGCGAAAGGTAAAGTAATCAATCCATGGATTAGCCATGTTGCATCTGTGGCCTCTGCCACTGAAAAGGGTAAAGACTCTAAGCCTTCAATGTGTAACATTGAAAAAGAAGCATCTCTCATGGAAAGCAAACGTTGTTTTTCAGTCAAACTAAAAGGTGCAAACAGAGATGTGACATTAACACAGGTCCAAGGCACTTTACCATTTTTCAGCGTCTGTACGGTCCACGCAAACTGCATAACAGAACGCAATTGATTTTGACCATGGTACAAAACAGACACCTCATAATGTACAATTTCAACAACAGATGAAAAAATATTATCTAATGTGTAAATTCAGGAGGAAAGGGTATTAATACTGTTTTCTAAATTGGCTTGGTCAATAGCCCTAAGGCGGGTAGCCGCTTCAATTTGTGATGTTTTCCAGAGTTCATTATAAATGGCATAGATCCATCTTTTAGATCAACCGTTCGTCGGGCCCTTTATGAAATCATTCAAGTCAACCTCGTCGGTCAGTTTAGATAAATGCAATTTAACTGACTCCAATGTAGAGTGCTTGAGCCAATTCTGACATAATTTGCCTACAGAATAAGTGGTAACGGAATGGTCACTCTCAAAACAGGGATCTACTCTGACTTGTGTAAAACCCTCTGCCAAGCCCAAAAAACGATGCTGGCACGAGTCTGCACTTCGGTGCCACATTAACCAACCCTTGGGATCCAAACTGGATATGTTAAATGATAAATGATGAATTCAGCAAATGGGCTTGCAATTCTTTAATTGAAACTTTTGTCGAATTTTCCCAACCTGAATATTCCTCCACATTTGGGAAGGAAGGAGAATTTCATTTTTAGAAGTAGCCAATCCAAAGTATGTTGTCTGTGAGATAGTAGAATTCAAAAACAACATATGATTCGGGATGAGACATGCACGGTGCAAAGCCTCAGTGCCTTGTACCTGCCAACTTTTAGAACCCCAAACTGATTTAAGGTCAATAGTGTCCTTCCACAACTCCTAGCCACCAACAGCCAGGTGGTCTAGAGAGGACTTCGAATACAGTAACTTAGTATCGGTAAGTCTAACTTTGAAATTGGATTTGTCTGTCATTTTAAAATAAAATGACATGGGATTGGACTGATTAAAATCAGTAAAATATGTATACTTTTTCAAAAATGTGTCTGAGCTGCCTCTCAAAGGCGCTGGGCAATGTTCCCACTGGGTATAATTCACAGTACCCCTCCTAGAATTAGTTTTGTGCAAGTAGTGATTGTCAAAATGTTGGTAACAAAACAAATCACCATAATTAGCAGATTCTAAATATAAATCTTCGGCATCAAAGGCAGCATAATATTTCAAATCAGCAAAAAAAGCCTCTACAGCCCAAACTTCCCGTATATGTTGTTGAACCACATCCCCCATATTAACTCTAAGTACAATAGGAACATTAACAACTTCAGTCAGGCCATGGATTTGAAATTTAACTGCATCCCAGACTATTCCATCCAGGACAGGCCACGCAGTGATGTTAACAAAGGCCAAGTCTCTCCTCAACCAGTGTGCTGAATGTGATGAGGAGTAGGGAGCTAAAGTTCCATTCAGATGTTAAATGCATGCTCTCTCCGCGACATAATGTCCATTGACAAATCGGAAAAAATAAAACACAAAACTAATTGACATAAAAATATAGAGAGCAAAAAGCCCCAGCCAAATGTAAGTCCAAAGGGGTATCAAAAAATATTTTTTAAACAAAGTCGCATAGGCTCTCAGTGTCAAATGAAAATCTGGATTCTGTGGCTAAACGAGTTTGCAAATAAGGCATCGATAAGTCAGTTGGGTAGAGGTAATCTGTATCATCAAGGTGAGCACCAGGCAAAGCACTCAATAAAGGACTGGAAACTGCAGGCATCTCGGGGACCACCTCCGGTGCACAATCCGAAGCAGTGGCCAAAACAGAATTTCTCACCATTGAAGAACATGAGACTGCCTGTGTCATGCTAAGAAGAATCGGCCACTCTGTGTATTTTGACATTGTCAATGGAGATATACCTGTTTTCTTGACGACATGGAAGTGGTGGTAAAATGACTGTTCTTGTGCCCTTCACTCCAAGCACGGGAACCGGAGCACGGTATGAGGGACCAAATTCCTTTTTGTTATCGATCTTCTCCCGAACTAGTTCTCCAACTTGGGGTAGCCAGCCAACTACCGGGATCTGCAAGGCATCATCTGAGGTGGAGGGCAAGTGTTCCTTTGCGAGACTGTCTCTGGTCTCTTGTAGAGTCTGTAAAACATTGCAATGTTCATCTACGTCAAAGGAGACAGCCGAACCGACCGTGTCTAGACGGTTAAGGTCCGGGACATACATCTTGATACCATAGAGCATTTCGTATGGGGTCCGCCCAGCCAGAGACCTTCTAGGGAGATTATTAAGGGCAGGCTGCATGCTATTAGGATGGTTCAACCAGTTTCTGCCAGTGTCTATAACTCGAGCTGTCAGTGATTGCTTTAAGTCACGGTTCATTCGTTCCACAACACTATTACCCTCAGGCCGGTATGGAGACAAAAACTTGACTTGGACCCCCATCGAAGCCATGGCATCCCTATACGCCTTAGAGGCGAAAGCAGGACCCTCATCCGAATGGAAGGTACCACAGGCAAAAATCCCTACAAAGACACGCAAATCCCTGATGACAGTCCGTGAATCAGCGCTGCGATGAGGCCAGACCCGAACAAAGCGTGTGCATGAATCAACTGCTACCAAGATGTACTTGTACGCAGTATCAGAAGAAAAAGGACCGCAGTGATCTAAATAAACACAACCAAACGGTTTATTAGAAATGAACATCTGTGTTTGGGATGGACGCGTAGCAGTTGAAGGCTTAATCTGCTGGCAAATGTCACATTGAAGGACATAGTCACGCATCTGTTTGTACTGTCCCTGCCACCAAAAATATTGTTGCAACTATGACACAGTAGCTGAAACGCCCGCATGCGCAGGCGCAACCCCTTTATGGGCCGCTGTGATCAGTGAATATCTGCGATCAGAGTTGGGAATCAACCTCTCCCAAACTTCCGGAATTTTCACATAAGGAACTTTATCTGGACTTAAGTGGTATGTGTACTTCGAAGGGAACCCCGTAGGATGTTTATCTCCCTTCTCAGTGGCAGCAACAGCCGCCAAGATATCATTATCAATCTTACTTTTGGACTGTGTGACTGCTGCAACTAAATATGTCGATACCGCTGATTTCGCTGCTTCATCAGCAAGCGAGTTGCCAACAGCGTGGACTCCCACGCGCTGGTGACCGAGAGTATGAATTACAAACACGAGTGGCTACTGCTCTTTAAGCTCAGCCACTCGGACCCAGATCATTTTATGTTTTATTGTGCTACACTTGGAAACATGAAAATCATTCTGAATCCAAAAGAACAAGTTTTCATTGTAAGACTGGACACAGTAGTAAGAATCACTTACGATTAGTGTTGTCACACTAGGATCAGCGTACTCCAAAGCAAGCATCAGAGCACGGAGCTCTGCTAATTGTGCGGTGCAGTCCCCTAGAGTCTGCGTGTGCACGACTCTGGACTTGAACTCATTGATCACGATGGCACCTACCAAAATGGTACATGCAGAAACGTAGGCGTGTTTAGAACCATGCGCAACCTGCGCCGAACCATCAGTGTATATGATGCAATGGAAATCCTCCAAAGGCTGCATAGCCAAAGGTGCAGGATGAACAAACTCATATTGCAAAAACTCCTGCGACCGTAAGGAGGCGTCAAAAATGAACGTGACATCCGGAGACGTCAATGACGCAGCCCATCGTATCCACCGAGGGTGCAAAGCTTTAGAATTCGGTACACCGGCTTTCGTAACTGCCTCCAAAGCAGGACACGGGGTAACAACCAACATGCGTTTTCCCCGTGACAGAGCGCGTTCCTTTAGAATCGCCATCTGCACAGCCGTCAAAACTTTCTCCACAGTGGAAAATCGCATTTCAGCCGAAGTGTACAAATGTGACTTGTAAGCAATAGGTACTGTATCTCCCTCATTAAAAGTAAGGTAAGTGAAACCCACCGTCCCAGGGATGATTCTTATCACCAGGTTGGTGTGATTATCACGGGTCAATAAGTATTTAGAAGCGAGCAGATCAGCCTGCAAAGATTGCAGTACAGCCTAGTGCTCAGGCAGCCAGTTTGATTTTGTAAAATGTGGTTGTATCAAAGCCTACAAAGGCTTGATACGCTGGGCATATTCAGGTATGTAAGTCCACCCGAAATTTAAAAATCCCAGCAAAGACTGTAATTTTTTCAGAGTTGTTGGAGCGCGCAATTGTGCGCATTTCTCCAAGAAGTGAGGAGCCAATCCTCGACCTTCATTGTTGAGCTCGTAGCCCAGGAACAACACTGTGTACTCCGCAATGTGCGATTTTGCAAAGTTGAATTTGTAACAGAAGTCCGCAAAGCTACAAATTAAGCGGTCAACGTGACACAGATGCTCCCACAGTTCATCTTCCGTGAGATAAATGTCATCCACATATGAACAAGTATCGGGGTCAACCCTCTCTAAGAGAAAGACTATGCGGGCAGCAAACACTCCAGGACTATTCTTGTAGCCCATCGGTAAACGTTTGAAATGTTTTAGACACCGCCGCAAGTAAAGGAGGTCCATTGGGAACTAAGACCATCCAAATAGTGGGCATAAAAACCGTTGGAAATGTCAAGCGTGGTTTTAAACCGCTTACGTACCAGACTATCCACTAAAGCAGAGCCGTGAGTATTCTGTACTGCACAAGTACGGCGATGCAAGTTTAAATGCCGGTAATCCAATACCAAATGATATGAACTGTCAGGCTTGGTTACAGTAAAAAGAGGGTTATTCATAGGTGACACACAAGTTTTAATAACACCCTGATATTCTAATTGTTCAAGGATTTCTGCAACGGAAGCCTTTGCTTCACGCTTTATGGGATATTGAGGTTGAGGCTGTGGCATAGACTGTAAAGGAATTTCGTGGTGTGGGGAAAATTTATCCCACCCACAGTGTGTATGATACAGAGCCGGCGCAAGAGCCTTAGCCCACTCTTCTGCAAAATTCAGCTCATGCTCCTTCGAGACTGTGTGCGCAAAACTAGGGAGGATTACCTCCTCCCCTCTCCGAGCAGCGAGCACAAAAGGTGGGGGCCAGTCAGCCTCCGCTAACAAAATGTCTTAGGTAGTCGTAAGATTCTCCCAAAATACCCCTTCTATAGTGTGTTGAATGTCCCCCTCAATGAATAAGACAATTTCATAGATCCTGTCAGGGGGAGCTACTCTAGTGTCAGCTGTCTCAACAACAACATAACGGTCAGTCGCTGTCACCTTCAGTAGTGGACGCAGGGCCTCTCACACTATGGTAATCTCCGCTGCGCTGTCCAGCAAGGTCAGAGCCCATGTCTGATTGATTCTGAATCTGGGTTCTCACTATCTGTGGCATATCTGTGTGCTGTTAAAGCAGCGACTTTCTTCTTCTGAAACTGGGGTCTCTTCGGTGAAGAATCGTCCTGTTTGCCCTTGCCGTCTTTCGGGCGGGGCTGGTCACGTCCTTGTTGGCCACCCCGACCCCTGCCGCCTCCTCCACCACCGGTCGAAAGGGCCGATGTATCCTGAAAAGAACGAGGAGAGCGTTGGTCAGGAACCTGAAAACGATCAGGTGACTTTATCATTGCGCGATCGCGCAAGTCATAAACACTTTCTGTGAGCGCAGGCAATGGAGACACAGGACGAGACTTCTGTTTCTGCTGTTGCTGTTGTTTTCCCTGTTTCTGTTTTTTAGGCCAATTTTGTTTTTGGACTTGAGCTGGTCGTCGCTTTCCGACTTCTGCCCTTGGGGTTGTTTTTTCTCTTTAGTAGAAAAAGGCTTGAGGCCCCTACTATTGCGGCCCACTGTTTTATAAGCCGCCACAATCATTTTCGACAACTGTCGGGGTTTATCGGGAACCGCCTGCAAAGCATTGGCAACCTGAAAGTTCACCGCATCCCCTTGACATTAGCAAGTATGAGATCGGAAACCACATAAAAGGAGCCACAGAGGCGCATACCCAATTCAACCGCAGCCTTCGGTCCGTGGTCATCCTGAACACGTTTAAGGACCGTCGGCAGGACAGTCAAAGACTGAGTGCCGTAACACCTTGTGTAGACCGCCGCAAATGTTTTACCCCTGGTCTCACAGTCACCGATTTCGGGGGTCAAATCCATTGGCAAGCTAATTGTCAGAATCCTGTGTTTCTCACCAGGAGACATGTTAGGAAATACTGCTTCTAGGTGGTCAAACTTCTTGGTAAGCCAGAAAGGAAAATCATCCTGTTCCTGGGGACGCCTGTCCATCACAGCGTTGACCATAACGGGACTGAGCTTCATACCGCCCTGTCCGGCAGGAAGCGCCGCACCACCCGGGGCCCCGCCCGGGAGATCTCGGGTGATGTATTCCACTAACGACCTTATCATGCTAATTGCGACTACATGTAGCCGTCTGATCTCAGCCATGGGACATGCCCCGTGCTGAGGATGAGGTGTTAATCCAGCCATGACATGCCAAGTTGCGCCTGGAATGGACAAAGGACCTAACCTCTGAGCTGATAATGAATGGGGTAGGGCGCCATTGAACCAAACGCAGTGCTGCCAAGTATCAATAGGAATTTCTTGTGCCCTATACGGAGTATACTAATTTGGCACAGCAGTGGGAGTGTACGTACGGAACACACCTGAAGTTCTGTCCACCACCGGGAAGGTCACCCACAAATAAAATATTTCGTAAGGGTAAGCCACCTCTGCACTCACCACCATAATTACTGCCATGCCATCCACACAAACATTATAATTTTGCAAATGATTGCGCACCGCAATGCGACTATGCTGCGGAATATCCACCGCGGCCATAGTGACAGAAAAGGTACAAAGTCAACCCAGTAGCACAACTGGGTAGTAATTCAAGGAAACCGTTTGGAAAGATTCAAGCTTGAAAAGACCTATACTAATACAGGTAGGTGTTTGTCCAACACCACCGTTAACCGGAAACAATAGTGAAGGTGTTAAGGACTGAATCATGTACTACTCAAGTATCACGCTATAAGACCACCAACGGTTGGGCGCCATGTCGCAGGGATTCCGTGCTCAGACAGAACTGCGCATAGAGGATTGGAACCTCAGTGAATTATGGTGTGCCAAAACTCACCTTAGTACCCAAAAATCCTCTACCAGACTAGCAATCAGTGTCTCATTGGTCATCATAAACTCCCAATCCTTAGACAAACCAGAACATGAACTTAGTACACCTCAGGTAACGTGGAACACATGAATACTCTTCGTTATACAATCATTTCAGTCCAGAACAAGGAGTAAAAGAGGACACGTGCATATTTGAAATGTTTATTCACTAATGCTGTGCTCTCAAGCGCAGTATCTTTTGCTAATACAAGCAAACATATTATAAGAAACAAAGTAATCAGCATAGTCACTAGTCCATAGAACACAAACGGTGCAAGCATAGTATTATGCTCAAATGAATAGGGTTTAACAAAACCTAATTCTCACCCTCCCTAGCTAGTATATTATATTATATCTAGGAAGGTCTCTTGTGGGTTTAAGCAGAGCGGCCCCATACCTCAAGATCCTAGTGGTAAGGGATCACATCATCAGCAACCAGCTCTCTGCATGCGGAGCACCATCAAGTGTGTGTTATGCTCTTGTGCAAAGCAATATAAAATGCGCCTAAAGCCAGAACTTGGCTGCAGCTGCATGTATGTTATGTCTAGGGACATGCGAACATCAGTGCTCATAACAACTACTGTGTTGAGATATCCTTGAAGGTTTCAGCACTCACTGTACAGACACAGCTTGCCAACCAAGGCTGATATCAGTGTAACAACATATTATTCTCGTATGAACCGAACACATTTTACTAGGCTCAAAGCTAAAGCAGCAGATGTATGTCATGTTCAAAAAGCAGCAGAAAGGAAAAATGGTGTTTAAACTCACAAAAAGCTCATGCTAACTTAACACAGTAATCAGGCTACATCTATCCACATATCACACTGGCCTATTCTGAAATTCCGTACCCCACACTGCCAGTGCCACTAACAGTGAGAAAAACTACAGGAAAGCTATGCTCCAGCACTGCTTCAATCAGTGTGCCAACCATTGCTCCGCGCACCTTCTTCCATCCCAAAACAGTCCAAACCCACAGGCCCCTGCCGCATCAGAAAAGTTTTGAACCTGCCAGATCGTCATATCCTCCACAAAGTCCAAAGACACTCTTTTGTAGTCTGTTAAAAAGGCCTACCAGTCCCTCAAATCTGCCATGACTCTCATCGAAATCCTGACCCTGTGGTGTGGTAGCACAACCCCAGACATGTCCATGCCGAGGCGTCGGCAAAATGTTATCCCCACTCTCGCCATCCGGCAAGCAAAGGTCAGGAAACCCATCAGTTGTTGAATCGTTCTCAGATCAATCTTCTTCTCCCCTACCACCCACTGCAGAAAAGCCTGTATGTCTGTCACTTTTTCACTAGGTAGCCTGGCCACCCACTGGACAGAGTCCAATTTGATACCCAGAAAAATCAGTCCACAGCTGGGCTCAGCTGTTTTTTCCACCACTAAGGTGTCCCAAAAGCACTGTGCCATTTCCTGGAAATGCTGTATCGCCCTTTCCCAACCTGCTGAATTTCCCACCCCTATGAACAAAAAGTCATCCAGGTGATGGGACACTTCTCGGTGACCACCACTCTTCGTGAAAACCCACTGTAAGAAAGTGCTAAACAGCTAGAAAAGTGCACAAGTAATCACACAGCCCATCGGTAGGACCTTGTCCACAAAGATGGCCCCTTCAAACTGCATCTCCAGCAGAGAAAAATCAGCAGGGTGTATAGGCAGTAACAAAGGGCCAATTTTACATCACATTTAGCCATTTCCGCTCCCTGCCCACATGACCTCACTTGGCAGATAGCGTCGTCCACTGAAGCATACAACACTTTTGAGTCCTCCTCCACAATGAAGTCATTGACTGACCTCCCTTCGGGAAAAGATAAATGATGGATCATCCTGTACTCCCCTGGTTTTTTCTCAGGTACCACCCTTAGAGGTGATATAATGAGATCCTCCACTGGGCAACTTTCAAATGGGCCCGCTAACCTTCCTTCTTCGACCTCCTTTCTCTGTTTTGCTGCTACTACTTCTGGCAACTCTCTGGCTGCCAAATTTTCTGCCCACTTTTGCTTTCTGGGACCTTGGTATTCTACCCAAAAACCTTCAAAAAAAACCATTGAATCCTCAACGCCGCTCCCTGTCAGGGTAAATCGACACACGGGCCCATGGCCTATATCCTAGTTGGGGTAGGAGCCATTTTGCCCAGACTATCCCCTACCCTTAGTCGCCCTCCATTGGTCGGCTGAGGTGGACAGTGTTAAGCACTGTGTGAGCGGGTGTCGACCCCCACACTTGGAGCACTCATGCTTAAACTTGCAAGGATGTCTTGAACAGAACCCCTTGTTGAAATTCCAATAGGCCCCCGTGATGCTTACCCCCTGCTTTGCTGTTAGACCTACACTTCCTGTGCTGAAATTAGCCCCTCCCACTCCTAACTGGGCAGGACACGCTGGAAAGGACTGATACATCAGTGGTAGCCCGTTAGCTGTATGGGAAGATGCCAATGACTTGGTGGACGACATCCATTGCATCCACAGTACTTGGTCTATCTCCCCCCATGGCTAGTCAGGGTTAATGCTGAATCTGGCCCTAAACTCCTCATCATAACTCAAACATGCAAACCCCCCGAAGCGCATCTGCACTTTTCAAATTATATCTACGTCTTTCAATAATTCTATTGCACTGTCCAGGTGTTTTTCTCATTGAATACTGCCATATATGAGGAAGGCTGAGGTCCAGTTCTCCATGTTGATGGGAACTCTGGGCTTCCTCGTCAGTTCCCACTCTTCTTCTTTTAATCCCTCTTTTGCCTGGATCTCCCTATAGAGCAGCTTAAATACATCAATGTATTCATGTTTCCATATCCTATTTCTCATTTTCTCATTTTCGTTTCTTGTATGAGCTCCACTGTTTGCAGATCTTAGCCTCTAAATCCAGTCCTGCCCATCTGGGGAGGATGGGTCGGGTCTTTTTTCCCGAATGTGTACATCCCCCACCCCCTGAGTTGCAATGGGGTAGCCAACTGAGGTCCCACCCTTTGTAAAAAAATTTAATATGGGCTAGGGTACCCCACTCTCCTCAGTATGCTGTCTTTTCCCAGGGAGAGGCCTCCATGTGTTGTCCATAGGGGCCTCCTCTCCCTGGGAAACCTCCTTATTGTGGCTCATGCTGATTCCAGCGTGCTTCTGGGCCAGTAAGTTATCACCCAGTCTTTCCTCTTGGGGCACACCCTCTCTGCAGAAAAAAGAATTGTTGAGCACAAATCCAACATTAGATTGTCAAAACATACTGCACCTCTAGTTAGACACTGCATAGAGGCTAACCATTCTGTAAGGGACCTCAGGTGGTCCATTTTGGAAAAAGTCCTACCCCAGATGGGAAAAGATGTACCGGCAACCGACAGAAAAAGAGAAGTGTTTTAGATTTTCACACTCAATGCCAAAGACAAAGGACTTGAAGAAATTCTACCATTTGGGAATGCTATCCTATGAAAACATCTTTTGTAACCTATCCCCCTATGTCCATAGTCTTTTTTTCCTTGTTCAATGACTCTCTGTCTTTGATCTGCTGATGTGTTGTCATCTTTGTGGTCTCCTTGTTGATTTCAGCCTATTGCAGTGCTCAGGGTTTCCCTGAGCCCTTTAGTCCTAGCTGACTCAGTGCTGTTGCAGCACTTCTGCTAAGTAATTCCTTCTCACCACTATTTTACATTTGTTGTAATTTTTACTTTCTGCTACATGATTCTATGGTTAGTTTTTCTATCTATTTAACTATGTCTGCATCCGTGTTGTTGTTCAGTGGTAGTTAGTGACTCTGGCTTAGTGTGCATTCTCTGGGCCAGTGCTGCCTGGCTCATTTACAGCCTGATTCATCAAGCTGATATGCGCTCGCAAAGGGCCAAATTCTGAGAATCTGGCCCTTTGCGAGTGCGATTTTTGCTTTTGGGATTCATCATCCCAAATGCAAAAATCGGTAATAGCGATTTCGCTATTTTGCGAGGAATTACATTTAAGGAATCTCTATTTGAGATTCCTTAAATGCAATTCATCATCCATTTAAAAATTGCGATTTCGCAATTTCGGCCCGCTATTTACCGCGAGGTCAAACCTCGTGGTAAATAGCGAAAACTCAGAAAAATGCTTTTAAAAGCAGTTTTCTAAGTTGCATGTTGAACACACACATGTCCTTCGGACATGTGTGTGCGCAACACCTGTTTCAATTTGCATTTAAGGGGTGGTACAGGGTGTCCTTCGGACACCCCTGGCACCCTTTAAATCGCTATCTTATTTGCGATTAGCTAATTGCTAATCGCAAATAAGGAATACTCCCTATTCATTCGGAATGAATCGGGAGTTATTCCTTATTTGCGATTAGCAATTTGCTAATCGCAAATAAGGATTGTGTAGGAATCGCAAATCTTTTTGCGATTCCTACATGAATCCCGTTTTGCGAGTCTGTAATAGCGATTCCTTATGAATCGCTATTATAGACTCGCAAAACGGGTCTATGATGAATCAGGCTGTTAGATTCTACTTGCGTTTTTGGTATGGTTTTAATTAAGTTTTTTATCTTCTTTGGTCGTGTGTTTCATTTATCACCTCACCGTTTTAACAGCGCGCACTTTTATTTAATTTCTCTCTATTCATTTTCTGACTATTGTAGACTAGAGGATTTCATTTTAAGAGGGCACCACCAGCTTTGACTTTCTGGTTGTCATGTCATCTATGTCGTTGAATGAGCGTTGAGAAGGGGATGAGTGTATAGTTCTCCAACCCGGTGCATGTCGGGTCAAATTCGCCGTACTGCCCCCTTTTTTACTTCCTGCTCCACTTTGCTCCTTTCTGCATGTTCGCGGTGACTCTGCCGTCATCCCGTTGTATCTCCTCATCAGCTGGAGGCACTGGACGGGAACTTGTATCTGCTGCTCCTGTTACCAATGTGGGCCCTCTATCTGCCGTCTGTTTGAAACATCGGGTCATGCCGAGCCCGGCACCCCGGCCAGTTTGTTTAAGTTCATTTGTGCTTCATAGCATGGTTTTGTGCAGTTAGCGCGCATTTAGTCTCCTGGAATAGGGGTGTGTCCCTCTTCATTTTCCAAAGGCTTTTTGTTTTTGATGTTGTTTATTTACTTGTTGAGGCCAGGAAGCACTCGTTCTTTAAGTCTTAATTCATCTGTCGGGCATAGCGTGAGAAACCCAGCTACAATGGACGTCCGAATAAAATACCCCGTTTGGCACTTTGTGTGGCGCTTCATGTTCTAAACTTGGTGCGTGTCAATTCGTGGCGATGTTTATATATATTTTTTAATCTATAGATCCCGCCACCACCATGTTTTTTAGAGAAGACGTTTCCTAAAACGCTGGGTTACTTCATCTTTGTACGCCTACTTTCGGGTGCATGGCCTTTTCGACACTGACTAGGGTCATGCCGTATGCTCTTAGGTGTACTATTCAGAGGCTAGGTGTAAAAGTCTGTTGATGGATCCATGTCTCTATGCCCCATCTCTTTTTCTTTATTCATGTTTTAGGTTTATCAATTTACAATTTGACTCAAATGAACTATTAGTCGTGCCTGAATTGGGTTTTATTCTATTGAGAACTTCCGGCCCTAATAAGAGATCTTTCACTCCATCGACTCTCCAGTGTTGTAAGTTTGGGTCCCGCCTTAGAGGACTTTGAGACTATACCCTCCCAGCATAGGGACCTGTTTGTCCCACAGAATTTGATAAGTGGTCGTCGCACCCTGTGTATTTCTCTACTAATTTCTGATATCTCCTGTAGAGACCCAATTGACCTTAGTCTCTTAATCATTGCTTCCGCAGATTTGGGCCAAGAGCCCACTCTTGAAGAGCCTTTATCCTTGTATGCTGATGTTTACTCGCCACCCTTGTGGTTATCTGTTCCAGAAATGTTTCTTTTGTCATCAAGTTGTGGTTTCCTATTTTTTGGTACACCTTTTTTCAGTGGTATCACAATGATGTAAATATGGTCACAAACACTTTATGGCTTCTTTCTTTCGGCACAGGTGTATTGGACACTGTGGTGTTTTGGTTTAGTCTTTGCTATTTAGCGTTTGGATTTGTTCATACAATCCTTGCCAATTTTTTCTTTGTGTGCAGCCCCCCTCTGTTCCTAAACCTATCGGTGTATCCAGTTGGCATGTTTCTGAGCCTTCCTTTGTGTTATGTTTGTGCTGGCACCAGATGTGCTGATCAATGGCACACTGCACTGTTTTACTGCATTATACAAAGTGAGTTGTACCTTTCGCATACTCCTAAGTCTTGTACCTGATTATTTTGCCCTGAGGAAGGTGATAACCACATTTGGGTCACACACCTAAACGCGCGTCAGATCTGGAGTTCTTCTTGTTAATCTGTTGCTTTGTTTCTTTCCATCGACCATCAATACATGGAGAAGAATTTAGATCTTTAAACATGTACTGTACCTCCATTTGATTTCTTGCTTCATGTGCTAATTTTGTCATTGATCATACTCATTCCATGTATGTTGACACTACAGAAGCTTTAATTGCTTCACATCATGTGGCGATTTGTTTATGTGTATATTTTGACATTCTGTAAATGTGGAAGCCTTATTTTGGAGGATGTTTGATTATGTGTAAGTATGTGTTTGCTTGTTGGAATGAATCGGTGTGTATGATGTAGGATGCGCTAGAATTTTTGTGGTGTTATCTTCAATATGTTTTTATATAAATTATAAAACTATCTTATTAAAATCAATTAGATAATTTTGGTACTCAATGGTTCTTTTACCATTCTTTGGAAGGCAGTTTTTTTTCATGTTAGTGGTATGGCATCAGTGAATATTAGCACATTGTGATTATGTACACAGGCAGATAAATGTTGTTCTGATTAGAGCACAACCTCTCTGGGCCTTAAACCAGCTCCAGTGCTCCGCTGGGCTGGTTCACGACTGTTCCGCCCCTCCATCTGATTAATTACGTGGACTGTCTCGTCCCGGCCCCAACCGTGCTGCTGGGCTGGGTCCAGATATGACGTGCCCAGCCCCTGTCTCACCTTTTCACTGCCAGGGGCGTCCTCTGTCATCTATGCGTGCAGGCACTGATGCCAGCCTCCCCGCTTTGGCTGTTGTTGTTTGGGCTGGCATAGCCCCTTTCCCCTTGCAGCTTTTTTCGACAGTGGTGGGTCCTCTTGACACACTGCCACTGTCAAGAGGACCGTGGGGATAGGAACATGCTGACCCACGCTTGGTCCAGTCCTCGTGGCTGCACCAGGTCCTCGTGGCCTGCCTGGTCCAGGAGTCTCAATGCGGCCCGCACTGCTTCGAAGTCAGGCTTCACCATGGTCACTCCATTTTGTCGGATAAGGTTTTTTTTATTCTTACACGCCTACTAACTGCAACGGGTGCCCCGCACGAGCAGACAAGCTGGCAAGACTCTTTTCCCTACCTACACTTACCACTACTAAATTTTCCCAAACCTCCACTAAATTTTCCCAACGCTCCCCGGTGGTGCCAGGTGCCAGGTGCAGGAAGAGGAAGAGCCCTCCTCCCCTGCACCTTTATATCCACCCTAATCTTTCCCATTGCCCAACCCCTTGACCCCCCTCCCCAGCTTGTCCTTCTGCCTATGCGCAAAGAACCCTGGGGGGGGGGGGAACTGGTCTGCAACCCTACTTCCCCCGGGCTGACATTGTCAAGTGGCTTGGTGTGAGGTCATCCAGCGCACCGTGACCAGAATGTGGGCTGGTTGAGATGTGCACACAAAGAGGCTCCAGCTAATTGCCTGGCATCAGCTATTGGGCAGGATTACGAACAAGGAAGCACCCTGAGAAAGCAGGTACTATGAGCTGCAGTAGAAGCACAAACACCCTCCTTTCATCAGCGTGAGGTCTGAACATCCAAAGCTAGACAGGGAGGAGCGTAGCCACAGATTTAAGGCCAAAGTCAGTTGATCAGTAGTGGGTACTTTTTGAATGAATCGCATGCCTAGTTATGTTATATGATAAACTGATTTAGTGAAAAACATAGGAGATTTATTTTCTTTTCTTCAGTGTTGTGTTTTGTTTTCTCTCCAGTTGACCTACTTTTAACCAACAAATGTTTTGTCTTTGATGGGAGATATCCATACGACTTCGTCAGGGCTGGTCTGTTATAAAAGTACGGTGGTCATTGATGCTGTGAAATGTAACACGGCCACAATGTCCAAATGTCCAAATGTTTGTGGCCACAGGACTGTATTCCCTCTATAAGTGTAAATAATAGAATAATAGAGAACCTAAAGTTGTGTTTTTTGAATATTTGGTGGCAGGAGTATAAGCTGCCTCTAATTCAGGGCTCGAACATTGAAGTAATCCATGAGGCTGCGTGTTTAACTCATTCTGTTTATAACATAACATAACTAAGTGTGCTTCATACGAAAAGTATCTGTTTACCAATCTTAGGATTGCACAAGGGGAGTAGGGTTTTTCTCCACCACCATCGAATGCACCGTAAGTAAGTACTGTATGAGCTGTCCACAAAAAGCACCACCACTGTCGTTATATGAGCAAAACAGGCATGCAGCACAGCAAAAGTACCGGGGGATGCTTGGCTAAAATTTATTAAGGCTTCAGGGCGAATAGGCAGACATGCCCCATCATAGATTGGGTTCACTAGGATGAGCAGGGTTCACTGAACACATGGTCACGGTACAGGAAGGTGTTGATACACATAAATAGTCCTTTCAAGCATACAGGAACAAGAAGAGGTCATAGTGGTACAAACAGGGTAGCAAAAGCAAATCTTACCAAGGGGGAAAGCACACAAGCTCACAGCTTATAAACTGCTGGAATTTCGAGAAGGGAGAATGCCAATGGTGGCTGTCTTGCAAATTCAAGCATGTGTGCAGGTACTGTGCCCAACCTGCCAATGAATGCAAGACAGCGACAGGGAGTACTGAGAAGAAGGTCCCTCCCAAAAAGTGATACAGAGTGAGGGGGAGAGAGAAAGGAGGGCATGGGGCTAGCACCCACCCCAATCAAACTCGAATACTTAATCCAACTTCTCATCCAGTTCCATAAGCATGATGACACACACCAATTAGCAGATGGCTTCAGGAACAGGTTTATCATAACCTACAAATGGCCTCAGCGGGAGGTTCTTTGATGGCAGAAAAGTGACCAAGGAGCTGGTGTGGGCCTCTTGACCAACCCATTCTAACAACCACCGCTAGGGATGGTCCCTAAGAAAGAACCAGGCCAGTTCAGGATAGTTCATCACTTATCCTATCCTGAAGGAAAGTCTGTAAATGACGGGCTAGATCAAGAACAAAGCTCTGTCTCCTATACCACACTCTACAAGGCTATAGGCTTGCTGAGGACGATGGGGAAGGGAGCCCTAATGGCAAAGGCTGACATGGGGTCAGTTTTTTACATGCTACCAGTATATCCTGACAGTCATCCTCTACTGGGCTTCCAACTAGGTGGAACCTTCCACTATGACAAATATCAGCCCATAAGTTGCGCTTTATCATGTGCATACTTTGAAACCTTTAGACTATTCCTGGAATGAGCACTGGAAAAGAGGTGCCAGGAATGGAGGAGACTGCACTACCTAGATGATTTTTTCTTCATGGGTGCACCAGACATGGAACAGTGCAAGTCCTTGTTAGAACAATTCAAAACCCTGACAGAGCAGCTCAATGTGCCACTTGTGCATGAGAAGACAGATTGCCCCAATACACGCTTGCCATTCCTAGGGATAGAGCTAGATTCCAAGAAAGGAGTAAGCAGACTCCTATTTCAGAAACAAGGAGACCTGAAGCAAGATATTGAGGGTCTACTGGTGAAGAAAAAGGTGTTCTGTGTGAGTTTTAGCAAATTGGCCCAGTGGACAGACAAACAGATGACTCCGCTACCAACCAAAGTATGGGATGCGGTGGAATGAACCCAATGCTACTCATTGGCAAATACCATTTGTAGAGCACTTCATACCCGCAAGGGCTCCAAGGGGCTAGGGGGGGTGCTGTTGCTACTGGTCGAACAGCCGGGTCTTGAGTTGCCTCCTGAAGGTTAGAAGGTCTTCGGTTTGTCGTATTATGAGGGGGCAGGTGTTCCAGGTTGTGGTGGCGCGGTGGGAGAAGGATCTGCCTCGGCTGTGGCTCTACGGATGCGTGGGATGGTGGCCAGGGAGAGGTCTACGGAGCAGAGTTTCCTGTTGGCTGCGTAGAAGGAGAGTCGACTGTTGAGGTCGGCGAGGCCGGTCTTGTGAAGTGCCTTGTGTGCGTGGATCAGGAGCTTGAAGGAGATTCTTTTGACGACTGGGAGCCAGTGCAGGTTCCTGAGTTGGGTGGTGATGTGGGTGTGGCACGGGACCTTGAGGATCAGGCGTGCAGAGGCCTTCTGCATTCTTTGAAGTCGGTTGATGAGCTTGGTCGGTGCGCCGGCGTAGAGGGTGTTTCCGGAGTTGAGCCTGCTGCTGACTAGGGCCTGGGTGACTGTTTTCCATATGTCAGTCGGGATCCATCTGTAGATCTTGCAGAGCATAAGGAGGGTGTTGAAGCAGGTGGAGGAGACAGCGTTGACTTGTTTGGTCATGGTGAGTTTCGAGTTGAGAATGACTCCCAGGTTGTGTGCGTGATTTGTGGGTGTGGGTGGTGTCCCCAGTGATGCGGGCCACCAGGAGTCATCCCATGGTGAGGGGTTGGGTCCAAGGATGAGGATCTCGTCTTGTCTGTGTTCAGCTTAAGGTGACAGTCCTCCATCCATTCAGCAATGGCCTTCATTCCCTGGTGGAGCTTGGATTTGGCGATAAGGGGGTCCTTGGTGAGGGAGATGGGACCACAGGAGCAGAGCACTGACTGGGTACAGCACACAGGCCCTGGTGGAGTTGCAGCGGGGGGAGCGACCTGCCTGGCGAGGTCAAGGATGTCGTTGGCATTGGAGCTGGGGTTGGAGAGTTCTTTAATGACGTTGAAGAGCTCCTTGCTGTTGTGTGCATTGTTGTCGAGGCGGTTTTTTGAAGGAGGTTCTCTTGGCGGGCCTGATGAGGAGGTGGTGGTTGCGGATGGCGTCTTTGTGGGCCGTGCGGCTGGCTGGTGACTTCTCGCTAAGCCATATGTTCTCCAGCCTCCAGCAGGTGCGCTTAGACGCTAGGATTTCCGGGGTGAACCAGTTGGCTCTCTTGCTGGTGTCCTTGAGGGTTTGTTTTTTCAGCGGGGCTAGGGTATTGGCGCAGTCGTCCATCCTTCGTCTGAGGGTGCGCGCACCATCGTCGGGGTTGGCGGGTTTGGTCGGAGGATTGAGTGCGAGGTTTGTCTGTAGTTGTGCTTCGGTGATTTTGCCCAAGCGGGGAAGGAGGATCTGTAGGGTGCGGTGATGTGTGATGGGTTTTCTGAAGGTGAAGTGGATGCAGTGGTGGTCGGTCTAGCTGGGTTCGGAGACGTGGCTGAAGGAGACGTGGGGGCTTGAGGAGAAGATGGCGTCTAGCGTGTGTCCGGCGATGTGGGTCGGCGTCATGACGAGCTGTTCCAGTCCAAGGTTGGCGAGGTTGTCTATCAGGGTGGAGGAGTTGCTGTCATTGTTGTTTTCCAGGTAGAAGGTCAGGTCTCCAAGGAGGATGCAGTCGGTGGAGGTCAGTGCGTGCATGCTGATGAAGTCGACGATGGAGTCGCAGAATTGTGCTCGGGGTCCAGGTGGTCTGTAGACGTGGGTGCCTCTTAGGGTGGTCTTGGGGTCTGTGTGTATCTGGAAGTGCATGTACTCGGCAGTGCTGAGAGTGTTGTCGGTATTTGTTGAGACCCTGATGATCTTCTTTTGGATGATAGCGATTCCACCTCCGACTCCGTTGGTGCGGTCTCTGCGGGCGATTTTGCATCCGTCGGGGATGGCTATGGTGATGTCTGGAGAGGAGGCTTCATTCATCCAGGTCTCGGTCAGGAAGGCGATGTCTGGTGATGCGGTGTCGAGTAGGTCCCAGAGCTCGACGGCATGTTTGCGTACAGAGCGGGTGTTGATCAAGATGCATCGGAGCTTGTTGTGTTACTTCATGGAGGGAGTCTCTGTGTTTTTGAAGCAGGAGAAACTGCAGTTCGGGCAGGTGAAGGTACTGTGGGTGCGCTTCGGGGTGGCCCTGCAGCAGGTGGGGGTTTGTTCCTGGGTTGAGAGCGATGAGAGTGCTGGCGAAGGCATTCGGATGCGGTCTCCGTGGTTGGTGAGGGGGCCAGGGGTTCCGGTGCTGGGCGCGGTCCAGGAGCGGACAGGCGCAGACGAGCTTGCCTTAGGCGCGCCTTCGGCGCGTCAGCGGCGCGGTCATGCAGCGGCTGCCATTATATGGGGAGGTGGGAGGAAGGAGCAGCTGGGAGGCGGGAGGTGGGTGGCAGGGGTGAGACAAATAGGCATGGGGGCGTGGAACCGCAGGGGCTGCAGCAGCGGGAACTGCGGGCGGGGAGGGGGTGGGGGCGCGAGGGACAGAAGGGAAAGAAAAGGAATGTGGGCACCCAAAAGGAAGATGGACTCACAGGAGCAGAGCACTGACTGGGCATAGTGGAACTGAGCGGAACTGAGCATAGGGGCACACAGGCGCTGGTGGAGCTGCAGCGGGGGGAGCGACCTACCTGGTGAGGTCAAGGGTCACTCTCCTCACCGCGCAGCGGCCGCCGTTATATGGGGAGTTGGGAGGGAGGAGCAGCTGGGAGGCGGGATGTGGGTGGCAGGGGTGAGACAAAAGGGCGCGGGGGCAGGCCACAGCGACAGCTGCGGCGGAACCTGTGGGCGGGGAGGGAGCAGGGGCACGAGGGACAGAAAAGGAAGGTGGGCACCTAAAAGGAAGATGGGCCCACAGGAGCGAAGCACTGACTGGGCACAGCACACAGGCGCTGGTGGAGCTGCAGCGGCGGGGAGCGACCTGCCTGGCGAGGTCACAGGTCGCTCTATATGTATATCTGAAAGGAAGATCCACCTGTTCAAGGCTGCTTTTACCCTAGTGTTTTTCAGGGCATACAGAACCAGTGAGCTGGCAGCTCCATCCATGGCCAATCCAGTTACAGCCTTTCCCCAGGTGGAAACCTGGTGCGGTTGGGTTTCTCACCAGCATGATCTGAGTCACACTCCTTTCTTATAGGGGCAGATACGACTGCGGCAGAATATGGCAAGTTAGAGGATGGGATCAAGTCCACTGGGGTGGAGAAATCGAGAGTCTTTATGGCCTACATTGGGCCGGCATTGACCTAATGAGAAACTGATCTCTTGCCACAGGGAATTGAGCTGGAAAATGAACGGTGCGCATAGTAGGACATTCATACATCACAAGGGAAGAGTAGGGAAGCACACGGAGGCTGTATGGGGGCATATGGCTAGGAACACCAACGTGGCATGGCTGGGCAAATCAGGCATTATGTGGAGCATGTTCCTCCCAGTGGTATGGGGCATGCATCAGGCACATGGTAACCCCAACATCAGAGTGATTCACCTGGGGCAATGACCTCCTGACTCTGGTAAGAAAATCCCTGTTAGCAGCCATTCAGGCTGACCTGACCACCACCTTGTGACTAATGTCATGCCAAAATAGTATTGTCAGAGGTGATATTATGATATAAATGGAGAGGTGCCCTGAACCATGGGAGGGTAGAAAAATCAACAAGAAAGCTGAACATTGCAATAAGCAAGTTCTGTATAATCTTGGGATGGGAATTTGCCAGGCATGGTCTCATCAATGTATGGATGCCAGACTATTATGCGGAAGATAAGGTACACCTCCCCAACATGGACATCAACATGTTCCTACTGAACATTGTGGGGGTGCTAGAGCTACTGGGCTTCTGATAAGTGGTGGGGGTAGCTGTTGGAGAATGGGAAACCCCGCTTGCATGGTGGGAGAGACACAGGATTTAAAATACATATCAGCACACAAGGACATAAAAGAACAATTGTTCGAACGAGATCCCTGGGATGCCTCATGGCAGGGACACTCAAGGGCAAACAAAGGGATAAGAAATAGTCAGGACAGGGCGGACACAGCATTTGTAACCCAGATATGGCCACAGGGCCACGAACAGCAGACATCCAGAAGCAAGGGGAACTTCGAAGTTGCGACCCACGGAACCATGCTAACTGCAGAATACACTGTCACAGCAGCTGATTAAAGTGATTGACGACAACCATTAAAAGGGATGTTATGACTGTGATAAAGGTGCATGGCAAGTTCCTTCCTGCACAAAAACAATCCCACGTAAAACATGGACACTCTTGTACCCAGGAAGCAAGGGTGCCTGTGTTGGCCCATGGCAGACATTTGTGCTCCAGAACAGGGGAAAGGACAGGAATGCGCCATATTGGATTACTATGGCACATTCCTGTCCTTTCCCTGGGATGCAGTGCAATGTAGCAAGGTAACCTGCTTTGCTGCCCTACGCCACAATTATCATAAATATGGTCCATGGTCTATACGTGTTTTGCAAGGTAAGGAAAACTGCATGGATTTGAGCCTGCTGCAAGAAATGGCTGTTTTGAAATCAGGGAAAACAGCAATAAAAAACAAGACCAAGCAGACTTTAAAACTGGCCTACAGCCACATAATGGGCCACACACTGCCCTGTCAGATCAGCCCCTAGGGCATAGCCTGATATCCCCATAGGGCAGTTGATGCTGCCTGTGTTTATATGCACACCTCGTGAAGACCAGAATGTGTTACAAAAAACAACATGGACGCCCACATCACTAAGATGGCAGAACAATGGCAGAGATGTTCTATAAAAATGTCAGTAACATCACAGACTATAAAAACAAGCATTTACAATGCAATGGTTTCACCTTTGGAAAAGTTAGAGCTATTGTCATTGTAAATGACAAATTTTGTATTTATGTGTTGGTTTTGAAAACAGATAAATAAATGGCATTGTCATTTACATTGCTATTCTCTCGCAAATGTGAGACCTATTGTACCCTACGGACGAGCTCAGCAGACAGCAATTACTACCACACACCCAGAGCCACACACACACACACACACCTAGAGCCAGCCACACACACCCAGAGCCACACACACACACCCAGAGCCACACACACAAACACACACACACACACACCACCCCCCCCAGGTAGTTTCTGATACACTGGTTGTTCTGTTAAACATCTTAAGCCATCCTTTTTGGCCATTTACTACACATTTTATAGTTCGTCTTCTTTTAAATGCCATACTAGTAGACTACCAGCTCCCTAATGACATACTGACAACTGTGTCACAATGAATCTGAATTCTTCAAACAGACAGACAGTAAAGATACAAGTAAGTACTGAGTCACAAAGATTTTGCTGTGACTAGCTATTGTGGTACATCTAGCTTACTTCTGAATTTCAGGAGTACGTCCTGAGTATACCAGGGTTGCTCTTGGCATTCAAAAGTCAGCAATAAGTACTACAAGAGTAAATCATATATACTCGTAGCCTTCATATGGACTTGGCGGGTGGAGTTGGGATTGCCCCTATCACACTACATACGCACCTCTAATACCAGAACATGTTATTTCACTGTACTAGAGTTGTGCTGCTTCTGTGACTCCCCTTCGTCTCATCACCTTCCAAATAATCCACTGAGGAACTGTCATTAGGGGCCCCATCAGATGCACAAGTTTGGGATCTGGATGCCTATTATATCAAAGTATAACTATATATGGGCATTTGCTGTTCAATTACTTTCTGGGTCCAAGTCATAAAGCTTATACTCATTTTCTTAGTGTGTTTTTTTTGCACTCCCAGGGGTTTTGTGATACAAGAGGCCCAAGTTGAGAGTCACATTTAGAGTAAAAAATTAAAACTGTATGCAATTTTTAGAATGAAAACAAAAATGACAAGGTGCCGATGGCGAGGAGTTAACAAAGTGGAAAAATTCGCAGGGAGTTTTCAAAATATGTAAAAGGTTAACAGACTCGTAAACTCCCATTTTATAATTCAAGGCATATAAAAAAAATAGAAATGCGTCTGGGAAAAATGTTCCTCGCAGCCAAATTCCATTAGATATCTTTTCAATGCAGCATTTGATCTCAATAAGCTGTCACCAAAAAGGCAGATTATTAAATAAAAATAGGAAGGGAGGAAGATAACTTCAGAGTTTCCATCTCACTAAAACAGTCTGAACGGTCTGTGAATCACTCCTTTTAGCTTTACAAGGACAGTGTAGACACATTAAGTGAATGTCTTACGTGACACAGTCACTCTTTGAGATCCCGGTCGTTTACAGGGCCGTTTCTACCATTAGGCAGGCCTAGGCGGCTGCCTAGGGTGGCAAAAGGGGGAGGGCTGCAAAAACGTGAGTTTGGCATCCCCTTAGTGGAATCACACACCTGACCTGGAACAATGAGCTCCCTGTGCTCGTCGCCCACACATGTAGTGGTGAAGAGCATGCCCTTAATAAACTTTTGCCTTACATTGTTTAGCCCGCTTGCAACTTTTCCGGAGGCCTGCCTCTTTTGGGCGTTTTTTTCAGAGGTGGTGGTGCCTGCCTTTCTAGCCGGACTTGGCAGGTGATAGAGCGCAAACTGAACAAAAATGCACGAGTGCACCATAAACACATGTTAGTCGCACAATTATAATAGAAGTGCCTGTAAGTGTCGAAGATATATTCACCTATGTTTAGATGTGTGTAGTTAACATAGAAAATACATATAGAAGTGGGACTGATGCAGAAATGTGTGGAAAATGTATTCTTATTAGACGTGAATAATCATGATCCATGTTATGTAGCTGCTACTGGAGGAATGTCATGCTGCAAGGCATCGAAGGGAGTAGGCCTCATGGCCAGGGCAGAAGGGTTTAGAAATGAACACTCATACATAAACATGGATTGCACTAATGTTATAGTGATTTTGTTTACTCGTTAGATTTATATTCCATAGAAGTGTTTTCTTATTATCCAAGAATAAGATGCTAACATGTTATTTTAGTTTAACCTCGGAGAAAAGAGTTGTAGGCCTGAAAGGAGAAAAAGGGTTTTCTTATTTGCACGTGCTGATACATGTCGAGTTGTATTGAGAAATAAGTTGCAAAACTTCTGTTAGAAGCCTATGAGAATTGGGATTCAAGCTGCGGATGTCTGTCTGCAGGTGCGAGGGGGTTTCGATTAAAAGTTTAATGAATAGAGCTCTGTTCGAGTAAACTGGTACAGACATGGAGGAGGATTCAGGAATGTTTAGGGGGTATCAGCGGGCCGGAGAAGAGCCTGAGAAGCAAGGTCAACGCTAAACACGAGGCCCAGAGGAAGATCATCATGGAAAAAGCCAGAATCGACACCACGTGAGGGGCGTCTCGTGAGGGGCGTTTCGACTGTAACTGTGTTTTGTATTAGGGTCAGCACCCCTGGGTGGAGTTAGAGCAGATGCCTGAGGACCCTTCAGAGAGCGGATGGGTAGGCAGAGAGGGGTCATGACTGGAGATCATAGGTTTTCACCTAAGACTAAGAGTGGGTGATCTTCTTAAGAAGACATTCACAGCTGACACCTTTGATAGGTTGGGATCTGGTTAAGTAGGGATACCATCTAGTACAGGGAAGGGACAGCCTAACCTGATTCTTTCCTTCCTTTGTAAATGTCGGATAGATCGCAATTCGTGTCTATGCTTGCATCTCTGCTGATTCTGGAGCTAGTCCTAGTAGTGTTCTTTGCTCGCTTAAGAAATTTCAGAGAACACATGTTTGTATTAGTGCCTCTATATCTTTTGAATCTCATTTTGAGATGCCTGTATTTGCAGTTATCAATGACTCTGTAATAAACCTTTAAAACTTAGAAGTAGTCTGTGGTTTTTCAGAGTCGAGCCCATTATTGATTAAACTAACCTGGTATTGATGCACTTTCTTTCCTCAATGACAGGCAATAAAGATTCAGTCGACCAGAACGGGGTTTAGATCTAGAGTGATAAGATAGAGATCAAAAATCCCGCCCTCCCAGTTGGTAGCAGAGGATGGTTGCCTTCTTGAGGAAGGTGATCTAGGCCAGGTTAGATTACCCCAAGGCCCCTAGTGATCGATGATCGGAAGAACCGCCCGCCGAAGAGGGTGCTGACGGCGCGAGAAAGAAAAGCAGCAGTAACGGTCGAAAGTGAGTATAAAGGGTCATGCGTGTTAGATTGCGGTGTTTTTGTGTTGCTTCCATGTTGTAATGTTTGGCGGAGTTGAATGCCTGTAGAGTGACTGTGGAACAGGTTGTGAGCGCGCGCAACCGGTGCAAATCTTGAGTTCAGAAGAGAGCTTAAGTGGTTCGGGTGTATCGGACATCCAAAGTAATTGTCAACCAAGTGTGAAGGGGGTCATGAGGTACCATTGATCGCCCGCAGGACCGTGATAGGGGGAACGTAAGAGTGAGCGTGTGAGTAACGGACGCTGGTCGGAAGTTACTGTGTGTAAGTAACCTATCAGAGAGACGATTGCCTGGAAAGGCATTTCGCCAGTTGTGGTGACAATTACAGATAGACTGTGGACGTACAGTCAAGAAAAGTGATCGCTTGGCCGGAAGTAGTCATTTTTCGGTGGATGAATGGGACGCATGCGTGACCGGGAGACGAGCTAAGAAAGGAGGGGAACTGCTGCAGAAGGGAGACGAGTGACGTCAGCAAGTGCCGCGCTGGGATTGGCCGGCAAGGGTGAGACTGCGCCGTGAGACGAGTGACATCAGCAAGTGCCGCGCTGGGATTGGCCGGTACAGGTGAGACCGCGCTGTGATAGGCCAGCTAGCAAAGCCGCGCTAGGATTGGCGGATTGTCACCAGGAAGTAAACAGAATAGCGATGCAGGACATTGTGCGTTTAATCATGAAATGTTTTAAATGGATAAGAGCGGCGTTTAAGAGAGAGAGGCGGAGATCTTATGATGGGGAAGAAGCCCCGCCGGAGGGTACGCCGGCAGATTATATGGCAACGAATGTTGGGTTGCATACTATATTGTGGATTTCAAATTGGAGCAAGATTACAGAAGGGAATGAGGAACTGACGTTTCCAAAGTACGGGACGTTTAAGTTAGAGGTATTGCATAGATTAAAAACAGTTATGACCGCAATGAGACCTCTGCCTAGACCGACCCAGTTTGAAGCCCTCAATGCATGGATTAGGGCGGCGCACGATAGAAACCAGAACAGGCGCCAAGAAAGGGTGAAAAGATCGGTAAGAGCAGTGCAGGACGCCAAATGGGATGCGGATGCTAAAAGATGGAGAGTGCATAACCTTGCAGTAAACAAACTGTACCCAGTGATAGAGGTGGCGGGAAACAAGAGCCCATTCGAGGAAGATGATGAGAGCGAGACAGAGGACAGCGTGATAAATAGGTTGCTAACAGATAGGCCACCCCCGTACAACAGAGAGACAGAAAATGCCGAGCCCAGCAGGGAAGGAGGGGCTGACATAGGGGAGTATAGACCGCTTCCTAGCACGGATTGGGATCCCACTGCAAGTAAAGTATTGCCTCAACCTGGTCCGGTGCAGAGGGTAGTCGGAAGGTTTGTGGTACAAAAGGCGCCAGAAACGGAGCGTGCCACATCCTATGCACTGCCAGACGCCCTGCAAGTACCTGTTACTATAGGTCCTATAGTATCGATATATGACCCAGAGAGAGCCAGCGGGGAGGAACAGGTACGAGTGGACAGGGAGAGAGCAGAAATGGTGAGGAGGGACGACACAATCAATTCCCCAAGACAGCTGCCAGGACCAAGGGATTGGAGCACCCCAGTGCACACAGCAGTAGATCCCACAAGAGATCAGGGGGGCCCGAGGTGGCCGATGGATCTGAGGGGATCAGGGCCGAAATCCTTCCAGGAGTTAAGAGAGTACCTGAAGGAATGGGATGCGACAGTAGAGGCTCACAAGAGCCTGATCGCAGCGGAAGCTGCAAGGGAAAGCCAAGATAGCAGGATCCGGACTCACTGCGGGGCTGGCGAAAGCAGTCCGGAGTGGGACGGGAGGAGTCAGGAAAATAGAGAAGATACTTGTCGCACCAGAAATGGAGGTAGACCAGTATTGGAGAACAGGAGCCCGGAGTGTGGGGGGGTGTCCCGCCCCATTCACAGTGAAGGGGATAGGAGAACGCAGGAGTACAGGGACAGCTTTAAGTGTACACCCCATACGTCTGGCAATAGCGGACAAAATGAGAGTTGCGAGAGGTCTCGCCATGACCCCTGTGATCACGGACATGGACGGAATCCAGAGGATATGGGGAGCCGAGAAGGAGCTTACCAGATATTGAGCGACACTAGACAAAGAGGAAATGGCGACAGGCCGGAGAACAGCAGAGAGTCCTATCATGGGGCCAAGGAGAACAGGCAGGAGGGACAAAATGAAAGTGGGGGAAACAGGGCAGTGTTTCACCACCCTCCAAGGGAAGATGGCCGAGCATGGGACTTAGAAAGATGGGAACAAGTGAGGACTCTCCTTAACGCCCCTGAGCCTAGACGTAGGACTCGGAGCTGGGATGGGAGAGATAGCAATGAACACCCTAGGAAAGACATACTGCGAGCCGAGATAAAAGCAAAGAGACTTGATGTTGCCAGTTTAAGAGCAGATCTGGACGACATGGTAGATGGTACTTTGCCTTTGGAGAGAATGGAAATGTATGAACAGGATGAAATACTTTTCATGGCAAAGGACGTCACTAGGAAAGCGAGAGCAGCACATGAGAAATTAGTCGGACTGGCCGAAAATACATGGTAGACTTGTCAAGGACCAAAGCATTACAGGGTAACCACAGGCTACATTATTCAGATCAGGACCTAGATGAGAGAAGAACAATTGGATTAAAAACACACATAAGGGAACTGATCACTGGAATAAGGACATGGAGAGCACTGGATAAATGGGAAGAAAGATGGTCCAAGAAAGGGACCGTCAGGAGGAGCATGCTTGGGATGTCCCCAGAGGGAGGGCTGCAGAAGATAGAGGCATACCCTTTGCGCGAGGTTGCAAACGGGAGCTACGTGCATGTGCCCTGGAGTAGGGGGGACTTAGCTGCCTTTACCAACTCTTTTCCTAAGTTAAGGGAGAATCCAGTGGAGTGGTATAAGCAGGTAGAGAGGTTCGTAAAAATCTCCAAAGTACTCTAGATTGACCTGAACACTCTGTTTGACATTGTAGTACCAGGGGACTTGTGGTCAGCATGTAAAGTCAGTGCTGAATGGCCCACATCAGAACCAGAGAGAGATGCACAGACTAATGGGCCGTCTGAGACAGTAATGGCAAAATATGAGAGAGTGATGACTTGGCTGAAGGATAAGGTGCCAATGCAGGACATAGATTGGGTCAAAATAGATCGAACTAGGCAGGAACCCAAGGAGACAGTCCATGAATATTATGAAAGGTTGTTGAAGGCGTTTAAACAATATAGCGGGTTGGACGTAATGGATCCTAAAGACATAGGGCAGTTTGTGTCTAAATTCGTTTTGGGCTTAAGACCGGATATTTGTTTAATGATTCAGCAACACTTGATTTGTTGGCAAAATAAACCCTTGGACGAAATTCTGAGATATGCTAGGTACTGCAGCGATGAGATAGATTCAAAAGCCAAGAAGCTAAAAGAAAAATTGATGGTGGTACAGATGCAGTCAGCTGGTAAGGGTGGACAACAACAACAGAGTACAGGGACTGGGGGCAGGAGACAGAATAACCAGAACAAAGGTAACGAGGAGAACTCCAACTTCAGACCTAGGGTAGACATTGCGACATTGAAAAAGACGACCCGGTGCCACCAATGTAACGAGGTGGGACATTGGAAACGCGAGTGCCCCTACAACGTTGAGATTGGAGAACTAGAGATAGAGGAGGAAGGGGTTCAAAACACTCCAGGAAACGGGGCAACAGCATACCAAGGGAAGGTGGTCAAAGGGGGGACCCCAGCACCACGAGCCCAGTTCCCTCAGCCACCCCGAATAGCGACAGGGGGAAAGACCTATAGACAGATGCCTCTTTTCGTAGGAGGAGAAGAGTGTTACTACGTTGATCCCCTAACAGGACAGAGAGTGGAGAGAGAAGACTGTACCCTCGGGCCGTCTTAGAAGTAGATCAAAGGGGACGATACGTTGAGGCCGAAGTGGCAGGGTGCCCCACGACTTTCTTAGTAGACACAGGGGCCACTCGATCCACGATAAGATCAGCCGTAGTTCCAGGCCTGCCAATGTCCGGAGAGACGATTCAAGTGGTGGGGGTCGCAAACAGGAGAATGACAAGCCCATTGACAGAACCAGTGCTAGTGAAGATAGGGAAATACAGCGATGAACATCAGTTTGTGGTTTGTGATTCTAGTCCTGTATGTCTATTGGGAAGAGATTTATTGTGCAAGTTAAATTGTACAATATACTGCACGCCGCAGGGAGTGGAGGTACTGACTAATGATGATGACGCTGACTTTAAGGTCGCAAACTCAAGAACGTGCGTGGAGCTGTATCCCACTTTGACAGTGGATGAGCTCCCCTGGGATCTAAGGGAGACCGTGGTACCAGAAGTATGGGATTTCACTGGGGAAGAGATTAGACTAGTCAAGGGAGTAGACCCAGTGAAAATCATAGTGAAACCGAATGCCGAGTTTCCGAGAACACCCCAATACAAATTGACCCCAGAAACGATTGCAGGTATAAAACCCGTGATCGAGTCCATGATTAAGCAGGGAATACTGAAGGAAATCGTGGGTAGTCCATGTAACTCCCCGATTATGGGTTTGCAATAACCAAGTGGGAAATTCAGGATAGTGCAGGACCTCCGAAAAATCAACAACATAGTTGTTTCATGTTGTCCAGTGGTACCGAATCCATCAGTGATATTGTTTCAGATACCGTTCCAAGCTGAATGGTTCACAGTGATAGACCTTTGTCAGGCTTTCTTTTCAATCCCTTTGGACGAGGATAGCCATTTCCTTTTCGCTTTTAAGCTGGAAGGTCGCGTATTAACATGGTGTTGTATCCCACAGGGGTATACAGAGAGCCCATCGATCTTTAACCAGCTTTTGAAGAAGAATCTTGAAAGTCTAGTGCTGCCCCAGAATTCGGTTCTGGTCCAGTACATAGACGACCTACTTGTCGCGTCAGACACTGAAGAAGCTTGCAGGGAGGACTCCATTGCATTGCTAAATCACCTAGCTGTAAACGGGCACAAGGTGTCTCCGAGCAAATTACAGTACTGCCTGACGGAAGTGCAGTATTTGGGGCACAGGATTGAAAAAGGAAAGCGGAAGGTGTCACCAGACAGAATAGAGGCGATCATGAAAATGAACGCACCTAAAACACAGAGAGAGGTCAGGATGTTCCTAGGGATGGTGGGTTATTGCCGACAGTGGATAGCGAACTTTTCACTGAAAGCAAAACCCTTGCAAAAACTGACGCACAAGGAGGTGAGTGATCCGGTACCATGGGACAAAGATTGTTTTATGGCGTTCCTGCAGCTGAGAGAGGACCTGTGTCGTGCTCCTGCTCTGGGAATGCGAGATTATGACAAACCATTCTTGCTTTACTGTTGCGAAAGAGAGGGTTGTGCCTTGTCAGTCCTGGTCCAAATCCATGGGAATGCCCGTAGACCAGTTGCCTACTTTTCGGCTACCTTAGACCCAGTAGCCGCAGCGTTGCCCGGATGTCTCAAATCCGTTGCTGTAACGGGTGTCAGCATTGAGCGGTGTGAGAATATAGTTATGGGACATCAGTTAGAGGTGTATGTGCCACATTCTGTTGAACTGTTGATGACCAGGACCAAAACACAGCATCTGACCAATAGCAGGCTCACGCGCTATGAGCAAGTCATTCTTGCTGCAGAGAACGTGACCCTCAAGAGATGCTCTGTTTTGAACCCTGCTACATTGATACCACTCCCAAATGACATTGATGATGATGAATGTACAGACCACGATTGCCTTGATGTGACTGAACTATGCACCAAACCGAGACCCGACATCGTGGATGAGCCACTGACTGACCCTGATGAAGTTTTCTTTGTCGATGGCTCATGTGTAAGAGACGATGTTGGGCAGTTGAGAGCAGCCTATGCTGTTTGTACAATTACTGGAGTAGTGGAAGCCGCATGCCTGGAAGGAGTACACTCCGCTCAGGTAGCTGAAATTATTGCATTGACGCGTGCCTGCCTGGCAAGCAACCAAATTCGAGTCACCATATACACCGATAGCCAATACGGTTTCGGGGTAGTTCATGATTATGGGCAATTATGGTCTCAAAGGGGTTACATGACCTCGTCAGGTTCCCCCATCCGAAATGGAGAATTTGTACGCCTATTGTTGGAAGCCTTGCAATGTCCGGCAGCTATTGCCGTTGTGAAATGTACCGCGCACACAAGAAATCAAGACTTTGTGTCACAGGGCAACAGGTACGCGGACGAGGTGGCACGATACTGTGCCGAGCAGGGATACTCTTTCACGGAGGTGGAAGTGGGTGGAATTAGTGTAAGGACTGAATTAGCTATGATATTGGAGACTGTAGATACTTGGGACGAGTTAAAATGTGTACAAGAGAGAAAAGAACATGGGAAACTGCGGGATGTGTGATAGGCGACACCGACTTTTGGGTTTCATCCGATGGAAGGGCAGTGTTGCCAAACGAGTTGGTGAGCCCAATGGCGAGACAAATACATGGTCCAGTACACCTAGGGAGAGACGCTATGCTGAGAGTATTCAGACAAACCTGGTACAATCCTAAGTTCAGAGTAGCAGCCGAAGCAGTGTGCCAGCGTTGTGTGACCTGTCAGCAGCTGAACATAGGGAAAAGAACACCAGTTGCATTGAGTCACATAGGGAGGTCTGAAGGTCCATTCAATCGAATGCAAATTGATTTCATTGAAATGCCAAAGTGCAACCGCCTTCAATACGTGCTGGTGGTTGTTTGCATATTTTCCAGATGGGTCGAGGCATACCCTACACGCAGGTGTGATACCCTCACAGTAGCCAAGTTATTGCTTAGGGAGCTCATTCCGCGCTTCGGGGTACCGGCCTCTTTGGAATCAGATAGGGGAACACATTTCAACAGCGAGCTTGTGAAGATGATTTGTGCAGCCCTGAACATAGACCAGAAATTGCATTGTAGCTATCGACCAGAAGCTTCGGGAATTGTGGAGCAGATAAACTGCACCATCAAATCCCGAATTGCCAAAATGTGTTCATCGACGTCTCTGAGTTGGCCCGATGCCTTGCCACTAGTTCTCATGAGCATCCGTAGTACCCCAGACAGAAGAACGGGACTATCGCCACATGAGGTGTTAATGGGGAGGGCAATGAGATTGCCATCAGTACCGACTACAGCTTTGTTGAATATCACAGATGATATGATCCTGGACTATTGTAAGGGTCTGTCTGACGCCATTCATTCTGTGTCCCTTCAGGTGCAGGCTGCAGAGGTCCCGTCGTGCCAGGACTTGTGTCATGACCTGTGCCCTGGAGATTGGGTACTGATTAAAAAGCACGTCAGAAGAAGCTGCCTAGATGTCCGCTGGCGTGGGCCCTACCAGATCATCCTAATATCGAACACTGCTGTGAAAGTGGGAGGTCTGCCCAACTGGATCCACGTGTCACATACGCGGAGAGTTCCAGCACCTCTGGAAGAAACAGCTCCTCTCTCGGATGTAAGTCCAGCTGCGGACAGAGAAGCCACAGAGGGGGCCAGCCAAGCTGTAGAGGTGCAAGAAGAAGCTGGGAGTGTGTCTGACCAAGCTGAGGACGGTCAGTACAATAGTGAAACCGACGACGCCACAGAAGGAGGAAGTAGCTGGGAGTACGAATCAGACGCGGGCCAAGCTGAAAGTGAGCCCGAGCGAAGCAGAAGGACAAGGAGCGGAGGGGCAAGGCGTAGAGAGGCTAGTTGGCCCCAGAGGAGAAGGTCAAGCCTGAGGTCAACTCCAGAGAGGACTCTTGCTCCAATATCCGAAGACTCAGATCCGGACGAAGGTGCTCTGGACGCTGAAGCAGCAGGTCGAAGAAGGTCAAGGCGAGTACGTGTGCCTAGCAGAAGATACGCCACTCCTGAGTGGACATATCTGGCGACAGATGTCTTGGGAACAAACGACAGGGAGAATAAGGGCGGTGCTAGTGGCCAACGTTGAACCCATCATCACAGTAGAAGTACAGCTGTTGGTGCCTGGAGTCGAAACAGAAGGGTCACTAACGTTCAAAGTCCCCAACCCTCCCTACCTGAGCAAGTTAAAGCACATGTTCTTCACCGAATTGCAATTCCCCGACTTTGGAACAACGATAACAAGTCATGAAGAACACATTCTTCGTTTGGAGCTATTGAACTATGCTATCCAAGCCGCTGGTCCCAGCCTCATTGTAGATGCTTAAAGACTTTGTAAATAAACAAGAAGTAAGAAGATAACCTAGCGCCCAGGAATGCGGAGAAAACTTAGGGGTTTCCTTTAAGTGGACGGAGAAGGGCTAGGGTTGTCTGAGAGAAAGTTCGAAAAGACTTTTGCAAAAGGAGATAGCCAGCTTCCGATTGTGTGGTTCTAAAGACTGAAGAAGAAATAAGAAAGACTGTAAAGGAACTCATGAGAAGGAACTTTGTGTTGAAAAAGAGAAAAGAACCATACCGTCTGAGGAACATGGAAGCCGGTAGTCCGAACCGCAGAGCCAAATGTATAATAGGCACACTTATAGTAGGAGTGATACTTCTTATAGCTTTAGTAGTTACTGTATCATATGTAGTGGGACACGAGAGTGAGGCAGGAGTACCAGACACAAAATCTGTAGTGACACCAAAACCCACTGCTGCTGGTAGGAAAGGCGAAACCGAACAGGAGAAAGCGTTATTAGCAGCAGAAGCCCGTAGGTTACACATGGATGAGTCCCTAGGCGACTATAGGTCAAATGCTTATGCTAAATTATTATACGAATATGTAGATGCCATGGAAGTCAAAGACTGTTATGTCTGTATGCAGCTGCCTGCGTCTGTAGATGAAGGCATTGGATATCATCATCTCCCATTGATTTATGGCATTACATGTAGCTTATTGCTTAGCATATTTTATGGTAGAGATAGTTTTGAGTATTATTTTTCTAATTATGATTCAGTGTTACCTGAGGTCCCCAATTATAAGCAAATGAATAAGTGGGACTATTATAAGAGTGAAGACAGATTGGCCAAGTTCTTCATTCCTTGGGATACTCTAGATACTTCACATGCCCGCAGAAATAATCTGACTTGCAAAGTGTCAGAAGTCGAGAAGAAGTTTATAGGGCAAGTGGATGATCGTTACAGAAGGCAAAAGATTCTGAAAAAATCAGGACAGTGGAAGACAGATTGGACCGAGGAGGAGAAGGACCATAAAAGAAAGGGTAGTAGTGGTCCTATAGCTTTGGATAGGACACAGAGAGGGAAGTTATGCCTTCACAGGAGCAAAACGTACTACGAAAATGTATTTGTAGGGGAGGTCAGTTGTGAACATGCTTTTAGATTAGAGTATTACACAAAAGACTTTTTGAAGGGAATGCAAGTGATTCCAAATGTATATTTTGTATGTGGAAGAAATGCCTACGTGAGACTACCTGATAACTGGTACGGATCATGTTATTTGGCAATTGTCTTACCCAAAATATACCATGCCCAAGACTTAGAGATCATAGAGGGCAAGGCCTCAACAAGAGGAAGAAGAGACGTAGGGGATGCAGAACTAGTTGGAGATGTATTTGGTGCTGCATTTCCTATTTTAGGACTGATCCTCAATGATGTCAAGATCAGAAGACTGGCCACAGTCGTAGACAGGTTGTCTGCCAGTACTGCTACATCCTTAATGCTGGTGGAAGGAGAGATGCAATCGATAAGGGCCATGGTGCTTCAGAACCGTCTTGCGTTAGACGTTCTGCTAGCAAAAGAGGGCGGAGTCTGTAAGGCTTTGAAGGTCCAGGAATGTTGCACTTACATTTCAGACAATTCAAAGCCTCTGGAGAAAGTTATCATGAACATAACTAACATTCACAAAGAGATCGAAGACCTGACTAAAGTAAATGTTTGGGAAAAAGTGGGTCATGGAATGGGTGAAGTTGGAGGTTGGTTCGCCAACATAGGGAAGAGCTTTGTATGGTACATACTGAAACCTATCATCATAATACTGATCTGCGTGATCGTGTTGTGGGGATTGGTGAGGTCGTACCAATGGTACAGATCAAATAGGTTGGAGAGATCCAGGAGAGAACAGGAACGGAGATTAGCTGCCATGCAAGATAATCAGTACAAGAGTCTGAGGGCTCTAGAAATGCTGAAACGAGAGAGGATGGCAACTAGTTCAGTTTGAAGTTTAGTGATGACCACGAGAGGTCATCAAAGGGGGGAACTGATAGAGCGCAAACTGAACAAAAATGCACGAGTGCACCATAAACACATGTTAGTCGCACAATTATAATAGAAGTGCCTGTAAGTGTCGAAGATATATTCACCTATGTTTAGATGTGTGTAGTTAACATAGAAAATACATATAGAAGTGGGACTGATGCAGAAATGTGTGGAAAATGTATTCTTATTAGACGTGAATAATCATGATCCATGTTATGTAGCTGCTACTGGAGGAATGTCATGCTGCAAGGCATCGAAGGGAGTAGGCCTCATGGCCAGGGCAGAAGGGTTTAGAAATGAACACTCATACATAAACATGGATTGCACTAATGTTATAGTGATTTTGTTTACTCGTTAGATTTATATTCCATAGAAGTGTTTTCTTATTATCCAAGAATAAGATGCTAACATGTTATTTTAGTTTAACCTCGGAGAAAAGAGTTGTAGGCCTGAAAGGAGAAAAAGGGTTTTCTTATTTGCACGTGCTGATACATGTCGAGTTGTATTGAGAAATAAGTTGCAAAACTTCTGTTAGAAGCCTATGAGAATTGGGATTCAAGCTGCGGATGTCTGTCTGCAGGTGCGAGGGGGTTTCGATTAAAAGTTTAATGAATAGAGCTCTGTTCGAGTAAACTGGTACAGACATGGAGGAGGATTCAGGAATGTTTAGGGGGTATCAGCGGGCCGGAGAAGAGCCTGAGAAGCAAGGTCAACGCTAAACACGAGGCCCAGAGGAAGATCATCATGGAAAAAGCCAGAATCGACACCACGTGAGGGGCGTCTCGTGAGGGGCGTTTCGACTGTAACTGTGTTTTGTATTAGGGTCAGCACCCCTGGGTGGAGTTAGAGCAGATGCCTGAGGACCGTTCAGAGAGCGGATGGGTAGGCAGAGAGGGGTCATGACTGGAGATCATAGGCTTTCACCTAAGACTAAGAGTGGGTGATCTTCTTAAGAAGACATTCACAGCTGACACCTATGATAGGTTGGGATCTGGTTAAGTAGGGATACCATCTAGTACAGGGTAGGGACAGCCTAACCTGATTCTTTCCTTCCTTTGTAAATGTCGGATAGATCGCAATTCGTGTCTATGCTTGCATCTCTGCTGATTCTGGAGCTAGTCCTAGTAGTGTTCTTTGCTCGCTTAAGAAATTTCAGAGAACACATGTTTGTATTAGTGCCTCTATATCTTTTGAATCTCATTTTGAGATGCCTGTATTTGCAGTTATCAATGACTCTGTAATAAACCTTTAAAACTTAGAAGTAGTCTGTGGTTTTTCAGAGTCGAGCCCATTATTGATTAAACTAACCTGGTATTGATGCACTTTCTTTCCTCAATGACAGGCAATAAAGATTCGGTCGACCAGAACGGGGTTTAGATCTAGAGTGATAAGATAGAGATCAAAAATCCCGCCCTCCCACAGGTCTCGGATGGAGAAGGGGAGGGAGGCGGAGGGGCGGCTCTTTCCTGCCTCAAAAGCTTGTGACAAACCCTCCCTGACACGCTGCTTTTTCCCCCCTTTACGGCTTATTCAGCACTTTATGGAGACTCCCCAGGCCTGCCCGAGGACTCCTCGCTCCAGTAAGAAGCCTCTCTGTTCATGTGCATTATCCTGCCATGCTACATCTCTCCCAGAAGACTCACGGCACATGCTTCATGTACGTTATCCTCCTGCTGTGCTAGCCCTCGCCTCAAGGGTGCCTTCGGGCTATCCTCAGAACTGGTGCTTTATTCCACACTACAATCTCTCGCTCTCCTGGTACCCTAGCACTGATCTAAGGGGTGCCTTATCCTTCTGTGCTACACCCTCCCTCCCCCAGAAGACTCACAGCACTGGTCTCAGGTGCATTATCCTGCCATGCTGCGTCTCCCCAGAAGACTCACAGCACAGGCCTCAGGTGCATTAGCATTCCGTGCACCTCCACCCCCTCTCCCCCAGAAGACTCGCAACGCATCACAGGCCTCAGGTGCCTTAGCCTTCCATGCTGCACCCTCCCTCCCCCAGAAGACTCACATCACAGGCCTCAGGTGCACTATCCTTCCGTGCTACACCCTCCCTCCCCCAAAAGACTGACAGAACAGGCCTCAGGTATCTTATCCTTCCGTGCTACACATCCCTCCCCCAGAAAACTCACAGCACAGGCCTCGGGTGCATTATCCTGTTGTGCTACATCTGCCCCCTGAAGACTCACAGCACAGGCCTCAGGTGCACTATCCTGCGCTGCTACATCTCCCTCAGAAGACACAGCTCAGGTCTCGAGTACATTATCCTGCAGTGTTAGATCTCCCCCAGAAGACTCACAGGACAGGCCTCGGGTGCATTATCCTGCTGAGCTACCTCTCACCAGAAGACTCACAGCACAGGCCTCAGGCCAGTTTCAGGTTGGCAGCGGGGCTGAAGTTCCCCACGAGGGGGTGCAGGGAGGTGTAGGGGTGCAGAAAGATTGTCCGGAAGGGTTGCAGGAGTGTGGTGGAGGAGAGCATGTGAGGGGTGTGGGAGAGTGTGTGCGGACAGGTGAGGGGTGCTGACAGGATGTGTATGAGCTGAAGTGGGGTGCAGGGAGGGGTCTAGGAGGCCAGCTGTGGGCGCTTAGAGAACCCAGCAGGGAGGTGGATCAGCAAGGCGCTAAGGGAGATGCGAAGAGTGAAAACCTGAAGTGTGAGCATATAGGGGGTGGTGGTGAGGGTCCTCTAGGGGACTTGGGGTGCTGAGTGTGACTTGGGTAATGCGCGAGAGTGCCGTGATGGGTTAGGAGAGTGTGTGGGAGGAAGTGAGGGATTAGGGGGCAGGTTGGAATACAGTGATACATTTTTTTTGAGGGCAGCTGTGGATCTCCGGTTCTCTTGTTTACAAGTGTCATGCTGAAGTCTAGATGCCCCCTTCTCATCCATAGCCAAGCTATGCATACTTGGCAGACACCCTGCAAAACTATGAAACTAGTTTCCCACACAGCAGAATAAAAAACTGCACCATTTGGCATCAGACCCCCTATCGCGTGGAATTAAACTGACAAGATATTTCCGTGAGACAACGTGCCTAAAAGGAACTGGTTTTGAAGGGTTTGAGCTTAATACATTTTGACTAAAGTAAGATAAGAGAAACCTATCAAATGCCCTACTACAATATTGTTATTGTGAGTGTTGTATAGCACTGCGTTCAGCACAGGGCTGCTTCCAGGTGCTTGGACTTCTTGGAATTGATATTGATGCAATGTTTGGCTCAGTGTCCGTGTAGGAAACCTTTCAACTTAACACCTCCAACGTTTAGACAGCTAAAGAAAGGGCCGCCCAGTGCGGACTGGACAGCTCAGTGGATTAGTGTACCTGCGGCAGAGATCTGCGTGTAAAATTTTCAGTTTATGTTTGTGCTATGTTAGGAGTCGATTATTGTTTTGTTACTAGGGATAGTGATTGGGAATCGAATTGTACTTTCAGCATCGAGCCAAGTAGCTTACTGAAAAGAGACCAGTATCATTTGCATAAAAAATGAAGCAGGGTTGTGTGTCAGTATCATGACAGATCCTTGTATAGCTTAATCTTTCCAGAGGGTGTATACATCTCTGGTGCCCTGGGGTTGCAATACCCCTCCTTTCTTTCACTGGTATTGTATCAGCAAGAGGACCATACGACACTCCAGTCCAGAAATTGAAATGAGAGACAGAGTAAAGACATTTCCCTGGAGGCCGTTCCTTGCCTGCAGTCCATTGATGTGGGCGGACGGCATTTCTTTAAGAATGGGCCATGAGCGAAGGAGATACGAGGGCATTAGTGGGGCCAGAGAGAAAGTCTCAGCCTGCTCGGATGCTTCTGAATAATACATGCATGAGCGTCTAAATAGTACTTTATAGCTGGGCAGGGCGCTCTCAGTTTTGGAGCCTAAACTGTTTTATAGCATAGACAGCTGGTGGCTTCTTAAGACAGGGGGACAGAGTGATGGTAGTAAAAGGGAGAGTGGGGGGGGGCATTTTTCAATTTTCGCCTAGGGCAGCAAAACACCTAGAAACGGCCCTGGTCGTTTATGCCCTTGAATCGTTCGACGACTTGAATTACTGACTGCTACCATAACAAACAAGTTTGTTTTACCCAAGCACCAAACCACGGCTTGAACCAAGCTTGCTGACACTCAGCTTGTTCTCACATAAACTAGGCAGAGCCAGTCTAGAAACCAGCCTAAATCTGCTATCGGAAGCAAAAATCAAAAGGAGGCCAGAAAGAACAAACCAAGAAACATGAGCGTCCCACATCAGGTCTGAAATACAAACATACTTGCCCCTCGAGTCAACCTACTTTTAAGCATAGCTAACGAAAGCAAACTATACCCAAAATGTTTCTGTTTAGGCGAACGTTCCCTCCATCTCCTTGTTTCCTCACCAAGCCCCTCCTCCCCGCCCAACACACGCTTCCCATGTACAAACAATTTAAGCTTCCAACATAAACGAATAGATCCAAACACCCGCCATAAGGCTCCAGAATTAACCACCAAGAGGCAACAGGTTTAGTGAACACAACGTATGACAAGCGTGTGCAGCTTAAAAATATCACCTAATGAAGGAGCAGGAACAACGGTTGGCGCTATACTGCACGTTCCCACTCACTCATTTCATCCTTTATCGCAGGGCTTTCAAAGGGCCGGGTCTTACCAGTACGCAGCACCGGCATTTCTAAAAAGCAGGTGCTGAGCAGGGTCCCTATTGGGCTTTCCATTTCTGCCATCACCCTAAGGGTGAAAAAAAATCTCATCTCTGCAGCAGTACCACTCTTCACTGCCTGCGAGGCAACTTCAAAGAGCTTCGTTATATTTGTTTTCACTGTCTTGTCAGTTCAGAACCGAAGCATTTTCCATATTTTATACTTCGACGCAATAGTTGTTGCTTATTTTTCTTACGCAACTAACAACTATTGACAAAGCCAATGGCCCTGGCTTGTTATAGGTGTAATTTATTTGTTGTATTATATAGCTAGATGAATGAAGCAGCCAGTTACCATTCGGGTGGCACACTATGCTAAGCATAGATTTTAAGCTTACTGTGTTTAAGCCACGCCCTTAATTACACCGATCACGCCCCTCTCAGAACCCTCACATTTTTTATCCCACTTAAAGCCCTGCTTTATCGCATACACTTTATATAACCAGCACAAACACTGCACGAACCATTAATAAAAGTGACAACTCCAGAGGCAGCAGCGTAAAGTAACGTCGCTTTTACCGTTTTCGAAATCAAAAAAAGTAAGTCCAGCAACGCGACGTAGAGTAGGATATGATAACTAATCGATGCTACCAGTTGCCACTGTACCAAATGTTGTAGGAAGACCAAATTATTACGGCAATAATGCTGGCGCAACTCCCTGACCCTACACTACAATCTTGAACGTTATACTGCATATGCTGAAGGAGTGCATGGTCAGAAAACTTACAACAGTAAATTGCAAACAGGATACAACATTCCTGGGGGTATTCCAGTACAAAGTGGACACATAGCAAAAGCTACCATTGCTGCTAAGTGTATGACTCCGTTCACTACTGTCATGTGTGTCAACCCTATTTATTGTACCTGACCAGAACCAGTATTCATACTGGTCTAGTCTAATGAATACAAATAAATCTGGGACAGAAATGTGTATTAACGAGGTGCAAATACATCTGAGGAGTATCTGAACACGGTCCATAAAAAAAATATAAACAATCAAGTGCGAAAGGGAAGGGGGTCTCAAGATGGGAAGAGCCAGGGGCGAGTAGAGAGTTATTTGAAATAAAAACAGAGGGGTGGGCGGGGTAACCATCGGACGAAGTCGGAGGGGAAACAACACGGCTAGGTCGTGGAGAAGTGTAATCGGAAGCCAATACCAGGAGAGACCGGGAAACAAGCTTTGACAAAGACAAATGTTGCTGTTGGCGATGCTGTACTGCATGATCGGATTAGGATATTAAAACCCAAACAAAACAAGTCAGGTCCCGGGCCGGCAGCCAATCACAGCGCGGCCCGGGGAATGACGTCACGGGGGTGTCCCGGGCCGGCAGCCAATCACAGCGCGGCCCGGGACAAGGGGCGGGACTTAAAAATAGAGTCAGAAACGCCCCCGAATCGCGTTTTCACGGGGAAAGCGTGATTGACCGCCAATCTCTTCCAATGGCTAGCCTCCATTTATGGAGCTAGCCAATGGAAGACAGAGGCGGGACTAAGCCCCACACTGTAGGAACATAAGATTTCTCCAGTGCTCCGGCCCAGGCGAAACCTAAAAACATAGCAAAACCAGACATAAAGGAATATATAAAATACCTCCTACCTGTATGCTTCCAATAAAAGTACACTCATTTTCCCAGAACCTGCTAAACCTCAGTGGCGGTTGGCGCTTCTCGGTACCAGAATAAAGGCTCAGAACACACAGGTTTCATGTGAACATGGATATTAGGAGAACCCGCCTTACTTTCAGAAATGAACAGACTTTTTTTGGAAGAAATTTGACTTCAGAATTGCCTTGATGCAAATAGGGTTTCAGGGAGCAGATAGATCAGCTTGTGCATTAATTCATCCAGTCAATCTTGATATATGCATGCATTCATTTATTCTGTCATTTCAAATGTTTAAGTCATTATTAAATATCTTGGGTCTTAAGTAAGCGAGAAACAGGTTATGTTATTACTTTGCTGGGAGTTAACTGATGGAATTCATGCTCTTTCAATGTTGTTTTAAATGGACATAATAAATCACTGAAACCACAAGGAAAATATCTGTGAAACTATACAGAGTGTGAACACACAAACAGTTTTAATACATTTAGATTCTCATGTACAAGAACTGATGTATTGCTGCATTGCATCAGATATGCATCAAAATGATTTGCTATTCGCTAAGTCATTTTTAAACTCCATGGATGCACAATATTTACATTATGGGCAGAATGGCGTAAGGATAAGGGAGCGTAACATATTTACACTTGTGCCTGCAATGCCAGCATGATGTTGTAGTGGAAACTTAAGCAGCGCCAGCAAAACTGACGAAAGGGTGTTTAGTGGCACGCAAAATGACACTAAACAACCATAGCATCACATTTCATTCCATCATGCATAAAAAAACTTTTGCAAAAATGACGCTATGGGAAAACACACTTCACAGAAAGCAGCCATGGGGCGGGGGAAATAGAGCAGCAGCCAGGACAACAACCCCAAAAAACATGGCAGCCTTCCAGGGGAAGAGGAACAGAAGGTGCAACTTCAGTGAGGAGGAGAATGACATCTTGATCACTGAGGAGACAGAGCACCGACGTCAGCTCCTTATCACCTCAAAGTTGCCATTAGGAAAAAAAGAGTCCAGTTTGCATTTCATAGTGGCCACGATCAATCGCGTGGGACAAGCCAAGAGGATAAGAAATGCTGGCATGACTATAAGCACAGAACGGAGGAGAAACTGGTCAACAACCTAAATCCAGACATTCAGACCGGAGGTGCAAAACCAGCGCAACAGGAGGAGCTGCATGCCTTGGATTAGTGGGTGGCAGCTGTCATCCCAGAGGAGTTGGTGGCAGGAGTACAGAGACAAGACATTGCAGCCCACGAGGAACAATGAGACCTACGGGGTATCTTGCAACAAGGGTTATGTGGGAAAAAAGGTAATGTTGTGCAGTGCAGTGATGTGCGTGCCTCTGTTGCCACCAGAACCAGCAAACCTATCACAGGAGGCACCACACACATCAGAGGATGAAGATGTTAATTTTCCCTCTTTTCAACAAAAAACTGGCGTGTAGCATTTCTCTGTGATGCTGTAGTAAAAGAGTCACCCTTGTGGTTGAGCACCCCATGATGACCATCGACTATCACAATCTTAAACTGACTTTAGTGTGTTATTTTATCCTAACCTTAATGTAGGACAGCCCTGTATCAGTGGGAGCTGTCACGGAGTAGAACATTACATTTTATTGTACTATTGGCTTTGCAATGGCCTCATGTCATCTTGCTCTCTGACTTTTCTTTGCCTTATGGTAGTGCTTACTATTGCTTTGACATGGCTTCGTGTCATCTTGCTTCCTAACTCTACCTTGCTTTAAGCTTTTCTGTGTGCATGGCAGCGCTTGCATAACGGACTCAATTTTAATAATTGACGCCTTGTTCTGTGCTCACACGTCGCTGCTAAGTGGGGAGGGCATGTTTGTCGCTCCTCACTTATTTTTAGCTCCTTGCAGACCAAAGTGAAATGGATATTATCAGTGGAATGTACAACTCTGTCTCGGAGTCAAAATACAGGGGCTTGGCCAGCCACTGTCTTGGCCTAATGCAGACTGGTACCAGACAGCTTGGTTATTTCCAATGAGAAAAAGGCAGGGTTTTCTAGAAGCTTCGTCCCACTTTGAATAATGGTAATAAAGCTGGGAGCTTTAGTGGGCCAGGTGGAAGTTCACCACAGAATAGACTTATTGCTGTGGATTGGTGACGAAACTTGGGTCCCGACCGAACTCCTTCCTGGACTGTTGAAAAGGACTCTCCCAGCTAAAGAGTTGGCAAGGATGTTGCAGAATCAGTCGGTGAGGTGTTCCTAACCACTCTTTCTCTTTCTCTCTCTTTCATATATTTTCTGTTCTTTGCTACTTGTGTACATACTGCGTTATATTTCAATTGTTTTTTAAAATTACTTACTTGATATGTGGAAGCCTGCCATGACTGATATATTAGGCCTGCCTTTTTAAAATGTTGCATTAATTAACTTGGTTGTGTTATTTTACCTACATTTGGGTCTGTTTTCTTACCTTGCCGTAAGGAAGTGCTGAGTCTTGCCTTGCCTTTTAGGGGTGTTGGGTTAGGGTGTGTTCTTTTAGCGAAAAGCATATTACAGCCACATGGCCAGTTTCCCAATATACCTGTGCTTATGGCCATACCAGTGTGCTTCTCGACTGGTGTGGTCCTCCCTTTGCTTTCCTACATGTTGATCTCACCCATTTGTGGATTATCTTTCCTAATGGCAATTTGGTCTTCCTCCTCACTGGAACACTCCTCTGCTCCACATGTCCCATGACATGTATCCCCCTTGGACTCTGTCTGGACGTCCAATGGCTCACACACTATGTTGGGGTTCCTGCCCCAAGGACTGCCACTTCCTCTTGTTCCTTGGTTCACGTGACAACAAAAAGTATTGTATTTCTGGCCATGACTGGACTAACTAGACAATGGTAAATGTGCTGACCCTAAACCCACAACCTAACATCTAAAGGAAATTGTGTTTCTTCGACCCAGGTGTAAATTCACGCAGTCCATATGAAATGGTTCATGTGATCCTTATGTGCATTTAAACTAGCAAGTACTTACACAAGGTGACATACATCTAATGCTACAATAATCAATCAATCAATGTTAAGACTGAATGTCGTTTTCAGTTCATGTGGGGGATACTTCCATGCATACTAGTCAGAAAACAACAACAGTGATGTGACAACAAAATGGTGCTAGGGAGAGTGTGTTAGTGGCTGCCATCAGTGTGGCACAAAGCACATCCTAGATTAGTCACAATGGTTTGACTTGATCATATATACAAAACCTGCAGCATCACATCCACATACAGTGCAAACGTAGATTAATACCTGTTTTGGGCTGTGTATTAATTCTCAGCAAGAGTGCCTATTATTGTACTCTATCATGTTAGAAGAACCCTTAAGTGACTCCATTGCAAACTTTACATGATCCACTCCTTAGGTGCTTAAGCAAGTAACACATGTATTCAAACACTGGCAGGAAAACCTACAGTACCTGCTTAACCCAACCTAAGCAGGCATGACAATTGCTACTCAGTTAACAAGTAAGCAGTTTTGAAAGTGCAAAGATAATTTATTGAACACACCATAAAAACCCTAAAATCTAAAAATCTATGACCTATACTAACTATTAATATCTATAATATGACTAACCTGACTTACGCTAACTTACTTACATTATCCTAACATGAAACTAACCTTACTTACCTAACCTTAACTTATCCAATTCAACACATTTACCAAAGCAGCCTGAGTAAGCATCAACCCCCTTCCCCCACCTTAATACACATTTGCAAATAATACAAACATGAACTACACCAATAACCAAACTACCTAAACATTCAAACCTAAACAAATATATATTGTTTTGGTATTTTTTAGAATTAGTTTTGTTTTTTTAAGTTTTTTAGAACACATACTAAACCGACTTATCAACATATCCACCCATATCAAAAAACAGATATAAATTAAAAGCTATAAAACACTAAAACTAACCTATCACTGTCCTAAAACCTATCCTAACCTATGTTAAAAGTCCAAACAATAACAATGAGCAATATGATATGTGGAGGGCCAGAACGTTGGAGGGAGGGCCTACATTTGTTGGTTGATACCATCCACAGTCTGTTGTAAGAAGTGCAGCATTTGTATAAGGGTTGCCACCTGCAATTGTAGTCCTGCCAGCATCAAAGTTGTCTCTTTCTGTACCTTCAGCCAAGACCTCTCCAACTCAGTGGGCTGATAATAGATACTGGAGATCACCTGTGGTGCCATTGCTGTGAGGCTGTGGAGGGTCCCGGAACCACAGCAGGATGACTGTCATGGGGATCCTCCAATTCTGGTCTGGTGCTTACCCTGTCCATTGCTTTCTGTCCCTGATGTAGCGACTTCCAGGTCCCTACGGCCCTTGATTTTTCAAATGTGGGCCCCAGGCACATGCATGCCTTGGCAATGTACTGTATGTGTCTGTACCTGTCTAGGCAGCTCCAAAAGGTTTTCTACTGAACGGGGTCATGTCCTCTGTTGGAGAGGAAAGACATATGTATCAGACCAAGCTGAATTGTCATCAGTTACAAGCATGAATTACTATTAGTAGCATAAGTGGCATGTCTAGGCCAAAATCGTGACCAGCCGTCATGAGGAGCATGTACGTCCCCTAAAATTACAATGATAAAGTACTCAGGTCTTGAGCTTATAGGTACAGGAAATGACAGTGTTAGGTCTCATAAACATATACCCATGTGCATATGAATTCAGATTCTGAACATTGATATTGTGTATACATGGCATGGTACACATGGTCCATCTAGGTACTCCCTGGGGATTGTATGCAACATGCAAGAGGATAAATTCTATGGCCAATCACCTATGTGAAATGAGTGATGTGTAGCAAGTACACATATTGTGCCTCAGCAATGCTTCACTGGTATGGCAAATACACAAAGCCACATACATAACAGCATAGATTGACTTAGTGCCAGGTAGGTGAAACATAGGCGGAGTGTGCATAGCTAACGATTCAACAGACTTGTTGGACACTTCTCCAAGAATGATACATGAACGTGCCTGAAACACTTTAACATAGATCACATAATGAAAATAAATCAAGAGCATGAGCTCTTTTATATACCCAATAGTCTGTCCGAACAGATTGTTACCTAGATTGCACATCAGCTCATATTTACTCCATGTGATGAGTGTGTACATGCATGATGTAGATATCAGATATTTTATTATATTGTGCCATATCTTGCAGGTCATTGCCCAAAAATGTTCAATGTTGTGAATCTGCTTTTCACAAAAAGGACAGATCCTAACTGCAACATCCCCCTTAGGCTGAGGCAAGATCCAGCACTGACCAAGGCGGGGTACATTTTACCACTACACCCTTAAATATTATACACTTTTGGGCAACCGTAGAAATTCACTGAAAAAAACATAGGTTTTAGGGGTGCTATAGTTAGCTGGACATTTCACTCATACAAAACCATCGAAATTCCTTTGTTATAGTTAGTTCTGCTAACTATAACTCGCGCGCCCGCAATCCACTGCTGATGATGTCACATATTACATCATTCATGACATGTTCAGTGACACCACTGATGACATCACTGATGACATCATCCAGTAAAAGTGGTTTGGTTTGTTATTTAAATATGTCTTATGTTTATAGCAATCTGCATTGAAGAATGAGTGGATATATAAGTATCAATATCTGAATGGAGCATTTAGTAGCAGTGTGATTGACTGTTTACTTGACTAATTTATAGTGTCTAAATATATTGGATAGTGACTAAACTTTGTGAATATCTGTAAAATTTTGTCAGTAGTTGTGTAAACTGCTGCACCAGTTGTTTACTAGCTATGTGAAAGTCTTTATTAGTTATTGATTAGTTAACTGAGTATTTGTATGGAAGAGTGAATGTGTGTGTGGTTCGGTTGCATGTGTGTGACTGCCCAAACATGTGTGAATAGTTGATTCAGTCGGTATATGAGGTTAAGAGTGCATGTGGAAACTGTTGTTTGGGTGAGTGAATATCTTTATGGGTGTGGTGATGAGCAAATATATCTCTCAATGGTACATGTCCAACAAACTAGAAAAGTAAAAGGCAGTGTATGTGACAGTTGTTGTACAGAAATAAGTATACATAAGACTCATTGATTGCATGAGTGACTGTATAGATAACTGTATACTTGTAATAGTGATTTCATAACACACAAAGTATGAGTTACTATCTATATAAATAAATAAAGTGCTTATAGTATAAATGTGTAGTTGAGTAAACGTAAATATGATACATTGTTTGCAAAAGCGAGTAGGATGACTGCATAAGTGAATTGGATGGGTGCTAGTGTGTTCTGTCAATATAGGTGTATAAGTATATTTGATAGTGTTCTATTGATCTTTGCTAGCATGTATGAGTGAATCTATAGGTAACTGATGAGATGTGTGTGTGTTGATATAGGAATCACTGAGTGGGTTTTAGATACTTGTATTGCTGTGTCAATGGATTCAAATATGGTACTCTTTATTTTACAGTGAGTGATGAAAGGTTATACTAGTGTATGATGAGGTGTATCTAATTATCACATGGATGATGTCATCAGTGATGTCATCAGTGATGTCATTTGAGATGCCATCAGTGATGTCATCAGTAATGTCACTCACCATGTCATGAATGATGTAATATGTGACATCATCAGCAGTGGATTGCGGGCGCGTGAGTTATTAATATCAGAACTAACTATAATGAAGGAATTTCAATGGTTTTGTACGAGTGAAATGTCCAGCTAACAATAACACCCCTAAAACCTATGGTTTTTACAATGAATTTCTAAGGTTTTTTAAATGCTAATTCCTAACTATAACATGTCTGAAATGTAAGTTTTTTTCAGTAAATTTCAAAGGTTTTGTAAAGGACAATTTTTAAATGTATTAATTGTTATATTTATTTCTTTTATACTGATTTACTACACTTTTTTAAACTATTTATTTTTAGAAATTTTATTTTTTAAATTACATTATAATTACAATATACATTACATTGCAAAATATACTTTCTCAGAATGAATTAATTTAGTTTAAATACTTTGCAAATAGGCAATAGACTATTAAGTACAGTAGTTACAGTTGTTGCAATAGGCAACAGAATGCAACATTGAGCTCAATGAGAATTTCTAGTTAAATGCAATTAGTTACTTTATGGATTACTTTTGTAACCACAGGACTAGATCCTAGATTCAGTCCTGGGAAATCTCCTGTAAACAGTTGAGTAAAATCGTTTTGGTTACAGTAGTGATTTTTAAGGAATATTATTGTGTTTTAAAAGTTGACACTTAGGGTCATATGAAGGTAAATCCCAAATACTGTTTCTTAAATATCGAATTTTAATGAATTTTACCGAATCGGTATTAAGAAATCGGTATCTGGGATGTAGGTAATAATTCAGTAAAATTTACCGAATCGGTACAATTCGGTAAATAAATACCGAATCCCCAACATCGTTCGGTAAATACCGAATCGGTAAATACCGAATTGGCAAATTCCGAATCGGTTATTTTAAATCAGAAAAAACCCAGGATTCAGCCAATCAGGTGCACTCACCCCTCCTCCCAACCGGGAAGTGGCCACACCCAGGCAGCTGCAAACAATCTGAAGTTGCTGGAGAGGCTGTGACAGCAGAGCAGAGCCTGTGAGCCACTGGAAAACTTTACTCCTGGGAAAGTGAAAAAATTGCCAAAGACACAGAGAGTGAAGTTGCAAATAGGAAGAGAAAGATCAAATTTAGCACCATGGACCTGCAGGTCCTGGTGGAGGAGGTTGTAAAGGAGCACAATAAATTGTTTGGCAAGCAGTCCCTGCTGGTAGAAGAATCTGCCAAAAGGAAGATTTGGCTGGCAATACAGTCAAAAGTTAACGCCATTGGAGTAACCACACAGGAGATTGACGACCTGAAGAAGAGGTGGTACGACCTCCGGAGCTTGACAAAGCGCAAAATGGCTGAGCTCCACAAACAGGCAAACCTGACTGGAGGAGGGAAGAACAGGGCCCTGGCTGAGCTGGAGGAGCTGGTGGAGTCCACCATCGAACCAGACAGCATCTGTGGACTGGGAGATGCAGACAGCTCAGCCCGAGCTGCCACCAGAAAAGGTAAGAAGCATGCACAGCAATCACCCCCACCCCATCCCCTTCCCTCTCCCCTTCCACTATGTGGTAGTGTTAACCCCACTCCATTACAGGTAGCAACAAACACCAGCAATGCATTATGGGAGATGTAGTCAATGAAACATCTACCATGTCAGACAGCACACCAAACAACAAGGCATGCAACACACATCAGTGATAAGCAAGCTGAGGCAATAGCAACAGTGTTTCAGAGATCAGAATTTAATTGTATAAGTAGGGCTGCTGGACCACAGAGCTAATGTACAAATTTCTGTCCACAGGCGAGACATCTCGCAGGCGTACCAAGGAGAAGTAAGGCAATGCACCACAGAGAGAAGACACATAGGAGGCGAGTACAAGTGTAGGGAATGCCACCCAGGAAACTGCTGCACCACCAGCACAGCCAGCCTCCCAAGACCTTCCAGCGTCACCGCAGCTGCAGGCCTCCCCAGAGCGTTTTGGCTCCCCTCTACTCCTGTCCTCACCTGAACTGCTTGCGTCACCGGCTGTCACAATACCTGCAGTCCAAAAAAGCAAGAGGCATGTAGTTGCCACACTAATAGAAATGGAGTCATCCGCAGGAGACATGGTGGGGGGTGAAACATCAACCGTGGCCGGTGAGGACAGCACTGTCACTCAGCAGTCCAGCGCTGAGGGGGCCCGCACAGGTGTCAGACGCTGCAGGGCCAGAGACAGCAGTGAATTGCCACATGGTGAGGGTCCCAATGTCTTCTGTGGCTTGGAGAGTAGCATGGTGAAAGTACAGCGCATGCAGGGGAAGGCCACCCAGTCAGTGCAACGCCAGATGAGGCACCTGAATGAGAACATGACAAACATTGAAAAGGGCATCAGCTCAATGGCGGAGGGGAGTAGAGAGATGGCTGCGGGCATGAGAGAGATGGCTGCGGCCATACGGGACATGTCCCAGTCTTTACTGCTCTTGTTCAGCAAGCTTGACCAGGACAGGGCAGCAAGGCGGAAGGAGAGGCAGTGGGCAGAACGACATACAAGGGTAGTCAACCGCCTGACCACTGCCACTTCCCTGCTTTGCAGGCGATGTGTAAACATGCAGGAGGAACTGGCACACAGCAGCAGTGAAGTCTCCAGGGGCCTTGTGAGTGTGACAAGTGCTGTTGAGGTGCTGCTGACTGCGCAGTCGGCACATACTATTGCTCTGGATGTGGGTTAGAGCGAGGAGAGTACCAGTAGGAGCTGTATGACAACCCCCCCCTATTCCTGACACACGGAGGAGCAGCAGGCTCCATGGGGCTGCCACTGCCCACGCACCCAGTGAGGACAGCCAGCCAATGTCATCCGGCACCGGTAGGCGTGGCCACAAAAACTGATGCTGCCCACACTCCCTGACCTGGAATGGGTGAAGTAACCCAGGACTTCCAGAATGGATGTCATACAGTTGGTCTTGCAAATTTGTGCTTGTGTCTACTGGCGTAGTGCCAAAAAAATAAACTACGTTGTGTACATACTGCACCTGGCTGTGTCTCCTTACTTATTTAGAAGTAGTTACGTGTGATCTCTGCCCATCTCTGTCTCCCATCTGTTGCTGCGCCACTCCTGCTGTGTTGGGCTCAGGCTGTGCACATTCATCATCGTGGCCCTCATAATCACTTAATTCCACTTCTGTTCCTTTCTTTGCAGCAAGGTTGTGCAACATTGCGCAAGTTGCAATGATTTTACATGAGAGGTGAGTACTGACGTGCACCTCCACTTTTGTGGAGACAGCAGAACCTGCTCTTTAACAGCCCAAAGGTGCGCTCCACTATGTTGGTAGTAGATTTGTGTGCCACGTTGTATCGTCTCTCACTCTGGGTTGATGTTTTCAGGTAGGGTGTCAGGATGAACAAGCGGACGGCATATGCTCTATCACCTATGGGGAAATGAGAGAGCCATTAATAACATGCGCAACAAAACCTACATCTGCAATATCTATCAGGGTGTGTCACAGTGTTTTACCTAGCAGGTATCCTTCTCCGAATGTCCCCGCTGTCAGGCGGTTGTAGATCCCACTGTTCTGAAATATGTAGGAGTCGTGGGTGGTTCCTGGGTATTTGGCCACGATGTCTGTGATTATGTTGTTGGCATCACAGATTACCTGCACATTTATTGAGTGGGTGGACATTCTGTTTCTGTATATGTATTCTGTGGCTGCAGGTGGGCAGATTGGGATGTGTGTGCCATCAATGTAGCCGATCACATGTGGGAAGTTTGCCATTTGGTAGAAGTCAGTCTTCGTCTTTAACAGTTCTGCATGTGTGTCAGGGAAGCTGATGTAATGATGCATTCTCTGCAACATGGCCTTCAGGAACTTCCTAAAGAAACGGGACAGGCAGCTCTGGGACACCCCACCTACCGCAGCTATCACCCCCTGGTAACTGCGAGATGCAAGCAGGTGTAGGCTACAGAGCACCTGCACATGTGGTGGTATGGCTTGTGTCCTTGGTGTTGGGTGCTCCAGGAGTGGGTGCAGGTCCCTTATCAAGTTCAGGATGGTGTGGGGGTATAGCCTGTACCTTTCATGATCTCTGCCTCAGTAAGTTGAAGGAGTGTGATCCGCTGTCTGTAGACTTGCTCCTCCCGTCTCCAGATCCTCTCTCCTGCTGCCTGTAACCGTAGCCGCCTTGCTATCACATAGAATGCCGCCATTCTGGTCACACTGTTGCATTTTGGGGCCTATTTTATGGCCTGCACCTGGTTACCACCTGCTTCCAATCCATGGTAATTACCGACTCTTAAATACCGAATTTCATGCAATTCGGTATTTTAGAAGTTACCTACATCTCAAATCTCATCTTTACTGTTTCTTATTTACTGATTCGGTAAATAAGAATTCCGTAATTACCGATTCAGTATTTCTGGTGAGGAAACAGAAATTTTAGGTAGTCAGTGTGACCCCTCCCTCGCACCCTATCCACGTACCTATGCCCCATGTATGTCCATGTTACCATATAATCCCCTTCCCGTGCCTGTCATAACAATGCCCCTGCATTTTCGTCTAATGTTAGCATGTCAGTTATTGGGCCTTCCATGAATGTAACGTTAATTCTGCACTGAGGCCTGCGCTGCCAATGCATTTACATGGTACACGTTTAAAATATCGCGAAGCACACGTTTTTGTGCCCCAGCCGAGTCAGGCCCTGAATTCAGGCTCCGAGTCTCTTCTGTCTCTGAAAGCTACAGTTTAGATATGTATCCCTGACCTCTACCTTACTCCCTGCCCAGCCGAGAGGTGCTCATCCTGGCCTGCCTGCCAAGACGGTATTTTGCCTACAGTTATCTGCTCAGCCTCCGCAAAAACACATTCCAGTCTAGTGAAATAGGTAAACATAGTTCTGCCTGCAGAGCATAGGGCCTAGCCTTCCTGTCTCCATATAAGTGATTTACTGTACTCGTTGCCATAGTAGGCCCATGGCCCCGCGCAATGCACGAAGAAATATATGCACACACTAGCATTTAATGATGAACGGCCTATGCTCGAGAGACCTTTACTTCAGACAATACATCCTCCGAACACAAGATATCAGATATGCAAAAGGTACAGGTCGTTCTGACATCCCAGACTCCAGACTCCTCTACTAGTGCTAAAGTCAACCCCCCAGCTCTCCCCAGTTACACGTCAATCTCACGTCATGATCAGTTACGCGCACATGCAGGGTAAAGGTTTCTGCTGACCCTGCAGACCTCTATGCATCCACCCATCTATGACACTTCTATGACTCATCAAGTGCACACCCCTGTGTACGCCTCCTTACACGCCTTCTTTTACGCCCATATGTTCTTATCTCTCTCTCTTTTCACTTGTTACACCTACTGTATTCATTGCAATTATGTGGTTTTACTATATATAATGTGTGATGTTAATAAAACGTTAGATATCCCTTCCTGAACCTTAGTGGTGATGGAACCCGATTCTCAATGACTCGAGTCATTTTAATTAAAGCCCTTATGACTCAAATACCACGGACTCTGCCTCTCATTTTATGAGCTATTCTTATTGTTATTAATGTATGGAAAAATAGTCCCGGTAATTTTATTTACCACATAATTCTGGCACCCGAACAGGGACGAGTCCCCTTCCCCACGCGCCGGCAATGTAAGCGCAGCCCCTTGACCCCTTCTACAGCCGTGACGGACCCCTTCTGTGCACATCCGCAGGTTTTCCTGCTAACTCCCTCAGGCCCACGGAGGAGACGGAGACTGCGACCAGACATCCACACGAGGCGGTGAGGATTGCGGACTGTCCCGACCAGAGCCCAAGCCGAGAGAGCAAGGTCCAAGGTATCCAGAGGCCCACCTGTTTCCGAGGCGCATGCGTAGCAGCAAGAAGCCGTAGCAGTCCAGTCCCGTATCCAGTTTCCGAGGCCTTCAGTTTTGCTTCCCGGTGAGTACCGTTGTTGGGAACGCATATAGACGGGTTCATTTATTTGAGCCCGGTCAAGATGGGTCTGGGTACACAGATCCGGTAAAGACGTGTCCATTTAGGTGGATGCGGTATGACGTGTCTCTTTATGAGACCGGTATGACTGTACTGTTCTAGCAGTGCATCCAGTATTCTAGTGTTGTATTTCGAGCTTTTCAGAATTGTGTTATTTTATGTACCAGGTAGTAGCTGTTCGCAATGTTTTAATGTCGTGGTATGAATGATTGTTTGCAGTTTATTATTGTGCTTATTGTGTTTTCGTTCAAACCAGTTCAAACATGCCGCTGTTTTCGAAATTACGTCAGATAGGAACCAGGAAAGGGATACTCGAAGAAGCAGTTCCCGTCCCGCCTAGGGACACTCCCGGACATTTTATGTATCATAAACATGGCTTAGATGCCATACTGTACTTAGACTTATGGGTAGACTACACGAAAGATCTGGAAGAGAAGTATAGATGGCCTGTCTCAGGGACATGGGATGCTGATTGCATCATGAGAGTAGAGGAAGCACTGTGGAAAAAGAAAGCCAGACAATCCCAGAAAGATGCCATAGAATTGTGGCGTAAAGAAGCGCATAGAAGAACAGAGAAAGAAATTAAGAAAGCAGAGAGAAGTAGAGAAGCATCAGAAAAAGCCCAGGAAAAAGAACTACTAGAAGAAGGTGAACGAGTTAGAGCAGAACAATTAGACCGACAAAGAAATGCCCTTATTAAAGGCATGTATCCCCTTCTCGCCGAGGGCCTACCTAAAGTGACCCCGGAAGTACCCAGTAACTTGCCGCCACCGCTGATCCCGACTAAACTCCGTAGTCATAAACAGACCGCAGCGGACATTTTTCTTTCCTCCTATTTAGACAACGCTGCTCCGGAGTATGTAAATGTACACGTACCTCCTACTAATCCTCCTCCCAACCCTGTTAATAACACGAATCCCCCCACTGTTCCTCCTGCTACCAACCCCCTCCCAATCCTTTCCTCCCAGCACCTGTAGCCCAAGATCAACCTGCATTACCAGCGACAACGCTGACAGCGACAGCGCTGCCAGTAAAAGCTGATTCAAGCCTAGGCGATTTCAGTTTGGGAGCATCGGGAGGGGGGCCCTCTCGAGATACACTGCACACCCCACCACCGTTAAAACGACCCTCTCTACGAGATTTAGCACTACAGCATACGCCAAAAGCAGCTACATTCCAATCCCTTAGACAGTTCCTTACTGATTGTATATATGATCCAGTACCAGGGGAGGGTTCGATGCTCATATACTCAATACGATTAAGACGCGTTGCATACTATTTGCTTATTCTACTAGGCATGAAGGACCATTTAGACAAAATATACCATTTCATTAGAACGGGGGAGGGACCAGAAAGTATTCACAAGGCCATGGCACATAGAAAAGTGGAGCTTCAACGTATGCTCTTACAGTTTTTGATTAATTGTTTGATCAGGGAACAAGACCAGCCAAATAAAGAAGTAACTAAAGTCATGACAAACTGGAGTGACAACATAGCTGCTGGTAAACATGATAAACAGAGTTGTGTAGAAGCAATGTACAGGAAAATTCGTAAAGAAATTCTTGAGATACACGAGAAAGAACAGGCCGAGAAAGAAGCCGAGAAAGAGGACGACGAAGTCTCAGAGGACGATGATTTAGCAATTGAGGACACAAGTAAAATACACTACGTAGGTAGGGCAAGACCCTTTGATAGACCCATACGCCTAGAATACAAGAAACGTTCTCTTTCTCCTATACCAGAACAATATTCCCTTGAACACATATTCCAAGCCACTGACCAAGCATTGAAAAAACGAGTGGGGAGTAGCGAACTTAGTACTATGCATGAACAGGAACTAGCCCGGTCAGCAGTCCAATGGGCTGGCAATTCTAACATATATAAGGATGACATAGTAGCGCAAACATTTTTGAGTCTTCCTCCGGAAGAACAGCGTTTAGCTGGTATTTACATGATTCAACATCTCATCACACTGTACGAGAGTCAGCATTCTGATCCAGGTCCTCTATATAAATTATTGGACGATTTACTCTTAGCAAGATGGAGAGGTCTAGGTACCGAATTAATTAATGTCATTCTAGATCAACGACATAAGTACATGACATTCCTGACCCCACACTTGATTCCTGTTCCACACCGAGAAAGAAAGACCTTTTACATAGACAGACAGAATCCCCTACGAGAGGTTCATCCCGTCAGAACTGACGCGGGTGTGCTTCAACGAGTATACGTTTACACACCTTTAACGAAAATGGAATTATTGGAAATGAAAAAATTACTGCCCTGTCATGATAAAGACCCAGCAGGGTTACATCGTGAATTAAAAGACATGCTCCGCATGGGGGAGTATACATACGCCGATACGATTAAAATGTTAAAAGTCCTGTTACCAGCAGGCATTTACGAAAAACTAAAAGAAAAAGAATGGGAGGTGGGAGAGAAAAAGATTAACTGGGCAGAATTAGAAAACGAGGATAATACACGAACCCCTGGTACTGGTCTCGGGGATAAAGCTAAAGAATTACCCGAGCTATTGATACAGGTTTTGCCGAGATTATTGATTACCAAAAAGGAAGATTGGGATGCTATTTCAGCCTGCAAACAGAAACAAGATGAAGACACTAGTGATTTCTATTCTAGATTTGAAAAATGTTTTATTATTAATAGAGGCCTGAAGACAAGCAGTGAATCGTATCCACATCTTTTTGTGACCAAATTAGTAGAGAATTCCTTACCCCAGATTAAAAATAGAGTACTGAAGGTTGAAAGTACCTGGCAAGCTAATAGCCCTTCCCAAATGTTACAAATGTTACAGTACCACCAGAACCGAATTAGAGAAGAACAGGAACATGAAAAGAGACGTATGAAAGACACGAAAATGAAAGTACTAGTTGCCCAATCAGTTCCAGCCGCCGATGGCCAGAGAAAGGGTGCGGCACCTGTAAAAGGGAACTGCAACTACTGCAAGCAGCTAGGTCACTATATAAATGAATGTGCTGTCCTGAAACACAATATAGCTATGGGCAAGACGAAAGAAAGACCGCGTCCTCCTAGACAGGAACACATCCCGCAGAACGCGCAACCTCCACAGAACGCACAACAGACAGTAGCTGTACCCCAACCCATAGCTGCCACACAACATGTCACGCAACAAATGTACCAGTACGCACAGTCAGATTACCCAGATTATCAACAGTACTCATGAAACAGCCTAGAGAGGGAGGTTGGCTTGCCTCTTATCGAGGTTCCTGTAGATCAAGAGGGTCCCTATGTACATAGTCACGTATTGGGGAAAGACAGAAAATTTCTGATTGACACAGGGGCGAGCAGAACTACCATCAGTCACGACGAGGTTCCAGGGGCACCCCTCTCAGGCTCACGAAATATTTCCCTGGGATTTTCAGGAAAGCCTATTGTTAACGAAGTGTCTAAGCCAGTTTCCCTAGAAGTTGGTCCATTGTCCCGCACTACAGACTTGTTGCTTACGAAATCATGTCCAGAAAACTTGCTTGGTATAAAAACGTTGAAAGAACTAGGAGCAGTGATTTGTTGTTCTCCGGAAGGAGTGAGATTGTTTTACGTGATTTTAAAGGACATTATGTGTTGAGAGATTTTGATCCCAGACTTCAGAATGTACCACAGCATTTATGGGCGCAAGGACCGACTGATGTAGGTTACATGCACATTACACCATACCGTGTCACACTCAAGCAAGGAGTTGTACTGCCACGAATCCGACAATACAAGTTGCCACCCGAGGCTGTAGTGGCCTTACTGAAAATTGTTGACGAACTCATTGCACAAGGAGTGGTTGTAGAAACTGACTCCAATGTATGTAATTCTCCTATCATTCCGATTCTTAAACGAACTGACCCAAATGCATCACCGGTCTACAGACTAGTGATTGACCTCCGAGAATTGAACAAATGCATAATACCCCAGTACCCAGTGGTCCCAGACATTTCTTCACTATTGACTGCAATTGATTCTGAAGCGACGTTCTTTACTGTCATAGATCTCAAGAACGCCTTCTTTAGTGTCCCAATCCATCCGGAAAGCCAGTACCTCTTCGGATTCTGTTTAAATGGCCGAAGCTTCAAATTTGCGAGAGCTCCTCAGGGATTCACAGAAAGCCCTAGTATTTACAGTCAAGCACTAAAACGACAACTAGACAGTATTCACATGCCTACTGACACTGCACTGCTTCAATACGTTGATGATCTATTGATCACAGCACGGATAGAACGAGACTGCGAACGTGCATCACTGACAGTCTTATACTTCCTGGCAGAAAAGGGGCACAAAGTGTCCCCTTCAAAGCTACAATTCTGTGCCCAGCAAGTGGTATATCTTGGACACTTGCTGTCCAAGAGGGGTAGACAGTTGACACCTGATCGAATTCAGTTAATTGCACATCTTCCACAGCCCAAGACACAAAAGGAAGTACGGGCCTTCATTGGCCTCACTTCTTACTGCAGACAATGGATTCCTCAGTATGCATATCTAGCCAAACCACTCATACAGTTGACAACACAGGAGGCAGCGACTTCGACTGTCCTCCCTTGGACTCAGGAACATACACTTGCTTTTGATGAACTGAAGAAAGCTCTATGTCAAGCACCTGTTTTAGCGACACCATGTTACAGCAAACCTTTTACACTTTTTGTCACTGAACGTGATGGCACAGCATTATCTGTTCTCACACAAGATCAAGCAGGAAAACACAAGCCTTGTGCTTACTTTTCTAGTACATTGGATCCAGTGGCCCGGGCTCTGCCTGCGTGCCTAAAATCAGTTGCAGCAACAGCTCTAGCAATCAGACAAAGCGATTCCATAGTGTTAGGACATCCCCTGACAGTACAGGTTCCACACTCAGTGGAAGTTCTCTTAAACAGGACACAGACACAACACTTGACCATAGCAAGACTGACAGGATATGAACTGACACTGTTCCAGCCTCACATAGAGATCAGACGTTGCAGCATTTTAAACCCTGCTACACTTTTACCCTCAATCACAGCAGACCCTACACCACATGACTGTGTGGAAGTCATTAACACAGTGACGAAGCCAAGACAAGACTTGACAGACATTGCATTGCCCGACCCAGACCTGACACTTTATGTGGATGGTTCATGTATGAGAACAAGCACAGGAGAGTTAGTGGCTGCGTATGCCGTGACCACCAAAACTGAAGTCATAGAAACACAGCGAATTGACACCTTGTCTGCCGAAGCAGCAGAGCTCATTGCTCTGACCCAAGCCTGTATACGAGCCAAGAACCTGAAAGTAAACATATACACAGATTCACAGTACGCATTCGGAGTCGTTCACGACTTCGGTGTCCTCTGGCAAGAGAGAGGTTTTCTGACCTCCCATGGAGCCAAAATATAGCATGGTCCCCTCATTCAAGCTCTGTTAGATGCAATACACTTGCCTACAGCAATAGCCATCATGAAGTGCAAAGCACATACTAAAGTTACTGACACTATCACCCAGGGTAACGACCTGGCAGATCGAACAGCCAAACTCACAGCACAGACTAATACAGACATTCCAGCTGACACGACAAAGACTGAAGTATCATCACTGACGAATTGCATGACAGTCAGGGATCCCTTACAAGATGTACTCGACATACAGACACATGCCACTCCAGACGAAATCAAGAAATGGACTGAACAAGGAGGGGTCCAGACAGATCAGGGATGGATGACGAAAGGCAAAGCCACATGGTTTCTCCCTGACTCCATGGTTCAAGCTATCATTAATACAGCACATAGTCCAGCACACTTAGGAGAAAAAGCCATGTTAGACAGTATACAGAACATCTGGTTCAACAAGCATTTACGTGCAGCAGCGAAACAAAAAGTGCGTACCTGCATGATCTGTTGTCAGTTCAATCCAGGCAAAGGCATTCCTGTGGAACAAGGTGGATTTCATCCTCCTGACCACCCTTTCGAAGTCCTCCAGATGGATTATATCCAGATGGACAGATGTCGAGGATTCAAGTATGTCCTCGTAGTTGTATGTGCCCTATCCAGATAGACAGAAGCGTACCCAGTCCCAGATTACACTGCTGTGACCACTGCTAAGCAGTTGGTCCGTGAATTCTTCCCGCGATACGGCTTGCCCCGTGTCGTGTACTCAGATAATGGACAGCCATTCTCTTCTGAATTAATGAAACAAGTATCTCTCCTGTTAGGGTACCAGTCAGACCCTCCAGGATATCGGGATTTCGCGATTTCGCGTTTTGCCGCGAAATCTGGACTTTTGTAAAAATGCCGCGATTTTTACATAAGTGCCCGCGAAATCGGCACTTTAGTAGAAATCGCGCCGCATTTTTACAAAAGCCGCTGCTATATTATATCCTGGGGGGTCTGGTTAGTGACTAAGCTCCATGATCGACTTCCTGGAGTGCAGTCTGAACCTATGCATTGTCCACTAGAATGCATTTACCCGCTCTACGGGACGGGCGATTAGACAGTGCTCACTAGAAACAAAGAGTCACCTTTGACTTACAGAGGGAGATGTGATCGCTGTAAGTGAAGTCATTAGGGCTGACTCTGAAAGAGAAACGCATGTGCGTGCATCAGCAAAGCGCCGGGGCTTATAGAAGTTCCCTGGCTACATGAGCTCTGGCATGCATCGGATGGCGGCTGACGGTAGTGGCAGGCAGTCAGGATCGATCTCGATCTCTCTCTTTCTCTCTCTCTCCCCCCTCTTCCAGATGCCACGTGATACTCTACAAAGTTTAAACCGTTCCCTACACCCACTGAATGACCATCATGTAATGCCTGTGGTGTCTCTGCCAGCCTTCCCATCTGAGAAGCCTAGGTTTGAAACACAGTTCATGACTGTTCCTCTTTGCTGTGGTTCTGGAGTCTATAGATAGGCACTCCTCTCTGTGTGGGCACCCATCCTCTGTTGGCTCTATGCTCTTTCACTCTACCACTTACTGACAGCGTCTGTGTCCAGTCCAATTTCTCCTGCTCTCTCTTTCCTTCCCATACTTTGCCTTTTATGGACTACGTTTATTCGAAATGTTCTAGTTCCTGGCCTACTCAATACCCTTGTAGATATTTTATGTTTTTCACAAACCTGCCCTGCTCACTTATTTGTGATAGGACACTACATGCTCTGAAAAATGCCAACTTTTAAGTGTATATTATTAATTGTGCTTCTGTCTGACAGTTAACAAATGAATGATTTATATTTAATTACATTGTTAATGTTTGTATTCATACAATTTATAGTAGGTTCTCATTCCTCTTGTTCTCCTGTTCATGGGAATTGTCCGTGCTGAATAGATGCAAACACACATTATTCAGGAAGGAGACTCACGACCGTTAAAGCCAAATGTGACTTTATTTCAGTTGTACCCTGCCTAACATTGCCCTCACTTCAATGTAGGTCAATGGGTAAGATACTTCTCCCCATTTCTTTTTCAAAATCTCCCTCTTTCCTGCTTCCAAATAGTGGCATGCATGTTATACTGTAAATGTCAATGCTGCTCAATTTAAATATCATCTCTCTCCCTCAGCTATGGTCAGATGTATGTTACTACTCTCCCCTTACTACTAATTACTTGAATCTGTCACTCAGCTGCTGTCTGAGAAGGCACTGGCCATGGCACAGAAAGGCTGAACTGCAACAATCGCCTCATTAGTCGGACAGAACCCTAGCCTTGTTCTCTATATTACATGAACTACTCGCACCAAGCCATAGTGTCTTTTTATATGTACTTGCCTTTCTGAAAATCTATATACTTCTGTAAAGGTCAATTTGACTTAAACATTGGCAAAGCCATTTTTAGTAGAAAGTGCAGTCTGGACATACCGCGTAAGTTTATGTGCAGTTTGGCTAGCCTCCCAATGGTTTGGGCTCATGGTTTGGGTGCAGGGTCTGGACACAGAACAGGTACTGTGGCCAATGCGTGGTGCACGCTGCCAAAGGCCAAAAGGAGTATGCATAGTTATTGCTTGATGTGCACATACTCTGTATCCCATATGACACTGGTTCATACAATGACGTCAGCAATGATGCCATTGGTGATTTCATATGTGATCTCGGTGAGGTCATCACGTATTATCTGAGATGTTTAGCCTGGAAATAACATGGGATCAGGGGAAGCCCCCTGCCTCGCTCCGATTTGGGTCGGATAAGTTGTTGTTGGTGAAGACGCAGATTCTTGCCTTTCCAGATGAACCAGTTAATGACGAGATGTAGGTTACGGAGGATCGCTGGCAATGGGGTTAATGGTAGGGTCTGAAATCTAAAAAGAATGCGCAGGAGTATTGTCATTTTGACAGCCGTAATACGGCCGGACCATGACAGCCCTGAGCGGTTCCATGCAGAGAGCGTTGTGTTGGTCTGGGCGAGAAGGGGCCTTAGTTGGCTGCAAGTGTCCACACCGGTGTGGGGGCCAGTAGGATGCCTAGGTATGGTATAGACAATTGGGCACTCACCAACTCATGTGTTGGTAGACTGGGAGCTGCCATGTTAAAATCACGTAGTGCACCAGACGTAGTGGCTGCAGTACTAGCTGGAAAAACTCCTGTACAGTGAGGAGGTGTTGTTGCAACAACAGGGGAAGGATGGGACGGGGAGCAAGATACAATAAAATATGGACAGGAAAGAAATATTCCTTCCTAGTTGTAGATTTGCTGTGAAACTGCAGCAGCCCATAATTGTGAAGCACACGCTCGAGGGAGACAAAGTGTCTACATTGTAAGTAAACCAAATATACATAGCTTAATGTTGTTAAATAACTAAAAAAACTAAGCTATCTGTGTTTGTTGTAGGAAAAATGGGCACATAAAATGCCGCAAAATTGCTGCTAAATTTCCATATTTGTGCCGCTAAATTTCAATTTTTGTGCCGCTAAATTTGCGAATCCATGCCGCTATATCCTGGGGGGTCTGACCAGTGGAAGTTCCATTGCGTACGACACCCAGAGGCAGCTGGTCTCGTAGAGGGACACAATCAGACTCTAAAAACACGACTAGCGAAGGTCTGTAAAGAAAAAGGCGTAGATTGGATGGTAGCCCTGCCGGTTGCCCTCTTTTACATGCGTATGGTAGCTCATTCCAGAACCGGACTATCTCCGTACGAGGTGGTTTTTGGTAGACCGCTGAATATGTGGGGTACGCCTATGCCACGCAGAATCACTGATGTTGACAGTAATATGCTGACAGATTACCTGGCTTCCTTGATGTCTGCACTACTTTCTTGTCGTTCACAGGTTGCCGCTGCCTTCCCCGACAACACCCAGGTGAAAAGCCATGAAATCGTTCCAGGAGACTTAGTTTGCATTCGTAACTTCGACCGCTCAAGCCCTCTGGAGCCCCGCTGGCGTGAGCCAAAGTTAGTCCTGTTGACCACGAGGACCGCCGTCAAGGTCGAGGGAAGGAAGGGCTGGATCCATGCCCATCACGTGAAGCGGTTTCATGGACTTGGCCCGGAAAAGGATTTTAAGGACTGTTTTGCGAAGGTTCCTGAGAACTGTTCCGATATTGACACTAAACTCCCTTTGCTAGAAAAAACTCCGCAACAGGAGTACAGGTCTAAGCTACGGTCTAGTAAGTCAGACAGCGTTTAATTGTTTAAGTCCCCCTCGGGTGAAGCGGTTAGACAGGTTCCTGACATGTATAAGACTGTAGACCCAAATAGTGAGAGAGATAGACAGAGTAAAATGAAAGAAAAATACTGCAAAAGCCTACGCAGTCGATGCATAGTTACTTTGATCATTATGTTTTTTTTAAGTATTTCGATTATATGTATAAGCTTGACGCTACATGTTTTCTTTCCTCCTCTTGGTTCACATGTACATTCCTCTTTCAATGACACCGTAGAGCACACATTCAGCGACCTGCCACCTCACAAACTATCTTATCGACTAGCACTGCGCAACAACACTTTCATCCGTATGTTACACCATTCTCACCAGACCAGCAATGTAACAGATTGCTGGGTATGTGGCCGACTCCCACCCTACCAGAAAATGAAGGGAGCTCTGCCCCTCTTTCCTTATCCGTTTTCGCACAATGGTTCGTGCGGAGCATGGTTTGCTTTAATGTCATCACTAGCCAGTAAGTCCACAGTTTCCCAGGGCGATTGGATATGGGGAGACCTGAATACAGTTATGAATAAAGCATGTTTCCCAGACCAGGACGGTCTTCCCCAAAGGAAAGGGACCGATCTAGAAAATGAAGTGTACGAATTAGGAAATTTTTCTCTTAACCTCATGATTCTGAACGTGCAGTCTGAGACCAATATAGGTTTACCGTTTATAACAGTCTTACCAGTGAAAGGTGAATTATGCGTTAGGAAAAATGGTTCAGTGCACTTAGGACACAGTGATTGTAATACTGTGGTCGAATTCAGTGATAAAGGAAAGTCTACTTTCAAAACTTCCCGCCATTCCTATTTTATTTGTGGTCAGACAGCTTATGTACGTCTGCCCTTAGACTGGGGTGGAACATGTTATATTGCGTTCTTACTGCCACCAGTTTTTCTAGCCCCATCTAATTATCATTGAGATTTCCGACTCATACACGTCAGACACAAGAGGGAGATCGAGTCCCCAATTGTCGATCAGACTGAGACAACATGGGAGCAATATACAGATTTCAATAAAGGTTTCTTTTTCTTTGTGGGTCCCGTCCAAAACAGCAAATTAATACGCAAATTAACCAGAACTTTGGAAGCAGTAGTGAATGAGACTACTTCTGCCTTAGGAAACTTAACCGAAGAGCAGTCTGCTATGAGACTTGTTGTTCTTCAGAACCGGCTTGTTCTTGACGTCATCCTGGCCGATAGGGGCAGAGCTTGTAGAGTGATCGGCTCCAGTTGTTGTGTGTTTATTCCTGATAACGCACCATCAGTGTATGCAGCAATAACAAGGCTCCATAAAATAGCTCACCAGATACACCAGAATCCTGGTACCTGGACTTGTCCGGTTGGCTCTGGAGTGTGATATCAGCCTGGGGATGGAAAGTATTGTCATTCCTAGGAATGATACTGCTCATACTATTCAGTTGCTGTCTCTGTCTGCAATGTGGCCCAGCGATTTGCGGCTTGTGTGCCACTGCTTGCATTCCCCGTCCACGTTCACGTTCCCGTGCTCGAATGAAAAAAGACGAGCAAATGATGCTATATGAACAAATAGATGGTCTCATGAAAATAGATATATCCTAAAGGGCGCAGTAGGGGACAAGGAGGGAATGAGGAAACAGAAATTTTAGGTAGTCAGTGTGACCCCTCCCTCGCACCCTATCCACGTACCTATGCCCCATGTGTGTCCATGTTACCATATAATCCCCTTCCTGTGCCTGTCATAACAATGCCCCTGCATTTTCGTCTAATGTTAGCATGTCAGTTATTGGGCCTTCCATGAATGTAACGTTAATTCTGCACTGAGGCCTGCGCTGCCAATGCATTTACATGGTACACGTTTAAAATATCGCGAAGCACACGTTTTTGTGCCCCAGCCGAGCCAGGCCCTGAATTCAGGCCCCGATTCTCTTCTGTCTCTGAAAGCTACAGTTTAGATATGTATCCCTGACCTCTACCTTACTCCCTGCCCAGCCGAGAGGTGCTCATCCTGGCCTGCCTGCCAAGACGGTATTTTGCCTACAGTTATCTGCTCAGCCTCCGCAAAAACACATTCCAGTCTAGTGAAATAGGTAAACATAGTTCTGCCTGCAGAGCATAGGGCCTAGCCTTCCTGTCTCCATATAAGTGATTTACTGTACTCGTTGCCATAGTAGGCCCATGGCCCCGCGCAAAGCACGAAGAAATATATGCACACACTAGCATTTAATGATGAACGGCCTATGCTCGAGAGACCTTTACTTCAGACAATACATCCTCCGAACACAAGATATCAGATATGCAAAAGGTACAGGTCGTTCTGACATCCCAGACTCCAGACTCCTCTACTAGTGCTAAAGTCAACCCCCCAGCTCTCCCCAGTTACACGTCAATCTCACGTCATGATCAGTTACGCGCACATGCAGGGTAAAGGTTTCTGCTGACCCTGCAGACCTCCTCTATGCATCCACCCACCTATGACACTTCTATGACTCATCAAGTGCACACCCCTGAGTACGCCTCCTTACACGCCTTCTTTTACGCCCATATGTTCTTATCTCTCTCTCTTTTCACTTGTTACGCCTACTGTATTCATTGCAATTATGTGGTTTTACTATATATAACGTGTGATGTTAATAAAATGTTAGATATCCCTTCCTGAACCTTAGTGGTGATGGAACCCGATTCTCAATGACTCGAGTCATTTTAATTAAAGCCCTTATGACTCAGATACCACGGACTCTGCCTCTCATTTTATGAGCTATTCTTATTGTTTATAATGTATGGAAAAATAGTCCCGGTAATTTTATTTACCACACTGGTTCGGTAAATATGTATCGGTAATTACTGAATCAGTAAATACTGATTCATATTTACCAAACTAGAAATACCGAATTGGTATGTACCGAATCCTTATTTTTGGCCTCCTACATGTCGAAGGCCTAAATAACAGTCGGTAAAGGCTAATTTACCATATTTTGGCCGTTATCGACCGGTATTTAGCTTAAGTATGGGCGAATTCGCGGGAAATCGAATTTGCAATCCGCAAAATCCGCGAAGTCGTGCGAATTTGCGGATTTTTGTTTTTTTGCGTGTTTACAGGGTTTTTTGCGTGTTCGCAGGGCTTTTTGTGTGTTCGCGGGCCGCTTGCATGGCGAAGTTACCCATGCGGTCGTGTATGGGCAGAGCACCCTCTGGTTGACGACTGCCACCCTCTGGTTCACGACTGCCACCCTCTGGTTCATCACAGCACCTCTGGTTCACCACTGCCACCCTCTGGTTAACCACTGTCACCCTCTGGTTCAGCACTACCACCCTCTGGTTCACCACTGCCACCCTCTGGCTTACCCCTGCCGCCCTCTGGTTCACTACTGCCACCCTCTGGTTCAACACAGCACCCTCTGGTTCACCCCTGCCACCCTCTGGTACAGCACTGTCACCCTCTGGTTCACCACTGCCTCCCTCTGGTTTATGACTGCCACCCTCTGGTTCATCACAGCACCTCTGGTTCACCACTGCCAACCTCTGGTTAACCACTGTCACCCTCTGGTTCAGCACTGCCACCCTCTGGTTCACCACTGTCTCCCTCTGGTTCTCCCCTGCCACCCTCTGGTTCATCACTGTCACCCTCTGGTTCATCACTGCCACCTTCTGGTTCACCACTCCCACCCTCTACCGAGACCCTTTGTGATGTAGCGGCAGCACAAAAGATGCGCCATTGTGCTGGGTATTAACAACGTGACACAGCTGAGAGATGCGTCACATTGTAAAGCCCTGCGCCATCAGGAGGCGTTCTGGCGCAGGGGAGGGCGTTCCTGCGCAGGAACCCCTCCTAAAAGTGGCTGAGTGAAATCTACAAGAATTCACTCAGTCACTTTTAGGCCAATGCTGCGTCAAAACCCTGCGCCTGCTTGAAGCAGGTGCAAGGCTTGATGCAGCATTGGGGAGTTAGGGCCCCCCAGAGCATTGCTGGAGCTGCGTCGCAAGCTCGACACAGCTCCAGCAATGCGCTGCTTTTACGGCACAGATGCGTGACGCATCTGTGCCGTTTTTGCCACATGGTGCACGCATTGTAAATGTGGCGCACCATGGGTGGCGGAACTGCGGCGCACAATAACTGGCGCATCCCTGGGGATGCGCCAGTTATTGTAAATCTGCCCCTATACATTTAGCCAACGAGGGAGCACTTACTGATTAGACAGTAGAAAGTACTCCAGTTGAGTAGCGGTATTCTACAAAAAGGTGGCATCTTCGTGGACAAACACGCAGGGTGGGATTCATTCTGCCCCCTGTTAGACTCGTTTTTTGTGCCCTTCTGCCCTCTGTTAGACTCGTTTTTCCCTTGTTTTTCTGCCCATCTGCCCTCTGTTAGACTCATTTTTCCCTTGTTTTTCTGCCCTTCTGCCCCCTGTTAGACTCGTTTTTTGTGCCCTTCTGCCCTCTGTTAGACTCATTTTTCCCTTGTTTTTCTGCCCTCTGTTAGACTCGTTTTTGTGCCCTTCTGCCCTCTGTTATTCCCTTGTTTTTGTGCCCTTCTGCCCTCTGTTAGACTCTTTTTTTGTGCCCTTCTGCCCTCTGTTAGACTCGTTTTTGTGCCTTTCTGCCCCATTAGACTAGATTTTGTGCCCTTCTGCTCTCTGTTAGACTCGTTTTTTCCTTGTTTTTGCGCCCTTCTGTCCTCTGTTAGTGGTTTTTTGTGCCCTTCTGCCCTCTGTTAGACTCGTTTTCCCCTTGTTTTTCTGTCCTTCTGCCCTTTGTTAGACTGCTTTTTGTTCCTTTGTACCCTCTGCATCACCACATCATCACTCAGCGCTACCCCAGCATCACTCAGCACCACCACATTATCACTCAGCACCACCACATTATCACTCAGTACCACCACAGAACCACTCAGCTTGACCACAGCATCACTCAGCGCTAGTACAGCATCACTCAGCACCACCACAGCATCACTCAGCACCACAACAGCACCAATCAGCACCACCACAGCACCACTCAGCGCCCCCACAGCATCACTCAGCACCACCACAGCATCACTCAGCACCACCACATTATCATTCAGTACCACCACAGCACCACTCAGCACCACCACAGCATCACTCAGCACCACCACAGCATCACTCAGCACCACTACAGCACCACTCAGCACCACCCCAGCATCACTCAGCACCATCCCAGTATCTTTCAGCACCACCACAGCACCACTCAGCATCACCACAGCACCACTCAGCACCACCACAGCACCACTCAGCGCCACCCCAGCATCAATCTGCGCAACCATTCAAGAACAACTGGTTCAAATATGTTCTCTCAATGTTTCAAACTTTATTACAAATGTCACAAAAAGATGTTAATATTTCACTTCTGTTCTTGGATTTTCGTCACAATAAAATACACTGAACATAATCTTCACAAAAGTTATTTACAAAAGTTTAAGCTATTGCCATTATAAATTAAAATCACTTTTATTTAAGTATTAATTATGTTAAAAACTTAAAAGCCATTGTAATTTGTAATATCAATACAGCTAAGTCACGTAAATACAAAACATGCTGCCTTACAAATGCTATAGGTGTCACATTTGCGAAAGTTATAACTATTGGCATTGTAAATGACAAAGCAATTAATTTAGCTATTTTCAAAACCAACACATAAATAAAAAAAATTGTCATTTACAAGACCAATAGCTCAAACTTTCCTAATGCGAGACCTATTGCATTGCAAATGCTTGTTTTTATATCTGTCAGTCCTTCCTGTTGAGGTTTAATTTTCGTGACAGGCGCCTCATTGCCTACTTGTAACTATTCTCTGACCCTGCTTCAAGGGTCAGAGAATAGTTGCAAGTAGGCAACGAGGCGCCAGGAAGCTCTTACAGGCTTACAGCAGCAGGTGCCCAAGTTGAAGTTGAAGTTAATTTCTTTGTAACCCTTTTGTAAAAGGTTACAAAAAATTAGCTTCAACTTTTTGCGGATCGCGGAACGAATTTTCAGCCCATGCTTAATTTAGCTACCTATATATAGCCTTTAGAAACTTTTTCACATAGAATCACCAATGTTATCCTATGGAAGAAAATTCACTTAGCAAGTAAATAGTGTTATCGTTACTTTTTCTTACTCAGTAGTGGATTCTGTATCTAGCACTGGTGCATCTCCTGTAAACAGTTAAAGAATGCGTTTAAGTTATACAGGCGATTTTTAAGGAATATTTGTAGTTTGTGAAAATCGACACTTAGAAACTTTTCTTGTGAAAACAAGACAATGGATTCCAATTGAAAGAAATACAAGTTACTGGTAAGTACGCTTAGAATTACTTTTCAGGGTCAGTGCTGGGCTAAAAGATGCAGCACTGGGTTCTTTCCTGATAACAGGTGAGTAAAGCAGAATTTGTTGTTCGAATAATTTTAGGCGAATATTTTAAAGTTCAAAAACTTCACACTTACAAGAATTTCCAAGTGAAACCAGTCAATGTTAGCCTATGGAAGGAAATTCAAGCTACTGGTAAGTATGATTAGAATTACTTTTCAGGATCAGTACTGGGATCAAAGATGCAACACTGAGGTATCTCCTGATAACAGGTGAGTAATTTGGAATTCGTAGTTCGGCTGATTTTAGAGGGTCCCTAGGGCCAAAGTAGACCACTAGGTACCTCCAATAAGCGCCACAGAGCTGTGTTGCAGGGAGGTGTAAAAAGGGGTGTGGACTCTGAACACCTCTCTGCAATGCAGCTCTCTGGCACATACTGTAGATACCTGTTGGGCTATTTGTCCCTCAGGGACCCTCAGTATCGAAAGAGAATTAATTCCCCAACTTAAAACCCGCAACAGGTACAGTGGTGAAAGAAGGGGACATAGCCTGAGGTGGCATGTCTGCAAACACGCCCTGTGGCAAGTTTTAAATTAGAGAATTAATTCCTCCTCAAACCTGTGGGTCCCTGGGGGCCAACTAGCCCACTAGGTACCTCCAGATGTTCAAAGATGCGGCAATCAACTGTGTATAAGGGAAGGAACTCGCACATAAACAATAATGTATTTATTTTAATACTCAAATAAATTTTAAAAAACGAATAGCAGCTTTTAAAAAAAAATAAGAATAATAGGGTTTTGGATGGTGAAGTGTATTAAAATTGTGGACAGAAACTACACAGTAACCAATAAATATACTTGTTTTAAAAAATAAATACAAAGATATTAATTTTAATACTCGTATAATAAAAGAGAGAAAGAATTAAAAGAAAAGAAAGAACGAATACGTATGTATATTGTGTAGTACTGTGACCTAATTTCACTCATGAAGAACTGGAGGTTTATCATTGCAAACATTAAACATGGAAACAAATATTAATGTCAATTACCAAACAATGACATCATCCTTTTTAACAGTCACAATGTTTTCATTAAGAGTAATTGAAAAGAAATGTACAAAAAACACAAAAGAAAGATGAAGTAGTGAGGGAGTGTTTGTAGTAGCACTTCTATTCTACTTTATCTGAAAGTAAATCATGCCCTGTTATATTAATAAGAATTTAGGGCAACACTTTAAAAAAGATTTGAATAGAAAATAGTGTTTGCGGAGAAAAAAAGGAGTGTGTGCATAGTTATATAGCGCAAACTCGACCCAAAACTATATCAGCAATTTACATGAGCACCCTATTTACAGGTTTTTCCTGTGTATGGAAACTAAGCACTAACACAGGTTTTTTTACCCCTGATTGTGAGTTACTAATGCAAAAGAGATCCCAAATGATGAAGGGCGGTCTCGATGGTGGACTGATGGGAACTCGTTTTAGCTAAAACTACTTCCTTTTCTGCATATATAGGTACATTGTTCAAGTTGGACTCTCTGTTAATTTTTGGTTGGTGTCATTCTGTTCAGGGGGCTTAACAGATAGGGTCTATAAACTTACCCCTGGGACCTTCTTTGTGTTTGGTAGTCACCCTATTTACAGTACATTTTCAGGCATACATAGATTATGTCATTTCTCTTCAATAACAGAATGTGGACGCTACTCAGAGACTTGAACACTGATATCCAGCACCAAATTCGACAGTGTACCTGAATGACCACATACGTATATATATTAGCTGCCCTTTATGTGCCAAAAACTACATCTTAAAGCTTTCATAGCCCTGTATTACTACAACTACAACACTCCACTGAATGTACATCAAATATTTATATTCCCAGAAATACGTCATGTCCACCATCTTTTATGTGTGCAACTATGGATGAATATAGGGTCAGTGATACTCCGTACCTTCCATGTTGGCCATGCTGTGGTACTTTACAGATATAATGACACATTTGCGTTTAAGACTCGGATGACCTCAGCACTATAACAGGGACCCCCAAATCAGTTGATTTCTCATATAGCTCACGACAGGACCACGCCCATAGCTCCAGAATCATGGTTCACAGGCTCGCGCAGCACTGGCATATGTTAGTCCTGCCCACTCCGCTTACGCTTCCAGGAAACCACAACAAATTTAACGACACTCTCCTAACGCTAAAGCGACGATTATTTTAATGCTGTCCTTGTAAATATGCCCCTAATACCACGAGAAATACCGCAAAAATTCATGTTCGCAAGTGGAAACCTTGTTAATATAAGACTGTCCTCTTAACATATCAATCCACCTCGCATATTAAACATGTTTAATTCTACTTCAGAACACATGTTAGGATCCGACATAAACTGCAATTAGCAAGAGTTTTCCTATCGGTCCTCAAATCTAGGGCTGCCTTTTAAATACAACGCCGTTGTCATACCTCCCTCTTTTTATATTCTCATAGAAACACCTACCTTCCCACTGAGAACACCTACATTGCAACTCATTGGAGATACGAGGCGAATCCTTAGCAAACCGGCTGCTAACATGCATTAATGCATCTTTGTGTCACCTAGTAAATAGGGCGATATAATTTTCAACACGTTTTGGCTTTTTAAAAAAAATTGTGATGAAATGGCACCTGTTAATATGCCCTCAAGTTTGCTGTGACACAGCGAAAACCTCGACTCCCGCCCTGCCAAAGCAAACAGCAGTGTCCCGCTCCTGTGGGGTGGTGTTCCCCAAGGATTTCCACTGCTCCAGAATGGAGCCACGCGGCCCCCCTCCCAAAATATAAAAAGTCCCGGAGGGGGGTAATCCCCGGGGCTCAGACGGACCTTTGAGCTCCCTCACCCAGTTATTCTGTAGCACGGAGGAATGGCGGTCCCCGGGCTACAGGGCCCCTGTAGTATTCAACATTCTAACCCACACACATCCTGGCTGAGCAGCATACTACAGCCTCTCTAGACCACCATCAAATGTAATATTTTAGACCCCGAGATTTGATTATCCCAGGTAGCTAATTTTTAAACAAGCACAGGAGCCCCCGCTTCGTTTTAATTTTTTTACGGCGGATCCATGCACCCAGTGCACATTTCTCAATTTTTTCAACAAGAAAAAAAACAACATGTTTTTGGGGGCCCTAGGGTTCCCTGTGTGACCCCCTACCCCTTTATACATTTTGAACACTTGTTCCACTAATTTCTAGACCCTTACTTCTACTGAGGCATAAAATGGCTGCCAACACTTCCTGGTTTCGAATTTTGACAACCACTTGACAGCCAATTAGCATTCAGCGCATGATCGGGACGGTGCGCTTAGTGTGTGCGCAAGATACATGCATCCACCGAGGCCATAAATATATATGTACTTTTACTTGTAATTTTCTCAGAAACTACTGAACGTATTTACATCATTTAAGCTAAAGGCACTAGATCGAAGCGAGGACTACCTCTTTGCCAAATTTGGTATAATTCTGTTCAACTGATCGGCCTGTAGCCGTAATGAACGGTTTCTACGGAAATTTGCATGGGGAAAACACGTTTTGGGACCCCCCTTTTTTCTCTGCCCCTGCTTCAAACGCAATATTTTAGAACACAGGATTGGTCCTTCCTAGGTAACTAAGTTTTAAACAAGCACAGGAGCCAGCGCTCTGTTTTTTTTTTTTAAGGAGGATCCATGCACCCAGTGCACATTTCTCCGTTTAAAAAAAAAAATATATATATATTTTTTTTGAGCGCTAGGGGTTCTTGTGGGACCCCCTAAACAGGTCTAGAGGGTAAAAATATTTCTTCCCTGCCCCCTTTACACGTTTTAAACACTTGTTCCATTAATTTCTAGATCCTCGCTTCTACCGAGGCACAAAATGGCTGCCAACACTTCCTGGTTTCGAATGTTGACAACCACCTGACAGCCAATCAGCATTCTGCGCGTCATCGGGACGGTGCGCTTATAATCTGCGCATCCACCAAGGCCATAGATATATATGTACTTTTACTTGTAATTTTCTCAGGAACTACTGAACGGATTTACACCATAGAAGCAAAAGGCACGAGTCAGAACCAAGGACTACAACTTTGCCAAATTTGGTGTAATTCCGTTCAGCCATTCGGGCTGTAGCCGCGATGAACGGTACCTATGAAAAATTGCATGGGGAAAATTAGTTTTGGGATCCCCCTTTTTTCTTAGCACCCGCTGACTTTCTAGATAGTAGCAGACCGGAGAGCCCCTCCAGTTTTGAAAATTTCACAATGAATCATCAACCGGCACCAAAGTTAATCCAAATAGAATGTGGCGACCACCAGTAGGTATTTTATATATGTATGTATATGTATATATATATATATATATTCACTGAAAAAACCATAGGTTATAGACCATATATAGTTAGGAATTCGCATTTACAAAACCTTATTTTACTCACACAAAACCATTGAAATTCCATATATAGTTAGTTGCACTAACTATATATCGCGCACCCGCAATCCACTGCTGATGATGTCACATATTACATCATTCATGACATGGTCAGTGACATCACTGATGACATCACTGATGACATCTCAAATGACATCACTGATGACATCTCAAATGACATCACTGATGACATCACTGATGACATCTCATTTGACATTACTGATCACATCACTGATGATATCATTCATGTGATAATACGATGAACCTCTTCAGACTCTAATATAACCTTAGATACAATCAGTGTAAACAGACACTCACAGACTGTCACTCATCCATGGAGTTACTCACACACCTAGTCAGTCAATCAAAGAATCAATCACACCTCCATTTCCTCAACTATACAGTTATACAAACTTTACTTATTCAAACATATACTAACACATATTAACTCTCTTATACAATCCCTGATACAAGTTCACAATGATCCATACAGCCACTCACACATTCACTGGCTCTTATGCACAGTTATTTATATATGTCAACTCTCACATGTACTGTGTTTTACATATGTACTTACTTTGACATGTAGCACTGAGATATCCATTCACTCACCAATACACTCATGCACACAGTCAACCGCCCATACAGCTGTTTCCACATGCACTTTTGAAACCATACATCTAGTGAATCAACTGCTCACACATCTATGCACAGAGTCACACACCTCCCAGCCACCCACACACACACTCAGTCTCCCATACAAATACTTGGGCAACCAATCAATAACCCATATAGTTACTCATATAGCTACTTATCAACACATGCAACAGTTTACAGAACAACAGACATAATGATGCACAAATTAAGACAGTTTAGTCACTAACCCATGCACTCAGTGAGACACATTTAATCACTCACTCATACAGTCAGTCATGCACCTACTAAATCCTTCATCCAGACACTTATACATCCACTCATTCTTCAATATGTAAGACATATTTTAACTTTACAGAAACATACAGTCACTGGATGTTGTCATCAGTGATGTCATCAGTGATGTCATTTGAGATGTCATCAGTGATGTCATCAGTGATGTCACTGACCATGTCATGAATGATGTAATATGTGACATCATCAGCAGTGGATTGCGGGTGCGCGATATATAGTTAGTGCAACTAACTATATATGGAATTTCAATGGTTTTGTGTGAGTAAAATAAGGTTTTGTAAATGCGAATTCCTAACTATATATGGTCTATAACCTATGGTTTTTTCAGTGAATTTTCAAGGTTTTGTAAATGCTAATTCCTAACTATATATGGTCTATAACCTATGGTTTTTTCAGTGAATTTTCAAGGTTTTGTAAATGCTAATTCCTAACTATATATGGTCTATAGCCTATGGTTTTTTCAGTGAATATATATATATACATACATATATAAACATATATCATCTGTATATCTATATAAATACAAACATAAATGCATGCATACATATACTTATATGCATTTTAGGGTTGTTAGGGCGTTTTCGTGTGTATTATGTTGCTTTTTTAGGGCTTTTGGGTCAATTAAGTAGGGTTCTCGGAGCCTAGGGCTGAGGGGCCAGTTCAGTTTCGTGCGTATTGGTGTTGGCAAGGTTTTGAGGGATTTTGGCGGTTTTTGGTCGAGATTTGGCCGTTTTATGGCTTTTTTTGTGTTTGCGGGGGGCGCGTATTCGGGTTGAAATTCGTCCCCGTTCCAGTGGATGGATTGGGCTGATTTTTGGTGAGATGTTAGGGAATCGCTGGATCTAGTGTCCAGCCAAGTTTGAAGTGGATCGGAGCAGTGGAAGTGCTTTAAAGAGCAATTTATGTGCGGAGTAGCGAATTGTCATGTTATTCAATGGGAGTTTTTGGTGCGCATGGAGAAGGTGAATTTGGGGTGTTCCAGTTGCGCTAGAGGGACGGGGCTTGGGTGAGCTGTAGGGAGAGTGGATCGGCAGGTGTGCCGAATTTTTGGGATTTGTTGGCCGAAGGGAAGGGTGTGCTTGGGCAAAGTCGATTTGGTGAAAACGGTGCGTTATTTACATGAAAGTTGAAAAAACACTAATAAAAGCAAAGCTAAAAAGCCACCTCATTACAAACAGAATGGCTTTAACTTAAACGAGGGCGAGATCTATTGCATTTTCAATGCTTGTTTACTTTGGTTCCATCAAGAAGGCATTCAGATGTGTCACACATTTGCCATAAATTCTGAATGTTAGCACTCTAGTTGCACATTAGATCACTGTAGTAAAGCTACTGCTCACCAGGGACGTCTGCTGCTGGTATTCAAAGTGCATGTTTCAGTCTGCATGTCAGAATTTTTTTAATGAAATAGAAGAGGATTTGAGAAGTCACTCAAAATGATCCCTAATTTTTCTTTCTGAAGCACTAATCATACTTTCTATGGCAAAATTAACCCCCTCATGTTGTTCCTTTTTAAATTGAGTGTTTTCAGACTTACCACTTCATTCCAATCAAGATGGCTTCTGGTGTGCCATACTTTTGTCATAAGTAAGACTGTTAGCGCTCTAGTTGTTCTTTAGAACACTCTGGGACATTCTGTCATTGGGCTATACTTGGGGTACATCTGGGGGATATTTGGGCTACATTTAGGCTCTTTTGTCTCTGGTGGCCATCTTGCGAGACTATGTCAGAATTTTTTAATGAAATTGAAGAGGGTTTGAGAAGTCACTCAAAATGTGCCCTAATTTTTCTTTCTGCAGCACTAATCATAATTCATATGGCAAAATATACCCCCTCATTTTGTTCCTTTTTAAATTAAATGTTTTAAGAGTTACCACTTTATTCCAATCAAGATGGCTTCAGGTGTGCCATACCTTTGTAATAAGTAGGACTGTTAGCGCTCTAGTTGTTCTTTAGAACACTCTGGGACATTCTGTCATTGGGCTATACTTGGGCTACATCTGGGTGATATTTGGGCTACATTTGGGCTCTTTTGTCTCTGGTGGCCATTTTGGGAGACTGCATGTCAGAATTTTTTAATGAAATAGAAGAGGATTTGAAAAGTCACTCAAAATGTGCCCTAATTTTTCTTTCTGCAGCACTAATAATACCTTTTATTGCATAATATACCCCCTCATTTTGTTCCTTTTTAAATTAAATGTCTTAAGAGTTACCACTTTATTCCCATCACGATGGCTCCAGGTGTGCTATACCTTTGTAATAAGTAGGACTGTTAGCGCTCTAGTTGTTCTTTAGAACACTCTGGGACATTCTGTCATTGGGCTATACTTGGGCTACATCTGGGTGATATTTGGGCTACATTTGAGCTCTTTTGTCTCTGGTGGCCATTTTGGGAGACTGCATGTCAGAATGTTTTAATGAAATAGAAAAGGATTTGAGAAGTCACTCAAAATGTGCCCTAATTTTTCATTCTGCAGCACTAATCATACTTTCTATGGCAAAATATACCCCCTCATGTTGTTTCTTTTTAAATTAAATGTTTTAAGAGTTACCACTTTATTCCAATCAAGATGGCTTCAGGTGTGCCATACCTTTGTAATAAGTAGGACTGTTAGCGCTCTAGTTGTTCTTTAGAACACTCTGGGACATTCTGTCATTGGGCTATACTTGGGCTACATCTGGGTGATATTTGGGCTACATTTGGGCTCTTTTGTCTCTGGTGGCCATTTTGGGAGACTGCATGTCAGAATGTTTTAATGAAATAGAAAAGGATTTGAGAAGTCACTCAAAATGTGCCCTAATTTTTCATTCTGCAGCACTAATCATACTTTCTATGGCAAAATATACCCCCTCATGTTGTTTCTTTTTAAATTAAATGTTTTAAGAGTTACCACTTTATTCCAATCAAGATGGCTTCAGGTGTGCCATACCTTTGTAATAAGTAGGACTGTTAGCGCTCTAGTTGTTCTTTAGAACACTCTAGGAGGCTGCAGTAGAACACAAAGGAATCAACTGACAGTCTCTGTCCTTGTTGGATGTACATGTTTTACTGAGAATGTCAGACTTCATTTTCACATGACTGAGAAAGATAATGTGAATTTACAGAAAATATGCTTTCAGTTTAGCTTATAGATCCCCTTCCAAACCACTGTGGGAAAATCATGAGATATTAGTTTTCTTTCAAACAATATTCATGATATCACAGCAGAAGGTTTTTTCACATGGTAAAATCACCTTAGAACCCACCACAATTCCTAAAACGAGTATGGTACCATCAACAAATGATTTATAATGTAACTAAAGTCCTAAAACCCTCTATTAACTACAATGCTTTTTAATGAGGTGCTATCATGTATATTGGTCCCAAGATGGCTGCCAACACTTCTTGGATGAAGTGCTGACAGCCAATCAGATCAGATGTGTGGTTAGGCTCCGCCCAGATATATATATTTTTTTGAACCTAAATTACTCAAAATCCACTGGAGCACATATATTGAGACCTAGCAAAGGCACATCAGGCTAACAGTCCCTACAATTTTGCCAAGTTTCGTGCAAATCCATTCAGCCGTTCGAGCTAAAAGTGAGGCCAACCGCCCTATGGAAATTAACATGGGAAAAATGCGTTTTGGGACCCCCCTTTTTTCTCGGCCCCCCCTTGATGAAACCCCCCCAAATTGTCAGGGGCTGCTCAGAAACAAAATGTTCCATTTTCCTGAAAATTTCAGCCAATTCCGTCCACAAACGCCAAAGTTATTAGACATAGAATTTTCAAAAATCCCATAGAGAAAAAATCCTAACTATATATACCTACTGGCGACCGCCAGTAGGTAATATATATATATATATATATATATATATATATATATATATATATATATACATATATATATATATATATATATATATAAAAAGATCAGTCCAGGTTCCGTGTAGTATCGGAGCCAGAGGTCAGGACCTCAAAACACCTCGCACCCAGCAATCCAAAATAGCCTCGAATAAGAAATACAACCAAAGATAGAGAACAGGGAAGACGTTTAATGTAGGATGACGCGTTTCACTCTGCAAGAGAGCTTGTTCACTATATATATATATATATATATATATATATATATATATATATATATTGCAACGGCAGGCAACACAGTCCTGCACGCGGCCAGTCAGTACCCTCATCATTTGATACGCAGTATCCCCTTTGGGGAGATGCTGCGTATCAAAAGAATATGCAGCACAGAGGATGAATGTACCAAAGCTCAGGAAGCAAGTAAATTGCGCTTCCTTGCCAGGGGTTACTCAGAGGGGGTACTACAAAAAGCAATTGACTGCTCAAAAACTATAACCAGAGCACAGGCATTATTACCCAAACCAATCCCTAGCATAGCTAATACAGCAACAATACCAGACCCTCCTAGGATCATTGTTACTTACAGCCAACAGCATAAAGAGATTCGGAAAATATTTTCCCGCAATTGGAACCTGGTGACATGGGACCCTGTCATCGGTGATCTAGTGGGTAAAAAAACGGAAATCTCCTTCAGGAAATCCACTTCTAATGCGGACAGATTGGTCAAGAACTATCTAGAGCAGCCAATTTCAGATACTTTTATGGCTTTGAGGAAAGGTTTCAAAAAATGCTCAAGCTGTAAAGCTTGCAAATATGGCGGCAGCAAAACTCAATATCTGACACCTTTCAAAGATACGCCTGTACAAATATCCAAACAGCTCACTTGCAAAACAGAATTTACGGTTTATGTGTTGCAGTGTCCTTGTGAGCTCCGGTATGTGGGGAGTACCCGACTGCCAGCTCACAAGCGGATATTGCAACACATAAGAGCCATTAGCACTAAAGATCAGTCTTATCCTGTGGCACACCATTTTGAGAGTACACATGACGGTGACCCAAAACATCTACTGTATTATATCATTGACTGTGTGATGCCTCTGAAACCAGGGGGTAACAGAGATGCACTATTACGGTTGCTTGAGACCCATTATATTTTAGAATTAGATAGTCGAACCCCCAGGGGTCTTAACGCCAGTGAGGACCTTTACACATGCCTGTGATTCTATTTATACATAACAAAAACAAAAATCACACAGGATTTTCAATGATACATGGTACTCACTCTTTTATTATTTATGGGCTGCCAACCGATTTATACCTTAATAGAATTAGAACTATTTTGCTTTTGCATTAGCTGGTTAGGCATCATCTTTTATGTTATCAACTATTAAAGGGAGGGGCTCCTCCTTTTAAACTTTAAAAATTAAAATTGCAAGTTTTAATCATTTATTATTGGCACTTTACACTTTTATATAATTTGCACTATGCTACAATAGCTGCTCCTTGTCACACTCTCAGGTATTTCTACGTTTACATCTGAAATTAGCACATGTACTTTTTATAGGTCCCCACTTGGGATATATTTGCACAGGGTTTCTTTTAAATAGGAAACATAAGGTCTTAAATGAAATTGTATCAATATATATTTTATGGTATTCATATATTTATATATTTATTAATATGTGTTTTTATGACCATTGCAATACTTTGCACAACTTTTATTACATTTTATTACATTGTATACATTGTGTAATATGTTGAGACAGAACTCACTATGAGTTTTATTTTTAGACGAAAAAGGGAAAAATAATTGTTCTTTTTTCCTTAGTCTTTCTTTTGTTTCCTTGACAAAAAACCTATGACATGTGGAGGGTGTTAACTAACAGTGCGCCCTCTGTGTTTACTATTTATACCTCTTCTGTGACAATGCACTCACATCATGTGATCAAGACTGTGGAGACAGTCGAAACGTGTCACGGCGGCATGCTGAGCATTAATCTGCAAAAATAAAGGCACCTTTGTTTTGGCACCAGAATCGGGTTCCTCTCTTCGTCATTTTCCAATTGAACAAATAGTGGGTATATATATATATATATATATATATTACCTACTGGCGGTCGCCAGTAGGTATATATAGTTAGGATTTTTTTGAATAGGGATTTCTGAAAATTCTATGTTGAATAACTTTGGCGTTGATGGACGGAATTGGCTGAAATTTTCAGAAAAATGGCACATTTTGTTTCTGAGTGTCCCCTGAAAGTTTGGGGGGGTTTCGTCAAGCGGGGGATGAGAAAAAAGGGGGGTCCCAAAACGTGTTTTTAACATTGAGTTTTCCATAGGGCGGTTGGACTCACTTTTAGCTCGAACGGCTGAATGGATTTCCACAAAACTTGGCAAAATTGTAGGGACTGGTAGCCCGATGTGCCTTTGCTATGTCTCAAGATATATGCTCCAGTGGTTTTTACAAAAATGTACTTTGAAAAATATATATTAGGCTACATTGGGCTATATATATGTTAGAGCCCAAATGTAGCCCAATGTAGCCCAATGTAGCCCAAAGATGGCCACCAGAGACAAAAAAAAACAAATGTAGCCCAAATATCAGCCAGATGTAGCCCAACTATAGCCCAGTGACAGAATGTTCCAGAGTGTTCTAAAGAACAACTAGAGCGCTAACAGTCTTACTTATGACAAAAGTATGGCACACCTGAAGTCATCTTGATTGGAATAAAGTGTTAACACTTAAAACATTTAATTTGCAAAGGAACAAAATGAGGGGTTTCATTTTGCCATAGAAATGTTATATATATATATATATAAATATATATTACTTACTGGCGGTCGCCAGTAGGTATATATAGTTAGGATTTTTTTGAATAGGGATTTCTGAAAATTCTATGTTGAATAACTTTGGCGTTGATGGACGGAATTGGCTGAAATTTTCAGGAAAATGGCACATTTTGTTTCTGAGCGTCCCCTAAAAGTTTGGGGGGGTTTCGTCAAGCGGGGGCCGAGAAAAAAGGGGGGTCCCAAAACGTGTTTTTAACATTGAGTTTTCCATAGGGCGGTTGGACTCACTTTTTGCTCGAACGGCTGAATGGATTTCTATGAAACTTGGCAAAATTGTAGAGACTGTTTGCCCGATGTGCCTTTGCTAGGTCTCAAGATATGTGCTCCAGTGGATTTTGAGAAATTAACTTTCAAAAAAATATATATATCTGTGACAGCGTCCCGGTTAGCGCCCCGGTTCGCGTACCAGACGCGTAATGGAACTTCGCGAGGAGAAGCGGATTGGCTCTCCGGTGACTCTCAACATTCTAAACAGTCCGGAGCGGCCGCCATCTTGTCTCTCGGTAGGATCGAGAGACAAGAGGTGGAAATAAACGAAGGGGGAAATGAATGAAAGGGGCAAGGTAGACCCCTCCTGAACCCCTAGGATTGATGTGGGGGCTATTAAAGGGCCCCGCGGGGCAAAAAAATAAAATACATTTTTTTTCGATTTTTCGCGGTGGAAGCGCTACCCGGTACGTGAACCGGGTAGCTCACCGGTAGCGTAACGGGAGTCCGCCATCTTGTGTTTCGGACGAATTTAGTCACAAGATGGAGGATAAACAATGTTGGGAATGGGTATAAGGGGGCACCGGAGACATATCCTGACCCCCCTAGGTTTTTTGAGGGTGGCTGAGGAGGCCCATATATGTAAAAAAAAACCCCTTTTTTTTCAAATTTTCGCACGGTTAGCGCCCGGTCCACGCACCGGGTAGCGTTCCGGAAAGCGTAACAAGGGGAAAACCAAGGGAAATAGTAAAATAATATTTTAGAGTGCTTTGAGGTAGGGTAGCTCTGAATAGAGCTGTTGTGTTGTGTGGGTGATGTAAGTACCAACATGTAGGTACCAATAAAGAGTCTAAAATTTAATGTACACCGTCTCCTCTGTAGATATTTTGTATGTTCTAATATGGGTTATTTAAATGTAAATGTGTGGAAAAGCACTTCATGCTTTAAAGCAATTGTATTTTTGAACTGATTGTTCTTTCCTCTTAGTCCTCCTCTTTGTTTTTTTTTCCCTACACTCTTCTTCAGCATGATAGTTGATAAATTCGTTCCCTCAAAAAATTTATATACATAAAAAAATTATATTAAATACATATAAAATATATTTTTCCTTTAAAAGAAGAATACATTTTACAGCTTTTGATATTTGCTATTAAAAAACCATTAAAATTCATTGAAAAAACCATAGGTTATAGACCATATATAGTTAGGAATTAGCATTTACAAAACCTTGAAAATTCACTGAAAAAACCATAGGTTATAGACCATATATAGTTAGGAATTAGCATTTACAAAACTTTATTTTACTCACACAAAACCATTGAAATTCGCATATATAGTTAATTGCACTAACTATATAACGCGCACCCGCAATCCACTGCTGATCATGTCACATATTACATCATTCATGACATGGTCAGTGACATCACTGATGACATCACTGATGACATCTCAAATTACATCACTGATGACATCACTGATGACATCTCAAATTACATCACTGATGACATCTCAAATGAGATCACTGATGACATCACTGATGACATCTCAAATGACATCACTGATGACATTACTGATAACATCTCATTTGACATTACTGATCACATCACTGATGACATCATTTATGTGATAATACGATTAACCTCCTCAGACTCTAATATAACCTTAGATACATTCAGTGTAAATAGACACTCACAGACTGTCACTCATCCATGGAGTTACTCACACACCTAGTCAGTCATGCAAAGAATCAATCACACCTCCATTTCCTCAACTATACAGTTATACACACCTTACTTATTCAAACATATACTAACACATATTTACTCTCTTATACAATCCCTGATACAAGTTCACAATGATCCATACAGCCACTCACACATTCACTGGCTCTTATGCACAGTTATTTATATATGTCAACTGTCATATGTACTGTGTTTTACATATGTACTTACTTTGACATGTAGCACTGAGATATCAATTCACTCACCAATACACTCATGCACACAGTCAACCGCCCATACAGCTGTTTCCACATGCACTTTTGAACCCATACATCTAGTGAATCAACTGCTCACACATCTATGCACAGAGTCATACACCTTCCAGCCACCCACACACACACATTCAGTCTCCCATACAAATACTTGGGCAACCAATCAATAACCCATATAGTTACTCATAGAGCTACTGATCAACACATGCAGCAGTTTACAGAAACATACAGTCACTGGATGTTGTCATCAGTGATGTCATTTGAGATGTCATCAGTGATGTCATCAGTGATGTCACTGACCATGTCATGAATGATGTAATATGTGACATGATCAGCAGTGGATTGCGGGTGCGCGATATATAGTTAGTGCAACTAACTATATATGCGAATTTCAATGGTTTTGTGTGAGTAAAATAAGGTTTTGTAAATGCTAACTCCTAACTATATATGGTCTATAACCTATGGTTTTTTCAGTGAATATATATATATATATTCACTGAAAAAACCATAGGTTATAGATAAGCATGGGCGGAAAATCCGTTACGCTCGCGGATTTTGCGGATTTTCGGGAAATTCGCAATCCGCGAGATTTGCGAATTTCTCGCAAAATCCGCAAATTCGCACGCAGCGGATTTTTTTTGCGGCGCGCGGCGTTGGTGATACAATTTTTGCGGCGCGCGGCGTTTATCATCGTTTGCCGGGTTGTTTTTCTCGATAGTTTGCGAGTGCTGCGCCATTTTGGATCTTGCTGTGTGATCCCGCGGGATTTGGCGAGCGCGATTACGTCATCGCGGCTTGCGAGCGAGAGTTTGTCAACGCGAGTACAGCGAGATCACGTCTCGCGGTACTTCGCAATTGCGAGATTTGAGATGCGGCAAGCAGCAAGAATCTCGCACAAACGAAAATATAAAATGTGCAATTCTGCACAAGAAATCCACCAGCAAGCAGCATAAACCTTCTTGAAATGATGATTTTTATCTGAATAACTCCTTAGGTTGACATTTGCCTGCACTTTTTTAGCGAGGAGTCCATTTTGGGGAGGGGGGAGGGGGGTGGGAGGAAGGAAGTGCCCCACAGTCTTCAACTTCCTGTTCCTGTCCAGCAGGCTAATCCCAGTGCTTTGTCCATCTCCTGGTCACTTTTCATTTGGATCTGGAGCTGGAAGGAATACTTTTTGTGGATGCTGCTGGATATTTGGATTTGAGGCCTTTTTGACTTTCTTTGGATCATTGTTGGATTAGAAATTTTACAAGTAAGTTTGTTTGGGGCATTACAGTTGCTGCAACAAAATTTTGGGAATTTTCGATTTTTGGGCTGTTTTGGGGCCTTTTGCCCAGGGGTACTCTGTGGTGGGTGAACTGAGTCTTTCTGAGGGGTCTCTTTAATGTGAACATCATGGAGGGCATGGATGGCATGGGATTGTGCTGATTTTAGTGTGTTTTTCGATTTTTTTGGCTGCTGTTGGGGCCTTTTGGCCAGGGGTAGTGAGTGGTGCATGGACTGAGTCTTTCTGTGGGGTCTCTTTAATGTAAACATCATGGAGGGCATGGATGGCATTGGATTGTGGTGATTTTTTAGTGATTTTCGTTTTTTGGGGCTGTACTTGTGGCCTTTTCACCAGGGGTATTTGAGTCTAGCATGGGCCTAGTCTTTCTGTGGGCTGTCTTGAACTTAAACATCATGGAGGGCATGGATGGAATGGGATTGTGCTGATTTTGCAGTGTTTTTCGATTTTTGGGGGTGTTCATGGGGAGGGACAGGCCATGTGGCTGGTGGCCATTTTGAGTGCAGCTACAGGCACTGGCCATGTGCTGGCAGGCAAGTGGCCATTTTGAATGCAGGCTTTGTTGTTAGGCCTGCAACCATTTTGCCTACTTTTCAACCTTTATTTATGCCCAGGGGTAGTGAGTCTTGCATGGGCCTAGTCTTTCTGTGGGTTGTCTTGAATTTAAACATCATGGAGGGCATGGATGGATTGGGATTGTGCTGATTTTGCAGTGTTTTTCGATTTTTGGGGGTGTTCATGGGGAGGGACAGGCCATGTGGCTGGTGGCCATTTTGAGTGCAGCTACAGGCACTGGCCATGTGCTGGCAGGCAAGTGGCCATTTTGAATGCAGGCTTTGTTGTTAGGCCTCCAACCATTTTGCCTACTTTTCAACCTTTATTTATGCCCAGGGGTAGTGAGTCTTGCATGGGCCCAGTCTTTCTGTGGGTTGTCTTGAATTTAAACATCATGGAGGGCATGGATGGAATGGGATTGTGCTGATTTTGCAGTGTTTTTCGATTTTTGGGGGTGTTCATGGGGAGGGACAGGCCATGTGGCTGGTGGCCATTTTGAGTGCAGCTACAGGCACTGGCCATGTGCTGGGAGGCAAGTGGCCATTTTGAATGCAGGCTTTGTTGTTAGGCCTCCAACCATTTTGCCTACTTTTCAACCTTTATTTATGCCCAGGGGTAGTGAGTCTTGCATGGGCCTAGTCTTTCTGTGGGTTGTCTTGAACTTAAACATCATGGAGGGCATGGATGGAATGGGATTGTGCTGATTTTGCAGTGTTTTCCGATTTTTGGGGGTGTTCATGGGGAGGGACAGGCCATGTGGCTGGTGGCCATTTTGAGTGCAGCTACAGGCACTGGCCATGTGCTGGCAGGCAAGTGGCCATTTTGAATGCAGGCTTTGTTGTTAGGCCTCCAACCATTTTGCCTACTTTTCAACCTTTATTTATGCCCAGGGGTAGTGAGTCTTGCATGGGCCTAGTCTTTCTGTGGGTTGTCTTGAACTTAAACATCATGGAGGGCATGGATGGAATGGGATTGTGCTGATTTTGCAGTGTTTTTCGATTTTTGGGGGTGTTCATGGGGAGGGACAGGACATGTGGCTGGTGGCCATTTTGAGTGCAGCTACAGGCACTGGCCATGTGCTGGCAGGCAAGTGGCCATTTTGAATGCAGGCTTTGTTGTTAGGCCTCCAACCATTTTGCCTACTTTTCAACCTTTATTTATGCCCAGGGGTAGTGAGTCTTGCATGGGCCCAGTCTTTCTGTGGGTTGTCTTGAATTTAAACATCATGGAGGGCATGGATGGAATGGGATTGTGCTGATTTTGCAGTGTTTTTCGATTTTTGGGGGTGTTCATGGGGAGGGACAGGCCATGTGGCTGGTGGCCATTTTGAGTGCAGCTACAGGCACTGGCCATGTGCTGGGAGGCAAGTGGCCATTTTGAATGCAGGCTTTGTTGTTAGGCCTCCAACCATTTTGCCTACTTTTCAACCTTTATTTATGCCCAGGGGTAGTGAGTCTTGCATGGGCCTAGTCTTTCTGTGGGTTGTCTTGAACTTAAACATCATGGAGGGCATGGATGGAATGGGATTGTGCTGATTTTGCAGTGTTTTTCGATTTTTGGGGGTGTTCATGGGGAGGGACAGGCCATGTGGCTGGTGGCCATTTTGAGTGCAGCTACAGGCACCGGCCATGTGCTGGGAGGCAAGTGGCCATTTTGAATGCAGGCTTTGTTGTTAGGCCTCCAACCATTTTGCCTACTTTTCAACCTTTATTTATGCCCAGGGGTAGTGAGTCTTGCATGGGCCTAGTCTTTCTGTGGGTTGTCTTGAACTTAAACATCATGGAGGGCATGGATGGAATGGGATTGTGCTGATTTTGCAGTGTTTTCCGATTTTTGGGGGTGTTCATGGGGAGGGACAGGCCATGTGGCTGGTGGCCATTTTGAGTGCAGCTACAGGCACTGGCCATGTGCTGGCAGGCAAGTGGCCATTTTGAATGCAGGCTTTGTTGTTAGGCCTCCAACCATTTTGCCTACTTTTCAACCTTTATTTATGCCCAGGGGTAGTGAGTCTTGCATGGGCCTAGTCTTTCTGTGGGTTGTCTTGAACTTAAACATCATGGAGGGCATGGATGGAATGGGATTGTGCTGATTTTGCAGTGTTTTTCGATTTTTGGGGGTGTTCATGGGGAGGGACAGGCCATGTGGCTGGTGGCCATTTTGAGTGCAGCTACAGGCACTGGCCATGTGCTGGCAGGCAAGTGGCCATTTTGAATGCAGGCTTTGTTGTTAGGCCTCCAACCATTTTGCCTACTTTTCAACCTTTATTTATGCCCAGGGTTAGTGAGTCTTGCATGGGCCTAGTCTTTCTGTGGGTTGTCTTGAACTTAAACATCATGGAGGGCATGGATGGAATGGGATTGTGCTGATTTTGCAGTGTTTTTCGATTTTTGGGGGTGTTCATGGGGAGGGACAGGCCATGTGGCTGGTGGCCATTTTGAGTGCAGCTACAGGCACTGGCCATGTGCTGGCAGGCAAGTGGCCATTTTGAATGCAGGCTTTGTTGTTAGGCCTGCAACCATTTTGCCTACTTTTCAACCTTTATTTATGCCCAGGGGTAGTGAGTCTTGCATGGGCCTAGTCTTTCTGTGGGTTGTCTTGAATTTAAACATTATGGAGGGCATGGATGGATTGGGATTGTGCTGATTTTGCAGTGTTTTTCGATTTTTTTGTGCTGTATAACTGAACTGATGTTCCTCTGTCTTCCATTTTTTTTAGGTGCACAAGACTCAAGAGAACCACCAGTGCCAGGAAGAAGTCCTGCAGCGGTGTGTGTGTGCAGCATAACGTCACGCGACGTCACGTCTGGCCTCAGACAACTCTACAATTCGTGCAACTGCGGCCTGCTGTCTGACCTGCTCTGAAGAAGATGGCCCCAAAGAAAGGTCTCCGTAGCTCCTCTAGCAAGAAAGTTGCTAGTAAGGAGCAGAAGAAGCAAGTTACCAAGGAGGCTGGTGTGCCACCCGCCACGTTTTTTGGGAGAAAAAAAAAATACGCCTGCAGCAGCAGGATCTGCTGGGGACCAAGCTGGGAGCAGCACCCCTGCTCCATTGGGTTCAGTGCCTCCACCACCACGCCAACTTAAGTCAAAGCCCTTGAGTGCTTCAGAGGCAGTCAGTGTACTTCTCCAATCACCATCGACCAGTGATGTTGGCTCATCGCAAGAAAGTAGCAGCAATGTCCCTGAATCAACACAGGTTGTTGTAACTCATCTGACAAGTGTTGAACAACCACAGCCGCAACAACAACACCATGTGCAAGTACACGCCCAAGTACATGTGGAAGGAGAGGCAGCAAAAGGAGATGCGCAAGCAAAGGTGCATGGAGGTTCACAAGTGCCCACAATAGTTGTTCCTCCCGAAGTAGGGGCACATCAGGAAATCGACAATGAAGCCGAGGTATCATTGGAAGCCACTCCTCCTGATGATCATTCATTGTCTTCCACATCCCTAGCAAGGAAAAGATCAAGGGGGGTGTCTACATCTTCTTCAAGCCCACCTCGTTCTGATGCAAGTGATCTGTCTTGGGAACCACAACTGCGGTCTGACAGTGAGGCACACCATGATCTGACACAGGTACCTAAGCGTAAAAGGAAGGTCGTCCAAAAACTCATAGCTATGGAGTGTGATGAGGCTCAACAAGAAGTGACAGATACTGCTGGTGATGAAGCCTCTCACGATGACGACGAGCCAGTCATCACAAAGGTCACTGCAGCCCCACCGGGCATGCAGCAAAGAGACATTTTGACCCTATCCCGAGAAGCTGCTGAGCGTGATGATGATGTCGACGAGGAGGCAATGGAAATGGAATCATTAGATTTGGAGTTAAGTAGTACACCAAAACCTACCGCTTCCATATTTCTTCCTCGCAAGAAGGTACCCACCTCGACCTCAATTCGTGGTGGTGAAAGTGCAAAACGTACTGAAGTTCGGCAATCCACATCCTCCACTTCATCTGGCATTAGCAGCAGGACCACCACCACCAGTATCGCCGCCTCCTCCGGCCCCCAAAGACATTTCAAGTCTCCAGTTTGGGACTTCTTTAGTGTTTGCCCAAAAAAGGAAAACGTAGCCATTTGTAGCATTTGTAAGCTTCGAGTTAGTCGTGGTAAGTTTGGTACCAACTATGGTACCGGAGGCCAGAGAGGTCATCTTAGGAGAACGCACGATGTCCAATGGTTTGCGCACCTACACGCGATCAAGGAAGCCCGAATTGCACGCAATGAAAACGTTGATTTTTCATCTGATGATGACGAGGAGGAAGAAGACGATTCAAACACTTCACTTACACCCAGTACCCCTGTCAGCAGCACACCCCATGTGAGCCACACTAAGAGTGTGGGAGAGAGTGAGACATCAATGCGGAAAAGTTCATCAGCGAGCGTAACTGGGTCGAAGATATCATCATCATCCCGTAAATCCTTGGTCCAGGGCAACATTAAAAAGATGTTGTTTACAGAAGCGCAATATGAACGCAACCACCCAATGACGCGTCTGTATAACACTAAGCTGGCTAAAATGCTAGCTCTGGACCTTCTCCCTTTTTCTTTTGTAGAAGGGGTTGGTTTTCTAGAATTAGTGGCAGCGCTCTGCCCTAAATGGAAGGTTCCTAGCCGGTTCTATTTTGCCCGAGTTGCGGTTCCAGCACTACATGAAGATGTTCTGAAGGTGATTGGGGCAGCTTTGCAGAAGAGTGCTGTTCACACTATACATCTGACAACAGACATGTGGACCAGTGGCGCAGGCGCTGATTACATGTGCATCACTGCACACTGGGTCTCTTTTTCAGGGGCTAAAGCAAAGCTAAACACAGGTGTTGACACGAACATTGTTTTTAAAGCTGCTCGGAAACATGCAACACTAGCCATGTTTGGTTTGGAGAAACGTCACACAGCAGAAAACATTTTGGATGTCTTTAACACAAAGGTCCTTAACTGGCTGTCCCCACTAAAACGCCGGGTTGGTTATGTTTCCACGGACAATGGCGCCAATATAGTTAAGGCCATGAGGGACGGTGACTATTTCAGAGTGCCGTGTTTGGCGCACTGTATAAACCTGGTTGTCCAAAAATTCTTGGCTAATAAAGCCAGTGCAGCGTACAGTGTATTTGACAACTGCCGAAAAATGTGCAAGCATTTCAGCCATTCTTTTAAGGCCCGGAAGCAGCTGAGGAGCCTGCTATATCAACGTAAAATGCCAGTGAAAGCACTCATCCAGGAGGTGGTAACACGTTGGAACTCAACCTTCTACATGCTTGAGCGTCTGTATGAGCAGTATACGGAACTCGATCAATATTTCCTTACAGAGGGTACAGAGGAGCTGAGGATGGGTGGGCCGCAATGGAACATAGTTCAAGGCCTGACACACATGCTTCGTCCTTTTGAGTTCTTCACGCGTGCAGTCAGCAAGGAGGACTCTAATTTGGGAAAAGCTATCCCATTGTTGTACATGCTGGAGGACCAACTGAAGGAGGTGTGTTCTGTGTTTGAAAAAGATGACAAAAACCAAGACTCTTTGCTTCTGGCTGAGCAATTATTAGAGCTCCTACAAGGTGATGAACGTCTTAAAAAGATCCACTCAGAACAGCATTACATTTGTGCTACTATTCTGGATCCACGCTACAAAAAGGCGCTGGCAGGCCAAGCATTCTTTCCTTTTGATGATGAACATGTTCCAAAGTACAAACGTTGGCTAGCCTTGTCAGCCAAGAGGTTTGAAAGAGAACGGCTGGAAATTGAAGGAAATGGCAGTACATCAGCAGGCCATCCCCAGTCAAAACAATCCACTTCTGCACCTGTGGCTGTGGCACAAGTGACCTCTCAGCCGTTAAAGACACCGGCAACCGGATCATCTGCACGAAACACAACAGAAACATTGGAGGCTGAAGAGGATTGGCTAGCTCTGCGTGGGGTTGGTTCTCAAAAGGTCAGAGGCACAGCAAGAGCTAAGCAAAGTGGAGGAACCTTGGATGAGGACCTTGAGTCGATGGTGAAGGACTATCTGAATGACTCAACAGAGGTCTATGTTAATTCTGACCCATTGGCGTATTGGCATGGGAAAAAAGAATTGTGGCCACAGCTCACCAACCTGGCTTTAAACTACTTGTCTTGCCCACTCGCAAGCGTGTCTTCTGAACGGGTTTTCAGTGCTGCTGGTGGCATTGTAACTCCCAAACGGAGCCGCCTCTCACCCAAAAATGTGGAGAGGTTAACAATGATCAAGATGAATCAGCACCTCATACCACCAGATTTCAGAGTACGAGAGAGCGTGCCGGATGAAGAGGAGGTGGCCTGCAACATAGATGAGGGAATTTCTACTCTGTCAGGTGACACTGAGCTCACCCTGCCTGAATTCGCAGAGTATGATGACGAAGCCTTATTCTCATTCCTGGACCGTGATACCGAGCCCTGAAAATGAGACAACGGATCAATAACTTTCTTTTTCGTCCCTATTCACTTTTATTCCTGTGTGTCTGTCTTTTTTTGTTGTGCACAGTTAATATATTTCAAACTTTAATCAGATAATCACAAAATCAAGCCCATCAGCAGAACTGTCTTCGCTGGTTTGCTAATTGATTTGAAGTTGCCGCAGTCTGCATTCCTCAGGTTCACAAGTTCAGAAGAACATGCTCCTCTATCCTCCTCCTCCAGACTCCTATTTCCATCAAACCAGAGGGCTGGTTTACGCCCAATGAAGAAAGACTCAGCACTTGTGGGGGTGTTGTTGTACCTCTTTGCAGGTGAGTTGACGGCTCTGGGACCATTGTTGGGAAGCTCTAATACCGGATAAAAGTGTTTTGGACCAAATCCCAGGCGGAAATTTTTTTGTGTTTTTGATGACTTGCTTGCCTTTGAGGTGCTCTTAGGGGGGGTTCCGTCTGTTTGTGGGTGAGTTTCGTGGTCTGGGAGCACTGCTGGGACACTCTAATCTTGATTGCATTTGCTTTTCAGGAAATCCGTCGTGGCAACCCCGACTTATGGCCTAGCTACGCAGTGCGTTTGGACCGAAGGCTGAGAAATATTGCAAGTATGAGATTTTGCTTTTGGCCTGTTTGGGGGTGTTATGCTTCTTGGCGGGTGGGTTGGCGTGTCTTGGGGCATTCCTGGGAAGGTCTAATACCGGGTAGAAGTGGTTGGGACAAAATCCAGGCCGATTTTTTTTTTGGCTATTTCTGACATTTTGCTCAATGTAGCGTTTTCGGGGGCCTGTTTGGGGGGCTTCCTGGTGTTTGTGGGTGACTTTCGTGGTCTGGGAGCACTGCTTGGACACTCTAATCTTGATTGCATTTGCTTTTCAGGAAATCCGTCGTGGCAACCCCGACTTATGGCCTAGCTATGCAGCGCGTTTGGACCGAAGGCCGAGAAATATTGCAAGTATGAGATTTTGCTTTTGGCCTGTTTGGGGGTGTTATGCTTCTTGGCGGGTGGGTTGGCGGGTCTTGGGGCATTCCTGGGAAGGTCTAATACCGGGTAGAAGTGGTTGGGACAAAATCCAGGCCGATTTTTTTTTTGGCTATTTCTGACATTTTGCTCAATGTAGCGTTTTCGGGGGCCTGTTTGGGGGGCTTCCTGGTGTTTGTGGGTGGGTTTCGGGGTCTGGGCGCACTGCTGGCTATATATACTTTACTTTGCAAGAGGTTTGAAGCAAATCCATGGTGGCAGAGGGGAGTTAGGGCCTAGCTGCAGAGCGCGCGCGGAGTGATTTGTGAAATTTGTGAAAAATTTACTAAGTCCCCATTTTTGTACTTTTGCTCTTTGGCTGTTTGGGGGTCTTCTACTTGTTTTCTCCTGGGTTGACGGCTCTGGGGCCATTGCTGGGAAGCTCTAATACCGGATAAAAGTGTTTTGGACCAAATCCCAGGCGGAACATTTTTTGTGTTTTTGATGACTTGCTTGCCTTTGAGGTGCTCTTAGAGGGGTTCCGTCTGTTTGTGGGTGAGTTTCGTGGTCTGGGAGCACTGCTGGGACACTCTAATCTTGATTGCATTTGCTTTTCAGGAAATCCGTCGTGGCAACCCCGACTTATGGCCTAGCTACACAGTGCGTTTGGACCGAAGGCCGAGAAATATTGCAAGTATGAGATTTTGCTTTTGGCCTGTTTGGGGGTGTTATGCTTCTTGGCGGGTGGGTTGGCGTGTCTTGGGGCATTCCTGGGAAGGTCTAATACCGGGTAGAAGTGGTTGGGACAAAATCCAGGCCGATTTTTTTTTGGCTATTTCTGACATTTTGCTCAATGTAGCGTTTTCGGAGGCCTTTTTGGGGGGCTTCCTGGTGTTTGTGGGTGACTTTCGTGGTCTGGGAGCACTGCTGGGACACTCTAATCTTGATTGCATTTGCTTTTCAGGAAATCCGTCGTGGCAACCCCGACTTATGGCCTAGCTACGCAGTGCGTTTGGACCGAAGGCCGAGAAATATTGCAAGTATGAGATTTTGCTTTTGGCCTGTTTGGGGGTGTTATGCTTCTTGGCGGGTGGGTTGGCGTGTCTTGGGGCATTCCTGGGAAGGTCTAATACCGGGTAGAAGTGTTTGGGACAAAATCCAGGCCGATTTTTTTTTGGCTATTTCTGACATTTTGCTCAATGTAGCGTTTTCGGGGGCCTGTTTGGGGGGCTTCCTGGTGTTTGTGGGTGAGTTTCGTGGTCTGGGAGCACTGCTGGGACACTCTAATCTTGATTGCATTTGCTTTTCAGGAAATCCGTCGTGGCAACCCCGACTTATGGCCTAGCTACGCAGCGCGTTTGGACCGAAGGCCGAGAAATATTGCAAGTATGAGATTATGCTTTTGGCCTGTTTGGGGGTGTTATGCTTCTTGGCGGGTGGGTTGGCGTGTCTTGGGGCATTCCTGGGAAGGTCTAATACCGGGTAGAAGTGGTTGGGAAAAAATCCTCGCGGAAAAGCCTTTTGGCACTTTTTGTAACTTTGGGTTCATTAGGGTTAGCCCTAGCAGCAGGATTGCATGTGTTTCGGGGTGTTCTAGATTTTTGCAACTGAGTTCTGGGGTCTTAGAGCACTCGTGAGAATGTGTAATTTTGGTTGCAAGTCATTTGAAGAAAATCCATGGTGGGAAAGGGGGGATTTGGCATAGTTAAAGAAAGCCTTTGCCACTATTCTTAACTTAGGGTTCGTTAGGGTTAGCAGTATTTCTATTGCATGTGTTTGAGTGGGGGGGATTTCGAGTCTTGGAGCGATGCTGGCTATGGCTACTTTTGCTTGGTTGCTTGCAAGTGGTTTGAATGCAATCCACGGTGGGTAAGGGGTAATTAGGAAGGGGGTACTTCGGCCTACTTTTACTTTCAAAGTAAGTTTTGTCACCAGTTTTCTGCTAGGCCTCGTTTTTTGAGATTTGATTGGGGGTCTTCTACATTTTTGCGACTGGCTTTAGTAAGGGTCTGGGTGGGAGCACTGCTAGGAAGATCTAATTTTGTTCTAAAACACAGTTTACAGTACACCTAGCTTGAGGGGCAAGATCCGCTACATTAATTTGCCCATACTTATTTATCCTTCAAAAGGTGACTCAGAGTACGCACTTTCAAAAATATTGTACTGTCTACTAGGAAAATCAAATTGTGACTTTTTGCACTCCACAGCCTACATACCTTATATTTATTTATCAGTGGTGTTGTAATATTATATCACTTCCTGTTTTTCGTTGAATAATTACAGGCCGGGTTTCAGTCTCTGCAATGGGGAAAAAAGGATGGAGTCAGGCTTCACAGTAGCGAGCCACAATTCAGCATCAGGCAGGCAGTGGACAGGGTGTCTTCTGGTGACCAACATCGATGGACGAAGCGTCGGCTGCAATGGAGGAGTGCCGCTAATAGGAGGATTTTTTTTCTGCAGGCAACTTACTTACCACTTCCAACAGGACCACTACAACCACATAGATACAGTATCCCTTGCCTTTTTCTCTGACTGTGACTGCATTTCTTGGATCTCTCTCTGCTTCTAAATTGATCCCTTAACACATCACTTAGTCCACTCCACTATCACATCTGCACCACACATAGTCATTTGTAAGTGCTCCTACGTAATTCGCAAGTCGCAGCACGCCCCAGGCCGTAGAGGACTGGGATGGCCCCAATGATGAAGCATGTCACCAAGGGGCAACCCTGGTGAGTGAGGGGACACCTAGAAAACAAGCAATTTCTCCTTTTCTATCTACTATACCTTCCAGACCAACCCCACTGAGTGTTGTTGTGAATGGATTTATAGTGACCAGCAAGGCTCTCGGGTATCTGGCTAAGTACAGAGACCTTATGTTGAATATCGTTATCAATAATTCCACACAGGCCCTGTACTGTCGCATTCTTTCTTCCACAGTTGTCGAATGTACTACTTACTTTTCACTGACATGCATGCAGTAGTGCATGCACTTTCAAAGATTGATGGATAGGTTTGTACCCAAAGAATTGTTTATGTTCCATTGTTTGTCTATGCTGTGCTTTTTTTTTACAGGGTGTCTTCTGGTGACCAACATCGATGGACGAAGCGTCGGCTGCAATGGAGGAGTGCCGCTAAAAGGAGGATTTTTTTTCTGCAGGCAACTTACTTACCACTTCCAACAGGACCACTACAACCACATAGATACAGTATCCCTTGCCTTTTTCTCTGACTGTGACTGCATTTCTTGGATCTCTCTCTGCTTCTAAATTGATCCCTTAACACATCACTTAGTCCACTCCACTATCACATCTGCACCACACATAGTCATTTGTAAGTGCTCCTACGTAATTCGCAAGTCGCAGCACGCCCCAGGCCGTAGAGGACTGGGATGGCCCCAATGATGAAGCATGTCACCAAGGGGCAACCCTGGTGAGTGAGGGGACACCTAGAAAACAAGCAATTTCTCCTTTTCTATCTACTATACCTTCCAGACCAACCCCACTGAGTGTTGTTGTGAATGGATTTATAGTGACCAGCAAGGCTCTCGGGTATCTGGCTAAGTACAGAGACCTTATGTTGAATATCGTTATCAATAATTCCAAACAGGCCCTGTACTGTCGCATTCTTTCTTCCACAGTTGTCGAATGTACTACTTACTTTTCACTGACATGCATGCAGTAGTGCATGCACTTTCAAAGATTGATGGATAGGTTTGTACCCAAAGAATTGTTTATGTTCCATTGTTTGTCTATGCTGTGCTTTTTTTTACAGGGTGTCTTCTGGTGACCAACATCGATGGACGAAGCGTCGGCTGCAATGGAGGAGTGCCGCTAAAAGGAGGATTTTTTTTCTGCAGGCAACTTACTTACCACTTCCAACAGGACCACTACAACCACATAGATACAGTATCCCTTGCCTTTTTCTCTGACTGTGACTGCATTTCTTGGATCTCTCTCTGCTTCTAAATTGATCCCTTAACACATCACTTAGTCCACTCCACTATCACATCTGCACCACACATAGTCATTTGTAAGTGCTCCTACGTAATTCGCAAGTCGCAGCACGCCCCAGGCCGTAGAGGACTGGGATGGCCCCAATGATGAAGCATGTCACCAAGGGGCAACCCTGGTGAGTGAGGGGACACCTAGAAAAAAAGCAATTTCTCCTTTTCTATCTACTATACCTTCCAGACCAACCCCATTGAGTGTTGTTGTGAATGGATTTATAGTGACCAGCAAGGCTCTCGGGTATCTGGCTACAGAGACCTTATGTTGAATATCGTTATCAATAATTCCACACAGGCCCTGTACTGTCGCATTCTTTCTTCCACAGTTGTCGAATGTACTACTTACTTTTCACTGACATGTATGCAGTAGTGCATGCACTTTCAAAGATTGATGGATAGGTTTGTACCCAAAGATTTGTTTATGTTCACAATTGTTTGTCTATGCTGTGCTATTTTTTCTTGTCTCCCAAAACCTTTCCCAAAAAACCCCGTACCCATCCATTTTTCAAACCCTAACCCTCTTCCCCCGGGCTGTGTGGTTTTGATTGATGTGTGACTAAATGACAGCAATAAATCCACATACTTGCTGGGGAGGATAAGGTGATAGCAACAGGCTGGTGAAGAAATCCAAGGATATATTCTTACTCTGCTTGACAAAGAACCATTGCTAAAGTGAAAGAACTTCAACCGAATTAGTAGTTATACTTTACCATTTGTTAGGCTACAATGTGGCACTGTTCTACTGTACTTCTGTAACCTGCTATATTCTCAGTTGTACCGTTGAATTGCTCAGGAGGACAAACCAGATTTCATTTTCTTTTTTTTCATAGGCATGCAACTGCCACTGTGTCACACCACTAGTACCACCGCTATGAGGAAATTTTATCCGACCAAGATTGCCAACCATATTCGCTGTTTCCCGTGGAGCCAGCCCTGGGTCTAGCCCTACTTTCAAACACAAATTACAGGTAAGATAAGCGTTTGGTGGTTTGGGGGTATAATGGAGTATTAGTACGAGAGACGAGAGACTGAAGGTAGTACTACTAAAGTCCTAGGACTCTTGGATTCACTTCGTCTGTGAGAGGCACTTAGTGTTGAAAACATTTGGGCATTTACACTTAAAGGAAGAAAATGGAACTAAACTTTCAGGAAAACAAAGTCAACGTTAAACCCCCACCCACCAGGCAAGCAGTAAGAAACGGGTATGCTCAGATAAAGTTTGAAAAAGTATATTTATATCCCTAACAAAATAATCTCCCGCAAGACCCTCCCTAACCCCAACGATTGTCCTTCAAAAGTCCCCAAAAACCCAACTCCCAATTCCCACCCCCCAAAAGTCTCTAAAAAAGGGGCAAGGGACACTATGGGTGGATGCTGTCAACTTTTTGGGCCAGGGCATCATGCTCCTGGCGGAGCAAGGCGTGCTCTACGCGGAGCCCCTCCAACTGGTTGGAAAAGTGGTGGAGCTCCTGCTGGAGGCGGGACACCATCAGGGTACTGCGGCGCAGGCGTGCCTTCAATGCCTTGTAGGTGCAACGGCTGTGAGAGGAAGCTGTAGCTGTTGTCCTTGCTACTCGGCGGTGGCGTTTGGCTTTGGCAGCCCGGCTCAGTCTGGGTGGACCACTGTGCTGGGTGGCACTGGCAGCCCGTGGGGGAACGGAGGCCGATGCAGACGACGTAGTTGTTGTGGTCGACTGCACACTTTCTTCGTCCTCCAGGGCCACCAGCCGCCGATATTCGGCCACAGTGGCATCGATCCTCCGTTGCCGGGCCGCTCTAGCCAGCTCCTTCCTCCTTGTTCGTTTGGAAGGAGAACCTATATGAAGAAAGAAAGACATAGTCTGTAACCAATGCTCCTTAAGATTAACTCAATCATTCAGCAGAAATTTGTGTTGCACTACAACTAGCAACTTGCAAACGCATTACATAACTATTGAGGCCAGTATCTATCTAACCTCACACTTCTTCATCCTTGCTCTAACATTAGTGGGAGTTTAAGGAACAAATTCTACGAGCACTATGGACTTCCATTGGAGTCGACTATGAAAGTACACCAGTCTTATTCTTCTTCTTGTCTCTTGTTTTGGAAAATTGGTACGTTATCTTCTCCAAGCCGGCATAATGCCAGCGCAGTAAACTTGCACCCGAGAAAAAGAGACGCACGCCATGAGGAGTGACCTAGACTTGCGTTGCGTTACTGTACCCGTCCAGTACATGCAGGTGGTGAAGCTCTTACTTTTCTATTACGGGTGGCACTGAGAATACTCTGTTACAACTCAAGGGCTACTGCTTAATTAATTTAACTTTCACCCTACAGTGGAAATGAGTACTAGAAATGGAAAATTGAAGAAGATAAATAATCTGATTATCTATCACTTCACATGGGATGTTTTTGCTTATATATGGGATGACTTTAGGTGCTTTGCTTTTTATTGAGTGACCAGTGATACATCCACACATGAATGACTGAGTACTACTAAACTTATTAAGAGAGGTAGGGAGTGGCCACCGTAATAACCGGATCTATGCAGTGCTTGCAATACAAACTACTGCTACTATTGATGGTAGTATTTGGACAAAATTAAAAGTTCTTTTCCTTGCCTTTCCTACACTGGAACGGACGTGCGGGTGCAGTGTTACATGCTCTTCAAAGTTACACTTAGTTCATCCACTGACCGTCTACTCTCTCTAGATCATGGGTACTCACAAACTTTCTCTCAGGGGCTACATTTACAGTGTAGTTTGGGGCCGAGGGCCGCACTGGTGGGGGCGGAGTCAGAGGGGGCGGGGCTAAAGCAAAACGATAACTTGTGACCATGAGGTTGCACACAGGTCCCTGCAGCAGATGCCCTCACCCACTGAGCCACCAGACCCAGCATTTACATACATCTCTCTCCCTCCCGCTCTCCCTCCTGCCCTCCCTCTCCATCTCTCTCTCCCTCCTGCCCTCCCTCTACCTCCCCCTCTGTCATCTCACTGTGTGTGTGTCTATCTGTGCCAGCCTTCAGCCCGGGTTGAGACCGCTTCCTCAACGCGCACACACAGACAACAACACCAAAGTACTTAACAGGTCTTTAAAAGACCATTAACATATTATTGAGGCTTTGTTTGTTGTAGCGCCCCTGCTTCTCCACCCTGACAATCACTGCTTGCCCGGCCCCACAGAGGCTTTGTTCTATTTCACCTCTTTGTGGCCTTGCATCTCCACTCTGCTCTGTGGGGGCCGGGGGAGCAGTGATTGTCAGAGTGGAGATGCAGGGGCGCTAACAGGTGAAATACAAAAAAGCCTCTGCTCTGTGGGGGCCGGGGGAGCCGTGATTGTCTGCAAGGTCTGCGCACCGCCAAGGAAGGCTTGCCGGGCCACCACCGGCCCGTGGGCCGTACTATGAGTACCCCTGCTCTAGATACACATATGCTATCTAAGAGTCAGATAGTAGCATGATCCAGGTAAATGGACACATACAGTTTCTGTGTCACCCACCCAGGCTGTTGTCCTTCCACCCATCATTGCTTCATCATTCACCCAGCCATGCATCTCATATTCTTGCCTTCCCAGCTAGTCTTCAATCTCAATAAGTAAGGAATATATAAGAGCTTACCTCTGGCCGCCACCACCACCGTCTCAACTCTCACAGCCGCCGCCTCCTCCCCTGAAGAATCGCCCTCCGCCTCCGTGTCGAGCACCACCACCTCCACACTGGCCCCGCCACCAGATGTTCCACCTACAAAGTACATTTAAGAATGTTAGAATAAAGCACTCACTAGTCTTTGGTCTAGGAATGAAGACATGTGAAAACAATGTAATTTGTGACTGTCTACGTTAAAGTTAAAAAAAATGTCCCTTTTTCCAGGGAAGGTTGTCTTGCTGCACTTTTTGGCACAACTGATGAAGGCTGTTTTTTTAACACGCACCATTTTTCTCCACACAGACAGAAGATGGACTTCTAACAACAAGATCAAGTTGAAACCAGGTGAGAGCTCGGCTCGACCACAAGAAATGTCTTCAATTATTCGTCAGCACTAACCACTTTTCCATTATCAGTTAAACGTTTAGTTTTATTATGACTTCATTTTAATAAATGTGTTTACTTTTAATAAAGCTTTTAAACTTAAATACAATCTGTGTATTTTGGTCTAGACTAGAGTGACTGAGCGAAAGGTTTTGCAATTTTTGCAAGCATGAGTCCAGATAGAACACTTCAAAAGACATTATGGACAATCCCAGAGGACTGCACTAAGTTGATAGAGCTATTGCTGACTACAATCATGGGAGTTTCACCAACCGTGCAATCTTAGTTAGCTACACAGACAGACTAATAAGAATAATCTAGTAATACCACAGGGAGTCATAGTAGAGGCAGGATAAGAATTTAGATACAGTCTACAAGAAGAGCAAAGACAATTTTGAAAAAAGTCAAATGAGGAACGCTAGGAAAAATAGGTACTAGTCTAAAATGAAAACTTACTGGGGCCAGCAGAGGAGCCCTCGCCTGCCCGATCCTGGCCCTGTTGAACAGCATCCGCCGCCTGCTGCTCCTGTGTCCTCCTCTCGCCCCTGGGGGGAGCTGACGTACAACATGAAAGAAAGAAGAGAAAACATGGATGATTGTTGCTTGTCAATGTCAACCAAATCAAACATTTCAAAAGAACAATAACAAAATATTTCCGCGAAATTATATTGATTAGGGTTAGTTTTCATTTATTTGCGGACCTGTGACTTCGAAAGTCACGTAACTCACTAAACAAAGTACTGAAACGTTCACCTAGGACTGGCAGGCAGCAGTCCGCAGGCAAGACGCAAAGTGACAGACAAACTCCATTGTGATTTCAGTCAGATCAGTGACAACACTAACAGTTGCCTGCTACATTACCAGTCATTTAAATAGTCAAACTATCAATCCACCGCCACTATTTTTCTTATTGTCAGGGGTACAAAGGAAGGGGCAGATTTAAGCCCCTTGCGGCTCTTTTGCGCCGTTCTTGCGTGACTTTTGTGACGCAGCAGCTAAACAAAAAAGGGCGCCATGGTGCGGCGTATAATATTATAACAACCTGACGCATTTGGGAGATGCATCCCGTTATAAAGCCCTGCGCCATCAGGGGGCGTTCCGGCGCAAGGGAGGGCATTCCTGCGCTGGAACACATCCTAATAGTGGCTGAGGGAAATCTACAAAATTTCAATCAGTCACCTTTAGGACAATGATGCGTCACACAAACCCTGCACCTGCTTGAAGCAGACGTACGGCTTGACCCAGCATTGGGGAGATAGGGTACCCCAGAGCATTGCTGGAGCTGCGCCATCGTTGCGACGCAACTCCAGCAGTAAAGCTTCGGTGACGTTTTGGGCCCATGGTGCGCCGCATTGCAAATACGGCGCACCATGTTTGGTGGTGGTAGCGGGCCGCACAATTAATGGCGCATCCCTGCTACTTTGCAGGGATGCGACGGTAATTGCAATTCTGCCCCTTTGGGGCATACTTACTTACGCGTTCTGGCGCATCTCCAGAGATGCGCCAGATCAAATGCGTCACGCAAAACTACCCTTGCAACATGGCAGATGCGCCTCATTTACAATGCGGCGCACCCTGGCGCAAGGGTAGGCACTTGCGTGACGCATCTCGTCACGTAAGAGCGGCGCATCGCTGGAGTCACGTCGCCAACGCAATGCAACTCCAGTAATGCTCAGGGCCACCCAATACTTAACATGCTGTGTCAGTCCTTTCGCCTGCTTCGAGCAGACATAAGGAATTGAATTGACGTAGCAGCGTCGCAGAAGTGCCTGCGTTAAATCTTGTAGATTTCACGCAGGCAATTTTGCGAGGCGCACAGCCGCCGGACCGCCCACCCTGCGTACTAGGAACGCACCCATTGTGGTGCAGGCCCATGGCTTTATAACGTGACGCATCTCCCTAGATGCGTCATGTCGTAAATGACTCGCAGGGATGCGGCACGTTTACGCCGCTGTTGCGTCACGCAAGGCAACGTAAACGTGGCGCAAGGGGCTTGTAAATGTAATCTGCCCCCTAGTGTCTAGTATTACGCAGTTCTGTAAAGTACACTCATACATAATAGTTACTCAGGCCAATGAGACCACGAAATAGAAAACAAATAAGCATAGTAGCAACGCCACTGAGAAGGAGAGCAGTGCACCTGAAATGCACAGAAGATTTTGAAATATAATTTAACTACAATGTAATCATCATCAGCGGCATTATTGGCTTGCTCCATGTAAAAAACAAATATTTGCAATACAACAACACAGAGCAGGAGAAAACATCATAGTAGTGAGTGATTAAATGGCTACTACTACTCACCAAGCCCGGGGATCTCCATCCAAGCCGAGCTGGTCCAGCAGGTCGCGCTCGCGGTCCAGGAGGTCCGTCCAGCGATGGGTGACCTGGCTGTAGGTGCGCTGGACCCCGTAGAGGTGGGATATGGCCCAGCACACCTTCTCCCACAGCTTCCGGCGCTCCCGCATGTTGTAGCCGCCGGCCGCGATCCTGCCGCCTCCCGCGATGGTCCTGGGCAGGCGGCGCTGGACGAAGTAGACCAGCGCGCCCACTTCCTCCGGGCTGAATATCTCCCGTTGCGTCACCTGCTCCCCCCTCAATCTCCCGCATGCTGTCCTGGCACTGGGTCCAGCACTACTCCCCGCCGCCGCAGCGGCCCTCAAGTGCCTGGGCAGCTTCACGGCGCCTGGCTTGACCATGGTCTGGGCAGGTAAGGTAGGAAGAAGTAGAAAATTAAGAAAGAATAGGATAGGGAAGAAGAAAAGAAAAGAGTTTAAAAAAGTAGTTTAAAAGTAAAGAAAAATAGCAGAAAAGACAAAAATATACAGCTAGGAAAAGAGAGGGATAGATAAGAAGCAAAATCGTAAAAAAAAAACTGAAAACAAGCAAAGGATGGCAAAGATACCAAGAGGATTAAACACCATGCCCAGACACAGGAAATGAATGAAAAACAAGATGGCCGGCGCCCGTTCACGAGCGCGAAAGTAAGTTCACGCGAGATTTTCCTCGCGATCTCGTGCGAACCTCTAGATTTCCCGCGCGATCTCGTGCGAACCTCTACTCGCAATGCGCTTACTGCGCGAGATTATACATAGCGGGCGGAAACGGAAATACGTCACGCAAACAAAATGGCCGCGCCCGTACTCGACCTTGGGGTAAATTTGCGTGTTGCGCTGCAAGCGGCTCGCGAATACTGCAAAAAAACTCGCGAAACAACAAGCCGCAAAAAAATAAAATGCTCATTCGCACGAATTGGCGGCTTCCGCGGTCGGTTTCATACGACGCCGCGCCCCGCGAATAGCGCGAAAAAACCGAAAAACGATTTCAGCAAAAGCAAAAGCAATGAGCAGGTGCAAAAGGTCAACCTCATGATTTGTAACGATTCTCTGTAGTGCTTCCTGAGGGGGCCCTCCAGAATTCGGTTGCCTGCTTGCAACTATTGTGTGACCCTGCTCTGACCTTAACCACATGGCTGCTAGGCGTTTTCCCCTCCTGTGCTGCAAATTATTGTTTTACATTATTTCATGACGAGCTGGCCTTGTCATCCGCGCACGGCAGGTAAGCGCCATGACGAGCCCAGCTCGTCATTAGCTTCGAAGGGGTTAACTGTATGCCACAAAGGTCCTGATTTACAGCTAAAGGAGCAGACAAGCAGGTGCCAGGCTGGAACTTGAAATTCTTTCAGTGACACATTAACTAGCCCCTAATTCATTATTGTCAGTTGGGGCAGGGCAGGTGTTGTTAATAAACTAACCCCAAATTAATTCATGTCAGTTCAAGCAGGGCAGGTGGGCTTGCTTTTCCCCCCCCCATCTTCTACAGTGATGATGAACCAGAGGGTGGCATTGATGTAACAGAGGGTGGCATGGGTCAAAGAGAGGGTGCCAGTGGTGAAACAGAGGGTGCTGGGAGGCTGTGATGATGAACCAGACGTAGAAACAACATAGTCGCGACCGTTGCGAGCCGACAAGTAAGTTCGCAATTGCGAACTAGTACCAAATCCTCGCGAACTGGTAGAAACACTTGCGAACACACAAAAAAAAAAAAATCCGCAAATTCGCGAAAACCAATTCAACAATGGAATTAAAAAAGACAATTGATGCAAAACTAAATTGTTGGAAAGACATTGGATTAATTGATGATATGGAATTGAAATTTCTAACTGTGGCTCACCCTATTTTGGCAACTATTTATTTTTTGCCAAAAATTCACAAGGACCAAAAAAAAACACCGGGAAGGCCAATAATTTCCGCGAAGGGGTCACTACTAGAGCCAATGGCGGAATATGTCGATCACTTCCTTAAACCATCAGTATCTAAATTAAACTCCTACATACAGGATACAAGTGACCTACTAAGGAGCCTGGTAGACACACCATGGCAGGAATCGTACTGGCTTATTTCAATGGATGTGATTGGTTTGTATACCAATATTGACAATGATATGGGCGTGAAAGCTTGCAATTTCTTCTTAAAAGAAAGAACTTTGGAGTTCAACAACCATAATAAAATGCTGGAAGAAATGCTAACAATTTGCCTGAAACAAAATATTTTCACCTTTGCTGGTGAAATCTACAAACAACGGAGCGGGACGGCCATGGGTTTTTCCTTTAGTCCATCGTACGCATGCCTCACAATGGGGTGGTGGGAACAGGAAATAGCGTGGAACTCAAAAAATGAATGGTCGGTGAATAAAGTGGTGAGTTGGAAACGATTCATCGAGGATCTATTCATAATCTGGGATGGAACAGAAACAGAATTCCAAGAATACTTTCAGACAATGAACACCAGTGTGAAAAATCTGAAATTCACATATGACATGAGCAAGGAGAGAATAATATTCTTGGACACAGAAATCTATATAAAAAATCAGCAAATTCACACAACTCTCCATCGAAAAGAAACATCTACAAATGCCACGTTAGAAGCTACCAGTTTCCACCAAAAGTCATTACTAAACAGCATCCCTTACGGTGAATTTTTAAGAATCCGGAGGATATGCAGTGAAGAAGATGAGTGGAAGAGGAACAGTAAACGTACAATGGAAAGATTCATCCAAAGGAAATACCCACAACAAACAGTGAAAGACAGCCTCGTAAAAAGCAGTACAAAAACACGCGAGGAGTGTTTGAAGAGAAAAATTAAAGGAGCTGATCTCGAGGCAAACAAAATCCGTCTAATAACAGACTATTCACAAGAAAGTGAAAAGATTGGCAAAATTCTCCGAAGAAATTGGAAGTTGTTACAATTAGACAACACGGTCAAAGAGATCGTTGGAACACATCCCATAATAACCTACAGGCGTGCCAAAAACCTTAAGGACCATCTGATACGCAGCCACTTCCAGAAAAAAAGACAGGATGATTGGCTGAAAACTAAAGGGTTCATGAAATGCCATGGGTGCAAAATGTGCCAGATAGCCAAGCCAACTAAAGAAATCACTTTGGCCAACAAAAAGAAATGGAAAATCAGACAATGCATCACGTGCAAAACACCGTTCACTGTATATGTTGTGGAGTGCCCTTGCCCCATGCAATATGTTGGAAGTACAACTGTGGAATTGAAGAACCGAATCTTACAACATATGAGGGCCACAATACATAAGGACCGCTCTAATGCCATAGCCAAACATATGGAACTAGCACACCAGGGTGATTGGCAAAAACTGAAATTTTATTTATTTTATTTATTTATTTATTTAAATTCTTCTAAAGCGCAAGAATCAATCCCGTAAGGGTATCTTCGCGCTGTGCCAGCAGTAGGAAACTCAGTCGGTGAATAAGGAACATTAATTAGATGGGCAGAAATGCCTCTTGATAAAGGATAGTTTTTAGTGTTTTCCTAAAGGATAGATGATTGATGGTTGTTCTAACTTCAAGGGGCAGTCTGTTCCATAGGGCAGGTCCGACTGAGGAGAAGGCCCGGTCTCCTTGTCTGGACTTCTTTGTGGACGGGGGTTTTAGCAAGGCTTGACTGCTTGAGCGAAGGGACCTACTGGGCTGATATGGCACCAAAGATTGAGACAGGTATTTAGGACCTGTGCCATAGATGCATCTATGGACCGTGCAGCAGATCTTAAAATCGACGCGCTGTCTTATTGGGAGCCAGTGCAGCTCCCTGAGCAGGGGTTTGGAGGGGGTCCTAGCTGGTGCCCCCATAACCAGTCTTGCTGCCGTGTTCTGGACCACCTGCAAACGACATACTGCGTCAGCATTTGCTAACGTCAGCAGGCCGTTGCAGTAGTCCAGACGACTGGTCACTAATGCCTGCACAAGTGTCTTCCTGTAAGAAGCAGGAAGATACGGAAAGACACGTCTAAGCAGGCCAATAGTGTAGAAGCATAATCCTGCGATGTAATTGGTGTGCTCCTTCAAGGTCAGCTTTTGGTCCAGTTTCACCCCAAGATTCTTCACATGATGTTTAGGTGACGGTACTGGGCCAAGATCTATTGGCCACCAGTCAGGGGACCAAAGAATGCTTGCTTTCCCAAAAAGCATGACCTCAGTTTTTGTGACATTACATTGGAGGCAGTTCTTCGCCATCCAATGTGACACCGCCCTCATACCCTCAGCAAAATTCTCTTTGACTTTAGAGTCAAGAGAGCTGAAAGGGTAGAGGAGTTGGGTGTCGTCAGCATAGGAGATCGGTGTGAACCCATACTTCCGCACAATCTCAGCAAGGGGGGCCACATATACATTGAACAATGTAGGGCTAAGGCAGGAGCCTTGTGGCACCCCCTTCGTGAGCCCCCTGGAGATAGAACAGAAGGGGCCCAGGCTGACAGATTGTGATCTCCCGGAAAGGAAACTCTCCAACCATGATAGTGCTAGGCCTCCGATTCCTACTCCTTGCAACCGGCCGAGAAGGATGTTATGATCCACGGTATCGAAGGCTGCAGACAGGTCCAACAGCACTAGAATCATGGAGCCTCCTCTATCCTGTGACATTTTGATCTGATCCGTCACGGAGAGAAGGGCTGATTCAGTGCTGTGGTTGGGCCTGAACCCAGATTGTGATTGGTCCAGGCCCCCTGTCGCCTCGATAAAATCGGAAAGGATGGTGTTTACGTGCTTCTCAGCCAGTTTGCTAATGTAAGGGAGGAGATTATGGCATTCAAACAATTCTTAAAGGTGAGCGGGGAGGTGATCGAGCGAAAAAACTGCGACAAGCTGAATCGAAATTCATTATTAATCTGAGGACCCTGCACCCTAATGGGTTGAATCAGTCGGAGGAGTTGTATGTGCACCTTTGAACAGACAATAATCAATTGTGCAAAGACATGTCTCAATAACAAGTATGAGTCAGCCTATTGGAAGGCAAATCAAACATTGACAATCATAGCCTATTGGAAGGCAAATGACGAAAATGCATTTAATTTTGTTTAGTTATAATTAATTTATAATTTGGATGCACTGGTTGTATAAATTGGTTTTGTCAAAAATTCGTAAAAACTACAAGGACCATAATCCTTAGCACACCATGTGACAGGAAACACAGTTTTTTGAAAAAATGAAAAAAATTGTTGTGGTTAAATGTTTGTGGGTGGGGCACACCCAGTGATCGTGAGCAAGGTGGAGTGACACCGAAACGCGTAGATCTATGTGCCTGTTGCCCTTGGAAATGAGCAAAATTAAAAGGATTGCTGTTTAAAATCCAAAGTTGGCTGTGCGACCCGTTTTTCCCAGCTGGGAGAAAGTTTTGAGGATATATATATATATATATATATATGTATATATGTATATATATATATTATAGCAGAGGATCACTCTTGATGTGCACCTCCCACACTACAACGAAAACACCTCTCAACTGCAATAGCCAAACAACTAAATACATCACCTGGTGCATACACCGCCCACTTCTGACTGGGGGAGTCACAGCCGGGTATCAGAGCTCAGCAAGCCAGAATTCAATCTGAGATAGACACGTCTGCCCTTGATCACATGACATCTCAGTGATTTTTTCTCTGCCTTTTAAAGTGCTAGTGCAACTCTAATATTATAGACATAGAAGCAATACTCCGTACTTGTGTGTCTTTCACATTAACAATTACCGCATAAATGCATAAGTATCATCATGTTTTAAATCAAAACACATTTCCATGATATCAATATTGTAAAAGTGAATTAATGACCGCTTGAATGCATTAAAAGACTAAAAGTATTGAACTATATCTAAAAAACACCCTCTAACATAAGTGAATAAATACATAAATGATTTGTGCAAAACCAGTGATAGTGCAAATACCATAAAATCCATTTATTTCGTACCACATGGGCAAAATATCCATTGCAACTAAAGTGACCTGTGCCGTGTTCCTTTAAGACACTGTGCTAAGGACAATGGGACATTTGTTCTACATATTCCTTATATCAGGGATAAATACAGTTATAAAACCATTGTTAATTATTACAAATATAAATATTCTTATATAAACAATTGGTCCTAAAATCATCCCTAAATTGATAAAATATATCAATATTGATGTCCTAAAATCCTATTCACATGCTAAAAGAACAATAGTGGAAAAGTGAATTAATATTTCATACTTAATTTTACATTTTACCTAACTCCCAATAAATATGGCTCCCTGCTCTAAATGAATTCATCCTATGTATGTACATAAATATTATACAAATCTCCAACAAAAGTTCATGAAATGGATTCATCATTGTAATTAAATATGTAAAATATCATTATTATATACATCTGTAATAGGCCGAAAAGCTAATCCATAGAGTTCATTACAAAAAAGTATACAGATCCTCCGTAATATTCAAACCCCTGGGGTGCTTGGAATCAAATCTAAGTATATACAATGTTTCTTGGCACCTTAACTTAGCTTCCCTATTTCCACCCCTCTTGGTAGGAGTACAGCATCTATCACATAATATTTTAGAAATTTGGGATCGCTGTTATGATTTTGTTTGAAATGTCTGGCTACCGGGTAGCTTTCCTCATTATTGCATATAGCTCTAGTGTGCTGCAATATCCTTTTGTGCACAGGCAATTTCGTGCTTCCTATGTAATTTAAATTACAGCTACATGAAAGCACATAGACGGCATATTCTGTTTTGCACGTCAAATGTAAGTTGATTTTATCAATGCCTGGATCAAAGGCTGTTTTATAGCTGATGGTATTTGCCCCATATTGGCAAGCCTTGCACACAGAGCATTTATAAAAGCCTTTTCTAGCCCTCAGCCAGCTGTTTTTAGGCCTGGCCTCAATACTGCTTTTCAATAGTGAGGACCCCATGCTGTTAGTTTTTCTGAAGGACACCGAAGGATTTGTGGGAAGGGTGCCTCCTATGATGGGGTCGCTTTTAATGATGGGCCAATTTTTTCTCAAAATTCCCCTGATTTGTTTTTCCTGTCTGGAAAAGTTTAGAATAAGCCTAACTGGTTCGTCAGCTCCAGTTTTTTCCTTATGTCTGTTTTTGTATTTCAGCAGATCCCTTCTACTAAGTGATTTGGATTTGTTGATGGCTGACTCTATTACCGCAGAACTGTACCCTCTGCTTAGAAACCTAGTCTTACATTCTTGCAGTTTGTTATTGCAGTCTTCTTCTTCACTGCAAATCCGTCGAATGCGAAGCATTTCACCATACGGTATGCTCCTGATTAAGTGAGACGATGAGCACTAGAGGCATGCAATAAAGTATTGCCGGCCGTAGGTTTCCGGTACAAAGTGGTAGTTAATCTGTCCCCTTCTACCTTAATCTGTACATCCAGAAAGGTTACAATAGACTTACTGATGTCAGCCGTAAAATGGAGGTTAACTGCATTATCATTCAATTTCTCAATGAACTCTAAAGCGCTCGCCTGGTCCCCATTCCAAACTATAAACAAATCATCAATGTATCGCAGCCATGTGACTACATTCGTGTTGTATATAAGTTCATGCTGCTGCCTGAGGACCAGCTCCTCCCACCAGCCCATAAATAAACAGGCGTAACTATATATATATATCCGCTCCAGTCTGCACCTTGCGGGTCACTCTCGGGCGGGTGCTCCTCGTGGTGGTGCACCACACTGTATTCTGCTCCTTACTCTCGATTTCCACTGCTCGGAAAAGAGTGTCAGCACTCACAGGGGGGGATTTTCAAATCTTTATTTTCCACAAAACAGACGCGTTTCGGGTTGCCTTCGTCAGTGTTTGCAAAGCGACACTGTGAGGGGCCATTTTGACTATTCTGCATCATCAATCATCAACATAGAAAGGAGACTTTTTTGAGCGCCATTTGTAAATATAGCTTTCCGTTTCATCTAATAGTATTTACATATATACAAGCACATGTATACATATTCATATTTCATTTAAACATCTTTACAGTTTTGTACAAATGTCCTATATACATATTCACATATTTTGGCATGGCACTTCACTCATCATTTGTACTGTGTTTCTCAGCCTTAAGTTTTTTTGATCCGATCATGCCGTGGATCGGCATAGCCGCCGTTTAAATCTTGCTAATATAACACCGAACACATATGTGCACCACCGCCCACAACAATGCACTTCAACACCAAATGTACATTCCACACCTCTCTCTCCCTCTCACACCTTCAAATGCACATCCCACACGCTCTGCTCTTGGCAAGACCCTGTAACAGCTCCCACTGAAAGACAGTAAGATTACAGGACAGAAGAGAAGCAAGCATTTGCAGGACCGTCCTACATTAAGGCTTGGATAAAAAAATAAACACACTAAAGTCAGTTAAAATGGTGGTGGTTGAGGGTCATCATAGGGTGCCAAAATCACAAGAGTGGCTCTTTTACTACACCTGGTCAGCTCAGGCTCTCAAGAGTGAGACAGGTCCTCTGTCCCTCACAAAGATCTTCCCTAGAGGGTCCCTCTGGGCCCAGGAGCTCTACCTGGTAAGCCCCAAGTTCCCTGGGTCATAATTCCCTCAAGGGCTGACAGGTCTTGTCCCAGAAGAGAGGGGTTGGTTTTCTAGACTTCTAGTCTTTTCTCTTGGGGTACTGGGAAATTATTACAGGCTCCAATTCCTCTTGTTCACACTGGGTTTTGCACTGTGTTCTTGTTTTCACACATACCCATTTAGGTATTCCCAGCATGGCTGCGTGGGTTCTTATCACTTCCTCGGCCCATGCTGAGGACTCCAGATCATTCCCTAGCAGACATTCTACTGCAATTGTAGAGGACACAGCCACCTTCTTTTGACCAGTAACCCCTCCCGACTCTAAGATCACCATTGCCATAGATGAACCCTAAGAATGTTATCAGCATTGATGACAGGATACATTTGTCCAGAACAGTACTGCTCTGGAGACATCATTATTTCAGTCACCTTGGTGATACTTGTACCTGTATCCCTCAGTGCTTCTACTTCAACTCCATTTATATCTGGCTTTTGTCTGTGCTTTTCCAGGTTACTGGAGCAGTCGGCCAGGGAAGCTATATTCACCCCTGCTTCAGAGACTAAAATAGCTTCAGTGTGCTCTCAGTGTGCTCTCTGGCCTGTTTAGGGCATACCATGGATTCCTTTTGGAGATTCACAAGGCCTGAGGATGCTGCACTAGAGGTGGTCTTTTGGGACAAGAAGTCTCTCTAGTTCAGTATCCATTCTTCTTACAGTTGAATCACCAAGCCCTTTTTGGGTCAGTGTTTACCCTGGTACCCACTCTTTGATTGGGAAGTGTCTATATGCCCACCCTCCAGAACAGGGTTTTGGTATCTTTTGAAGACTCTTTGGGTTTGCACCCTTTATCCTCCACATTTTTCCCTGGCGGTGAGGTAATAGAAATTTTCAGGTAGCCAATGTGTCCCCCACTCGCACCTTATCCATGCACCCATGTTCCTTGTATGTCGTGTAACTTCTGTTCCGTGCATGCCACAAAGACGCAAATACATTTGCGTCCAACCTTAACATGTCAGCTATCCAGTCCTACATGAAAATCCCGTTAATTAGGCTTCTAGGCCTATGGTGCCAACGTCTTTACATGGTGCACTTCTTGATTCTCGCACACGTTTTCTCCATGTTTGCTGGCTCACTCGAGCTAGGCCCTTAATTGAGGCTCCGAGTTTTCCCTGTCTCTGAAAGCTGTAATTTAGGTATGCATCCCTGACCCTTGCCTTACTTCCTGCCAGCGAACCGGTGCCCGGCTCGGCCTAGACTGCCTGCCAACTTAGTATTTTGCCTACAAGTTATCTGTTCAGCCTCCTCGAAAACACATTCCAGTCTAGTGAAATAGGTAAACATCTTCCCGGCTGCAGAGCAAAGGGCCCGGCCTTCCTGTCCTCCTTGCAAGTGATTTACTGAACCCGTTACCATGGTAGGCCCATGGCTCCGCGCATTGCACCAAGACACGTATGCACGCACTAGCATTCAGTATTGAATGGCCTCTGCCCGAGAGACCTTTTACTCCAGACCCTACATCCTCCAAACATGAGATACCAGATACGCTATAGGTACAGGTTGCTCTGACATCCCAGACACCAGTCTCCTCTACTAGTGCTAAAGTCAAAGCCCCCAGTTCTCCCCAGTTACACGTCATGCTCAGTTGCGCGCGCATCTAGGTCGTAGGTTTCTGCTGACCCTGCAAACTTTCTCCAAGCATCCACCCACTTGTGACGTTTCCTGTGACGATTTCTCTGACATGTCAAGTGCACGCCCATGTGTACGCCTTCTTACACGCCTCCTGTTACGCACATGTGTTCTTATCTCTCTCTTTTCACCTGTTACGCCTACTGTATTGATTTCAATTATACTGTTTTACTATATATAATGTGTGATGTTAATAAAACGTTGAATGTCCCTTCCTGAACCTTAGTGGTGATGGAACATGATATCCGTTCCTCGAGGATCATTAATTAAAGCCCGTATGACTCAGATCCCACGGACTCTGCCTCTCATTTGATTGAGCTTCCTTATTGATATTTAATTGTATGGAAAAATAGTACGGTAAATTAATTTACCACAGCGGGACTAGCAAACTCTTTCTTTTGGTCCCCTCCTTGGGAATTCCTGGACACCTGTGTTTTGCCCAATGGCCAGCCTTATTCCCCAGCTCTTGGGGAAAAATAAAACATAAATCTACTAGGTACTGATGTAGTTTTTCTAATGCACGATTACTTAACAGATGTTCTTTTTTAACACATTATAAAGCCCCTCATAGTCTTGCACCTTACTTCCTTTTGGGATAAAAGGTTTCCTCCTTCTCTCTATTTACTTTGCTGCCACCATTGATATGTGCTATGCCCATCTCAGCCCTTTCTCTTTCTATAGTCAGGATTTTGGCTTCCAGGGCTGACGTACTGGGTAGTCTCTCAAGAGCACCTTCTTCATATTCTAGCCCTTTTTTGGACCCTGACATCAGTAGAGGAAGGCCCTCCAGGTACCGTTTTTAGGTAGATGTGTGTAGACACTACATCACTCTCTATTGTTAACTCAGGAGGATCATCCTCATGCTCACTGCCCAAATCCTGCCCTTCAGGATTGTCAGTGTCTTCTGTTGCATTGGCTAAATAATACTCTGCCAAGAGCTCCTGGAGCTTGACCTTAGTAGGATGTAAGCCAGTTTTAATGTTATAGTTTTTACAGACAAGCCTTAAGTGCTGTGGTTCAAGCTGCAGATAAGGGGTCAGGTCAAGTTCCTGAACCACCTCTGCTGTGGAAGTAATTTCTCGTAAAGTTGGGACCTTTACAGAAATTTGAAAACAAATCTAAACAGAATTTTAAGGCCTAACTAACTAGTACATTTCTTAAATATCTAATACCATAGGATTGGGGGACTTAACGTAAGACCCTAACATTTCAGATTAGAACGTTTGGAAAAATCAAATATAAAAGACATTTGCAAAAAATATTTTTGACTAAAGTCAATTGTGTATTTCTTTGTGGAATCCTCTATTGACAAAGTGGTATCAGCAAATGCAAAGTGCTGTGTGTCACTGCTGATCCACCAATGTAGGAACCTGGCTTTTATGTAGTGCCCCAAAATGAGGTACACTATGCAGAAAGTTCATATGACCGTTATTGGTTTACAGAGTTTAAATTAATAATCCCAAATGCTCTCATTGTGTTAGTGTGGTCGAACAGTTTGTGCTTATTAGAGGTTAGTGTTTAGCATGTTTTGTACACAGAGTCAATAAATGAGACACACACCCAAGAAGAAACTCAAGGCCAATTTAGAAAAACAACACCGATTTGTATATACTTTTAGACACCAAGATTATCAGAATCAGGTAAGTACTTTATATATTATAGATCTTTACAGGCAAACAGTAACCAGTGATCACAGCTGTCAGATTTGAGGCATGAGCCTCAAATGTAGTAATGTTATCCTATGGGTAGAACATTCACTGTATAGGCACACTTACAGACGTGTTGTATGACTGGTCTTCTGGACTTAAGGTAAGTAAGGAGGGGCCAAGGTCCAAGAAAGCACCATCAATTCAAGTTTACCAGTCCTAGGGTTTTCGGGTGCAGAGGTCCTGAATAATCTAAAGGGGGGCTCAGCTCTTGAGGGTTTCAGGACAATAGAGACACAGTCGGTTTACTTGAGCCCTGGCTGGTAGCTCAGGTGCAGAGGTGTTTTGTAAGGCAGGTCGGTGAGTTAGAGGCTCTAATGGTTTTTGTTGTACCTGCAGAAGAGGCAAAGGACACAGCAGGACCACTCTCAGTATGGAGCTGCCTTCTCTTGAAGTCCCACAGCTTGCAAGTAAGTTTTGGCAGTGGCGATATTCCGACTGAAAATAAACCAGCCTTGGTGTTTTCACTTGGGTCCAGTATCCTGGGTATTGGTTCAGTGGCCTTCTGAAGGGTCTAGCATCTCAGTACTCATTGGGGAGATGGGGCTAACATCTGTGAGCCTTAAACTACTTCTTCTGGGATGTCGCTCCCTTTGTGGGCCCAGGGCTCGACTGAATGCATGCAGATGCAGTCGAGGCCTGCTGGTGTAGAGAAGTGGCTACTCCACTCCAAGGGATATGTTGCTTGGTATATGAAGAGCTGGCCAGACCTCCAAGGGATTGGGGAGGCTGTTCCCACTTCTGGACGAGTTGGTCTTGGTGATTGTTGGGAGAACGGCAGGAAGGCATGATTTTGCACCAAGTTTGGTGCCTGTCCACAGTTCTTACCCCTTCGGCTCTTCTTTGTCCTTATACTTTCAGGCAGACGGATTTGAGTTCCTGCTGTCATTCAGCCACCTAAATACTAAATTCAGGGTAATAAGGGGAGTCGAGTTTACCAGCCAATGAGCTACTTAACAGTCGGGTCCCTACATCCCCTTTCGATCAATTCCTGTGGAGAGTGGGCATATCCCTGTTGCAGAGTTCCCAATTCTACAAAAATCAAGATGGTGGCACCCTTCTTTCATGAAGCACATCAGGTAGCCCACCTTAGGGGTGTGACTAGCCTGGTGGTGCAACACGCCTACTGCATAGGTCATTTCCTACCTGTCCGGTGCCAAACCGGCCTCAAGGCAGGGGGTGGTATTCACCAGGTCTGGAGAAATCTGGGATCACATAATCACGGTGGCAGAGGCTTTGAAGCCTCTGGCCTTAGTATGCAGATTCACTAGCCAGCCAAGAGGTGATAACATTTTCTCCAGAGCAGGCATTGTTTCCTGACCTCAGAGAGCGCTGGTTACTCACCTACAGAGGGTCTGAAACGCATCTGTGGTGGTATGCTGGATAATGCCATGTCGTGTTTTCACACATAGTTTGTATCATGTCACACAGCCTGAAATGGCAATCTGCATGCAATTTGAATGGGGTCCCTTTGGATGGCATAATACATGCTTAGGGATCCTCTTTAGTAACCATGCCCTAGGTACCAGGGGTACAATTTACTAGGGACTTAGAGAGGTGCTTAAGTGAGTGCCAATTGTAACGCAATTAGACCATTTACTTGTTTTTAGGGAAAGAACACTGGCACTGGGCCCTGGTTAGCAGGGACCCAGTGCACATCAGTCAAAAAACATCAGTAAAAGTGGCAAGAAGTGGGGGTGACCATGTCAAAAAGTGACACTTTACTTCAATATTTGAATGTCATGTTCACCTGACTTGTATATCATAATGCTTCATATGTTCTTCCAGTAATCGACATTAAGGAAAGATTTCCCTGTCAGAAGATAATCAAGAACACAATTAACCTCTCAAGGCAGTCTTCCAGTTGATTGCAGGTACAAAGCAATAGTGTAGTTATTTACACTTCACAGTTAGTGGTTGAGGGTTAAGTTCATTTAGATCATCTTAGTAACTTCTCCAAATTTTTAGAAAGTTGACTACAAGAAAACTTGACCAGGAACATAACACCCTGTAAGACACTCCTCTTCCATATTTACCTGTGAGCTAACTTTAATTAAGGCCTCCGGTTTTCCATTTTGACTGATTTTACAGATAAATACAGACAGAAAACAATGTGTTTCCTGTCTGTATTTATTTTTAAAAGCAAAAAAATACTAAATATGGTGTTTCTGGTTACACTCTACATGCTGTATTTCATGAATTCCAAGCAAAGCTAAGCAGATAGACAGCGTGTAGAGCTAACAAACAGGATGACATGTCCTTAACTTTGTATAATCATGTACTGTAGTGCTTCCTAACTACTTACGGAATTCTAGTTTATTTCACTTCACCCTACTATTACGTTGTGATCTCCCTACTTTTGTTCCCCTTCCCAATTGTGTTTACTTCACTGTTTCAAATTGTCCTGCTTTTAATAATTTCCGGTTGAGACATTGTTTTTTGTTGCAAACTGCGCCCAGTTTCATCTGGGTTAACAGGCCTTAATCTTGTTAATAGTTCCTCTATGTCATTAACTACAGGCATATGGTAACATATTTTTATAATATAACACCAATATGTACCTGTGAGTGTAGCCTTTTGGTATACGTGGCTGATTAATTAGCTAAAACATGAAGAGATCCATGTATGAATGCACATTCAACAGTTAAATAAACTTGGGAATATACAATTTTACAGCTCCATTTATTCTAAAAGCACAAAGAAAATATGGATAAATACCAATAAGAAGGCCAAAAAATAAATATGGATAAATACAGATGGAAATGTTAAAAAATGGAGGGCCGATTCTAAAAACTAACTTAAGACAGAATCCTAAACTTACTACCATTTTGGTATTCACAAAAGGCACGTACTAATTTTGGTATTCACAGATGGCACTTACTCATTTTGGTATTCAAAGAAGTCATTTAAACTGAGAAAATCCCAACTTTAAGACTTTCTGTATTCACAGAAGGCATTTAGGAGTCCTAAAGTTAGGACTCCTAACTTTAGGACTCCTAACCTTCTGTGAATACCAAAATGAGTAAGTGGCTTCTGTGAATACCAACATGGTAGTGAGTGTAGGATTTTGTCTTACATTAGTTCCGTGAATCAGGCCCAAATACCATAAAAGAGGGAGCCCTAATTTTAATCCCAGAATGACAGGTAGGACACTAGGGGGTAGGTCTGCATTGTCTATGCAATGTCGTGATGCAAGTCATCAGGTATGGGTTGCATCACTAAACCTGTCACCGTACCCCAGCTTCTGCAACGTCCTCTCCGACTTCATTGCCCCCCTTGCCATAGACAACAATGACCACATATTGCTTGGTGACCCCAACTTCCACTTTAATGGCTACATCAACACCAACACCACCAGCCTCCATCAATCAATCAATCCGGGAATTGTGACGCACACTACTCACCTGTGAGGGTCTCGAGGCCCGGGGTGGGGGTGCATCTTCAAATCAGCTGAAGAGCCAGGTTTTGCGGCATTTACTGAAAGAGTGCAGAGTGGGAGAGCATCTGATGTTGATCAGGAGCTCATTCCAGGTTTTTGTTGCGATGTAGGGGAAGGCTCTTCTACCCTCTCTTGCTCTGTGCATACACAGGGTTTCGGCGAGGTGAGGTTGGCGGAGCAGAGGTTTTTCTTGGGTAAGTGGAAGGAGACTCTTTTGTTAAGGTATTTGGGTCTGTGTTGTGGAGGGATTTGTAGGCATGGGTGAGTAGCTTGAAGGTTACTCTCTTCTCGACAGGGAGCCAGTTATGTTCAAGACACTATCAGGTAGATTCATGAAGCCAAAATTGCATTTGGGATTCATTATCCCAAATGCAAAAATTGCTATTATAGAATTTGCAAATTTTCGAGGAATTGCATTTAAGAAATCTCTATTTGAGATTCCTTAAATCCAATTCATGAAACATGTAAAAATTGCGAATTCACAATTTTGGGCCATTATTTACCGTGAAGTCAAACCTCGTGGTAAATAGCGGAAACTTAGAAAAACGCACTTAAGTGCATTTTTCTAAGTTGTATGTTACACACACACATGTCCTTGGGACATGTGTGTGCGTAACACCAGCATCCAATATCATTTCAGGGGTGCAACAGGGTGTCCTTTGGACACCCCTGCACCCTTAAAATCGCAAACTCTACATGCGATTCGCTAATAGCGATTCACACATTGATATGTCTTCCCATTCATTCCTATGGGCCTTTAGCCCATAGGAATGAATGGGCTGGTTGTCGTTCCTGGAGGAAGGAGTGGTTTCGGTGTCTGTTGTCTGTTCGTTGAAGTTGTTGTAGCTGGACTTGATTTTCAGATGGAAGTAGGAGCCAAGCTGGTTGCAGAAGTCTTAGGAGGGATTGACATCTGTGGCTTCACTGGGGGGTTTGTTGAACTCCTGGATGATGCCGAAGAGTTCCTTTGAGTTGCTGGTGTTAGCTCAGATTTTGCTCTGGATGAAGGTCCTCTTGGCGGATCCGATGAGTTGGTGGTATTCAGTCATGGCATTCGTGTAGGTGGTCCGGTCTTCTGCTGTTTTCCTGTTTATTCATCGCTTCTCGAGATGTCTGCAGGTGTGTCTGGATTCTTGGAGGTCAGTGGTGAACCAGGTGGCCTTCCTGGGGTGCTGGCTGTCAGTGTTGGGGAGGTGGGCGAGCATGTCTGCACAGTTGGTGATTCATCTGTGTAGTTTCTTGGCTGCTGAGTTGGCATTGGTCGAGGTGGGGCGATCGCCATTGAGGGTGGAGTTGAGGTATTCCTCTGTGAACTTGCTCCAGTTCCTTTGTGTAGGGCGTGGTGTAAGTGTAACAGTTCGAGGTCCGGGAGGTGAGTAGGTGAGAGTGCTGCGTAGGCACGTTCTGGGGCTGGTCTGGATCTGAAAATGGAGGTGTTCCGTGGGACACAATAAGTCGTCTGTGCTGGAGGTGGTGAATTGGAGGGAGTTCTTGTGTGCGATGGCAAGTCCTCCTCCAGGGTGGTTGGGGTGGTCGTTCCTCTGGATTTTCATCCCCTCGGGGATGACGCTAGCGATGTTGGGGGGGGGAGATGGGGTTAGTCCATCGTTTTCATGAAGAAGGCGACGTCTGGCAAGAGGATGTTAAGGAGGTCCCAGATTTCTACTCCGTGTCTCTGCAGGGAGTGCCTGTTGAGGAGGATGCATCACAGGGCTTTGCGTGTGCTGGGGTCTGGTGGGAGGGCGGTGGCGGTGGGGATGCGGAGGTTGGTGAAGGTTTGTCTGCAGTGTCTGCAGGAGAACTGGCCATGTTGGGGAAACAGCCTTATCAACGCATGTGTTACATCGCAGGCCTTTACAATGCTGTTGTTACAGCGACCGTGTTGATACAAAGGAATCATTTCAACGACTTGCTGTAGAAGGCGCACTGGTGTTGGATTTAGAATGCAACACCTTCCCTGCTGTTGCACAAACTGGAATAGGAATAGTAAATTATACTATTCCTAGGTCCAGCGCGCCCCCTACAGCAAGTCGTTGAAATGACTTGCGATGTAATAGTTTGCCTGGTAACAATGCGGTCATTGTAACAACGGTGTTTTAAAGGCATGTAATGTAACGCATGCAAACTAAATGTATATATTTGGCCATGGGTGGTGTTAGGCGTAGACAGCTCACAGTTGTTGTTCCTTCCGAGGTTGAGTGCAATTGATTCGTAGCTGTGGGTGGTCAGAGAACCAGGGTCCCTGGCGCTGGTCACGATCAGATCACAGATGGGCAAAAATAGGATTGCCTTTGGCGCACCAGCAGCACGGTCATGCAGCGGCCATCATTAAATAGGGAACTCGGGAAGGACAAGCAGCTGGGAGGCGGGAGCGGAAACTGGCAGGGGTAGGTGCAGCTGGGGCAGCAGTGGCAGGAAAAAGGGCAGCGAAAACTGGTGCAGTAAAAACGGAGGACACAGCTAAATGCACAAAATACAAAAGACCAGAAAAACAGGCACAATAATAGTGACAACAGAAAAAAACAGTCAAAAGACAGTCACAGGCACGATTACAGTAAACAGACAAAAAGACAGTCAAACAGAGAAAGCAGCCGAGCGGACCAGCAGAAGAACAAGGCTTTCCCACTGGACCACCAGGGCTGAGGCGCATGTAGGAGCCTGCTGGTGGAGGAGAGCCTCGAACACATACCTGGATAGAGGGGTGTAGGGGGCAGTGGCACAATGACGGAGTTGCTGGGGCAGAGAGCAGAATTCACTGACTAGGAGGTAAGAGGTCTTGACACATGAACAACATTGGATTTACCCAACTCATCCATGATCCCACATACACACAGGCCACACGCTAGACCCATCTTCATCTTTACCTCCAGCAGCAGGGCCAAGCGCAGGCACATCACCAAACTCCGCCGGACTGAACACTCCAGTGTTCACTTCAAAGTCACCAGCCCCCATACCACCACTTTTATGCTGCTCAGCGCCTTCCACTGCAGCTGAAGCAAGCTATCAGAGGACCAATGGAAAGGTGCCCTCAACCCAGATGCTAAAATAAATCTGGACCAGGGTCTAAAGAACTTCAACACCTGGCTCACCACTTGTTCCATCACCATCACTCCCATCAAGAGCATCAGAGACAAAAGATCCGTTAAGCAGGCCAGCTGAGACACCAAAGAACTGATAACTACAAAACACAACTCCAAACACCTGGAAATAAGATGGCGTGCAAGTAAGAACACCTCTGACAGGGTCGCCTTCAAGACCTCCCTCAACCTTTACATCCAACTGCTGAGGTGGAAGAAGAGGAATTCCATAGCCACTCGTATAGAATCTAGCCCCAACCACAGCAAAGAACTCTTCAAAATTATCAGGGAGATCTGCAACCCCACAGCCACAGAAAACAGCATCACACCCTCACAGGAACTCTGCGATAATCTCGCCAACTTAGGAAGATCGCTACTATCTACAAAAACGTTCAACCAGAGCCCACACCTGCTAAGTTCCCACTCGGCTTAACACCTCAATAACCACAGCCACTTTAACCGACGACTAGAAACACGCCAAGGTCAAACCACTCCTCAAGAAGCCATCTTCTGACCCCAGCAAACTCAAAAACTAGCAGCTCATCTCCCTGCTCCTTTCCTGTCCTGATTGCAGCCACCAATGACATTCGAGCCATCCTCAACCAAGGAGAGATGACGGCACTGATCCTCGCCTACCTCTCAGCGGCATTCAAAAAAGTACACCACCACACGCTGATCACAAGTCTGCACCGCATTGGCATCCAAGGAAGCGCGCTCAGATGGACCACCCCCTTCCTCATCAGAAGAACACAGACGGTATGCCTACCACCGTTCCCCAAGGCTCTTCCCTAAGTCCCACCCTCTTCAATTCCTACATGACCCTCTAGGTCATGTAGGTATTGTCAGATCCCACTCATTCAACATATCCTCCCTCTCCGAGGACTTTACCACCAACATAACCAACTTCCACAGGTTGCATGATGAACATCACCGACTGGATGATGGACAACTGCCTGAAGTTCAACACGGACAAAAAAGAAGTACTGATCTTCGGCAAAAACATCACTCCCTAGAATGCTTCCTGGTGGTCTTTGGAGCTAGGACCCTCAACCACCTCCACTGACTACACCAGAAACCTCAGCATTATCCTGGACAGCAAGCTGACCATGAAGTCCAAGATCAAATTAGTCTCCTTTTCCTCCATCTTTACTCCATGCGCGCTGTGAAAAATCTTCAAATGGCTTCCCCAGCACAAAAGATGCATTGCCACATAGGCCCTCTTAATCAGCCGACCCAGCTATAGCTATAACTATAACTATAACTATAACTACTCAGAGATTGCCACACACTTCCTACAGACACTTCATAACATACAGAATGCCACAGCCAGACTCGTCCCTGGCCTACCTCGAACGCCTGGATACCCTCAGGGGGGACTAACTGTGCTTTATAAATCGACTGAATAATTAATTGAAGATAACGCAATGCAAAAAAAATGACTGGCTTGTGTTACCTTGGATTTTTTAAAACATGCAGAACCAAGCAAGCTGTTCGTGGCTTACTAAATTCCAGTTCAAGGCTTGCATTATGCGTTATCTTCGCCCTTAGTAAATGTGGCCCAGAGTGCACTAAATACAGATCGTCTGCTGAAATAGAGCTTGTCACAAAGTAGAGTGGATGAAGGGATAGATCATCTGTTGGAGTTTGTGTAATGAGAGCTCAAGTGCTGGAATAGGTCAAATGTTGTGTAGATTCGAAATAGATAATCTGTTATATAAAAGAGAACAAAAATTGGGGATGATTATATGTAACAAGCGAGTATGTATCAGGGTAAATCTTCTGCTGTATCCCTCTGGGCAATGTGATGTCTCCCATGTGTGCTGAGACCCTGAGGTTTGTCATATTAATATTAAATTACTTTCCTGGATTTAACCCAAGTAATAATCGAATATCCTGACATTTATCTTGTATAACCAACCTACTGCCTCCATGCAGTTCACCGGTGTAAGAAAGAGATTATGTTTACCTGCCCAAACTGGTAATTTTTTCCAAACCTGTCTGCGGTGAGTCACTTTAATATTCAGTGACTTTGCAAAATCAAAATCTGTCAGACATAAATTGTGTTTAAGGCTTAAACTAACCAAGTCAAATCCTGCCACTGAAGAGTCTCTCTACCAAGGAAAATGTAAGTGTCTTATTAATAAGCAAAAACATACCCACCTGTCATTAATATCTCATATTTCAAAACACCAGCAGAAAGCCCTAAACAAAATTGCCAAATGAAAAACTACAGTGCAGCCCTAGCGAAGCTGGTCCACGCATTTCATGACTGAATGAAGGAGGCATCATAGACTAGTCTCTCCAGAAATTCATTCTTGGCATCTATGCCAGAAAGATACAACAGTCCTTTGTAGTCTGCTGTGCTAGCAGCTCGATTAACCAACCTCCACACATCACTTCTGAAAGGGAGCCTAGGTTCCCACACAAACTGTAATGGATAAACCAAAATGCCATCGAAGTCATACATCTAGCTTACCTCACAGAAAAAGTCACTCTCCTCAGGTTTCAGAACGCAAACATGTTTACACTCCTTCACTCGAGGATGCAATGGACCAAGTAACACTCTGTGCTGGCTGAAGAACAACCAGCCAGACAGGATCTAAAATTGCTGCATTGCATCACATAATCAAATGCTTCAGTGACTGCACCCATCGAGGAAATGCAATCATCTTTTGATATTCCTCGAACACATATGTTGGAAATGGCCCTACCCACAAGGGAATCCCCAAACGTTTGCATCCTATTTTTCAGACCCTGTTTGCGTTGACTATAAGTTTCTAGGCACTTTACCACTGCTGATCAGTGCTAAAATGCATAGGCTCTCGTGAATAAATTGTGATTATGATTGGTTAACCATGATTAGCATATTTGGTTTACTGGTAAGTCCCTTATAAAGTGCACAGTGTGCCCAGGGCCTGTAAATCAAATGCTACTAGTGGGTTTGCAGCACTGGTTGTACCACCCACATGAGTAGCCCTTTAAATGTGTCTCAGACCTACCACTGTAGTGTCTACATGAGCAGTTATAAACTGACATGTTTATCTGACAAGTGCATCCTCTTGTCAGGCCTAAACCTTCCCTTTCCTTACATGGAAGTCATCCCTATGGTAGGCCCAAGGTACCCCCATCGGCAGGGTGCAATGCATGTGAAAGGTAGGACATGTACATGTGTGTGATACTTCTGGTGGCTCAGTGGACTAATGCATTCACTGCAGGGGCCTATGTTTGACCTCGTGGTCACAGGTTTAAATCCCGGCGGGTCCACTCAGCCTTCCATCCATCTGCGGTTAATAAAATTAGTACAATTGAGTTGGGTAACAATAAACATCTGGTATTCGGTGCCAAGATACCCTGTTAGGGGTGTACGTGTGCTTTACAGATACACATGTTATGTGACATGTCCTGGTAATGAAATATTGTGTATTTTGTTTTTCACTAGTGAAAGGCTGTCTGTCCCTTAGGCTTATCATTGGGGCTCCACTGTAACATTTTACCTGTGTAGCTTTCCATAGGGGCACAATGGAAAAATGGAGTTTAGGCTCTTTGAACTCAAAATTTAATAACGCACCTTTTGGTGAATGTGGTTTTAAAATTCTGTCTTTGAAAATGCCATTTCTTCTGGTGGAAACACAACACATTTTCAAACTGTAGGACGCAAAATGTGGTCTTTGCAGTAATATGCCCTTGCGACAAGATTTAAATTGGTAAAACCAATCAAGAAATTAAGCAATGCATAGTTCAACATAAATCTCGCATTAAGACCAAAACACTATCTGCCCCACTGGTAAACCATTTTTTTAGATGAAACATTCAGAAAAAGACTTTTAGTGGGCAGTACTAAACGTTATTCAGTACATTCCCAGAGGAGGTGATTTGGAGGCTAATCTGACAAAAAAGAAGCATACCTCATCAAGAAACTCAACACAGTGAACCACGGCTTGAACTAAATGTCTAAAATCAATCAATTATAATACACTTTAGCTTACACTAATACCAGAGACTCTGATGGTTCCCAGAACCAACTACATGTGCCAGAATGCATTGAAACCATGACCCAACAATTGACTACTTGGGTCGGCCTATATCTATGCAGCAGAACGAGGACAACTACACTAACAAATTCATGGAAAAAATTGAGGCACCCATAACCCAAGAACTTTAGTACTCAAAGTAATTGTTCACGCACTCGCCAAATCATTTCAGAGTTAAGTCTCATTTTCAAGTAATGGTCAATAATCTATTTATGAACCGCAATAAGTTATCAACCACACGAGGGCCCGGTTTGAGTATACAGTACTTCAACATGCTGAAAGAATGTTCTGTGACCCACAATATGCAGGTTCAATCCGACCGCAAGCGATGAGTCATCTGTGTGATTCATGATTGCCTTGCAGCCAAACAGACTCCAACAAACATGCACATTAAAATATTATTGCTTCTTCACTTGGCCAGATCCCATTTTTTTTTTAATAACCTGCACACCGTCTTGCTCTGCAGCCCTTTGAGCAGAAAATACAAAAGCACGCTCAACACTTGTTGCAACACAATTTGCTTTTCTATGACTTATATCACATCCAATTTTGAATTCTTTCTGATTTCAGACTGAAGACATTCGCTGAAATCTTGCAGGATTGATCAGTCGTTTCCAATGTGCACAAAGCATTCAAAGATGGAATTGGCCTCCCTTTGAAGATACAAGGTAACACTGCCTTAAGGTTTTACATACGCTGTTGAATCTAGAGAGGTTATAGCTGACAGCTAACATAGTGTCATGTACACTTTTCACAGACACACAAGAACATTCATCAGCCCCAATTCCTTATGAGAATCTTCAGCCACCAAACGTGTTGGCGAGAAACATTGGAGATATCATTCACTTTACATCAATATGGACAGTGAAAAGAGTGTAAAACCATCAACCCTCCATATTAGATGACCTTGGAACCCCAATGAAAATAGCAAGAGGGTCATGATATCTTAGAGTAGCAATTACATAACCCTCTGGTCACAAAATATTGGACTGGTTAAAACAATTGATTTCTAATGTGTGTATATAACTGCATCACTACTTTTCAACATTTATTTTGTTCAACCTAAAGCACATTTAGGTATAGATATTGCACTTTGTTGCTTGCACCAATGCTACCATCTAGTGTAGGAATTGTCCTTTTGTGTGTCATATCTGATTTATGTAAAAGAAGAGTGTTTTCCCTTTTTATGACTTTTTAAAAATGCAATTATCAGATTTAATGAACTGTGAAATGAATACACTGGTCTAGATTATTGAGTAACTTGTCCTTGAGTAGCCATCTCCCATTTTGTTTTTAGTACATTTCTAGAAAGTGGGTATTTTCTCACTTTACCATTCTGTGTGCCTCTGTCTCTGTATTCAGCGTCTGGTATTTGACTGACAGGAGCTGGTATGTACAGTCAGTGGGGGGCAGGGGGGTTGAGGTGTGTTCTGACTTGCCTGGCTGACTAATTGCAGGACTAAATATACCTGGTCTGCATTTAAAGTGGTGGGAGGAGTTTTGCTTGCACCTGAATAGGCTGTGTCTCCTTTTTCACAATGCTCTTCCCCCCCGTGGTCATGCTGCTCCAGGGAGGACAGGACTGGTTTGGACTGTTTTCAGAGACCCTTGCCACAAAGTGAACAATGAGAAAATGGGGTATAAGTTCTACACTTAAAACCCCAGGACTTTAGATTACTTCCAGGAACAAGAGGAGCCTGCCAAGAAGTAGAGCGGAAGGACTGTGTGAGGAGCGCTGCCTTGTTTTAGTGAGGCGTGGGTTGGCATGCAGTGTTGTGTAGTTCCTATAAATCTATATAAGATCCGCTCATTTAGAGAATATAAATTGTGAGAGTGGTGTCCAGACTGATTCTCGACACCCCCACTGGATATGTTTACCTGTCTACCAGCTAGCTCACAGGGCCAGTATGAACCCCTCTTACCAAGGAGCAAACAGTTTCTGGCAACTATAGAACATGACAGCCCTGATCCTTCAGGGATCGTAGAAATAGTATAGTTCTTTTTTTCGTTCCGGCACTCGTGCGCATTTGTCTCAGAGAGATACTCAGAATAAACAATTGGGGCGTTTTCAATAAGCATTTATTGAACAAGCATCATTCTAGTGTAAAATGTGTGTGCTGTAACAACCATAAGACAGAAACATGTATAAACGATTATAAGCACCAAGAGAGTAAATGGATGGTAGATTTCTGCCATAGTCCTAAAACACTAGATATATGCAGGTATTTATAAATACATGACAGTAATAATACGTACTCCTATGATGCTAACCCTAACTAGATGGGGGGGCGCTAGAGGGCGCACTGCAGCATGGCCGCACTGCTGTGAGGCTCCTGCAGCCTGGAGCACTGATCCGACCATTGATCCTTATTGATCGCCGCCTGTCTCTACTCTGACCCCGGATCCTTGGAGTGGGTGCCGCTGTCCGCACTCGATCCGACTCCTACGAGAATCGGAGCTTCCTGGCCAACGTTACAGGTGGTTGAAGATATCCCCGACGGACGCTCTGGAGGAGAGGTGCTCTGCGGTCCGGCGTCCCTGCCTACTCGAGTCCGCGGCGCCACACGTGGGGTAAGGGCCCTAACTCGTGTCTCTCGGAGAGACTCCCTGGTGAGGCGCTCTGCTGCGGACGGCGGTTGTGGCCGGCGCTTGGGTCCTGCACGGGCTTGTGCGGGGCTATGCTGAGGGTGTAGCGCTGTGCTGAGGTGGAGACGGCGCATCGGGGACACCGGACTGCCGGCCGTTGCGAGTGGCGGCCATTGTGCAGACGGGAGTGGCGGGGTGCCTGCGCCTGCTCGTGCCCCCGTCTGTAGTACATCGGTGCCCGCCTGAGAGGTTTGCTGGGCATATACGGCAGTGAGGGCGGCCGTGATGGACGGCGCTGAGGGGGATTACCGGCCATAGCGCTGAGACACTGCACAGGCACTAATTGGCGCCATTGTCATCACCGGAGCTGTAGGCTGGTGGAGACGGCCGTGGGAGATAGTCTTTGCTGCTGATGACCTACATTAGTGAGTGTGCACGCTAGAACACTAACTGTTTGGACGGACTGCCGCTTGTCTCATCCTGCTCTCTATTACATGCTGCTTGTTTTGGGGCATGTTAACCTGACGACTGGGCAGCGTCGCTACTGCTGGTGTTGGGTCCTGCACACTGCCCTTGGTGCTGCTCGGAGATGGAGCTTACTTTCCTGCACTATTGTGTATAGGGCTGGGTTGCTCTTGTGCCCACACAGGACTACTTCACCTGCTGCCGTGGGGACTATCCACTGCTAATTAAGGAGCGGCCACTTTTGGGACTGCCAGGGGGGGCTATTCCCTGTGGAATGCGTCTGGATTGTGCAGGTGCCTGATCACTGCAGCCCGGTTTGGGACTCTTGTGTGCTGTATATACTGGCCTGGGGACGGAAGACGCACCGTTTGGATCACGTGGCAGTAAGGCCTGAAGTCTCTTTGATCCTCATTGTGGACCTCTGTGGGTGCTGCCGCAGTCTGCAGGCGTGTTGACATAGGGAAACCGGACAATAAACAGCCTAAACTGTCCTTTGATTCTATGGCGGCCAGGAGGGGTGCTCGTCTTGCACAGGAGGCCCGGAGCTCGCGATCCCCCCCCCCCCCGCCTGTCGCTGACGCTGCGGCAGGGATTCGCCACCATAGTGGATAAGGTGGATAAATTATCCTCGCAAATGGACACAGTTGTGCAAAAACTTGATGTGCATGAAGAGCGCCTCACTACGGCGGAACAACGCATCTCGGATCATGATGATACTGCAGCCACTCATACGACTCAACTGGCGAGAATGGAGAATATCCTGCGGGTGATAGCTGCTAAGAATGAGGAGTTGGAGGCGAGAAGTCGGCGTAACAATGTACGCGTGGTGGGCATACCGGAGACGAAGAATGTGGGGAAGATGGAGACGTATGTAGAGAGACTCCTGGTCGGTGCGATTGGAGCGGAGGCGTTTTCTACGCAATTCATTGTGAAGCGGGCACACCGTTCCCTTGGTCCACGGCCAGCCACAGGTGCCCCACCGCGCCCTATCATTGCGCGCCTCCTGAACTACCGAGACCGTGATGCGGCTCTTAGGGCGGCTCGCACTGCCCGTACACTTTCCTTTGAAGGGGGCAACTTCACCATATACCCAGACTTCGACTTCACGCCGGTGGTGCAGGATCAACGGCGCAAATTCCTGGCGGTTAAGAAAAAACTTAGAGAGCTGCAGGTGGACTATGCTCTGCTGTACCCCGCAAAGCTGAGAGAAACCCATCAGGCAAAGCAGCATTTTTTCACGAACCCACAACAGGCGGAGGACTTTGTGAAGCACCTCAGGCGAGAACGGGCTGCGAACGACTGACGAGCTGAGGAGGTACAGGAGGGGTTCCAATCGGCGGAGGAAGATGCTTGATCCTGCCTCTTTCTGTACGGTGGCTGCTGTGCACTCTTTGAACGGATATGTGGATGGCCGCTCCCGTTGACTGTACTCTCCTGGCCTTGTACTTTTGATGGTTGTTGAGAGGGTTAACGGATTGGACCAAGTGAGCTCTACTGAGGGTCGCTGGAGGGACGATGGCTGATGATGGTAATACGCTCCAGGCACCCACCCCCCCCACTGCGCCTGGGCCGTGCATACGACCTGCGAGAAGGAGCACGGCGTGGTGTGAGGGGGTGGTCATGTGCACCTCTGGAGGGCACCCGGAAGGGAATGCCCCACTTTTGTTGAGGTTCTTTTTGCGAATGTCTTGTTGGGTGAATGGGGGGATGGGTGGGGGGGTGAATGGGGGTCCTGACAAGTTGGGGTTGGTCAGGTGGGAGGGGGGGAGGCACTGTGTCAACAGTGCGTGTTCCACTTGGTACTTGGAGTTGGGGTGATGCTGGATGCGACTGTACATTGGTCATGACTGCCTATTGGGATTGCTGTTCTGGTTCGCCCAAGACCGTACTGGGTCTGGATTGTCTACATGCGCATAGGGGGGGTCCTATGCCTTCTGCTCGTTGTTGCCATTGCCGTGAGGGAGGAGGTGGTCGAAGGCGGGGTCCTCCTGATACGAACATTGTCAATGCCGGTAGGATACTATATGCAGAGATTGCATTGTTGTTGGGGCTGACTGCGTGTCTGTTGCACGTGTGTTGTTGTTTGGGGCTGGGAGGGGGGTGTCTGGTTCTGGGGATGGAAGAAGGCAGAGATGGATGTGGTGTGAGGTCAAAATGGGGGGTGGTGTATGCAACTGTAACGGTCAACTGCTCTAGGCCGGGGACGCGGGATTGTCCAATGGTTACGTATGTCCCGTTGCACATTGATCACGGGTGATGCCAGATAATATATTAGATAGGATATCGATCTTGTCCTGGAATGTGCGTAGGCTCAATGATGCCAGGAAATGTAGGAATGTACTACAATATCTAGATAGACATGCAATACAAATAGCTTTACTGCAAGAAACACATCTGCGTCGGACGACTGAGCCTATATTTGGAGGGTAATGGGCCACAGTGAGGAAGTTTTCGTCATACTCATCATACGCACGTGGGGCTGTTATACTGATAAAGAAATCACTCTCATTTCAGGAGTTGGGAGTGCGGGTGGACCCAGAAGGGAGATATGTGTTATTGTGGGGGAGGCTTGGGCAGGTCACTGTGCTCTTTGTGAATTGTTACGCACCAAATGTTGATACGCCTGCTTTTTTTCTTACACTCTGGGGTTATGTCATTGCTGTGGAGGCCTCGCACATTGTCTGGGGGGGTGACTTCAATTTAGCAATGCGGGCACTGGAGGATAGGTCGGAAGGGAGTTCTCAGTACAATGTACAAGCAAGAGATGTGTTGCAGGGCATTGTGGAGGAGGCAGGCCTGGTAGATAGCTGGAGATATGCTCACCCGGGGGATAGAGAGGGTACGCACTTCACGGCGCAGGCTCGCACCTGGGCGAGGCTGGACTATGTGTTTCTGTCAAGGGGACTTGTAGTAGGGTTACATGAGGTGGTACATCTCCCCAGAACGTACTCTGACCATTGCCCGGTTAAGGTTATGCTGTCGGTGCCGGGGCTTCACAGACCGCGGCCACCCTGGAGGCTCTTTCCTTCTGCCCTATTAGATACCATTTTCGAGGCGGAGCTTGGGGAGGAAGTGGAAGCGTTTTTTCCAAGGAATAGGGGATCTGTAGATAGTGTGGAGGTGATATGGGAGGCGTTTAAGGTAACGATCCGGGGTGTCACTATCTCCAAGAGCTGTGGTGTGCTTAAGACCATTGTTCGTACTCTTGCAGGGTTGGAGGCTGACTTAAAACTACTGGAACGTAGAATGCAGGCTGGCTCTGATCCCGAACTTATGCGTCAGTTTAGGGACAAACTGTCTGAGTATGAGGAGGAAGCGGCCAGGGAGGTAAAGCACAGGGGGAAATACTGGACGGCGAGGAGGTACTGCGAGGGTGAGAGGCCTGGGAAGGTACTTGCCGCGCTCACGAGACACCAGAGGTATAGTGCAGATGTGTTGGAACTGGTCTTGCCGGATGGTACACGTTGTCGGGACACAAAGGAGATTCAGGAGACGTTTGTGCAACACTACACGCAGTTATACACTACACAGCAAGCGGAAGAAGTGAGATATGGGGGATTTCTAGATGATCTGGCGCTATGCTGGCTATCGGACGATCATAGGGCGTTCCTTGGTAGGCCACTTGAGGTAGAGGAGATCAGAAGCACCATCATGTCTCTGAATAATGGAAAAGCTACGGGGTTGGATGGGCTCCCTGCCGAGTTTTACAAATGTTATGTGGATATTAAGGCTCCGGTGCTCAGGGAGGTCTTTGAGGAGTCCCTTGAGGTGGGGAAACTACCAGGGACCATGAGGGAGGTGGCTATCACCTCATTACTTAAACCGGGCAAGGATACCCTAGACGTGGGGTCCTACCGGCCTCTCTCATTGCTTAACTGCGACGTCAAGATATTGGCGAAAGTTTTGGCGACACGGCTCTCAGAGCTTATGCCCGTCATCGTATTGCCGGATCAGTCCGGTTTTGTGCCTGGGCGGGCGACTTCGCATAATCTTCGAACGTTATTCTCCCTTATCCCGACGATAGCTCCGGACCTCCCTGTGGCTGCCGTTTTCCTGGACGCTACGAAAGCGTTTGATTCAGTGGAATGGGGTTACCTGATAGATGTTTTATGTAGAATGGGGTTTCCTCGGATCTTTATTTCATGGATCAAACTGTTGTACACTGAGCCAGTGGCGAGGGTGGTTGTGAATGGTGTGCTCTCCCCCAATTCCCAATCACGAGGGGGACCAGGCAGGGCTGTCCTCTTTCTCCCCTTCTATTTGCTATTGCCATAGAGCCTCTTGCATGTAGAATTCGCCAATTGCATAAACAAAGTGCGTTTAATTGTTTTCAGCGCCAAATAGGGATTTCTTTATATGCGGATGATGTTACGTTATATGTGAGAGATCCGCAGGCGAATCTCAATGCGCTACTACGAGAGCTTGTTGCCTTTGGAGGTATTTCTGGAGTACATATTAATTGGCAAAAATCTCAATTTTTCCCGCTCACTGCAGCGGTTCACCGATTCCCGCTGGACTACCCTCTGGAGTGGTGTGATTCGGATCTACGTTATTTGGGCATTGTGGTGTCTCTGGACAGGGAGGAAACTATTAGGCTTAATTATGGCGTCGCTATTACTAAAATGGCGGATAACATCACCAGATGGATGTCTTTGCCTCTGTCTATGGCAGGTAGAGCGTCACTAGTAAAATTGGTGATCCTACCCCGCTTCCTGTACTTATTTCAGAATATTCCCTATCACCCGGGGGCGTATTTTTTTAAACGTCTCCGTTCGGAGCTGATTCGTCTGTTCTGGGGGGGCAAACAACCGAGATTGGCATGGTCTACCTTAACGCTGCCCTATGATAGAGGTGGCTTTGACGTCCCTGATTTTGAAATGTTTTATGTGAGCGCTCAAGCGCATTATGCATATCACTGGATGCGTCCCAGGGCATTTATGCCTCAGATAGCTGCTGAACAGAGGGTTGCACATCCTCTGCCATTGGAGGGCATGGTGATGGGAAATGTCGGTGATGTGGATACGCACCAGACTACGGTGACTTGCACGGTCGATGCTTGGAAGCGTGTTGCGAAGTCATTAGATCTCGCATTCCTCTACTCGCCTGCGCTACCCCTAGCTTATCATCCTGCCCTGTCCTTGTTACAGGAGACAGGGTTTCAGCGCATGTGCAAGCGTCTTGGGACGCTCACATGGGGGGATCTGTTCCGCGAGGGCAGTTTTCGTACCCGTGAACAGTTTTTTGGGGGAATGGAGTCTTCTCCTTTAGATATGTTTTATTATGTTCGGTTACGGCAGGGCCTGCGGATGCTGCTGCCTGGATTCCCCAAGGAACCAAGAGTGGCTTTACCGCTTCACGTGATGTTAATCTCCGACGGAAGTCACCTGGTCTCTAAATTATATGGCACCATGAGGAAACAGCGAGATGCACCGGCTAGTCCTGTGCGCGAACAATGGAACGTTGAGCTCGGCATCACCATATCTGATGAGCAATGGGCCTACTGTTGTGCCGTGACTGCCAATATCTCGTCTAGCTGCCGTCTAAAAATCATACACTATAAATTCACAAAGATTCTACTATACTCCGGCTAGAAAATTCAGATTCCGATTAGCGGAGGACGATAGATGTGCTCGCTGCCGGGCGGCAGGGGCCGATTTCCTTCACTTGGCATGGGAATGTGGGGCCATTTATGAGTATTGGGTACAGGTCCATGACGCCCTACAGGTCATGACTGAAGATGCAGTGTTTTTTGACCCCGTAGTAATGCTTTTGGGGTATACTAAGGAGGTGCCGGCACTTTATCGTAGATTTGTGGACGTGGTTCTACTGCTGGCAAAACGGCGAGTGGCCTGCTGTTGGGGTCGGGTCATGGTGCCACAATTCAAGGAATGGCTGGGCGATGTCATTTATTGTCAGGACCAGTACAATGTATATGCCGAAATGATGCCTGTGCGCTGTAGGCCTAAGGACTTCTGGCGCCCGTTGCAGGTATACTTACTGACCAGGGCTGTGCAGGATTCTGAATCGGAGAGTGAAGATCGGGCTGGGATTGGTTAGGAGCGCGACGCTTACCGGAAAACCAGCTATACCTATCGGATAACATGAACCACAATGGATGGGGCTGTTTCTATGCCCTGCTAATATGATGCTTGAGTGGGTCATGCTGTATAGTCACTGGGGGTATGGTGATCGGCTACTGAGTGCTTTTTTGGGGTGTTAGGGGTACCTCAGCCGAGCAAGTTTCGAACTGTGCGTGGACATTAACTACGTTGGTACTAGTGGCCTACATTGACTTGTGCATGCTTTAGATCTGCATTACTGTGGTTCCTAACTGTTCTATGCTGATGTGTTGTACACCGCTTGCTTGCAGACTATCTGTTCTTGCATTTGTCTATATTGTACTGTGCCCAGGCATGGAAACTAGACTTTTAACATCTGCTGCTGTAATGTATTGTCCCTGTATCTACGCCTGATTTGTATATGCACCACTGATGTCACCTGCTTTTTCTTCCAATAAAGGTTTAAATAAAAAAAAATAAAAAAAACCCTAACTAGATGTATCTAAATGTATCTAGCATGTATGTAGGTGTAGACCCAAGGATAAAACCAACTCCATTACCTGATGTGATTGAACGAATGACCCCGTCTTGGTCTCGAGATGGACACCCACTGCTTGCTGGAGTGTCTGCGTGCAGGAACCTCAGCGTCTCATGTCAGCGTGTCAGCATGAAAGTCTTTTTCCTCTGCCTGCACCAGCAAAAGATATGGGGCCAGATGTACGACCTGCAAAATAGTGCATCACAAATTACGAGTCATTTGCGACTCGCAATTTGTGAGGCACTATTTTGCATGTACAACAGTGTGTTTAACACTGTTTGCGATTTCCAATGGGGTCGCAAATTGCTAGGCTCATGAATATTAATGAGCCTCTCACAATTTGCGAGCCCATTGGGAATGACAGGCACGCCTTGGGATGGTGGCCTGCTGAGCTCAGCAGACCACCATGTCTGGGACTGCTTTTTTAATAAAGCAGTTTTTTTATTAATGCAGCCCTTTTTCCTTAAAGGAAAACAAGACGCATTTAAAAAAGAAAAATTAAACTTTTCAGTTTAATTTTTTTAAGGGCAGTCAGTGACTACTGCTTGCTCTTAAAAAATATTTTCCAACATACCCACAAAGGGGAAGGAGTCCCCAGGAGACCCCTTCCCCTTTGCGAGTGGTTTGCGAGTGGTTTACCACCCACTTGAAGTAGGTGGTAAACTGCAAGTATTTTGCAGCCACAAATGAGGTTGCCAAACACTAGTACATAGCATATTGACTCGTTATTAGGAAGGGACGCCCCTTTCTAATAGCGAGAGTTGCAAATGCTATTTTGCAAGTCAGTGACTCACAAAATAGCATTTGCACATGATATTACCCTTTTTTGCAGCCGCAAACGGGGTTCTCCCGTTTGCGGCTGCAAAAAAGGTCGTACATCCGGCTCACAGTGTTGATATACCCAAAAGGTACCTTCAGGGGTTCGACCTTGCTGTGTCATGTCGGCTGAGGAAGACAATAGTGATGAACCTTATACATAGTTATAATGCAGAAAATGGTAATCCGACTGTGATTCTGAGAATTCTCATGCATAATAAATGAGGCTAGCTTCCAGGGAAAACTACATGACATTTTTTGCAGCCCCTGGTGTTAGGCGTAGAGAGCTCACAGTTGTTGTTACTTCCGAGGTTGAGTGCAACTGATTCGGAGCTGTGGGTTATCAGAGAACCAGGGTCCCTGGCGCTAGTCACGGTCAGGTCACAGATGGGCAAAAATAGGATTGCCTTTGGCGCACCAGCAGCACGTCATGCAGCGGCCACCATTAGATAGGGAACCCGGGAAGGAAAAGCAGCTGGGAGGCGGGAGCGGGAACTGGCAGGGTTAGGTGCTGCTGGGGCAGCAGTGGCAGGAAAAAGGGCAGCGAGAACTGGTGCAGTAAAAACGGAGGACACAGCTAAATGCACAAAAAACAAAAGACCAGAAAAACAGACACAATAATAGTGACAACAGAAAAAATAGACACAAGACAGTCACAGGCACGATTACAGTAAACAGACAAAAAGACAGTCAAACAGAGAAAGCGCGCGAGCAGACCAGCAGAAGAACAAGGCTTTCCCTCTTGACCACCAGGAGTGAGGCGCATGTAGGAGCCTGCTGGTGGAGGAGAGCCTCGAACACATACCTGGATAGAGGGGTGTAGGGGCAGTGGCACAATGACGGAGTTGCTGGGGCAGAGAGCAGAATTCCCTGACTAGGAGGTAAGAGGTCTTGACACATGAACAACATTGGATTTACCCAACTCATCCATGATCCCACATACACACAGGCCACACGCTAGACCCATCTTCATCTTTACCTCCAGCAACAGTGCCAAGCGCAGGAACATCACCAAACTCCGCCGGTCTGAACACTCCACTGTTCACTTCAAAGTCACCAGCCCTCATACCACCACTTTTATGCTGCTCAGCGCCCTCCATTGCAGCTGGAGCAAGCTATCAGAGGACCAATGGAAAGGTGCCCTCAACCCAGAGGCTAAAATAAATCTGGACCAGGGTCTAAAGAACTTCAACACCTGGCTCACCACTTGTTCCAACACCATCACCCCCACCAAGAGCATCAGACACAAGAGATCCGTCAAGCAGGCCAGCTGGGACACCAAAGAACTGATAACTACAAAACACAACTCCAAACAACTGGAAATGAGATGGCGTGCAAGTAAGAACACCTCTGACAGGGTCGCCTTCAAGACCTCCCTCAACCTTTACATCCAACTGCTGAGGTGGAAGAAGAGGAATTCCACAGCCACTAGTATAGAATCTAGCCCCAACCACAGCAAAGAACTCTTCAAAATTATCAGGGAGATCTGCAACCCCACAGCCACAGAAAACAGCATCACACCCTCACAGGAACTCTGCGATAATCTCGCCAACTTAGGAAGATCGCTACTATCTACAAAAACGTTCAACCAGAGCCCACACCTGCTAAGTTCCCACTCGGCTTAACACCTCAATAACCACAGCCACTTTAACCGACGACTGAGAACACACCAAGGTCAAACCGATCCTCAAGAAGCCATCATCTGTCCCCAGCAAACTCAAGAACTAGCAGCTCATCTCCCTGCTCCTTTCCTGTCCTGATTGCAGCCACCAATGACATTCGAGCCATCCTCAACCAAGGAGAGATGACGGCACTGATCCTCACCTACCTCTCAGCGGCATTCAAAAAAGTACACCACCACACGCTGATCACAAGTCTGCATCGCATTGGCATCCAAGGAAGCGCGCTCAGATGGACCACCCCCTTCCTCATCAGAAGAACACAGAAGGTACGCCTACCACCGTTCCCCAAGGCTCTTCCCTATGTCCCACCCTCTTCAATTCCTACATGACCCTCTAGGGCAGCGGTCTTCAATCTGTGGGGCGCGACCCCCAGGGGGGTCGTGGAGTCCTGGGAAGGGGGTCGCAGATTCTGCAGAGTGCAGTTCCTGGCATTGGGCTGAGGGTGCTCACGGCGGAGGCCTAATTCACACCGAGGTGTGAAAAACATCAACGCCTCATTGACAAGTAAAAGGTCTTTTAAAGACATGTCAAGTACTTGGGTGTGACTGTGTGTGTGTGTCCCTGAAGCTGTTACAGCCAGGCTCACATACACGAGCTGGGGGAAGCTGGGGGGGGTGGGGGCTGGGGGAGTGGCTGTGGTGTAGCCCTTTGAGTTCAATGGATGTTGCACACCTGGAGCTGTGGGTCCCGTGACACGTCCCCTGCCCCCAGCAGGGAGGCACAGAGATGCCCTCCCATGAGCGGGAAAGAAGAAGGAGGACGATGCAGAGAGATACTGACCCCCCCCCCCCCCCCCCATGAGAGAGGCACAAAAAAGGTGGGTGGATGAATGATGGCTGGATGGATGGATGACAGGCTGAAGGATGGATGGATGTGTGAAAAGGTGGGTGGATGAATGATGAGTGGATGAATGAATGATGGATGTATGGATGGAAGGATGAAAGGGTGTATGGATGAAGGATAGATTGGTGAAGGATAGATGTATGGATGGAAGAATGAAAGGGTGGACGGATGAAGGATGGATGGATGAAAGAGTGGATGGATGAATGATGGATGGATGGATGTGTAAAAAGATGGGTGGATGAATGATGGGTGGATGGATGGATGACAGGCTGAAGGATGGATGGATGTGTGAAAAGGTGGGTGGATGAATGATGAGTGGATGGGTGAATGATGGATGGATGGATGGAAGGATGAAAGGGTGGATGGATGAAGGATAGATTGGTGAAGGATAGATGGATGGATGGAAGGATGAAAGGGTGGACGGATGAAGGATGTATGGATGGATGTGTGAAAAGGTGGGGGGATGAATGATGGTAGATGGATGGATGAAAGGGTGGGTGAATGGATGTATGGATGAAAAGGTGGATGGATGATGGATGGGAGAATGAAAGAGTGGATGGGTGAAGGATGGATGTATGGATGGGAAGATGAAAGGGTGGATGGATGTATGAATGGATAAAAGGTTGCATGGATGAATGATGGATGGATGTGTGAAAAGGTGGGTGGATGAATGATGGGTGGATGGAAGGAAGGATGGATGTATGGATGGAAGGATGAAAGGGTGGATGGATGAAGGATGGATGTATGGATGGAAGGATGAAAGGGTGGATGGATGGATGTGTGAAAGTGTGGGTGGATGAATGATGGAGGGATGTGATGAGGTCTAACAGGCGCATTTATGGTTGTCAAAAGTTGATGAAGAGGAGTACCAGTTTCTAGAAACTTTTGTCGGAAGGGGGTCCTTACGCCTAAAAAGGTTTTACAAGGGGGTCCCGGCATCAAAAAGTTTGAAGACCTCTGCTCTAGGGTCATGTACGTATTGTCAGATCGCACGGATTCAACATATCCTCCCTCTCCGAGGGCTTTACCACCAACATAACCAACTTCCACAGGTTGCATGATGAACATCGCCGACTGGATGATGGACAACTGCCTGAAGTTCAACACGCACAAAAAAGAAGTACTGATCTTCGGCAACAACATCACTCCCTAGAATGCTTCCTGGTGGTCTTTGGAGCTAGGACCCTCAACCACCTCCACTGACTACACCAGAAACCTCAGCATTATCCTGGACAGCAAGCTGACCATGAAGTCCGAGATAAAATTAGTCTCCTTTGCCTGCATCTTCACTCCATGCACGCTATGAAAAATCTTCAAATGGCTTGCCCAGCACAAAAGATGCATTGCCACATAGGCCCTCTTAACCACCCGACTCGACTATAGCATTGCTCTCTACTCAGAGATTGCCACACACCTCCTACAGACACTTCATAACATACAGAATGCCACAGCCAGACTCGTCCCTGACCTACCTCGAACGCCTGGATACCCTCAGGGGGGACTAACTGTGCTTTATAAATCGACTGAATTATTAATTGAAGATAACGCAATGCAAAAAAATGACTGGCTTGCGTTACCTTGGATTTTTTAAAACATGCAGAACCAAGCAAGCTGTTCGTGGCTTACTAAATCCCAGTTCAAGGCTTGCATTATGCGCTATCTTCGCCCTTAGTAAATGTGGCCCAGAGTGCACATTATACAGATCGTCTGCGGAAATAGAGCTTGTCACAAAGTAGAGTGGATGAAGGGATAGATCATCCGTTGGAGGATGTGTAATGAGAGCTCAAGTGCTGGAATAGGTCAAATGTTGTATAGAGTCGAAATCGATAATCTGTTATATAAAAGAGAACAAAAATTGGGGATGAATATATGTAACAAGCGAGTATGTATCAGGATAAATCTTCTGCTGTATCGCTCCGGGCAATGTGATGTCTCCCATGTGTGCTGAGACCCTGAGGTTTGTCATATTAATATTAAATCACTTTCCTGAATTTAACTCAAGTAATAATCGAAAATCCTGACATTTATCTTGAATAACCAACCTACTGCCTCCATGCAGTTCACCGGTGTAAGAAAGAGATTATGTTTACCTGCCCAAACTGGTAATTTTTTCCAAACCTGTCTGCGGTGAGTCACTTTAGTATGCAGTGACTTTGCAAAATCAAAATCTGTCAGACATAAATTGTGTTTAAGGCTTAAACTAACCAAGTCAAATCCTGCCACTGAATAGTCTCTCTACCAAGGAAAATGTAAGTGTCGTATTAATAAGCAAAAACATAGCCACCTGTCATTAATATCTCATATTTCAAAACACCAGCAGAAAGCCCTAAACAAAATTGCCAAATGAAAAACTGCAGTGCAGCCCTAGCGAAGCTGGTCCACGCATTTCATGACTGAATGAAGGAGGCATCATAGACTAGTCTCTCCAGAAATTCATTCTTGGCATCTATGCCAGAAAGATACAACAGTCCTTTGTAGTCTGCTGTGCTAGCAGCTCGATTAACCAACCTCCACACATCACTTCTGAAAGGGAGCCTAGGTTCCCACACAAACTGTAATGGGTAAACCAAAATGCCATCGAAGTCATACATCTAGCTTACCTGACAGAAAAAGTCACTCTCCTCAGCTTTCAAAACGCAAACATGTTTACACTCCTTCACTCGAGGATGCAATGGGCCAAGTAACACTCTGTGCTGGCTGAAGAACAACCAGCCAGACAGGATCTAAAATTGCTGCATTGCATCACATAATCAAATGCCTCAGTGACTGCACCCATCGAGGAAATGCAATCATCTTTTGATATTCCTCGAACACATATGTTGGAAATGGCCCTTTCCACAAGGGAATCCCCAAACGTTTGCATCCTATTTTTCAGACCCTGTTTGCGTTGACTATAAGTTTCTAGGCTCTTTACCACTGATGATCAGTGCTAAAGTGCATAGGCTCTCGTGAATAAATTGTGATTATGATTGGTTATCCATGATTAGCATAGTTGATTTACTGGTAAGTCCCTTATAAAGTGCACAGTGTGCCCAGGGCCTGTAAATCAAATGCTACTAGTGGGTTTGCAGCACTGGTTGTGCCACCCACATGAGTAGCCCTTTAAATGTGTCTCAGACCTACCATTGTAGTGTCTACATGAGCAGTTGTAAACTGACATGTTTTTCTGACAAGTGCATCCTCTTGTCAGGCCTAAACCTTCCCTTTCCTTACATGGAAGTCATCCCTATGGTAGGCCCAAGGTACCCCCATCGGCAGGTTGCAGTGCATGTGAAAGGTAGGACATGTACGTGTGTGTGATGCTTCTGGTGGCTCAGTGGACTAATGCATCCACTGCAGGGGCCTGTGTTTGACCTCGGGGTCAAAGGTTTAAATCCCGGCGGGTCCACTCAGCCTTCCATCCATCTGCGATTAATAAAATTAGAACAATTGAGTTGGGTAACAATAAACATCTGGTATTCGGTGCCAAGATAACCTGTTAGGAGTGTACATGTGCTTTACAGATACACATGTTATGTGACATGTCCTGGTAATGAAATGTTGTGTGTTTCGTTTTTCACTAGTAAAAGGCTGTCTGTCTCTTAGGCTTATCATTGGGGCTGCACTGTAACATTTTACCTGTGTAGCTTTCCATAGGGGCACAAAGGAAAAATGGAGTTTAGGCTCTTTGAACTCAGAATTTAATAACACACCTTTTGGTGAATGTGGTTTTAAAAGTCTGTGTTTGAAAATGCCATTTCTTCTGGTGGAAACACAACACATTTTCAAACTGTAGGACGCAAAATGTGGTCTTTGCAGTAATATGCCCTTGCGTCAAGATTTAAATTGGTAAAACCAATCAAGAAATTAAGCAATGCATACTTCAACATAAATCTCGCATTAAGACCAAAACACTATCTGCCCCACTGGTAAACCATTTTTTTAGATGAAACATTCAGAAAAATACTTTTAGTGGGCAGTACTAAACGTGATTCAGTACATTCCCAGAGGAGGTGATTTGGAGGCTAATCTGACAAAAAAGAAGCATACCTCATCAAGAAATTCAACACAGTGAACCAGGGCTTGAATGAAATGTCTAAAATCAATCAATTATAATACACTTTAGCTTACACTAATACCAGAGACTCTGATGGTTCCCAGAACCAACTACATGTGCCAGAATGCATTGAAACCATGACCCAACAATTGACTACTCGAATCTGCCTATATCTATGCAGCAGAACGAGGACAACTACACTAACAAATTCATGGAAAAAATTGAGGCACCCATGACCCAAGAACTTTAGTACTCAAAGTAATTGTTCACGCACTCGCCAAATCATTTCAGAGTTCATTCTCATTTTCAAGTAATGGTCAATTATCTATTTATGAACCGCAATAAGTTATCAACCACACGAGGGCCCGGTTTGAGTATACAGTACTTCAACATGCTGAAAGAATATTCTGTGACCCACAATATACAGGTTCAATCCGACCGCAAGCGATGAGTCATCCGTGTGATTCATGATTGCCTTGCAGCCAAACAGACTCCAACAAACATGCACATTAAAATATTATTGCTTCTTCACTTGGCCAGATCCCAGTTTTTTTTAATAACCAGCACACCGTCTTGCTCTACAGCTCTTTGAGCAGAAAATACAAAAGCACGCTCAACACTTGTTGCAACACAATTTGCTTTTCTATGACTTATATCACATCCAATTTTGAATTCTTTCTGATTTCAGACTGAAGACATTCGCTGAAATCTTGCAGGATTGATCAGTCGTTTCCAATGTACACAAAGCATTCAAAGATAGAATTGGCCTCCCTTTGAAGATACAAGGTAACACTGCCTTAAGGTTTTACATACGCTGTTGAACCTAGAGAGGTTATAGCTGACAGCTAACATAGTGTCATGTACACTTTTCACAGACACACAAGAACATTCATCAGCCCCAATTCCTGATGAGAACCCCCAGCCACTAGTGGTTCGAAACGTGTTGGCGAGAAACATTGGGGATTTCATTCACTTTACATCAATATGGACAGTGAAAAGAGTGTAAAACCATCAACCCTCCATATTAGATGACCTTGGAACCCCAATGAAAATAGCAAGAGGGTCATGATATCTTAGAGTAGCAATTACATAACCCTCTGGTCACAAAATATTGGACTGGTTAAAACAATTGATTTCTAATGTGTGTTTATAAATGCATCACTACTTTTCAACACTTATTTTGTTCAACCTAAAGCACATTTAGTTATAGATATTGCACTTTGTTGCTTGCACCAATGCTACCATCTAGTGTAGGAATTGTCTTTTTGTGTGTCATATCTGATTTATGTAAAAGAAGAGTGTTTTCCCTTTTTATGACTTTTTAAAAATGCAATTATCAGATTTAATGAACTGTGAAATGAATACACTGGTCTAGATGGTATGCAACCGTTACCACGCAGTTTTTACAACGCATACTGTTACAACGCACACCATTACAACGCAGGATCCTTTACAACCATGCCTTTACAATGCATGACATTACATCGCAGATACTATTACAACGCATACCATTACAACGTAAGTATAGGTAAGTATATCATTTTATTTAACCTTTTTTTATTTCAAAAATATTTAAAATAAATTAAATAAATTAATTAAATTAATTTTATATATAGTTTGGGTTTTGTGGTACAGGGGTATTTTTAGAATTCAGGGCAGGGTTTGGATTTTGGGGTACAGGGGTATTTTTAGGGTTCAGGGCTGGGTTTGGGTTTTGTGGTACAGGGGTATTTTTAGGGTTCAGGGCTGGGTTTGTGTTTTGGGGTACAGGGGTATTTTTAGGGTTCAGGGCTGGGTTTGGGTTTTTGGTTACGGGGTATTTTTAGGGTTTAGGGGTAGGTTTGGGTTTTGGGGTACAGGGTTATTTTTAGGGTTCAGGGTTGGGTTTGGGTTATGGGGTACAGGGGTATTTTAAGGGTTCAGTTTTATAAAAATACTTTAATTAAATTAAATAAATTTATTTTAGTAATTTTAATATTTATTTTAAAAAAGTATATATATATATAATATTAAAATTACAATGACTTTAATAAAAAATGTATTTAATAAATAAAATTAATTAAATATTTTTTAATTTAATTTAAAAAAAAATATATACTTACCTATACTTACGTTGTAATGGTATGCGTTGTAATAGTATGCGTGGTAACGTCATACATCCGGTCTAGATTATTGAGTAACTTGTCCTTGAGTAGCCATCTCCCTTTTAGTTTTTAGTACATTTCTAGAAAGTGGGTATTTTCTTACTTTACCATTCTGTGTGCCTCTGTCTGTGTATTCAGCGTCTGGTATTTGACTGACAGGAGCTGGGATGTACAGTCAGTGGGGGGCAGGGGGGTTGAGGTGTGTTCTGACTTGCCTAGCTGACTAATTGCAGGACTAAATAGACCTGGTCTGCATTTAAAGTGGTGGGAGGAGTTTTGCTTGCACCTGAATAGGCTGTGTCTCCTTTTTCAAATGCTCTTTCCCCCCCGTGGTCATGCTGCACCAGGGAGGACAGGACTGGTTTGGACTGTGTTCAGAGACCCTTGCCACAAAGTGAACAATGACAAAATGGGGTATAAGTACTACACTTAAAACCCCAGGACTTTATATTACTTCCAGGAACAAGAGGACCCTGCCAAGAAGTAGAGCGGAAGGACTGTGTGAGGAGTGCTGCCTTGTCTTAGTGAGGTGTGGGTTGGCCTGCAGTGTTGTGTAGTTCCTATCAATCTATATAAGATCCGTTCATTTAGAGAATATAAATTGTGGGAGTGGTGTCCAGACTGATTCTCGACACCCCCACTGGATATGTTTACCTGTGTACCAGCTAGCTCACAGTGCCACTGTGAACCCCTCTTACCAAGGAGCAAATCGTTTCTGGCAACTACAGAACATGACAGCCCTGATACTTCAGGGATCGTAGAAATAGTATAGTACTTTTCGTTCAGTCACTCGTACACATTTGTCTCAGAGAGATACTCAGAATAAACAATTGGGGCGTTTTCAATAAGCATTTATTGAACAAGCATCATTCTAGTGTAAAATGTTTGTGCTGTAACAACCATAAGACAGAAACATGTATAAACGATTATAAGCACCAAGAGAGTAAATGGATGGTAGATTTCTGCCATAGTCCTAAAACACTAGATATATGCAGGTATTTGTAAATACATGACAGTAATAATACGTACTCCTATGATGCTAACCCTAACTAGATGTACCTAAATGTATCTAGCATGTATGTAGGTGTAGAACCAAGGATAAAACCAACTCCATTACCTGATGTGAGTGAACGAATGACCCCGTCTTGGTCTCGAGATGGACACCCACTGCTTGCTGGAGTGTCTGCGTGCAGGAACCTCAGCGTCTCGTGTCAGCGTATCAGCATGAAAGTCTTTTTCCTCTGCCTGCACCAGCAAAAGATATGGGGCCAGATGTACGACCTGCAAAATAGTGCATCACAAATTACGAGTCATTTGCGACTCGCAATTTGTGAGGCACTATTTTGCATGTACAACAGTGTGTTTAACACTGTTTGCGATTTCCAATGGGGTCGCAAATTGCTAGGCTCATGAATATTAATGAGCCTCTCACAATTTGCGTGCCTGTCATTGGGAATGACAGGCACGCCTTGGGATGGTGGCCTACTGGGCTCAGCAGACCACCATGTCTGGGACTGCTTTTTTAATAAAGCAGTGTTTTTTTTAATGCAGCCCTTTTTCCTTAAAGGAAAACAAAATGCATTTAAAAAAGAAAAATTAAACTTTTCAGTTTAATTTTTTTAAGGGCAGGCAGTGACTGCTGCTTGCTCTTAAAAAATATTTTCCAACATACTCACAAAAGGGAAGGGTTCCTCTGGAGACCCCTTCCCCTATGCGAGTGGTTTGCGAGTGGTTTACCACCTACTTGAAGTAGGTGGTAAACTGTGAGTATTTTGCAGCCACAAATGAGGTTGCAAAACACTAGTACATAGCATACTGACTCGCTATTAGGAAGGGACACCCCTTCCTAATAGCGAGAGTTGCAAATGCTATTTTGCAAGTCAGTGACTCGCAAAATAGCATTTGTACAGTCTATTACCCTTTTTTGCAGCCGCAAACAGGGTTCTCCCGTTTGCGGCTGCAAAAAGGGTCGTACATCTGGCTCACTGTTTTGATATACCCAAAAGGTACCCTCAGGGGTTCTACCTTGCTGTCTTATGTCGGCTGAGGAAGACAATAGTGATGAACCTTACACATAGTTATAATGCAGAAGATGGTAATCCGACTGTGATTCTGAGAATTCTCACGCATAATAAATGAGGCTAGTTTCCGGGTAAATCTACATGACATGTTTTGCAGCACCTAACTAGGTAAAAGGTCAGTTCAAAAAATGTTCTGAAGTACAGTGGCAGGGAAACTGTAGGTGAAAGGTTAGGCGACTACCCAGGCCTATATCAGGGTACTTTATGAATAATAACACCCACTCCTCATCCGACTGGACGATATATACTACAGAAATACAAACATGATGGCTTTATAATCAATCATAAAAACATTGTTAAGAATAAAAATGACTAAAAGTTATAATAATAAAACAAATGCTAAAAATAAACTGTATAAGTCCTTTATATATGTTAAAAAGTTCTAAAAGTCCTCTAAAATATGTTCATATATAGTTTGAGCAACTGAGTATGCCTGAAAGCCATGGTGCTCAAAAAGAGCGAAAAAGAAGAAAAAAAATTACATTCCAGTTTCAGTTGTTTTGGAAAAGAGGCCGAATTGTTCCAGGCACATTGACAGCCAAATGTTTATGTATCCTGTGTGGGAAATGCAACATCACTGCTGCTTGCCTTTGCTGACGATGGTCCCTGTAACACCTCACAGATCAGGTCAATCGAGAAAAGATGATCTTCTTCAGTTCCCACAGCTGAAGCTGGGTAAGCATTTGAAACATCCAAAGCCTGTGGGACTGTAGTAGAGCCGGTATCTAATCCAACAGGAGCTGAAACATCCCGTGGTGGCTTTAAGAATGCCAACATCAACATGGAAATACGCTGAGGACACTGCCCTACGTGGGCCTTTAACTGGTCCAGCAATACATCCAAGTCCGGTGGCGCAACCGATGGAAGTGTTAGACGGAGGTCCAACACACATTCTTGTCTGCTGAACAAGCAGCGGAAAACAGGCAGAGCACAGTTCATCCAGACTGTTAGGAATTATAGGAACCAAGACTCGCTTAGCTCCCGAAGTTGAGGTGTGCCCAAATTGAGTACCATGCGGTCACAGCAACATCGCTTCAAGATCGTTTTTTCCATCTCCTTGGTGATTGGGACTTCCATTGCATAGCAGAAACATTTAAATCAGGATTCCCACTACCAGTAGCAAGATTAGTGGAAGCCCTCCAAAAACAATTCCAAATATGGAGTGTATGAAAGCTGGAATCACTCCGAAGACTGTCTGGAAGGTGCTTAATAGTCCAGAACCTATTGTTAGAATGGAAAACGTTTATGCTTACGCAGTGCCTTATGTAGGTTAGCATTCGCTGCACCATTTTCTCTTTAAGGGTCATTTTAGGCTGTTCTAAACTAATCTCGTCCAATTCCGAGAAATGCCCTCCCTTGACTTTCGTTTCTAAAGCTTAAGGTTCTGTTTCAGTAATGAGTACACTGTTCATGTCAGCGCTTAGCTTTATCACTAGATAGAGGCTCTCTCCCACTTGTCTGATGGCGGGCCCAGGATTGAACGACCTTGGACTATGCTGGTTTGTGGAAGATATGAGTGCTGCAACCTTTTATTTTGCATTTCACTGGCCAGCTGCATCAGTCTGGAAAATTCCACTGTGGGCCTGTATTTGCCCTGGTATGAAATGTACATAATGTATCTTTATGCTTGTTGATTTCAGTTTCCTCTGTAGCACTCCTAGCAACTGTACAGATTTGGCTCCACTCTGAGTGCATATGAATAAACAGGTATTGGTTTGTATTCTCTTCTGTCTCACCAACTCTTCATTTGGAACAGAAGGCTAAGATGTGGTCATTAGTGACCTAGTTGGCCCCAGGTGGGTCACTTCCTTTGCCTATGGTCAGAAATAGGTGCACTATACCCTTGCTATCAGACCTGTTAAAGATACGTTGTGCCATTTCTTCAAAATGGAAAGGGCAGTTAGTTTGTACTAGTGCCTGTATCTCAGTTGAGGACCTGGCAACCTGAAGAGCAAAAGTCTCTCGGGCTGAGGTTAAGGGCACATCCTTCTGTAAAAGGGTGCCTTTCATTCAGCTCAGAGTATCAAACCGTATAAAAGAAACATTCAACAAAGACCATAATGGAGCCTCCCTGACTGTATGAGTCGGTGGAAACAAAAGCTGCATGCAATTTATAGCAATAGAACTTACTGTGACTAGATATGCGATGCCTGGAAGCTTTCCACAACAACCTTGATCATTCAGCATTAAGTAACTCCCATTTGAGAGCAGCTTGAACACTGGATTAATCACGGCAGCTGGTAAACCCTTTAAATGACAGGATACATTTGCAGCTCAACCCTTATAGCACCTATGAAGCATAATATCCTTGCAAAGTAGAGACCCACTTAATTATGTCTCTCAGTCTGTACAGCTGAATAGCATTTCAGTGTACCCATTCCTGCCTCTAAATCTATACGGTAATTCCAAAGATTCATGGATAAAGTCCTTACCCATTGCTTCATATCTGCCTACCTGGTGGTGTTCTAGGCAATATTGAAATTGGAAAGTTGTTACTGGCAAAGTTATATGGCCTTGAATTAACTATTCTGTAAATGGTGACTGCAAAGGTGAAAGGTAAGTGGTCTAATTTTTCTATGTGCAGCATTGTATGTATATTTTGCATCTCTTTGTGCCATTCTCGTCTGTCTTTCTGATAGATTTGTATGCGGAGAAAAGGAGAAGTACTGTTAATATATCACCAGGGCACATGACCAGAGTGCAAAGATTGTAGCGTCCAGCTTAATAATAGAATGGATCGTACCTGCGATTGCCGTATTGTAAAATGGACAGATCCTGTTCCATGATATCTATAGCAGAAGACACAATGTGGCCCAGTAAATACACCCTGGATGTTAAAGTGGGCATACCATTGTCAACCAAAGCCAAAGCCTTCTCTAGGTTAACTCTGTCAATTTCACACAATCTCTCCGCAGCTTCCTCTTGAGAGATTTTAGAAATTTCATTATAGGTAGCATATAAGAAGCTTTTACGACGTGGCGTCTGGGGACCTAGCAAACAATCCCTAAATCCATGTCATCTGAGAGTACGGACAAGTGTTGTTTCACCTGTGAAAGTGTTGAGGTTCTTAGCCAATCTAGGTATAACTTCCCAACACTATAGGATGTCAATACCCCTGGATGTTCTTGTTATACGTAGCATAATGGATACTAAACCCTTCGGTGGTACCCCTAAATCTTGACTGACACCTATCTGTGTCGATAGGCCAAACCAACCATCCCTTCCAATGGGGGTCTGTTAAATTCTATGATATACCATGCATTATGTAATTTAGTGTACCCTCAACATTTTGTGTATAGGTTTGCCATTGCTCCAAGTGTGAAAGTGCGGGAATACGAGGTTTGTTCAAGTCCTTGACCATGGCTTACCCAAGACAGGAAGTCTGTTGCATAGTGTTGGTAAAGAAAATAATTTGTTGTGGTATGAGGCATGCTCTAAATAGTGCCTCAGTATCCTGTGCCTACCATTCCTTAGTCCCCCAGACACATTTTATGTCTATAGTGCCTCTCCATAACCCGAAACCCTATTCAGAAAGTTGGGAACTAAAAGAAGCAGCGTATATCTATTTTGTGTTGATGAGCATATTTTTCTTCGCAGGAGTAGGTGCAAGCTTATATTAATTTGTGTGTGGATCTGATGTATTAAACCCATAAAAACAAGCACATTTTTGTGTAAACGTTTGTGAACTACCTTTGCGGCTGTGCTGTGTAATGTTCCCATTGGTGGTATGTGAAAACATTATGTGGGGCACTTGTTTATGCAAAAACTGATGACCATAATGTTGGTAATAATACATGTTGTTAAGATCAGATGTGTCATCATACATTTCATTTTTTGAAAATGCAGCAGATTGTACCAAACCAGACAGCATACTATTTACAGTTTCAAAATTCCAATCGTCAGAGAATGTACTGGAGGTGATGATAGCATTCAAAGAAATTTTAAGTAAATGTAGTATTTTCAAACGTTCAGTGAGACCAAATACATCATAGTTCAAGTTCAGGAATTTGTATAGCGCACTACTCACCCAGAGGGTCTCAAGGCGCTTGGGGGAGGGGGTGCATTATTTATCGAATAGCCAGGTTTTAAGTTCCTTCCTGAAGGAAATGTGGTTCTGGGTAAGGCGGAGGTGAGTGGGGAGAGAATTCCAGGTTTTGGCCGCCAAGTAGGAGAAGGATCTTCCTACCATGGTGGATCTATGGATGCGCGGAACTGCGGCGAGGGCTTGATTGGAGGATCTTAGTTGGCGGGTCGGTGTGTAGAAGGACAGTCGTGTGTTGAGGCATTCGGGTCCTAGTTTGTAGAGGGCCTTGTGTGCGTGGGTGAGGAGACGGAACGTTATTCTCTTGTTGACGGGAAGCCAGTGGAGGTCTTTCAGGTGACCGGTAATGTGAGCTTGGCGCGGGATGTCCAATATGAGTCTGGCTGATGCGTTTTGGATGCGTTGGAGTTTTTTCTGTAATTTGGCTGTGGTTCCGGCGTAGAGGGTGTTTCCATAGTCCAGTCGGCTAGTGACCAGTGCGTGGGTGACAGTCTTTCTTGTTTCGGTGGGGATCCAACGAAAGATTTTTTTGAGCAAACGAAGTACGTTGAAGCAAGAGGATGAGACTGCGTTGACTTGTCTGGTCATCGAGAGGGAGGAGTCTAGGATGAAGCCTAGGTTACGTGCGTGGTCTCTGGGTATGGGTGCCGTGCCCAAGGCCGATGGCCACCATGAGTCGTCCCAGGCAGAGGGGGATGATCCTAGGATGAAGACTTCCATTTTGTCTGAATTAAGTTTTAGGCGGCTGTTTTTCATCCATTCGGCTACTTCTTTCATGCCTTCATGAAGATTGGTTTTGGCGGTGTTAGGGTCCTTGGTAATGGAAAGGATCAGCTGGGTGTCGTCAGCGTAAGAGATGATGTTAAGGTTGTGTTGTCGCACGATGGACGTGAGGGGACTCATGTAAACGTTGAAGAGGGTGGGACTGAGTAATGATCCTTGTGGTACTCCGCAGATGACTTCGGTGGCCTCTGATTTGAATGGGGGAGTCGGACTCTCTGGGTTCTCCCGGCGAGGAACGAGATGATCCAGTCCAAGGCTTTTCCTTGTATGCCGATGTTGCGGAGGTGTTGTATGCGGGTGCTATGACAGACTGTGTCGAAGGCGGCAGAGAGGTCGAGTAGGATGAGGGCAACTGTTTCTCCGTTGTCCAGTAGTGTTCGGATGTCGTCTGTTGCTGCAATAAGGGCGGTTTCAGTGCTGCGTTTGGCTCGAAAGCCGGACTGTGAGGAGTCGAGGGAGTTGTTGGATTCAAGGAAGGCGGCGAGCTGTCTATTGACGGCTTTCTCAATGACTTTGGCAGGGAATGGGAGGAGGGAGATGGGGCGGTAATTCTTAAGTTCAGAGGGGTCCGCTGTGGGTTTCTTCAAGAGGGCGTTAAGTTCGGCGTGTTTCCAGCTTTCTGGGAAGGTAGCGGAGTTGAAGGAGCAGTTGATGACATCACGGAGATGGGGTGCGATGATGGAGTCTGCTTTGTTGAAGATGTGGTGGGGACAGGGGTCGGTTGGCGAGCCTGAATGGATGGAGTTCATTAGGCGGATGGTGTCTTCAGTGGTGATTGGGTTCCAGGCGTTAAGGATGTTAGAGGGCGGTTTAGGTTCGGAGGTGGGTGGAGTGGACTGTTCTTTGGATATGTTCTCAAAGCTTTATGTATGTCCGCGATTTTGTTGTAGAACAAAGAGGATAATGAGTCGCAGAGGTCTTGGGAGGGAGTAATGTCGTTTGAGGCTGCGGTGGGGTTGGTAAATTCTTTGAAGATGTTGAATAGTTCCTTGCTGTTTTGGGTGTTGTTGTCGAGTCGATCCTTGAATGCTGATTTCTTGGTGGTTCGGATCGATTGGTGGTGTTTGCGGGTGGCTGTCTTGAAGGTGGTCAGGTTGTCAGTGGTTGGGTTTTTTCTCCATGTTTTCTTGAGAGTACGGCATAGTTTCTTGGATTTCTTAAGGTCCTCGTTGAACCAGGGGGCCTTTTTGCTACCCTGTTTGGTTTGGTGGTTTTTCAAGGGTGCTAGTTCGTCAACGCTGTGAGTTATCCATTGTTTGAGTTTGGTGGCCGCTTGGTTTGGGTCGGATGAGAGGGCGGGAGGGTTTTGTTTGAGCGATGTGAGGAGTTGGTCGGTGGTGATTTTGTTCCAGTTTCTTCGTGGAATAGGTTGTGGGGGGTTGTGGGTCGAGGTAGTTTTGTAGCTGAAGTGAACACAGCTGTGGTCCGTCCAATGGAGAGCTGTGGTGTGATCGAAGGAGATGTGCTTGCTGGAGGTGAAGATTGGGTCGAGCGTATATCCGGCTATATGGGTGGGGGTGTCAACAAGTTGTTTGAGACCAAGATTGGCCAGGTTGTCCAGAAGGGTGGTGGTGTTGCTGTCGTTTTTCTTTTCCAGGTGGAAGTTGAGGTCTCCCAGTAGAATGTAGTTCTCGGAGGCGAGGGCATGTGGGCTGATGAAGTCAGTGATGTCTTCGCTGAATTGTTTACGGGTTCCTCGTGGTCTGTAGATGAGGGTGCCTCTAAGTGTGGTCCTGGGGTCGGTTTGGATCTGAAAGTGGAGGTGTTCGGCGGTTGCAAGGTTATCGTCGAGGCTGGTCGTGATTCTGATGGTGTTCTTATGTACGATAGCGATGCCTCCTCCTGTTTGGTTGGTGCGGTCTTTTCGGATTATCTTGAAAGCGTCCGGATTGGCTATGGCGATGTCGGGCGCTGAAGAGGCGCTCATCCAGGTTTCTGTAAGGAAGGCGATGTCCGGTGAATCAGTGTCGAGTAGGTCCCAGAGTTCAGTGGCCTGTCTGTGGATTGAGCGGGTGTTCAGCAGGATGCACTTCAGGTGGTTAGGGTCGGAGCTGTGTTTGGAGTTAGCGGATTTGGTGTGGGTCTTGATGCAGGCGAACTTGCAGGAGTGGCAGGCGAAGGGACCGTGGGTACGTCCTGGGGCAGCTTCGTAGCATTGTGGTGTGCGTCCGGGGTTAAGGGCTTGGAGGGTGGCGGCGTCATACGTTATGCGGGATGAGTGCGGTTTGCGGGGGCCAGAGGGTCTGGCGCTGGGCGCGGTCCAGGCACGGACGGGCGTAGACGGGCTTACTTTTGGCGCACCTTCGGCGCGCATGGGGCGCGACCGCTGCGCGTGAACGCTGCGCGCAAATGCAGCTGTCATACATGGATAGTGGAAGGGGAGGGGCGAGGGAGGGGCAGGGAGGCGGGATCGTGGTGGAGGGGACGGGCTCCGATGCACAACAACAGCAAGATGGCTGGTGAAACGAAACCGGAACAGGCCGGGGCACACACAGGGTTACGCTGTCAGAGGGGGCACTGGGACAATTAGGCTACACACTTTTGTAGGCAAAGCGGGCAAACTCTACAGCCCTAGGTAATCACAGCGGAGGCAATGCGATATAAATATGGCCAAATAAAGCGAGCAGCCCACTACAACAAAAACGGCTGAATAGTGAGCGCTATGATGGCGGAAGCAGCTGGGGAGGCAATGCGAGCAGCACAATTAATTTAAGATGCAGAGCAATACAGTGGGCGGTATGATAGTATAGTAACCATACCCAGGTGGACCAGGGGTCGTGGGGAGCGTCCGCTTCCGAAGCAATCAAGGCGGACACAGCGCAGCACGGAACGGAGCGAGGCTAGGCACACAGTGGGAGGGAGGGGCAACTGGGAGGCGGGATCGTGGTGGAGGGGAGGGGCTCCGATGCACAACAACAGCAAGATGGCTGGTGAAACGAAACCGGAACAGGCCGGGGCACACACAGGGTTACGCTGTCAGAGGGGGCACTGGGACAATTAGGCTACACACTTTTGTAGGCAAAGCGGGCAAACTCTACAGCCCTAGGTAATCACAGCGGAGGCAATGCGATATAAATATGGCCAAATAAAGCGAGCAGCCCACTACAACAAAAACGGCTAAATAGTGAGCGCTATGATGGCGGAAGCAGCTGGGGAGGCAATGCGAGCAGCACAATTAATTTAAGATGCAGAGCAATACAGTGGGCGGTATGATAGTATAGTAACCATACCCAGGTGGACCAGGGGTCGTGGGGAGCGTCCGCTTCCGAAGCAATCAAGGCGGACACAGCGCAGCACGGGACGGAGCGAGGCTAGGCACACAGTGGGAGGGAGGGGCAACTGGGAGGCGGGATCGTGGTGGAGGGGAGGGGCTCCGATGCACAACAACAGCAAGATGGCTGGTGAAACGAAACCGGAACAGGCCGGGGCACACACAGGGTTACGCTGTCGGAGGGGGCACTGGGACAAATAGGCTACACACTTTTGTAGGCAAAGCGGGCAAATTCTACAGCCCTAGGTAATCATAGCGGAGGCAATGCGATATAAATATGGCCAAATAAAGCGAGCAGCCCACTACAACAAAAACGGCTGAATAGTGAGAGCTATAATGGCGGAAGCAGCTGGGGAGGCAATGCGAGAGGACACAATTACTTTAAGATGCAGAGCAATACAGTGGGCGGTATGATATTATAGTAACAATACCCAGGTGGACCAGGGGTCGTGGGGAGCGTCCGCTTCCGAAGCAATCTGGGCGGACACAGCGCAGCACGGGATGGAGCGAGGCTAGGCACACAGTGGGAGGGAGGGGCAGCTGGGAGGCAGGATCGTGGTGGAGGGGACGGGCTCCGATGCACAACAACAGCAAGATGGCTGGTGAAACTAAACCGGAACAGGCCGGGGCACACACAGGGTTACGCTGTCGGAGGGGGCACTGGGACAAATAGGCTACACACTTTTGTAGGCAAAGCGGGCAAACTCTACAGCCCTAGGTAATCACAGCGGAGGCAATGCGATATAAATATGGCCAAATAAAGCGAGCAGCCCACTACAACAAAAACGGCTGAATAGTGAGCGCTATGATGGCGGAAGCAGCTGGGGAGGCAATGCGAGCAGCACAATTACTTTAAGATGCAGAGCAATACAATGGGCGGTATGATAGTATAGTAACGATACCCAGGTGGACCAGGGGTCGTGGAGAGCGTCCGCTTCCGAAGCAATCAGGGCGAAACCCTATCCCACTCTATTCCTTCAGGACCTGGAACTGCTGCAATCAGTACCAAGTTCCCATGTGATACTTTTGAACGTTCTGGGAGATAACGTCCATTCACTAGCAAGAAAAAGACAGTCACTAAACCTATCCAGAAGTAGGAACAATTTGCCAGTTGCTATCCAGAGCTGTAGCCATGGTAAGACTAGGTGGGTCTTTTTCAGCAAAAAGTAGAAATTGTGAAGTTGTTTTTTGCAGGAAAATGAAGCTGGCGGTGACCCATGTTCACTTGTATCCAGAGAAAAATTGTCAAAGTCAATGAAGTGGCCAGATGAAGGTCGATCTATCTTTGGTAGCTCAGCATGTTTCGTTGAACTTGCAGGTGACTCCTGTAGAGGCATATTGATGTAGATGGCGGTGGTTAGCCGAATTAATATCTGTGTCTCATTTGTGTTTTGAAGTTCAATTTCAATAGCAACGAGTTCCATTTCATTGTTGGTAATTCCATTACTACGTATAGAAGACTCTTCAAATGTTAGCTACCCAGGAGTCTACTTGGCCTGCTATTCAGTATCAGGCACATAGTGTTGTTTGATCACAGCAGTGGAGACAAATCTCTTTTCTTTTTTACCTGCAAGACACAGAAGAAGTACTGTTCTTGTTCCATCAACAGCCAGGACAGTTACAGGGGTTCTGTAAGATGGCCCAAATTATTTCTTGTCTACAATCTTTTCTCTGACCAGATGCCCGACTTTTGGGATCCAGGAAGGTTTTGCCCTTACTGACTTTACTTCCCCAGTGGTGGTGCGTTTTACTTGGACTTTGCTTTGTATTACCTGGAATTAATGAGGTGCTGTAAAATAGCCAAACGGTTATCGATGTCTAATGGTTTTTCATCCACCACTGTGCTACCACAAACGAGGTCGGATATCCACATTCACATCCCAAATAGGACCTCGTAAGGAGTACGGCCTCCTAGGGTACTTCTTGACATGTTATTAACTGCCCTCTGGACCCCATATAGGTAATTGACCCAACTACCACCCAAGCCTAATAACCTTGCTGCAAAGGATTGCTTTAATCCCAGTTTTTCCTCTCTACGTTCGCATTTCCCTCAGGATAATACAAAGATGAGTACCACAATGCAACACCCAAACTTCCCATGGCCTCCTTGTAAGACTGAGTGCTAAACGCAGGGCCAGGATCAGAATGTGGCAATTGCGTATGTCCCTATAAAAACTCACAAAGCCCTTATAACAGTTTGGGCGTCAGCTGAGCGCTGAGGCCAAACCCACCGGAATCTAGAGCATGAATCCACTGCCTGCCAAGATATACTTGTAAGCCCCATCAGATTGTAAGGAGCCGCAGTGGTCCAGATAGACAGAAGTGAGAGGTGTGTCTGATATCAGTAGTGGTGTTTGTGCTGGACGTGCTACAGTGGAATCCTTCATTGCTGACAGATGTCGCACTTAATGACAAATGCTTTTGTCGGTTTTGTTAAACTTGACCACCAATAGCATTGTTTCAGTAGTAAAACTGTCACAGTAATCCCTGCATGTGCTGAATGTAGACCATCTTGTGCAGCTAGAATTAAACCTAATCTGTGATCCATGTTTGGTATTACTCTATCCCCCACTCCTGGAATTTGAGCATATGGAATATTTTACGCATCTAACTTGTAGGATTACTTGAATGGAAAAAATGTTGGTACGTCTGAGCTGTTTTTGCGTGAAGCAATGACAGCATCCATTATGTCTCCGTCTATTCTCGTGCGAGAATGAGTTATTGCAGCTACAGCAGCAGTTCGCACTGCTGCCTTGACAACTTGATCAGCCAATAAATTCCCTTCAAAGTGCACACCAACACATTGATGACTCAGCGTATGCATCACATTAGCTTGTGGCAAGCCTTTTTTCAGCTCCACCACTTGCTCCCAAAGAAGTTTATGCTTTAGTGTGAAAACATTTGAGTCTTTAAAACCATTTTGACCCCAGTAGTGAGGATATTCATTGTATGACTGAACACAATAAAAGGAATCGCACACAATTAATGTGAAGTGAGGTGAAAAATTACTTGTATTTGATTTGGTTTAAAAAATAAAAAAACAGCGCATCCACCAATATACATAAAATTCACAAGCAATTATTTAGATTCATTAATTAGCTTGAATATCATTAAAATTGAAAATAAAACAAGTTAGAAAGGTATACACTGATTTCCTACAGAATTATTGGTAGTCAGCTATGCTTTAGCCCCTTCGGAGCTGATGACGAGCTGGCCTCGTCATCGCGTAGCCCGCTCGCACGCTGATGCCGAGCCCAGCTCGTCACGCAAAGTGCGATTTTCGAATTCTCAGCGCGCGAGCGGAATTCCGCTAGCGCGCATGAGGATAAAAAATGGGCTTCTAATTGAAGTCTACTTGAGCTGTGCACCAGTTCGCAATGAGCATGATCTCTAAAAGGAGCCCTAGAGCGGTAGACGAATATGATTAATGGAGTTCATTCAATAAAAAGATGGATCTTAAAAACAAGGTCAAATTATGTTCCTTTTATAAAGTACTTTTGCTAATGATAGATTTAACTTGGTGATCCAAGGTGAAGTCTGATACCATTGGTAATTTCCTGTTATTTCTCCAAGGTAAAGTGCATGGTGCTGTAAAAAAATGGACTACAAAGGGTTCAATTGCACGTTATCACCTTGCGTGTCCAACTGATTCAAATTGTCTATCGCTCTTTTCTAGTTCATTTGCCGATATTCTCAGAAACGTTATTGCCTTGCATGCTAATTGTACTGCTGAGCCTCTTAGGAATTTACTTACGACAGATCTACAAGTCCTTATTTGTTTTTTTTTCAGTAATGGCCATAGGAGGACTTTCCGTATTGATAGTAGTGTCGTACAAATACATAGTAGGTAGAGTAATGCCTCATCTCCTTGTCCACAAAGGCGGCAATCCATTTTGGGCCATACCGTTTCTATTTTGGAATAAGATCTTTCGATGGGTTAACACCCAGTCTCAGTAAAATCAATTTCGGCTTTTTTTGATATGTGAAATGTTCTATCAAATATGGTTGAGATTTTAGCGTTTTATATGCATCACCATCCATACATTTGTTTTTTAAGTGAAGGAAGCTTTGTCTATTACCAGAGATTGTTGCTTGATAGTTTTATTAACTATTTGTTTAAACTCTTGATAAGCCGATATTGTGTGCCAAGCGTCTTCTAGTTTTAGAGCTGCAATGGATTGTTTTAAAGAAAGGTAAACTGAATTGATCAGTCTGGATTGCTTTTCAACCTCCAGTCAGCAGTAGTATGCTAAAGAGTCTTCCTCCGCTGCCCTCATTCTCCAATAGTATTTGACAAGGGCCCCTTGTCTTGTCGGGATCTGTTTTTTTTACCCAAATTTCAGTCTGATCAGAGCTTGTGAAATATGGCGCAAAATAGAAAATAGATTCTTGAAGAGGCTGGTTTGCGCAGTGTTTAAGGCTAATGAGTCCTTCATGTTTAGGAGTTCCGATCCATACGTGATTGATGGCAAGAAGTTTGCTGCCACAACGGTTAATAAATGGGTTGTCGAACTGTCACTACTTTTTTTGCAAGGTTTTAAATGTGAATATTTGCTGCTTTGATTTTACTTTCAGTTGTTCTAAATATTGCTTGTAATTGAGATGTTGATCTAGTAGTGCAACTAGATGTTGCACTGTTCCTGCAGATGTTCCCGCCTGTTCCTGAGGGTTGCTGTTAATCATCCAGGCAAATTTCTGTTGTTTTCTGTGTGAGCTGGAAAAACACATACCTTTGGATTTTTTAAAATGTATGACTAGTTGGACTGAGGCTGTGTATTCTGCTAGTTGGTTTATGAATCGCTGTAAGCCTTAGGGCATTTAAGAGAGCAATACGATGTTGTCGGCATATTGCAGGCTTGATGTTCGGGCGTTACCCAATTTTGGAGGGTTCCCTACTGTTAGGCGGAGATTGTTGTCTGGGTCAGCTGTGTAGATGTTGAATAAACAGGGAGCCAAAACGCTTTTAAGCCCTTTATCGTCGTGATTTTGTTTGTTAGGCTTCAACCGTCCCCCATTTTTATGTGAACCCATGTTTTTGAGTAGAGGTTGATAATTGCATCTAAAAATTTTGTAGGGGTTCCCCAAGATTTCATTTTAGCCCATAGCATGGATCTAGGGACCTTGACAAAAGCTGCTTCGAGGTTTACAAAACAGGTGTACAAAATGTTTTGAATTAGCTATAGCTTCATTGGCCAGGAGTGTGACAGCAGATACATTCATTAGGTTCCCATCCCGGCTCTAAAGCCTCTTTGTGTGTTAGGGATCCGTTTTGTGCTATTGACCCAGTCCTCTAGATATTTTAACTAATTTGCTGCGTACATTTTTGCCTCAAAAGCAATAAGGGCTTGTAATCTGTAATTGGATGGATCTGAGCGAGACCCTGATTTACATATTGATTGTAGAATGCTTCCTCGCCTGAGTCTGGAACGGTACAAGTCTCCACTGTGTAAGCAAACAGCGACGTTAAATGCATTGACCAGAAAGCTGGGTCTTTTTCATATAAGGCGTTGAGCAAGCCATTTGGTCCTGGGGCCCCATCAGATCTTTGTTTTTTATAGCTTTCAAACATGTTTTTGCGTTCTCTGTAGATGGTAGTCTAATGTGTCGAGCCCTGGTGTTTCAGGTGTACCTGGCTGTAATTTGCGTTCTGACGTTTAATTTGGGGATAAGAGTGGTTTATCAGTTTTGGTGTACAGGTCGTGAGATGTATTTTATAGTTGCTTCTAGATAATAGGGCCTGGGAGTTCAATCCCGAAGTGGTGGTCATCCAGGTCCCTTTATTTGGAGTGTTCTTACAAGTTGTTATGTTAGTCTGTGCCACCTTCGATATTTCATTATTAATGGGTGCACCAGAGAAAGTCTGGGTGTTATATTTGGCTGCTATGTGAGCTCTCCATATGAGTTCAGTTATGTCAGAATAAAAGCCAGTTTTTCCCATTTAGTAGGAGATTAATGTGTGCCCAAAATTATTTTGAGTTTCATTGCTTGCTGACATACAGCAGTTTCATCCAGAATTGCTCATGGTAAGTTTTCTTTGCAGCTCTGATATCCTTTTTTAGGCCTCTTTTCATTTGTTCAATTATTGTCAGGGAGTGCCGAGTGAGTTGTGAGCCTTGAGTTTGCATTAATCTGATAAATGTGTTAAGTTGTCTTTTTTTGTCCTTAAGGTGTATGTATACCAGGCTGCCCCAGTAGTCACAAACAGTTTTTGGCTTTTTGGGTTATTCGAAAAAGTTTTGTTTAGACTGTTGATGAAAGACTCCCAGGTTTCAGTCCCTAATGGTTTTGCATCAATAGGAGTCAGTCGAGCAAAGCATGACTCCATGATTGAATCTACATTATTTTTGTTTGATATTAATAATTATAAATTGTAGAGTTGGGTTGGTAGTGAGAGAGTGCTTGCTGGTTGAGTCCTTTCTTGGATATTGGTTAGTATAAAGGATTGAGGATAATGGTTGCAGTCTGCTCTTTCCTTTATTTGAAAGTTTGATATGAATGGGAATAAGTTGGGATCCGCTAAGGTGAAATCAATGGTTGTTCCTAATTTAACTGTCACTCTTGTGAAAGGTGCGGGGCAATTCTGCAGACTTCATCCGTTTAAGGTGAACAATGAAAGTTTGCCCATGTAGCTTATCTCTTGCCCAAAGTATCACATCTGGATGAATTGCCATGCCTGGCCTGCATGTTTGATGGTATATTCTTTTCCTGGGCTTGCATTAAATTCATATTGAAATCCCTGGACAGTATAATGTTGGCATGTGAGTAGACAAGTTTTAGAGCTCTGAGTGCAGCAACCAGTTGTTGGATGTTTCTCCCCTTATGCTTGTAGACAGGATGGATACAAGTATTCAAAATTAACAAAGTGTGGGATGGTGAGGCTTCGAGTTTGATGCATTGAATTCAGGGGGAGTCTAGGTAAATCTCTTCTTCTTTCCATAGGATGTCTGTGGAGATGTAAGTCAGTAGGCCACCTTTGGCTCTTCCATGCTTTGCCTCCTTTATAGCTGGATTAAGGTGTTATTTACAACCTACAATTGGGGTGTTAATTGCCTGGAATGTTTCTTGGAATAGCATTATGTCATGCTGTAGGATCAAATCTGTGAAGTAAGCTTCTTCAAGTTTGGAGGCTAAACCGTTCGCTTTCTAGGAGCAGATCTTGCAGCCTTAGACTATTTTTGGGTTTTAGTATATGTTTATCCATGCTGCCCCTTGTTTCGTATTTATAGGACTCCACAGTGGACTATACTCGTAGGTAGATATTTCAGGGTGTGAGATTGTGATCATAATTTGCCTATTGTTTGGCCGTCACCTTTCATTTGGTCGGAATTATCAGGACCTTTGATGATGATGATGAGAGATTTATAAAGCGCAACAAATACCCTGAGGTGTCCAGGCGCTGACTTTAGAATATATTAATCAGACCGGACCTTGAGGTACAATTATGCTGAGAACAACAACGTTTTTAGGCCTTTCCTAAATTTGAGGAGACTGGGCTCTTTTTTCAGCATAATGGTTAGGGGGTTTCATAAGCTAGCCGTTGTAGCCGTGAAGCTCTTGCCGCCCCGTCTGACTCTGCTGACTCTAGGAACCAGTATATTTCCTAGGTTGGTGGCTCTAAGAGCTCTGGCTGGTGTGTATGGTTTTAAAACTTTTCACAGATGTGTTGTCCTCCTGTTGTTGAGGGATTTAAATGCAATACACAGAGATTTAAATTGATTCCTCTTGGCTACAGGTAGCAACTGGAGTCGGTCCAAGGACATAGAGACTGAATAAAATTTGGAGATGCCCAGCAATACTCTGGCTGCAGCATTCTGTACTGTCTGAAGTTTATTAATGCTACGCCTTGGGGTACTGGAAAAGAGGGCATTACATTAGTCCAGTCTTGGGGATATCAGCACTGTTACCACCATCTTCCTAAGGTCCATGGGTATTACCAGAATTATTTTCCTCAGCGTTTTCAAGATGAAGAAACATGCTGAGGTAGCCAAATTGATTTGTGCTGCAAAGGACAGCTTGGTGTCAAAAATTACTCCAAGATTTTTGGCTTTGAGCACTGGTTTGGGCAGGGCACCAAGTTGGACTGGTCACCAGCTATCTGTCCAAAAAGTTGGATTGTTCCCCAGCAGCAAAACCTCCAATCCAAAAAGCTTCATTCGACAGTTATGTCTTAAAAGCACAATACTTAGAATACAAATATTTCATAACACACTACACAATAAATAGGTGGAGTTTAAAACATTATTAAATATACATATGGACTGTCATAGCAAGTAGTAAAAAAAAAATAATTATGGATTAAAAGACTGAGACAGATAAAATAATGCAGTTACAGTACATAGGAGAGAATAGGGACAATATTACATGTATTTCTTCCAGGGTCCATACACATTAACAAAGTATCAGGCTTTGGTTAATTACAAATTAAAACAATAGTATGCACAGTCGCCAAGATGGTACTAAACATTCTTCAGTTTGCGGGGAATGAGCGTAATCTAATGACCCAATACCAACTCAAAAATTTAGCAATTACAATAGCAATACACGGTGATGTGTCTGTGCGCAGTATTCTTAGTGCATCAGCACACCTTCTAGTGCCCTGTGATCTACATATTGGCTTGAGCCACACTCAATGAGGGGCAGCATATGCTGAACAAACAAACAATAGATGTGCCAGTATCTCCACCTCGTCCAAACTCAGGGGACACTTGCTGTTGCCAGTTGGGCCCAATTTTCCTGTATAAGACCTTCTTGGCAGTGTACCGACCCTGAATTGGAAGTACAGCTTCCGATCATGCGGTTTTGTTATTAAATCCCAATACTGCTCTAGATTTGGCCAGAATTTGACTTCCAAAAATCCTCCTGTTAGAGAAGACGTGTCACTGTTTCTGTGAATATTGGAAAACACTGATTCTCAGTATTTATCTTTCAGGAACTCCTTTGGAGAGAATGATACATTCAAAGGATTTTCCCACAAGGTGACCATGCCGATACTGACTAGGGAGGATCTAACCTCCCGTAACCATCTAATTTTGTGATAGCAATCTGCCTGGATTAAATCATTGAGGCCGGCAGCGTAGAATGCCAGTTCTGGCATGCACCAAATTCTTTGCCAGTATAATATTGGACGTAGTCTGGCAATATCAACCAGTGCTTTCCTGTCTAACTCATATAGCATTGGGCACACTGGGGCACTTTGCGGGAGACTGGTAATCCTAAGTAAAAACCTGTTTTCTGCAACGGCTAACTGGGAAAGGTTCTCAGACCCCCAGAGCTCTGCCCTATATAGGACAGAACTCACAACTTACATACTATAAATTTGGAGCACTGGGCTAACTGGCTTTGTGAGGGAGGTATTAAACTCAGTGTGTAGGGTCCCTGATAGTTGCTGATGTTTTAATGTGGCCGTATCAAGATGGCGATTCCACCTCAAGTCATTTTGCAAGATAACCCCCAGATAGGTAAAAGCCCTAACTTGCGCCAGGGGACGGTTGTTCAAGTGTATGCCACCTCTAAGTGTTTTGTGCTGGTGAAAGATCATGAATTTCATTTTAGATACATTGATTTCCAGGCCCCGAAGATGGCAGATCTCCTCAAAAAGTAACAGAGCGCCCTGGAGACCGCTGGGAGTTTTTGAGAAAATTAACGTATCATCTGCTTACATTAAGATAGGGATATGTATTCCCGCTAAAACATGGGCATCCATGGGAACATTGGACGAAAACAACAGGTTATTGTTGTTAAGAAACCCCTCACCCACCTACCTGGTAGGTGGCATGCTTCATCATCGGGGACCAGCTGGATCACGGAGTGCGATCCAGCTGTGCTACAATGCCTGTCTACAGCGGAGCGGGATTTCGTGTGAAAGTGAACGTGCTATGTGCAGTGAATTATGTGATAAAAATGCTTTTAGGGAAATACCCTTTAAAAGATTTAATTGAAGGGTCCTATGGCATGTGTAAAAACATAGGCAGGATATAGTTGAGGAAATAATTATCCCTCTATATCTCACTCAGGAAGTGTAGGTCTACTAGTTTCAGCCTTCTACGTTAGTCGTGAAGCTTTCTTCAGGACCAATGGTGTGCGTGGCCAAAAAAGGAAAGGCTGGCCACTGCAAAGTGTAGAAATATCAACGTGCACCCTAAAGCGCGTTGTGTATGTAGTGGATCAACATACTCACAGATCCTCTTCTTAAAGTATCTGAAAAGGAAACAGTTGAATGCAAAGCATATATTATCAACGTAATCAGAATCGCTTTTATGGTGCCTGTGGTGAGCGAACAGTATCCAGGTGCAAGTGCCTGCTTCTTTCATACAACATGCATGTCAGGAACTGGTGTTGCATGCAATAGAAAGCTGAAAAGGACCTTGCGTGGCTACAATGTGCCTTGGTGGACCTTTATCAAACTGCTAGTGAATTGCTCTTATGGTGCCTGGAAAAGATAACTATGGCACATCTTGTGTGGGTATATTTTTAAATTAAGATGATACAGTTACAGAGAAATAGCGCGTGATATATATGTAAGAACCAATTCTTCATGTGCAAAGACCAACAGGACAGACAACATAGAACAAAGAAGTGCGTCGCTCACTTTATCTTTACGGTTATGTCGGTACAGGGATCCTGTTACACGTGGAAGTGCAGGTGGACCCTGTAAGTGGGTAGGGAAATACTCGCAATTTAAAAATAAGAAGACCGATATAAAAGGGAATACGTCACAGGGGTGATCATATATGAGTAACGGGAGCACACTGCCGGTAAGTCGGGGGTTATAACTTACATTTGTCACCTCCAGCGATGCTTCCCAACCTAGTTCGTGGAACAGGAACCGGCGAGTAAGCGGTCGCGATCATTGTGGGTGGGAAGGAGAGGGAGGAGGAGCACGTGATCTCATGTGTGAGTCGCGTAGGAGTACAAGTCTAGACCGCTGACTGAATGCTGGCGTGGTGGCTCAATGGGCGGGAGGCTGCGCATGCGTGGATCACTATTGAACTTTATTGGCAACAGAATGTTGACAGGCGTGGTGGCTCAATGGGGGGGAGGCTGCGCATGCGTGGAGCACTATTAAACTTTATAGGCACCTGAATGTTGACACACGTGTTACCTTAGGGAATGGTATTACGTCTGCTGCGCATCTGAAAAGGGCCTCAATAAAATTGTTTACTTAATAGGTTATCGACAGTGCGCCTGTAGTTTGAAATGCACACAGCCTTATTAAAGCCATATAAAACTACTTACAGAGTACTAGACTCAACAAAAAGTATATTTCTTGAAATTGATAGTCTTCGTCCCACTGTTCTATGTTGTCTGTCCTGTAATGCTACTCGCTTTACCTGCCACTCTCTGTCCATCATGCCTATTAAAATGGGGGATGAAGGGGGGAGACAAAGTCCTTAGCAGGGGGCAGTGGAGGCCTGAGGATGAGCAGCGAATTACCTTCCCCTAGCAGGTTGTGAGTGATTCTTACTAGTGGTATCCATATTTAATGGCCTAATGAACCAACTAGCCCTTGAACTTTGTGATGTCTGGGCTTAACTTCGTAACATTAGGTGATTACAAGCACCCTATCCAGTTGTGCAGGGGGGCTATGACTGGACAATGTTCCTATTGAGGATTTGACCAGCTCCACAGCTAGATGCAACTTGCTTAGAGAGTCACTAAGATTGCAGACTGACATCTTAAGAGCTCTAATTTTGTTCATCGGGTCTACTAGCTGACTAGACACTGATCGTTTGGAAGGATCATCTGTGGGCCTGCCCGGTTGCATGGCACTGAAATCAGGCACTGTACTATCCTTGCCAACTTCACCTAGATCAACGAAACCCCCTGGTATTATAGGGTTTAAAACTCTCTATGCTTTCCACGCCCATGATATGTCCCTCAATCCCATTATGGGGGGAGATTGCTGGTGACTCAGGCTAGTCTGCCAGGGTAGAAAATCTATTACTGTTGGGAAAGATGGCAAGAGCTTCTGAAGTATCTGGTTGGGACTGAGAGGGACCCTCTACTGTGTTATTTACTTCGGATACACTCAGGGATCAGGTGGAGGTGTCTTTTTGGCTGACTTTTTAAACATATCAGATACGCGCCCTTTGCATGGTTTGCTACTCGGGATCTGTTGTATACTATCCCTAGATGTCTCATCAGGGTGTGGAGAATCCAGAATGCCCTCACATTCAGATAAGAAACTATCTATCCTATCCATAACACCACCCTATGAGTCATTATGGCCAGGGCCTTTCCTTTTTCCCTATTTCATCTTTCTTTCTTTGGCATCAACCATATCTCCTTCACACGATTTCCTCTTCCCCATTCTAACCCCGGCAATTCCAGATTACAATAATACATGTTAAACAACTCATTAAGGTCTAGATAAGATTGTTTCAACGTCCTATCACCAATGTCCTTAGGCACTTCAGGTACTCCAACTACCTCTTAACATAAGATAAAAAAATACAATAACCATATATAAACAGATGTTACTGCTGTATTATCACCTGAGCAGGAGTCCCAACCGTCCAGGTGTCAGAGGCGTTGCCCTGCCCAGCCTCTTCCGGGCTCTGACAGGTGCAGATGGGCCCACCCTCTCAGATGCGTCCCGTGTTGTGGGAGCCATGGCCGGTGTTAAAGCGCCTCCAGGTGCGAAAGCTTGATGCAGGTGGCGTGTACAGCGCTTGGTGGTGCCAGGAGTTGTAGTGCCTCTACCCTCTCTCTGGCACGGTGATGTAGTGTAGGCAGGCAGGCAGACAACAAGGTAAACGGGCTCCTGTGCTGCAAGAACCCTGGCCAGTGTTAATGCGCCTTCAGGCAAGAAAGAGTGACGCAGGGAGCATACGCGCCGCTCGGTGGTGCCAGGAGTTGCAGTTCCTCTCCCCTCTCTCTGGCACGCTGATGTGGTATAGGCATGCAGGCAGACAACAAGGTTAACGGTGTTAGCTTCAGATAACTTCAGGAAGCTATCTGACATCCAGTTGGCTATATGGCTCATACAATCATGAAACCTAGTAGCTGTCTGGCTGGCTGGACTGCTTACCGAGACGATGATCTGAGTGTTATCCACATATGACACCAGGGTAAATCCATAGCTTCTTACTAGGCTAACAGGAGGGGTGACATAAAGATTAAAAGGTGTTGGACTCAGAGATGAGCCCTGGGGAACTCCACAAGGCAGCGTGAAGGGATCTTATATAATGTTGCCCAGGGCCACTTCCTGGGATCGCTCCAACAGGAAGGAGCCCAGGAAGGACAGTGCCTATCCCCTGATCCCGATGGAAGTCAGCTGCTCCCACAGCAGCCCCTGATTAGCCATATCAAAGGCTCCTGACAGGCCCAGAAAGATTGGAGCTGCGTCCCCCCCCCATCAAGTATCAGCTCCTCCGTGGCAACTCGGTGCTATGCTGAGCTGAGGGCGAAAGCCAAACTGGGAGGAAACACGAATGGTGTTTTCAATGATAAAAACCGAAAGTTTGGTATTCATCGCCTTTTCAATCACTTTTGCGGGGAACAGGAGTTTAGATATTGTCCTGTAATTAATATTCTCCTGAGCATCCAAGTAGGGTTTCTTTAACCCCTTCGCTGCTCATGACGAGCTCAGCTCGTCATGCAGTACACTGGTCGTGTGCTTATGACGAGCTGAGCTCGTCATGAACAATGGGGATCATGCATATGCAGCACAGGAGCGGAAAACCTCTAGCAGCCAAGGTGTTAATAAGGGAAGAACACAGGCTTTCTTCCATTCTGTTGGAAGGTGTCCAGTTGAGAACATTGTATTAAAGATCGCTGTTAATGGGATGGCGATAATTTTAGGCGAGATATGCAAGATTTTTGGAGGGAATCGGTCTGACGGGGAGCCCGATTTAGTCATCACAATGAGTTTAGCGGTATGTTCCACTGTTTACATAGAGAAAGAGGAAAGAGTCGGGATGACTGATTAAGAGGAATCTTGTGTTAAGTCCTGAGAGACTGCTTGCATTTTTTTAAGTTGGGCCAGTGTTTTAGCCAGGCGATTATCCTGCTGTGCAAACAGGTCAAAAACATATTTAACCTTATGCTGAAAAGATTCTGCTGGAGAATTGCAGTATTCTTGATTAATATTGATGTCAGGCGCATTCACCAGCTATGCTAGTTTTTTTACAGTGGGAACAGAGCTTTAGGACAATTGTTGGCCCCTGTAATTTCCTCAGCAAAGTACGAAGGCTTTTCCCTGAGGATGAGTTTCTTGTGGGTTTGAAGCGATGTCTTGTATTTCATTCTGGTCTTTGCATTGTTTTCAAGTCTCCACTTCCTCTCTAATTTGCGACAGAGTTGTTTGTGGGCTTTCAATGTATCATTGAACCAGGGTTCTGATGGTAACCTTCTGGGTCGGAGACACTGTTTGGGGGCTCTAGCTGTGTCATGGTCGAGTCAAGCCAGGCATAATATTGAACTCTAGCAAGATCGGGGTCAGAGGACAGGTCAGGGAAGGTTTCTGAAAGAACAGGGTTAAGGGAGTTAATCTCAACTTTCTTCTGGGGTGACTGACATAGGGTTCACTAGGAGCTTTGAAATGGTTTTTATGCGGCAGTAGTATGTCGAATAGAACTGCCTTGTGATCTGAACAGACCATGCGCAAAACTCCAGTCCAACTTAGAGAGGATTATATGAAAAGATACCATCTAAACAGTGCCCAGCTCTGAGTGTTGATCCCTTCACCAGTTGGCACAATTCTGCACTATCCATATGATCTAAAAGTGATTTTGTCTCAGGATCAGCAATTTCTTCCAAATGAAAGTTAAAATCTCCTATCACTGTGAAATTGGAGTGCTCCGCTTTGCGAGCTAGAAGGGTGCCTAGGTTATCTAAAAAAGCAGCCTTGGGTTTGGGAGGTCAATAAAGTAAAATGCCACTAAAAGAGTGTTGGCCAAACAGTTCCATTTTAAAACGAATCACAGTCTGTAATGTCCATGTTCGTTTTAATGCACAACTTGAAACTGGATATAAGAATAGGGGCAATGCCCCCACCTTTTTACTCTACCTAATATCATTTATTAATTTTTTACCCTAAGGGTAAAGCCAATAAGAGATCTGGGTCCGAGGAGGCGTCTGCTGAATTCTCTGTGACAAAGGCTATTTCAATCTGGTTTTATTCCAAGAGTTCTCTGAAAGCGTTAGCATTCTTAATTAATGATCTGACATTGCTGAGGACACAAGATACCTTTTTGTCTAACGCCTTAAAGATAGTGTGGGTTTGTACGGATAGTGAGGTAAGCTGGGCAGTGGGGCCACATTTTGAGCACAGCTCACTTCCCTGGATCAATGCATGTGCCAGAGCACAACTTACCTTCCCCTTGGAGCTCCATAAGAGTATTACGGCTTTAGTGTATTGTAGTTTTCAGACAGAGGGCTTCTGACCCAAAACCGGCAGCATGGCTGGCCCTGAGCCCATTCTGAGCGCTGACGGGTGCAGATGGGCTTGCCTTTGGCACGTCCTCTGCACGCGTCTGCTGCGGGCCCAGGTTTTATCTATCTGAAGTAGTGGCCTGCTGGGCCACAATAGGCTAGACCGTCACCTGACACAAGATGGCAGTTGATCCGGAAGTGATGCCGGCGCAGAACCTAATGAGCCAACTCTCTCTGCATCAAACGGATAAAAAACCTGGCGGCAGACCAGAGAGTTGGTCTGGCTAACTGGCGAGATGCCCCCTGAGAGCTGTGATCAGGTAGGAGCAAGGTGCAAGGTGCAAATAGTGCTAGAAGATTTCAAAGTAAAATGCAGAGGTAAAATTAAGACTGTTTTAAAATTATTAAAAAAACGTTCTCGCTACGTCCCACCCATTCCACTAAGAATACTAACTTTTGTTCTTTTTAGTATGCCCACTGTTCAATGGTGCTTTTTTAATGGACTTGGGTAACAGGGTGGTTCCAACTTTTTTAGTTCTATAACCCATGATGTGAATGTCTCATTGTGCATCAGAATCTGGTTGGTGATAGAGTGATCTATCCAAGTTGCTATTGTGACTTCAGACCTTATTCGGTTAGGATTAGTCTTGAACTCGATTCTTTCCAGATCCCTGGATTTGATGTGTCTCAAGGCTGGGAGAATTTCTAGTAGCCTTATTATTGGACTTCTGTTTAATATATCATCGGCTCCCCTCGAGGTGTAATGTGGGACCAGCTTTATCTGCTCGTGGCAGTTTTTCTGATTTTTTAAATATTGTTGATTGTTGTGTTATAAGTATCCCGCCTAACCGGAGGTTTGAATATATTGAAAATGTTGGTTATTTGTAAGATTTTGTTTCTTTGTGGTTTGGGATTGCTTGGGACGGCGGCTTCTTTTATTGTTAAAATGTTATGATCCAATGTGCTATCCGCATCCCTGATGCTTCTTACTCCTTTATCGTGTCCATTCTGAATAGATGTCATTGGTGTTTGTGGGCAGGACCTATTTAATTTAATTTTCCTTGCTTTCCTCAAACATTTTCGTTCTCTCTTTGTGAGGGAGGTTTTCAGACTTGTTTGTTCCTTGCTTTCCACTTCTTCCTAGTGAATAATTGTAGTTAGGGTTTGATGCAGACCCTTCTGGGTATACTTGTTTTTTTCAGTTGTTCAGACTCTTTCTCGGTGTCAGATGAGATTCTACATTCGTTGTCTTGGGACTTGGTTTCCACTTTCACTCTTGGGTCATTACTACTGGGACTCTCCCTGCCGACTCCTTCCATTTACTTGGAATCTCTTACTGTGGCTGAAGTGGAATTTGTGTGTGTTTCCCTGACTGCCCCAACAGCTCTGATATTATGGTTGGAACCCTTGCGAGTTTATCAATAATTTGAGGGCAGTGGCACGTATGATATGTAATATTCTGTTCTTGTTGGGCCTTCGTTATCATGGTGTTTAATTCTTGCAACTTCTGTTCTATCCCCTGGACGTATATTGCCAAAACATTTAGTAGCTCTACTTGGGTGTCTAGCTTGTGGGCGTGGTATGTTATGGCAGATCCAATAGTTTTCATGGTGGATAGTAGTTGTATCCAAACCGAACTGGTTGGTGGGCATATTTGTGCTTCCGTCAAAGATTGGTCCCCTTGTTCCTTGATGTTTCTTGATTGCACATTTCCCCATGAATCCTGTGATTCGAAAGCAAAGGCCAAAGTGAACTTGTGGGATTTATCTTTTGTTGATGAAGTGATCCCTGTTCCATCTGCTGTATGGACTGGGATTGATTGGGGGACGTCTCAAACATGCTGGGAGACTGTTTTTGTCCACAAGCTATTAGAGCCCCCAGTTGGTCCGGTGAATGTGATTGTCGAACTGCCGATAAGTTAGATGGCACACAATGACTTATAATACTGTCCTGAAGGGACACAAGATCGTCGTTTGAGCGTTGTAATATAATTTGTTGTTAGCTGCTTAATTGAAACAGACAGACCCATTGGCTGTATATGATTTCATAGTTTGTGCCTGTCTTAGAATGGACTAATGCCTCTATGGCCTGAAGATGGTGTCCTTGACAGTTGGTGGGTAAATTCAAACAGTTATGTGTAGGATTGTCATAGATGTTGTCTTCTCTTGTGGACAGCACGAGATCCCCTTGTTCCGTACTTTTGTTCTCTGCAATTTTATTATCACTCTTGCTATTGCCATCCCTGTATGTGTCATCAGTGTTGTTGCCTTGCTTGGCTCCTTTAGCTTCCTTGGCATACTTAAAAAAAAACCTGTAATAAGTGCCCACTTTCTGGATTTGGCGCAGGTTTTGGCGTTTGGGCTAGCGGTAATAGAGAGGCTAGCGGTAATAGAGAGTATCCATGTCTTTGTATTGGTTGATCTCTGATTCCGCGTCCTAAGATCTACTGGGGCTGTCCACGACTTGATGGCCCCCTTTTTGGTTTTCCTACCGTGCCTCTGATTTGTCCTGATCTCATGGCACAGGTACTGACACAGATCCTGGCTCGGGGGAAAGGGGTCAAAGATTTTATTCTGACCCACGAGTGCTGTGACTTGATGCGACTCGATTAGGTTCAGCTATGCCTGGAGTTTCTCTAGTCATTTCCTGCCACAAAGCAGGTCACTGTTGTACACTGGTGTAGGGGGTTATGACTTTCCCCCTAATCCTTTTTTCCTTACTTCCCCTATTCCTGGAGGAATAAGGCAATCTTTTAGTGCTCCTGGCCGCTCTGGGCTTTTTCAGGGTGCTGTGGCTGAGGCGTGTATCAGAGGAAGGAGGCAAGAGGTAGGGCACACAAGGGGGGGCTGCAGGCTTCACCTGACCTAGTTGGTCTGCCTCCGCAACACTACAGAGGGCTCACACTCACTGCAGCTGCCAACTTATAGCGGCAGCGCTTGACACCTATCACAGATTGTTTCCTTTTTCCTTCTGAGGTGCTATTACAGATATCCTTTGGGCACGGCTGCTGGACCCCCCTCCGCTTCCAACTAGCGGGCCAGGTTAGGTCAAGGTTCCAGTTACGGGGGCCGGATGAGGTCGGAGGAGCAGGCAATGCAGTGGACCTCACTTCACTAACTCGCCGTGCGCTGTGCTACACCCCCAACTGGAAATCCTTTCTCCAGTCCATCACTGATCCGCTTGAGGGCCACTATGGGAGGCCGGGAGTCCAGGAGGCCACTGGGTCATCCGGCAGAGCTGCGGAACCGGCTGAGCCCGCAGCCACTCCACCTGCCTTGCGAACTCGCAAACTCTGGAACTCAGCGTGTGGCATCACCGGAAGCAAAGTATTGTTCCCTTCTCTGTTACACTTACCATGTATTATCAAGCAACAACGGTCCTTGACACACTGGACTGCGGAACCTCTTAAATAATTTATAGGCAACAATCTGCACTGTAATGAAAGAAGTGTCCAGCCGGACACTGATTTAATCAATGGTAAGATAAGGAACAAATAAAGTGAACAAATTACAGTAGGACACAAGCCTGCATCCAGTACATAAAACAAGGCAAGACAAAAACAATATTCACAAGGGTAAGGTATTTCTCAGGCACTTAAAAACGTGGTGAGACGCTAGTAAAGTAAAAAGGATCAGCCTAGCTGTACTCTTGTAGTAAAACACAATTGGGTAACACAATGGGAAACTAGTGTGTAACTACACAAACTGTCGACGAAGTTTCGATCCTATTAAGAATCAAGGATCATCATCAGGACTAACATTGTATTGCCTGAATAAGCAAGTCTTGTAACCTCCATTACGGGCGTAAGGCAGGTCGAGGGTTGGTCCGACAACCATGTGCAGTAGGGAATGTGATTCCCAGTGGGGTACTCTTGACCCGAGAGTGCGCGTGGGTAGATTAAGGATGTATCACTGGTAGCCGGTAGCGACGTAGTTCCCGTAATCCAAAGGGATGGTAATCACGAATACCTCTTGGAGGGAGGCAATTTTGGGTTTGTTCCCCTCTATTTGGAGTGTTATTTCATATAACAGGTGTGGGACACTTACCCTGGTATCAGGCGTTTCCACCGTGATATGTTAATTCAACGCAGTTGAAACCAGAAATTCCATAAGTTCTGGTGAGCTATTTTTACTTCTGCTGTGCTATCTAGCATCGTCAAAGCCCATTCCCATTCAGAAGTCCTCAGCAGCCTGGGCATTTCTTACTTTAAGGCCACCTTCTTTCTCCTTTTTAAATTGAGGTTTTGATTTTGGTGTATCTTCTGTTTTGATTTTATAGTCCAAAGAATGAGGTGTATCTGAGGACCTTGTTCTTTCTTCTGGTCTGTGTTCTGACTGTCCTTCCCTCCATGAGTTTTTTGATGAACTTTGAAAGGAACAAGAGGAACTTGTATCAGTGTCCTGATACCTGTCAGGTTTTTTAATGTAATAACGATTTCTATGGTTGAAAAGACCCATCCCTTGATTGTGATCTATTCTCTCTATTCTTTTGTTTTGTATTATCCCATCTCTTCTTGGAAGAAGCATGTGCTTGCTTGGTGATATCCTTTTCAGGTCCAGCCATGAGTTGAGGTTTTGATGCCGCAGCTCCCAAATTATTTCCACCTAATTCGGCATGTCTATCTTTGATAACTTTAGATAATTAATGCTCCTGTTGTACAGGAGTAAAATCCCTCAGGCATTGGCGTATAGCCACTGCTGCTGTCTCCCCTTTTCTGTTTGTCAACATAATTGTGGATACCTAGGCAACATTTTCTGACAATTTCATCACTAAGTTTAGAGAAGGTTCTGCTCCCCACTCATTCTGCATCTGTCTCAATACATCTGGTATTACCTCTATTGAGGGGATACCATGAGTTCTGGTATAAGTGGCAGCGAAAACTGTACCCCTAGAGGTACAATCCTTTATCGGGGGAGCTATACCCGTTGGCAAGCAAATGGTTAGAGGACAACAGGACCTTGCCTACCAGCACTAAGCAAAATAGGGATACTTTGACCCTGAGGCAACAGACTTGGAAGTGAGTAAACATTAGTGTGTGGAGGATGCCACTATGTAGCCTGCATTGACTACATCTCCCACCAGCCTTTGCACTGAGAAGGAGGGGCCCAACTACTGCCTCCTCCTTCAGCCACTGTTGTGTAATATACCACTTGCATTTCACCCATTACGCGGGATGCTGCATGTGGGGAGGATGCTACTGTGTAGCCTGCCCGTGAGTTCATCTTCCACTAGCCATTGCCCTGAGAAGGAGAACCCCAACTCCTGCCGCTTCTTGCAGCTTCTCTCGCACTATATAGTGCTTGCATTTTACCTGCGGCGCGGTATGCTGAGTGACAGAAAGACGCCACCTTGTAGCCTGTATTTAACTACATCATCCACCAGCCTTTTCCCTGAGAAGGAGGGGCCCAACTTCCACCACCTCCTGCAGCCACTCTTGCGCTAAATATCGCTTGAATTTCAGCCACAGTACGGGAGGCGTGGGGGCCATGTCTGGGCCAAGGGTGAGCCTGTCCTGCCCCCATCAGAGAGGAAAAAGGGCAGGGCTATCCCCTTTGGTTTTGGGTTGTGGCCTTTTCTTAACGGGGGTAGGTTATTTGGTCTACATTTATCCCAAGAGCCTTGTTCTTATTGCACGATTACGTCTTCGTTATTCTGAAAAACTTTTGATGGAGCAGGTTTCGCAAAAAGAAACCTGTTCGGATTAATACCCCCATAATACATACTAACAGTGAGTAGAAATAGATAACTAACGTACCCCCGAAATGAACACAGGGAAAAATTACTCTTAAGCATGCATGAACTAACATGAAATAATTATGGAAGAGGTAAAACAGTAATAACAGTTGTGCTTTGAAAGAAACTAGAAATATTGCATGACTAGGCTGCATGTGCATTAGTAATTGCATGTTGAATTGTGCTTTGAAATAATATTAAATGCTGCTTTTCCCACAAGCTATGCTTGGAAATAAACTAACAGGGAATAGTGCAAAGGTTGGTGGTGAACAGTGGTTTCATTATCATATAATTAATAAATGTTTATTTCAGTGTGCTGGATGAAACCACCATCTTCCTAAAATTGGCTAAAGTGGGAGGGGGTGATTTGAGGAGTGAATCCAAACAGTCAGAGGCAAGATAGACACGCTGTGCACCACTGATGACATGAGAAAGTTGAAGGCTAGAGTGTCTAACGACTGTCAAATGATGTGCCCTGTTGTGGGAGCGGAGATTAATTCTGCGGATGATGTTAAACTATGAATAGAGAATGTTTAAAAATTGTATCATATGTAATAGGCATGAGAAAGATCTAAGAACCATACCCTAGTAATGAATGTAAAACAATTAATTAGTTGAATTAAAGGTGAAGTCACAGTGGTGTGACAACTAAGTATGGGTGAAATTTGCAAATTCGCGTTCCACGAATTTGCGCAAAATCGAATTCGCAAACCTCAAAATCCGCGAATTCGTGCGAATTTGAGGATTTTTGTTTTTTTGCGTGTTCGCAGGGTTTTTTGCATGTTCGCGGGGCTTTTTGCGTGTTCACAAGCCGCTTGCATGGCGAAGTTACCCATGCGGTCGTGTATGGGCACAGCACCCTCTGGTTCACCACTGCCACCCTCTGGTTCACCACTGCCACCCTCTGGTTCACCACTGCCACCCTCTGGTTCATCACTGCCACCCTCTGGTTCACCCCTGCCACCCTCTGGTTCACCCCTGCCACCCTCTGGTTCAGCACTGTCACCCTCTGGTTCACCACTGCCACCCTCTGGTTCACCACTGCCACCCTCTGGTTCATCACAGCACCTCTGGTTCACCACTGCCACCCTCAGGTTAACCACTGTCACCCTCTGGTTCAGCACTGCCACCCTCTGGTTCACCACTGCCACCCTCTGGTTCACCCCTGCCACCCTCTGGTTCAACACTGCCACCCTCTGGTTCATCACAGCACCCTCTGGTTCACCCCTGCCACCCTCTGGTTCAGCACTGTCACACTCTGGTTCACCACTGCCACCCTCTGGTTCACCACTGCCACCCTCTGGTTCATCACAGCACCTCTGGTTAACCACTGTCACCCTCTGGTTCAGCACTGCCTCCCTCTGGTTCACCACTGCCACCCTCTGGTTCACCACTGCCACCCTCTGGTTCACCACTGCCACCCTCTGGTTCATCACTGCCACCCTCTGGTTCACCCCTGCCACCCTCTGGTTCACCCCTGCCACCCTCTGGTTCAGCACTGTCACCCTCTGGTTCACCACTGCCACCCTCTGGTTCACCACTGCCACCCTCTGGTTCATCACAGCACCTCTGGTTCACCACTGCCACCCTCAGGTTAACCACTGTCACCCTCTGGTTCAGCACTGCCACCCTCTGGTTCACCACTGCCACCCTCTGGTTCACCCCTGCCACCCTCTGAGAAAACACTGCCACCCTCTGGTTCATCACAGCACCCTCTGGTTCACCCCTGCCACCCTCTGGTTCAGCACTGTCACCCTCTGGTTCACCACTGCCACCCTCTGGTTCACCACTGCCACCCTCTGGTTCATCACAGCACCTCTGGTTAACCACTGTCACCCTCTGGTTCAGCACTGCCACCCTCTCGTTCACCACTGCCACTCTCTGGTTCACCACTGCCACCCTCTGGTTCACCCATGCCACCCTCTGGTTCACCACTGCCACCCTCTGGTTCACCCCTGCCACCATCTGGTTCATCACTGCCACCCTCTGGTTCAACCCTGACACCCTCTGGTTCACCCCTGCCACCATCTGGTTCAGCACTGCCACCCTCTGGTTCAGCACTGTCACCCTTTGGTTCACCCCTGTCACCCTCTGGTTCATCACTGTCACCCTCTGGTTCATCACTGCCACCCTCTGGATCAACACTGCCACCCTCTACCGAGACCTTTTGTGACGCAGCGGCAGCACAAAAGATGTGCCATGGTGCTGGGTATTAACAACGTGACGATTCTGAGAGATGTGTCACGTTGTAAAGCCCTGCGCCATCAGGATGGGTTCCGGCGCAGGGGAGGGCGTTCCTGCACAGGAACGCCTCCTAAAAGTAGCTGAGTGAAATCTACAAGATTTCACTCAGTCACTTTTAGGCCAATGCTGCGTCAAAACCCAGCGCCTGCTTGAAGCAGGTGCAAGGCTTGATGCAGCATTGGGGAGATAGGGTCCCCCAGAGCATTGCTGGAGCTGCTTTTATGGCACAGATAAGTGACGCATCTGTGCCGTTTTTGCCACATGGTGCGCCGCATTGTAAATGCGGCGCACCATGGGTGGCAGAGATGCGGCGCACAATAACTGGCGCATCCCTGGGGATGCACCAGTTATTGTAAATCTGCCCCTATACATTTAGCCAACGAGGGAGCACTTACTGATTAGACAGTAGAAAGTACTCATCTTGAGTAGAGGTATTGCACAAAAAGGTGGCATCTTCGTGGACAAACACGCAGGGCGGGATTCATTTAAGCGTGGGCGGAAAATCCGTTCCGCTCGCGGATTTTGCAGATTTTCGGGAAATCCGCAATCCGCGAGATTTGCGGATTTCCCGCAAAATCCGCAAATTCGCACGCAGCGGATTTTTTTGGCGGCGCGCGGCGTTGGTGATACAATTTTTGCGGCGCGCGGCGTTTATCATCGTTTGCCGAGTTGTTTTTTTCGATAGTTTGCGAGTGCTGCGCCATTTTGGATCTTGCTGTGTGATCCCGCGGGAATTGGCGAGCGCGATTACGTCATCGCGGCTTGCCAGCGATAGTTTGTCAACGCGAGTACGGCGAGATCACGTCTCGCGGTACTTCGCAATTGCGAGATTTGAGATGCGGCGAGCGAAAATATAAATTTGCAATTCTGCACAAGAAATCCACCAGCAAGCAGCATAAACCTTCTAGAAATGATGATTTTTATGTGAATAACTCCTTAGTTTGACATTTGCCTGCACTTTTTTAGCGAGGAGTCCATTTTGGGGAGGGGGGCAGGGGGGTGGGAGGAAGGAAGTGCCCCATAGTCTTCAACTTCCTGTTCCTGTTCAGCAGGCTCCTCCCAGTGCTTTGTCCATCTCCTGGTCACTTTTCATTCGGATGTGGACCTGGAAGGATTACTTTTTGTGGATGCTGCTGGATCTTTGGATTTGAGGCCTTTTTGACTTTCTTTGGATCACTGTTGGATTAGAAATTTTACAAGTAAGTTTGTTTGGGGCATTACAGTTGCTGCAACTAAAATTTTGGGATTTTCGATTTTTGGGCTGTTTTGGGGCCTTTTCCCCAGGGGTACTCAGTGGTGGGTGGACTGTGGTTGTCTTGAACTTAAACATCATGGAGGCCATAGATGAATTGGGATTGTGCTGATTTTTCTGTGTTTTTCGATTTTTTTTTTTTGTAAAATTTTGTGTTTTTCGATTTTTGACCTGTTGTTGGGGCCTTGACCAGGGGTAGTGAGTGGTGCATGGGCCTAGTCTTTCTGTGGGCTGTCTTGAATTTAAACATCATGGAGGCCATGGATGGAATGGGATTGTGCTGATTTTGCAGTGTTTTTCGATTTTTGGGCCTGTACTTGTGGCCTTTTCACCAGGGGTATTTGAGTCTAGCATGGGCCTAGTCTTTCTGTGGGCTGTCTTGAATTTAAACATCATGGAGGCCATGGATGGAATAGGATTGTGCTGATTTTGCAGTGTTTTTCGATTTTTGGGCCTGTACTTGTGGCCTTTTCACCAGGGGTATTTGAGTCTAGCATGGGCCTAGTCTTTCTGTGGGTTGTCTTGAATTTAAACATCATGGAGGCCATGGATTGAATGGGATTGTGCTGATTATGTAGTGTTTTTCGATTTTTGGGGGTGTTCATGGGGAGGGACATGCCATGTGGCTGGTGGCCATTTTGAGTGCAGCTACAGGCACTGGCCATGTGCTGGCAGGCAAGTGGCCATTTTGAATGCAGGCTTTGTTGTTAGGCCTCCAACCATTTTGCCTACTTTTCAACCTTTATTTATGCCCAGGGGTAGTGAGTCTTGCATGGGCCTAGTATTTCTGTGGGTTGTCTTGAATTTAAACATCATGGAGGCCATGGATTGAATGGGATTGTGCTGATTTTGCAGTGTTTTTCGATTTTTGGGCCTGTACTTGTGGCCTTTTCACCAGGGGTATTTGAGTCTAGCATGGGCCTAGTCTTTCTGTGGGCTGTCTTGAATTTAAACATCATGGAGGCCATGGATGGAATAGGATTGTGCTGATTTTGCAGTGTTTTTCGATTTTTGGGCCTGTACTTGTGGCCTTTTCACCAGGGGTATTTGAGTCTAGCATGGGCCTAGTCTTTCTGTGGGCTGTCTTGAATTTAAACATCATGGAGGCCATGGATGGAATGGGATTGTGCTGATTTTGCAGTGTTTTTCGATTTTTGGGGGTGTTCATGGGGAGGGACATGCCATGTGGCTGGTGGCCCTTTTGAGTGCAGCTACAGGCACTGGCCATGTGCTGGCAGGCAAGTGGCCATTTTGAATGCAGGCTTTGTTGTTAGGCCTCCAACCATTTTGCCTACTTTTCAACCTTTATTTATGCCCAGGGGTAGTGAGTCTTGCATGGGCCTAGTATTTCTGTGGGTTGTCTTGAATTTAAACATCATGGAGGCCATGGATTGAATGGGATTGTGCTGATTTTGCAGTGTTTTTCGATTTTTGGGCCTGTACTTGTGGCCTTTTCACCAGGGGTATTTCAGTCTAGCATGGGCCTAATCTTTCTGTGGGCTGTCTTGAATTTAAACATCATGGAGGCCATGGATGGAATAGGATTGTGCTGATTTTGCAGTGTTTTTCGATTTTTGGGCCTGTACTTGTGGCCTTTTCACCAGGGGTATTTGAGTCTAGCATGGGCCTAGTCTTTCTGTGGGCTGTCTTGAATTTAAACATCATGGAGGCCATGGATGGAATAGGATTGTGCTGATTTTGCAGTGTTTTTCGATTTTTGGGCCTGTACTTGTGGCCTTTTCACCAGGGGTATTTGAGTCTAGCATGGGCCTAGTCTTTCTGTGGGCTGTCTTGAATTTAAACATCATGGAGGCCATGGATGGAATGGGATTGTGCTGATTTTGCAGTGTTTTTCGATTTTTGGGGGTGTTCATGGGGAGGGACATGCCATGTGGCTGGTGGCCATTTTGAGTGCAGCTACAGGCACTGGCCATGTGCTGGCAGGCAAGTGGCCATTTTGAATGCAGGCTTTGTTGTTAGGCCTCCAACCATTTTGCCTACTTTTCAACCTTTATTTATGCCCAGGGGTAGTGAGTCTTGCATGGGCCTAGTATTTCTGTGGGTTGTCTTGAATTTAAACATCATGGAGGCCATGGATTGAATGGGATTGTGCTGATTTTGCAGTGTTTTTCGATTTTTGGGCCTGTACTTGTGGCCTTTTCACCAGGGGTATTTCAGTCTAGCATGGGCCTAGTCTTTCTGTGGGCTGTCTTGAATTTAAACATCATGGAGGCCATGGATGGAATAGGATTGTGCTGATTTTGCAGTGTTTTTCGATTTTTGGGCCTGTACTTGTGGCCTTTTCACCAGGGGTATTTGAGTCTAGCATGGGCCTAGTCTTTCTGTGGGCTGTCTTGAATTTAAACATCATGGAGGCCATGGATGGAATAGGATTGTGCTGATTTTGCAGTGTTTTTCGATTTTTGGGCCTGTACTTGTGGCCTTTTCACCAGGGGTATTTGAGTCTAGCATGGGCCTAGTCTTTCTGTGGGCTGTCTTGAATTTAAACATCATGGAGGCCATGGATGGAATAGGATTGTGCTGATTTTGCAGTGTTTTTCGATTTTTGGGCCTGTACTTGTGGCCTTTTCACCAGGGGTATTTGAGTCTAGCATGGGCCTAGTCTTTCTGTGGGCTGTCTTGAATTTAAACATCATGGAGGCCATGGATGGAATAGGATTGTGCTGATTTTGCAGTGTTTTTCGATTTTTGGGCCTGTACTTGTGGCCTTTTCACCAGGGGTATTTGAGTCTAGCATGGGCCTAGTCTTTCTGTGGGCTGTCTTGAATTTAAACATCATGGAGGCCATGGATGGAATGGGATTGTGCTGATTTTGCAGTGTTTTTCGATTTTTGGGGGTATTCATGGGGAGGGACATGCCATGTGGCTGGTGGCCATTTTGAGTGCAGCTACAGGCACTGGCCATGTGCTGGCAGGCAAGTGGCCATTTTGAATGCAGGCTTTGTTGTTAGGCCTCCAACCATTTTGCCTACTTTTCAACCTTTATTTATGCCCAGGGGTAGTGAGTCTTGCATGGGCCTAGTCTTTCTGTGGGTTGTCTTGAATTTAAACATTATGGAGGGCATGGATGGATTGGGATTGTGCTGATTTTGCAGTGTTTTTCGATTTTTTTGTGCTCTATAACTGAACTGATGTTCCTCTGTCTTCCATTTTTTTTAGGTGCACAAGACTCAAGAGAACCACCAGTGCCAGGAAGAAGTCCTGCAGCGGTGTGTGTGTGCAGCATAACGTCACGCGACGTCACGTCTGGCCTCAGACAACTCTACAATTCGTGCAACTGCGGCCTGCTGTCTGACTTGCTCTGAAGAAGATGGCCCCGCCCCCAAAGAAAGTTCTCCGTAGCTCCTCTAGCAAGAAAGTTGCTAGTAAGGAGCAGAAGAAGCAAGTTACCAAGGAGGCTGGTGTGCCACCCGCCACTTTTTTTGGGAGCAAAAAAAAAAGTACGCCTGCAGCAGCAGGATCTGCTGGGGACCAACCTGAGAGCAGCACCCCTGCTCCATTGGGTTCAGTGCCTCCACCACCACGCCAACTTAAGTCAAAGCCCTTGAGTGCTTCAGAGGCAGTCAGTGTACTTCTCCAATCACCATCGACCAGTGATGTTGGCTCATCGCAAGAAAGTAGCAGCAATGTCCCTGAATCAACACAGGTTGTTGTAACTCATCTGACAAGTGTTGAACAACCACAGCCGCAACAACAACACCATGTGCAAGTACACGCCCAAGTACATGTGGAAGGAGAGGCAGCAAAAGGAGATGCGCAAGCAAAGGTGCATGGACGTTCACAAGTGCCCACAATAGTTGTTCCTCCCGAAGTAGGGGCACATTTGGAAATCGACAATGAAGCTGAGGTATCATTGGAAGCCACTCCTCCTGATGATCATTCATTGTCTTCCACATCCCTAGCAAGGAAAAGATCAAGGGGGGTGTCTACATCTTCTTCAAGCCCACCTCGTTCTGGTGCAAGTGATCTGTCTTGGGAACCACAACTGCGGTCTGACAGTGAGGCAGAGGCACACCATGATCTGACACCGTTACCTAAGCGTAAAAGGAAGGTCGTCCAAAAACTCAAACCTATGGAGTGTGATGAGGCTCAACAAGAAGTGACAGATACTGCTGGTGATGAAGCCTCTCACGATGACGACGAGCCAGTCATCACAAAGGTCACTGCAGCCCCACCGGGCATGCAGCAAAGAGACATTTTGACCCTATCCCGAGAAGCTGCTGAGCGTGATGATGATGTCGGCGAGGAGGCAATGGAAATGGAATCATTAGATTTGGAGTTAAGTAGTACACCAAAACCTACCGCTTCCATATTTCTTCGCAAGAAGGTACCCACCTCGTCCTCGACCTCAATTCGTGGTGGTGAAAGTGCAAAACGTACTGAAGTTCGGCAATCCACATCCTCCACTTCATCTGTCATTAGCAGCAGGACCACCACCACCAGTATCGCCGCCTCCTCCGGCCCCCGAAGACATTTCAAGTCTCCAGTTTGGGACTTCTTTAGTGTTTGCCCAAAAAAGGAAAACGTAGCCATTTGTAGCCTTTGTAAGCTTCGATTTAGTCGTGGTAAGCTTGGTTCTAACTATGGTACCGGAGGCCAGAGAGGTCATCTTGAGAGAAGGCACGCTGTCGAATGGTTTCCGCACCTAGAGGCGGTCAAGAAAGCCGGAATTGCACGTAATGAAAACGTTGATTTGTCATCTGCTGATGACGAGGAGGTAGAAGAAGACGATTCAAACACTTCACTTACACCCAGTTCCCATGTCAGCAGCACACCCCATGGGAGCCACACTAAGAGTGTGGGAGAGAGTGAGACATCAATGCGGAAAAGTTCATCAGCGAGCGTAACTGGGTCGAAGAGATCATCATCATCCCGTAAATCATTGGTCCAGGGCAACATTAAAAAGATGTTGTTTACAGAAGCGCAATATGAACGCAACCACCCAATGACCCGTCTGTATAACACTAAGCTGGCTAAAATGCTAGCTCTGGACCTTCTCCCTTTTTCTTTTGTAGAAGGGGTTGGTTTTCTAGAATTAGTGACAGCGCTCTGCCCTAAATGGAAGGTTCCTAGCCGGTTCTATTTTGCCCGAGTTGCGGTTCCAGCACTACATGAAGATGTTCTGAAGGTGATTGGGGCAGCTTTGCAGAAGAGTGCTGTTCACACTATACATCTGACAACAGACATGTGGACCAGTGGCGCAGGCGCTGATTACATGTGCATCACTGCACACTGGGTCTCTTTTTCAGGGGCTAAAGCAAAGCTAAACTCAGGTGTTGACACTAACATTGTTTTTAAAGGTGCTCGGAAACATGCAACACTAGCCATGTTTGGTTTGGAGAAACGTCACACAGCAGAAAACATTTTGGATGTCTTTAACACAAAGGTCCTTAACTGTCTGTCCCCACTAAAACGCAAGGTTGGTTATGTTTCCACGGACAATGGCTCCAATATAGTTAAGGCCATGAGGGACGGTTACTATTTCAGAGTGCCGTGTTTGGCGCACTGTATAAACCTGGTTGTCCAAAAATTCTTGGGTAATAAACGCAGTGCAGCGTACAGTGTATTGGAGAACTGCCGAAAAATTTGCAAGCATTTCAGGCATTCTTTTAAGGCCCGCAAGCAGCTGAGGAGCATGCTATATCAATGTCAAATGCCAGTGAAAGCACTCATCCAGGAGGTGGTAACACGTTGGAACTCAACCTTCTACATGCTTGAGCGTCTGTATGAGCAGTATACGCAACTCGATCAATATTTCTTGAAAGAGGGTATAGAGGAGCTGAGGATGGGTGGGCCGCAATGGAACATAGTTGAAAGCCTAACACGCATGCTTCGTCCTTTTGAGGTCTTCACACGTGCAGTCAGCAAGGAGGACTCTAATTTGGGAAAAGCTATCCCATTGTTGTACATGCTGGAGGACCAACTGAAGGAGGTGTGTTCTGTGTTTCGAAAAGATGACAAAAAGAAAGACTCTTTGCTTCTGGCTGAGAAATTATTAGAGCTCCTACAAGGTGATGAACGTCTTAAAAAGATCCACTCAGAACAGCATTACATTTGTGCTACTATTCTGGATCCACGCTACAAAAAGGCGCTGGCAGGCAGAGCATTCTTTCCTTTTGCTGATGAAGATGTTACAAAGTACAAACGTTGGCTAGCCTTGTCAGCCAAGAAGTTTGAAACAGAACGGCTGGAAATTTAAGGAAATGGCAGTACATCAGCAGGCCATCCCCAGTCAAAACAATCCACTTCTGCACCTGTGGCTGTGGCACAAGTGACCTCTCAGCCGTTAAAGACACCGGCAACCGGATCATCTGCACGAAAGACAACAGAAACATTGGAGGCTGAAGAGGATTGGCTAGCTCTGCGTGGGTTTGGTTCTCAAAAGGTCAGAGGCACAGCAAGAGCTACGCAAAGTGGAGGAACCTTGGAGGAGGACCTTGAGTCGATGGTGAAGGACTATCTGAATGACTCCACAGAGGTCTATGTTAATTCTGACCCATTGGCGTATTGGCATGGGAAAAAAGAATTGTGGCCACAGCTCACCAACCTGGCTTTAAACTACTTGTCTTGCCCACTCGCAAGTGTGTCTTCTGAACGGGTTTTCAGTGCGGCTGGTGGGATTGTAACTCCCAAACGGAGCCGCCTCTCGCCCAAAAATGTGGAGAGGTTAACAATGATCAAGATGAATCAGCACCTCATACCACCAGATATAAGAGTACGAGAGAGCGTGCCGGATGAAGAGGAGGTGGCCAGCACCATAGATGAGGGAATTTCTACTCTGTCAGGTGGCACTGTGACTGACCTCACCCTGGCTGAATTCGCAGAGTATGATGACGAAGCCTTATTCTTATTCCTGGACCGTGATACCGACTTCGAGCCCTGAAAATGAGACAACGAATCAATAACTTTCTTTTTCATCCTTATTCACTTTTATTCCTGTGTGTCTGTCTTTCTTTGTTGTGCACAGTTAATATAATTCAAACTTTAATCAGATAATCACAAAAACAAGCCCATCAGCAGAACTGTCTTCACTTGTTTGCTAATTTATTAGAAGGTGCCGCAGTCTGCATTCCTCAGGTTCACAAGTTCAGAAGAACATGCTCCTCTATCCTCCTCCTCCAGACTCCTATTTCCATCAAAGCAGAGGGCTGGTTTACGCCCAATGAAGAAAGACTCAGCACTTGTGGGGGTGTTGTTCTACCTCTTTGCAGGTGAGTTGACGGGTCTGGGGCCATTGCTGGGAAGCACTAAAAGTGGTTTGTGCCAAATCCGAGGCGGAAATTTTTTTGTGTTTTTGATGACTTGCTTGCCTTTGAGGTGCTCTTAGGGGGGGTTCCGTCTGTTTGTGGGTGAGTTTCGTGGTCTGAGAGCATTGCTGGGACACTCTAATCTTGATTGCATTTGCTTGTCAGGAAATCCGTCGTGCCAACCCCGACTTATGGCCTAGCTACGCAGCGCGTTTGGACCGAAGGCCCAGAAATATTGCAAGTATGAGATTTTGCTTTTGGCCTGTTTGGGGGTGTTATGCTTCTTGGCGGGTGGGTTGCCGGGTCTTGGGGCATTCCTGGGCAGGTCTAATACCGGGTAGAAGTGGTTGGGACAAAATCCAGGCCGATTTTTTTTTGGGCTATTTCTGACATTTTGCTCTATGTAGCGTTTTCGGGGGCCTGTTTGGGGGGCTTCCTGGTGTTTGCGGGTGAGTTTCGTGGTCTGGGAGCACTGCTGGGACACTCTAATCTTGATTGCATTTGCTTTTCAGGAAATCCGTCGTGCCAACCCCGACTAATGGCCTAGCTACGCAGCGCGTTTGGACCGAAGGCCCAGAAATATTGCAAGTATGAGATTTTGCTTTTGGCCTGTTTGGGGGTGTTATGCTTCTTGGCGGGTGGGTTGCCGGGTCTTGGGGCATTCCTGGGAAGGTCTAATACCGGGTAGAAGTGGTTGGGACAAAATCCAGGCCGATTTTTTTTTGGGCTATTTCTGACATTTTGCTCTATGTAGCGTTTTCGGGGGCCTGTTTGGGGGGCTTCCTGGTGTTTGCGGGTGAGTTTCGTGGTCTGGGAGCACTGCTGGGACACTCTAATCTTGATTGCATTTGCTTTTCAGGAAATCCGTCGTGCCAACCCCGACTTATGGCCTAGCTACGCAGCGCGTTTGGACCGAAGGCCCAGAAATATTGCAAGTATGAGATTTTGCTTTTGGCCTGTTTGGGGGTGTTATGCTTCTTGGCGGGTGGGTTGCCGGGTCTTGGGGCATTCCTGGGAAGGTCTAATACCGGGTAGAAGTGGTTGGGACAAAATCCAGGCCGATTTTTTTGGGGGCTATTTCTGACATTTTGCTCTATGTAGCGTTTTCGGGGGCCTGTTTGGGGGGCTTCCTGGTGTTTGTGGGTGAGTTTCGTGGTCTGGGAGCACTGCTGGGACACTCTAATCTTGATTGCATTTGCTTTTCAGGAAATCCGTCGTGCCAACCCCGACTTATGGCCTAGCTACGCAGCGCGTTTGGACCGAAGGCCCAGAAATATTGCAAGTATGAGATTTTGCTTTTGGCCTGTTTGGGGGTGTTATGCTTCTTGGCGGGTGGGTTGCCGGGTCTTGGGGCATTCCTGGGAAGGTCTAATACCGGGTAGAAGTGGTTGGGACAAAATCCAGGCCGATTTTTTTTTGGGCTATTTCTGACATTTTGCTCTATGTAGCGTTTTCGGGGGCCTGTTTGGGGGGCTTCCTGGTGTTTGCGGGTGAGTTTCGTGGTCTGGGAGCACTGCTGGGACACTCTAATCTTGATTGCATTTGCTTTTCAGGAAATCCGTCGTGCCAACCCCGACTTATGGCCTAGCTACGCAGCGCGTTTGGACCGAAGGCCCAGAAATATTGCAAGTATGAGATTTTGCTTTTGGCCTGTTTGGGGGTGTTATGCTTCTTGGCGGGTGGGTTGCCGGGTCTTGGGGCATTCCTGGGAAGGTCTAATACCGGGTAGAAGTGGTTGGGACAAAATCCAGGCCGATTTTTTTTTGGGCTATTTCTGACATTTTGCTCTATGTAGCGTTTTCGGGGGCCTGTTTGGGGGGCTTCCTGGTGTTTGCGGGTGAGTTTCGTGGTCTGGGAGCACTGCTGGGACACTCTAATCTTGATTGCATTTGCTTTTCAGGAAATCCGTCGTGCCAACCCCGACTTATGGCCTAGCTACGCAGCGCGTTTGGACCGAAGGCCCAGAAATATTGCAAGTATGAGATTTTGCTTTTGGCCTGTTTGGGGGTGTTATGCTTCTTGGCGGGTGGGTTGCCGGGTCTTGGGGCATTCCTGGGAAGGTCTAATACCGGGTAGAAGTGGTTGGGACAAAATCCAGGCCGATTTTTTTTGGGCTATTTCTGACATTTTGCTCTATGTAGCGTTTTCGGGGGCCTGTTTGGGGGGCTTCCTGGTGTTTGTGGGTGAGTTTCGTGGTCTGGGAGCACTGCTGGGACACTCTAATCTTGATTGCATTTGCTTTTCAGGAAATCCGTCGTGCCAACCCCGACTTATGGCCTAGCTACGCAGCGCGTTTGGACCGAAGGCCCAGAAATATTGCAAGTATGAGATTTTGCTTTTGGCCTGTTTGGGGGTGTTATGCTTCTTGGCGGGTGGGTTGCCGGGTCTTGGGGCATTCCTGGGAAGGTCTAATACCGGGTAGAAGTGGTTGGGACAAAATCCAGGCCGATTTTTTTTTGGGCTATTTCTGACATTTTGCTCTATGTAGCGTTTTCGGGGGCCTGTTTGGGGGGCTTCCTGGTGTTTGCGGGTGAGTTTCGTGGTCTGGGAGCACTGCTGGGACACTCTAATCTTGATTGCATTTGCTTTTCAGGAAATCCGTCGTGCCAACCCCGACTTATGGCCTAGCTACGCAGCGCGTTTGGACCGAAGGCCCAGAAATATTGCAAGTATGAGATTTTGCTTTTGGCCTGTTTGGGGGTGTTATGCTTCTTGGCGGGTGGGTTGCCGGGTCTTGGGGCATTCCTGGGAAGGTCTAATACCGGGTAGAAGTGGTTGGGACAAAATCCAGGCCGATTTTTTTTTGGGCTATTTCTGACATTTTGCTCTATGTAGCGTTTTCGGGGGCCTGTTTGGGGGGCTTCCTGGTGTTTGTGGGTGAGTTTCGTGGTGTGGGAGCACTGCTGGCTATATATACTTTACTTTGCAAGAGGTTTGAAGCAAATCCATGGTGGCTGAGGGGACTTAGGGCCTAGCTGCAGAGCGCGCGCGGAGTGATTTGGGAAATTTGTGAAAAAGTGACTGTCCCCATTTTTGTACTTTTGCTCTTTGGCTGTTTGGGGGTCTTCTACTCGTTTTCTCCTGGGTTGACGGCTCTGGGGCCATTGCTGGGAAGCTCTAATACCGGATAAAAGTGTTTTGGACCAAATCCCAGGCGGAATTTTTTTTGTGTTTTTGATGACTTGCTTGCCTTTGAGGTGCTCTTAGGGGGGGTTCCGTCTGTTTGCGGGTGAGTTTCGTGGTCTGGGAGCACTGCTGGGACACTCTAATCTTGATTGCATTTGCTTTTCAGGAAATCCGTCGTGCCAACCCCGACTTATGGCCTAGCTACGCAGCGCGTTTGGACCGAAGGCCCAGAAATATTGCAAGTATGAGATTTTGCTTTTGGCCTGTTTGGGGGTGTTACGCTTCTTGGCGGGTGGGTTGCCGGGTCTTGGGGCATTCCTGGGAAGGTCTAATACCGGGTAGAAGTGGTTGGGACAAAATCCGCGCGGAAAAGCCTTTAGTTTTGGCACTTTTTGTAACTTAGGGTTCGTTAGGGTTAGCCCTAGCAGCAGGATTGCATGTGTTTCGGGGTGTTCTAGATTTTTCAAACTGAGTTCTGGGGTCTTAGAGCACTCGTGAGAATGTGTAATTTTGGTTGCAAGTCATTTGAAGAAAATCCATGGTGGGAAAGGGGGGATTTGGCATAGTTAAAGAAAGCCTTTGCCACTATTCTTAACTTAGGGTTCGTTAGGGTTAGCAGTATTTCTATTGCATGTGTTTGAGTGGGGGGATTTCGAGTCTTGGAGCGATGCTGGCTATGGCTACTTTTGCTTGGTTGCTTGCAAGTGGTTTGAATGCAATCCACGGTGGGTAATGGGTAATTAGGGTACTTCGGCCTACTTTTACTTTCAAAGTAAGTTTTGTCACCAGTTTTCTGCTAGGCCTCGTTTTTTGAGATTTGATTGGGGGTCTTCTACATTTTTGCGACTGGCTTTAGTAAGGGTCTGGGTGGGAGCACTGCTAGGAAGATCTAATTTTGTTCTAAAACACAGTTTACAGTACACCTAGCTTGAGGGGCAAGATCCGATACATTAATTTGCCCATACTTATTTATCCTTCAAAAGGTGACTCAGAGTACGCACTTTCAAAAACATTGTACTGTCTACTAGGAAAAACAAATTGTGACTTTTTGCACTCCACAGCCTACATACCTTATATTTATTTATCAGTGGTGTTGTAATATTATATCACTTCCTGTTTTTCGTTGAATAATTACAGGCCGGGTTTCAGTCTCTGCAATGGGGAAAAAAGGATGGAGTCAGGCTTCACAGTAGCGAGCCACAATTCAGCATCAGGCAGGCAGTGGACAGGGTGTCTTCTGGTGACCAACATCGATTGACGAAGCGTCGGCTGCAATGGAGGAGTGCCGCTAATAGGAGGATTTTTTTTCTGCGGGCAACTTACTTACCACTTCCAACAGGACCACTACAACCACATAGATACAGTATCCCTTGCCTTTTTCTCTGACTGTGACTGCATTTCTTGGCTCTCTCTCTGCTTCTACATTGATCCCTTAACACATCACTTAGTCCACTCCACTATCACATCTGCACCACACATAGTCATTTGTAAGTGCTCCTACGTAATTCGCAAGTCGCAGCACGCCCCAGGCCGTAGAGGACTGGGATGGCCCCAATGATGAAGCATGTCACCAAGGGGCAACCCTGGTGAGTGAGGGGACACCTAGAAAAAAAGCAATTTCTCCTTTTCTATCTACTATACCTTCTGTCAGGTTACGCAGCCCCTAAGCGCCTACCGTACTATGAAACTACATTTCCCATGAGTAGGCGGGAGACTTGCAGACTATTTAGTGAGACTATATGAGAGTACCCTTGTATGTTAGGACAGCACTTCACTGATGCCTGTCTTGTCTTCTGTTACAGGTATCCTTTCCCTGCTGACCCTACCTTTACCCATCCCACATTTTTTATTTTAGTTTGTTATTTTTCTCCCCCGCCTAATGCCTCGAACACCCTGTGTTTACACTTCTGGGTGTTGGTGACATTTGGAGGTGGAACCATATTTGCATCGACTGGATCACGGGGAGTAAACCTGACACCTTCCAGACCAACCCCATTGAGTGTTGTTGTGAATGGATTTATAGTGACCAGCAAGGCTCTCAGGTATCTGGCTACAGAGACCTTATGTTGAATATAGTTATCAATATTTCCACCCACGCCCTGTACTGTCGCATTCTTTCTTCCACAGTTGTCGAAAGTACTAATTACTTTTAACTGACATGCATGCAGTTACAGTAGTGTATGCACTTTCAAAGATTGATGGATAGGTTTGTACCCAAAGATTTGTTTATGTTCACAATTGTTCGTCCATGCTGTGCTACTTTTTCTTGTCTCCCAAAACCTTTCCCAAAAACCCCCGTACCCATCCATTTTTCAAACCCTAACCCTCTTCCCCCGGGCTGTGTGGTTTTGATTGATGTGTGACTAAATTACAGCAATAAATCCACACACTTGCTGGGGAGGATAAGGTGATAGCAACAGGCTGGTGAAGAAATCCGAGGATATATTCTTACTCTGCTTGACAAAGACCCATGGCTAATGTCAAAGAACTTCAACCGAATTAGTTATACTTTAACATTTGTTAGGCTACAACGTGGCACTGTTCTAGTGTACTTCTGTCACCTGCTATATTCTGTATTGTACCTTTGTATTGCTCAGGAGGACAAACCAGATTTCATTTTCTTTTTTTCATAGGCAAGCAACTGCCACTGTGTCACACCACTAGTACCACCGCTATGAGGAAATTTTATCCGCCCAGGATTGCCAACCTTATTTGCTGTTTCCCGTGGAGCCAGCCCTGGGCCTAGCCCTACTTGCAAACAGAAATTACAGGTAAGATAGGCGTTTGGTTGGAGGTAGTATAATGGAGTATTAGGAGAGACGAGAGATTTGATTGACGGTAGTACTACTAAAGTCCTAGGACTATTCAGGAAAACAAACTTACTGTTATGTTAAACCCCCACCCACCAGACTCAAAAGCAGTAAAAAACAGGTATGGTCAGATAAAGTTTCAAAAAGTATATTTTTATAGCCCTAACAAAAGAATCTCCCGCAAGACCCTCCCTAACCCCAACGATTGTCCTTCAAAAGTCCCCAAAAATCACAACTCCCAATTCCCACCCCCCAAAAGTCTCTAAAAAAGGGGCAAGGGACACTATGGCAGGGTGCTGTTGGAATTAGCAGCCAGGGCATCATGCTCCTTGCGGAGGGTGGCAAGTTCGAAGCGGAGGCCCTCCACCACGTTCTTATAATTATGGACCTCCTGCTCCAGGTAGAACAGTCTGAGGGATAAGCGGCGCCGGTGTGCCTTGCAAATCCTGTGAGGGGCAGCTGCTTTCTTTGCTGCTGGGCGGTGGCGTTTGGCTTTGGTAGCCCGGCTCCGTACCGCTGGAGCACTGCGCTGGCTGGCAGCCCGCACGGAGGAGGAGGCAGCTGTCCCAGTGGACGTTGTTGTTGTTCCAGACTGCGTCTCCTCCTCCTCCAGGGCCACCAGCCGCCGATATTCAGCAACAGTGGCATCCAGCCTCCGTTGCCGGGCCATTCGAGCCTGCTCCTTCCTCCTTGATGGTGTCTTGGATTTGGAAGGAGCAACTACATGAAAAAAGAAAGACATAGTCTGTAACCAATGCTCCTTAAGATTAACACAAAATGATTGAGCAGAAAGTTGTCACAGTACAAGTAGCAAATTGAAAGCACAGTGCATAACTATTGAGGACAGTATCTATGTAACCTCCGACTTCTTCATCCTTGCTCTAACATTAGTGGGAGTTTAAGGAACAAATTCTACGAGCACTATGGACTTCTATTACAGTCGACTATGACAGTACACCACTCTTATTCTTCTTCTTCTCTCTTGTTTAGGAAAATTGGTACGTTATCTTATGCAAGCCGGCATAATGCCAGCGCAGTGAACTTGCACCCGAGAAAAACAGACGCACACCATGGTGAGTGAGACAGACTTGCGTTACTGTACCGGTCCAGTACATGCAGGTGGTGAAGCTCTTACTTTTCTATTACGGGTGGCACTGAGAATACTCTGTTAAAAGGGCTACTGCTTAATTAATTTAGCTTTCACCCTACAGTGCAAATGAGTATTAGAAAAGGAAAATGAAGAAGCTAAATTATCTGATTATCTATCACTTCACATGGGATGTATTTGATGACATATGGGATGACTTTAGGTGCTTTGCTTATTATTGAGTGAACAGTGATACCCCCACACATGAATGACGTACTACTACTAAACTAAAGTTATTAAGGGAGGTAGGGAGTGCCCACCGTAATAACTGGATATATGCTGTGCTTGCAGTTGCAATACAAACTACTGCTACTATTCATGGTAGTCTTTGGACAACGTTACAACTTCTTTTCCTTGCCTTTCCTACACTGGAACGGACGTGCGGGTGCGGTGTTACATGCTCTTCAAAGTAACACTTAGTTCATCCAGTGACCGTCTACTCTCTCTAGATTCACATATGCTATCTAAGAGTCAGATAGTACCATGAATGATCCAGGCATCCATCCATTCAAAGTATATTGCACACATACAGTTTCTGTCTCACCCACCCAGGCTGTTCTCCTTCCACCCATCCTTGCTTCATCATTCACCCAGCCATGCACCATACCATTTTCTTACCTTCCCAGCCACCTCGGGGACCAAGCAAACACATATCATTCTTCTTTGCCAGTCATCATTACATTTCTCGTGCTTCCACACTTACTTACACCCTTCTTTCGCTTTTCGTTCATCCCATCCATCAAGTTCACCTCAGATCTGATTGGGATTCTTCTCGCCAAAAACTTCACAGCTAAGTCGAAGTACATTTAGAGGAGGCTACTACCTGCTTTTTTTATAATACACCCGTGCAGAAAGCACACTCTGCAGTCTTCAATCTCAATGACTAAGGAATGTATAGCTTACCTCTGCCCGCCACCACCGTGTGAACCCTCACAGGCATGTCCTTTTCCGGCACTTGCACCGCCTCCTCCCCAGAGTTGTCCTCCTCGTCCAATGCCACCACCTCCGCGCTGGCCCCGTCTCCAGATGTTCCACCTACAAAGTACATTTAATAATGTTAGAATACACCACTCACTACTATATAATATTTGGTCTAGGAGGAAGAAAGAAATGTGAAAAAAAGTGTACAATTTAATAATTTTTGACTGTGTACTCTAGAGTAAAAATGTCCCTTTTTCCAGGGAAGGCTGTTGTCTTGCTGCACTTTTTGGCACAACTGATGAATGTTTGCTTTTTACTTTTTAACACGCACCACTTTTTCTCCTAACAGACAGAACCTTGACTTCTAAGAACACGAGCAGGATCAAGTTCAAACCAGGTGAGAGCTCGGCTCGACCACAAGAAATGTGTCCAATTAATCGTCAGCACTAAGCACTTTTCCATTTTCAGTTACACGTTCACTTTTATGACAAACTTGAATTTAATAAATGTGTTTACTTTTAATAAAGCTTTTAAACTTAAATAGACTCTGTGGTTTTTGGTCCTCCAGACTAGAGTGGATGAGCTAAAGGTTTTCGAATTTTTGCAAGCATGAGTCCGTGCCTCTGCCATCGGTGACTTTGGGAGCTAAATGACTCTGCCACACTATCTAGTCAGTAAGGAGATTGGGGGTTCAACTACAAAGTCTGTTATCACTGAGGTATGTGGAAAGTCTAACAGTTACAGCACCTATTATAATTGATAAGCTAAGCGATGCATTATTTAGTGTCCATAGTTCTGTTTGTGCAGATTTGTCCCTGCAACAGTAGTAGAATGGATTGTCCTATCCAAACCAAAAGTAAAGTAGTATCTTATTATTTCTTGGTGGTGGTCATTCACCTTTTTATTGTTGGCAATGGTCAAAGCATAAACATTTAGAATACTTGAAAAGACATTATGGACAATCCCAGAGGACTACACTCAGTGCATAGAGCTATTGCTGACTAGAATGGGAGTCCAATGGAAATGCCAAATGTGCAATCTTAGTTAGCTACACAGACAGACTAATAAGAATAATCTAGTAATACCACACGGAGTCATAGGGATAAGAATTTAGATCCTGTCTACAAGAAGATCAAAGACGATTTAGAAAAAATCGAATGAGGAACGCTAGGAAAAAATAAGTACTCTATATTAAAATTAAAACTTACTGGGGCCAGCAAAGGAGCCCTCGACTGCCCGGTCCTGGCCTGCATCGACAACAGCACCCTCCTCCTCCTCCTCCTGTGTCCTCCTCTTGCCCCTGGGGGAAGCTGATGTACAACATGAAAGAAAGAAAAACAGAAAACATGGATGATATTTATTTCTCAACCAAATCAAACATTTAAAAAAGAACTAACAAAGTAACAAAATATTTTTGCGAAATAGCAAATAGGGAACGACTCCACGGGATATATTATTGACCAATCTCATGTGGTCGACTACGTCATTACTTTAGTATTGCTTGATTTGCGGACCGTCGAATTGGAAACTACCCTATGTAACTCACTAAACAAAGTACTAAAAAGGTTTGCCTAGGATTGGCAGGCAGCAGTCCGCAGCACGCAAAGTGACAGCCAAAGTCCATCGTGATTGAAGATCAGCGACAACACTAAAGTTTCCTACTACATTCACCAGTCATTAAAATACTCAAACTATTAATCCACCACCACTATTTCTTCTTATCGCCATGTGTACAAAGGAAGGACTGGACTTGAGTCTGTAGGGGCTGATTTATAAGGCCCTTGCGGCTCTTTTGCTCCATTGTTGCGTGACTTTTGTGACGCAGCGACAGCACAAAAGAGGCGCAATGGTGCGGCGTATATTAACAACGTGACGCATCTGGGAGATGCATCACGTTGTAAAGCCCTGCGCCAATAGGGGTGTTCCGGCGCAAGGGAGGGCGTTCCTGCGCAGGAACGCATCCTAAAAGTGGCTGAGGGAAATCTACAAGATTTCAATCAGTCACTTTGAGGACAATGATGCGTGACTCAAACCCTGCGCCTGCTTGAAGCAGACGTACGGCTTGACGCAGCATTGGGGAGATAGGGCACCCCAGAGAATTGATGGAGCTGCACCATCGTTGCGACGCAACTCCAGCAATGCGCCACCTTTACGGCACAGATGCGTAACCCTTTGGTGACGTTTTGGGCCCATGGCGCGCCGCATTGTAATACGGCGCACCATGGGTGATGGTGGCGTGACGCACAATTACTGGCGCATCCCTGCAACTTTGCAGGGATGCGCCGGTAATTAAAAATCTGAACCTTAGTGTGTAGCATTGCGCAGTTCTTTCAACTACACTCATACATAATTTCACAGGCCAATGAAATGAACACAAAATCTAAAACAAATAAGCATAGTAGCAACACTACTGAGAAGGAGAGCAGTGTACCTGAAATGCACAGAAGATTTTGAAATAAAATGTACCTACAATGTAATGAGCAGCATTATTGCTCTTGGTAAAAAACAAAAATTTGCAATATAATAACACAGCAGGAGAAAACATAGTAGTAAAGACATAGCTACTACTACTCACCAAGCCCGGGGATCTCAAGGCCAAGGAGGTCGAGCAGATCTCGCTCACGGGTCAGGACATCCGTCCAGCGGTGGGTGGCCTGGTTGTAGGTGCGCCAGACCCGAGAGTGGTGGTAAATGGCCTGGCACACCTTCTCCCACCGCTTCCGGCGCTCCCGGGCCCCGTACCCGGCACTGATCTTGCCGCCTCCCATGATGGTCCTGGGGAGGCGGCGCTGAACATAAAAAATGAGTTGGGCCACCTCCTCCGGGGTAAAGATCTCCCGTGGCATCACTAGCTCCCCCCTCAAACGCCCGCACGGGAGCCGGACACGGGGTGCGGGACCCTTCCCCTTCTCGGGATGCTTCCCGGCTCCCTTCACCATGGTCTGGGCGGAAAGGAATAAAGAAAATAGAATAGGGAAGAGAAGAAAAGAAAAGAGTTTACAAAAGTAGTTTAAAATTAACCAAAAGTAGCAGTAAACACAAAAATATAGGGCTAGAAAAATAGAGGGATAGATAATAAGTAAAATAGATTAAAAAAAACTTCAAACAAGCAAAGGATGGCAGAGATTGACAGAGGATACAAAGACCATGCCCAGAACCATAGCAATGAATGAGAAACAAGATGGCCGCGCCCGTTCACGACCGCGCGGGTAAGTTCGCGCGAGATTTTCCTTGCGAACACGCGCGAGACTGTACTGGCAAACCGCGGACTTTGCGAGATTACACTTCGCGCCCGGAAACGGAAATACGTCAGGCAAACAAGATGGCTGCGCCCTTGAACGACCGCGAGGGTAACTTCGCGTCTTGCGCTACGAGCGGCTCGCAAAAACGCACAAAACCTTGCCAACTAACACGCCGCAAAAAAAACAAATTGCATATTCGCACGAATTTGCGGCTTCCGAATCCGATCTTGCGCGTGTTCGCACCCCGCGAACCCCGCGAAATTGCAGAAAAACGAGTTTTTCAAAAGTGAAAGCACTCGGCAGGGGCAAGAGTTCAAACTCATCATTAGTAACAATTCCCGGTAGTGCTTCCTGACTGGGGCCCCTCCAGAATTCAGTTGCTAGTTGCAACAATTGTATGACCCTGCTCTGACCCTCACAGCAGGCTCATACAATAGCTACAAGTAGGCCACAAAGAAGGTCCTGGGGAAAAAAAATGCACTGCAACAGAAAGCAAAATTACAGATAAGGAAGCAGGTGCCAGACTGGAATTTTAAAACAGTGACACATTAATAAACTAACCCCAAATTAATTCATCTGAGTTGAAGCAGGGATGGTGTGCTTGCTTTTCCCCCCCATAATCTACAGTAATGATGAACCAGAGGGTGGCATTGATGTAACAGAGGGTTGCAGTGGTGAAACAGAGGGTGCTGGGAACCTGTGATGATGAACCAGACGTAGAAACAACATAATTCGCGACCGTTGCGCGACGAAATGTAAGTTCGCAATTGCGAACTGGTACGAAACCCTCGCGAACTGGCAGAAATCCTTGCGAACACAAAAAAAAAAAAAATCCGCAAATTCGCAAGAATTCGCGGATTTTGCGGATTGCGAGTTCAAAAATCCGCAAATTCGCGAACGCGAGATCCGCAAAATTCGCCCATGCTTAGATTCATTCTGCCCCCTGTTAGACTCGTTTTTTGTGCCCTTCTGCCCTCTGTTAGACTCATTTTTCCCTTGTTTTTCTGCCCTTCTGCCCTCTGTTAGACTCGTTTTTCCCTTGTTTTTCTGCCCTTCTGCCCCCTGTTAGACTCGTTTTTTGTGCCCTTCTGCCTTCTGTTAGACTCGTTTTTTTGTGCCTTTCTGGCCCGTTAGACTCGTTCTTTGTGCCCTTCTGCCCTCTGTTAGACTCGTTTTTCCCTTGTTTTTCTGCCTTTCTGTCCTCTGTTAGACTGTTTTTTGTGCCCTTCTGCCCTCTGTTAGACTTGTTTTTTCCTTGTTTTTCTGCCCTTCTGCCCTTTGTTAAACTGCTTTTTGTGCCTTTCTGCCCTCTGCATCATCCCTGGGGATGCACCAGTTATTGTAAATCTGCCCCTATACATTTAGCCAACGAGGGAGCACTTACTGATTAGACAGTAGAAAGTACTCATCTTGAGTAGAGGTATTGCACAAAAAGGTGGCATCTTCGTGGACAAACACGCAGGGCGGGATTCATTCTGCCCCCTGTTAGACTCGTTTTTTGTGCCCTTTTGCCCTCTGTTAGACTCATTTTTCCCTTGTTTTTCTGCCCTTCTGCCCTCTGTTAGACTCGTTTTTCCCTTGTTTTTCTGCCCTTCTGCCCCCTGTTAGACTCGTTTTTTGTGCCCTTCTGCCTTCTGTTAGACTCGTTTTTTTGTGCCTTTCTGGCCCGTTAGACTCGTTCTTTGTGCCCTTCTGCCCTCTGTTAGACTCGTTTTTCCCTTGTTTTTCTGCCTTTCTGTCCTCTGTTAGACTGTTTTTTGTGCCCTTCTGCCCTCTGTTAGACTTGTTTTTTCCTTGTTTTTCTGCCCTTCTGCCCTTTGTTAAACTGCTTTTTGTGCCTTTCTGCCCTCTGCATCATCACTCAGCGCTACCCCAGCATCACTCAGCACCACCACATTATCACTCAGCACCACCACATTATCACTCAGCACCACCATAGCATCACTCAGCACCACCACAGCATCACTCAGCACCACACAGCACCACTCAGCACCACCACTGCACCACTCAGTGCCACCACAGCATCACTCAGCACCACCACATTATCACTCAGCACTGCCACATTATCACTCAGCACCCCCACAGCGCCACTCAGCATCACCACAGTGTTGAGTTATATCTAGGACCCCGATCAATATCATAACCGTATGCCCCTTTACGGCTATAATCAATACATATCCCTATAATGGCATAATATTCAAAGCCATATTTTAGCAAGTCGCCTCTGCAGTCCATGACAGTCCATGACAGTCCATGACACAGCAGAAGTCACTTCCTTAGATTCCTAGATAGCACGCCGAGTTCTTTCAACATACCAAACCTCCAGCAACCTGAGAAAGCCCCGCTTGCTTTGTTTTGATTTGTAATAGAACTCCTAACGAGCACTGTAAGAACGACCAGTTCTTAGTGACATCTTTATTGACGTCTTATGTCCAAAACCTTATGTCAAACTCGGCACCTTTCAGGTATAAATAATACCGAAGTTGCCTTAAGCAAACACGGTGGTGGTGAATACTGGAGCAGAACAGCTGTCCCCTTGCAGAAAGCCCAGCAGATGCGAGAAGCCCACGGACGCTGCCCCTCCTCCTCCTTGACGCGCTGGGAAAGACGCTGTCTTTTCTCCTGCCGAGAAAATCCAGCTCCGTCGTTTCCAGCCTACCCTTGCAGGTGACTGGAATATCGAGTCCTGAGAGGAGAAACCAGACCTCCTACATTCTATTCCAGAGGTACGGTGCTGACTAAACCCTTAGAGAGAATTCTTGAAGCAAACCCTTGGCAAAACTAAACCTGCTACTTACTTACTCCCTCCCATGTATTAGGCTTAGGTCAGGTACATTGGGGTAGGCGTAGTTAGAAGCACCAGTTGAGTACGTTAGCCAAATGTATATATATGTATATATTTTATTCATTTTAACCATCTTATGGCTAAGAAACCATATCCATGCTTTTACAGTATTATTTCGTAATACTCCTTTTACTGTACGCACTTTTTATAATAACAAGTCTTGCAATTGTGGCAATTCATTTCTCTTGCATGAGAAGGAAGACTGCTCAATAAATAATATATTTTATTGAAAACACCCGTCTCTCTATTCTCTGCATGCTGGTGAAAGTAATTCTGCACAACTGACTGAGTGAAATAGCTGTCTATTGTTTCACACGACTCTAGAGATTGACTCTTATTCTGAGGAGCAAAGTTGTCATGTTAATGCGGTTGTTGGAAAACTGAATCCCTTCTTGTCTGAGCCAAAGAAGCTGATCACTTCCTATTCAGTCAAGAAAGTTTCCAGTGACCTCTGAGCTAGCTGGTACAAACCCAATTAAGTCTAACATAGTCAGTAGAGAACTAGGAGACTGCACTCCTACATCTACACTGCTGTTTATGTTACCAATCAGCACCACCACAGCACCACTCAGCACCACCACAGCATCACTCAGCACCACCACAGCATCACTCAGCACCACCACATTATCACTCAGCACCACCACAGCACCACTCAGCACCACCACAGCATCACTCAGCACCACCACAGCGCCACTCAGCACCACCCCAGCGTCACTCAGCACCATCCCAGTATCACTCAGCACCACAACAGCACCACTCAGCATCACCACAGCACCACTCAGCACCACCACAGCACCACTCATTGCACCCCAGCATCAATCTGCACAACCATTCAACAACAACTGGTTCAAATATGTTCTCTCAATGTTTCAAACTTTATTACAAATGTCACAAAAAGATGTTAATATTTCACTTCTGTTCTTGGATTTTCGTCACAATAAAATACACTGAACATAATCTTCACAAGAGTTATTTACAAAAGTTTAAGCTATTGCCATTATAAATTAAAATCACTTTTATTTAAGTATTAATTATTTAAAAAAATTAAAAGCCATTGTAATTTGTAATATCAATACAGCTAAGTCACGTAAATACAAAACATGTTGCATTACAAATGCTATAGGTGTCACATTTGCGAAAGTTATAACTATTGGCATTGTAAATGACAAAGCTATTAATTTAGCTATTTTCAAAACCAACACAGAAATTAAAAAAATTGTCATTTACAAGACCAATAGCTCAAACTTCCTAATGCGAGACCTATTGCATTGCAAATGCTTGTTTTTATATCTGTCAGTGCTTCCTGTTGAGGTTTAATTTTCGTGACAGGCGCCTCATTGCCTACTTGTAACTTTTCTCTGACCCTGCTTCAAGGGTCAGAGCAGGGTCAGAAAATAGTTGCAAGTAGGCAACGAGGCGCCAGGAAGCACTTACAGGCTTACAGTAGCAGGTGCCCAAGTTGAAGTTAATTTCTTTGTAACCCTTTTGTAAAAGGTTACAAAAAGTTAGCTTCAACTTTTGCACCTGCTGCTGTAACCCTGTAAGTGCTTGGCTTAAAATTCGTCCATGCTTATTTGCGGATTTTAACGCGATTTCGCGACATTCGTGGATTGCGAAATCGCGGAAAATCCTCAAATTCCGCGAGCCGATCGAACTTTCAGCCCATGCTTAATTTTTAATATTTTTTTCATTATCTGACTGGTCCACATTTTACGTTCGGATAGTTTAAAGAATTAGGAAGAGGTAGTGTCCTTTTAGTTAGCTCACTAGTCTTTTTCGCTCCTAGGGCTATACAATGGGCACCCTTGAGCAACAGGAAGTGAGGAACAAACACCCTTGAGCAACAGCAAGTGAGGAACAAACATTCAGCCAGAGGTGCCATTCTATGTCACCTTCTTGAAGTTCTGACGGTCTAGTTTTTGTACCAATTAGTGCAGTTTTTTGGCAGCAAAGCTGCCAATTATGCTCAGTATTTAAGGACACTGACCAAACTGGCTCAATGTTCCACGGAGCCGCTGTGAGGCAGTGTCCTGGTGAGGAGGTAACCTCGATATTGTAAGTACGGCACAGCCGATTTGCAACAGTGAAACTATGCTCAATTAGGAAGGATCTCAAAACCAACAGTTTTTCTTTTTTTTATTAAATCCCTTTAACAGTGTGTGAATATAGGTACCCCTTCCCTCCCGTTTTGAAGGCTCATGGGGCACTATCTGGGCGATATGAGAGTACCTGAACAGCCTAAACTTTGGAGGCTTCTTTATCTGTCACTAAACTGTTTTTTGAAGGAGAGATATATTTAACAGATACAATCAGTTATACTTATCATATGGATACGCACACCATGAGGTCCTTAGATATAGAGTGTGTGTTTTATGTTTTGTGTGTGTATGTTTTTTGTATTGTCCCATTTCGCTGGCATAACAGAGCACTGATTACCAATTATAACAGATACAGATAAGAAAAATGTATCACAGAAATATATCACTTTTCTTGACATTTCAACATCACATATGGTGCAGTTTGGATGTGTTATCTTATTTTAACTCTGTTTTTATTCTTCCAGACCCCATTCAGCAATATACCTATTGTAGTATAGTATACTGTGCATGCTAAATTTATGTGCACCACTTAGTAAGAATTATATGTAAATACACAGTTGTTTTGATTTGAGTGTAGAAGGAATCTCTTCTAGGTCCTGATGAGAAGCCAGGGGAGGGTTTCGAAACATGTCAACACAGGAAATACTGCTCATTAAAGCATAGTATCTCCATCTCCATCAACATTAAAATGTATTTCTTCCATTGAGCCAGGAATTTTTAAAAAACATTTTTCACCATTCACCATTCACTCCCACATAGTTGTAGGTCATAGCACACCTCTGTCCCGCAGTGGGGCGGGAAGACCCTGATGATGAAGCATGCCATCAAAGGTCCTTTTGGTGGGTGAGGGATATCCTTTATTTCACCTTTCACCCATCCTTCAACCACCCATGCATCTGATTCCTATCAGCCATATATGCACGCCATGCATCCTTCTCTGTCAGTCATATAAACATGTTGCTCTTCCTTCCTCCTGCAATCTTTCTTTCCCTTTTCGTTCAACCCATCCATCAAGGTCGTCTGACTCTTAGTCTTCTTCATAAAACTTTGCCAGCTGAGTTGAAGTCAGTAAAAAGAGGCCAGTAAAGGGTGTCTTCTTCAACCGTTGTTCACACCAACTCAGTCTCTCAAAACAGTACAGTGTAAAGCCTTGCAGCGAGTGTGTATTGTCAATAAGTAAGGAATATAACTTACCGCCGCCCGTCACTGCTGCTGGCACATCCACCCCTGCAGCAGCTGCTGCATCTCCTCCCTCATGGCTGGCTTCGCCTGCCCCTCTGCTGGCCCCAGCACTGGTAGTCGGTACGCCTAGATAAACATTACACATTTTTTAGATGTCATATACACCTCCCCCTTTAATCTTTTCACTAGCAAGATTGAAAATACAATACATACACCACAAACAACACTACTAGCACAAATCAGGTACCAAAGTAGAGTAGACAGTAGTATGTCCTACCCTATCAAAAATAGTAAAATATCTGGTTGGTCATTTTGGTGGTGGCAATTTTTGAAAAGCCTCTCAAGAAGAGGACAACCCAAAGGACTGGACTCAGTGGCTACAGCGTTTGGTAAATCTGAGTTTTAAAACTTTTTAAAAAGAAAAAGAGTGGACAACTGGGCAAGCTACAGAGAGACTATTAGTAGTACAGAGTCAGTTAGATTGATGTAAAAAAAAGCAGACACTAGTAATATAATAACTAAGCAGATTTTGCAGGGATAACAAGAATTTAGAAACAGATGTATCAAAGAAGATTTGGTAAAAATTAAAATTAGGAAACAGAAATAATAGTTCGAAAAAATAAGGTGCAATAAAAGTTAGGGAAATGTAATTACTAATATTAACAACAGGAGGACTTACTGGGGCCAGCAGCAGAGCCCTCTGTAGAGGAGCGATCCTGGCCCAGGGAGGCATCTCCAGATCCCATCTCAGACCCCAACATCTTCTTCTTGTCCCTGGATGCTGATCATGTAGGTTAATAATAATAAAGAGACAAAACATGATTGGTGTAAAACAAATAAAATATATTTAAAAACGCTCTAAAAAGATTTTTTGACAGGAAATGATAATTGCAATAAAATTGACCTATCTAATCTGATCAACTAGTAGTATTACGATCGCAGACCGTCTAGTTATTTTATTTATTAATCCAGTGTTCCATTCCAATTCCAGAATCCTAAACCTAAGTACTACCTAGCCCACTTATTCCAATGACATTGCCAAAAATGATATTAGCTTCTTCTAAGTTTCAATCTCATTCAAAATCATCAATGAATCAACCCCCTTTGAAGGGCCAATTTTCACCAAGTCTGGATTTCCATTTATTTTAGTCCTCAAAAACGCAAAGATGGACGCATGCATATTGCATACACCAAATAGTTGGTTGGTTGCTGCTGATGAGTTGCTATATTATTCACTCACTAACAACCACAAAAGGTTCTACTAAGAACTGGAGTAAGAAGCAACATGATGTAGAACGCATCACGCGGACTGCTAAAAAATTAACAACTAATACTAAGTAACTAACTATATTAACTACCTACCTACCACCACTGTGTTAGTGGTAGGTAGTTTCTCTAGCATTACCTAACTTAAGTTCTCTAAACTCCGCCCAAGCGAGTGCAAAGTTGCAAACAAGTAAGATTAGTAGCACTAAGCACCTGTCTAGTGTCTAGAAGAATAACAATCACATAATATAAGATTTTTAAACGTAACTTACCTGCATGTAAGCAGCAGCATTCTTGCTATTTGGGGAAAAAATAATATTCCCAATAACACAGAACAGAACACACAATAATAGTATAATTAGCTACTCACCAAGCCCCAAGACTTTAACACCTAGCAGGTACTGCTCCCAATCCAAGATGTCGGACCACTGGTGAGTCAGCTGTTTGTGGGTGCACCGGACCTCAGAGCTGCGAAACACTGCTCGGCACACCCTCTCCCACTGGTGGTGATGCTCCTGGGTACTGTACCTGGAGCCAGGCCTGCTGCCAAGGTTAAGGGGAGGCGGTGCTGTACAAAAAAAAAAAAGGACAGCCACCTCCACCACGAAGAACACAGCACAAGGCTGTACCCCTTCTGGGCGAGGTCTTCCACAAGGAAGGTTCCTCCTGGTCCCACTAGCCTTGGCCTTCTTACTAGTAGACTTAGCCATGGTTCTGGGGGCAGTGGGGCAGAAAAGAAAATGTAGAAGTAAAAAGTAAAGTCATGAGAAGAAGTAGGAAAGTAAAAATAAATAAAAAGTAATTAATAGACAAACAGTACAAAGAATGGAGTAAAAGTAGAAATAAAATGCAAAATATACACTTAGGGAGAGAGAGGGATAGATAATGAACAAAAAAAGATCAGAAAAACAGTGTACCAAACAAAGGATTGAAACAGGCCCGGGAACCATACAAAGAGTAGAAAAACAAGATGGACGGGCCCATTGGCGACCGCGTGGTGAAGTTTGCACAATATTTACCCCCAAACACACAATCCACGTTGGCAAACATTTCGTGAGCATGTGAAACAAGCAATTCCGCATGCTCCTCGTAGCGTTGCAGAGTTTTTTTTACCGCTTTGCGTAGGTTCGCGTAGCGTGGCTATGCAAAATCTGCCCAGGCTTAAATATTACTTAAGTTATAAATAATTAACCACAATACAGAGTATCCATTCAAAAGCAAAACCACACCAACACAAACTTTCATTTACAATCAGGAAGGATAAGAAAGAGTAACAACATACACGTTTAACTGTTTGCTTTATGTGCATCAAGTTGGGAATTTGGGATGTGGGGCTCAGGGAGGTGCAGGTGACAATGGAATAATCTGTAGAAAATGAATGTGTTGTGTGGCTGTGTGCCTATGGCAGACAGGGCATTACTGGATTTTGGGAAAATGTGAATATTAAAATTACAAAACCCAATTTGCATTTTAAAAAAAATAAAAAAAAAAACAATTTAACATTTTTTTAACATATTAAACATGTAAAACAAATTGAAATTAAATAAAAAAATATGAAAAACCGAAAAAAGGAATTTGTTAAAAACCTTTCAATGAAATTATTATCAAAAGCATTCAAATTAATTAAATATAATTGCTGATATACAAGGGGATTACCATGAGAAACCCATTAGGATGGAGACAAAGAGTGGTGCAGATGAAAAATGCATAAAAATTATATAATATAAAACACTGTTCATACAGTGCATTTACTATTAGCATTGAACAACTAGGACTCAAGCATATCATTAAACTGTTGTCAGGGAAAAGTAAAAATAAAGGAACACAAATGAAAAAAGGCTTAGGCCTCTACATCGGATATGGTTTAAAAATTGAAAAAAAGGATTGTTGCACAAAATGGCTGCCGGCCAAATGGTCAACCAACAAGAACACATGCAGGCCTATGGGAAAAAGCACACTGGCTGACTAACAAAATGGTCACTGGCCACATGGTCAAACAACAAAAAAAGAGGCATGGAAAACAAAGAACACATTCAGGAGTATTGCAAAAAGCACACTGCTGGCTACACAACATGGGCACATGGTCAAACAACAAGCAAGGAGGCATGGAAAACAAAGAAAACATGCAGTCCTGTGGCAAAAAGCACACTGGCTGGCTACACAAAATAGCCACCGTCCACATGGTTAAACAACATGCAAAGAGGCATGGAAAATAGGAACACATGCAGGCTTATTGACACTGACCATACAAAATGGCCCCTGGCCAAATGGCATGGGGAAAAAGACAAATGGTGGTCTATGGCTGGCAAACATACTCACACACTAGCCAGAGAAACACTGAAGCTAGCTTAATTCAGCAATGCTAAAATGAAAATTAACTAGACTGTAATATTTTATACAACACATCCTGCAAAGGCATACAATATATATAGCCTCGCCTATATACATTTTGCAGAACAAAAGCATGAAATACCCCCCCAAAACACATTTTTAACTTAATTCAATGCCATCCGTGGCATAAATGATGTTTCAATTCAACAGACACCACAGGAACAGCTGTTTCATGCACCCATGACTAGTACCGTGCCTCCTGGCTGGAGGGCCCATTGGCAGACTAGGCCACATAGTGGATTAAATAAATATTGAAAATCTATTAAAAAGCATGGAGAAAATGTACTGAACTGTGCAACATTTTTCCTTTATTAAAGAAGAAAAATGAAATGCAAAAGATAGCTAGACCCCTACTGAAACTGCAGGTCACCCACCACATTGAATTTATAAATAAATCCTGGTGCATGCCCTCTATCAAATAAACAACAACCTTAGACAACAGTTTTTGAACTTACTTGTGATATCACCAAAACAAAGTGCTTAAATCCAATGGCATATATTCAGCAAACTAACAAAGTGATCCTTTCAGCTCCAAATCTAAAGGAAAAGTGACCAGGAGATAGACAAAGAACTAGGAGGAGCCTGCTGTACAGGAACAGGAATTTGGAGTCTCTAGGGCACTTCCTCCGTGTTGGAAAAAAAGTAACATTTAAAAAAATGCTCCTTGCACTAAAAAACAACTCAAACATTATGTTGGAGGGGAATATTAACTCAAAAACATCTTTTATTATATTTAGCAGCTTCTGAAGGAGAAAATTTGCTTGAGGATGCACCCACGGTTGCTGGTGCTCTCTCGTACTTGCTATCGTCACACAAAAAGGCATTGAATGGTACCTGGATAGCCTAAAGCTGTGCTACCCGCCGGCAAGTCTTGCGAACGCTCACAGGCAGTTGGCAAATCACATTGGTGCACTTGAGCGGGCAGAAAATCTCACCTGCACTGGTGAGTGCTAGGCAAGAATCACCAGTGCATGTCAAAACATGACTCGAGCTTGCCAACGGCAAAATAATTCCACTCCATGGAGGAGTGCGGAGTTTATAGGGGACTTCGCACTTCTTGCAGAATGCAGAGTTCCCAAATTATGCAAACTTTGGAAGCTGAATTTTACTCTCAGGTCTAATGGTGACCTCAGAGGCAGATTAGTGCAGGACAAGCAACCCATTTGCTACCAGCCCTCACACCCCAAAACACACCCTAAAACCAGGATTTAAGGGGCACCGATGACACTAGAGCTCCAGATCTGCTCTGAAGAAAAAAGACAAAGAAGAGAACCGTGATGGCACAAGGCAGGACTCCACAAAGAGAAGGCACAATGCTCTGCACCCGAGGCAGCCCACCACATCTACCAGACTACAACTCATCCGGGACCAAAGACTGGTTCCAAAAGGAAGATGAACCCCTAAGCAACCAAAAGACTTCACTAGGACTCGCTAGGACTGGAGTTACTAGTCCCCTGCAGTTAGTAGGCACAAACTGCAACCCTGAAGATCAACAAGGACTGTCTGCCGGGCCTCATTGAAGACTAGCCCAAAAGTAACCAGCCAGGTGCCTTCTGAGAAATGTAGTCCTGTGCCCTAGCGAGTATCTGCTCACTACAGCATTCCTACAACCTCAGGAACAAGATTTGCTCCAAGTGCTGCATTTGTCAGGCCAGGGTTTGTTGGAAGTCTTGCTGAGTACTGACTATTTTACTCAATGCCCCAAGAAGAGGGAATTGTCTGCTATGTCAACCTCCTGCTTCTGTGGCGCAGTTGTCGGGTACTTGCATCCCAAACCTGTCTCTGTTGGCAAACATAGCAAAGCAATCCCTGCAGTTCAGTTCAACACCATGAACAGCCAGGTTCACCTCTGCACCAAGTTTCTGTGGTCGGTAGAGCTATTCTGACCTTGTTTCATAGGTACTGTTTTTGACAGCTCCCACGTCTCTCGTTCAGCATCTAGGGCAGCCAAGTTGCTTCTCCACCCAGACTCCCTGGGCAATGAAAAAATTTTCTGACTGTCGCAGCTTTGTCTGTGGACCCCCAAATCCATAACTCCAAGTGGGTTCGATTGAATTCACCCAGCAACTGACCAAGTGTCACCTGAGATTTTCCCCATTGACCGCAATGATAAAGTTTGACAGCTCTGCAAAGTGTTGATTCATTGAATACTTAAAAACAGATAACTCCAGTTATATGAACTGCATTGACTTAATTTGGTGTCTAAAGTTATATAAAAATAAGCTCTATTTTTATAAATTGGTGTCAGATTTCTTTCAAGTCATGCCAATTATTATCGTCCATGTTGGTGCTCTGAAATGCTTCACACATCTTCCACTATGTAAACCTATCTGCTCTTTGCCACTCTACACAGGACTGAGCTAAGGATTACTAGTGCGAATTCTAGTTCCACTTTTGGTATCGTGATTATATTACATGATAAGGCTTCCCAGCCATAACACATAATATTGCCAGCTTGCTACATGAGGTAGATACAATTCTTTTTTCTGGCACTTGATGTGCTTTAATGGTTTCGATTTTTCTCTTATGCCTCGGTCTATCTCTTTAGCTGTGGTTGTCAAGTGGCATACATTGCACCATCCTCAGGGATAATGTTCTGTCACTGGGATAAGAACCCAAGTAGTGTTCACACTCTCAGTCTGGTTTGGTGGTACATGTATAGGCAGGCTAGGCTCTGGGCAAAAGTACTGCCATTGAAGTCCCCTGGCATTGGAGGTACAGCTGCTCCTCAAATTGAAAGATATTCTCATTCAAAGCTAATGTAGTGCATGCCATAACAAAATTGGTAGGTGTTGGAGAGTCCCATGTGGTTTCCCTCAGTGTTTGTTCAATGACCATGAGGAAAGGCATCCTGGGGTATGTTTGTGTATAGTACATCTACGTCAAGAGCTATTAAAAGGTCACCATTCCCTCCAGTGTTGATGGTTTCAATGAGGTTCAAGATGGCTTTGGTGTCCCCCAAAAAAGTTGGTGTCCTCTCTACCAAGGGGTTAAAAAATATAATTGCAAAACCTCGATAGAATATCAATGAGATACCCGATGCTGGAGACAATTGTTCTCCCTGGGGGTGTCCCGTCCGTTCATGGATTTTGGGTAGCAAGTAGAAGTACGGTGTCCGGGGCCTGAGGTTGAGAAGAAAATCTGCCTCTTATTTCTTAATCCATCCATTGGCTTCACCCTCATTGACCAGTATACAGACTTGATTTTGAGGTCTCAATGGAGGACATAGGCGAGCGGTTTGTAGTGGTTGGTATTTTGCAGCAGCCTGGGACATTCCGTCCTGTAGTCAGAAGTGGAGAAAATAAAAAATGTTGCCCCCTTTGTCCACTGATTTTATGGGGATTGATTTATCATTGGCTAGTGTCTTGAGTGCCTCATTCTCAGCCATCGTCAGGTTCTGAAAGGTGCATTTTGGTGTGATTCATGGTGTTAGTTAGTGGATTGAAAGTGAATAGCTTTTGGAGTCCCAAGTCCAAAGGGGTGGAGTAGTCTCCTGGTTCTAGAAGAAAAAATGTAATCTAATTTTCCAGTTTGCAATTCAGAAAGACTAGGTCCTTTGGGGTGGATACACAACTCAAACCTTTGTTTAGAGCAGTGGATTCTGCATCCCTAAGGAGTCTCACAGATAAGTTTACCACTAGGTTCTGTTCCTCTGATGCTTCTCTCTCCTCCTCAGCAACATATGGGGCTCCTTTTACCAGCTTGCTTCTTCCCCTGTTTCTGCCTCCTACCCTGCATTTTCCTAAAGAAAAGACAGGTTAAATGGTGTGGACACCCCAGGTTGGTAGAAGAGGAAGGGTGGTTGCCACATTGGATGTTGTTGATATGGGAAGGGACTCATTGGGTCATCCAGGGTGTCTGCCCCAGTCCTTGTCACTATTCCAGCTGTCAGATCCTGAGCTGCTATTGCAGTTCCTGTCCTTCTTTTTGGTGGTGGCTCCCTCATCTAATGATCTAGATTGAGTTTCTTCGTGATAATCATCCTTGGTATGTGGAAAGACCTTTTCCTGACTGAGTTTTGGCAATATCCTTATGTAATTTCATAATCTTTTGTTGAGTGACAAATTCTTTGTATTCCCTGATCTCAGTGTTAACTTCAGCTAACCTGAAATTCAGTTATTTGGATCATTGCCTTCAGTGAATTCTCAGCTACTGACATCTTAACCATTTGGTCATCTGCCAATTTTTTTGATGTGTTAATTATCAGCACTAGCCTGCCTTTTGTGCACTTCCAAGCAATTTGCGAACAATCTTTACAGAAGTCTAGATCTTCTAAGAAGATGTGTGGGATGTTGGTCACTATGAGACCAGTTGGTGCTATGTTGGCCCTCAGATATTCGGTCATGATGGCTCTGTGGATAGCTGTCTTGACTAGTTATTTTTTAAAAGAAGAAAGTTTGTCCTAATCCAAAGACTTCCGGAAGGAGTACTACCATTGCTCCCTAAAAGGAAAGGGGTTCTTAGGATTGCTTTCACCATGTTGTCATCATAGCTCAGCCCCGGTAGGTCAGGCATGTTGGAGAAGGGGTGGAAAGGTGTACCTGGGGAATGACTTTAGGGCGATGTGAGTGGTAGGTTAGCATGTAAAAGTCCTACACATAGGCTGCTGTGCAATAATCATCTACAGTTGGGAAGGCAAGGAGATCTACATCTCCTTGCCCTCCCTAGAATAGATGGTCCAGTATATAGTCTCCTCTAATCTTAAACCATAAAAGAGGTCCACACTGACTAGGGCAGACTCACAGTGTAGTCTGTATGTAGTCACTGGGAGCATGCGTTCATATGAGCAAACTCCCTTACTCACCCGAAGGTGGAATGCTTCATCATTGGGCTTGCTCCTCGTTGGGCTGGTGCTGCAATTTTCAATGGGCCCATCGAGAGGGCGCTTTATCGGAGATCTTTTAATCACAAGTAGGTAACTTGGGGTTTCAGTGTGTTTTCAGTCGGTGGGAAAGACGATTGGAGAAATGTCAACTAAAATTGACTATAGACCTCTTGGGGCTATCAATTTAATAGGGTTCTGAGTCTTTGTCTATGTCAAAGTTAAAAGCAGAATGAGAGACTATGAGAAATAATGATCCTAGTCTTTTCAATGTAGAGGTATACTTATAGATGTAAGATCTAGTCAGTATATCTAGATCTTAGTCTGAGGTTGACATGTTTCACGCCTCAATTGTGTCGAAAAATTATCACTTGGCATTACATCAGGGCGAATACATTAGCAAAGTGGAAGATGGCTTCAATATTCCAGCCAATTTGTTGAGTTTTCATTAAAAGGAGGAATTTCCATGAGAGGGAGAGCTTAATATTATCCCTAAAAAATTTAAATTGTTTGTCTTTTTAAGGTATGTTCCCCCAGTGTATAGTACTGAGAGACCTATGCACAAAGAAGTGATGGAGCGTGGCGTTAGCCTTCTTAGCCTAATGCCAAGCTCCACCACTTCTGAAACACAGGGCTGCACCGTATTTACAACAATATGGTGCAGTCCTGCATTTCCCCCTGCGCTGGCGCTAATTTCAGTATGATTGTCTATGTGCAGGAAGGTGTTCCTTCCTGCACATAAACAATCTTAAATGGCAATTTGTAACTTCTATGTGTGCTGCTTGTGCAGCACAAATAGAAGTTGCAACTTATAATTTTTGCAATGATTGTTTATGTGCAGGAAGGGATACCTTCCTGCTCATAAACAATCATACATAGCATTTTGCTGTTTCTATGTGTGCTGCACAATGCAGCACACATAGAAACAGCACAAATTAGGAGAAATAAAGCATTTCTCCTCATTTCGCCTGCTTAGGTCAAGGTTTTCCCTGGTCTTAATTTTGGTGCTGCCCCATATTTACGCCGCCCTTGTAAATATGGGGTAGCATCAAAATCAATGGGTATTGCGGCGGAATGCCCCACTGCAACACCCATTGCCTACCCCTTTCAAGCTAAGTATAGCGTGAAAGGGTGCCTTATTCACAAGGCGGTATTAAGCCATGTAAGTGTCTTAATGTCACCTTATGAATAAGGCGAAGCCTCTATCTCCACAGGGACGTCTAAATAAATGACGTTCCTGTGGCGATAGGGGCTTGTAAACATGCCCCTTAAATTTAGTGCTCTAGGGCCCACATGCTATTATGTAGGAATTTGAGTCATTAACTTTCCCATCCAAGTCCTGCATAAAATATGCAAAATGGTCCAGTAGCCCCTGTAGGCTGTTTGCTGTGTGGGCAATCAATACTGCATCACCTGCATATAGGAGGATTGGTATCAATTGCTCTCCCATTCTTGGCAGGTCCTTACCTAGCCTTGTTAAATGTTCCTTTATTCCATTGATATAAAGCAAAAATAAGGAACAGAGCTAAAATGCATTACTGTCTGACTTCCCTTAATGAGTCTACTAGGAATGTTTTTTCACCCTGTGGGCCATATCGCACCATGACTTGCAGATCATAATGTAATCGCTTTATTAAATTAAGAAGTTCTAATTCAACTCCTGTATTCTACATTATTTCCCATAATTTTTCACAATCAGTAGTCTCTGGAAGAGCGACTATTGGAAAATGGCCATCTAGGAAGGGTCGCCCCAAACAATTTGCCTTCCTCCTCGTCTTTTTGCTGGCCGTAGGACTATGAGCACTTTTCACTGCTAATCAGTGCTAAAGTGCATGTGCTTCTTCCCTAAACATGAGAGAGAGAAGATTTGCATTCTCTGGAGCAAGACATATTTGAAAAGTGATATATTCAAACAAGGTGGAAAGAAAACATGTTCCCCAACCTTCATGAAACCTATCCGTGAGCACATCAATCATTGGAACATCAGGAATTGAACAGTTTACCTTCAGAATAAAAGTCAAAGACGTTAACGCTAGGCTAGACACATTCTTTAGCAGTCTGTTTCAAAACTGATATATGATATTTCAATCGAAAATCTAAGCCTATGTAGTGCAGCAGGATAAGTAACATCCTTTACAGTGTTGACTGGAACGAGAGAGAGAGAGAGAGGGAGGGAGGGAGAAAGAGAGAGAGAGAGAGAGAGAGAGAGAGAAAGCAAAAATGCGAAAGTGAGAGAGATCAAACATTGTTATTCTCTGGGTTAAGACATATTTAAAAAGAGATATATTAATACAAGGTGGAAAGAAAATGTATCTCTACCTTATTGAAAATATTTACCATTTCCTATTTTTGTAACGGAGCACACTCAACCATTGAACGGGCAGGAATAGAACACTTAACTTGCAGCGAATGAGTCTAATCCCTTATCCCCTAGGGTAGTGCGGTAAGTCAGTGTACACCTACAGTAACATCGTTTATAGTGTGAAAAAAAGAGAGAGAGAGAAAGAAAGAGACAGTGCACACCTACAGTGTCATTGTTTACAATATGGAAAAGAGAGCGAGAAAGAAAGAGAGAAAGAAAGAAAGTGCACACCTACAGTGACATTGTTTACATTATGGAAACAAGAGAGAGAGAAAGAGAGAGTGAGAGAGAAAGAGAGAGAAAAAGAGAGTGAGAGAGAGAGAGAAAGAAAGAGAGAGAGAGAGAAAGAAAGAGAGAAAGAGAGAGAGAGAAGGTGAAAAGTAAGCTTGGCTTTCCTGATGCTCGGCTCAATAGCAAAAGAAAAGAGCAGGAATGCGCCATATCTATCAGATATGGTGCATTCCTGGGGCCTCATTTATGAGAAATGACGCATCGCTGCGTGAAAGCAGCGATGCGTCACTTCTCAGTGCACACTCCTTGCGACATTCCTGATGCGTCATATTTAATGTATGACGCATCATGTCGCAAGGAGTTACAGATACGTCAGTATTTCTGACGTATCTGTAAGCGCAAAAGTGATGCATTGCTGGAGTGTGTCACAAAAGTGACGCAACTCCAGGAATGCGTCCTTTCACAGGCCTGCGTCAGTCTTACGTCGGCTGTGAGGCAGGCGCAAGATTTTGACGCAACGGCGTCCTAAAAGTGACGCAGTGAAATCTCATAGATTTCATTGCGTCACTTCTAAGACACTTCCTTGCGCCAATACGCCCCCCTTGCATACATTATACCTGGCGCAGGTATAATGTGGCGCAGGGGTGTACAAAGTGACGCATCTACCTAGATGCGTCACTTTGTAAATATGGCGCACGAGGCACATTTTTTACGCCACTGGTGCGTCACAAAAAGTGACGCACCAGCGACGTAAAAGTGACGCACAACCTCATAAATGAGGCCCCAGTCCTTTTTCTCTGCGGCGGTGCACAATGGACTGCGGTGCGCCAACGCAGGCACCTTTGCACCATGATGCAAGGGTGCCTGTGTTGCGGGGATAATTATTTTTGTGCAGGGAGGGAAACCTTCCTGCACAAAAACAATCACAAGAGGATTTTCTCACTTTCTATGTGTGCTGGAAAAGGAAACACAAGGAGAAATAAAGTTATTTCTTCTCGTTGTGCCTTCCTTACTCCTTCACTCAGGAGGTGTACGTTTTTGGCTCTGCCTCAGAGTTGTGAAGACCCAGGCCTATGTAGTTAAGTAGGTTAGTGCACATCTATAGTAATTTAAGATACTAGAAGGGTTAAAAGCAGAACAAATCGGACTGCTTTTGCCAGAATAAAATAAAATCACTCACTATGAATTCTAAGGTGAGAATGCAAATGGAACAGCTGAATAGAGTAAAGGACGTAAATACAAAGCTGCCAGCTAGCCGCATGTTCTGTGGGATACCTTTAGCCATTCAATTAATTTGTAGTCCAATACATAAAAAGAAAGAGATGGGCCTACATGCCCAAGACTATGAAATAGCATTTGACAAAGTGTCAGGCCTGGCAGAAGACGATGAACATGGCACAAGAGTCACTTGGTAGAAGTGTACCTCGTGGGCCACCGGCTGACCGCGCTACACATTTTGCAATGCTGTATACTTGCACCCATTTTGTAAATTGGGCCCCAAGATTCCCTATGAATACTTAATTATAAATGGACTAGCCCCAAATTTCATTGGAAAACAAGCAGTGGCAATGACAAAAGCTCTGGCCCTGGCTAGCCAGTGCAAAGGTAACTTTTCTTCAATAATTATTTATTGAAAAAATGTCACTAAACTAAATAGAAAATAAGAATTTATCGAACCAACTAACTACAGCCCTGGTATGCTTGCAATAACAATGTGGACCAGATTTGTCACTGAAGAGAAAATAGTTCGTTAGACGGATATGAACAACGTGTACAGACTTTGTGCAGATATGCACAGTGAAAGAAGCCAAAGCGTTCCAACGCATTGCTCCATGCTATGAGGGGGACGAGTAAAATGTGAATGACAGTTTAACAGGCGAATGGATGAAGTCGATCAAAAGTCAGAAGAGAGAGAGAGCGGCCATTGTAACATTGGAAGGTAGTTTAAGTCATGTCGAAGGTGAACGTTTGGCAAACGGGAGATTAATGTGTATGAAAACAGGACTTCTTGGAAAGAGTGTGCGAATAACAGGTGGTGCATGATATTTATGTGCTTTTTCATACACACCAAAGAGGAAGGCTCGAGGGATTAAGGAGAAAGAACAACAAAATAGAAGGGGATTCCCCAAAGGGTTCTTTTTTAGATAATGGCAGGAAAAAATGGGGTAAGAACAATGTAATAGAAGGAGAGAACTACCCTGCCAGGGAATGATTATATGGTCCCTTCAGCGAGATCCAAAGAATGAAGGGGGGGGGTTGACAAAAATTAAATTACACATAATAAATAAATCCCCTTTGCCCTCTACAGGACTTGTTTAATCCGGAAGCTCGCTTGGCTCTCACCCATATAGAGCCGTGAGAAATCCCTCGCTGCGGGAACATCATTTGAATTGCTGAAGAGTCTATGATGATAAAACTCTTCCATGAGAAAAATGGTAAGAATATCCTCCCCCCATATAGAGCCGTGAGAAATCCCTCGCTGCGGGAACATCATTTGAATTGCTGAAGAATCTATGACGATAAAACTCTTCCATGAGAAAAATGGTAAGAATATCCTCTCCCCTTTAAACCATCTTGACAGACCTTTATGAGGTTTAATACCCCCGTATGGGCACCCTGAGACTTCCCCCATTGATGTTAAGACCAATTCATTTTTTAAACTTCCTGACACACATGTGAAACCCCTTGCTATAGGTGTCCGTACCCCCTTGTAAATACCTAAATCCTCAGTATATGCATGTTTTGATTGCCTGTGTGGTTGTTTTTGCTGGTCCTGGGTCCATCCGTTGCTGCCCTCTGTGTTCCTCCCAATGAGGAGGAATAGTAAGAATTCTTACGCCCTGAGTGACTACGCCTTCGGAGCCTTGATATACTCTTCTAATGAACCTATCATCTTAAATCATGTTTGCTACATATATATATATGGTCAATGAAACTATACCATTATCTCATAAAGACATGTTTTTAAATTGTATTCATAATTGCATGTATTAAATGTGTACTCTACTATGTGATTTAGAGATAACAGAATTCTTTTTTATTCACAGTGTGTATGTCCCCCTCCCTGGTCTCCAATGCCCTGATGAAGATGCAGCCTAAATTGGCCTTGCATTGAAACGCGCGTTGGCATGATCTACATGGATGGCCTTCAGTGTATTACCATTTACTGTACCTCATCTTTAACTGCCTCCATGTTGGTCCTTCTACCCTAGCAACCATTGATTGTGATGTTGCAGGCCCCCAGGTCCCTCTATGCTTGTATGGTTATGATTGTATTATTTCGATTGTGAGAGAGAGTGAGAAGTGTATGTTTGCTTAGTGAATGACTGTGGGTGTGTGGACGCCAATAAATTCGTATTTTTTGTATGAACTTTTTAATGACGATACTTACTCAGCCCTAGGAGGAAAACCTCTCTCCTGTGTGTGCATATATGCTTTAGAATGTTATCTCATGGACTCTATTTATGAATTGTTATTTCCAGAAAAATAAAAAATGTTCTACTTTTTCACCATTGGTTCTGAATGTGTCTGATATATCATTGGCTCCGAAGCATTAATTTTTGTCACACCCCACCCCTTCATTCTTTGGATCTCGCTGAAAGGACCATATAATCATTCCCTGGCAGGGTAGTTCTCTCCTTCTATTACATTGGATTAAGGAGAAAGGTCAAGATCTTTTGCAGGTTTTCTGGTCAAATCGAACGTTTCAAAATAACAGCACTGAGCTGCATAGACACATCAGAATGACGGAGACAGTTGTACTTTTGCATATTTCCCTGAGCTTGAACATCAATAAGGCCCGCATAAAAACATCTGGCAGCGCCATACAGTTTGCCAAACATTACACATACTGACAAATTTGCTTTCATGTTTCAATGGACTATATTTCCCTCAATGCCTTTCAAAGAATGAAAGAATGCATTTAACAAACAGAACCTATCCACTGTGAAGAAGACTGCATTAGTCGAAACGCATTGGTGGTGTTTGGTGAGATGCGGATGATACTTGTCAATATAAAAAAAAATATATAAATATATATATATATATATATATATATATATATATATATATATATATATATATATATATATATATATATATATATATATATATATATATCACAGAAAAAACCATAGGTTATAGTCGATATATAGTTAGGAATTTGCATTTACAAAACCTTGAAAATTCAATGAAAAAACCATTGGTTTTAGGCCATATATAGTTAGGGATTTGCATTTACAAAACCTTATTTTACTCGCATAAAACCATTGAAATTCCATATATAGTTAGATGCGCTAACTATATATCGCGCACCCGCAATCCACTGCTGATGATGTCACATATTACATCATTCATGACATGGTTAGTGACATCACTGATGACATCACTGATGACATCTCAAATGACATCACTGATGACATCACTGATTACAACATCCAGTGACTGTATGTTTCTGTAAAGTTAAAATATGTTTTACATATTGAAGAATGAGTGGATATATAAGTGTCTGGATGAAGGATTTACTAGGTGCATGACTGACTGATTGAGTGAGTGATTAAATGTGTCTCACTGAGTGCATGGGTTAGTGACTAAACTGTTTTAATTTGTGCATCATTATATCTGTTGTTCTACAAACTGCTGCATATGTTGATCAGTAGCTATATGAGTAACTGTATGGGTTATTGATTGGTTGTCCAAGTATTTGTATGGGAAACTGAGTGTGTGTGTATGGGTGGCTGGGAGGTGTGTGACTCTGTACATAGATGTGTGAGTAGTTGATTCACTATATGTATGGATTCAAAAGTGCATGTGGAAACAGCTGTATGGGCGGTTGACTGTGCATGAGTGTATTAGTGAGTAAATGGATATCTCAGTGCTACATGTCAAAGTAAGTACATATGTAAAACACAGTACATGTGAGAGTTGACATCTATAAATAACTGTGCATAAGAGCCAGTGAATGTGTGAGTGGCTGTATGGATCATTGTGAACATGTATCAGAGATTGTATAAGAGAGTAAAGTAAATATGTGTTAGTATATGTTTGAATAAGTAAGGTGTGTATAACTGTATAGTTGAGAAAATGGAGGTGTGATTGATTTTTGGCATAACTGACTAGGTGTGTGAGTAACTCCATGGATGAGTGACAGTCTGTGACTGTCTGTTTACACTGATTGTATCTAAGGTTATATTAGAGTCTGAAGAGGTTCATGGTATTATCACATGAATGATATCATCAGTGATGTGATCAGTCATGTCAAATGAGATGTTATCAGTGATGTCATCAGTGATGTCATTTGAGATGTCATCAGTGATGTCATCAGTGATGTCACTAACCATGTCATGAATGATGTAATATGTGACATCATCAGCAGTGGATTGCGGGTGCGCGATATATAGTTAGCGCATCTAACTATATATGGAATTTCAATGGTTTTATGCGAGTAAAATAAGGTTTTGTAAATGCAAATCCCTAACTATATATGGCCTAAAACCAATGGTTTTTTCATTGAATTTTCAAGGTTTTGTAAATGCAAATTCCTAACTATATATCGACTATAACCTATGGTTTTTTCTGTGAATTTCAATGGTTTTTTAATAGCAAATATCAAAAGCTGTCAAATGTCAAGTACGTGATAGGTAAAAACGTTTTCGTGTTTATGCACGCTGATGTGCTTTGAACGCTGCCCCCCCCCACTCCCCTCTTTTCTCTTAGTAGTACTCTCTCTTTGCAGATAGTGAACGGTAGTTAACGCAGGCCTTTACCCCTGTTGTAATCCGTCGTACCTGCTTGTCTTTCCATTTGATTGATTATTATCCAAGCATTTACTGTTTTAGAATTGGTTCTCTTTGGATCATTCTCTATTTACAAACAAGCACAAAGTCGCAATACTCTGTTTAGTCTTTGCAGATAGTGAAAAATCGTGTAAAAAAATAAAAGTAATCGAGCAAAATCAGTAGACCACTAATTCGATCTCTTTTTGACCTCGGTAAAATACAAACATTAGGAACAACCCTTCATGAGAAATACGAAAATAGTGAAATGAACTGAGCTCCACACCATGAGGGCTGCAAGACAGCTCGACTCCGCCACCCACCCCGCCCAAAATAACGACAAACCCTATGCAAATATTATAAATATGCACAACACACCAGCAAAGAAACAGGGTAAAACATTTTATTAAATAACTAGCTCAATCGATCGAGCATGAAACTCATGCACTGATAGCAAGCATTGAGAGTTTGTAGAACGATGGCTTCAGATTTTCCACATACGGTGTAGTGTAGTGGCACGAACTGGCAGGGGGCGTTTGGATTCTACCCCTTCCCCAAATAAGATTTTCATACGTGAATGTTCGTTCATGCTTTTTGTCCCTGAGTTGCTTCCATGTCACTGCCTTACACAAATGGCATAAGTCCTGGTTGTTGAGTGCCATACTTCAGAGTTCTAAGCAGCTCTTGTAACACTGTTTAAACCTTATTTGCACCTGCTGCAGCTTCACTATTCAAAGTAAGTGGGGTCCATTTGTGGACCTGACTGCATTGGAAAACAATGTGATATGGTGCCTCCCTAAACCGCTTGACGGAGGCCCCCGAGGGGCGGTGAGATGGCGCGGACTGAGAGGGGGCGCTTGGCTCCTGCCCCCTCCCCAAGTCGTGTTGCTCTGGTGTGGCCTGAGATCGCCCCCGGCATAGGCGGCCGGCTCCCGGGGTCCAGCGGAATTTTTTCCCTTTTGATGACTCTTCCATTCTGGACCTTGTCCCACAATCCGTTTGACCTGAAGACACGTTGTCGTGGGGCGCCCCTTTACCGTTTTAGTTGCCATTCCGCCCCCTTTTGGTACTCTGTGCCTCTTCCGCCATTCAGCTGTTTACCGCCCGCTCTTGCAACTACAACGTCTCGCTCACCATGTAGTTGAGTTGCTCCCGCTCTTAAGATTTAACCGAACTTTTTGGACTGCTGAAAGCGGTTGTATTCCGACCGCTGGTTGGTGGAGACATTTTGACTATATTCTGGACCTGCATTGTCGCGTAATGCGTCATATGACGCGACGCGTTAGCGCACCCGGGAGTGCTCCGGTGCGCAAGGCGCAGCTTCCCGGAAACGATCCAGAGCGCGCCGCGCAGCGCGTAGCATAAGCATAACAGGTCATGTGACTTGTTAATAAAAATTTTCATTGGTTCATTTTACTTTTGTTTTCCTAATGATGTAAGACTAGGTCATGTGACCTAAAAATAACACTTTTCATTGGATTAAAACATTTTTTTTCCCAAACGATGAAAGCCCCACCTTGTTTCTGGATGTTTCAGACTGAAGCTGGCGTCACCATGAGAGCACCACCATCTCGTAGCTCCGTCGTGGCCATTCCGCAAGCAATCATGGCAGCCGCTCCCCACCGGAAGCCTGCGGGAGTCGACGGCCCCCAAGACTTTTGTACAATCTTCAAGGCTGAGGGGACGCTTTCGAGAATGGAACCCAAGCCCTGGCAGACAAGCGTCCGAGTTCCAAGGTGTCCCAGAGTCATCTTACTGGACCAGGCCCAAATCCGAAGAGCCGGCCGCCATTTTAAGAGTCCTGTGGAAGCCGCCTATCGCTGCACCGCAAGAGTGGGAGCAACTCAACTACATGGTGAGCGAGACGCTGTAGCCGTAAGAGCGGGCTCTAAACAGCTGAATGGCGGAAAAGGCACAGTGTAGCAAAAGCGGGCGGAATGGCGACTGAAACGATAAAGGGGCGCCCCACTACAGCAGACAAGCCTCCGCCATGTGCTTCAAAACTGCATATGTATCTCGTGATATCAAGGTTCGGCAACCAGTACACAACAAGCAGTTACGAGTCCCATTTACACCGGCACCATTTTGGGCGCGGCCGGGCAGGTCCAGGATCTAGTCAAACATAACATATGAGGCTGACGTCTCTGAAGCAGTTGACGAACAGCAGGACATAGCAAATAAACATGAAGTCTCTAAAGCTGTTAACTCACTGCAGGACAAAACAAGTAAACCTGAAACCTCTGGAATAATTGTCGCTCAAAAGAACAACACACAAAACTCTGTAGAGCCTGAAGAAAAAAAAACAGAAGGGCACTGTAGTTTCAAACACACTTAACACTAATGACTAAACAAAGATATCGTCTGTTTATGAAGCAGTTATCATCTTCACAGAATTGACAAAGAAGTGTGCAGACACCAATGCTATTAAGAAACACAAGGAAATCCTAACGCATCAGCATTCTCGGAAGAGGTTGACACAGATAACATCTTAAGGAACAAAGAAAGACCTGTTCACTCTTGACACCCCAGGTGCTGTGTATGTTGCACTATAGTGCTGCATCGAGAAAACGGACAACCCTATTGATGTGGATTTTTCATTATTGATTATTGTAAAGAAATGGCGACTCCCCCCTTTAGCAGATTAGCTAAATGTTTGCGTAATTTAGGCATAAAAGTTATATTATTGTTGTTGTTGTTGTTATCGTTATAGTTCTGGTTAATTTCAAAAAATAGTTAAATATATTTACAGTGCAGACACCAATGCTATTAAGAAACACAAGGAAATCCTAACGCATCAGCATTCTCGGAAGAGGTTGACACAGATAACATCTTAAGGAACAAAGGAAAGACCTGTTCACTCTTGACACCCCAGGTGCTGTGTATGTTGCACTATAGTGCTGCATCGAGAAAACGGACAACCCTATTGATGTGGATTTTTCATTATTGATTATTGTAAAGAAATGGCGACTCCCCCCTTTAGCAGATTAGCTAAATGTTTGCGTGATTTAGGCATAAAAGTTATATTATTGTTGTTGTTGTTGTTATCGTTATAGTTCTGGTTAATTTCAAAAAATAGTTAAATATATTTACAGTTTTTGTTGCGTTCGTTATATTTAAAAGTTAATAAAGTTTTAAAATCTAACTTTGTTGGAGTGCTATATATGTTTAAAAAATCGGGTGAATGGGGCCTTGAATCGGGTTATTGTCATGTGTGGGCTTTGCAAGTGTACTGCTACAAGATCGGACATTTCAAACTCAAATGCACGTTCTTTTTCTTACCTTTCCGAAGCATGGAGCGCAATAGCAGGCAGAGAAAGGGTGATGCACGTGTTGAACACTGCCTGGCCTGGCAAGTTGCTGGCAGTGCCCCCCCGCCCGCTCCTGAAAGAGGGCACACACACACCGCCGCCCCGAGTACTTCACAAATCTTTAAAAGACCATGCGCTTGTTCATGAGGCTTAAATGGTTTATCACCCCTTCTAGAACCCCTGCATCGACCCTCTGATGTTTCCTGGAAGAATTAGCACGTAACACAATACCAAGCCCTGTCAGCTGAAACCCCCGAGAAATCATGGGGCATATTATCAAGGGGGTTTATTTCCGCTTTTTTGGCTTTAAAAGCCAAAAAAAAAGAGATAAAATTATCTCCCTATTACCAAGCTGTCGCTAACACCAGTTAGTGACAGCTAAAAGGAGATAGCGACCATCTTGGGCCCCGCTTTGCATATCAGTGATATTTATCACTAATGACATGCAAAGTGGGCGTGCCAAGATTTTAGCGACTGGAAACAGTCCCTAACCATCGCTATCTCCTATTACCAACTTTTGGAGATATTCGCGCTAATATACATATATATTACCTACTGGCGGTCGCCAGTAGGTAGTTATAGTTAGGACCTAGTTTCCATAGGAAATCCTCAACATTCTATTTGGAATAACTTTGGCCCTGGTTGAAGAATCTTAGCGAATTTCTCAAAGAAGATGGCTCGGTCCGCTGCGCTCCTTCCCTAAAAGTTTGGGGGGGATTGGTCAAGTGGGGGCTGAGATAAAAGGGGGGTCCCAAAACGTGTTTTCTCCATGTTATTTTCCATAGGACCTTTAGACTCGGCTACAGGTCGAACGGGTGAATGGATTTATAAGAAATTTGGCAAAACTGTACAGTCCGGCTCGCAGATTACGCTTTTTTTGGAATGGTGTAAATCCGTTCAGTAGTTGCTGAGGAAATTAAAGTTAAAGTCAATTATATATCTATAGGGGCGCACACGTGCGCGCACCCAAACGGCTGCGCGCGCGAGCGGAATTTTGTTGCGTGACGTCTGTTAACGTTCGATTCGAAGGAAATCAGGAAGTGTTGACCGCCATTTTGTCATTGCGAGTAAATATATTGTTGATTTCAAAGCGTTGGAATATGGAAAGGGGAGAAGGTAGAGATTGTTTTGCTGCGTAGGTTTTCTCAGGGTGTGCAGTAAGGCCCTTAAACGCGAAAATATATATATTTTTTAAAAAAATGTTGCGTGGTGCGCGCACTCGGTCGCGCACACCTTTCTACAAGAGTGTGAAAATGGAGATAAATCAGAAGTTTGAGTGCTTAGATATAAGGTGGCTCTGAAAAAAGCCATTGTGTTAATTGAGTGTTTTCTGCATTTATAAGTAAGTACCGATGCAGAGCCTGATGTTGCAGAGGAAGATTCTGTTTCCCTCATTCGTGAAATGAACTCCGTCTCTCCTATAGACGTCTTGCATGTGGTATCGCAAGTTGTTGTGGTAAATAGAACCCATGCTATAATCTCTGAGGAACGCAGAAACAGATTTATTTACATGTCTCCTTGCTTTCTCAAATTGTGCACAATGGTGATTGGACCAATTCCATTTCTGTCTTTGGCATATATTGGAATATACCAAGGCAGATCGAGGAAAAAGTGTCATCAATTGTCGAAAGGTGTCTTTTAGAAGCATTTCCAGACCTACCCCAGTGATTGTGCCTAGATCGTTCCCACCACAGTGCACAATTATAAGGTCTGGTTCTGGGAGATGCATAAAAGTTTTCACCAATGGAATCAATTGGTGACATTTCAATCCTCTTTTGGAAATCCATGTTATGTGTACATTTGGTAAGCTGAGGTTGCAAATTCGTCTGCTTACTGCATATTTTTCACTCCAGTGAATATAACTGTGTCCTATTAGCCAGACCTTCATTTTCAAGGGATTTGTAGTCGTCCTCCGATCGGTTCTGGAAGTGGAATGGTAGTTAGAAGTTGAAATTCTAAATAAAGAAAAAGGAAGAGGCTGGGTGTGGTTTAAAAAATAAAAATGATTGGTTGATTGTAAGAAGTGGAGATTGAACAGTACGTTGCATGTTAATGTTTATGTTAAACGAAAAGTACTATTGGGTGTGAAAAAAAAAGACATGTAACAGAGCTGTGGATTGGCAGGTGTTTCTGGAGGGAAAACAGTGTTGTTACTTTGCTGTAGAACGTTGAGATATGAACTTTTGACCTGTGCCTTCAGCCAGGTGCAGAATGAGGTGTTACCATGGAAACAGCCAGAGATGGCAGTGGGTGATGGGTGAGTTTTATGTGACATTGAAAATATTGTGAGGGAAAACCAACTGAAATGTAATTGCTTACGTTACGCGCTCCGCATTGCTTCCGGGAAGCTGCGCTTCACGCCTCGCGCACCGGAGCACTTCCGGGTGCGCTAACGCGGCGCGTCATATGACGGATTACGCAAGAACGCGATACGTCGTTGGGGCTCCACCGGAACTGATCGAATTGGTAGTCTACAGTGTTTCTGGATGTTTCAGACTGAAGCTGGCGTCAGCATGAGAGCACCTCGTGGCTACGTCGTGGCCATTCCGCGAGCAATCATGGCAGTCGCTCCCCACCGGAAGTCTGCAGGAGTCGGGGGCCTCGGTGACTCTTGTAGAATCTTCAAGGCTGACGGGACGCTTTTGGGAATGGGGCTCATGCCCTAGCAGTCAAGCGTCCGAGTTCCAGGGTTGCCCAGAGCCATCCTTGCAGGCCAGGCCCAAGTCTGTGGAGCCGACCGCCATTTCCTGAGCTCCGTGGAAGCCGCCTGTCGCTGTATCGGAAGAGTGGGTGCAATTCAGCCGGATGGCGGGTGAGACGGTGTAAATGTGATGGTTGGACCAGGGCACCGCAGGACGTGTCTTCAGGTCAAACGGATTGTGGGACAAGGTCCAGAATGGAAGAGGCATTAAAAGGCAAGAAGTTCCGCCTGACCCCGGGAGCCGGCCGCCTATGTCGTGGGCGATCTCAGGCCATACCAGGGGAACAAGACTTGGGGAGGGGGCAGGAGCCAAGCGCCCCCTCCGAGTCCGCGTTTCTTGGACCCTGAAGTATGGCACTCAACATTCAGAACTTATGACATTTGTGCAAGGCAGGGACATGGAAGCCTCTCAGGGACGAAGTATATCCAGAGTCCTTCCTACAGAAGGTGGTGGGGGTGGCGGCATTAGCAAGGCATCCCCCACACAACTTGTCGGACCCTGAAGTATGGCTCTCAACATCCAGAACTTATGACATTTGTGCAAGGCAGGGATATCCAGAGTCCTTCCTACAGAAGGTGGTGGGGGTGGCGGCATTAGGAAGGTATCCCCCCACACAACTTGTCGGACATGACCTCTGGATGTACTGGGTGTTCAATTTCAGAATTGAAACTACTAAGAAGCAATTAGAAGTGTTGTTTTCATGTTGCAGTAGGTTCCATGTAAATAGTTATTTAATACAACGTTTTATCCTGTTACTTTGCTGGTGTGTTGTATATATTTATAATATTTGCATAGTGTTTGTCGTTATTTTGGGCGGGGTGGGTGGCGGAGCCGAGCTGTCTTGCAGCCATCATGGCGTCGAGCTCGGTTCCTCTCTCTATATTCATGTTTTTTCTAACGATTTATATGTTATAGTTTGCTAGCACGATACAGCGGATAGTCCCCATTTTATATATATGTCCTTTTTAAAAACTAAATAGAGTATTGCGACTTTATGCTTATTTGTGAACAGAGAATGACCCAAAGAGAACCAATTTTGAACAATCATAGGCTATTGGCAGTGGGCAGAGAGGCCATGACACAGAAAATGGCTGTTACTTACGTGCATGATGGGGCCTAAAAGGGACTAGATGGCGTGGCCACTGTTTCGCGACTTTCACTTTACTTTTAACAATGGCTGTGGTGAACATAAATGAACGCCGCTTATGTATACCTAATTGTAGTCATTTTCCACAAAAAAGCTTTTGATATTTGCTATTAAAAAACAAAGAAAAACACTGAAAAAACCATAGGTTATAGACCATATATAGTTAAATATCTGAAGTCCATCTCTGCACTGCATGGAGATACAGGTCGTCGATCAGAAGATGTGCTGGCCACCTCTAATGGTAATAGCGTGGCCAGGGCTCTTGTCGTTGCCTCTGCAAATTGCAGAGGGTGCACTTGTTTGACATGCCGCACCATGGTATGTATGGAAAAGAAATATTTTTTTGCTGGATTTCTTCTTAAGAGAACCAAGTCACATATCGTGCAGGTTACTTTTGGTGCATTCACTTTCTTTTGATCTTCAGGATAAGTGAAAAATTGCCAGATGAAAGATTTATTTTTTCTTATTAAAGGTAGTCGATCATTTTGGTCAGATTCGGAAGATGAATGAGATACGGTAGCCATTTCACCAAAGTCTTCCAAAAGATGTAGGACGTTGTTGTCTCCTGAGAGTAGAAAAGATAGTGAGGGAAGTGGGTGGAGTGCTGCGTGTAAATTCCAGAATTGAAACTATTAAGAACCAATTGAAAGTGTTGTTTTCATGTTGCAGTAGGCTGCCATGTAAATAGTTATTTAATAAAACGTTTTACCCTGTTACTTTGCTGGTGTGTTGTGTATCTTTATAATATTTGTCGTTATTTTGGGTGGGGTGGACGGCGGAGCCGAGCTGTCTTGCAGCCATCATGGCGTCGAGCTCGGTTTCTCTCACTAGTTTCATATTTCTCATGAGGGGTTGTTCCTAATTTTTCTATTTTAGCGAGGTCAAAAAAAGATCTCATCAGTGGCCTACTGATTTTGCTCGATTCCTTTTGTTTTTTCTAACGATTTATATGTTATAGTTTGCTAGCACGATACAGCGGCTAGTCCGCATTTTATATATATGTCCTTTTTATTAGGGGTGTCTTCCGGTGGAGTCGGACGATCTACCTCTAATAAACGGTCCGGGTTGAACCAACTACCATCATGATTTTGTATATCTTCTGAGCTGGATTTAAGCGCACAATTGTTAAAGTATGAAACGTTTTATATTTCTAAAAAAAATACCAAGGTGTGTACATCCGGTAACGCACGAAAGTTTAAAAAGACATTCGGCTCCATTTACTGAAAAGTTTCATAAGAATAAAAAAGAAGTCTAGGTACAGTCTCTTTGACGTACTATAAGTTCTTTGAGGGGTGTATGAAGAATTTCAATAAGTTCAAATCGCAACGTTTTCACGAAATATATAGGCCTGTGCGCGCACTCGGTCGCGCACGAAAGCCTGGAAATGCGATATCCATTTTATTGACAACTGTTGCCGAGAGTGCGCACACCGGGTCGCGCACGAAAGTTTAGTAAGGCTATTTTTATTTACAGACAAATTTTAATGTGTTTAAAAAAAGGCAAGGTACAGACTTTCGAATTCTGTATTGCTTTACAAGGAGTCTCTATGGAACTTGAACAGTGAAGAAAATGGCTTGTTTTCGAAAAAAATATTGCCAGAACTTTATTGCCAAAAGTATAGGTTGCATACACGACATTTTTCTGAATTAGCATTTTAAAAACCAATGAAATTCACAGAAAAAACCATAGGTTTTACACACGTTATAGTTAGGAAGTAGCATTTAAAAAACCTATGAAATTCACTGAAAAAACCATAGGTTTGACACATGTTATAGTTAGCTGGAAATTTTACTGACATAAAACCAATGAAATTCCACGTTATAGTTAGTTGGACTCACTATAACTTGCGCGTGCAGTGCACTGCTGATGACGTCACATATTACATCACTCATGACATGGTCAGTGACATCACTCATGACATCACTGATGACACGATCCAGTGAATATGTGTCTTTCTGAAAAATAAATATTAGTGAGTAATGTTTAAATATTTAAATATATATATTAGTGTTTCACTTTGTGTATAAGTGGCTACATGTGTTGGTAAGTAGCTACATGCGTATGTATATGGGTTATTAGATGTTTCTCTTAGTATCAGTATGAGTGTCTATATGGTTTGGTGGGGGTATTACTTAGCACATAGATGCATGAGTGACTGACTCTCTGTTTGTATGTGTTTTGAAGACAGCATATGTGCAGGACTGTATGGGTGGATGAGTGTGTATATGTGTTTGTTAGTGAGTGAATGACTGTCTCACTAGTGTCTTTATCAGTAACGACATATGTTTTAATCTAGTATATGTGAATATTGATGTATATAAGTGAGTATATGTGAGAGTAAGAGATTGAAAGAGTTCCTGTTTAAATAAGTATGTGTTTCTATAAGTGATTGTTTAAGAGAATAAATATGTGTAATTTTCAATAGAAGTAAGGTGGAAGTGTGTGTATAAGTCTATATTCAAATAAATGGATGTTCAATAGTTTATTTGCACGTGTGAGTATGTCTGTGAGTAACTTTTCGATGATTGTCGGTGTGTAACAGGATGTATAGGTGTATCATTTCATATGATGAGTGAGTATATGTATGAGTGGATGTGTATATAGATGGTGGAATTACTTGTTGTAACTGATATGGGTATCTGCATTTTTTTTTAAAATTTCAGTTTCTATTTTTGAATATGTGTTTCAAGGATTACATTACAGTGAAAGGAGGTCTGTCACTATGTCACAAGGATGGTGTCATCAGTGATGTCATGAGTGATGTCACTGACCATGTCATGAGTGATGTAATATGTGACGTCATCAGCAGTGCATTGCACGCGCAAGTTATAGTGAGTCCAACTAACTATAACGTGGAATTTCATTGGTTTTATGTCAGTAAAATTTCCAGCTAACTATAACATGTGTCAAACCTATGGTTTTTTCAGTGAATATATATATATATATATATATATATATATATATATATATATATATATATATATATATATATATATATATCACCTACTGGCGGTCGCCAGTAGGTAGTTATAGTTAGGACCTAGTTTCCATAGGAAATCCTCAACATTCTATTTGGAATAACTTTGGCCCTGGTTGAAGAATCTTAGCGAATTTCTCAAAGAAGATGGCCCGGTCCGCTGCGCTCCTTACCTGAAAGTTTGGGGGGGATTGGTCAAGTGGGGGCTGAGATAAAAGGGGGTCCCAAAACGTGTTTTCTCCATGTTATTTTCCATAGGACCTTTAGACTCGGCTACAGGTCGAACGGCTGAATGGATTTATAAGAAATTTGGCAAAACTGTAGAGTTCGGTTCGCAGATTACGCTTTTTTTGGAATGGTGTAAATCCGTTCAGTAGTTGTTGAGAAAATTAAAGTTAAAGTCAATTATATATCTATACGCGCTCACGGGTGCGCGCACCCAAGTGGCTGCGCGTGCGCGAACTTTTTTTTTTTGCTGCGTGACGTCTGTTAACGTTCGATTCGAAGGAAATCAGGAAGCGTTGACCGCCATTTTGTCACTGCGAGTAAATATATTGTTCATTTCAAAGCGTTGAAACATGGAAAGGGGAGAAGGTAGAGATAGTCTTGCTGCGTAGGTTTTCTCGGGGTGTGCAGTAAGGCTCTTAAACGTGAAAAGATATATATATATATTTTTAAAGTTGCGGGGTGTGCGCACCCGGTCGCGCACACCTATTCACAAGAGTGTAAAAATGGAGATAAATCAGAAGTTTGAGTGCTTAGATATAAGGTGGCTCTGAAAAGAGCCCTTGTGTTAATTGAGTGTTTTCTGCATTTATAAGTAAGTACCGATGCAGAGCCTGATGTTGCAGAGGAAGATTCTGTTTCCCTCATCCGTGAAATGAACACCGTCTCTTCTATAGACGTCTTGCATGTGGTAACGCAAGTTGTTGTGGTAAATAGAACCCATGCTATAATCTCTGAGGAAAGCAGAAACAGATTTATTTACATGTCTCCTTGCTTTCTCAATTTGTGCACAATGTTGATTGGACCAATTCCATTTCTGTCTTTGGCATATATTGGAATATACCAAGGCAGTTCGAGGAAAAAGTGTCTTCAATTGTCGAAAGGTGTCTTTTAGAAGCATTTCCAGACCCACCCCAGTGATTGTGCCTAGATCGTTCCCACCACAGTGCACAATTATAAGGTCTGGTTCTGGGAGATGCATAAAAGTTTTCATCAATGGAATCAATTGGTGACATTTCAATCCTCTTTGGTCAATCCACGTTATGTGTACATTTGTTAAACCAAGGTTGCAAATTCATCTGCTTGCTGCATATTTTTACACTCCAGTGAATATAACTGTGTCCTATTAGCCAGACCTTCATTTTCAAGGGATATGTAGTCGTCCTCCGATCGGTTCTGGAAGTGGAATGGTAGTTAGAAGCTGAAAGTCAGGATAAAAAAAAAGGATGAGGCTGGGTGTGGTTAAAAAAATAAAAATGATTGGTTGATTGTAATAACTGGAGATTGAAGAGTAGGTTGCATGTTAATGTTTATGTTAAACGAAAAGTACTATTGGGTGTGAAAAAAATGACATGTAACAGAGCTGTGGATTGGCAGGTGTTTCTGGAGGGAAAACAGTCTTCTTAGTTTGCTGTAGAACGTTGAGACATGAACTTTTGACCTGTGCCTTCAGCCAGGTGCAGAATGAGGTGTTACCATGGAAACAGCCGGAGATGGCAGTTGGTGATGGGTGACTTTTACGTGAGATTGAAAATATTGTGAAGGACAACCAATTGAAATGTAAATTTGATTTTACAATTTTGCGTGACGAAATGTGATTGGCTGAAGAGAGTTATATGAGTGTGTATTGACTGGATATCTGTGCCATTGAATTTTGGTTGCAGTGATAGAAGCTTAATAGACAGTTCCGTCAAACGAATATCTGTTTTGTGTCTGTCACTGTTGTACATCGTACAAAGCATTGGTAAAGGTAAGTCTGTAACAGTTTGTTTTGTCATGTACCGTAAAATATAGTTTAGTCACAAACAATGATTGATTTTCCTCGTAGCCTGAAAGAAAACTAATTTTTGGCTGTCATAATGTGTTGTATTTCTAAAAGTAATTTTTTCATTTAAATGTTGAATACGCAGTATAAAATATTTTTAATATAGAGAGTAATTATTTTTGAGATTTTGAAGCGTTTATATATAATGAGAGAAGTTGTTCATGAAGTGAAAAAATGATATTAGCAGAGAGACAGATAATGCAGAAAGAGAGAGAAATGGTAAATTACTAGTGATACCGTCGTCATAAAATGCTAATGGTTAATGAATTCGTAAAGTTTTTGTCAGTCGACAAAATTTCAGGCTGGTTGGTGGCCGTGGCCTGCACTGGTGGGGGTGGGGCGAGAGGGAGGGGGAAGGGGGCTAAAGTGGTAATGATTAAGGTATTCACAAAGTTTTTGCAGACGACAAAATGATAGTGCGGTTTCTGGTCGCGGTTTGCACTGGTTGGGTGAGAAAGGGAGGTGGTCGAGTGAAATAAAATGAAAAGTTTTGAGTATGAGGTTGTACACAGATTTGTGTAGTAAATGTGTTCGTACATTGAGGTAGCAAACGGAGTATAAAAGTATCTCTCTCAGTCTTGCAGTTTGACGGCATCTTCATGTCCCTTCTGTTTTCCGTCTCCATTGCCCTGTGTTATGTTATTGTGTGTGTCTGTCTGTGTCTGCCTTCAGTCCGGGCTGAGGAAGTTTGCTGTGGAGGCACACACAGATAGTCCTATCAAAGTAATTGGAACGTTTTCAAAAAAATAATTATCTAATTGCATTGCTATTTTTAAAGCGCTACTGAATGTTTTCTTTCACAATTACCGCTTGGTTGCTTTCTCAGAGCAGAGGGTATGTCGTATTTCACTTGTTGGTGCCTCTGCATCTGACTCTGTTCTCTGGTGGCTGGCGGAGAACTGTTTGTTATTGTGGAGATGAAAGGGTGATAAGGAGTGAAATACGACATAGCGTCTGGCCTGTAGAAGCGTGGGAGCAGTGATTAACTCTGAGTCAAGCGGAACTGTGGTGGTGCTTGGCAACAGTAATCATTTTTATTTTAACAGAGGTACAACTGTCTGTACGCTGCGCGACGTTCTAAGAAAGAGTTTACGGGCCGTTATAAGCTTGCAGGTTCTAGTATCAGTAAGTGAGGTCGAGAAAAGAAAACATTCAGGGCCTTATTTATGAAGGCCTTGCGCCACCGGTGCGTCAGTTTTTGCCATTTTAAAAAATGACGCACCGGCGGCGCAAGGTCTTCATAAATAAGGTCCTCAGTTAGTACAGCTGAGGTTACGTGGAACACATGAATACTTTTTCAATATATAATCATTTCAGTTGAGAATATGGATTAAAAGAGAGAACGTGAATATTTGAAATGTTTATTCAGAAATGCACTGTTTTGAAGGCAAATCATTATGTAATATGAGTACAGAAATTGCAAAAAACACAGTAATTGGTATTGTCAGTAGTACATGGAATACAAACGCTATAGTTGAAGAAAAATGAATATACTTTGCAAAATTAATTGTACACCCTGATAAGGAAGTATATTATATTTTAATAAATGGAAGAAGGTCTCTGGCCTTTCAGTTTAGGAACTATATATGAAAATGCTAGTGGTTATACATGATCAGTTTATCAATCAGCTGTCTACATGCGAAGCACTATCAAGTTTGTGTTATATTACTGTGTGAGGGGAAAAAAAGGTGCCAAAAGCGACAAAATGGCGAGAGGTGCATGTATGTAATCTGTTGGATGGTGCGCAAATCACTACTGAGGAGAACTACTGTATTGAGATATCTTTTGAAGGTTGCCGTATTGCATTTGAAATATAGCACAAGAAACAATGGAAATATTATTGAAAGAACATATTTTTCTGTTATGTATTTTAAAAAAATAATTTTATGAAAAATTAAAGGAGCAGAGGCGTGTGAGGCGGAAATAAGCAGTTGAGAGGCGAAATGGGGTTTACAGTTATAAAAAACTTGTTTAATATTTACACATTAATCAGGGCACATGTAGCATATATTTGCGAGTTTTGCATCGAGTACGTTTGAAATAACATAAGATAAGATATGCAATAGAATTGTTGAGATTAGAGTTTAAAAAAATAAAGTTGAAAATCGAGTAGCCTAAGAAAAAAATTTAGTCCACATAAAAGACCAAAATTTAACCAGCACGAAATCATAATGTCCACTGTTAGTAAAGCCAATAGGTCTGTTCTTCATAAGAAAATATCCAAAAGAACGTGAAGAATATAGGGATGCAAAAGGAAATGAGAATGTCAATGGCTTGCATAAGAGTTATCGAAGCATTGTGTAGGCAAAGTAGGTAGCTTCTGCTTCTAACAGGAAATCACTGTTATCATTTGAAAACATGTCAGCCATCCTATTGAAAAGAGAAAAGCAGTATTCATGATTTGTTATTATCGGAGTCTCTTTTACCATCAGAGGACAGCTCGGTGGGTTTTCGATGTAGCTCTCTGTTAGGAAAGAGTTATCCATCCATTGTTTAGGCAAAGTAGGCAGCAAGTGGTTCTAACAGGAAATCACTGTTATCATCTGAAAACATGTCAGACATCCAATTGGAAAGAGGAAAGCAGCATTCATGATCTGTTATTATCGGAGCCTCTTTTAGCATCAGAGGACAGCTTGGTGGGTTTTCGATGTAGCTCTCTGTTAGGAAAGAGTCATCTGTCCATTGTGTAAGCAAAGTAGGTAGCAACTGCTTCTAACAGGAAATCACTGTTATCATCTGAAAACATGTCAGCCATCCAATTGAAAAGAGGAAAGCAGCATTCATGATCTGTTATTATCGGAGCCTCTTTTACCATCAGAGGACAGCTCGGTGGGTTTTCGATGTAGCTCTCTGTTAGGAAATCTTGCGCCGCTGCGAATATATTCCAATGACCCAGAACTCCTTGTATCGCTGCAAAGGCCATAAACCCTCCGTTGTAACAAAGCTGTTCATGATCAATTAACGGATTCATGAGGTGATTGTAATTCACTTCAGGAGGTACCAAATTGCAGAGACATAAGTCCAGGGCCCACATGAAATCCCAGCTCAGGCAATGAAATACAGGTTGCACACAGGTGGAATACTAATATCGAAATGATAATCGATATGAAGTATTCAAAGTTGAGAGTGCTAAGGTGCCGTAGTAGAGAAGCATCCTCTGTCGAAATAGTTCTAAGTGGTCCGGCTCGTTTGCGAAGACAGGAGGGACATCCATTTTGAATTTACCAAGATGGTAAAGGAAACGACGCAGCACTGCCGGTTCTATAGGAACTCCACAGAAATAGGTCGCCGGCTATGCAGTGAAGAGGAGCAGAATGACTTGATACATTTTCTAGCAGACTAGTCACTTAAATATTGCTTAGTAGTTATCAAAAAAATAGCCTGTCTTGAAGTGGAGGATGCGTTAAAAAATAAGGGAGTCATTTGAGCAAATTGTAAAGGAAGGTCAATTTTTTTTTGCACGAATGCTGTTCTCCGTGAATATTAGCTAAGTGAAAGATATGTGTGTGAGCAGATGCTACGTTAAGTTTTAAATGTGACAATGGAGCTCTTGTTCATGTCTTCCGATTCAAGGTCGGTATTCGCTACCAAATGCAAATATCAAGAATCGCATGCGTGGGGTAGATAATCTACATTCTTAAAGGAAAGCAAATGGAGAGTTATTTTTACCGCGTTAACTTTGTTGTTTGAAAAGTTACAGTGATTTTCATTATATGTTAAGAAAGTATCACTGATGAAGAATGGAAAAAAATCCTTATAAATAACAGGGACTGGTGTATTTTAGAAAAGGTGTGTAACATTACAGGAATTGTAAATAAATAAAAAATGTAATTGAAAGTGTATGGTTTAAAAATGAAATGTAAAGGTTTAAAGTAGTCGTTTTAAAAGCGGTTCAAGAGGGCCAGTTGCATGATAGATTTAAAAAAAAACTACAAGTTTTTCAATGGGATTATGTAAAAAATATGTGTCTTTATGTACTATTTAGTTTATCTGCCTGTTGCCTATTCTTTGAGTTTTAGTAATGCTGTGTCTTATAACTTTACCAGGGGCGGTTCTAGGGTCATGGTGGCCTTGGGCAGGGAGGGTAGGTAGGGGGTTTGTAATAGGGGGTCCAGGTGGGGTGGAGTGCGGAGTTTAGTGAAGAGGGAGGGGGGGGGGTCAGGGTGTTTGGTAGTGGATCAGAGTCAGAGGACTCCAAATTTCTGGTATGGGCTGCCACGCAAATATGTATCCATTCTCAGAGGTTTATTATATTAAGGATATATAGTAACATGGTGGCCCTTGGGGTTTTGTGGTTCTGTGCAAGTGTACTGCTTGCATGTGTATAATGATGGCCCTGTATTTTTTGTCTATGGACATGGGGCCTTATTTATGACAGCCTTGCGCCACCCGTGCATCACTTTTCCCATGCTAAAAGTGACGCACTGGCGGCGCAAGGTCTTCATAAATAAGGCTTTTGTTTTTTTGCGACTTGGCCTTTTAGTTATGAAAGCCTACTGTTGCAGGTGCATGAATTCTAACATGGGGAAAAGTGACATATCTGTGACACAATGCTTTTATAAATGAGAAATTTTGTATTTAGTTTTAATGTAGAGAATTTTGGGGAACTTATTAGTTATGCTTCTTCAATGCTATAATGATTGCATATTGTGTAGGAAATAAGTTTGTAATAAGTTAATACAATTTTATTATTTCCATTTTTAGAGTGTTTGGTGCCTGAAAGCAACAACCTGCCATTTGAATTGTTCAGGTGAGTTACTTTTTTTGCTTTGGCAATTTCTGTGGGTGGTGATGAAAATAATAAAGAATATTTTTTGAAATGTTTAGAACATGATTTTATCTTAAATTTTTCACATGTGGTTCTATCTGCTTATACTACATATGTTTTTTGAGATGTTCTCCATTGACAGTTCAAATTATCTTTTAATGAGCTTGGTGCATGTGTTCTTTTGGAAGGAGTTGAGATTTAGAAATCATTGGAGTATAATTCTTTCAGGTTTCTTTTAATTAATACTTGTGAAGTGCTCATTATTTTTGAAATCCTGTTGTATTATGTTTGGCAGTGTTTCACCTTTATTTACAGAGAGGTATTATGATATGGATCTAAATGTAATGATCATGTTTCCTGCATATCTGTGATTATACTATGTATAGGCACTTTTTTACATATTAATGTAGAGCTTTATTATGAGGTGGTTCTTCATGGTTAGTATGATATTTTGCATATGCTAAGACATTTACATGGTGAGTATGCTGTTGTAACATAAATGGAACTGTCTCTGTGGGAAGTAGTAATCTGTTAAGTGAATAAAATGGTTTGTATAGTGTGATCCTTTTGTTCAGAGTGCATAAATTTATATTGCACTTTGTAGTGATGAACTCAAAAAATGGGTCTCTAAAAATTATTGTACAGGTAATAAATATTTCAGATATCTAGAAAATCTAAAAATAAATTTTACAGTGAAATGTCTTTTAACAACAGTAATTATTTAATGGAAAAAAAGCTCAGTGTAAATGTTTAGAGTTATATTGCCAATTTCCTTTTCAAAACAAGAGGAATGTGGTATCTACAATATATAGAGTTAATGAGTTAGAGATTATAAAAATATATGTAGTTTAAAAATTAGTAAAGTTACTTTTCATTTATACACTTATGGAAAAAGATATAATTTAGTCTCTATATTTTTTTAAAAGGATACAGAAGAATAAAAACAAACTAATTATGGAGAATTGGTCAGAAGAGAATCAAATTCATTTTGACATCATTAATGAACTGATGGAGGAAATTTTAGACACGGTGTTTCAAGAGGAAATTGATGAAAATAATGATTTCATGGACATATCCTTAGATTCAGCCTATTTAGAGCTGATAGAAGAAGATGAGGACAGTGGACTTGAAGAAGTCCCTGATGAACTAATGTTGGAAGTTCTTCTAAATTATGAACTTATGAATAAATAAAAAAAAAATTGATAGCAAAGCATTCGTGAAGACAGTTTTCTTGACCTATTCGTCGATGATGTGCTTCATGAGAGTGATAAGATATGTTCTCATGAAGTGTAAAAGAGATCGTAGTAAAAAAGATTAAAACACCTATGATGACCGATAGTTCTTGAAAAAAGTGTACTGTTTGTATGCTTTAAATTTTTTTTTTTTAAATTATCTATATAGTTAAAACAGATATGGAGTGTGATAAATTTACAACAAACATTCACTACAGGATTTACTACTTTGTTCAGAGATTTTCTGTTATTATCTGTATTTCATTCGAAAATGAATGTGTGGTTTTAATTTGTACGGTATATGCTAGTAGTGAACTATAATATTTGTTATTTTTGTGTTTTACAGATTGACAATTTCATCAAAATTTTAAATTAAGATGCCGACCAGAATTGAAAAGAAGAAACTCTACAAACGGACTTACAGTTTGAAGAAGAAAAATATTGAAATATTTTCTAAGAAGGAGAGGACGGATACAAAGAAGAGTGCTCCTGGTAAGCAAACTAAAAAGTTTTTGAAAGGAATTTTGGGAAGGAAAAATGTTAATATTGAAGTTCAGAAGGAGAAAACGACATCAGTATCTAAAAGGAGATATGGAATGAAAGATAAAAATGTTTCTGGAATTAGGAGAGATGTAAGAGTGTACAGTAAAACCCGGAGTAATCAATTCAGCCAAATCAGGAAGCGTATTGAGAAAGAGAAAATTGTGGTTAGAAATGCAGAAGATGTTATGTCTAGAGAAGCTTTAGAGGGACGTCCTAATGCTCCTGTTTACAGTTGGAATTGTAGTAGCATTTGTAGTGTATGACAGAATTCAATTGATTTCTTTCGCAATTTCTTACGTAAGTACACTAAAGAAAGTTAAAAAAAATAAATTAAAATGTTGCAGGAATTAGATCAATGCAGAGTGCGAGAAAAAATAGGTCTGCAAGGTCATTCTCTGGCTTGTCTTTCAAAAAAAATATGCCAGAGTGTCTTTCATCACTTCCGGATGTTAGCAGTGCATTATACTAAAATGAGAAAATTAGTGAGAAAGTTGTACTATGCAAAAAGTCCAGCACTTAAACTTAAACAGTTAAATAGTGCTCTTTTGTATGGATGTGAATTAGATGTTAAGAAGATTTGTGCAGAAATTGAGGTAAGTTATTTTGGTCCAGAGGAAGATAATGCAGAAACTGATATAATTATAGAAGGAAATGTGTTTGAAAATGTTGGAAATGTTAATATTGAAAATTTTGAACAGGAAATAATAAAGTTTAAGGTAATTGCAGGTGAGAAACCAAATTTTCCTTGTGTCTGTTGTCGACGCATTCATTACAAAAGTCAAACTAGGTTAGTTGATTTATATTTAAAAAGTGAAGATGAAAGTAATGGTCAATGGAAAGATTTTGCAACTTATTTGTTGGTGGAAAACTATTTTGATTTGGGTTTTGAGCAACGTGTTTGTAAATATTGTTATAATAAATTAAATGAAAATAAAATGCCTGCTAGAGCTGTTCATAATAATCTAGAGTTGGTAAATATTCCATCAGAATTGATGGGTTTAAATACTTATGAGACTATTCTGATTCAATGTGTATATCCTTTTCAGGCTATTGTTCGTATGGAGCCTAAGACTGGTAAATTAAATCCTTCAGATTTACAAAGAGGATTAAAGGGTAGAGTTGTGTATTTGCCACTTGATTTAAAAAAAATATGGAAACAATTGGTGTTGAAAATGTAGAAGAGGATCCTCTAGTTATTCTAGTTAATGGTGTACCTACAAAGAGTAAGAAAATCTGGCAAGATTTAGTGGATGTTAGGAAAGTGAAAAAGGCAACGTTGTATTTAGTGCAAAATAATAAGTATTACAAAGATGTATACGTAGAACAAGAAGATGTAAGTGAAGAAGAGGATAGTGATTTGTCTAGTGGACAAATTGAAAAAGTTGATGTATCCAGATCTGAAGAAATTTATGAACATTACAGTGTTCATCCACTGCATTCCAAAGAAGCAATAGGGAATGCTATTGAATTATTTCAGATGAAAAAGGCGAAAGGAAATCCTATTAGTGTGTGGGAAGAAAGTGTAGAAGGTTGTTGTTTTCCACAGTTATTTCCTACAGGTGAAGGTACACGATATGATGATCGACCTATGCAGATTCCTGCATCTGAGTACCGGACAACAAGATTATATGCAGAAGATCCAAGGTTTCGCCAATGCATTCCATATTTGTTTCATCTTCTGTTTGAGAGTGACTTATCTGGTCTGTCTTATGCAGTAAATCATATCTTAAAAAGTGGTGTACATCTGCAAAATATTTCAGCAAAGGAATTTATGGATAAAGTGCAACAGAAAGATAGTGTTTTGGATTCACATCTAATTAATTTAATGGCTTGTCAGCGGGGTACTAATGAGTATTGGTAGCGTCGTCATGGAGATTTGAAGTGCATGCTTAGAAACTTAGGATCACCAACATGGTTTTTAACTCTAAGCTGTGCAGAGTATGCTTGGGAAGATTTACTTGAATTTCTTCGGGAGGCGAATGCAAACATAGAAAACATAAACTACAAGACACCTGGAGAACTGTGTTCATTAGATCCAGTTAATGTTTGCAGATATTTTAATCATAGATTCAAAGCTATGATGTCTTTCATTACAAACAAGAAAAATCCGCCTCTTGGTGAAGTACTGGATTTCTTTTGGAGAAAAGAATATCAAGCAAGAGGTGCTCCTCATATTCATATGCTGCTATGGATCAAGGATGCTCCTAAATTTGGAATAGACTTGGATGAGACTGTACTGTCTTTTATTGAACAGTATGCCACTTGTGACATACCTAATAGTACAACTGATAAGGACTTAAGAGGAAAAGTGTTACGTTTTCAAAGTCATCGCTGTGGAAAATATTGTCGCGAAAATTCAAATCAAAGAGCAAATTCTACACCAAATGTCGCTTTGGATTTGCACGACCGGTACTTTCAAAAGGAAGAGTCAACAATTTGATGTCATGTTTGCGACATAATATCAGAAGGAGGTCACCTAAAAATACGTACAATTTAAGAAGAGGTGAAGAATCCAAATATATTAATGACTATAATCCAGTCATTTTGTCCATGTGGAATGCTAACATGGACATACAATATGTTGCAGACAACTCTATTGCTGTGGCTCGATATGTAACGTCTTACATCACGAAATCTGAAAAGACGGAACTGAAGGAGATGTGGGAAGACATTTCTCATGAAAAGAGCCTAAGCAAGAAATTGTATACGTACAGTTTGAAGATGCTGTCTCATCGAGAAATTGGAGCATATGAATGTTGTGACAGATTATCAGCAGCAAGTCTTTATGCGAAATCAAGGACTATTCTCTGGGTGAGTTTGGGCCTAGCAGAAACACGAAACCGTGTTCTGAAACCTGTGCAAGAAATTGAATATTTAGCCCAGAAAGAACCAAACAGTACAGACATTTTGAAAACAAATATGTTGGATACATACTATCCACATAGAAGTACTCTGCTTGAAAACATTTGTCTGTATGAAATACTTCAAAAGTATACTTTTAAAAGGAATGTTACGGAGAACATTGATAAAGGTGTACATGCTGTAATTGGACATGAAGGATGTCTGGTAAAACAAAGAAAAGGACACTTGATAAATCATCGGAAACTGAGTTGCGAAACACCTGATAAAAGAGAATTTTACTATTTTGCTCTTTTGCAACTCTTTAAACCATGGCGTAGAGAAGAGGAACTACTTGGAGACTTTGATAGTTATGAAGATTCATTCAACGCATCTAAAATTAATATTGGATGTCCTGCTTTTAGTAATTATCTCCAAATGTTGAATGATGAAATAGAGCAAGAAGCGACAATTGCAGCGGAGATTGCTAGAGATAGTTCACAAGGTAGTCAAAGTTCGGCTTCATTAAGTCGATTATATGTAAGTGGAGAACCAATTATCCAAAATGAAGCAGCCACCGCCATGGATGAGGTGGAAAGAGCAATGCAGCAAGGTCAAGAGGAAGTAATCGACTTAGAAGAATTAAAGAAGCAGTTTAATGTTGAGCAAAGACAGATATATGATGAAGTGACAGAGCACATTGAGCATGGCTTTCGTCATGAGAGAAAAGATTGCTCATGTATGTCATTTGAATCTATTCGATTATATGTAAGTGGAGAAGCTGGGACTGGTAAAAGTTTCCTAATTAAAGGAATTACTACATATTTACAGCAAACAACTCAGTCAACACTGTCGTGTGTTGTTACTGCTCCAACTGGATTGGCAGCACATAATATTAAAGGTGTTACTTTACATCGTTTACTGATGCTGCCAGTTGAACATGAAAATAAATTACAATATCAGAAGCTATCTGGAGAAGCTTGTTTTGAAGTTTCTAGAGTCCTTAAAAAATGAAACTTCTTATTATTGATGAAGTAAGCATGGTATCCAATTTAATGCTTGCTTTTGTGCATTTAAGAATGCAACAGACACTTAAGACAGAGTATGATGTGTTATTTGGAGGTAAACATGTCATAGTTTTTGGAGATCTACTGCAGCTAACTCCTGTGAAAGGACAACCTGTATTTGAAACTGTTACACATGAGGAGACCAGAAAGTGCCTGGGCAGTATTGGAAATGTAAATATATGGTCACATTTCAAATATACTGAACTGATTCAAAATATGCGACAGGCAAAGGATACTAAATATGGAAGTATTCTTCAAGATATTAGGATTGGAAAATTAACTGAAGATGCGAAACACACTCTACGAGCACGATTACTTTCGAAGCTGTTTCCTAATAAAGATAATGTACCTGAGAAAATATATAGTAAAGAGGTAGCAGAAAAGTCAGTGATCAGCTTGATGCCAACTCTGAAAGAATGTTCAGTTTTTAATGAGAAAATGTTGAATTTAGAAAATCAAGAAATTAAGAAACTGGAAGCTAAAGATAGAATAGAGCATGAAGGTAGTACTATTGTTTTGTCTGAAAAGTTGAAATTAAAATTGGATTCTCTTCAAAAAACTATATCTAAAACTGCTGGTTTAGAGAAAAATCTGTATGTATGTTTAAATTGTCGGATCATTTTAAGGAGAAATTTACATGTAGAAAGAGGATTGGTAAATGGAGCAATGGGTAATGTTGTTGGTTTTGTTAATTATACAAATAGAGATGAGATTGAATTTTTGAGGATAAAATTTGATGGGATTGAGGAAGTTCAACAAATTAGTCGATGTTCAACTCGTTTTTTGCTTGTGAAAGACTTATATGTCCGTCGTAAGCAATTTCCAATTTGTTTGGCATATGCAGTGACTATACATAAATCTCAAGGTTTAAGTGTAGATTGTGCTTTGGTAAATATTGGAAGCACTGTATTCAAAGAAGGTATGGCGTATTTTGCTCTATCGCGAGTTAGAACTTTATGTGGGCTTTATCTAATTGATTATGATGAGACAAAGATTAGTGCAGATTTAAATTGTGCCAAGGAGTATAATAGGTTAAGAAGAGAATATGCTCCAAGTTTACCTCAATATCCTTTAATTGAAAGGCGTATAGTTGGTCAGAAAAGGAAAAATGAGGACAAATGTGCTGAAGTAGTCGAGAAACGACGAAAAAAAGATGTAGCTGTTGTTGGTAGCCGTAGCAAAACTGTTAGTATTGAAGAGATTGTTGGATTTAAGTTTGAAAATAGGTCTGGTGTCAACTGCTATGCAAATGTAGTAGTTAATGTTGTTTTCTTTCTGAAATATGTTAAGGAACAGATTATAGAAAATCAGGAGTATACATTTTGCTATTCTTTAAATTCTATATTTGAAATATGTAGTAGTGGTGATAGTGAAGTAGCAAGTGTTTCAGAACTAAGGAATGTTTTAGACATATGTGCAGGAGTAAATCAATTTTCTCACAATATTCAGCAAGATTGTCAGGAATTTATCATGTATATGTTTACAGTTTTGGAAGATGAAGGTGTAGATATTGATAGTCTTTTTGGCCTTTCTTATAAATGGGAACATAAGTGTGATAATTGCTCATTTTTAAGTAGTACTGAGATACCCAGTGAAAGATTTTTATATTTGACATTACCAGACTGCAAAGAAGTGCCTTTTAATAAACTAGTTAAAGATGCGCATCAGAACATGGTCTGTTCTCAATGCAAGTCTGAAATGTTATCAACTTTATTTATCCATAGATATGGACAATATGTAATTTTAATGTTTCAACGATGCAGAGCTTATTGGGAGTAAATTGTCAACTTTAATTAAACATTTTGTGGCTTCTCAAGTTTCCATTTCTAGAAGAACATTTGTAACTGTAGCCGTTATTTTTCATGAAGGGCCTTCTACATCATCAGGACATTATACAGCTTATTTGAAGTGTGCTAGTGGCTGGACGCTTTGCAATGATAGCCAATTGACTTTTAAAAAACGTTTGCCTTTTGCCTTAACTAACTCTTATTTGTTATTTTTGGAACCCAAATTTCAGTAGAATGACTTGCTGTAGGAAGATGTATACTGTAAAGATCTGAAACTTACTAGTTTACAAATATCATGTAAATGAGGGTGTACAAATTTATAAATGTAATTTGTGTTTGGCATAGTGATAACATCCGGTACAAATTTACTTAATGTTTGATGGTATAAAACATGTTACAAATTTTAATTGTGAAGGTTCAGAAAACAATAGATAAGACTAAGATTAAATAATTTCAGAAAAAAACTACTTAACTCATAGTATTTGGCCACGTGGAAAAATATGAGAGAAGAAAAAGAGTACTTTTGAAAATTATTTTAAAACTTATATGGACGCAAGTTTTTGGGAGAGGTATTTAAAAGATAATGAGTTAGCTTATGCAATTTGGCCACGCGGAAAGGTATGAGAGAAGAAACTGTGTCTTTCAAATAGATTTTTTATAGGAGATACCTGCACGGGGCTTTGTTGAGATATCTTGAAAAATAAGTGGTATACTTTAATTAGTTTGTAACTGTGGAAGATGTAGTGTGCTTACTCAAGAAATTGCGAATTTGAGGAAAACATTTAAGACATGTTTTTTTCAGGTATTTATAATATGTATGCAGATTTTGTATGGGTTTTTTAAACACAATCATTTTGATTGTGTTTTTTTCCCCCGCTGTTATATGATGATTAATATTGAAATCACTCTTGATAGTGAAAATCAATGTATTCTGAGGACAGCAAAAATAAACCATTTAATATGTTGTTTCACTTATTTTGTTACATTGCATTCAGAAAAATGTATTATAACAGATTTTTTTTTACTCTCCTCCACAGATATTATATTTATAAGGTAAGTTCAATTAATAATATCTGAGAGTTTTCTCTGCATCTCTCTTATTGTCTCCTATTGTTTTTTCTTTAATAAATATACTTTATAATCTTATTTTTATTTTTCTTCCACAGGTGGTACGTTTTAAAAAGAAATTTACTTTTTTTAATCTTTTTTTTAGGTAAGTATATATAATAAAGAAATTTTTACATCATTGTGGTATTTATTTGTCTATCCTCGTTAAAGCAATGTCATCTTTTATATTAAACACTTCCACATAGGATTGGGTGCATTGTTATAAGGCATGCTTTAAAAGTGATTTAATAAAATGAGCGACATTTCACTGAGTGAGTTTAGCAATACTGATATATGAAAACAATGGTGGAAAATGATATTAAATGTTACATGGTGTTCTTTGCAGGACTTTAAATCCTGTGTTGCAGTGCTAATTCTGCCTCAAGATCAGGGGGCTGGGGGGCTTAGTGGTACTTGTATGGTCATGATAGAGCTACTCCTTTCTGAACCATTGTTGAGGTGTGTTCATGATAGAGTGGTTCCGTCATGGTTCTGCTTAGTGAATAGAACGTGTCAAGGTAGCGCAATGTTAGTGTTGCGCAAGCACAGCGGCAAGTTCATCACAAATGTTGTCCATCCTGAGGACAGCTGAGGCAATGCTCGTGATGGAGCGGCTTTGTGATGAGTATGGAAGGATTTAACAGCTGTTAAAAAAACCTGAGGGGTCTCTATAAAGAGGAGATATGTGCCATTCTAAAGCCCTGTATTATAAAGAAGTGTTCCTCTGAAGTAATGCGTCTTGAAAGTGGCTGACTGTAATTTATGAGATTTTACTCAGTGACTTTCAGGCCCATGCTGTTTCAAACCTGTGCATGTGCTTGAAGCAGGTGTAGGTCTTGACGCAGCAATTTGAATATAGGGGTATATTATCAAGGGGGTTTATCTGTGTTTTTTGGCTTTAAAAGCCAAGAAAGCAGAGATAAAATTATGTCTCTATTACCTAGCTGCCGCTAACACCAGTTAGCGACAGCTAGTAGGAGATAGCGACCATTTTGGGCCCCACTTTGCATGTCAGTTATATTTATATCTAATGAGATGCAAAGTGGGCGTGCCAAGATGTCAGCAACTGAGAATAGTCTCTAACCTTGCTATCTCCTAATACTAGCTTTTGGAGATATTTGTGCTAAGCGGGAATATCTCTAAAAGGTAACACCTGCCCTGAGCAGTTCTTAGCCTTGTTATCCAATGGGAGGTGGATAACATGGCTAATAGCATTAGGTCGGTATTGCATGAATAATGCTGACTTTTCTGCGATATTCATGCTTGCAACGATTTTTACCGCATTTCCGTTAAACCTTGTCAATACCAAGGTTTATTTGCGGTAAAAATCGCCGCAGCGCTGAGGAAAATTTTTAGTCTATAACCTAGCAATAGAAATAATTATCGCTATTGCTTGATAATATGCCCCAAAGTGCACTGGTGAGCCTTGCTGTAGCTGCATTACATTTTCCATACAACTCTAGTAATGTATTGTTTTTTCTGCACAGATATATTACACATGTATGCTGTCTTTCTGCCATGGTGCGCCTCATTTTAAATGTGGCACACCATGGGTTACGGAGCAACAGCATACTGTGGTGTACATTAACTGGTGGATATCTGGATATGAAGTAGTTAACATAAATGTGCCCTTTATGTTACAAATCTGCATTTAGTAGAGATTTCGGCCTTTGCAGTGTTATGTTTTTATTCTGTTATTCTATGTAGATATATAATGTTGCATGATTGTGGCGTGGGTGTTTCCTTTCTTTATATCTAACAGAATGCATTCTGTATGCTGTAGCAGGAGGACTACTACATACTTGAATATTCTACAGTGCATATTTTCATTGAGACCGTCACAGAAGTTCAATGGATCCGAGACGCTCTTCTTGTGGATCTTGGCGACTGCCAAGCCGTTGTAGGAGTGGGAGTGAGGCATCTCCAAGGGGCGCAGCGTAGCTCCTTTTGATGTTTACAATTGCAGATAGCAGGGTCGAGATGTCCGTGGAATTTATGGATGCTTAGTCACAGTAGAGTGTGCGTGGTGCTCTTAGCAGCTCATTACGACACACAGGGGAGCCGCGTTGCACAGTTGGAGATCAGAGACTTAGGAAATAAACCTTTATAGTAGCAAGGGCTCTAAGCGATAAAAATCGCCCGTTCTCGGTGTAAAAAATATCACCGCTATCGGTGGTATTTTTTACGGTGTTAGTGCTTGAAGGAGAATGGTAACATATATGTGAAAGAAAATTCTGTAACAGGCTCAGTATTTCACATTATCGCGTGAAAAGAAAAGTTGTTTTCACACAGCAATATGTCCCTTGTAATTAAAGGACGGAGTGGATCTAGTGTTATTTACTACACTGTTATGTGAACGATGTCGAATGTTTGATAAGAGGAGGGTTTAAAAGTTTTCCGATAAACTTTTTCTCCAGGGAAGTGGGTGGAGAGTTCCGTGTAAATTGGAGAATAGAAACTACTAAGAACCAATTGGAAGAGTTGTTTTCAAGTCACATGACTTCACATGCGCGTCTCAGGTCCTGTACGCAATAGGTGGGTGCGCGCACCCGGTCGCGCACTAAAAGAAAGCGGCGAAAAACATCTCATAATATGCTCTTGGAGCTCGTTTTGCTACAAAGAATTAGTTCTGAAAAGAACTTTTTTTTTTTTTTTGGAAACAAGTCTTATGATGCTTTTGATTTCTTAAAGTTGCAACGACATTTTTTAGTATGTCATACTATCAAAATGAAGTGAAGAAATGTATCTTTTCTCTGAGCATTTATGAGTCTCAATTTTGAGTTTAATTAGAATAAGGCTCTGCTCTCCTTATAGAAGAAGTTTTCCACAGTCTTTGCATTTCATGTGCACCTTCGCAAGATATGGTCTCAAGTCCATCTCAGCACTCGATGGAGATACAGGTCGTCCTGCAGAAGATGTGCTGGCCACTTCTGATGGTAATAGCGTGGCCTCCTTTTTTCTTCTTAAAGGTGGTCGCTCATTTCCTTCAGATTCGGAAGATGAATGCGGAACGGCAGCCATTTCAGCAAAGTCTTCTGGAAGATGTTCGACGTTGTTCTCTCTTGAGAGTAGAAAAGAAAGTGAGGGAAGTGGGTGGAGTTCTGCGTGTTAATTCCAGAATAGAAATTACTAAGAACCAATTGGAAGTGTTGTTTTGAAGTCATATGACTTCACATGCGAGTCTCAGGTCCTGTACGCGATAGGTGGGTGCGCGCACCCGGTCGCGCACTAAAAGAAAGCGGCGAAAAACATCTCATAATATGCTCTTGGAGCTCGTTTTGGTACAAAGAGTTAGTTCTGAAAATAACTTTTTTTTTTTTTTGGAAACAAGTGTTATGATGCTTTTGATTTCTTAAAGTTGCAACGACATTTTTTAGTATGCCGTACTATCAAAATGAAGTGAAGAAATGTATCTTTTCTCGGAGCATTTATGACTCTCAATTTTGAGTTTAATTAGAATAAGGCTCTGCTCTCCGTATAGAAGAAGTTCTCCACAGTCGTTGCATTTCATGTGTACCTTCGCAAGATATGGTCTCAAGTCCATCTCAGCACTCGATGGAGATACAGGTCGTCCTGCAGAAGATGTGCTGGCCACTTCTGATGGTAATAGCGTGGCCAGATCTCTTGTCGATGCCTTTGCAAACTCTATATGGTGCCTTTGTTTGACATGCCGCTTCATGGTATGTATGGAAAAGGAATATTTTTGGATTTCCTCTTAAGAGCTCCGATTTGCATATCGTGCAGGTTACTTTTGGTGCATTCACTTTCTTTTGATCTTCAGGATAAGTGAAAAATTGCCAAATGAAAGATTCCTTTTTTCTTCTTAAAGGTGGTCGCTCATTTCCTTCAGATTCGGAAGATGAATGCGGAACGGCAGCAATTTCAGCAAAGTCTTCTGGAAGATGTTCGACGTTGTTCTCTCTTGAGAGTAGAAAAGAAAGTGAGGGAAGTGGGTGGAGTGTTGCGTGTAAATTCCAGAATAGAAACTACTAAGAACCAATTGGAAGTGTTGTTTTGAAGTCACATGACTTCACATGCGAGTCTCATGTCCTATACGCGAAAGGTGGGTGCGCGCACCCGGTCGTGCACTAAAAGAAAGCGGCAAAAAACATCTCATATTATGCTCTTGGAGCTCGTTTTGGTACAAAGAGTTAGTTCTGAAAAGAACTTTTTTTTTTTTTTGGAAACAAGTGTTATGATGCTTTTGATTTCTTAAAGTTGCAACGACATTTTTTTGTATGTCATACTATCAAAATGAAGTGAAGAAATGTATCTTTTCTTGGGGCATTTATGACTTTCAATTTTGAGTTTAATAAGAATGAGGCTCTGCTCTCCGTACAAAAGAATTTCTCCACACTCGTTGCATTTCATGTGCACCTTCGCAAGATATGGTCTCAAGTCCATCTCAGAACTCGATGGAGATACAGGTCGTTCACCAGAAGATGTGCTGGCCACCTCTGATGGTAATAGCGTGGCCAGGGCTCTTGTCGATGCTTTTGCATAATGCTCAGGGTGCCTTTGTTTAACATGCCGCTGCATGGTATGTATGGAAAAGGAATATTTTCTATTTGGATTTCCCCTTGAGAGCTCCGATTTGCATATCGTGCAGGTTACTTTTGACGCATTCACTTTCTTTTGATCTTCAGGATAATTGAAAAATTGCCAAATGAAAGATTCCTTTTTTCTTCTTAAAGGTGGTTGCTCATTTCCTTCAGATTCGGAAGATGAATGCGGAACGGCAGCCATTTCAGCAAAGTCTTCCGGAAGATGTTCGACGTTGTTGTCTCTTGAGAGTAGAAAAGATAATGAGGAAAGTGGGTGGAGTGCTGCGTGTAAATTCCAGAATAGAAACTACTAAGAACCAATTGGAAGTGTTCTTTTCAAGTCACATGACTTCACATGCGCTTTTCAGGACGTGTACGCGGTGACAGTATCTAGTTACGAACGTGATTTGGAAGTAGCGATCTTCTTCAGCGAAGTTTGAAAACGTGAAAAGAAGTGAATTCAAACACATACAGTTTTTACATATTTTTAGAGCTCGATTTAAGTATACAATTGTTAAACTATAAAACCTTTTATATTTTTTTAAAAAATATTAAGGTATGTACATCCAGTCACGCACGAAAGATTAAAAAGAAATTCGGCTCCATTTAATTAAATGGTTTATATGAAAGAAAAAAAGGAAAGGTTCAGTGTCTTTAACGTACTATAAGTTATTTCATTGGTCTATAAAGAAATTCATTAGGTTCAAATTGCAAAGCTTTCACGAAATAAAATATAGGTGGGTGCACTCACTCGGTCGTGCACGTAAGATTGGTATGGCGATATTTATTTCAGGTATATCCTTTATAGTTAGGAACTAGCATTCAAAAAACCTATGAAATTCACTGAAAAAACCATAGGTTTGACACATGTTATAGTTAGCTGGACATTTCACTGATATAAAACCAATGAAATTCCCCCGTTATAGTTACTTCAGCTAACTATAACTGCTGATGATGTTACATATTACATCACTCATCACATGGTTAGTGACATTACTCTTGATATCACTGATAATATCTAGTATCTGACATATGCTGCCTACAACATATACAAATAGTATGTCACTGATTCTTGCATGTATGGAATATGTAAAATCTCCTAATGTAGCATATTAACACTTAGACACTGAGACACTTTTGGCAATAATAAAGAAACAATAACCTATATAGATATAATGTATCAGTGATAAAGCTACTCATCAACACATTTAGTCACTAAAATAGAAACTGATAGACAGACACAGATAGGTATATATTTAAATATTACTCAGTAACACATGTACTCATTAAGATATATTTAATCAGTCAATTATAGAATCTATTTGTCAGCAAAAAAGCAACCGTTTATACACTTATATACTACAATTTTTTTACAACCAACTTTCTGATCTACATATATATAATATATGTAATTTTCAAAACTAACCCATTTAATAGATGATGTCATGAGTGCTGTGATGTGTGACATCATCAGCAGTGCATTGCGGGCGCGCGAGTTATAGTTAGCTGAAGTAACTATAACGGGGGAATTTCATTGGTTTTATATCAGTGAAATGTCCAGCTAACTATAACATGTGTCAAACCTATGGTTTTTTCAGTGAAAATATATATATATATATATGTATGTATGTATGTATGTATATATATATATATATATATATACACCAACCTCCGTTCTCCTCTCGCAATCGCCTTAGCTCTCGATCGCGCTGGAAACAGACACGGACCAAACATGAGATGCTGGTTTTCAAAATTTATTCAGCTGTCGCTGTCGCCATAACGTTTCGGCACAAAGCCTTGATCACATATATATATATATATATGTATATATATATATGTTCATTTGTTTTCAACTGGAATAGATGAGCTGCTCGCATGTGGAGCCAGGAAACCCCAGATCTCTTCGTGAGTATCCAGCCCTTCACACCTGTTGACTGATACTGCCCTCTTAATAGCAGCCAGGTGGTCACATGTCATGTGTGACACCATGACCCAGTCCTGTATTATTATTCAACAACACTTTAAAGTCTCTGATTTCTAAGTTCACATTTCTAAGATAAAAACTAAAGTTAAAATTGCTAAGTGCGAGCGGTCAGTGGACCAACAGTTAGTACTGACTGACAGCATCACTCACGACATTGAGCTCCTTGAAGCGATGCTTCTTGGTGGTGATTGGAAGGTGCCTGTGGGAGCCGCTGGACCTCTTTGTGATGGGGCCCTGCTAGCACAGCTTTCTGCATGAGCACTCTTCATTGGCTGACAGAGTTTTGGGCAGGGCTGCCCGTTTCTAATGTGCACAAACAAGTGTTATGTTAGGGGCTTTTGTATAGCGCGTGACTCACCCAGGGGCATCTCAGCGCTTACCAGAGGGGTACAGAGATCGGAAGACAAGAACAGAGTGTAGCTATGCTGACTCTCTCAAAACGGTACAAAAGGGGGTGGTGATGGACGGAGCGTCTGAATCAATCAAACACTCACACCCAGTCAAAAAATCTGGGTTTAATCCATCACCGTTCTTTAGCCCACTCTGCTACCCCAGTTCAGACATGGCTATATGCAAATCAGTCTGACTCTGTGCCTCATGGGAACAGTCCAGCCCGAACTGCCAAGCCATGTCTTCCCTGGACCGAAAACAAGCTTCCGAGGACCGGTTTCTGGCATTCCAACCGTCTTCAGCTCGACTTGCTTGAATCCAGTGGCAAAGTGAGCAAGGGACTCTTGTCTGAGCATACCCTGCCACACTTATGGCAGCCAAAAGCGGTACAAAAGGGGGTGGTGATGGACGGAGCATCTGAATCAATCAAACACTCACACCCAGTCAAAAGATCTGGGTTTAATCCATCACCGTTCTTTAGCCCACTCTGCCACCCCAGTTCAGACATGGCTATATGCAAATCAGTCTGACCCTGTGCCTCATGGGAACAGTCCAGGCCGAACTGCCAAGCCATGCCTTCCCTGGACCGGAAACAAGCTTCCGAGGACCGGTTTCTGGCATTCCAGCCGTCTTCAGCCTGGCTTGCTTGAATCCAGTGACAAAGTGAGCAAGGGACTCACGTCTGAGCATATCCTGCCACACTTATGGAGGCCAAAAGCTGTACAAAAGGGGGTGGTGATGGACGGAGCATCTGAATCAATCAAGCTGGAGTTCACGGCTAGCATGGCTATGAGTTCTGTCAAGGCTGTAGAAAATTAGATTTAGACTTAGGACCTGGTGGTCAGTAGAGCAAGGCCCCATCCCAAGACATTGTTGGGGACACCAGTACTTTAAAAATGCCTAATTCCATTGTATCCTTACTAATGGACGATATCCATTGAACTTTGAGGTGATTTTTAAAAGCAATTCCTATGCCACCTCCTGTCTTTCCCTTTCTGTCGAGTTGGATACATTTATAGTCCGTTGGTATGGCTATGTTTATGGCCGGTATGTTGGTGGAGTTTAGCCATGTCTCTGTTAAAAAGCATAGATCCGGAGAGAGAGTGGAAATCATGTACCAGATCTCTATCGCGTGCTTTGCAAGGGAGCGGACATTGCATAGAATATGGGTGAGATTCAGTTGGTGATTCAGTGGAGCTATCTGTGGTGGGTCCCTAATGGGCACTTCCCCTTGTAGGCTTTGAAATCGGCATGTACTACAGGATAAAGGACCTTCCAGCATGGTTGGGAAGGTGCGGCAGCATTCCCCCACCCCACAAGATTTTTTAGGCATGCTGAGTCCTATTGTCCGAAGGGCTGTTCCTGAGTACGAGTGGAGCCTAGATGTTAAGTCCCTCACCACCCCTTGTTGTAAATATTTTTGTCCACCCTAAGCGTGGAAGGGTATTCTCAGATGTGAGACCCTTGCTCATTGCACCATCAGGATTCAAGCAAACCGGGCCGAAGACGGCTGTAATGCCAGAAACCGGTCCCCGGGAGCTTGTTTCCTTCCCAGTGTAAGAATTGGCTTTTGTAGTTTGGTTTGCCCTGTTCCCATCATGCACTGGGACAGGAACAGACTAATTTGCATACAGCCAGGTTCTGAAACTGGGATGGTGCAGTGAGCTAAAAAACGGTGTTGGATCTAGCCCTGACCTCTTGACTGGGTGAGAGCTTTCTGCTTAATTCAGAGACTCTGTCCCTCACCACCCCTTGTTGTAAATAAGTCCCTCAAGGTGGGCATAATGGGTGGGGCAGCATCTCCCGCCTCCCGGCGCGAACTGGTGCGAACGGGCGCAAACGGGCTTGCCTTTGGCGCGCCGCCAGCGCGTCCGCTTCGCGTCCGGGCAGGTGTTATTCTTTTATAGGGGGTGTTTAGGTCAGGTGGAGTCCCGGCAGCTAGTCCGCCGACCCTGCACCCTCCCAAGATGGCGTCTCCCTCTTGCCCGGTTCTTCCCAGTCTCCCCACAGCCCCAAACTCGGCTGGAACGGAGAAACGGGAGGGTCGGGGACTACCAAGCGCAGGTAGCAATTTACTGTGCAGGTAGGCAATTTACTGTGGAAAGCAAAAGCGGGCACAAATTACAACTGTTGCAGGGCGTAAATTTAAAAAATCAAGTAATTCTGATTTTAAGACGATTTTAAAAACACGCTATAGAGGGGTCCCGGCTTCCGCCTCAGGAGTCCCTCAAATGTGCTGACTGGTGCTTCAACCTGCTGTTTATGGCTCTCGGCCAGGTGAAGTCCCAGCAGCTAGTCCGCCGAGCCTGCACCCTCCCAAGATGGCGTCTCCCTCTTGCCCGGTCCTTCCCAGTCTCCCCATAGCCCCAAACTCGGCTGGAACGGAGAAACGGGAGGATCAGGGAATACCAGGCGCAGGTAGCAATTTATTGTGCAGGTAGGCAATTTACTGTGGAAAGCAAAAGCGGGCACAAATTACAACTGTTGCCGGGGTAAATTTAAAAAATCAAGTGATTCTGATTTTAAGACGATTTTAAAAACGCGCTATAGCGGGGTCCCGGCTTCCGCTTCAGGAGTCCCCCAAAGGTGCATTCCCCTACCATTGGTGGGAATATTTTTAGTAATTTGTATGAAAAATCTTGTAGCAGAAAAGTCTCAATGAACATGGAAGAAATACTCTCCTAAATTCAATGAGTGCGCAGCTCATCGAATCCATATGTTTTGTTTGTATTGCGTTGCCCTTGGGAATAATAGGACTGCAACACGTCAGAATGCAAGCCAAAACCCTAGACAAGATGAGATACTCAAGCTTGAAGACGAAAACATGATAACAATTAGGTATACAGTATCTTCTGCACCAGTTTAATTTGATGAGGTCCACATCGATTGACTCTTCAAGCTCACTGAGACGTTCAGACTTGATGAGTGGATGTGGTGCTTGCGAGTACTCATGTACTCATGTTTCTTGAGGTGTCTCATTCAAGGTATAGTGTAGGTTCATAATGAAAGTGGAAAAATGTAAAGTGGAAACTTGAAGTGAGAAAACTGTTAGGGAGAAAATGCATACTTTAATTAGTTAGTGGAAAACTATTGGGGTAATTTCTATTTGTGCTGTGATATGGCAACAGCAATTTTGTTTGCAAAATTACAGCCTCATTACAAGTAATTTCTTATAGAATGGAGATACCAGGAAATCGCTATTACACTAAATCCACTGGTTGTCACCTTTTTACTGGGCCCTTTCGAGGGTCATATTTATGCCTTCTTTATTCATTGATTTGCACTTTTTTTTTTAGACCAGGCCGAAATGTACAGGGGAGTCTATGCGGGCGAGACCAGCGGAGGAAAACGGAAGGAGTGAGGTCACTGAAACCTGTTTAGGCTCTGTTGCAATTGCATCACTTTCCTGAGACCGGCCACCTTTTCAGGAGCAGAGTCTGAAATATAAATGCCGAGGTTAACAGCATCATAGAGCGCTTACCAGTGTCTATTTTCTTTTGGGTGAACGCCGCATCAGAGGTCGAAGTTGTTCCCCTGTACATTTTGGCCTGGTCTAAAAAAACAAGTAAGAGACACCAGAGTGCTTTCGATTATTCTGTAAATGCCTTTAGATTCCAAATACTTATAGCGCCCTCCTTATGTTGTAGGACAGGTGATCCAATGGATTGAAAAAGTACAAATCCACATACACATGTAAGTTAATTTTGGTATCCTAACCGTCTGAATGTGGTTGTCATAGAAACAGAGGATTTATGGTACTATTTGGAAGTTTTGCGTCGGTTTGAATATAAGCAACCTTTCAAGTTCTGGAAAACAAGAGATGTAAGCTCGCAGTGGTGCAGGTATCTGTAAGAAACACTGATTTCAGTAATTCTCTAAAGAAAGTTTTTTTTCCTTTCTTCACAGCTTACCGTCCTGATGAGAACTCAACAAAACATCCTGAGTTCGAGACGCGTAGACTGTTAGAGCCATAGAATTATAAAGAAGTTATTCCTGAATTGTCTTTAAGAAAGGAAGTTATTGTATGGCACTCTGAGAATATTAATATTCCAGTATATATATTTGAATGTATGATGGCTGTGGGTGTATGAGAATGTATGGTGTGAATGAATGGAAATGTACATACTGATTTTTGTAAAATTGTAATTGTTTTATACTAATGTTTAAATCATGTACAGAAGGTCTTCTTGAAAGCATAAAAAAATGGTGAAATAATAAACAAAAATATGAAGTGAAAAAACGTTTGCAAAATAATAAAAAGGATTAATACAAGCATTGGTTTGCAAGTAAAGCATAATGTTTAATTCATATGTTTTGGAGGGATTGATAAGTGAATCAAAGCACAGTATTGGCAACTCGTTTTTGTTTAATACTTTCAAAAAGTGGCATTTTCTAACACACACTTTAAAAACCAACTTCATTAAAACATGTATTTCTAAATCCCGAGTTCAGAGAGCCCAAACTCCAAATCGTTATCTTTTCCCAATTGAAAGTTACACTTGTAAGTTGTTATAAGTCAGCTCCAATGATAACCTATGGGAGGGATAGTCCTTACAATAGGGGAAAAACGAAATTGGCAGTATTTCACTATCAGGACATTTAAAAAACACTAGTATATGTCCTACCTTTAACGTACACTGTACAATGCCCATGAGGCTACCTTAAACCTACCTTGCGGATGCTTTACATGTAAGAAAATGGAAGGGTTAGGCCTGGCAAGTGGGTGCCACATGTACTGCAGAGGCAGGCTTGAGAATATTTGCAAGGCTACTCATGTGGGTGGCACAATCAGTGCTGCATGCACTGTAGTAGCATTTGGTTTACAGATCCAAGGCACACTAAGTGTCTTGTACTAGGGACTTACTAGTAAATCAAATATGCCAATTTTAGATAACCAATCATAATATCACAATTTATACAAAGAGCACGTACACTTAAGCGCTAATCAGCAATGGCAAAGTGCCCAGAGTACACAAGCCAGCAAAAATGAAGTCCAGCATACAGTGAAACAAATACAGGAGATAGAGGCAAAAAGACTGTGGAAACCCCGCCAAGGATGTAAGGTCTATCAGGGGTAGTTTTATTTTTCACTAAAATGTGTCTAGGTTGCCCAAAGCCTGAGTTCTTGGATGAGCAAGGTAAGGAAAGGCTCTGCTCTCGTAAAGCAGACTTGAGGTGCAGTATTCAGAAGGATCAATCAACACACTCTGCTGGCTGGAGTCAGCATTCCGAGAAGTTGAATTAGGAGATATGTAGGACAGAAAATGAAACCTATTGGCTCCTATTGTTTCATATCAAATGTGAGAGCAGAGCTAGTAAGGGGGGAAGGAGAAAAGGGAAAGGGGCCAGTGAGAGGAGATAGGAAGGAAAATTACTTGTAGAAACATATATAAAAAGTGTGTTTCACAAAGCTCCCATATCCAGAGTAAATCTGGGCTAAGATTGAACAAAGCGAGAACTTCCAAATCTGTGCCATGCTGCTGCCCTAGCCAAAACAATACAATGGAATTAGGGTGAGCATCTTTTCCCTAATGTTATCTCTTTTCATCCTGAATTTTCCTTTACTACTATTATTGAAAGTGGAAGTCGTCTAGGATGACATTTTAAGATGTCAGGAAGAATCCTTCCCATGTAAAATAAAACTACCCCATATGGATTACTGAACCATCTGCGATTTCCACTCTTTTTTTGGTATACACACCCTAAACATCCACTGCTCTTATGGTCATTCTACTGCAGCTTAGCTGACCACATGTTTTAGTCCTTATTACAATTATGATTTGCACTTCTTTCTCCCACATACTCTCTCGCATTACACCACCAGGGCCTGTGTCCCATAACACAATATTAGTACCTCAGTAGTCATCACACACAACATGAAAACACTTACCACATAAACTCAATACAAAAATAGCACCCTACCAACCATGTACTGAACACATGGTTGCTTGCTTTCTGCGTGGGTGGGTGCTTCAGCACCCCAAATAGGGGTAGTAAGAGCTACACAAAAGCTAAGATACATTAAAAGTATTTGGGGGATTGTGTTAAATATCTGGGGATATGTGATGAAAGTGCAAAACATCTGCAGTTGTTTTCATTCTGTGAAGGTTGTGAACCATATGGTAACATGCATGCATTGTATGCAGGCATTGCCTTGAGGATTGGTGAAGTAGCTGGTAGCTGTGTAAAGTGTCTGTAGGCTGAGTAGAGTATAGCTTTGAGGCTGTGTAACGCATACCGATGCTGTGTAATGTATTATGGGGTTGTGTAAAGTATCTAGAAGCCTTGTGAAGTTGCTGGAGGCTGCATTCGCTTATCCAGTTATAATGGGTGTGTGAATAATCTACAAGACAAGCCAAGTAGCTGGTGGCTGTGTGAAGGATCATAAGAGTGTGTGCCTTATCTGAAGAATGGGCAATATATATATGAAGTACCTGCAGGGATTGTGAAGCAACTTACAATTGTGGGACAAAACTGCAGGCTATGTGAATTTTGTGAAGCCAGCAAGGAGTATCTAGAGGCTATGGGAAATATCTGGTTTTGATGCACACTATCTGAATGCAGTATGAAATATCTTGAGGCTGTTTGAACTAGTTGGAGGCTGTGTGTAGTACCTAACAGCTATTTGAAGTATATTTATGATGCCTAAAGTAATGAAGTATCTGTAGGCTATTCGACATATGCTGAGGGTGCATGAAGTATGTGGGGGTTGTGTTATGTATCTGGGGATATGTGAAGTATGTGAATTATCTGAACGTTGTTTGCAGAAACTATAGCACAAAGAGGATGCTTGAAATAACCAAGTCTTCGTGAATTACCTAACAGCTGTGTGAACTAGCTGGTGGTGAACATAAAGTATTAATAGGCTGTTTGAAGTATGTGGAGGCTGTGTGCAGTACCCAGAGGTGACATATGTGGAGGAGTTGAAGGTAGGGTGAATTAACCATGCACTGGGGGATGGATAACATGCCTGTAGGCTGTGTGAAATGTGTAGAGATATTGTCAAGTATCTGGGTCTGGGAAAAGAATCTGGTGATGGTGTAAAGGTTGCTTAGGCTGAGTAAAATATTTGGATGATCTGTGAAGAATGTGGAAACTATTTAAAGTATCTGGAGGATGTATGAAGTATATGATGATAGGTGAACTATTTCCAAGCTTTGTGCAACAGCTGGGGGCTCGGTGAAGTACATAGACCTTTGTCTAGGAGCTGGATTCTGTGCTAAGTACCTGAAGTCTGTGTGTAGTAGCTGAGGGATGTGCAAACTAGCAGATTAATCAATCATTCAGGAGTTTGTAGAGCACGGGTACTCACCCGTGAGGCTCTCAAGGCACTGAGGGTGGGGCTGTGGGGGACTGCTGATCCGTCCGGGTGTGGAGGGTCAGTCGAAGAGTCAGGTCTTGAGGTCCTTCTTGAACTGTTTCAATGGCGTGGATTGCCTGAGGTGGAGGAGAACAGTGTTCCAGGTCTTGGCAGCGAGGTAGGAGAAGGATCTTCCTCCCGTTCTGGTCTGGTGGATCTGTGGGACGGTGGCCAGGGCAAGTTGGGTGGAGCAGAGTTGTCTGGCGAATGTGTGGAAGACGAGGAGGTCATTCAAATATTCTGGTCCTGCATCATTGAGAGCTTTGTAGGCATGTGTGAGGAGCTTGAATGTAATTCTATTGTTGAAAGGGAGGCAGTGGAGTTGTCGGAGGTGTTGTGCCATCTGGCTGAGGCAAGGGATGTCGAGGACCAGTCTATCTGCAGCGTTTTGGATGTTCTGTAGTTTTCTGAGTTGTTTCTGGGTGACACAAGCATAGAGTGTGTTGCCATAGTCCAGTCTACTGGTGATGAGTGCGTGGGTGACCGTCTTTCTGGATTCAGCGGGGAGCCACCTAAGAGTCTTTTGAAGTAGGCAGAGTGTGTGAAAACAGAAAGAGGATACTGCATTGATTTGGCGATTCATTGAGAGCAAGGAGTCCAGTATGATGCCATGGTTGCTTGCGTGGTCCATAGGGTGGGAGGGGTTCCTAGTGCGGCAGGCCACCAGGAGTCGTCCCAGGCTGAGGAGGTGGGTCCCAGGATGAGTACTTTAGTTTTGTCCAAGTTGAGTTTGAGACAGATGTCTTGTATCCAGGTAGCGAATGCCTTCATTCTGTTGTGAAAGTTGATTTTGGCGGTTGTGGGTTTGTTGGTGAGGGAGATGATCAGCTGGGTGTTGTCGACGTAGGAGACGATGTTGAGTCCGTGGCTTCTGACGATGGCTGCGAGGGGAGCCATGTAGATCTTGAAGAGGGTTGGGCTCAGAGATGAGCCCTGGGGCACTTTGTAGCTGATCTCTGAAGGTTCTGAGAGGAGCAGGGATAGTCTGACTCACTGTCTTCGGCCGGTCAGGAAGGAGTCGATCCAGTCCAGTGCCTTGTCATGGATTCCGGCATTGTGGAGTATCGTGATTAGGGTGCGGTGGGAGATGGTGTCGAAGATGGCTGAGAGGTCCAGAAGGACGAGGGCTGCGGTTTCTCCTTGGTCAAGGAGTGAGCCGATGTCGACGGTGGCAGCAAGGAGTGAGGTTTCAGTGCTGTGGTTGCTTTGGAAGCCCAATTGGGAGGTGTGCAGGACGTGGTTCTCTTCAATGAAATCGGAGAGTTGGACGTTGATGACCTTCTCGATGCTCTTGGCTGGAAAAGGGAGGGAGATGGATATGAAGTTCCTCAGGTCTGTCGGGTTGGCGGATGGTTTCTTCAGCAGGGGGTTGAGCTAGGCATGTTTCCAGTCATCGGGGTAGGCGGTGCTTTTGATGGAGCAGTTTATGGTGCAGCGAAACTTGGGAGCGATGGAGGCGGCTGCTCTGTGGAACAAGTGATATGGGCAAGGATACGATGGGGCTCCTGAGTGGATGCTCTTCAAGGTCTTGAGTGCATCATGTGGGGTGAGCGGAATCCAGTTGAGCATGATCTGTTGGGGTGTTGCGTGGTTGCATGCGGTGGTGCTGAATGTGGTGGCGGGGTCTTGGGTGTTGAAGTCGTTGTAGATCTGCCTGATCTTCTGGTGAAAGAAGGTGCCGAGTTTGTTGCAGAGGTCTTAGGAGGGTGGGACGTTTGTGGTCTCGCTGTTGGGCCTGGCTTACTCCTTTACAATGGTGAAGAGTTCTTTCCTGTTGTGTGCATTGGCATTTATTGTGTCTTGGAAGGACGTTTTCTTTGTGGTTTTGAGGAAAAGGTGGTGTGCCTTGACGGCGGATTTGAAGGTTGCTTAGGTTTCAGGGTGTTTGTTGTTCATCTCTTCTCGAGTCGTCGGCAGGTGCATCTGGACTCATGACGGTGGGAGTGAATTATCTGGCTTTCTAGGAGTGTTGTTTGTCTGGTGCGGACAAAACGAGGAAAAGGATGAGGCAGACGCACGAACGCTGGGAGAATAAGAATATACCAAGTTGCCCAACGAAAATATGTGGATGTATGCCCGTCCAGAGACTATTTAAAAAAATTTTTAAGAGACATATACAGTCAGACCAGAAAAGCGGAAGGCTTCCTCATAAATCTACAAAATAGAGGAAAGCCCATAAATCCCCTTCAATCATATACCAACGATAAGGAAGGATTTAATCCCATGAGAGAAGGAACAAATCAATCCAATAGACCAGATAAACTTCCACAGGGAAATCCATCCCATACCCACATGGGAGGGTGTTAAGTAGTAATCCCCGAAGCCGGTGACCCCAAAGAAACGGCAGTCCTGAAGAAGGTGCTACAATATCGAGTGTCCACAGCACCGACACGCGTTGACATGTTCTCTTTTTGTGCACAAAACCCAAGTAGGGTCTGGGGAGCAATAGATATTAACCTATCCTGGGTACTATTGACCACACCATATGCAAACCAATCTAAGACCTTTGGATCTAGACATTAGAGTGGCAAGGGAATCTAAAGGCCACAATATAGAAGGGGGTTTTTCTTATGATTGTAGAATATTTCTGTCTGCTATATTTGTTTTTTAACATGTTTTGATATATGAATTGTGATATATGAATTTATGCTTGTCCAATGTCTATATTGAATTGTTTTTGAATATTGGTTTTTCTTTTCAATGTATAGTTTCAATGACTATTCGTTGAAATTTTAATTTGTTCTTGTATATATATATTCATGTATGTTTTTTATTAAAAAGACTGTGAACGTTCAATTTTAGTGTGGAAATTGACAATTTACCATCACTGTAACTGATTGGGTTGTGTTGGTGGGAGTATGATTGAGTGAATATCTAGATTGATAAAAACAGAGTGAATCTCTGTTCTAGTGTGAACCCAGGGATTTTCCCTAGACTGACTGCCTTCTTGAGGGGTGCCAGAGTGTCGGCACAGTTGGAGATCCATTGGTGAAGGTTGCGAGCTGTGGTGTTGGCATCTGTTTGTGTTGGTGGAGTGGTTGTGCGGAGGAGGTGAACAAGACGTTCTTCGGTGGCCTTGTTCCAACTGCGAAGGGGCGATGAGGGCAGTGGTGTATGTTGGGCGTGGTGAAGGTGAGATGTAAGCTGTGGTGGTTGGTCCAGAGGAGCTTGCTGGGGTGGCGGTATGTGATGTTCCTGCTAGCAGAGTAAACAGAGAGTGTGTCCAGCCGTGTTGGTCGGTGCTGTTACTAGCTGCTTGAGTCCGATGTTGGCAAGGTTCTCCAGTAGGTAGGTGGTGTTCTGATCACTGGGGTTGTCTGGGTGGAAGTTGAGGTCCCCGAGTATGATTTACTCGGTAGATGCAAGAGCCTGGCGGGTGATGAATGATGTGCAAAGTAGCTGGTGGATGTGTGAAGTATTAAGAAGTTGTGTGAAATAGTTGGAGTATGTGCGAAGTAGCTGCAAGTTGTGTGAAGTTACTGGGGGATGTGCAAAGTGGCTAGAGGATGTGTGAAATAATTGGGGGATGTGTGAAGCAGTTGGAGGATGTGCAAACAAGCAGAAGGATGTGTGAAGTGGCTGAAGTATGTGTGAAGCAGCTGGAGGATGTGCAAAGCAGCTGGAAATTGTGTGAAGTAACTAGGAGATATGCAAAGTGGCTCGAGGGTCTACAAAGTAGCTGGAGGTTGTGAAATAGCTGGAGTCTGTGCGAAGATCCTTGAGGAGGTGCAAAGTATCTGGAGGGTGTGTGTAGTAGCTGGAGGATATGCAAAGTGGCTACAGGATGTGCAAAATAACTGGAAGAAGTGTGAAGCACTTAAAGGATGTCTAAAGCGGCCGGAGAATGTGCAAAGAGGATGGAGGATGTGCGAAGCAGCTGGAGGATCTACGAAGTGGCAGGAGGAAGTGTGAAGTAGTTAAAGGCTGTGAAAAGTACCTGGAGACTTTCTGAAGTGTCTAGAGGCCGTGTGATGAAGTTGAAGGCTGTGAGAATTATCTGGACACTCTGAAGTGTCTGGAGGCTGTGTGAAGTAGATGGAGGATGTGCAATGTGGCTAATGGATGTGTGAAGTGACTGGAGGATGTGCCTAGTGTCCAGGACCTGCGTGAAACACGTTGAGACTGTGTGAAGAATACACAGTCTATGTGAAGTACCAATGGCTACCTTAAGTGCTTGACCGAAATTAAAGGCTTAAATTCCCTGTGTTTGATATTATACATATTTGTAATGAATATGACGCTTGTATTTTTACTTACCCTGCCGTGAGGGCAACGGCTCCTGCACCAGACCAAGGGACACGCCGTGACGGAAACGGCAGCTTGTAAACGCCGCAACACCGCCTACAGCCACCGGGGGCCACAAACTACACCTCCCAGGTGCCCCGGCGGCCAAGTCGCGTCCCTGACGCCAGCTTTGCGCCCGGAGGCGCCAGAAAAGAGAGGAGCGCCGAGCGCTCTTTGGGACGCTTGTATTTTTACTTACCCTGCCGTGAGGGCAACGGCTCCTGCACCAGACCAAGGGACACGCCGTGACGGAAACGGCAGCTTGTAAACGCCGCAACACCGCCTACAGCCACCGGGGGCCACAAACTACACCTCCCAGGTGCCCCGGCGGCCAAGTCGCGTCCCTGACGCCAGCTTTGCGCCCGGAGGCGCCAGAAAAGAGAGGAGCGCCGAGCGCTCTTTGGGACGCTTGTATTTTTACTTACCCTGCCGTGAGGGCAACGGCTCCTGCACCAGACCAAGGGACACGCCGTGACGGAAACGGCAGCTTGTAAACGCCGCAACACCGCCTACAGCCACCGGGGGCCACAAACTACACCTCCCAGGTGCCCCGGCGGCCAAGTCGCGTCCCTGACGCCAGCTTTGCGCCCGGAGGCGCCAGAAAAGAGAGGAGCGCCGAGCGCTCTTTGGGACGCTTGTATTTTTACTTACCCTGCCGTGAGGGCAACGGCTCCTGCACCAGACCAAGGGACACGCCGTGACGGAAACGGCAGCTTGTAAACGCCGCAACACCGCCTACAGCCACCGGGGGCCACAAACTACACCTCCCAGGTGCCCCGGCGGCCAAGTCGCGTCCCTGACGCCAGCTTTGCGCCCGGAGGCGCCAGAAAAGAGAGGAGCGCCGAGCGCTCTTTGGGACGCTTGTATTTTTACTTACCCTGCCGTGAGGGCAACGGCTCCTGCACCAGACCAAGGGACACGCCGTGACGGAAACGGCAGCTTGTAAACGCCGCAACACCGCCTACAGCCACCGGGGGCCACAAACTACACCTCCCAGGTGCCCCGGCGGCCAAGTCGCGTCCCTGACGCCAGCTTTGCGCCCGGAGGCGCCAGAAAAGAGAGGAGTGCCTCTCGTCACGCGAGTCGCGCGCGGGAGCAGCCGGGCGAAGCCCGGGCAAAGGGCGGGCCCTCTACGGCCCTCATCGGCACAAGTCGGCCAGGCTAGGCCACCCCTCTAATTCTACATCCTTGTGCACCAGGAAACCATCGTATGAGTGATCATATCAAGCAGTGGCGTTCCAGACGTTGATTGTCCGCCTTCTTTGCGCACAGGCTATCCAGACGGGGGTCGGTAAGCAGGTCATACAGCTTCTATCGAATCGCCCAGGAGCCTGGCTTAGGAAGGGGGTTCACGCGAAACGCCATCACACTGACGAGTGTGGAAAGGAGTCAACTTGATATCTGCACAAGCTTGAAGTAAGACTTTACTGTTTTTATCTTGGGAGTGACATTTTGTCAATAATCTGCACAGTGGGTATAAGACTTTCATACACCTTGCTAAATTATGCGCAAAAAAAATACACACACGGCACTCGAAGTACCAAAGAACACCATGGAAAATTACCTTGTCCAAGTGGTTAGCAAAATAAACAGCGAACGAAGACAATCGTTAGGTCTGTCCCAGTCCCCTATTCTTCCTCCTATGAGCCCACCCACTTCCTCGCAAATCAATGAGTCACTGCTGCTGGACTCTAACAACGATTTACATGCACCAGCCTCCCCAGTCACTATCAACACTGATGTCAGTACAGTGAATGTGGGGGACACTGAACAACATGCGGTAATTGACTCAGATGCACAGCTAGTCATTGAGGATGAAGAAAACAATGATAAAGAAGATACGGAGGATGATCCACCGGCCAAGCAGTCCTCAAGGGCAGTCAGAGCCAGTCGTAGATTGCAAAGCAAACGTGGGGGGGCACGTTCTGGAAAAAACAAGACTATATCACCACTAAAGGATAAAAACATCTGCCATATCAAGGAGGTTAATAATTTGAGGGACTTTTTGGACGAGGACCTAATGTCGAAAATAGCGGAGCTGTTAGAAATAAAAATACAGACAATTGTTAAGCCACTTATTAGCAAGATTGACAAACTTTCTGCAGAGATAAAGAAACTTGGAAATACTCAAAATGTTTTAGTAGATGCAATAGGTAATGCCTTAAGTAATGTCAATAAAGGCAATGATCCCCCAGGGAATGATAGTGAATCCAGGGTAACATCAGATGTCATTCCTCCAGGGGTAACCCCTGTAGAAGACCCACAAACTTCTAGTCAAAATACTAATAACCTGCCATTAGATGCCCCAACTGTCCGACAAATTGATTCAACACACGCTACAGTGCCCACTAGTCTGGATGAAAACCAGACACAATTTGTAGTTGAAGCTGCACCGTTAGTGCTAGTGTTAGCCAATACACCAACCCTATTACCGGACCAAACTGAGTCAGCCTCATCACTTAAAAGTAAGGCATTATATTGGCTTTCAAATAATATGAAGCTAGCACAGGGGGGTGAACAGAGGTTAGCTGATGAAATCAAAACAGCAAGGAGGGTAGGCTGGATAGGAAAAAAACAAAAAAAATGGAAGGGCGACTGTGTGATATTAAATTTCTCGACCGCAGCTGCTCTTCCTGATATTTTGCAAAATATCCTTCCACCACAAAAAAGAAGTAGCTCTATAATCCCTCTCACATTAGAATTTTTCTACACTGATACACAAAAAGCCAATAACAAAAAACCCCGGAAGCCTGTTTGGTCAATGCGAGATCATGGTTGGGGAGGGGGTCCATCAGCTCCTGACATGAATTACGCTCCTCAAAGTAGGGCAGGCCCATGGCTACCATACCACCACAATATTTTCCCAAATACTACCCCAGGGCAAAATTGGAATCAAATGGGCAGACGAGGGCCTGGTATTATAACTAACAACTGTGGGCCTACAGGAAATGCTAAATATAATGGAGGATGGCCAGGTATGCAGCAGAATGTACTGTATCCTAATACCCCAGCACCCATAGGTAATACTGACTTTAACGGAGGATGGTTGGGCCCTTTTCAGAACCCACCCCTTCCCATTACCCCTGCACCTAGATGGAATGCCCCCACAAATGGTTGGGGCTTTGGGGCTCCATCCTATAACTTGGGAGTTAGCACGTCGAATAGGTTTGCAGCTCTAGCTGGTTTAGCTGACTGCGACTGACTTGAGGGTAGGGCCCTGACAACGCCAAGCAGCATCAACCACACATACCCTAGTTCATGTCTTGAAACCAATTCAAAGCATATTGCACCTAACATAATCTTGCAACAGTCACCACATCTTGTTGAAACAACAACACAACAACTGCTCCCAGAGATACCTAGGACAACTCCACCTTGCCAGGCAACAGAAACAGAAGGGGCTTTAGGAAGCTTAAAAATCATTTGCTGGAATATTGCAGGTCTGAAAAAAAACCTTTTAGACCCATCCTGGCACGACTACATTTCAGGTGGGGATATCATTATGTTCCAGGAGACATGGGGGCTTGAAAACTACTATAAGGTGAATTATAAATCCTTTTTTATACCCGCAGTAAACACAAACGGGGGGAGACCCTCTGGCGGACTAACAATTTGGGTGAAAATCACTGGTGGCCTATCCATTAAGCAAATTGACATTAATAATCCCGACATTTTATTGCTCGAATTAAAAGACACAAAGGGTCGCTGCACTTACGTGATCAATGTTTACAATAGACCTCATCGATCATGTAAAGAATCAATTATCGTAACCCAGTTGAGCAACCTTGTGGCGGGATTTGATCAAAATGCACAAATGATTATAGGCGGTGATTTTAACAGAGGCTTTGAACCCATAATAGGACTGGAAGACATCCATAAGGATGAGGATATGGTAAACAACATTCCCTTAGTAGATACAAAGTACAAAGCACCCTGCTCAGCGAGTACCTTACAAATATTGAACTTGACATTAGAATTGGGCTTACGTGCATGTAACGGGCGGTTGCCCTCAGACTGCCCCAGTAGACCGACGTTTATTAGAGGGGCATACTCCAGCCACTTAGATTATTTATTAGTCTCTCTGAATTTGTGGCCTATGATTATCGATCTACTGGTAGACGATCGCACGGAAAGCGATCACTATCCTCTGATTTTATCTGTCAAAACCCAGACTTTTAAAACCCCTGATAAAAGCGCAAATAGCACAATGTCCTTGCCACAAGATCCTCTAGTGGCAAACAATCGCAGATCCCTGAAATGGCCAATAGTACTAGACAATCCCAAAATCATTAGCCAAATTTATAATGTTTTTGTGAATCATATGTCCTCTCTCTTAGGTAATAGTACGGTCACTAAAAATCTTAGTTTGATAGAATCCCATGAACATTTAACTAACCAACTTGGCGGGATCCTGACCAGGGCAATAAAAAGACCTCATAATGCCCAAAAGAACAAACAAACCGGGGCTACCTGGTACAACCAGGACTGCCGGAAAGCCAAGACAGATTTAATTATAGCAGTCAGGGGGGGTTCAACGGACATCGTAAGAACTAAGAGAGCACAGTACAAAAGAATTTTATTAAAGGCCAAGAAGGAATGGGACGAAAGGGTTTGGTCCGATTTATTGGATGCATGCAAATGCAAAGATCAGACCACTTTTTGGAGCCTCATTGCTAGAGGCACGAAGGGAGTGACAGAAAGTAAAGATAAATTTTTAGAGGAAAAGATATGGGTCGAGCACTTCACTATGCTATATTCTTGTATAAGCTCAGGTGAAAGTGGAGGATGGGACAGTTTGCAGGCCCCCTTGGTAGCGCATGATGTACCTCTTGTATTCTCTTTAACAGAAACTATCTCTGCAATTAAGGCTGTTAAGTCAGGGAAAGCACCAGGCCCTGACAGAATACCAGGTGATCTTTGGAAACATGAAAACTACATCTGGGCTCCTTATATTAATTTATTATCCAATGAAATCGCTCAAGGAGCTGCTATTCCGGAAACTTGGAAGGGGGCAGAGATTGTGGCTCTGTTCAAGAAGGGTGATAGGTCAAACCCCTCGCATTACCGACCTATCAGCCTTATTGACGTGTTACAAAAAATCTTTGCACAACAGGTTCTTGGTCGGCTTACCTCCTGGATTGAAGAGCACTCTATTTTTACAAAATATCAGGCAGGTTTTAGATGTAAGATAAGTACTGTTGACCAGGTTTTTAGATTTTTATGTTTAGTCTGGAAATATACCATTATAAGGAGTTCCCATATATACGTGGCTTTTGTTGATTTGAAGGCAGCTTTTGATATGGTTCCTAGGGCAGCCCTATGGAAGACATTAAAAAAAATGGGCGTCCCTGGAAATATCCTTCAAATTTTAATTAGACTCCATGAGAACAATTATGCACGTGTAAGATGGGGACCGAATGGAGAAGTCACTGAGAAAATAAAGATAGCAAAAGGGGTAAGGCAAGGGTGCGTAATGGCACCTACCTTATTTTCTCTATATGTCAATGACATCCCTGATACTCTTTTGGGCTGCGAGCATGACTCTCCCAAATTGAGTGGGCAAGCCGTTCCGGCACTATTATTCGCAGACGACACAATTTTAATCTCTCAGACACCTAGGGGGCTCCAAAACCTTTTAAATACATTCAGTTTGTACTGTCATGATAAAGAATTAGAAATTAATTCCTCAAAAACTAAAATCATGACAATCAACCCCCACAAAGGTTTTAATAAGGTTTTTAAAATAAACAACAAACCTATTGAAGAAGTCCCCAATTTTAAATACCTGGGCGTTATTTTAGACAGTGACGTCACATGGAAAACGCAATTGGAGAATTCAAAACTAAGGCTAACCCAAAATCAGGCACCAATCCTAAGGAAACACAAGAATAGCCATTACAAAGCGGTCTCACCGGCTATTGAATTATTCAAATATAAAGTGCAATCTTCCTCACTTTATGGTGCGGACCTTTGGGCTTATGCTTCAAAGGTTACCTTCCGAGTGAGAGAAAATTCCTTTATTAGGCAACTTCTAGGGATACCTGGGTCAACTCCAATGACGCCCACATTATGGGACCTTAATTTTAGGCGTACTGATGATTATGCTTCTCTTCGCCCGCTACTCTATTGGGTCCGTCTATGGTCCACGGAGGAGCTGGCTGTTTATAGAGAAGCTTTGCAAGAGATATTGGCAATAAAGAACATCACGCCCTTGCCATGGCTAGAGTACGTCAAAAAATGGTTCGAAAAATTAGGGTTAAGCGATTTCTGGTTTGACCCCGATTCCCTTACAAGTAGTTCAAAGCACATCTTGAAGCAAAGGTACTGGGACTATATTAGAGACTCAGTGCTTACAAATCCCAGAACAGGGACCCTAACCTCAAAATTTTTCGAAATTAAAATGAACATGCAATTAGAGCCCTTTATGGACGAAATCCACCCTCCATTGGCGAAAAGCCTATACCTAAAATTCCGCTATGGCATTTTACCACTAAAAGATAGAACAACTGGCTGGAATTGTAATAAGGGATTGATTGGGGTTGCGGGCTCCAACATATGTGAGTCATGCGAAATGGGGGTGAAAGAAGATGAGTCCCATGTTTTATTCATATGCCCAGCATACCTTAAAGCAAGGAAAAAATGGCTCAAGCCGATTTGTAATAGGCTAGGCCTTAGACATACCAAGGTTGGTCTAAGAATATTTAAAGGTGATACTGCACAACCGATTGTGTTTAGCCTAAGTCGTTTTTTCCTATGTGTTGCCTGGATTAGGAAAAAGAAAAATCAGAGAATTTAAATATAAAGGGGCTATGTTATTGATTGTCTGTTAGTATAATGCTGCCTGTCTTATTGTTATGGTGTATATCACTTTTTAAACATAACAGATATTAATTTATTATTTTAACTCTGTGTATAATTAGTTAGTGCTCCATATAGAAAGGGGACCGACCAGGAACTAGTGGATGACTTTTGCGTATTTTGCACAAACAAGATGTGATGATAAATTTTTTCCCACTGCTGCTACTTACTATGTATTATAATGATGTATCGTGATTTTTTATGTATTGTATCTTACAAGGTTTTTTTAAACCGAATAAAGATTGAAATGAAATGAAATGAAACGGGTGTTGCAAAAATGTTAACCTATGTGGAACACAAATGTTTACTGCCCTATGTGCTATAAAGTAATGTCCCAAAAACATGACCTTCGCCATGTCCTCTCACATTAATTCCTGAGTGTTATCCAGTCTCTCTTGGCGCAGCAAATTGGCCTATGTGCAGCATTCGAGGCACAAGCTGCTGTTGCTCAAATAAACATGTTCAATTTAAAGTTGGTATGCCTGTACTATATAACATACCAATTGTAATTAAAGAAGGAAAACCAGAAATACACCCCCATCCGATTGGCTCAACGTTGAAAAAGAAGTGTCATGATAGAAACAATGTTACGATTCACTGTCCCTGCCCTGAGATAATCATACCAATTACACACTTAGGGGCCAATTACAATGTCGGTCAGAAAGCCCATGAATAGCTCATTGATTATATTTCCTTCACAGCCCACCACCGATTCAACTAGAGATCCTGGCTTAAACACCTTGTGATTTAAATATACAACCAGAACTTCATCTGGCCCCCTCACACCTTATTCAGATTGTCGATAGTCGTACACATCATTGCTTTTGTACTTGACCCATAGGTTAACATATGTACGTCAAAAACATCTGAACGTGGTTTTCAACCACACTGGGAATCGGATGAAGGAAATATGACGCAGATGCAATTGTCATATCCCAGGAGTCGAGGAAGCCAATATTGAGACCCCGAAAAATCTGCTTGGTGGTAAGGTAATGTATATAGCCGTGGAAGTCACTCAGACGCTCTATATCTGTTGAATGCTCTCGGATGTTTTCTGTCTTCACTATGATCTTGCTTTCAGGACTCCGGGCCAGGAGGCGTTCCACAGCTTTGCGAACAGAGATGATTCTCCGTAGAAATAGGCTGAGTGGGAAAGGGCGGAAGTGATGGCCAATCATTACAACAATGATGTAGTTGGCCCCACCAACCAGCTTGTCAATTTCGTGAGGCACATAGGCAAGACTTTTTACATTGTACACACTTTCTGTCAAAAATGGATGTCCATGCCTGATCCACTGAAGTTGTATGTTCTTGTCTATGTCCACATAGCGGATAGTTCCATGGAGACCTTTTTCATGGACGTTAAAAGGTTTGAGAGCTGAGGAGGAAAAAGAATATTGAATTAATTTAATTTATTTAGAGGTAAGGTCAATTAAGAAAATCAGCTAGGACTGTAGTTTGCCAGACCCAATTTTCGCAAAGACAATTTTCTCTTTGCCATCAACCATAACATCAATCAGACATGAATCAGTGACATGCATAATTACCACGTACGATCACTGCATTGAAGCCGGAGCAGATGTCAGCCTATTGGGATGTAGGTTGTTTGTTATTCCAGGTGGTGATAATAGACCCAGAATTACCAACACCTGGGATATCATTAATACTGGAGTAAACAAAAAGTAATGGATAGAATGCTTGAATGAATTACAGGCACTGGTAATTACTCGGCCGCATCCCAATCCATCATTATTTTGCACACTGTGCCATATCAGTGTGAAAACGGCCCTGGGTTGCTTTTTTCCGGTTCAGGGAGGACCTGGCTTGGCAGTTAGGGCTGGACTTTTCCTATAGTAGCAGGGTCAACTGATTTGCATATAGCTGTGTACTAACTGAGGTGGCATGGTGTTCAAAATAATGATAGATTGAGATGCGGCTCGAGTAAATACCAGTGGCTGAGGTTAATTCAAAAATTCCAACCATTACTTTTTGTATGTCACCCAATGGGATGGGTATGCCCAGATGTGGGTCCTGTGCACAGTCTGCTTTTCGGAAACAATCTATTCTCATCTGGTAAGCCTATAACAAGGACAAAACTGGTCCTGGGCTGCTTGTTTCCAGTTCAGGGAGGACCTGATTTGGCAGTTCCGCCTGGACTACTCCTATTGGAGCAGGCTTCAGCCGGAGCTGCATACAGCTAGGTCCAGAGGGGGCATGGTGTGCAAAATAACAATGGATTGGGATGTGGCTCGAGTAAGTACCAGTAGCTGAGATTACTTCAAGCATTCCATCCATCACTGTTTTGTAAACTTTAGTACAGGGACTGGCCGTAGTGGGCACCGGGCATTTCCCTGGTGGGCCACCAGAGTGGGGGCCGATTTTGGGCCCCTGGGGGCTGTTTTTGTTACAAGGGGTCAGCAATATCGTCCCCCTGTAACAAAATCAGCAGAAACCGGCACCAGCAAAAAGCTCGGCTACACCCCCCTTACCCCAGGGGGGCTGGTTTTGGTTCCCTGTCCAGACCTGCTTTTGTATATCATCATTACTGGGACCAGACATTACAGGCATTATGATATATCCCACTACCTACGCATATGGATTGGAAATAGGCAGAAATTTGGATTAATAACTCATTCTCTGCATATTTTTCTCGAGTTCCTAGTCGGTAATTCCCATTTGAGCCACAACAGTCAATTCTGGGCAGAACAAGAACCCGTAATATAGGTCTATGCGAGCACCTGGCATCTGTTAACAACAAAAGAGGGACAGGAAGGGGACAATATTTATAGGGGTCCAGTGTGCACGTCCCAATGAACTATATTCCAATCAATTGCACAAAGTTCTCCTGGGGGTGGTATATATGTAATGAAGAGTGAACTATCTTCCTCTCTCTGAAAAGGTGGTTGTATCTGGAAGTCAGGGGCGGGTGTCCATTGTCGGAATTAGGGAAACCTCACACAACAGGTTGGTTCTATGGCTACTGTCATATTCCCAACCGATTGCTTCGTGTCATCATCGGCTTCCTGCTCCTGCGTCAAGCCGGCGCTGCAATGCCTGACGGGTAGCACACAGTGCTACACTTTGTTGGAGATCTTTTATTCCATGGCCGATGTTTGAGTGAGTGTGAGGGGCTCTAGTGGTGAAGTAGTGAGCGTGGCTTGTGGTGATTCTAAAAAAAGTTAGTGTAGTCTACTCTGGGTATTTTATTCCTGTAGCTACCTACTTTGTTAAAACTAAGAGGGGTATGGGGTTTCAACCAACCTATGTGTGGGAAGCCCGTTCAACCCTCATAAGTGATCTGGTCGACATGTTTCATGCCATCACGGCAATTCATCAGGACCAAAAGGTGCTCATAAACTTAAAAAGGAGCCCATAGTGGGCTGCAGGGTTAAGTGAATAAAACCTGAGGGGTCAGGATCTGGAACAGGAGGAGTTCCTGTATCGTTGTCCGCCCCTCAGTCACTGTTGATGGTTTTCCCAGGCTGCTTGGGTGGGACCTGCGTAATCGATTTGTGATCTTGATCACGCGTAGAAGTTACCTCTAAACCTAGGTCCGTATGGCCGGCGAAGCTCGGTCATGAAGCATGGAATAAAAGATCTCCAACAAAGTGTAGCACTGTGTGCTACCCGTCAGGCATTGCAGCGCCGGCTTGACGCAGGAGCAGGAAGCCGATGATGACACGAAGCAATCGGTTGGGAATATGACAGTAGTCATAGAACCAACCTGTTGTGTGAGGTTTCCCTAATTCCGACAATGGACAACCGCCCCTGACTTCCAGATACAACCACCTTTTCAGAGAGAGGAAGATAGTCCACTCTTCATTACATATATACCACTCCCAGGGGAACTTTGTGCAATTGATTGGAATATAGCACCTGGCATCTGCAAAGTTCTCTGCTGCTTCCCCACCAGTACTGAGCGACTCCCTCCTCAAACAAATGTTTACTGGTCGGGCAACACAGAAACAGGTTCAAAGCAGGGCTGTGAAGTCCTAAGAGATGCCATCGGAACCCGTGGGCGCCCCTCTCTCCTAATTTAAATAACACTCCACTAGCCTCACCATGAAGAGGTCCCAGGAGCCTGCCTCGCGCAGCTTGCAGAGACTCCTTAACCACAAACTAGAATTAAATATCCCCAACAAAGCTACAGTCCATGTAACCACACTGCCTTTGGCCCCGTTGTACCTGGGACTTTAGTCCAATTGTATTGTGACAGACAAGAAATATACAGTCCTTTTTACGCAACCAGGCGCATTCGCGGTGACTGGGTCTGACGATGGCCCGGTGCAGTGCCCATCATGCCTTACTTCAACATGCCCTGTGGAGTCAACACCTGTGAAAGAATACAGAGCTGAAGCACGGTGATCATTCTGTAGTTACATGCTGGATGAACCTACTTTTCACATTATTGAGGAAATACGACATCCACTGGCCAAGAGTTGAATCCCCCATTAGGTAAATCATCTTCCCCGGCAGACACTTGTCCATCAGGTCTTTGCTGCTGCTCGGAGACATCGAGCAACCAACTGGATTCCAGATATTTTGCAGGAAGTGGCCGCCAGGGAATGGGGAGTGCATCCCGGTCCTGCATTTTTCTTCTTTTGATGATTTGCCTTCTGATAAAAAAATAAAATAATGCATCTTGTGAACGAATAAAAACACAATATACAGCGCGCAGAGGCCTGTGTGTTAAAATAAATTATGGAGAGTGCTGAGGGCTGTTTGGTGCTTTCTGGGGTACAACCTAAAATGCAGTGCTGTGATTGAAATGCTTTTTTATTATAGAAGTGACATTCAAACTTAAGACTTCTCTTGAATGGGTCTACATATGTGTCTGGGATCACAGCTATGAAATCACCCTTTGTGTTGTAGACAATGAAGCAAAAGACGAATATGAGATACAGAGTGACTATTAGTAGCCACCAGAAACTAAGCTGAAATATTAATAAACATTGAAGTATAATCTACTGCGGCACATGATCCATAAAAGGGGCCCCTCCTCCTGCTGCTTTTGAAAAATATGGACCCGCCTTTTCCGTAACTTTTTACTCATTTAGAACCTTCATTCCAGTTGTCACTCACAGTGTAAACATAGTAAGGCAAGCTCATGTTCCCAAGAAAAGTTAATAACATGCAAAAAAGCGTTATGTAAAATGCTACTTTTATGCACGTAAAGGAGAAGCAGGTTACCAAAGCCAAGGTCGAGGAAAATCATTGACACTTGGACAGGGCAAGATGGTGGCCGCACCAGTGGCCTAGTGAGAGATGATGCGTGAGCATCCCTAACCCGATGCCAAACTACCTGCTGAAATACAAGAATTGAGTTGGGTAACCACAGAAGAGGAGCGCTCTGCAAATTCAGGGTCTGTAAAGTTATAGCTAAATGCGGTGCTCTTGGAGGAGGACGTGGTTACCTGCATTCACAAACAGTTATACAAAGTACAACAGCAAACAAGCAAATACCCTCTCGAGCACTCAATTTTTCAAAGTCTTATTGTAGAGTCACACAAGTTCCAAGTCTTGAATAGCGCACGCTCAAGTCCAAATCCACAATTCTGATGCTGGATTATCTTCCAAATGTTTATTTCTTAGTAGTTTAAATCAATGCGATCATCAGCAAATTCTTCACAGTTGTGCAGCCAACACGTGTTTCGTCATGATTATTTTAATCATACAATGACTTCCTCAGGGCTGCAATCCAAATAATAATAACAACTTAATAAAGGGGGTTCCTATTTTGTCATTAACACTCACCAGTTAACCGAGTGTGAGAAAAGATGATAGAGTAAGTAGGCCCCATTGTGAACTAGAATATTACGAAAAGAAAAGAGACTTAGAATAGCACCATCTATCTATTTCTCCTCCTGTGTAAGAGTTAACCTAATATCCCATGAGCTTGTTAAAACAGAATATATTGTAAGAATAAGGTATAATACACCTATGTCAGCATCATACTCATGTTCCAATATGACTTCTTTAGTGTAACAGAAATCCAAATCTGTAATAATAATGAAACATCGGATTCTCAAATACGACCGCATATTTCTAGACCCTGTTCCAAATTTATAATCATAGTAATTATTATACATATACCATTTGACAGTGTATCACTAATGTTCCATCCAAGTCACTGGTATCTAGTATATACATTATAGTCAGCAAAAGTTCCTATTATAACCACTATACAAAAGATACGCTACGGTTCCAATCAATAATGAAAAAACTATTCAAAACCATACTAGGGTCACTCGATCTAATATTATATAAGTTATATCAAAACTCATCCTACTCATCCCCTTCCTTATACTTGTCCACTCTCCTAATGTTCTAATAGAATCCACAGAGATTAGTGTTTGCTTCAATATATAGGTGTATGTGATACACATACATATCCTATATAAATATACACTCTACTAGTAATGCGTTAATTACTCTATTATTTCCATATTTCTATAACTCAAGATAAACACTCACCCAGCCACTCGTTATTTGTCCGTTCTCTGTCGTTCCTTAGTCAATAGATCCAACGTTTCTAAATTACTATCAGCGTATCAGCTATATCAGCAATGAATCAGGTCCGATTTCTGTAAATTTTAAGGAAACGATATAGGGAACCGCTAATAACCTGATATTGTATACTATCCGAGTAATAAACCCGGTAAATGAAAAACAGCACTCACCCAAGCTCCCCGCGAGTATCTCCGCATTTTCAGTTTGGCGTCTAGCGTGGGTGACATCTTGCAATTCCTATTTAAGCATGCTGAACTTCAGCGCCATCTTACAATGGGCAAGTATTGCTCCGAGTTGCCTAGTCAAATCAACTAATTAGTTAGTTGACTCGACTAGGCAATTCGGAGCAATACTTGCCCATTGTAAGATGGCGCTGAAGTTCGGCATGCTTAAATAGGAATTGCAAGATGTCGCCCACGCTAGACGCCAAACTGAAAACGCGGAGATACTCGTGGGGAGCTTGGGTGAGTGCCATTTTTCATTTACTGGGTTTATTACTCGGATAGTATATAATATCAGGTTATTCGCGGTTCCCTATATCGTTTCCTTAAAATTTACAGAAATCGGACCTGATTCATTGCTGATATAGCTGATACGCTGATAGTAATTTAGAAACGTTGGATCTATTGACTAAGGAACGACAGAGAACAGACAAATAACGAGTGGCTGGGTGAGTGTTTATCTTGAGTTATAGAAATATGGAAATAATAGAGTAATTAACGCATTACTAGTAGAGTGTATATTTATATAGGATATGTATGTGTATCACATACACCTATATATTGAAGCAAACACTAATCTCTGTGGATTCTATTAGAACATTAGGAGAGTGGACAAGTATAAGGAAGGGGATGAGTAGGATGAGTTTTGATATAACTTATATAATATTAGATCGAGTGACCCTAGTATGGTTTTGAATTGTTTTTTCATTATTAAGTTCAAGTTCAAGTTCAGGCATTTGTATAGCGCACTACTCACCCAGAGGGTCTCAAGGCGCTTGGGGAAGGGATTCATTATTTGTCGAATAGCCAGGTTTTCAGTTCTTTTCTGAAGGAGATGTGGTTCTGAGTAAGGCGGAGCTGGGTGGGGGTGAGTTCCAGGACTTGGCAGCCAGGAAGGAGAAGGATCTGCCACCCATGGTGGATTTCCGGATGCGTGGGACTGTGGCGAGGGCTTGATTGGACGATCTTAGTTAGCGGGTGGGTTTGTAGAAGGACAGTCGAGTGTTGAGGCATTCGGGTCCTAGATTGTAGAGGGCCTTGTGTGCGTGGGTGAGAAGGCGGAAAGTAATTCTTTTGTTGACGGGGAGCCAGTGGAGGTCTTTTAGATGTCCGGTGATGTGATCTTGGCGCGGGATGTCTAATATGAGTCTCGCTGACGCGTTTTGGATGCGCTGGAGTTTTTTCTGTAATTTTGTTGTGATTCCGGCGTAAAGTGTGTTACCATAATCCAGTCGACTCGTGACCAGTGCATGGGTGACAGTCTTTCTTGTCTCGAGGGGGATCCAGCTGAAGATCTTTTTGAGAATGCGAAGGACGTTGAAGCAGGAGGACGAGACGGCGTTGACTTGTCTGGACATCGAGAGAGAGGAGTCCAGGATGAAGCCAAGGTTGCATGCGTGGTCTGTGGGTGTGGGTGCTGTGCCCAGAGCGGAAGGCCACCAAGAGTCGTCCCAAGCTGAGGGGGAGGATCCTAGGATGAGCACCTCCGTTTTGTCTGAGTTGAGTTTTAGGCGGCTCTGTTTCATCCATTCGGCTACTTCTTTCATGCCTTCGTGAAGATTGGTTTTGGCTGTGTTGGGGTCTTTGGTGAGGGAAAGGATTAGCTGGGTGTCATCGGTGTAAGAGATGATGTTGAGGTTGTGTTGACGCGCGATGGAGGCGAGAGGACTCATGTAGACGTTGAAGAGGGTGGGACTGAGCGAGGATCCTTGAGGTACGCCGCAGATGACTTCGGTGGCCTCTGAGTAGAATGGGGGAAGTCGGACTCTTTGAGTTCTCCCGGCGAGGAATGAGGTGATCCAGTCCAAGGCTTTTCCTTGTATGCCGATGTTGCTGAGGCGTTAAATAAGGGTGCTGTGGCAGACTGTGTCGAAAGCGGCGGAAAGGTCGAGTAGGATGAGGGCCACTGTTTCTCCGTTGTCCAGGAGTGATCGGATGCCGTCGGTCGCTGCAATGAGGGCGGTTTCGGTGCTGTGTTTGGCTCGAAACCCGGATTGAGATGGATCACGGGAGTTGTTGGATTCAAGGAAGGCAGCGAGTTGGCTGTTGACGGCTTTCTCGATGACTTTGGCCGGGTAAGGGAGGAGGGATATGGGTCGGTAGTTTTTCAGTTCTGAGGGGTCTGCTGTGGGGTTTTTCAGAAGGGCGGTGAGTTCGGCGTGTTTCCAGATTTCTGGAAAGATGGCAGAGTTGAAAGAGCAGTTGATGACATCGCGGAGTTGGGGTGCGATGATGGAGTCAGCTTTGTTGAAGATGTGGTGGGGACAGGGGTCAGAAGGCGAGCTAGAGTGGATTGAGTTCATGAGGCGAATGGTGTCTTCAGTGGTGATTGCGTTCCAGGCACTGAGGTTGTTAGTTTGAGGAGTAGGATCTGAAGGGGGTGGGGCGGGTTGATCGCTGGGAGAGTTCTTGAAGCTGTTGTGGATGTCGGCAATTTTGTTGTAGAAGAAGGAGGATAGCGCGTCGCAGAGGACTTGGGAGGGAGTGATGTCGTTGGATGCTGCGGTGGGGTTGCTGAATTCTTTGACGATATTGAAGAGTTCCTTGCTGTTATGGGTGTTGTTGTCGAGACGATCCTTGAATGCTGATTTCTTGGCGGATCGAATTAGTTGGTGGTGTTTGCGGGTGGCTGCCTTGAGGGTGGACATGTTGTCGGTGGTTGGGTTTTTTCTCCATGTTTTCTCCAGGGTGCGGCATAGCTTCTTGGATTTTTTAAGGTCATCATTGAACCAGGGAGCCTTTTTGCTGGCTGATTTGATCTGGTGTTTTTTCAAGGGTGCTAATTTGTCAGCACTGTGGGTGATCCATTGCTTGAGATTGGTGGCCGCTTGGTTTGGGTCCGATGAGAGGGTGGGAGGGTTTTGGTTGAGTGATGTGAGGAGTTGTTCGGAGGTGATTTTGTTCCAGTTTCTTCGAGGAATAAGTTGTGGGCGGTTGTGGGTCAGGGTGGTTTTGTAGCTGAAGTGAAGACAGCTGTGGTCCGTCCAGTGGAGAGCTGTGGTGCGATCGAAGGAGATGTGTTTGCTGGAGGTGAAGATAGGGTCGAGCGTGTGTCCGGCTACATGGGTGGGGGTGTCAACAAGTTGTTTGAGTCTGAGGTTGCAAAACACAAGAGGAAGTAGAGAGGTACTGATAGAATCACCCTCCAATTAGATATGCATAAACAAATGGATTCTATCAATGTGAAGTGACAAAAAATATAATATTAATTTCTGTGAATTGTGGGAAGATTCACTCTCTCTTAAGGTGGTAAAGATGAGAGCACAATGTGCTTGTTAAAATACCCCTCACACACTAAAAAAATCCAATAGTGTCATGCTTCATCATTGGGGTCTTCCCGTCCCTCTACGGGGCGGGGCGTGCTACGACCTGGCGAACTACGCGGGAGCACTGATAATGTGACAAGGCTATGTGATGGTGCAAGGTGAGGTGTGTCAGTGAAGTGTAGGGACCTAATAATGTGTGGGAAAAAAACAAAAAGTTAAAAATCCTCTGGCTAGTGGAAAAAAACAATTTATTCACTTCCCTAGCTGTGGACGTTAAGAAGGGGGTTTTGGGGTAGAGCAAATAGCCACTACCTGGTCTACATGTTTCGTAAGCAGTCCCCTACTGCTTACTCATCAGGACCTTCTAGTGGCCCCTACTAAAAAATAGCTCAGTTGCTAAATATAGTAAGCCTGTCGTCCTAAAAACTAACAGTAAAAATAAACTGATAGTTTTATGCTTCAGGGCATGAGCTGGCCCAGGGAAGCTACGATTCTCAAAAAGAACCTAAATAGGTCTCTGTAAGGAAAAGAGGAGGAAACAAAAAGGACAAATCTTTACCAATTGTCATTCAATTCGAGACACGACGTATATGTAGCGCCACAATGCCCACGGGTCATTCAAGTTATGCCCAACTCATAAAGGTTATAATTAAAGCTTTATGGACAGAGTGATGATGCAATCTGCCATCCCCTGTGAGTCCGTTTGCTTAACGAACATATTGTTGCCCCACATAATTGAGGGCGGATTCATATTATCACACACATTCATTCATAACTCGATGCCCACATAGGCTCACACACAAGGTTAAAAAGAGGAATTCGTTTTTCAATTAGTCACCCGGCAAAATTATCTACCGTGCTGATATCATGACCCATGTTCGTTTAAAAACCATGACACACACACAAGATGTCATTACGGAAATTCATACATACTGCTGAGGCGGAATGAATGTGCCTCATGAGCTGGCAGTCGATAGGTGTTTCAATGCGGTAATCTGTAAGGAAAAAGAGCCGCGCCCATAGTGTCAGAGCACGCATCCTTACTGCAATGTTGCCGTTTTTTAAGACCAGGGTTTAACGACGTCTGGTAGCGTCTTTTACTTACAGTAGCCGCGCAAGGTTAATACCTTACTTCTATCCGTCCTGCCGCTCTGGAGAGTGCTCGTGTTAGAAGCCCAGTGCTGCTTATGACTTCCCTGAGCGCCGGACACGTGTGGAAAAACTAGAACGCTCACCTAAGATGGCCGCCCCTGGTGGAACGCGGGGTGTGCAAATTAGGTAGTCTCTTCACTATGTCTATTCCGTTTTGTATCTGCAGTGGCATTATTAAATAATTCACAATTATTTACAATCTTAAACCCGAAGGTCGCGCTTCATGTTAAAAAAAGTACACCCATAATCTTTGATGGAAAGAGGGTGATTGTGAGTGCGATGGTTATCAGATTCATCAGTCCTTCAGGGTGGATACAAAATGATAGTTGGTCCCATATTGGCACTGCTGTAGGACGATAAAGTGGTTATGGTAGTCTACAGCTGGGCCCACGGAATGTCATCGTTGAGCCCATATTTGTTTGACTGGACACGGAAAACCCATCTTTGTTCCTTCTCCAGTAGATATTTCTCGTGGTCGATCTGCTCAATCACTGTCCACATTATATCTTCAGGTTTATGCCCGCTTTCAAGAAAGTGGTTGGTCAGTTTCGTGCTTGACTTCTTGCACTTGATAGTGCTCTTATGTTCGCCTATTCTTATTTTCACCGCCCTGCTCGTCATGCCGATGTACTCGAGATTGCAGGGGCAGGTGATCATATAGACGACATTTGAACTGTTACAGTTACTGAAGCTTCTCTGCTCCCATGTAGTTCCATTCTTGAAAGTCAGTTTCTTACTTTTCTTGGTGAGACAGCATACCTTGCATCCACCGCAGGGGTAGTGTCCTTGTGCCAAGCTGGACTTGCCAGAGATCTTGGCCTCTTTTGGTCTAGTATGTACCAGGATGTCTCTAACACTTTGAGCCCTTTTGTGAGAGAACATGGGTTTTGGAATATCGAGGTCACCACTGTTCAGAATTTTCCAATTCTTATTGATTATTTTGGTGACTTGATCAGAATTCGTGTTATATGTTGTGATACATATTGGTCTCTGTATGTCCGCCTTCTTTACTTTGTCCTCGAGTAGGCTCTCCCTACAATTGTTCCTGGCTCTTTTGTACGCTTGACTGATGATCCTTTGTGGATAGTTCCTTTTTTGTAACTTTATCCTTAGGTCGTCGGATTGAGATTTGAAGTTGTCAATTTCGGTGCAGTTCCTGCGGAGACGCAGGAACTGCCCATAGGGAAGATTGTCCCTCAGATGTCTTGGGTGGAAACTTTGATACATTAGGAGGCAGTTCTTTGAGGTGCTCTTAAAATGTGTGGTCGTCATGAGTCTGCCATTCTTTGGGAAAATATTCAAGTCCAGGAATACCAAGTTGGTGTTAGAGGTGACACTGGTGAATTTGAGGAACTCGTCCTGATAATTCAACCACGTGAGGAACTGCTGGGCAGTTCTCTCATCTCCATCCCAGATGATGAGGATGTCGTCAATATACCTCTTCCACGGTGATTGCTGCCGCTCCCGCAGTTCCCGCCGGCCCTGATTCGCTGCTCTCTCCCCAGGCAGTGTTTGCTTTGGAGCCCGGTACAGTGGTTCCCATTGAAGTCCCTGAGGCTTCACAACGCTCAAAACCGACGGAGGCAACAGAGGCCATAAAATCGGCAGATCCGACCCCTTCTGAGGCGACTGAGGCTGAAGAGGCTGAAGAGGCTGAAGAGGCAGCTGATACCACCGCACAGCGACAATCAGATACACAGGCCCAAATGGATGGGGGGCCACCTGGCACAGAGGCAATGCCACCAATACCATTAAAATCCACAATGCAAATAGCACCTACATCAGCGGGGCTGGTATCTTCTCAGCAAGGGTTGGCATCGATTCATAAGGAGGTAAGGCCTGCATCCACACCAGTACCTCAACCAACACAGGCTACGCACACCCTCCACAGTGATGTTCCTTCTGTTTCTTCTGTCGAGCCTGTCGAGCCTAACTCTCTTGAATCAGTTCCAGTTCCAGTGCATCCCCAGGCATGCACAACCCCCCTCGAGACAGTTACGTCCAGCTTGGGTAAGGAGACTACCATCGCTCGGCAGCATCTAAATGATGGGCAGTGTGCAACTGACTTCAAATTGGGGTCAGGCTTAGCGTCAGATACAGACAAGGAACCATCAGAGTTTTTTACCATCTCTGAAGGTGCGGAGGAGTCTATACTGCTTCAGGACCAAGACATCGACTCAGACTCCTACTCTCTCTCTGATTCCCAATCTGACTCAGAAATCTGTACAAACACGGATGCAAGCTCACAAGATAGTGATCCGGACGTAGTTATGGGCAGACACAGGAGGCACACAGTGCTAAAAAAGAAAAAAGGCCACCTTGGTGCTAGTGGTCGCCCTAGGGCCCAATCTCCTCATACTAGCATGCAGGATCCTCCCCCTAGACCCCATAGCGATAGTTCCCCTTTTTTTGATCAGCAAAATGCCACCTTGACATCTGTCATGGACACAGTGCTTCAGGCAATTGCCTCCCATAGGGAACAGACGTCAAAAGATGGGCGCAGGGCTCAACAAGCACTTCATAAAGTCCAGGGAGTTGTACGCAAACTCTCTAAATCAGTGGCTGCATCAAATGCAAGAATGACCGACATGGAGGACCGCATAGTGGTAAATGAGGCTGAAGCCACAGCTGTAAAGGAACAAGTAGATGCTCATGATGCTGAATTAAAAGACGTCAGGTGGAAACTGGAGGAAATGGAAAATCGCATGCGACGCAACAACCTCCGAGTACTTGGTGTTCCGGAAAAAATTGAGGGTGAAAATGTGCATATGTTTGTAATCCAGCTTTTCAAGGATACGCTCCCTGAACTTTCCACCTGGAACTGGGAGCTAGAGGTGCAACGCGCCCACAGAACTCCATTTACTTTAAGGGCCACAAAGGAACAGTCTAAATATCCAAGGGCTATCTTAGTGTACTTTGGAAATTTCCTCCTCCGCCAAGCTATTGCCGAGAAAGCAAGACCAGATGCTCATCGGACAAGAGGTGAAATTTCCTATTTTGTTAGACCCGACTTCTGCCACACCACGGTGGAGCGGAGGTGGCGGCTTCGTCAACTGATTAAGCCTTTCTTGGAGAAAAAGGCCCAGGTGTACCTGAATAACCCGGCAACTCTGAAAGTCATCTATAAGGGCCACGCTAAGTTTTTCACTTCAGAAATCAAAGCAAAAGACTTTCTTGACAGCATGAACTAGAGATGTACTTTTTCACTATAACGTTGGGCCTTACTGCCTTAAAAAGAGGGGGGACTAGAGGGAACTAGAGGGAACAAGAGGGAAACAGCACACCTAGTCAAGGCTATGAATTAGATAACGTCTTTGTGAGATAGCCACCAATTAGTTACTAAATATTCTTATAAAAAAAAAAAAAAAGGAAAAAAAAGAAGAAAAAGGTGGGGGAAAAAAAAAAAAAGGAAATCCCTAGGGTGCTAGCATGTGGGCTATCTAAGACCTATCTAATTCCTCTAACTAAACGATAACCAAAATATACATAGAACTGATGTTTATCACACTCTCCAGACAGGATTTTTTAGCTCTCTATATAAAAGTTCTATAATGGGTCACACTGTTTGCTCTCTTAGTTCTCTGGCTCTATCTTACTCACTACTGCTTTTTTTCTTTCTCTCCTTTTTTTTTTCTCTATTCTATTCTCATCATGTATTTTCTCCTATCATATGCCCTCTAAAAGGACTTTATAAGATATAAGTCTATATGGGTGACACTGGGTAGCGATGTCTCTCCATCACAACAGACTCTAGCTAGAGTCTAAATGCCTCACTGGGGGAGAGGCGGGGGGGTGGGGGAGGGCAGTCAAGGGGTGGGAGGGGGAAAGGGGGTGGGGGAAAATGCAAAAAAATGTACAAATTCATTCGCAAATTCATTCGCAAAGTAAAGTATATGCAAATATTATTTGTGGATTACAACAAATATGGCAGAGAAACAAGAGACATTATAATTTTTGACGCTAACTACAGCTCATTTGGTCGATATATGGAAACCAGGTTGAACGTATTTTTTTTTAAATGGGGAGAGTGAGTTTATGTTCATGGAACGTGGCAGGTTTAAATGATAAAAGTAAAAGGGCTCAACTATTCCAACTAACACGCCAGAATCCAGTAGACATACTTTGCCTGCAAGAAACTCATATTGTAACTGCTGATAGGGAATTACTTAAATTACCTGGATATAATCTGCTGGTAGCCACAACCCAATCCTCTAAAACTAGAGGGATAGCTATTTTAGCTAAACCTATTATGGGCCCCCCGACTCGCAGATTGGCGGATAAGAATGGCAGATGGGCGATAGCTCAACTAGAATGCGGTCTTACAATATGCGCAATCTATGGCTCAAATATGGATGATCCCACCATCTTCCAAGAGTTAGAGATAGAACTGGCCTCCTGGACAGGCTCCTTAATTTTTTGTGGGGATTTCAACATAGATATAGGCGTATTCATCAATAACAGTTTCACTCTGAATTATAAAGGACGCAAACCAAAGGTATTTAGCGCACTTAGGCAATTAATGGAAACCCATAACTTACTAGATATGTGGGTTCAGTCAGGCAAAAAGACGGACGGTCATACATTCTTTTCTTACCCCCACAATATATATTCCCGGATCGACTACATCATGTCATCGTTAGAGGGCTTGGTAATGATCGATATGATCAAGTCCCCTAAAACAATTTCGGACCACAATGCGCTCACCTTTGTCTTTGATCTCCCCGAATTGGTTAAACCAAAGTGTAATTGGACCTTTGACAGAAGACTCTTGATTAATCAGGAATTCATAACACATATGAAAAATTGGGCACAGGGCTTTTTCGATTGTAACCGCTTTAGCGCGTCACGAGTAACGGTCTGGGACTGTTTTAAAGCGGCAATAAGGGGAGAAACTATCTCATTTGTCGCCAATAAAAAGAAGCGGGAAGACAATATTAATACACAGCTCATGGAGGAACTTTCTGATCTTGAGACACTCCATGCCACTCAGATAGGCCAGGGGGTCCCAACATCTGAAACCTCTAAAAAAATACTGATATTAAAAAATGAAATTAATAACACCTTGATCCAAAAAGCAGCCGAAACCTATCAAGCTAATAAAAATAAGCTATATGAATCAGGGGAGAATGTAGGCAAACACCTAGCATTACGAACACGCCAAAAACAATCACAAGGCAATATAAAGATGATTGAATATGAAGCCAAGGAATATACATCCAAGCAGGATATCCTAAACATATTTCAAAAATATTATAAGAAATTGTATCATAGCGATCTGACAAATTCGGACTCGGACATCACGTCATTTTTGAACAACTGGCTCCCAGACCAAGACATAAATACTAGGATAGATGACAGGATTAAAATAATACTCAAGAGAGAAATTACCTATTCTGAGGTAGAGATTGCCTTATCCGAACTTTCCAATGGTAAGGCGGCAGGCCCCGACAAAATCCCCCTAGAACTGTATAAAATCCTAGGTAAACAAATAATTCCGTTATTGTTAGATCTCTTTCTCGGAGTGCAGTATCACTCCGCCCCACCAGACTCCTGGAAACTAACGAATATTATAATTTTTCACAAAAAAGGTAAACCATCTCAGCTTCCATCATCTTACAGACCGATATCCCTGATAAACTCTGACTCAAAGCTCTACTCAAAAATACTAGCCAACCGACTGAACGGGGTTATCAAACATCTCGTATCCCCCTGGCAGCACGGATTTATACCCGGAAAGGGCACTACAGATCATACCCGGAGAGCCACTACCCTTTTTGATATCATGGGAACCACGGGGGGCGAGATGGCGATGATTCTCCTCGATGCCGAAAAGGCTTTTGATCGAGTAGCATGGCAGTTTCTCTGGAACATATTAGAACGAAAGAATTTTGGATACAAATTCATCAGAACCATCAAAGCCTTATATATCGATCCTAGTGCAAAAATCTCTATATGTGGCAATGAGTCAGAGCTTATCAAGGTACATAGAGGTACAAGACAGGGATGCCCATGCTCCCCGATCCTGTTCGCACTATACATAGACCCCCTTATTCAGAAACTACTTTTGACCCCTTTAATACAGCCTATTAAAATAGGGCCATATTCCACCAAAGTCATGGCATATGCGGATGACATTGCCGTTGTAACTAACAACCCCACGGTGGCAATCCTGGAAATCGAATCAATTACCCAGGCATTTGGCACATATTCAGGATATTCGTTAAATAGGGACAAAACCATGGTGTTAGCTACTGATAATATCCATTATGAAAGTGCTCTCAAAGTTGAAGAAGCTACATACTTAGGCATACGCCTTACTAATAAAGTGGAGAGAATTATCCATTTGAACTACACTCCCCTCACTGATAAAATTAAAATAGACCTCAAAAGAATAGACAACTTACATCTATCTATAATTGGGAGGGCTAACTATATTAAAATGAATATCTTCCCGAGGGTCCTCTACCTTTTTAGAGCGATCCCGTTGCTAGCTGGAGATAACTTCATTAAGTCTATTGAGTCTGCTATATCTAAATTTATATGGAGCTACGGAAAGATAAGAAGATCCCTCCGCTTAATGTCGCTTCCACAGGATAGAGGGGGACTAGCTATCCCCAATCTAAAATTATACCTCTGGGCAACACTGATGCAATCTATGGATCCCCTGCTTACGGATAAAAAAACTAATACCTATACGCCCCCAGACCTATATATTCCATCGATCTATGAACTTAGTCTCGGTGATAAGTGTAAAGGGCTCTTTTTAAGACAGGTAGAGCCTTCATACTATAAAAAAATCAAATTGAAGACAGTCTTAGACGCATGGGTGGGTTGGAAAGCAATCTCTAAATACCTATCAATTCCCAATTTTACAAGATATACTCCTCTTTGGCATAGTAAGATCATCCCCCCATCCCTTAATGATGCTACCTCGCAGAGGTGGGAACATCTAGGTATCAATACAGTTGGCGACATATTAGGACATAATATCCCTATATCTTTTGAATATTTTCAAGAAAAATATTGTGTCCCTACGCAAGATTTTCTTAAATATTTTCAAATACTGTCATGTATCCGCAATGCTTTTCCAATAATAATACGAGACAGACTCCCACTTCTTGAAGCTATTGGTAAGAAAACGACAAGAATAGGGACTCTGTATCAGATTCTTATGGGTAATCTCCCTGATGATATCGAAAAAACAGAACAATCTTGGGCTGTAAAACTGGCAAATCCTAATGTTGATATCGATCTTTCACTAGCGCTATCTACAAAATACTTTATAGCCTCAAATTTAAGAGCACAATATTATAAAACAGTATACAACCTATACTATACACCCGCAAAATTATTTGGTTGGGGTCTTCGGGCCGACGACAACTGCCCAAGATGCAAACAGCCACTGGCCAATCTACTTCACATGTTCTCAGAATGTTCGGAGTTGAGGCGGTTAAAGACCATGATGTTGGAGTTCTGGGCTCAGGTCTTTGGACGTCAGATAAGGGACTCACTAACTCTCTGTATACTAGGCCACGATGACTCACTGGGTCATAATAAAGAGGAGCAAGCGGTAGTTTTTCTGGGGTATGCTGTACTTCGTATCATTTTGGCAGCTCGCTGGAAAGACGTAGACCCCCCTACTTTTCATATGTGGCTTAGTCGCTTTCTTGCAATCTATAAACAAGAAATCGCAATATATGCTACTAGGGGGAGAAAAATGAAAGCAATAGGAGCAGAGATTTGGGACCCGATTACAAGATGGTACACAAATGAGGTTCGCCAATTAGGTTCTGCCGATGATTAATGGACATCTCTTTTGTTTCTCAGATTCCTGATCGTTTAATCTGCTTATATTTTTCTGTTGTCATTTTTTATTTTTATTTTTCATTTTTTTTTCTCTTTCCTCTCTGGTGTTATTATCCCACTTGATATTGTATAAATTGTTCTGTTAATTAAGCTATGTGATCATCTGCTGTACCTACTTCTGTTTCTTTTTGAATCTTATGTATTAACTATGAATTTGTCAAAAAAATAAAAAGAAAAAAAATATACCTCTTCCAAGTTAAGATCTTCGGTCGGAAGGGATTGGAGGCATTCAGGATTCTTGTCTCCTCAAGATGGTGGACATAGAGACCAGCTATACTGGGAGCAAATGTGCTTCCCATGCTGGTCCCATGCTTTTGAAGATATAGGGTGCCATTGTGTTCAAAAAAGTTCTGACTTTCGAAAAGGCGGTCATGAAGGATCTTGAATCCCTTGACCCCACGCAGAAAAGAATCTTTCAGAATGTCTCAAAAGATGAACGACAAGCACTTCGTGAACTGAGTAATAAAAAAGAAGTGATCATAAAACCAGCGGACAAGGGCGGGGCGACTGTTCTGTTGAAAAAAGAACAATATGACAGAGAATGCGCCAGGCTACTCCAAGATGAAAGGAACTACGAGATCCTACAAACTAATCCCACGGAGAGAATAGCTACTAAAATCAAAACCATGGTTGAAGAAGCACTGTCCCATAATTGGATTACCAACAAAGAAGGGGAGTTTTTATGTCAAAAGAATCCAAGAACCCCCTATCTATATATCCTACCGAAGATCCACAAGGATCTGGTGAATCCCCCAGGAAGACCTATCGTATCGGGGATCGGGTCGGTCCTTGAACCAGTCTCTAGATTTGCGGACGCATTTCTAAGACCCATGGTACAAAAAACATCAACGTACCTGAGAGATACCAAGGATGTGCTGAATCTACTTGAGGAAGTGTCTTTTGATCCTAACTCACAACTGTTAATCAGCTGTGATGTAGAAAGTCTATATACCAGCTTGCCCCACAATGAAACGCTGGCAATCATAGAAGATGTTCTCTTCACGGATGACTGGGAGTACCACACCCCACGGAACGTGGTGATGGAGTGTTGTTCTTTAGCACTAAAAGACAACTTTTTTGAACACAATGGCACCCTATATCTTCAAAAGCATGGGACCAGCATGGGAAGCACATTTGCTCCCAGTATAGCTGGTCTCTATGTCCACCATCTTGAGGAGACAAGAATCCTGAATGCCTCCAATCCCTTCCGACCGAAGATCTTAACTTGGAAGAGGTATATTGACGACATCCTCATCATCTGGGATGGAGATGAGAGAACTGCCCAGCAGTTCCTCACGTGGTTGAATTATCAGGACGAGTTCCTCAAATTCACCAGTGTCACCTCTAACACCAACTTGGTATTCCTGGACTTGAATATTTTCCCAAAGAATGGCAGACTCATGACGACCACACATTTTAAGAGCACCTCAAAGAACTGCCTCCTAATGTATCAAAGTTTCCACCCAAGACATCTGAGGGACAATCTTCCCTATGGGCAGTTCCTGCGTCTCCGCAGGAACTGCACCGAAATTGACAACTTCAAATCTCAATCCGACGACCTAAGGATAAAGTTACAAAAAAGGAACTATCCACAAAGGATCATCAGTCAAGCGTACAAAAGAGCCAGGAACAATTGTAGGGAGAGCCTACTCGAGGACAAAGTAAAGAAGGCGGACATACAGAGACCAATATGTATCACAACATATAACACGAATTCTGATCAAGTCACCAAAATAATCAATAAGAATTGGAAAATTCTGAACAGTGGTGACCTCGATATTCCAAAACCCATGTTCTCTCACAAAAGGGCTCAAAGTGTCAGAGACATCCTGGTACATACTAGACCAAAAGAGGCCAAGATCTCTGGCAAGTCCAGCTTGGCACAAGGACACTACCCCTGCGGTGGATGCAAGGTATGCTGTCTCACCAAGAAAAGTAAGAAACTGACTTTCAAGAATGGAACTACATGGGAGCAGAGAAGCTTCAGTAACTGTAACAGTTCAAATGTCGTCTATATGATCACCTGCCCCTGCAATCTCGAGTACATCGGCATGACGAGCAGGGCGGTGAAAATAAGAATAGGCGAACATAAGAGCACTATCAAGTGCAAGAAGTCAAGCACGAAACTGACCAACCACTTTCTTGAAAGCGGGCATAAACCTGAAGATATAATGTGGACAGTGATTGAGCAGATCGACCACGAGAAATATCTACTGGAGAAGGAACAAAGATGGGTTTTCCGTGTCCAGTCAAACAAATATGGGCTCAACGATGACATTCCGTGGGCCCAGCTGTAGACTACCATAACCACTTTATCGTCCTACAGCAGTGCCAATATGGGACCAACTATCATTTTGTATCCACCCTGAAGGACTGATGAATCTGATAACCATCGCACTCACAATCACCCTCTTTCCATCAAAGATTATGGGTGTACTTTTTTTAACATGAAGCGCGACCTTCGGGTTTAAGATTGTAAATAATTGTGAATTATTTAATAATGCCACTGCAGATACAAAACGGAATAGACATAGTGAAGAGACTACCTAATTTGCACACCCCGCGTTCCACCAGGGGCGGCCATCTTAGGTGAGCGTTCTAGTTTTTCCACACGTGTCCGGCGCTCAGGGAAGTCATAAGCAGCACTGGGCTTCTAACGCGAGCACTCTCCAGAGCGGCAGGACGGATAGAAGTAAGGTATTAACCTTGCGCGGCTACTGTAAGTAAAAGACGCTACCAGACGTCGTTAAACCCTGGTCTTAAAAAACGGCAACATTGCAGTAAGGATGCGTGCTCTGACACTATGGGCGCGGCTCTTTTTCCTTACAGATTACCGCATTGAAACACCTATCGACTGCCAGCTCATGAGGCACATTCATTCCGCCTCAGCAGTATGTATGAATTTCCGTAATGACATCTTGTGTGTGTGTCATGGTTTTTAAACGAACATGGGTCATGATATCAGCACGGTAGATAATTTTGCCGGGTGACTAATTGAAAAACGAATTCCTCTTTTTAACCTTGTGTGTGAGCCTATGTGGGCATCGAGTTATGAATGAATGTGTGTGATAATATGAATCCGCCCTCAATTATGTGGGGCAACAATATGTTCGTTAACCAAACGGACTCACAGGGGATGGCAGATTGCATCATCACTCTGTCCATAAAGCTTTAATTATAACCTTTATGAGTTGGGCATAACTTGAATGACCCGTGGGCATTGTGGCGCTACATATACGTCGTGTCTCGAATTGAATGACAATTGGTAAAGATTTGTCCTTTTTGTTTCCTCCTCTTTTCCTTACAGAGACCTATTTAGGTTCTTTTTGAGAATCGTAGCTTCCCTGGGCCAGCTCATGCCCTGAAGCATAAAACTATCAGTTTATTTTTACTGTTAGTTTTTAGGACGACAGGCTTACTATATTTAGCAACTGAGCTATTTTTTAGTAGGGGCCACTAGAAGGTCCTGATGAGTAAGCAGTAGGGGACTGCTTACGAAACATGTAGACCAGGTAGTGGCTATTTGCTCTACCCCAAAACCCCCTTCTTAACGTCCCCAGCTAGGGAAGTGAATAAATTGTTTTTTTCCACTAGCCAGAGGATTTTTAACTTTTTGTTTTTTTCCCACACATTATTAGGTCCCTACACTTCACTGACACACCTCACCTTGCACCATCACATAGCCTTGTCACATTATCAGTGCTCCCGCGTAGTTCGCCAGGTCGTAGCACGCCCCGCCCCGTAGAGGGACGGGAAGACCCCAATGATGAAGCATGACACTATTGGATTTTTTTAGTGTGTGAGGGGTATTTTAACAAGCACATTGTGCTCTCATCTTTACCACCTTAAGAGAGAGTGAATCTTCCCACAATTCACAGAAATTAATATTATATTTTTTGTCACTTCACATTGATAGAATCCATTTGTTTATGCGTGAGTCTGAGGTTGGCCAGGTTGTCCAGAAGGGTGGTGGTGTTGTTGTCGAGTATGTTTTCAAGGTGGTAGTTGAGTTCTCCTAGAAGAATGTAGTTTTCGGAGGCGAGGGCGTGCGGGCTGACGAAGTCCGAGATGTCATCGCTGAATTGAGTGCGGGTGCCTGGAGGCCTGTAAATGAGGGTGCCTCTAAGGGTGGTTCTGGGGTTGGTGTGGATCTGAAAGTGGAGATGTTCAGCGGTTACAAGGTTGTCGTCGGAGGTGGTTGTGATTTTGATGGTGTTTCTGTGGACGATGGCGATGCCTCCTCCTGTTTGATTGGTGCAGTCTTTTCGAATAATCTTGTAAGCGTCCGGTATGGCTATGGCAATGTCGGGAGCAGAAGATGTGTTCATCCATGTTTCAGTGAGGAAGGCGATGTCAGGTGACACAGTGTCGTTTAGGTCCCAGAGTTCTGTTGCATGTCTCTGGACCGAGCGGGTGTTCAGTAGGATGTACTTCAGGCCGTTGGGTTTGGAGCTGTGTGTGGAGGACGTGGGTTTGGTGAGGGTCCTGAAACAGTTGAACTTGCAGGAGAGGCAAGTGAATGGGCCGTGGGTACGTCCTGGGGTGGCTTTGCAGCATTGTGGTGCGCGTCCGGGGTTGAGGGCGAGGAGAGTTGCGGCATCATATGTGATTCTAGGGGGTTGGGAGCGGCGGGGACCAGGGGGTCTGGCGCTGGGCGCGGTCCATGCGCGGACGGGCGTAAACGGGCTTACCTTTGGCGCACATGGGGCGCGACCGCTGCGCGTGAACGCTGTGCGTAGGTGCATCTGACATAAATGGAGAAGTGGAGGGGGGCGGAGCGTGGGAGGGGGAGCTGGGAGGCGGGAGCGTAGGGGGAGGAACGGGCTGCAGGCACAACAAAATGGATGATACTACAACAACAGGGCAACAGGACGCTGTGGGCACAATCAGAGGCAATGTGGGTAATGCGAGTTAACACACGGGCACAATTGAAATGAAATAAATTTTAAAAGCAATGCAGAGCGTACACAAGACAGATATGCAAAGTAGGCAAGGCAATGCGGAGCGTTCGCACTTTAGCTATTCAAGACACACAAAGCAATGCGGAGCGCTACGCAGCAGAGCAGGTGCTAATGCGATACAAATAAATTAAATTTAAGCTGTGGCAGTGGTGGGGGATCAGCGCTACAATACCAGTTGCAGCTCTATGTGGTCAGGAGGAAGGGTGGAGCGACCGCTTCGCACGGAGTCAGGCTGGTCACAGAGTTTCTCAGCCGGGCCGGTCCTGGTGACTCGTGGGTGGGAGGGGGAGCTGGGAGGCGAGAGCGTAGGGGGAGGGATGGGCTGCAGGCACAACAAAATGGATGATACTACAACAACAGGGCAACAGGACGCTGTGGGCACATTCAGGGGCAATGTGGGTAATGCGAGTTAACACACGGGCACAATTGAAATGAAATACATTTTAAAAGCAATGCGGAGTGTACACAAGACAGATATGCAAAGTAGGCAAGGCAATGCGGAGCGTTCGCACTTTAGCTATTCAAGACACACAAAGCAATGCGGAGCGCTACGCAGCAGAGCGGGTGCTAATGCGATACAAATAAATTAAATTTAAGCTGTGGCAGTGGTGGGGGATCAGCGTTACGATACCAGTTGCAGCGCTATGTGGTCAGGAGGAAGGGTGGAGCGACCGCTTGATTGGAACCGTAGTGTATCTTTTGTATAGTGGTTATGATAGGAACCTTTGCTGACTATAATGTATATACTAGATACCAATGACTTGGATGGAACATTAGTGATACACTGTCAAATGGTATATATATAATAATTACTATGATTATAGATTTGGAACAGGGTCTAGAAATATGCGGTCGTATTTGAGAATCCGATATTTCATTATTATTACAGATTTGGATTTCTGTTACACTAAGGAAGTCATATTGGAACATGAGTATGATGCTGACATAGGTGAATTATACCTTATTCTTACAATATATTCTGTTTTAACAAGCTCATGGGATATGAGGTTAACTCTTACACAGGAGGAGAAATAGATAGATGGTGCTATTCTAAGTCTCTTTTCTTTTCGTAATATTCTAGTTCACAATGGGGCCTACTTACTCTATCATCTTTTCTCACACTCGGTTAACTGGTGAGTGTTAATGACAAAATAGGAACCCCCTTTATTAAGTAGTTATTATTATTTGGATTGCAGCCCTGAGGAAGTCATTGTATGATTAAAATAATCATGACGGAACACGTGTTGGCTGCACAACTGTGAAGAATTTGCTGATGATCGCATTGATTTATACTACTAAGAAATAAACATTTGGAAGATGATCCAGCATCAGAATTGTGGATTTGGACTTGAGCGAGCGCTATTCAAGACTTGGAACTTGTGTGACTCTACAATAAGACTTTGAAAAATTGAGTGCTCAGGAGGGTATTTACCTGCTGAAATACTTGTGACTGTCCTCCGGTGGAGCTTTGAGCGGAGATCTCAGAATTTATTGAAATATTGTGTTTGGGGAAGCGGCGGACGAGCTGTAGTGGTCGAACACGGCTGCCTCCCTCACCTTCGGTCTTTACCTGCTGCGGTGTCTGGGAGCTGCTCGGTGTGCGGTGTTCCTTAGTGGCTCTCCCGCAAGGTTAAGGCAGTTGGAGTATTCGGAGCCCCCCTGCGGACGATCTAGGTGCTGGGTCTCCTTTGAGGGTGAAAAACACCCTGCATAGAAGATTGCAGAGCTCGGAGCTTGGAGCGAAAGTTCATTTCACCCCCCTCGTTGTGCTCACCTGAGTTGGAGCAGCTGGGGTAATGGCTCACTGGAGCAGGAGTACGGGAGTATGCTGAGCCGATTGAGGATTGCCAGATAATGCTGCAGAGCCTGCAAAATTAAATGCGGTAGGAATTACTGTCTCTGCTACCGTTTGGTGGTGATCTTTTTTCTCAAAGTAGTGATATTACGAGGGCGATAGCGGAACGGACTGTGTCCTAGCAGCAAGCTCCCCAGGTGGAAAAAAAACTTTTCTTTTTCCTGTCCTAGCAGTGGAATTGCGTGGTAATTGGGGGACAGGTTCTGCTTCAGGCGAACTGGGGAGTGAAACTTTATTGTCCTGGGTCCACGCTGGATCTCCCATTTCGAAGCAGTGGCGAAGCAGTGGCATAGTCGGTTTTGAGGCGCCCTGGCTCTTTCTGGAGGCATTTGAGGCTGATATATATTTGCTCGTGTTGTTCCTGAATGAACATTTGAACTGTATATTGAGGCATATTAGTAAGATTTACTAAGACATACTGAGTGCTGTCTCGTAGCACACCCGGGAGAACTGCTTTCTAACTCTGCCTACCTGGTCACTGGGATACTCTTCCGGACACTTGGGACTGATTGCTTCGAGGAGGTGTACGGAGCGGGACTGCGAGTCCCAGCAGTCTTTGCGGCGCTCCATTGGCCGTACCTGGTGACTCTTCCCGCCCCCGCCCCACCCTATAATACTACGGCCAAACCCGCGATACGCGCGGGAGAAGCCCGGGCCAAGGGCGGGCCGTTATAGCCCGTGTGAGACCGGACCGGGCCCCCCCTCTTTCGTCCCCATTCCAGTGTATGTTTGTATTGTAAGACTCTCTCACTGTTTTGTGATTGCAGCAATAGTTGTCTAGGGAGATGTCAACCCGAGAAACTAGAAGTAAGACTGCTTTAGGAGGCCCGAAACTCATAGGCACCTTGGACAATTTTATTATACGCCCACCTCACTCATTGACCAAGGAATTGTCTTGATGGAACGCAGGGTGTCCCAAGAATTAGCTTTAGCCAAAAGATCGTCTATGGGACACATTGCGTCTGTTTGTACACCAGATAACACTAAAAATAGATCTAATTTTTTACAGACCCAGGCTGAGGTGCACAACACCCCAAGTATCCAACTAGATCCTCATGACTCGGACCACCCTGACACCCAGGCCCCCTTGAATACCGCGGAGCGTACCCTGAAAACCATATTAGTAGACCCGCAGGACGGAAATAGCAGTAGGTCAACGAGAGGGAGGCGGGAGGGCGCAATCCCTAAGCGTAAGCGAAATAATACTAACGCCTTAGGCCCTACAAAAGCAAAACTAGCTAAGGCAGTGCACACCACTGATACGGGCAGCAATGAGGCTGGGAGGGAGGCAACTGGGCCGAAAGTAGGGCAGGAGGAGGTACCGCCTGAAACCTTAGCTTTTAGAATATTAGATGATACTATCCTAGACGATTCTATCGTCGATATTATGGCAGATTGTAGTGTAGCAAATAGCACGGGCTCTAGAGAGGAATTAGGGGATTCCCTAGTAGACACCTTGAGGAAGCTATTAGAAACCCTTTTTACCCCCTTGCAAGCAAGGCTCGAAGGTATAGAAAATCAGCTAAACATACTGCAGAAGGATATAAGATCCCTGAACAGTAACCAGCCGAAAAAGGCTGTCCCAGCAGTCCCATCGGCAGGCAAACCTCAGGTATCGAACATACTTCCAGCAGCTCCCCAAAAAATAATCCCCAAGACCACCAAGCTGAACCCCCCCAACACTGAAACTAGTAGAGTACATGCCAAACCCCCTGCACCTAATGAATGTAATACCCAAAAATCAGTCAGCCCTAAATCTACCACACTTAACACTGACAAAACACCGATAGAGAGAGCCCAAGAACGTAGAAATATTAATCTACCTCCGGAAGCAAGTCCTTATGTGGTAATTTTGACAGGGGTTCCGGAATTAGCTCTGTCACTTACGGAACCAACATGGGCTTTGAAAAATAAGGTATCCTACTGGATAAACATCAACCACCCTTTACCACTGCACATAACGAGTAACATCTTAAAGGTACGGAGGGTACCCTGGGTGGGATATAATAGGAAAAGATCAGAGGGTGACTGTGTGGTCGTAAATTTTAAGGATCCACGATCAGTGACCCATATTTGCTCGGGGGTACCTCGGAATAATGGCAATACGATTGTGGCTAGACCTTTATCCTACTTTTATACATCAGAGGACCAGCCTCATAATGGGTGGAGATGGACTAGTGCCACTAATCATGCTAGGGAAGAGATGAGATATGAGAATTATAGGCCCCTCGACACTAGCAATTGGGGTGGGGCCGAAGACGCAGGTTGGACTCTAATCCAACGGAGAGCAGGGAGACCCAACTTTGGTAACAACTGGAACTGTGGAGGCTGGCCTGGTTTCCAGCCTGCTCCAGCTCCTATCCCTTGCCATAACCGGTATAGTGGATTGGAAGCTGTTGATTGACTTCTGGCACAGGTAGATGCTGCTAGGGTTTCTCCTGTCTCATATCCCCCCATCAGAATCAATAATAATAGTCCTCTGGGGTCCTCGGTGATTATTAATAGCCCATCTCCATCTTTGCCTCTCAAAGGATTAGGGGGAATAAGGGACAACGATTATGCCCCATACCCCCCCTTGGACCCGATGACTTCTGTGGTCGATGTCGTTCAGGAAGGAAATGGCAAATATGTAGAAACTGGGCTGCTAATCCCAACTGTAAGCAGCAGCACAAGCTTTGACCTGGGGTTAGCCCGGTCACACAATGGTGGTCAGAACAGTTGTAAAGGCCCCTTAACGTCATTTCATGGAATGTCGCGGGCTTGTCTAAAAAAGTATTACCTCCTGACTGGAATGCCCTGCTAGATAAATACGATGTGTGTATCTTTTAGGAAACCTGGTGTCTCAAACCTATGCACAAGTCGGGCTATTCCACCTTTTATGTCCCAGCTATTCCATCAGGGCGGGGCCGCCCATCGGGCGGCTTGTTAATCTGGGTGAAGATTGCACTAAACTGTAGAATAATCCATCGCATCAGTGCATCGATGGATTTGATGAGGCTAACGATCAGAGATTCCAAGGCCACAGTCAATCTGGAGCTTTTTAATGTTTATGCCAGAGGTCTACAAGGAGGGGCTAAATCTCCGACCATTTCCGCTTTAGCTGACTTACTTCTAAGCTGTCCAACCGATTCACTCCCCATGGTCGCCGGTGACTTCAACTGTACTTTTGAACCGCTGGTGGTGGGTGGAGCGGGAGGTCTCCATGATGAGGATACGAGATGGGGAATACCACAACTGTCAATCGCGCCAATTAAAAAATGGACACCAATTGTCATCCAGATGAATGCTATGTTAATGGAATATTACCTGGTAGCTGTGAATGGCTGTACACCATCCGATTTTGCGGGGGCCTGTCCATACAATAGAGTTTCATGCCCTAGCAGAATAGATTATATCCTGGTCGATAAAAGATTATGGAAATATGTGAGCGACATGATTGTCACTCCTTCTATCCATAGCGACCATAACCCCCTATCCCTCTGCATGCAGAACCAGTTGCTTAAAGGGGATCCTCGGACTAGTAACAGACCGAGATTGGCGACAAGAGAAATTATCACCTCAAATTGCAAAAGGTTTATCAAATGGAAAAAATTTGTCCTTGACGAGCACAAAATAACCACCCTTGCTGCGATCATAAGAGACCAGACTGAAAAGCTTTCTGATAGTTGTACAAAAGACCCAGGTGAACCCTCGGTGGATGTGATTTATAATGAAACAATTGACAGGATGGCCACCCTTTTTATTGAGACTCGGGCGTCCACCCAATGTAAGCCCAGGAAACCTGGAGCTAAATGGTATAACCGTGAATGCAGGGGGACAAAAACTAATCTGATACTTTCCGTCAAAACCCGAGACGCTGCTGAGGTCCGCCTAGCCCGATCTCAATATAGACGAGCATTATTGGTGGCAAAGAGGTCCTGGGATGACATGCATTGGGAGGAGCTGAAGATGGCTAGCCAGGCTAAAAACCGAGAGTGGTTCTGGGCTTTGGTCAGAAATTCAGGTGGTGGCGACACAGATCCAATACCTAATCACAATACCGACGGGGAGTGGTTCGACTATTTTAGTGGCTTATCCAAAGGGGTAGGGGCACCTGAGAGTAGAGAATTACCTGGACAGGGCGTATTACCCTTGATAGCCAGTGTGTCTTTCTTTGATCCTGTCGGGCAAAGAGATGTTGAGACTGCTATCAACAAAATTGTGCAAGGGAAGGCACCGAGCCAGGATGGGATTCCGGGCGACCTCTTTTTCGAGCCAATACTGAGCATTGGGCCAAGTTCTTTTCTATTTTTATTAATGCCCTCCTACAGGGGGCTTTGGTTCCGATTTCCTGGAAAGGAGCCGAGGTGATCCCGATTTATAAAAAAGGACCCAGAGGAGACCCCGCCAACTATCGTCCGATCAGTCTCATTGATGCTGGTCAGAAGGTGGTTGATTTACAAAAGGGGGTGGTGATGAACAGAGTGTCTGAATTGAGCAGACCACTCTTACCCAGTCCAAAGATCAGGGCTTGATCCATCACCGTTATTTATCTCACTGCCCCATCCCAGCTCAGAACCTGGCTATATGCAAATCAGTCTGTCCCTGGCCCAGTGCATCATGGGAACAGGGCAGACTAAACTACCAAGCCAATTCTTTACCAGAAAGGAGACAAGCTACCGGGGACCGGTTTCTGGCATTTCAGCCTCTTCGGCCTGGCTTGCTTGAATCCTGATGGAGCAGTGAGAAAGGGACTCATGTCTGAGTATACCCTGCCACACCTATAGTGGCCAAAATCGATTTACAAAAGGGGGTGGTGATGAACAGAGTGTCTGAATTGAGCAGACCACTCTTACCCAGTCCAAAGATCAGGGCTTGATCCATCACCGTTATTTATCTCACTGCCCCATCCCAGCTCAGAACCTGGCTATATGCAAATCAGTCTGTCCCTGGCCCAGTGCATCATGGGAACAGGGCAGACTAAACTACCAAGCCAATTCTTTACCAGAAAGGAGACAAGCTACCGGGGACCGGTTTCTGGCATTTCAGCCTCTTCGGCCCGGCTTGCTTGAATCCTGATGGAGCAGTGAGAAAGGGACTCATGTCTGAGTATACCCTGCCACACCTATAGTGGCCAAAATCGATTTACAAAAGGGGGTGGTGATGAACAGAGTGTCTGAATTGAGCAGACCACTCTTACCCAGTCCAAAGATCAGGGCTTGATCCATCACCGTTATTTATCTCACTGCCCCATCCCAGCTCAGAACCTGGCTATATGCAAATCAGTCTGTCCCTGGCCCAGTGCATCATGGGAACAGGGCAGACTAAACTACCAAGCCAATTCTTTACCAGAAAGGAGACAAGCTACCGGGGACCGGTTTCTGGCATTTCAGCCTCTTCGGCCCGGCTTGCTTGAATCCTGATGGAGCAGTGAGAAAGGGACTCATGTCTGAGTATACCCTGCCACACCTATAGTGGCCAAAATCGATTTACAAAAGGGGGTGGTGATGAACAGAGTGTCTGAATTGAGCAGACCACTCTTACCCAGTCCAAAGATCAGGGCTTGATCCATCACCGTTATTTATCTCACTGCCCCATCCCAGCTCAGAACCTGGCTATATGCAAATCAGTCTGTCCCTGGCCCAGTGCATCATGGGAACAGGGCAGACTAAACTACCAAGCCAATTCTTTACCAGAAAGGAGACAAGCTACCGGGGACCGGTTTCTGGCATTTCAGCCTCTTCGGCCCGGCTTGCTTGAATCCTGATGGAGCAGTGAGAAAGGGACTCATGTCTGAGTATACCCTGCCACACCTATAGTGGCCAAAATCGATTTACAAAAGGGGGTGGTGATGAACAGAGTGTCTGAATTGAGCAGACCACTCTTACCCAGTCCAAAGATCAGGGCTTGATCCATCACCGTTATTTATCTCACTGCCCCATCCCAGCTCAGAACCTGGCTATATGCAAATCAGTCTGTCCCTGGCCCAGTGCATCATGGGAACAGGGCAGACTAAACTACCAAGCCAATTCTTTACCAGAAAGGAGACAAGCTACCGGGGACCGGTTTCTGGCATTTCAGCCTCTTCGGCCCGGCTTGCTTGAATCCTGATGGAGCAGTGAGAAAGGGACTCATGTCTGAGTATACCCTGCCACACCTATAGTGGCCAAAATCGATTTACAAAAGGGGGTGGTGATGAACAGAGTGTCTGAATTGAGCAGACCACTCTTACCCAGTCCAAAGATCAGGGCTTGATCCATCACCGTTATTTATCTCACTGCCCCATCCCAGCTCAGAACCTGGCTATATGCAAATCAGTCTGTCCCTGGCCCAGTGCATCATGGGAACAGGGCAGACTAAACTACCAAGCCAATTCTTTACCAGAAAGGAGACAAGCTACCGGGGACCGGTTTCTGGCATTTCAGCCTCTTCGGCCCGGCTTGCTTGAATCCTGATGGAGCAGTGAGAAAGGGACTCATGTCTGAGTATACCCTGCCACACCTATAGTGGCCAAAATCGATTTACAAAAGGGGGTGGTGATGAACAGAGTGTCTGAATTGAGCAGACCACTCTTACCCAGTCCAAAGATCAGGGCTTGATCCATCACCGTTATTTATCTCACTGCCCCATCCCAGCTCAGAACCTGGCTATATGCAAATCAGTCTGTCCCTGGCCCAGTGCATCATGGGAACAGGGCAGACTAAACTACCAAGCCAATTCTTTACCAGAAAGGAGACAAGCTACCGGGGACCGGTTTCTGGCATTTCAGCCTCTTCGGCCCAGCTTGCTTGAATCCTGATGGAGCAGTGAGAAAGGGACTCATGTCTGAGTATACCCTGCCACACCTATAGTGGCCAAAATCGATTTACAAAAGGGGGTGGTGATGAACAGAGTGTCTGAATTGAGCAGACCACTCTTACCCAGTCCAAAGATCAGGGCTTGATCCATCACCGTTATTTATCTCACTGCCCCATCCCAGCTCAGAACCTGGCTATATGCAAATCAGTCTGTCCCTGGCCCAGTGCATCATGGGAACAGGGCAGACTAAACTACCAAGCCAATTCTTTACCAGAAAGGAGACAAGCTACCGGGGACCGGTTTCTGGCATTTCAGCCTCTTCGGCCCGGCTTGCTTGAATCCTGATGGAGCAGTGAGAAAGGGACTCATGTCTGAGTATACCCTGCCACACCTATAGTGGCCAAAATCGATTTACAAAAGGGGGTGGTGATGAACAGAGTGTCTGAATTGAGCAGACCACTCTTACCCAGTCCAAAGATCAGGGCTTGATCCATCACCGTTATTTATCTCACTGCCCCATCCCAGCTCAGAACCTGGCTATATGCAAATCAGTCTGTCCCTGGCCCAGTGCATCATGGGAACAGGGCAGACTAAACTACCAAGCCAATTCTTTACCAGAAAGGAGACAAGCTACCGGGGACCGGTTTCTGGCATTTCAGCCTCTTCGGCCCGGCTTGCTTGAATCCTGATGGAGCAGTGAGAAAGGGACTCATGTCTGAGTATACCCTGCCACACCTATAGTGGCCAAAATCGATTTACAAAAGGGGGTGGTGATGAACAGAGTGTCTGAATTGAGCAGACCACTCTTACCCAGTCCAAAGATCAGGGCTTGATCCATCACCGTTATTTATCTCACTGCCCCATCCCAGCTCAGAACCTGGCTATATGCAAATCAGTCTGTCCCTGGCCCAGTGCATCATGGGAACAGGGCAGACTAAACTACCAAGCCAATTCTTTACCAGAAAGGAGACAAGCTACCGGGGACCGGTTTCTGGCATTTCAGCCTCTTCGGCCCGGCTTGCTTGAATCCTGATGGAGCAGTGAGAAAGGGACTCATGTCTGAGTATACCCTGCCACACCTATAGTGGCCAAAATCGATTTACAAAAGGGGGTGGTGATGAACAGAGTGGCTGAATTGAGCAGACCACTCTTACCCAGTCCAAAGATCAGGGCTTGATCCATCACCGTTATTTATCTCACTGCCCCATCCCAGCTCAGAACCTGGCTATATGCAAATCAGTCTGTCCCTGGCCCAGTGCATCATGGGAACAGGGCAGACTAAACTACCAAGCCAATTCTTTACCAGAAAGGAGACAAGCTACCGGGGACCGGTTTCTGGCATTTCAGCCTCTTCGGCCCGGCTTGCTTGAATCCTGATGGAGCAGTGAGAAAGGGACTCATGTCTGAGTATACCCTGCCACACCTATAGTGGCCAAAATCGATTTACAAAAGGGGGTGGTGATGAACAGAGTGTCTGAATTGAGCAGACCACTCTTACCCAGTCCAAAGATCAGGGCTTGATCCATCACCGTTATTTATCTCACTGCCCCATCCCAGCTCAGAACCTGGCTATATGCAAATCAGTCTGTCCCTGGCCCAGTGCATCATGGGAACAGGGCAGACTAAACTAACAAGCCAATTCTTTACCAGAAAGGAGACAAGCTACCGGGGACCGGTTTCTGGCATTTCAGCCTCTTCGGCCCGGCTTGCTTGAATCCTGATGGAGCAGTGAGAAAGGGACTCATGTCTGAGTATACCCTGCCACACCTATAGTGGCCAAAATCGATTTACAAAAGGGGGTGGTGATGAACAGAGTGTCTGAATTGAGCAGACCACTCTTACCCAGTCCAAAGATCAGGGCTTGATCCATCACCGTTATTTATCTCACTGCCCCATCCCAGCTCAGAACCTGGCTATATGCAAATCAGTCTGTCCCTGGCCCAGTGCATCATGGGAACAGGGCAGACTAAACTAACAAGCCAATTCTTTACCAGAAAGGAGACAAGCTACCGGGGACCGGTTTCTGGCATTTCAGCCTCTTCGGCCCGGCTTGCTTGAATCCTGATGGAGCAGTGAGAAAGGGACTCATGTCTGAGTATACCCTGCCACACCTTCATGCACTGGGACAGGAACAGACTAATTTGCATACAGTCAGGTTCTGAAACTGGGATGGTGCAGTGAGCTAAAAAACGGTGTTGGATCTAGCCCTGATCTCTTGACTGGGTGAGAGTATTCTGTTTAATTCAGAGACTCTGTCCCTCACCACCCCTTGTTGTAAATATTTTTGTCCACCCTAAGCGTGGAAGGGTATACTCAGATGTGAGTCCCTTGCTCATTGCACCATCAGGATTCAAGCAAGCCGGGCCGAAGAGGCTGAAATGCCAGAAACCGGTCCCCGGTAGCTTGTTTCCTTCCCAGTGTAAGAATTGGCTTTTGTAGTTTGGTTTGCCCTGTTCCCATCATGCACTGGGACAGGAACAGACTAATTTGCATACAGTCAGGTTCTGAAACTGGGATGGTGCAGTGAGCTAAAAAACGGTGTTGGATCTAGCCCTGATCTCTTGACTGGGTGAGAGTATTCTGTTTAATTCAGAGACTCTGTCCCTCACCACCCCTTGTTGTAAATAGGTCAGAAGGTGGTTGGCAGGGTCCTGCTGGAGAGAATTCTCACATGGGCGGAGGATAATAATATCATTTCCCAATTCCAGACAGGTTTTAGGGCGTGCACAAGCATCATTGACCAGATACTTAGATTGGTGCTACTTTACTGGAAGATAGTAACCATTGGCAAGGGTGGCCTCTACCTGGCCTTTATTGATTTAAAAACGGCGTTCGACCTGGTCCCTCGCGAACGCTTGTGGTCAGTTTTACGGGAGATGGGGTTCCCCTTGTCCATTTTGAACTTGTTGGCTCGTATGCACAATGGGAACTTTGCTCGTATATGGTGGGGTACCCAAGACCAAAAAACTGCTAAAATCCCGGTGAATAGAGGTGTTCGCCAGGGATGTGTCCTGGCGCCCACCCTCTTCTCATTGTTTGTGAATGGGGTCGTCTCCTTTTTATCCAATATTGATGCTGATGCCCCGAGCCTGGCTGGTGTAAAAGTGCCCGCCATGCTCTTTGCCGATGACACCTTATTGGTATCCAAAACACCTACGGGGCTTCAGAAACTTTTGGATCGGTTTTCCACATTTTGTAATCAAAGGGGCCTGGTTATTAACACAACAAAAACCAAGCTCCTCTATTTTAACCCTAGTAAAAAAGCCAACTGCACGATTACCCTTGATAATATGCCCCTAGAGCGTGACAAAGTCTTTGATTATTTAGGGATAAGGATATCGGACCAACTTAAATGGCAGTCTCACATTGAGAAAATGGCCCTGAATCATAAATTAGGTTTGGGAGCCATTGGGAGGGAACACAGAGCCTCAACCTCCAGACCTATAGCTCCGGTACTGGAGATCTATTCTGCGAAAGCTATAGGTAGCGCTTTGTATGGAGCCGAGCTCTGGGATTTTAACAATGCTGACACCCTCGTATAGGCTGAAAATAAGTTTTTTAGGGAGCTGGTCTCACTACCTAGAGGCACCCCAAACAAACCCCTCCTATATGATTTTGGTCGCCGTTCCATTAAAGACCTTATAACCCTGCGTCCGCTTCTCTATTGGGCTCTCTTATGGCGCACTCCTGAATTATCTAGCAATGCAAATGGTCTTAAAGAAGTGATGAATATGCAAGGGTCCAACAAAATCGTTTGGCTAACCAAGGTCAAGAAGCTTTTACTTGCTATTGGTCTTAACATTGCTTGGGAAACAGGTGTGTCGGTGTCCAAATTGGAGATCAAGAGAGTCTATTGGCAATGGGTTGATGCCCAGGATTCTAGAGATACAAAACTGGGCAGGTTGACAGATGAGTTCCGTTTACACAAGACAGTACATACCCTACCTGGATTTCATTAGGAAACCCAGAGATAGGGCCCTATATATTCAGTTCAGGCTGGGTACTCTCCCGGTTTGTGAACGTACTTGTAAGTGGAAACCCCCCAACCAAACACCAATCAATTGCCCGTTTTGCACCGACAAACACAAAACTAGACCACATTTCTTCTTTGCATTTAGTGCCTACAAGAAACCTAGGTAAAAATGGTTAAGACCTGTCTGTTGTCAGCTTAAGATCAATAACCACGCCATTGCTCTTAGAATTTTGCAGACGGACCCTAATACCAGCCTGAGGAGTGGCTAAATTTCTCAGTTGGGCATGGCTGATCAGAATGAAATATCTTAGATAATTTTATACGGTGAATATTCTTCTTTCTTGCTCAAAGCTGTAATTGGTTTAATTACTTTTTTTAATTGTAGCAATTTGGTCTAAGTATTTATCCAATTGTCTTTTATAAATGTATTGTATTTTAATTGTATTGTGCTTTTTAAGATATTTTATATTTAAATAAAGCTTTGTATACTAGAAGAATGCTTGACAAAAAAGCTTCCCATGTCATATCGCTAAACCAATAGACCATCCAACAAGCCGGTTCGTTTTCAAACTAATCATAAAGCATTAAACAAAAAAACAAAAAAATACTGAGCGAATCAAACCATCGCAACAACTAAAATCATAGATGGCAGAAGATGTTTTCATCTCATTACAAAAGACTGATCAGCTTTCTGGACATTGAGTGCGCATTCGACCTTGTGTAGTTCTCCTTGGATTTAATCATAAAAAAGATTTGTATATGCAGGGAACGCTGGAATTATGTGGCAGGAGAGGGACAAATAACGTGGCAGGATTGACTAATTCATGCGGCAAGAAAAGGCAAATTAAGCTGCATAATGTGGCACATTTTGTGATAGTATTTCATTATTGTGTCTTTTGTGCACTTGTATACACTCTCTGAGCTTAGGTTGCAACTCATTACATCTACATTTAGCAGCAAGCTACATAAAGATGACCAGTCAACCTTTACAAAGGGGCTTTCATCGCAGGTCAACACATGCCACTGCATTTTTGGTAACTTTTTTGAACCGTTTGAGCTAGAAACAAAATGTTTTTTTGTTAAAATCGACAGAAAATGCTGCAGTCGCACAATCTCATAATTACAGTTGTCCTGAGTATAGGGTCTCTTTGTCAGCTCCCTGTTTTAAATATAGTTGTGCAAAGTTATGCAACTTACAATTTCAAAGCTGTGCTTATATATTTTTTCAAAAACTATGTCAGTTTCGCGGAGTGCATAACTGAAGAACTTTCTCAATAATACCAAAAGTGACGACCTGTGCATCAGGAGGAATGTTCCCCATGCACCCTAGGTAGGGGTGGCTCTAAATCGGATTGACTGGGACAGCTCGCTGGGCGGAAAGATCATTTGGTGTTTGCTGTGGTGTGGAGGGGGTCATTGTGTTGTGATGGCAGAGTAGTAAGGAAGGTGGGAGGAGGTTAGGGTGTGATGGGGTGCTAACAATTACATTGAGGTACATTAAGGGCTGATTATAAAGGTTTTAATGAGACCTGATTGAGGCCAAGTAGGATGCACAAGCTGCTGTTTGCATGACATTAAGCCAGACAGCTCCCTGCTGCGCCCCTCCAAATTATTGGGGCCCTTGGCCCATGCCCGGCTTGCCCATGCCCAAGGCCGACCCTGAGCTTGGGGATGCAAGCACGCAACTTATCGGCCACGACGTACCAGTTTTTAAAGAGCCACAATATACTACACATTCTCATCTACTGGTTGTACCAGGGATGTCATAGGTGTTTTAAGGCTCCAGTGAATAGCTGAGGCAGGTTGATGTGATATTTTGCCCTGGGCAAAGCTAGAACATTTTACAATTCTTCTTCAAATGTGCAGATTCATAACGTTATCCGAATTTAAATTCATACACTTCAAGCTACAAGATAAACATATATTTAGTCCTAGATAGTTCAACCAAAAACACATTCAGGGATTATTTTGTGATTGCTTAGTTCAGAAATTATTCCAGGAATGCCATAAACGTGACTGCTCCCCTCCATACTGCTATTATTTTATTTATTTCAATCACTTGATTTTAGGCTTCTTTATTTTAGTTTTAGGCTCTTGAACACTTGAGCGCAGACTCCAGTTTGTGCGGGCTGAGATTCTATTTTGTCCTAGGTGTGTCTACAAATGGCAGTCTTTAGCTTCCTAGGTCTAAACATGGTGTCCCTTATCTTCCTGAAGATCTGTAAATGTGTCACATCCTTTTGACCTCTGAATGTGTCATAGCCTCCTCTCAATAACATGGACAAAAATCCCCAGTGTGACAACAGTATGGGACAGGTGCCCTTTTCAAGGGCAAATAGCAAACATAACCCAAACGTTGTGTGTATTGATATGTGTTTACCTTATTAGCAAACCTACTGATTGGGATTATGTCAAGACATTCCTAAGGTGAAATTGGAAATTCCATCTTACATGTGATCTATTATAAAAGACTGCCACTTGACTGGTCAGGAGAGAGACACTTCACCCAGGATGTAGATTGCAGACCCAGATGAGCACAGCTCCAGATTCCATCTTGACTGAACAAGCCTCCAGCAAGACTCTCTGAGGCTCTGCAAAGCATTCCTTTCTGCCTTCACAAATAAGTACCAGGATTGGGTTCTCACACAGACACAGTCTCCTAGCTTTTGGCCTTGTGCTCAAAATGGCTCCAAGGAACTCTTGTCCGTGCCAGCAAGATGCCACCCCAGCCAACAAAGACACCACTGCAGGAGAAGTTCTGTCAGAGCTGCTGGCTCACAGTCTACCAGGGGCTGGATTGCGAGTGAATGGAGGAGATACCAGTCGGCCACTTGTGTGTCTGCAGACCCTCCATGTTATGTTATATTATTCAAATTTATATAGTGCCAATTGATTCACCCCCCAAGAGGGTCTCTTGTAGCACATTCAAAGGAAGGAGGGATATGGGAGAATCAGGCAAGCCACGTTTTAAGCAGTTTTTTTAATAGGGTTAAGTCAGGGCAGGACTGTACTATGTACAGATAGTCTGTTCCAGTGGTGAGGAGCTAGGTATGAGAATGATCTTCCTCCGTATCTGGCTGTACGTATGCAGCGAGGGCATAGTGGAGATTACCCACTGGACCTTAGACTGTGTGACTCCAAACAGCTGAGCTCAAGCATTCCCAAACTACCTTCTTTAGGAACTTGTGACTGCCTACCATTTTTACCACTGAGAGTCAAGTTTTTGAAGGGGTATTATTTATCACAATTTTGCAGAGCTATAGTAGGGTGGACATAGGGACATTGAAAGCAAACAACCTCAACCTCCATGGCTGAGGCCTTGTAGACCTCCCTTGCCCATGGCCCACCGAACTGGGACTGGCATCTCTTTTCCAACTAATTTTGGTTGCCACTCCAGAGTATTTGCCCATGGCTGACCAATAATATACACCAAGCTTCTACCCGTAGCATAGACGCAATCACATTCACAGATATGTGGGTCGATGAAAGGCATACATGGCTTTTAGGCTTCCCAGGCCCTGGGGAAGGGCGCAGTTAAATATTGAAAAATATGGAATGAGAGCTGAAGGCAGATATTGCCACAAATAAAAAGCAAAGATCTGGACTTTGAATCTTTATTGGAATCCAGAAAAGTAGGAGATGATAGAAGGGTATTAGGACAAAATATAGAGTAAAAGATATTGAGGCACGCAAATATCGAGTTTTTAATATTGTGATACACAAATACCATGATGCAATAATATAGTTGACAAGAATATCTGTCCTCTGTCCTCTTCGTGGTGCTCTAAGACCCTTCTCTTTCCTAGTCTTCTCTCTTTGCTTACTCCTACTGTCCTCTCTGCTCTACTGTCCTCTTTACTGACATTCTATTGAAGTTTCGACCCTCTTGGTCCTATAGTTCTAACCTTTTTGATTTAATGGTTACAGATGGTCTTGGGACCGGGTCATCTTAGGCGGTGACTACACAGAGCCCGTTGGCTGAGTATGACGCGACCGACCCTGAATGGTTGTAGGTGAAATGCTGTGTACAAATCTTTAGATTGAGCATTGTCAATGTTACTCCATTTTCTCATGCCATAACCCGGCCGGCCCTGTTGGGTTGTAGGCTTAACGCTGTGTACTAGTCACCTTATTGCTACTCCCTGCTATGGGGGTGAAATAAAAAAAGATTTGACAACAAAAAATATCTATGGTGTTAATATAATTTACAAAAATATCCATGTTGCTAATATTGTTTACAAAAATATTGTTATAAAGAATATAGTTAATTTATATTTATGTATTTATTGTATATGTTATAAATAGTTTGTATAAGTATTGTTAATGCTTTTAAATAGAGTTTGTATATTTTTTGTTGTTTTTAGAGGCAATGTTTTAGTGTTTTAGTGGGTTGTGGGGGTTTTAGGGGTAGAGGGCAGTTTTGTAAATTAATTATAATTAATTTTTAATGGATTTAAAAGTAATATTAATTATTTAATTGATAATTCTTTATATAAATTTTGTAAAGCATGTAGTTTTAAAGTTATATTTTACATGTAGGTTGTGAGGTTTATAGGGGTTTTGGGTGGGAAGTAAATTAACTATAGTTAATGAATAATTATATGTAATTTATAATTAATTATGTATATTGTTTAATTATTTAATTTTTAATTTATATTTTCAGTGAGGGTTGTGAGGTTTGTAGGAGTAAAGGGTGGGAGTGGTAATCATTTGTAATTAATGATAAAAAATAAGAATTATTTAATTGAGCATTATGTATTTTATGTAATTAGGATATTTTCAAGTTGTATTTCAGGTGCGGGTTCTTGTGTTTGTAGAGGTAAAGGGTGAAAAGGTAATTACATATAATTAATTAGTTATTTGTTAACTATTATTAATTGTGTAATTGATAATCATGTAAATTGTGTAATTATTGAACTTTTTATGATATAGTGTACATGTCGATTGTTGGCTTTGTAGAGGTACAGGGTGGGAAGTTAATTAAAACAGTTTTTCATTGATAATTAGTTATTAATTTGTTAATAAACATTTAATTGATAACTATGCAAATTGTAAAATTATCATATGAGTTAAGTTATATTTTAGGTGTGTGTTGTTTAGTTTGTAGAGGTATAGAGTAGGATGTTATTTAAGTAATAATACATGTAAAATTATTTAATAGTTTATTAAAAATTGTGTTATTTATTAGGTAATATGTTCATTCTGTGATGCTTTTCCGTTTCAATTGCATTGTAATTGTTGGCTGTTATGATTGTGAAAATATAGTGTGGCATTTTAATTAAATTCATATTATATGCTTTAATGGATAATAATGATCAAAAAAATGAATAATTATACAATTTGCTTAATTTTCATTACAGTTTAGAAATACATTTAAAAAAATTAAATTTAAGTTGTTAAAATGTCGTATTTGTTTCTACTGTTGCACCAACTGGAGTGGGAATAGTACATTTTACCCTTCCTGAGTCTAACGCTTTCCCTACCATATTACAGACTGGAGTGGGAATAGTCAATTTTACCTCTCCAGGGGCCAATGCTTTCCCTACTGTTGCACAGACTGGATTGGGCATAGTACATTTTAACCCTACTGAGTTCAACACTTTCCCTAGTGTTGTACTGACTGTAGTGGGACTGGTAAATGTTGCCCTTTCTGAGTCTAACGATTTCCCTACTGTAGCACCGATTAGAGTGGGAAAAGTCAGTTACCCCTCCTCAGTCCAACACTTTCCCTACTGTTTCACCACTGGAGTGGGAATAGTAAATATTAAGCCTCCTGAGTACAGCACTTTCCCTGAAACTGTGCATATTGGAGTGGGAATAGTACATTTTACCCCTTCTGAGTCCTTCTGTTGCAGAGACTTGAGTGGGAAAAGTAAGTTTTACCCCTCCTGAGTCCAATGCTTTCCCTACTGTTGCACCAAATGGAGTAGAAATAGTGAATGTTACCCCTCCTTAGTTCATCGCTTTCCCTACTGTTGCACAGACTGGAGTGGGAATAGTACATTTTATCCCTCTTGAGTTTATCGCTTTTTGTACTGTTGTATAAACCTGAGTGAAAATATTTATGTACTATTTACAGAGTTAAATTTTTTTATTAATGTTGTTTAAATACTTATTATTATTATGTGTTTGTGTATTTAAATATATATTTTATAATATTGGTATTGGTATTGGTATTGTGGTATACTTATATAGCGCAAACCTGTCACCACCAAGGGCATCCTGGCGCTTTGACCCATGATCCAGCAAAATCAGTAGCTCAACCTGTCCTAGGAAAAAGGTAAGTTTTCAGCGCCTTTCTGAAGGCTAAGAGATCCTCAAGACTTCTCAGGGATATTGGCAGGGAGTTCCAGAGTTTGGCCGCCGCTACTCTGAACGAACGGCCACCCATCCTCACTCTCTGGAAGCGCGGAACTACAAGTAGCCTGGACGACGAGGAACGTAGAGCTCGGGATGGAAGGTACCAGGCAAACATTCGCCGCAGAGGGATTGGGCCCAGGCCATGGATAGTCCTGAACACAATACACGCTGCTTTGTAGCGAACGCGTAAATGGACCGGCAGCCAGTGAAGCTCCTGTAACGCTGCCGTAGAAGAGCTGTGGTAGGGGCGGGAAAGGGCGAGTTTGGCAGCTATATTTTGCACCCTTTGAAGCTTGCCCAGAAGTGTTACCGGGGCCTCCAGAAGCAGTGCGTTACAATAGTCAAGTCGACTTAGGATGGTACTTCGCACTACTTCTGGTCTGGCTTGCTCAGGGAGGAGGGGTAAAACCTTGCGCAGCATGCGGATCAGCATCATGCACGTTGAGGTGGTCTTATTTACGTGCAGATCCAGCTGCAGGTTGGGCCCAAAGATGACGCCCAGATTACGCGCCGATTGTGCGGCTGACACCGTCTCTGAAAAGGACGGGGGCCAAAAGTCATCTGGGAGATCTCAGGGAACTCGGTCAGTGGAGCAGTGCAGAACCTCTGTCTTGGTTCCATTGAACTGCAACGAGTTCAGATGGAGCCATTCCGCTGTAGCCTGCATGCACCGGTGAAAAGTCTCCAATGGGACTGCATCCTGTCCCTCCAGAGAAAAGACCAGCTGGGTATCATCCAAGAGATCCCAAATGATTTAATGAGCTGGACTAGAGGGCGGAGGTAGATATTAAAGAGTATAGGGCTGATGGCTGAGCCCTGGGGTACTCCTTGTCCCACTTTCCGCTCCTCTGAGCTGAAGGGAGGGAGCGAAACCCGTTGCTGACGACTGTCCAAGTAGGAGATTAACCAGTCCCTAGCCTTGTCTTTGACCCCGCATTCTTCCAGCCTCGAAATCAAGGTAGGATGACTGACCGTGTCCAACGCGGCCGACATATCGAGCAACACCAAAAATGCTGCCCGACCACTGCCGACTCGTGCCCGCAGATTGTCTAACACGGTCACCAACGCGGATTCCGTCCCGTGAGCTGGGCAAAAACCGAATTGCGTCTCATCCAACCAGGTGTTCCCTTCTAAGAAGCCGGACAGAGTGCGGGTAACCAGTTTTTCCATGATTTTGACTGGAAAAGGAAGCAGGGAGATTGGCCGGTAGTTGGAGAGGCACACAGGGTCGAGCGTAGGTTTTTTTAAGAGCGGAGATACCACTGCCTTCTTCCAGCAGCCCGGTACAGTCCCTGTTTCGAACGACTGGCAACAGATGGCATGCAAGGGCTGGAAGAGATCCTCCTGAAACACCTACCAGAGTTTTGGAGGAAGAGGATCAAGAGGTGAGCCAGATGAGATCGTGAGGGCTAAACTGCCAAACTCCTCCAGAGAGGGAAGGGGAAAGCTGCTCAGCTGGGGTCGACTGGCCTCAGTCGCCGGAGCTCCCAAGCTGAGAGCCGGATCCAAAGAGGGAGGAGAAAAACTACTCAGCTGGGGTCGACTGGCCTCCCTCGCCGGAGCTCCCAGACTGAGGGCCGGATCCAAAGAGGGAGAGGGAAAGCCACTCAGCTGGTGTCGACTGGCCTCAATCGCCGGAGCTCCCAAGCTGAGGGCCGGATCCAAAGGGGGGGAAGGAAAACTACTCAGCTGGGGTCGACTGGCTTCCATCGCCGGAGCTCCCAGGCTGAGGGGCTGATCCTCTGGTCGGGGTCGACTGGAGGGCATGGCCGGAGCTTCCAAACAGAGGTGAGCGACCCTCTGTAGGGCTCGACTGGCCGTCTCCTCCGGAGCTCCCACACCAGTGGTGGGATTAACTGGGTCCTGCAGACCCTCCAGGATTTTACGGATTTTCTCCTCGAAGGCATCCGCAAGTGAGTCACAAAGGGCTTGCGATGAAGGGACTGCACTAGCCACACACGTAGGGTGGGCAAGGTCCCTAACGATTTTAAAGAGGGCCTGTGCCTTGTTTGGGGCCTGATTCAAGGTGGATTCAAGATAGGTTGCTTTAGCCATCTTGATCTGAGCCTTGTATTTTTGTATAGCAGACCTAAATACCATTTTCTCTGAGTCTAAATACTGTTTCCTCCAAGCCCTTTCTGCGCGTTTACAGTCAAGTTTAAGCTGGCGTAATTCGCTCGTTTACCAAGGGCTAGCTCGGTTCACCCTCCATCGTGACTTCCGAAGGGGTGCCAACTTATCCAGCGAACTCGATATGGACTGGCAGAAGAGAGTATAACTCTCTCCAGCTGTGTTGCCAAGCTTAAAGTCCTTACCTAAAATGTTCGGCAGTGGAGAGGTTTTGAGAATTCGGGACCAAGGTCTCTCTAGCTTGGCTAGGGGTAAACCAGCCTTACGCGAAATATGGTCCTCTGAGCAAAGGGAAAACAAAATCAGAGAGTGATCTGTCCAAAACTGGCACTTGATATCATCTAATGATGCCCACTGTGGGTCCGCAAACACTAAGTCCAGGGTGTGGCCTTTTCGATGCGTGGCGGCGTTCACCAACTGTTCTACATTGATATCTGTACAGGCTTGGCTAAGGGAAAAGAATGCATTGTCCAGCGAAATGCCTGCCCACAGATTAAAATCTCCAAGAATCAATAACTTGGAGTGGGAGCTAGAGAGTTCATAAATCAGGTCAATGAGGAGAGATATGGAAGGTGCCGGTCCCGGGGGACGATAGCATAGGACACCCGAGCAGAGTATCAACTCCTGCTGTTTGACTGTAAAACCTATCAGTTCAAATCCCGGTACTTCTTGAGTCTTTAGCTGGGAGAGGGTCAACGAGTCTCTATAAATGTACCCGATTCCCCCTCCTCAGTTGAGTGGGCGCGGGGTGTGGCTGATTTTATAGCCTGAGGGGCAGGCTAGGCCCAGCTCGACCTCACAGTCCTCCCGAGTCCACGTTTCTGTGAGAAAGAGGACATCGAGTTTTTCTGAATCGATGAGGAAGGCTATTTCCGTGTAGTGCTTGCAGAGGGATCTGACATTAAGCAGCCCACAGGAAATTGTAGCACATTCAAAGGAAGGAGGGATATGGGAGAATCAGACAAGCCACGTTTTAAGCAGTTTTTTTAATAGGGTTAAGTCAGGGCAGGACTGTACTATGTACAGATAGTCTGTTCCAGTGGTGAGGAGCTAGGTATGAGAATGATCTTCCTCCGTATCTGGCTGTACGTATGCAGCGAGGGCATAGTGGAGATTACCCACTGGACCTTAGACTGTGTGACTCCAAACAGCTGAGCTCAAGCATTCCCAAACTACCTTCTTTAGGAACTTGTGACTGCCTACCATTTTTACCACTGAGAGTCAAGTTTTTGAAGGGGTATTACTTATCACAATTTTGCAGAGCTATAGTAGGGTGGACATAGGGACATTGAAAGCAAACAACCTCAACCTCCATGGCTGAGGCCTTGTAGACCTCCCTTGCCCATGGCCCACCGAACTGGGACTGGCATCTCTTTTCCAACTAATTTTGGTTGCCACTCCAGAGTATTTGCCCATGGCTGACCAATAATATACACCAAGCTTCTATCCGTAGCATAGACGCAATCACATTCACAGATATGTGGGTCGATGAAAGGCATACATGGCTTTTAGGCTTCCCAGGCCCTGGGGAAGGGCGCAGTTAAATATTGAAAAATATGGAATGAGAGCTGAAGGCAGATATTGCCACAAATAAAAAGCAAAGATCTGGACTTTGAATCTTTATTGGAATCCAGAAAAGTAGGAGATGATAGAAGGGTATTAGGACAAAATATAGAGTAAAAGATATTGAGGCACGCAAATATCTAGTTTTTAATATTGCGATACACAAATACCATGATGCAATAATATCGTTGACAAGAATATCTGTCCTCTGTCCTCTTCGTGGCGCTCTAAGACCCTTCTCTTTCCTAGTCTTCTCTCTTTGCTTACTCCTACTGTCCTCTCTGCTCTACTGTCCTCTTTACTGACATTCTATTGAAGTTTCGACCCTCTTGGTCCTATAGTTCTAACCTTTTTGATTTAATGGTTACAGATGGTCTTGGGACCGGGTCATCTTAGGCGGTGACTACACAGAGCCCGTTGGCTGAGTATGACGCGACCGACCCTGAATGGTTGTAGGTGAAACGCTGTGTACAAATCTTTAGATTGAGCATTGTCAATGTTACTCCATTTTCTCATGCCATAACCCGGCCGGCCCTGTTGGGTTGTAGGCTTAACGCTGTGTACTAGTCACCTTATTGCTACTCCCTGCTATGGGGGTGAAATAAAAAAAGATTTGACAACAAAAAATATCTATGGTGTTAATATAATTTACAAAAATATCCATGTTGCTAATATTGTTTACAAAAATATTGTTATAAAGAATATAGTTAATTTATATTTATATATTTATTGTATATGTTATAAATAGTTTGTATAAGTATTGTTAATGCTTTTAAATAGAGTTTGTATATTTTTTGTTGTTTTTAGAGGCAATGTTTTAGTGTTTTAGTGGGTTGTGGGGGTTTTAGGGGTAGAGGGCAGTTTTGTAAATTAATTATAATTAATTTTTAATGGATTTAAAAGTAATATTAATTATTTAATTGATAATTCTTTATATAAATTTTGTAAAGCATGTAGTTTTAAAGTTATATTTTACATGTAGGTTGTGAGGTTTATAGGGGTTTTGGGTGGGAAGTAAATTAACTATAGTTAATGAATAATTATATGTAATTTATAATTAATTATGTATATTGTTTAATTATTTAATTTTTAATTTATATTTTCAGTGAGGGTTGTGAGGTTTGTAGGAGTAAAGGGTGGGAGTGGTAATCATTTGTAATTAATGATAAAAAATAAGAATTATTTAATTGAGCATTATGTATTTTATGTAATTAGGATATTTTCAAGTTGTATTTCAGGTGCGGGTTCTTGTGTTTGTAGAGGTAATGGGTGAAAAGGTAACTACATATAATTAATTAGTTATTTGTTAACTATTATTAATTGTGTAATTGATAATCATGTAAATTGTGTAATTATTGAACTTTTTATGATATAGTGTACATGTGGATTGTTGGCTTTGTAGAGGTACAGGGTGGGAAGTTAATTAAAACAGTTTTTTATTGATAATTAGTTATTAATTTGTTAATAAACATTTAATTGATAACTATGCAAATTGTAAAATTATCATATGAGTTAAGTTATATTTTAGGTGTGTGTTGTTTAGTTTGTAGAGGTATAGAGTAGGATGTTATTTAAGTAATAATACATGTAAAATTATTTAATAGTTTATTAAAAATTGTGTTATTTATTAGGTAGTATGTTCATTCTGTGATGCTTTTCCGTTTCAATTGCATTGTAATTGTTGGCTGTTATGATTGTGAAAATATAGTGTGGCATTTTAATTAAATTCATATTATATGCTTTAATGGATAATAATGATCAAAAAAATGAATAATTATACAATTTGCTTAATTTTCATTACAGTTTAGAAATACATTTAAAAAAATTAAATTTAAGTTGTTAAAATGTCGTATTTGTTTCTACTGTTGCACCAACTGGAGTGGGAATAGTACATTTTACCCTTCCTGAGTCTAACGCTTTCCCTACCATATTACAGACTGGAGTGGGAATAGTCAATTTTACCTCTCCAGGGGCCAATGCTTTCCCTACTGTTGCACAGACTGGATTGGGCATAGTACATTTTAACCCTACTGAGTTCAACACTTTCCCTAGTGTTGTACTGACTGTAGTGGGACTGGTAAATGTTGCCCTTTCTGAGTCTAACGATTTCCCTACTGTAGCACCGATTGGAGTGGGAAAAGTCAGTTACCCCTCCTCAGTCCAACACTTTCCCTACTGTTTCACCACTGGAGTGGGAATAGTAAATATTAAGCCTCCTGAGTACAGCACTTTCCCTGATACTGTGCATATTGGAGTGGGAATAGTACATTTTACCCCTTCTGAGTCCTTCTGTTGCAGAGACTTGAGTGGGAAAAGTAAGTTTTACCCCTCCTGAGTCCAATGCTTTCCCTACTGTTGCACCAAATGGAGTAGAAATAGTGAATGTTACCCCTCCTTAGTTCATCGCTTTCCCTACTGTTGCACAGACTGGAGTGGGAATAGTACATTTTATCCCTCTTGAGTTTATCGCTTTTTGTACTGTTGTATAAACCTGAGTGAAAATATTTATGTACTATTTACAGAGTTACATTTTTTTATTAAAGTTGTTTAAATACTTATTATTATTATGTGTTTGTGTATTTAAATATATATTTTATAATATTGGTATTGGTATTGGTATTTTGGTATACTTATATAGCGCAAACCTGTCACCACCAAGGGCATCCTGGCGCTTTGACCCATGATCCAGCAAAATCAGTAGCTCAACCTGTCCTAGGAAAAAGGTAAGTTTTCAGCGCCTTTCTGAAGGCTAAGAGATCCTCAAGACTTCTCAGGGATATTGGCAGGGAGTTCCAGAGTTTGGCCGCCGCTACTCTGAACGAACGGCCACCCATCCTCACTCTCTGGAAGCGCGGAACTACAAGTAGCCTGGACGACGAGGAACGTAGAGCTCGGGATGGAAGGTACCAGGCAAACATTCGCCGCAGAGGGATTGGGCCCAGGCCATGGATAGTCCTGAACACAATGCACGCTGCTTTGTAGCGAACCCGTAAATGGACCGGCAGCCAGTGAAGCTCCTGTAACGCTGCCGTAGAAGAGCTGTGGTAGGGGCGGGAAAGGGCGAGTTTGGCAGCTATATTTTGCACCCTTTGAAGCTTGCCCAGAAGTGTTACCGGGGCCTCCAGAAGCAGTGCGTTACAATAGTCAAGTCGACTTAGGATGGTACTTCGCACTACTTCTGGTCTGGCTTGCTCAGGGAGGAGGGGTAAAACCTTGCGCAGCATGCGGATCAGCATCATGCACGTTGAGGTGGTCTTATTTACGTGCAGATCCAGCTGCAGGTTGGGCCCAAAGATGACGCCCAGATTACGCGCCGATTGTGCGGCTGACACCGTCTCTGAAAAGGACGGGGGCCAAAAGTCATCTGGGAGATCTCGGGGAACTCGGTCAGTGGAGCAGTGCAGGACCTCTGTCTTGGTTCCATTGAACTGCAACGAGTTCAGATGGAGCCATTCCGCTGTAGCCTGCATGCACCGGTGAAAAGTCTCCAATGGGACTGCATCCTGTCCCTCCAGAGAAAAGACCAGCTGGGTATCATCCAAGAGATCCCAAATGATTTAATGAGCTGGACTAGAGGGCGGAGGTAGATATTAAAGAGTATAGGGCTGATGGCTGAGCCCTGGGGTACTCCTTGTCCCACTTTCCGCTCCTCTGAGCTGAAGGGAGGGAGCGAAACCCGTTGCTGACGACTGTCCAAGTAGGAGATTAACCAGTCCCTAGCCTTGTCTTTGACCCCGCATTCTTCCAGCCTCGAAATCAAGGTAGGATGACTGACCGTGTCGAACGCGGCCGACATATCGAGCAACACCAAAAATGCTGCCCGACCACTGCCGACTCGCGCCCGCAGATTGTCTAACACGGTCACCAACGCGGATTCCGTCCCGTGAGCTGGGCGAAAACCGAATTGCGTCTCATCCAACCAGATGTTCCCTTCTAAGAAGCCGGACAGAGTGCGGGTAACCAGTTTTTCCATGATTTTGACTGGAAAAGGAAGCAGGGAGATTGGCCGGTAGTTGGAGAGGCACACAGGGTCGAGCGTAGGTTTTTTTAAGAGCGGAGATATCACTGCCTTCTTCCAGCAGCCCGGTACAGTCCCTGTTTCGAACGACTGGCAACAGATGGCATGCAAGGGCTGGAAGAGATCCTCCTGAAACACCTTCCAGAGTTTTGGAGGAAGAGGATCAAGAGGCGAGCCAGATGAGATCGTGAGGGCTAAACTGCCAAACTCCTCCAGAGAGGGAAGGGGAAAGCTGCTCAGCTGGGGTCGACTGGCCTCAGTCGCCGGAGCTCCCAAGCTGAGAGCCGCATCCAAAGAGGGAGGAGAAAAAGTACTCAGCTGGGGTCGACTGGCCTCACTCGCCGGAGCTCCCAGACTGAGGGCCGGATCCAAAGCGGGAGAGGGAAAGCCACTCAGCTGGTGTCGACTGGCCTCAATCGCCGGAGCTCCCAAGCTGAGGGCCGGATCCAAAGGGGGGGAAGGAAAACTACTCAGCTGGGGTCGATTGGCTTCCATCGCCGGAGCTCCCAGGCTGAGGGGCTGATCCTCTGGTCGGGGTCGACTGGAGGGCGTGGCCGGAGCTTCCAAACAGAGGTGAGTGACCCTCTACAGGGCTCGACTGGCCGTCTCCTCCGGAGCTCCCACACCAGTGGTGGGATTAACTGGGTCCTGCAGACCCTCCAGGATTTTACGGATTTTCTCCTCGAAGGCATCCGCAAGTGAGTCACAAAGGGCTTGCGATGAAGGGACTGCACTAACCACACACATAGGGTGGGCAAGGTCCCTAACGATTTTAAACAGGGCCTGTGCCTTGTTTGGGGCCTGATTCAAGGTGGATTCAAGATAGGTTGCTTTAGCCATCTTGATCTGAGCCTTGTATTTTTGTATAGTAGACCTAAATACCATTTTCTCCGAGTCTAAATACTGTTTCCTCCAAGCCCTTTCTGCGCGTTTACAGTCAAGTTTAAGCTGGCGTAATTCGCTCGTTTACCAAGGGCTAGCTCGGTTCACCCTCCCTCGTGACTTCCGAAGGGGTGCCAACTTATCCAGCGAACTCGATATGGACTGGCAGAAGAGAGTATAACTCTCTTCAGCTGTGTTGCCAAGCTTAAAGTCCTTACCTAAAATGTTCGGCAGTGGAGAGGTTTTGAGAATTCGGGACCAAGGTCTCTCTAGCTTGGCTAGGGGTAAACCAGCCTTTCGCGAAATATGGTCCTCTGAGCAAAGGGAAAACAAAATCAGAGAGTGATCTGTCCAAAACTGGCACTTGATATCATCTAATGATGCCCACTGTGGGTCCGCAAACACTAAGTCCAGGGTGTGGCCTTTTCGATGCGTGGAGGCGTTCACCAACTGTTCTACATTGATATCTGTACAGGCTTGGCTAAGGGAAAAGAATGCATTGTCCAGCGAACTGCCTGCCCACAGATTAAAATCTCCAAGAATCAATAACTTGGAGTGGGAGCTAGAGAGTTCATAAATCAGGTCAATGAGGAGAGATATGGAAGGTTCCGGTCCCGGGGGACGATAGCATAGGACACCCGAGCAGAGTATCAACTCCTGCTGTTTGACTGTAAAACCCATCAGTTCAGATCCCGGTACTTCTCGAGTCTTTAGCTGGGAGAGGGTCAACGAGTCTCTATAAATGTACCCAATTCCCCCTCCTCGGTTGAGTGGGCGCGGGGTGTGGCTGATTTTATCGCCTGAGGGGCAGGCTAGGCCCAGCTCGACCTCACAGTCCTCCCGAGTCCACGTTTCTGTGAGAAAGAGGACATCGAGTTTTTCTGAATCGATGAGGAAAGCTATTTCCGTGTAGTGCTTGCAGAGGGATCTGACATTAAGCAGCCCACAGGAAATTGGCCTAAGAGTTGGGGGCCTGACCGGGTCCTGACATGGTCTGAGTCTGAGAAGCTCAGCCCGAGAGTAGGCTATGCGAAGTGGGCCAGAGGGGCCAGAGGTAGCGGCCCTAAGCGCGTCCGTTGCGCGAACGGGCGCAAACGGGCTTACCTCTGGCGCACCTCCGGCGCCCCTACGGCGCCCCCGCTGCGCACCGTCGCTGCGCACTTGTCTAGCGGCCATCTTAAATGGCCGGCGGGGTGTCGCGTGGGTCCTGGCAGGGCGAGTGTCTCTCCCTCACCCAAGATGGCGCTCAGTGAGGAAAGACCTTCTCCCCACTCCAAAATGGCGCTCGAAACCGGCGCGATGGTACTACAGTGCCCCCGAGTCCCTTCTGTCCCACAAAATGTGGGTGTGCAGCAATTAGAGTGCGGGTAAGAGCTCCCTTAATTCCCCCTAAGCGGCGCTAGCAATATACAATTAAAAGCGCGAAGCGCTCGGCGCAAACAAGATAAAACGAAGTAAAGTAATACGTTTTAAAATTTACAAGTTACAAGGCAGGAGGTGCGTTATGCACGCAGCGCTAATGCAGGGGTTAGGATCAGACTGAAACGAGGTAGGAGGTCCTACTATTATTACCTCCTCCTCCAATGCGTGGGTCCTGGCAGGGCGAGTGTCTCTCCCTCACCCAAGATGGCGCTCAGTGAGGAAAGACCTTCTCCCCACTCCAAAATGGCGCTCGAAACCGGCGCGATGGTACTACAGTGCCCCCGAGTCCCTTCTGTCCCACAAAATGTGGGTGTGCAGCAATTAGAGTGCGGGTAAGAACTCCCTTAATTCCCCCTAAGCGGCGCTAGCAATATACAATTAAAAGCGCGAAGCGCTCGGCGCAAACAAGATAAAACGAAGTAAAGTAATAAGTTTTAAAAGTTACAAGTTACAAGGCAGGAGGCGCGTTATGCACGCAGCGCTAATGCAGGGGTTAGGGTTAGGGTTATCTATAAGAGCGAGCAAGCAAGCAATTAAAAGCTACCTACTTTGCAGAAATTTACTTCGAAAGTGCGTTTATTTGTAAAGATTGATGAAATATCTATAAATGTATGTAATTTTTAGGATATTTTTATTAACACGTATTCTTATATATTGTTTACTTTTTATGTATACTTAAATTAGCAATATTTAAAAAATGTCAGAAATATATATATATATATATATATATATATATATATATATATATATATATATATATATATATATATATATATATATATATATATATATATACATATATTAAAACGTTATATTGGTAAATTTAAAAACAAATATAAAATTATAATATAGGTTAACATTTATATTTTTTAAAACAGTTTTACATTACATACGTGTATATAAACATATCTATGTGTGCATGTTTGGTTAAATTAGTAATTATTTATATATATTTTTAAATATTTAAACATTTAATTTACAATATATTAATGTTACATGTTAAAATATTTGTTTTATGTATTTAAACTGCATATATACTCAAAACGATTTTAATGTATATATTTTTTTATATTTGCACAAAACAATATTTTTCCGATATATTTGTATTTACCAATATATTTATAGAAAATCGATATGTTTGTGATCGATATTTTTTACACAATATCTTGGTATCACAATATTTATGGTTTTGATATTGTGCCAGTGATTGGAGAGAAGACCTGGTCTCAATGGGAAATATAACTGCTAATAAACCGCAATCACAGGAACCACAGATGTTTCAACTCACTGTTACATTGAAGAACATTTATATCCTCAAAGGGCTTTTTCATTTCTTTACCGATGTTGGATCTGTAAGGCAACACACGAAATGTAAAATATTCACTTGAACATTCAAATTTTGACATTCTATTTGACTTTGTTTCCTACCTTCCTGTAAGAATATACAAAGAGATTCCAACATTGGTGCCTAAGCAACAACTCATGGTTGAAAACTCAAAATTAAATCTTTGAAAAGCCAAATATTTGAAAAAAAGACAGCAAAAACATAGTTTGAAAATGAATGCTGTCTATGAGCTCGTCAATTGTTTTCGGAGCTAAATGCTCAAAAGTGCTCATCATTTTCACAATTGAGTTAATTTTTGTTGAAGATACTCAACCGTGCTGTGAGCTACCAAAAACCTCACCAGCACCCACTAAACCTCACTTACCCCATCCCTAAACCTAACATGAAACTGAACAGTAACTTTCAGCCAGTACTTAACTTGTAAAAGAAGGCGTGCCGGTGCCCAGGGTTCTGCCTACAATCCTGCAGCTGTTGCAATTCTTTGTCAGCATGCTGAATACAAAGGTTGTATTATCAGGAATCCACCTCATGCCTTTTTAATCCACCACCAGACACTCGCTACCCGTTTATCTCACTCTTGCAGGTTTTGCTTAATCTCTTTATGATGTTTCTTCCGTCCTTCTCTTCTTTTGTCTTTCCGTTTTGTGAGTTGTTCCCTCTCTTGCTCTCGTAAATGAATAAAGTAGAAAAATGAGTGCTGGCCCCCGGAAATGAGTGTTGGTGGCCCTACCAGCAACCACCAGCTCAAATTAATCACTAGTATCACCCTATCACCAAACCCTAAAACCATTGTCCACAACCTAACCTTAAAACTCACCCTTACCCTTGCCCTAAAAACTATAGGGTAAGATAGTCCTAACCCATTCACTAACTCTTACAATAACTGTATATCTCACCTTTTCCCTAACCAATAATAAGCATACTACGTTATAGCGTAAAGCTCTTTTAAGCTTAACAAGCCTTTTCCAGACTCCTTTTTTGTCAAACATTTTTCTTTCAAGCTAAGGTTGTCGCTGCCTTTAAATATCACTTTTTTGCTTTTGCCAACAATATGACTCATATGTCTGACATCATTACACAGATTACAATTTAAACCAAGTGGAGCCTCAGCACGTACTAATCTCATCTGAGGGTCAGAGGCCCCAGTGCATATCAGATGTTCTTACTTTGTCTCGTGAACTTCTTTAAACATTGAAGATGTTTTGAATTTTGGTGTACATTACATTTCTTCTCTGTACCTCCCATACCATGCAATTGTTGAAGCTGAACATGGTTGTATCTTATGCAAGCAGCAGGATGCAAGCTAGCGCGCAAGTGATGGTAGCTCAGCAAAGCATCACATCAGTCACCAGTATGAGTCTCAAGTAGCAGTCAGATGAAGGTGGTTTGAAGTGAGGACGATGTCTTTCATCGCCCTCACTGCATTTGGGCTCTTTGTTCGCTCCTCTGCTCTTCACCGGTAATAAAGTAAGTTGCAAAGGATTGTTCACATGGAAGTGTAGCTCTTTTTAGGTGGAGCCTATCAGACAGAGAAAGCTGCCTGGTTGTGAAAGAAACATTGTTTGATTTACCAAGATTACAGGATTTTGCACCTGCCCCTTGCTTTCCATTGGTTAACTTTATTGCAACTGTTATTTGCCTGCTTCTTACTCTGCCTCAGCGTGTATATCTTGTGTTTGTCACTCCTAGGAAGCCTAACCACTTTAACATCTCTTTAATTGACTGGCTTCTAGCCTACCATTGCTTGCTTTTAGGGAACTACTTTCTTTTTTTTGTCCTTTTTTTTAAACACCCCACGAGAGTGCATGTGTTTCCCACTATCTCCCCATATGCTTTTCTCCCCACTCTCCGCCTTACTTTCCCCAGCCCATGTGCTTCTTTTTCCCATCCACACTCATGTTGCCCTCTAGCCTCTGTATGCTCCCCCCTACTGTGGTCTACGTTGTTTCTTCCCCCCAGTCCCAGTTCTGCTTCTAATCCTCCCCCTGACCAACCCGCAAGCTGGACAACATTTTTATATATTAATTTATTCATTAGTCTAAGCATTTTCGAAATGTGTTTTAAAACAGTGTCGTCACCATTTATTTTAATTTACTGATCCACAAGACGTGTATCAGCAAATTGGATCAGTAAGATAAAAGGAAAATCACAAGTGTCATTTTGTAGGCCCAAACTTGCATGTTGAATGCAGCCACGTTCTATTTTTTTAATAGCCTTGCTGCACAGCAAGTGCAATACTGTACAGCATGGCCAAAAAAGATTGTCAAAGCCAATAGGTCTAACAGACAAGGTCGACTGGCTTTGCCAATGCTTGTTTAACTCCTCCTCTGGATAACCATCATACACTATGGTTGTTCTTTCTAACTGAAATTTCGCCTGGGCAGACTTGAAGCAGCACATTTAAAAAACAGAAGACAAATGTGTTTAAAGAATTAACTCTTGTGTATTATCCAATGCACCTCTGAGTGCCTCTTCTACTTAATTCATACCTGTGAGAACTCACCGGACAATGAGAGATTTCTCCAGGTTGTTCAGGTAGGAGTGGTCGTTGTTGACAGACATCATGGAGGCAAAACTATCACAAGACATATGGTCTGGTTTGGCACAGCAAAAATATTCCCCATCTCTCTCATCGATGTACTCGCACAATTGTTTTTGTGTCTGTATTTGAAAGTTGCACTCAGTTTCGACGCTGTGGGTCTGATTGGTGAAAGTGCCCGTGAAATCGACGTTTTCATATCCTTGATTTCTTGCCTTCCATATGGCTGCATTGTCTTCACTGGGATGTAGCAGTAGCAAGGATACCTTCACTTTGCCCTCCCAAAAAAGGGTAAAATGAACGTGGTATGATCCATTACTAAAATCTTCAATCTTTCCAGAAGTTCCCGCTCCAAGGTCAGGTGAATAGAGTCTGCCGATGAACAAGTCTCCCCCATATTTCTTTCTGTTGCCCAAATAATCGAATACATTCATCTTTATGGTTAATTGATCGCCAACACAGTAGTTTTGCTTAGGGTCTATCAGAGTGGACTGGCTATTTTCAGCGCTGGACGTTTGATGCATGTGAGTGTAAGTGACATGGGGAATCATCTGTTGGATTCTGTTGAAGATTTTGTCAATTTCTTTGTCATTCGCAGTCTGTTTAATTCTCAGGGAAGCTTTCACTTCCAAGTTCGCGGAGTTAGATGGACTCAAATACCAACAAGTTGAATTCTAAAAAGACAAAACAAGATTTGGGTTTGTATCAATGGGATAGGTAACCTGGTGCGCTGCAATATGTCCTTTAATCGTCAAGCGATGTAACATGGTGTACTATTTTACAGACATTCTCTGGCATACCCTCCACACTCACCTATGTTCCACACAACTGGAGGGCTGAGGGACAGAGTACACCAAATCTACCTCAAGAAAACAGTGAGACTGGAAAGGAATTCTAAATAATCGATTGTTGTAAAAAGCAAACTCAATCTTTGATGGTGTTGGAAATGGTGAAATCTTATTTTTTGAATGATGTGTAGAGGGAAGCGAAGTTAGTGTGACCAAGGCAGGCATGTGCAAGACTTTTATTACACGACCATAGTATTGCATCTTTCCGGATCCGAACTATTGAGGCGCCCCTACTTTCTGTAGTGTCCCACATTTCCCATGCCTATGCCCCTGCACACTTGTCTTTCAAGAGGGTTAGAGGGTGCAGGCTTCTCACAAACTTTTTGTATGAAACAGGCATGTCCTGCTTAGCTTTTACTAGTGCATACAACAAAACTGGTATACCAGAAACTCACAATCATTTTACATGTAGTTGCATGCCAGTGGTGCAACTAGACTCAAACTTCGCAGGGGGCTAACACATGGATTAGTGGAGACAGAGACGTCATAAGAGCCGAATCAAAATTACTTGTGGGGGGCTCCTTTTGCTTTTCCAATGTAGTGCGTAAAATACAGAGTCATTCTTTGTGACTACATGTGGCAAATAGTGCGTTTTAAAGCACACAGGGTCAGTAACATTATTCTCGGCATAACATGATTTTCGGGCTCTCAAGGAATTTTATCACAGTGAATGACAAATGTTCTATTTTAATACACATTAGTCCAGTAAACCTGGTGCAATGTGAAATACCAAATTCTATTTTACATCACAATCTCAGGCAAATCGTACACTCCATACACTTTGGGCCAGTTGTGTCAAACTAACTAGTTAAAAAAATCTTTAACAAGGTATTTCACCAGCCTTCCACCAAAGAAAGGTTTGGAAAAATAGAAGCAAATAATGCAGTTTAAGCACATTTATTTAGTTACTGCTCTGATAATGCCTCATTTACCTGCATCAATACTTTTATGTTATTTTCTGAATATGATGTTAGTATAGTAAATAAGTTAGTAACTCTTTTGGGGAAACTGTCACATATCCTAGCTCTATAGCACAAAGAATGTTGAAAATATATTATTTGGTACTTTTTGACAACATCCGCCAAATATTTTTGAATTTGAAATGCTCGGGTAGTCCTTTTGCAAGAAACACAACTCATGTTTGATAAGAGTTGCTCTAATAACATACTTTAAGGATAGAAACTGAGCACACAGCTTGATTGTTGATGATACCCCCACATCACAGATAGATGTTGACCTAGTTTTCCCTTTGGCACTCATTGCCCTGCACTTAGTACCCATTGTCTAAGTGAAAGGATCAGAAAATAAATAGCTCTAAAAGTCTTACGTATTTTTTACATTCTAGTCCCTCTACCTAGACACTGGGCAGCAAATAAGTAGCTGTTGTGGACAGGGCGGCTCCTTCATTAGGGCGGAGGGGTGTCAGCCCACTGCTTTCTCGTGAGAAGCAGAAACATAAAATGGTATTTTAAATACCATTTTATGTTTCTGCTTCTTGCACTGCCAGAAAGCAGAAGGGCATGCCTGGTTGGGGGCGGGCGGCTGGGCCGGTCGGGGAGGAGTGAGCAGAAGGGTATGCCTGGTTGGGGGCAAGCAGGTCGGCAGGTCGGGGAGGAGTGGCTTGCCCAATGCTGTGGGCCCTGATGGTTTGGTCGGCCCTCTGTGGCTGAACAACACCGTTATGTGCACACTCTACCTTTTCTCTATGTAGGGTGCATGCAGCCTACGTAGAGAAAATGGCCTCCCCATAGGCGCCCGGCTGGGAGCCACCCCCACCAATCACAATGCTGCCATTGTAGCATTGTGATTGGCTTAGGGGAGGGAGGCTGCAGGTGGCTGCTCCCTGTTGGGAAAACGCTGGACCGGCCAGGAGCTGAGGCGTCGCGATACCCGGTAAGCCATCCCCTACGCGTATCTGCCTACTTATGTCACCGTTTTTAATCTTTCTTTCATCTTACAGCCTCCACCTGATCTACGTTACTTCACTGGAAATCTATACGTTCTACGTAGCTGTCTACGCATATCACTCTTATCCCGCTCTCTTTCTATATATCTTTCTCTCCGGTGCCGACCTGTATGGTCTTCCTTGTGTAGAGCTAGAGGCACTCTTGCGGTCTGACAGCCTGCGATGACCTTTGACTATCATCATTTAAATAGAATATGGTGTGTTATTTTATCCTAGCCTGAATGTACAATGTCCTGTATATGCTTTGTTTCTCTTAAAGCTTTCTTTCTTGTAATGTTACAGTCTTTCAGTGGGATCTGCCACGGAGTAGAACAGCCTTGCCAAGAACAGAACATGTGGGATGTTCATTTGAAAGCATGAGAGAGAGAGAGCGGTGTGGAATGTACTTTTTGGTCGCGAAGTGCAGTGTTATGAGCAGTGGTGCACAAATGTGCACTGTGCTGTACATTGAGAGATGAAGTATGTGATGCTATAAGCAGTGGTGCACAAATGTGCACTGTGTTGTAACCTGGGAAGAATTATTAATTTCTTACTACTGGCTTTGACATGGGCCCATGTCATCCTGAATGCTAACTCTGCCTGGCTTGATCTTTATCTGTGTGCACAGCCACACCCGCAAGTTGTTTGGGTTAATCACTTTCAAAGATTGTTTAATGTACCCTGGAATGCTTTCGTAAGCTTTGTCAAGATAAAGGCTGGAACATGCAAGAATGTAGAGGGGACGTGGGAACTCCTTTCTGCCATAGAATGCTTGCTACGAAGCTGGCCAGTCTCCGTAAGTTTCCTTGGACAGCTAGGAAGAGTCTCAAACCTGCTAGTGTGTGTTTTGAGACTATAAAGCTGAGGGTTGTTGTTATAGAAAATTGGATTTTGGAATCCGAATGGGGACGGACGAGTCTACTTTGGTACAGCAGAACCCTGGTTGCTAAGACTCTTATCCCCTGCTGTTTAATCCCGGGTCAGGTGTAGGCTAAGATGTAGTGTTTGCACCAGGTGAAGTGTTGAGTTTTGATTATTGCTACTGTGATGTGTGGTTCCAGTGGCTGTGGCCATTTGAGGTGTTTGAGCTTTGATTATTGCCATTGTGATGTGTGGCCAGTGGCTTTGATCGTTTGAGCTGTTTTCATTGTGATGTGTATATGAGCCAGAGTGCACGTCCAAAGTAATTATTTGATGTATATATCTCTTGCAGGACGTCCAGTATATTTTCTTGAGTGTTATCTCATATTATTTGCTCCTTGAGTATTCATCAGTATTATTCATGCATTTAACTGTTTCATTTACAAAGTGTGTTATTATCGCTTGCAAAAAAAAAAAATATATATATATATATATATATATATATTACCTACTGGTGGTCGCCAGTAGGTATATATAGTTAGGATTTTTTCTCTATGGAACTTTTGAAAATTCTATGCCTAATAACTTTGGCGTTTGTGGACGGAATTGGCTGAAATTTTCAGGAAAATGGCACATTTTGTTTCTGAGCAGCCCCTGAAAATTTGGGGGGGGGTCGTCAAGGGGGGGCCGAGAAAAAAGGGGGGTCCCAAAACGCGTTTTTCCCATTCATTTTTCCATAGGGCGGTTGGCCTCACTTTTAGCTCGAACGGCTGAATGGATTTGCACGAAACTTGGCAAAATTGTAGGGACTGTTAGCCCGATGTGCCTTTGCTAGGTCTCAATATATGTGCTTCAGTGGATTTTGAGAAATTAACGTTTAAAATAAGATATATATCTGTAACAGCGCTCCGGGCAGCGCTCCGGTTCGCGTACTTTTCGCGTAACGGAACTTTGCGATGCGAAGCTGATTGGCTCTCCGGTGTCTGTCAACATTCTAAACAGTCTGGAGCGGCCGCCATCTTGTCTCTCGGTAGGATCGAGAGACAAGAGGAGGCCAAAACAAAGGGGGAAATGAAGGAAAGGGGGCAAGGTAGACCCCTTCTGACCCCCTAGGATTGATGAGGGGGATATTATAGAGCCACGCGGGGCCCAAAAATTGTTTTTAAAAAAATCCGATTTTTTCGCCGTAGAGACGCGTCTTGGTACCCGAACCGGGCAGCTAACCGGGCAGCTAACCGGGAAGCTAACCGGCAGTGTAACGGGAGTCTGAGGAGTAGCTGATTGGCTGTCAACATTGTAAACAGTCCGGAGCGGCCGCCATCTTGTCTCTCGGTAGGATCGAGAGACAAGAGGAGGCCAAAACAAAGGGGGAAATGAAGGAAAGAGGGCAAGGTAGACCCCTTCTGACCCCCTAGGATTGATGAGGGGGATATTATAAAGCCACGCGGGGCCAAAAAAAAAAAAAAATCCAATTTTTTCGCCGTAGAGACGCGTCTTGGTACGCGAACCGGGCAGCTAACCGGGCAGCTAACCGGGAAGCTAACCGGCAGTGTAACGGGAGTCTGAGGAGAAGCTGATTGGCTGTTATCATTGTAAACAGTCTGGAGCGGCCGCCATCTTGTCTCTCTGTGGGATCGAGAGACAAGAGGTGGAAAAAAAAAAGGTGTAAATGAATGAAAGGGGTAAGGCAGACCCCTCCTGAACCCCTAGGATTGATGAGGGGGCTATTAAAGTTCCCTGGGGGGTGAAAAAAAACCCAAAAATTGCGATTTTTCGCGGTAAAGGTGCTTCCTGGTACGTTAACCGGGCAGCTAACCGGCAGCGTAACGGGAGTCCGACATATTGTGTTTTTTGAACGTTTGTGATATGTGCACGTGTGGATTTTGTCTAATTAAGGTTAAAAAAATATATATATATCTTTAAGCGTGTTCTGGCGCGCTTACGTTTTGGGTTTGGTTTGCGCTGCAGGGACGATACATCACGGTTATGCGATGCATCATGGGGCGTCTCACGGGCTACGTGATACGTCACTTAATAAAGAATATATTTTACAGCTATAGATATTAGCTTTTAAAAAACCAATGAAATTCACAGAAAAAACCATAGGTTATAGACCATATATAGTTAGGAATTTGCATTTACAAAACCTTGAAAATTCACTGAAAAAACCATAGGTTATAGACCATATATAGTTAGGGATTAGCATTTAAAAAAACTTATTTTATTTGCACAAAACCATTGAAATTCCATATATAGTTAGTTGCACTAACTATATATCGCGGACCCGCAATCCACTGCTAATGATGTCACATATTACATCATTCATGACATGGTCAGTGACATCACTGATGACATCACTGATGACATCTCAAATGACATCACTGATGACATCACTGATGACATCTCAAATGACATCACTGATGACATCACTGACATCTCATTTGACATTACTGATTACATCACTGATGATATCATTTATGTGATAATACATCTTCAGACTCTAATATAACCTTAGATACACTCAGTGTAAACAGGCACTCACAGACTGTCACACATCCATGGAGTTACTCATACACCTAGTCAGTCATGCAAAGAATCAATCACATCTCCATTTACTCAACTATACAGTTATACACACCTTACTTATTCAAACATATACTAACACATATTTACTCTCTTATACAATCCTTGATACAAGTTCACAATGATTCATACAGCCACTCTCACATTCACTGGCTCTTATGTTCAGTTATTTATATATGTCAACTCTCACATGGAGTGTGTTTTACATATGTACTTACTTTGACATGTAGCACTGAGATATCCATTCACTCACCAATATACTCATGCACACAGTCAACTGTCCATACAGCTGTTTCTACATGCACTTTTGAACCCATACACCTAGGGAATCAGCTGCTCACACATCTATGCACAGAGTTATACACCTCCCAGCCACCCACACACATACTCAGTCTCCTATACAAATACTTGGGCAACTATTCAATAACCCATATAGTTACTGATATAGCTACTGATTTAAACATGCAGCAGTTTACAGAACAACATAAATAATGATTGCCAAATTAAGACACTTTAATCACTAACCCATGCACTCAGTGAGACACATTTAATCATTCTCTCATACAGTCAGTCATGCACCTACTAAATCCTTCATCCAGACACTTATACATCCACTCATTCTTCAATGTGTAAGACATATTTTAACTTTACAGAAACATACAGTCACTGGGTGTTGTCATCAGTGATGTCATCAGTGATGTCATCAGTGATGTCATTTGAGATGTCATCAGTGATGTCATCAGTGATGTCACTGACCATGTCATGAATGATGTAATACGTGACATCATTAGCAGTGGATTGCGGGTCCGCGATATATAGTTAGTGCAACTAACTATATATGGAATTTCAATGGTTTTGTGCAAATAAAATAAGGTTTTTTAAATGCTAATCCCTAACTATATATGGTCTATAACCTATGGTTTTTTCAGTGAATTTTCAAGGTTTTGTAAATGCAAATTCCTAACTAGGATTTTTCCCTATGGGATTTCTGAAAATTCTATGTCTAATAACTTTGGCGTTTGTGGACGGAATCGGCTGAAATTTTCAGGAAAATGGCACATTTTGTTTCTGAGCAGCCCCTGAAAATTTGGGGGGGGTTTGGCAAGGGGGGGCCGAGAAAAAAGGGGGGTCCCAAAACGCGTTTTTCCCATGTTAATTTCCATAGGGCGGTTGGCCTCACTTTTAGCCCGAACGGCTGAATGGATTTGTACGAAACTTGGCAAAATTGTAGGGACTGGTAGCCCGATGTGCCTTTGCTAGGTCTCAATATATGTGCTCCAGTGGATTTTGAGAAATTAACGTTTAAAATAAGATATATATCTGTAACAGCGCTCCGGGTAGCGTTCCGGTTCGCGTACTTTTCGCGTAACGGAACTTTGCGATGCCAAGCTGATTGGCTCTTCGGTGTCTGTCAACATTCTAAACAGTCTGGTGCGGCCGCCATCTTGTCTCTCGGTAGGATCGAGAGACAAGAGGAGGCCAAAACAAAGGGGGAAATTACCATAAGGGGGCATAGTAGATCCTCGTTGACCCCCTAGGTTTTATGTGGAGGTTGTAAAAGGTCCCAGCAGGGCAAAAAAAAAAATTTTTTTTTTTTTTTGCGTGGTGAGCGCCTAGTACGCGAACCGGAAAGCGTTCTGGGCAGCGTACTATAAGGATAATAGAATGATAGACTTTTCTAATACTGTATGTTAATTGTTTGTTGTTTTTGTTGTTTTTTTTGTTTTCTTTATTTTTAAAGTTTTTATTTTTATTTTGATTGTGTTTCATAATTCATTAAACTTTCTAACATTTCAGTGTCAGAAATTTCAAAATTGAATATAGGGTGTAACATGTTCTCATTTTGAAGCAGGTTATCCACTGCTTCAACACATTGTAGTAGTTCCTGGTCTCTACTTTGATCCATAAAATCATCAATTTTTTCTTGGCTGCTCTCCTCCAGAACAATTGTAAATTTAACTTGTTGCTCGCCTTCCATTTTGCCTGAAATTATGATTAAAAAAATATATATTAGTAGAGATAGGGCACTGTTGGGATTAATTTTAGATAGGCAGTTTTTATCAGTGAATTTTTCTTTTGGCAGTGTATAGTATCAGAGTGGAAATAGGACTATAAAAAGTGTATGTGATTTAACCAAGAGAAGCCTAACTCCATTCATAACTATAACAGAGAAGTCTATCTAAATCCATAACTACTACAGAGGGATAGTGTATATCTATCAGAAAAAGTCTACCATATTACGTTATAGTGCACAATATACTTCAGTTTTAAAAATAACAACTTACCTTCACAAACAAGTTGAAGTGTTTGGTAGCTATTCAAATGTGATGTACAACAAGAAGTAGTAGTCAAAATGGCTGTGTTTTCTTCTCTTCCTTTATATATATTCAGGTATATAACCAATCAAATGTCAGGTAATATAAGTAGAAAATGAAAGTAACATTTTCATTGGTTGTCAATTCCAACACTTCAGATGTGTTTTGTGAAGTAATTTACCTCACGGTATTTAGAGAGGTCTATAGACTTAATGGCTAAATGGAATTTCAATCAAATTTGTGAAAATGAAAGGGATTGTTATATAGTATAAGCTAATCTATATTTGGTGAGAGTGTCTCCAGTCGTTTTTCTGTGAATTACTTTCCCACCTTTTTTTTTGGACCACTTCCCGGGAAGCGGTCCGGTCCGCGAACTAGGAGCGTAACGGGAGTCCACCATTTTGTGTTTCGGTCGAATTAAGATATAAAATGGAGGGTAAATAATGTTCAGAATGGGTAGAAGGGGGCACGGTACAAGTATTTTGACCCCCTAGGTTTTCTGAGGGTGGCTGAGGAGGACCATATGTGCGGAGAAAAAACATTTTTTTTGAAATTTTGCGCGGTTAGCTTCCAGTTCGCGTACCGGGTAGCGCTCTTTGAGCGTAGTTTGTTGAAAATTACAGAAAAAAGTTAGAGAAAAATAATAATTGTGAGTGATCAGATGAAGGGTAGCTCTGAGAAGAGCTTTTGGGTTTATGGTACATTTAGGTACTTATAAGTAGGTACCAATGCACAGTCTTAAATTCAGAATGAAAATTCTGTTGCCCTCATCTGAGAAGTGAACTCCATCTCCTCTGTAGATATCTTGCATGTAGTAACGCAAGTTATTGTTGTACAAGGAGCCCATTCCATGGTCTCTCATGTAAGCTGAAACAGATTTGTTTACATGCTTCCTCGCTTTCTCAATTTGTGGACAAAATTGGTTGGACCATCTCCATTTCTGTCTTTGGCATATATTGGAATATACCAAGGCAGTTTGAGGAAAAAGTGCCATTAATTGCTCAAAGGTGTCCTTTAAAAGCATTTCCAGACCTACCCCAGTCAAAGTGCCCAAATCATTACCTCCACAGTGCACTATTAACAGGTCAGGTTTTGGCAAATGCATAAAGGTTTTCACCAATGGTATCAATTGGTGACATTTTAATCCTCTTTGGCCCAACCACTTAATTTCCACATCTTGTAAATTGAGGTTAGGTAAATTTCTGTTCTCAGCATACCTTTGAGCCCAGTGGATGTAACTATGTCCAACAATCCAGACCTTAAACATGGTGGGAGAAGGTTGGGCTGCAGTCAGATGAAGTGTGGTAATGAAAGGGCAGTTGAAACAATAGGAGTTTGTAAAGAAAAAAAACTGTGGATTTCCAGTGCTAATGATTCATTAGCAGTGATTGGTGCATTTCCATTTCTGAAAACAGAAAGTTAGGGTGCATGGATGTGTTCTTTGAAAGATATAATTTGAATGGTCAAGGAAGAAACATTTAATGAAAGATTGCACTGGATACGCAGGTGCACTGAGAGTTCAGAGTTCAATTGAAACATTGTTGTGTGAATTTGCAAACATGAGAGGTCTTCCAGGAGGTGGTTGCTATGGAAAAAAGGCAGAGAGGGCAGAGGGGGGAAGGGTTTTGATTTGAAAAAAGTGAGGGAAGAGTTATGATTGGCTAATATGAGAGATATGTGAAATGAATATCTGTATTTCTGTGCTTTCAATAGCTGCAGCCTCTGGAGTGCATCCTTTTTCTTCTGCTGAAGACAATTTGGTGTATTTCTGAGACTGTTTTCAAAACTCAAAAAGTATTTGCTAAGGTGAGAAAAGATTTATTTAATTTAGATAGAGAATAGTATGATTTGTCTCGGTAGGATCGAGAGACAAGAGGAGGCCAAAACAAAGGGGGAAATGAAGGAAAGAGGGCAAGGTAGACCCCTTCTGACCCCCTAGGATTGATGAGGGGGATATTATAGAGCCACGCGGGGCCCAAAAATTGTTTTTAAAAAAATCCGATTTTTTCGCCGTAGAGACGCGTCTTGGTACCCGAACCGGGCAGCTAACCGGGCAGCTAACCGGGAAGCTAACCGGCAGTGTAACGGGAGTCTGAGGAGTAGCTGATTGGCTGTCAACATTGTAAACAGTCCGGAGCGGCCGCCATCTTGTCTCTCGGTAGGATCGAGAGACAAGAGGAGGCCAAAACAAAGGGGGAAATGAAGGAAAGAGGGCAAGGTAGACCCCTTCTGACCCCCTAGGATTGATGAGGGGGATATTATAAAGCCACGCGGGGCCAAAAAAAAAAAAAATCCAATTTTTTCGCCGTAGAGACGCGTCTTGGTACGCGAACCGGGCAGCTAACCGGGCAGCTAACCGGGAAGCTAACCGGCAGTGTAACGGGAGTCTGAGGAGAAGCTGATTGGCTGTTATCATTGTAAACAGTCTGGAGCGGCCGCCATCTTGTCTCTCTGTGGGATCGAGAGACAAGAGGTGGAAAAAAAAAAGGTGTAAATGAATGAAAGGGGTAAGGCAGACCCCTCCTGAACCCCTAGGATTGATGAGGGGGCTATTAAAGTTCCCTGGGGGGTGAAAAAAAAACCAAAAATTGCGATTTTTCGCGGTAAAGGTGCTTCCTGGTACGTTAACCGGGCAGCTAACCGGCAGCGTAACGGGAGTCCGACATATTGTGTTTTTTGAACGTTTGTGATATGTGCACGTGTGGATTTTGTCTAATTAAGGTTAAAAAAATATATATATATCTTTAAGCGTGTTCTGGCGCGCTTACGTTTTGGGTTTGGTTTGCGCTGCAGGGACGATACATCACGGTTATGCGATGCATCATGGGGCGTCTCACGGGCTACGTGATACGTCACTTAATAAAGAATATATTTTACAGCTATAGATATTAGCTTTTAAAAAACCAATGAAATTCACAGAAAAAACCATAGGTTATAGACCATATATAGTTAGGAATTTGCATTTACAAAACCTTGAAAATTCACTGAAAAAACCATAGGTTATAGACCATATATAGTTAGGGATTAGCATTTAAAAAAACTTATTTTATTTGCACAAAACCATTGAAATTCCATATATAGTTAGTTGCACTAACTATATATCGCGGACCCGCAATCCACTGCTAATGATGTCACATATTACATCATTCATGACATGGTCAGTGACATCACTGATGACATCACTGATGACATCTCAAATGACATCACTGATGACATCACTGATGACATCTCAAATGACATCACTGATGACATCACTGACATCTCATTTGACATTACTGATTACATCACTGATGATATCATTTATGTGATAATACATCTTCAGACTCTAATATAACCTTAGATACACTCAGTGTAAACAGGCACTCACAGACTGTCACACATCCATGGAGTTACTCATACACCTAGTCAGTCATGCAAAGAATCAATCACATCTCCATTTACTCAACTATACAGTTATACACACCTTACTTATTCAAACATATACTAACACATATTTACTCTCTTATACAATCCTTGATACAAGTTCACAATGATTCATACAGCCACTCTCACATTCACTGGCTCTTATGTTCAGTTATTTATATATGTCAACTCTCACATGGAGTGTGTTTTACATATGTACTTACTTTGACATGTAGCACTGAGATATCCATTCACTCACCAATATACTCATGCACACAGTCAACTGTCCATACAGCTGTTTCTACATGCACTTTTGAACCCATACACCTAGGGAATCAGCTGCTCACACATCTATGCACAGAGTTATACACCTCCCAGCCACCCACACACATACTCAGTCTCCTATACAAATACTTGGGCAACTATTCAATAACCCATATAGTTACTGATATAGCTACTGATTTAAACATGCAGCAGTTTACAGAACAACATAAATAATGATTGCCAAATTAAGACACTTTAATCACTAACCCATGCACTCAGTGAGACACATTTAATCATTCTCTCATACAGTCAGTCATGCACCTACTAAATCCTTCATCCAGACACTTATACATCCACTCATTCTTCAATGTGTAAGACATATTTTAACTTTACAGAAACATACAGTCACTGGGTGTTGTCATCAGTGATGTCATCAGTGATGTCATCAGTGATGTCATTTGAGATGTCATCAGTGATGTCATCAGTGATGTCACTGACCATGTCATGAATGATGTAATACGTGACATCATTAGCAGTGGATTGCGGGTCCGCGATATATAGTTAGTGCAACTAACTATATATGGAATTTCAATGGTTTTGTGCAAATAAAATAAGGTTTTTTAAATGCTAATCCCTAACTATATATGGTCTATAACCTATGGTTTTTTCAGTGAATTTTCAAGGTTTTGTAAATGCAAATTCCTAACTAGGATTTTTCCCTATGGGATTTCTGAAAATTCTATGTCTAATAACTTTGGCGTTTGTGGACGGAATCGGCTGAAATTTTCAGGAAAATGGCACATTTTGTTTCTGAGCAGCCCCTGAAAATTTGGGGGGGGTTTGGCAAGGGGGGGCCGAGAAAAAAGGGGGGTCCCAAAACGCGTTTTTCCCATGTTAATTTCCATAGGGCGGTTGGCCTCACTTTTAGCCCGAACGGCTGAATGGATTTGTACGAAACTTGGCAAAATTGTAGGGACTGGTAGCCCGATGTGCCTTTGCTAGGTCTCAATATATGTGCTCCAGTGGATTTTGAGAAATTAACGTTTAAAATAAGATATATATCTGTAACAGCGCTCCGGGTAGCGTTCCGGTTCGCGTACTTTTCGCGTAACGGAACTTTGCGATGCCAAGCTGATTGGCTCTTCGGTGTCTGTCAACATTCTAAACAGTCTGGTGCGGCCGCCATCTTGTCTCTCGGTAGGATCGAGAGACAAGAGGAGGCCAAAACAAAGGGGGAAATTACCATAAGGGGGCATAGTAGATCCTCGTTGACCCCCTAGGTTTTATGTGGAGGTTGTAAAAGGTCCCAGCAGGGCAAAAAAAAAAATTTTTTTTTTTTTTTGCGTGGTGAGCGCCTAGTACGCGAACCGGAAAGCGTTCTGGGCAGCGTACTATAAGGATAATAGAATGATAGACTTTTCTAATACTGTATGTTAATTGTTTGTTGTTTTTGTTGTTTTTTTTGTTTTCTTTATTTTTAAAGTTTTTATTTTTATTTTGATTGTGTTTCATAATTCATTAAACTTTCTAACATTTCAGTGTCAGAAATTTCAAAATTGAATATAGGGTGTAACATGTTCTCATTTTGAAGCAGGTTATCCACTGCTTCAACACATTGTAGTAGTTCCTGGTCTCTACTTTGATCCATAAAATCATCAATTTTTTCTTGGCTGCTCTCCTCCAGAACAATTGTAAATTTAACTTGTTGCTCGCCTTCCATTTTGCCTGAAATTATGATTAAAAAAATATATATTAGTAGAGATAGGGCACTGTTGGGATTAATTTTAGATAGGCAGTTTTTATCAGTGAATTTTTCTTTTGGCAGTGTATAGTATCAGAGTGGAAATAGGACTATAAAAAGTGTATGTGATTTAACCAAGAGAAGCCTAACTCCATTCATAACTATAACAGAGAAGTCTATCTAAATCCATAACTACTACAGAGGGATAGTGTATATCTATCAGAAAAAGTCTACCATATTACGTTATAGTGCACAATATACTTCAGTTTTAAAAATAACAACTTACCTTCACAAACAAGTTGAAGTGTTTGGTAGCTATTCAAATGTGATGTACAACAAGAAGTAGTAGTCAAAATGGCTGTGTTTTCTTCTCTTCCTTTATATATATTCAGGTATATAACCAATCAAATGTCAGGTAATATAAGTAGAAAATGAAAGTAACATTTTCATTGGTTGTCAATTCCAACACTTCAGATGTGTTTTGTGAAGTAATTTACCTCACGGTATTTAGAGAGGTCTATAGACTTAATGGCTAAATGGAATTTCAATCAAATTTGTGAAAATGAAAGGGATTGTTATATAGTATAAGCTAATCTATATTTGGTGAGAGTGTCTCCAGTCGTTTTTCTGTGAATTACTTTCCCACCTTTTTTTTTGGACCACTTCCCGGGAAGCGGTCCGGTCCGCGAACTAGGAGCGTAACGGGAGTCCACCATTTTGTGTTTCGGTCGAATTAAGATATAAAATGGAGGGTAAATAATGTTCAGAATGGGTAGAAGGGGGCACGGTACAAGTATTTTGACCCCCTAGGTTTTCTGAGGGTGGCTGAGGAGGACCATATGTGCGGAGAAAAAACATTTTTTTTGAAATTTTGCGCGGTTAGCTTCCAGTTCGCGTACCGGGTAGCGCTCTTTGAGCGTAGTTTGTTGAAAATTACAGAAAAAAGTTAGAGAAAAATAATAATTGTGAGTGATCAGATGAAGGGTAGCTCTGAGAAGAGCTTTTGGGTTTATGGTACATTTAGGTACTTATAAGTAGGTACCAATGCACAGTCTTAAATTCAGAATGAAAATTCTGTTGCCCTCATCTGAGAAGTGAACTCCATCTCCTCTGTAGATATCTTGCATGTAGTAACGCAAGTTATTGTTGTACAAGGAGCCCATTCCATGGTCTCTCATGTAAGCTGAAACAGATTTGTTTACATGCTTCCTCGCTTTCTCAATTTGTGGACAAAATTGGTTGGACCATCTCCATTTCTGTCTTTGGCATATATTGGAATATACCAAGGCAGTTTGAGGAAAAAGTGCCATTAATTGCTCAAAGGTGTCCTTTAAAAGCATTTCCAGACCTACCCCAGTCAAAGTGCCCAAATCATTACCTCCACAGTGCACTATTAACAGGTCAGGTTTTGGCAAATGCATAAAGGTTTTCACCAATGGTATCAATTGGTGACATTTTAATCCTCTTTGGCCCAACCACTTAATTTCCACATCTTGTAAATTGAGGTTAGGTAAATTTCTGTTCTCAGCATACCTTTGAGCCCAGTGGATGTAACTATGTCCAACAATCCAGACCTTAAACATGGTGGGAGAAGGTTGGGCTGCAGTCAGATGAAGTGTGGTAATGAAAGGGCAGTTGAAACAATAGGAGTTTGTAAAGAAAAAAAACTGTGGATTTCCAGTGCTAATGATTCATTAGCAGTGATTGGTGCATTTCCATTTCTGAAAACAGAAAGTTAGGGTGCATGGATGTGTTCTTTGAAAGATATAATTTGAATGGTCAAGGAAGAAACATTTAATGAAAGATTGCACTGGATACGCAGGTGCACTGAGAGTTCAGAGTTCAATTGAAACATTGTTGTGTGAATTTGCAAACATGAGAGGTCTTCCAGGAGGTGGTTGCTATGGAAAAAAGGCAGAGAGGGCAGAGGGGGGAAGGGTTTTGATTTGAAAAAAGTGAGGGAAGAGTTATGATTGGCTAATATGAGAGATATGTGAAATGAATATCTGTATTTCTGTGCTTTCAATAGCTGCAGCCTCTGGAGTGCATCCTTTTTCTTCTGCTGAAGACAATTTGGTGTATTTCTGAGACTGTTTTCAAAACTCAAAAAGTATTTGCTAAGGTGAGAAAAGATTTATTTAATTTAGATAGAGAATAGTATGATTTAAGGAGAAAATGATGAAGAAAGCTGTGTTTTTAAAATGTGGCTTTGTCTCTAGTGATATACAAATAGATTTTGGTTTTAAATTTTAATTGCATATTCGGTGTAGCATTCTGGCATGCAGTAACACAAGTTATTGTTGTACATGGAGCCCATTCCATGGTCTCTTATGTAAGCTGAAACAGATATGTTGTTTTTAAAAACGATTTTTGAAATCAATTGCATTTCTGGATATGTACTGCTAGAGCTTCATAGGTTGTTTTGGGTCATATTTATAAGGCATTTGAGTGTCTATGATGTTATTTTTCCCTTTTTAAATGGAAAGCGTTCCTCATGGGGCAAGTTTCTTGTAAATACGCTCCCACCTGTGCTTGGCAAATTTAGATTTTGATTATGGGAGTTACATAGCCATGTTAATAATGTCCAAAAAATGGTGCTAGGGCATTCCAAAAAACGCTTTCATGTGTCTCAAGGACATTTTCAGTCATTTCCTCTTGAATGCAGGTATACAATTGATTTATATGCTGTGTTTAAAAACGATTTTTTGAAATCAATTACATTTCTGGATATGTACTGCTAGAGCTTCATAGGTTGTTTTGGGTCATATTTATAAGGCATATGAGTGTCTATGATGTTATTTTTCCTTTTTAAATGGAAAGCGTTCTTCATGGTGCAAGTTTCTTGTAAATACGCTCCCACTTGCGGTTGGCAAATTTAGATTTTGATTATGGGAGTTACATAGCCATGTTAATAATGTCCAAAAAATGGTGTTAGGGCATTCCAAAAAACGCTTTCATGTGTCTCAAGGACATTTTCAGTCATTTCCTCTTGAATGCAGGTATACAATTGATTTATATGCTGTGTTTAAAAACGATTTTTTGAAATCAATTACATTTCTGGATATGTACTGCTAGGGCTTCATAGGTTGTTTTGGGTCATATTTATAAGGCATATGAGTGTCTATGATGTTATTTTTCATTTTTAAATGGAAAGCGTTCCTCATGGTGCAAGTTTCTTGTAAATACGCTCCCACTTGCGGTTGGCAAATTTAGATTTTGATTATGGGAGTTACATAGGCATGTTAATAATGTCCCAAAAATGGTGTAAGGGCATTCTAAAAAACGCTTTCATGTGTCTCAAGGACATTTTCAGTCATTTCCTCTTGAAAGCAGGTATACAATTGATTTATATGCTGTGTTTAAAATCGATTATTTGAAATCAATTACATTTCTGGATATGTACTGCTAGAGCTTCATAGGTTGTTTTGGGTCATATTTATAAGGCATATGAGTGTCTATGATGTTATTTTACCCTTTTTAAATGGAAAGCGTTCCTCGTGGGGCAAGTTTCTTGTAAATACGCTCCCACCTGTGGTTGGCAAATTTAGATTTTGATTATGGGAGTGTTTCCTAAGTTTATGAATGACATTGTGCAGATGAAGTTTAGGTCTGACCACAGATTCAAAAGAGGTCTGCCCTTTGTTCAAGAGTAAAGAGGACATGACTTACTTCATTGGTAGGCCTTGGAAACACTAGTGATGTAATTGAAAAATGTGGAGTTTCTTTTCCTCATTTCAGAATTACATCACCTGTGTTTCCTCATTGACTTAAAATATCCTTAATACACATGAAAACGTTTTTTGGAATGCCCTAGCACCATTTTTGGGACATTATTAAAAAGGCTATGTAACTCCCATAATCAAAATCTAAATTTGCCAACCACAGGTGGGAGCGTATTTACAAGAAACTTGCCCCATGAGGAACGCTTTTCATTTAAAAAGGGTAAAATAACATAATAGACACTCAAATGCCTTATAAATATGACCCAAAACAACCTATGAAGCTCTAGCAGTACATATCCAGAAATGTAATTGATTTCAAATAATGACTTACTTCATTGGTAGGCCTTCACATGTATTATCTCCTTTGTTTTCTTCAGTGAAAATCTTATCTGCAACCATGTGTTGGCCTCACCTCAAACGAACAAAACAGGTGATGGACCGAATGTGGATCAATGACACACATTCACCCCAGTCCAAAGATCTGGGCCTAAACAAACCTTTAGATAGGCCACACCTTATCGTCATCCTGAATTAATCATTTAAAATGTTAGGGAGAGATTTATGATTGTTGTATGCCTGTTTTGTACCACTGTGTGTCATTTTTGTGATGCAGTGCTGGTGCAAAAGATTTGCTATGTTAAATAATAAGTAGGGCGTTAAGTTTTTGATGACTGTTATTCATTTACTGTTTGGTAATAGTGGTTAATAACATTTTTTATTATATTTTTCCACAGATTCAACTGCAGATCTTTTCTAAATTTGAAAAATGCCAACTAAAAATCGAATTAGAAAGGCTAGAAAACGTCAAAGACAGCAGGATGATCTTTTATTGCAGCAGTCCTCTTCCCAAAATACTTTTCAAAACACCAAGAAAGCTCCGGGTAAGAGCACAAAATCATTCTTAAGAAATATTTGTAGTAAAAAAAGTATTTATCCAAAAAATGTTTCAGTTCAGAAAAAGAAAAGCAATTTAAATGGTAAGGAAAGACCAATCAAAAATGTTACTGGTAGAGCAAGAGATAACTCTGTGCATGATAGTAGAAGGAAACAACAGTTTAGGGACATTCGAAAACGAATGTTCCGCAATAGGATAATAGTTAATTTATTAAAAAATATTAAGAAAGGCCAACAGAAAGTGGCATTTTATAAGAAGAAGAAAAATGTAGAGAAAATTATTGATCATGCTTTTGAAATTAAGCGAAAGTTGTTTATTTTGGTAATCAATAGAATTAGGAAACTAAGCAAGGTAATTTCTGATTTCAAAACAAAAAGTAGATGGAAGAGAGTAGTAAATCATAGTAACTTTTGTGAAGTTTTTTCCGGAGAATGGATGCATAGTTCAAGTTGTGAGGCATTTTTTAATGAGGAGAGTTATTTTCAGGATAATGATTTGGTGTTTGCAGTTGACACCAGTGGTCGAGCTTATGAAGTGAAGGATGGTTGTCCAGTTGAAAAAGAAAAACTTGTGACAACAGAGACAGAAGAGGCGCTAAGTGATGAGGTTTTAGGAAGACGTCCTAAGGGTCCTGTGTACATTTGGAAGTGTAGTTCTATTTGCAGTGTGCGACAGGTTTCCATCAATTTGCTTTGTGATTTTATACGGACATTTAATAAGAAAAGTTTGAAGCAGAAAATGAAGTTGTTGCAAGATTTAGATCCTTGCAGAGTGAGACAAATGACAGGTTTGCGTGGTCATTCACTGGCTTGTCTTTCCAGGAGAGTATGCCAGAGTGTTTTTCATCATTTCAGGATGCTAGCAGTGCATCATAATAAAGTGAGAAAATTAGTGAGAATGTTGTATTATGCTAAGAGCCAAGCAATTATGCTTAAACAATTATGTGCTGCTCTTTTGCATGGTTCTGAAATAGATGTGAAGAATATTTGTGAAGAAATTGAGTTTTGTTACTTTGGTAGTAAAGATGAGAATGTTCAAATTGACCCAGAAGTAGAGGGTAATGTTGAAGATAATGTACAGGTTTCCAGTACAGATAATTTTCAGAAGGAAATTGCCACGTTTCAGATGAAATCAAGTGAGAGGCCTAATTTCACTTGTGTATGTTGTCGACGCACTTATTATAAGAATCAGACTAAGTTAGTGGATTTATATGCAAAAAGTGAAAGGGAAAATAATAGTGAATGGAAGGATTTTGCCACATACTTGATGGTAGAAAATTAGTTTAATTTGGGATCGGATCAACGTGTGTGTACTTATTGTTGTAACAAATTAAACAAAAACCAGATGCCTGCTAGGGCGGTTCATAATAATCTTGAATTGGTTGAGATTCCTTCTGAATTGAAGGATTTAAATACTTATGAATCTATTTTGATTCAAAGTATCCATCCCTTTCAGGCTATTGTAAGAATGGAGCCAAAGACAGGGAAGTTGCCTCCAGCAGATTTACAGAGAGGATTAAAGGGAAGAGTTGTTTATTTGCCTCTAGATTTGAACAAAAACATTAACACAATTGGAGTAGAAAAAGTGGAAGAGGAACCTTTGGTTATCTTGGTTAATGGTGTTCCGACAAAGAATAAGAAAATATGGCAAGATTTAGTGGATGTTAGGAAAGTCAAAAAAGCAACATTGTATTTGAAGAAAAATAATAAGTACTATATAAATGTATATGTTGCAGAAGAGGAAGTAAGTGATGAAGAGGATAGCGATTTGTGTGCTGGCCAAATTGAGAAAGTAGAGGCCTCTAAAAGTGAAGAAATATATGAACATTATAGTGTTCATCCTTTGCATTCCAAGGAAGTCATGGGGAATGCAATTGAGTTGTTTCAAATGAAACAAGCCAAAGGGAGTCCCATTAGTGTTTGGGAGGAAAGTTTGGAAGCTCGGTGTTTCCCACAGCTATTTCCCACAGGTCGAGGAGGAAGATATGATGAGCGACCTCATCAAATTCCTGCGTCTGAATACCGGACTTTACGATTGTATGCAGAAGATCCTAGGTTTCGTCAATGCATTCCCTATTTGTTTCATCTCCTGTTTGAAAGCGATCTGTCTGGACTGTCATATGCAGTGAACCACATCTTAAAAAGTGGTATACAGATGCGAAACATCTCGGCAAGTGATTTTATGCATAAAGTCAATGTCCAAGACAGTATTTTGGATTCTCACTTAATTAATCTCATGGCGTGTCAGCGTGGTACTAATGAGTACTGGTACCGTCGTCATGGTGATTTAAAATGTATGCTGAGGACCATAGGAACTCCGACATGGTTCCTCACTCTGAGCTGTGCCGAGTATGGCTGGGAAGACTTACTTGAATTTCTACGAGAGGCAAATGGAAATATTGAAAACATTGAATTCAAGACACCTGGAGAACTGTGTTCTTTGGATCCAGTGAATGTATGCAGGTACTTCAATCATAGATTTGAAGCTATGATGTCTTTCATCACAAAAAAGAAGAATCCACCTCTTGGAGAGGTGTTGGATTTCTTCTGGAGAAAGGAGTACCAAGCAAGAGGTGCTCCTCATATACATATGTTGTTGTGGATCAAGGATGCACCTAAATTTGGAACAGATCCGGATGACTTAGTGATGAATTTCATAGAACAGTATTCGACGTGTGCTGTTCCAAACGCAACGGAGAAGAAAAGCCTAAGAGAACAAGTTCTACGTTTCCAAAGCCATCGTTGTGGAAAGTACTGTCGTCGTAAATTCAGAAACAAGGACAAGTTCTACACCAAATGTCGTTTCAACTTTCCACGACCGGTGATTTCTAAAGGAAGAGTGAACAGTTTGATGTCTTCGCTGCGACATAATGTGACGAGGAAATCACCCAAAAATACATACAATTTGAAAAGGAACGAAGAGTCCAAGTACATAAACGACTACAACCCAGTGATTTTGTCCATGTGGAATGCTAACATGGATATACAGTTTGTGGCTGACAACTGTATGGCTGTGGCTCGGTATGTGACATCTTACATCACCAAAAAAGAAAAGACAGAATTGAAGGATATGTAGGAGGACATTTCCCATGAAAAGAGCCTCAGCAAGAAGTTGTACAGTTTCAGTCTGAAGATGTTGTCGCATCGAGAAATCGGAGCTTACAAATGTTGTGACCGGTTGTCTTCAGCAAGTCTCTATGCCAAATCCAGGAGTATCGTTTGGGCGAGTCTTGGTCTTGCTGCAACGCGAAATCGAGTTCTAAAACCTGTCCGGCAAATTGAGTATTTGGCAGAAAAGGAACCAAACAGTACCGACATTTTGAAGCCCAACATGTTGGATACATATTATCCAAATCGAAGCAGTCACCTTGAGAATGTTTGTCTATATGAGGTTCTACAAAATTATATATTCAAGAGGAACATCAAAGAAGATATTGAGAAAGGAGTGTATGCTGTAATTGGAAGTGAGGGATGTCTGGTCAAGCAAAGAAAATGCCAATTAGTAAACCATCGAAAATTGAGTGGCGAATCTCCAGAAAAAAAGGAGTTTTTCTATTTAGCACTTTTGCAACTTTTCAAGCCTTGGCGTGCAGAAGAGGAACTGCTTGGAGATTTCCTCTGTTACGAAGACTCTTTCACTGCTGCTAAGGAGACCATAGAATGTCCTGCTTTTCCCAAATATCAAGAAATGTTGACTTTGGAAATTGAGCAGGAACCAACGATTGCAGCTGAGATTGCCAGAGACAGTTCTCAGGACAGTCAGAGTTCTGTTTCATTGAGTCAGGATCCACTAGGAGGACCTATTATCGAAAATGAAGCTGCCACTGCTATGAATGAAGTGGAAAGAGCCATGGCACATGCTCAGGAGGATGCAGTTAACTTAGAAGACTTGGAAAAACAACTCAACGTTGAGCAGAGGAAAATATATGATGAAGTTACCAAGGAAATTGAGCATGGATTAAGTCATGAGAAGAAAGAGTGCTTATGTACATCGTTGAAGCCAGTCCGACTGTACGTGAGTGGAGAAGCGGGAACTGGAAAAAGTTTCCTCATTAAAGCAATTTCTTGTTATTTGCAGGAAAGGACTGAGACATCGTTGTCTTGTGTTGTTACTGCTCCTACTGGATTGGCAGCACATAACATTAAAGGGATTACTTTGCATCGTCTACTGATGCTGCCGGTGGAGCATGACAACAAATTACAATACCACAAGTTATCTGGAGATGCTTGTTGTGAAGTTTCAAGAATCTTGAGGAAAATGAAACTTCTTATCATTGATGAAGTAAGCATGGTTTCCAATGTCATGCTTGCCTTTGTGCATTTGAGAATGCAAGAAGTTCTTAAAACTGAATATGATGTGTTATTTGGTGGCAAACACATCATTGTTTTTGGAGATCTTCTGCAGCTGACGCCAGTGAAAGGACAACCTGTGTTCAAAATAATCACGCATGAAGATACCAGGAAGTGCCTAGGGAGCATTGGCAACGTTAATATATGGTTAAATTTCAATTATGCTGAACTGCATGAAAATATGCGTCAGGCGAAGGATGAAGATTACAAGAATATTCTACAAGATATTAGAATTGGAAAAGTGACCGAGCATGGGAAAGAAGCTTTAAATGCACGATTACTGTCAAATTTATATCCCGAACAAGACATTGTGCCTGAGAATATTTTTCAGAAAATTACTGAGAAGAAATCCGGAATATGTTTGATGCCAACTCTTGCAGAATGTGCCATCTTCAACAACAAAATGTTGAATTTAGAAAAGCAAGAGATTGTGAAACTTGAAGCTATTGACAAAATAGAGCATATGGGATCAACAATTATTTTGTCTGAGAATTTGAAATCAAAATTGGATTCATTAGAGAAGACTATATCTAAAACAGCGGGTTTTGAAAAGACTTTGAATGTATGCTTAAATTGCCGAATCATTTTGAGAAGGAATTTACATGTTGAAAGAGGTCTGGTAAATGGATCAATGGGTAATGTTGTTGATTTTGAGAAATACAGAAGTAGAGATGGTATTGAATTTTTAAAAATTAAATTTGATGGCATTGAGGAAGTACAGCTAATTGGTCGTTGTTCTGCTAGGTTTTTGCTTGTTAAAGATTTATATGTTCGCCGTAAACAGTTTCCTGTTTGCTTGGCATATGCGGTGACAATCCATAAATCGCAAGGTTTAAGTGTAGATAGTGCATTGGTGAATATTGGCAGTTCTGTGTTCAAGGAGGGTATGGCATATGTGGCATTGTCACGAGTTAGAACTTTATCGGGATTGTACCTGATTGACTGTGATGTCACAAACATTTGTGCGGATCTAGATTGTGTTAAGGAATACAATAGGTTAAGAAAAGAGTATGCGCCACATTTGCCTCAATATCCTTTGTTTGAGAAACGTGTGGTAGGCCGGAAACGAAGAAATATCAGTAACAGTAGGGAGGTTGTAGCAAAAAGCCCAAAAGTCGATGAACCGAAAATTGTATGCAGAAAGAAAGTGGATTCTGTTCAAGATGTTGTCGGTTTTCAATTTGAAAACAGTTCTGGTGTCAACTGCTATGCAAATGTAGTGGTTAATGTTCTCTTTTCACTAGAGACTTTAAAAGAACAGATTGTGTTCAATTCGGAACAAAGTTTATGCTGCTTGTTGAATTCTGTATTAGACAAATGTAGCACTGATCGAACAAAAGTAGAAAGTGTGTCTGAAGTTCGTTATCTGTTAGATGAATGTTCAGGTCAAACAGACTTCTCTGAAAATAATCAGCAGGATTGTCAGGAGTTTTTAATGTATATGCTTGATGTATTGCAAGATGAGGGTGTAGATGTAGATCACCTGTTTGGGCTTTCTTATCAATGGCAGCATGACTGCGAGAACTGTATGGTATCAAGTACTACTAGTGTAGACTCAGAAAGATTTATATATTTAACTTTGTCAGATAGTAAATCAGTCTCCTTTAATAAGCTAGTAAATGCAGCGGATCACAACATGGAGTGTAGCCAATGTAAATCTGAAATGATGTCAACATTATTTATACGAAGATATGGCCAGTATGTCATTTTAATGATCCAACGATGTAGGCCTAATGGATCAAAATTGTCAACTTTAATAAAAAATGTTGTTGCTTCTCAGCTGTCAATATCAGGAAGGACTTTTGTAACTGTAGCAATTATCTATCACGATGGTCCTTCAACAACATCAGGACATTACACAGCTTATTTAAAGTCTCGAAACGGCTGGTCATTCTGCAACGATTCTGTTGTAAGTTTCAAAAAAAAATTGCCGTTTGACCTTAAAAATTCTTACCTGGTGTTTTTAAAACCAAAATTTTAAGGGAAGACTCTCGGAATTTCCTTTGAGGAATTGCAAAAGGTTCATGAAGTAGAGGGAATGTAAGTCTGCAATGCTGTCTAGATTATTGGTCCAAAACTTTTAATTATAATGTCATTTTAAAAATCCAACTATATAATTCTGATGCAAGTAAGTCTGCTTCATAGTAAGCAGTATCAGTGTCATAGGAAAAGTAGAACGTGGGTGAGCAAGAAGGGTAAGATATTAGTAGTCCAGGATTGTGAAAGTAATCTTAAATGTTTTCTTTTTGAAAGTTGCGAAAATAGAAAATGACGGGATTTCATTAGAAGAATTACAAGACTTGAAAAACGCTGCAACATGATTTGGCCAAGTGGAAACATGTGGTAGAATGTGAGAAGTATTTTATTGTATGTAACATATTTTTCAAAACGATGGAGGTTTTCTTTCAGAAAGTGGCGGGCAGAAAATATTTATAGCACAACAGAGTGGATGCTGTTCATAGGACATCCTTCGACGTTATGGAAAGTAAGTTAATTTTAAGGAGTTTTGAATTCAGATTTCTTAGGTTGTATGGGTTTTTTAAACACAATCATTTTGATTGTGTTTTTTTTCCCCGCTGTTACATGATGAATACCTTCAAGTCACTGATTTAAGTGAAATTTGATACATTCTGAGAACAGCAAAAATAAACCATTTAACATGTATAATTAATGTTCTACTTTTTGTACTTATGATATACATTTAGAAATGTGAGGTAGATATGGAGAAACTGAGGCTTCTGTAAGTGTCAAAGTTAATGCTTACAGTGCTGCATATCTGGGTACTGTTTTTTTTTTTAAAACTGAATAGACCTCACCTTAAAGAAACCTCTTGAAAGGACACATCTTATTTGTATCCTGAAAGAATCATTTAAAATGTTAGACACAATTTTATGATGGCTTTACATCTTTTTTGCGCTGCTATTGCATCACTATTGTGAGACATCAGCAGTGCAAAAGATGCACCATGTTCCAAAATAGGCCTCACTTCATCAGCATCAAGATACTGTTTGTTTAAAATATATATCTTTAGGATTGTGTAGGGGACGTATAGCAGCAGAGGCTTCTGTAAATCTCAAAGTTTTTGAAAAACTGTTTCTTCTTGAACCTTTTCCCTTGTCTTTTCAAATTTTTAAATACATGTTTTAATATTTTTGAAATGTTTCTTCTCTCTTTTACAGATTGAAAGTATGAAAAAATATTTGAAAAAGTTAACAAGAATTATAAGGTAAATGTTTTCTACTCTTTTAACCCGCAATCCACTGCTGATGATGTCACTGACTATGTCATGAATGATGTAATAAGTGGACATGACTTACTTCATTGGTAGGCCTTCACATGTATTAATGCATACACTGCTGCACTTCTGCGTACTGTTTCATATGCTGAACTACATCTGCACTATGAGATACCTAAGCAAAGGCAACACAGGTGATGTGATTGTGAAATGAGCAAAAGAAACTCCACGTTTTTCAATTACATTACTTGTGTTTTCTAAGTTTACGAATGACATTGTGCAGATGAACTTTAGGTCTGTCTATGGACACAGAAGAGGTCTGGCCGTTGTTCAAGAGTGAAGTGGACATGTTTTACTTCAATGGTAGGCCTTCACATGTACTATCTCCTCTGTATTCTTCAACAAGCATAAATTTGATATGCAACCCTGAGTAGGCCTCACCTTAAACAAACTTTTGGAGAGGACACACCTTATCGTCATCCTGAATCAATCATTTAATCTATCACATTTAACATCTATTAGTTCTACTGCTTCATTTCTTTAATCCTTACTTTCCTGTGTTTGCTACTTCTCTCATTCCTTTCTCTATTACTTAATTATTCTACTCCTTCCAGTATTTTTCTCAGTCCCTCTCTTCTCATACTTCTTCATTATTATTCACTCATTCTGTCTCTATTAATGTTACTGTTTTTGAATGATCTCAAAAAAATTTTAAAACAAGAACAGTAAGTATAAGGATAGGAAACAGACATTTATGTTACAAGAAAGACAGCTATAGGAAGTAAACAAAAGATACTGTTACTCGCAATCCACTGCTGATGATGTCACTGACCATGTCAAGAATGATGTAATATGTGACATGATCAGAAGTGGATTGCGGGTAACAGTATCTTTTCTTTACTCCCTGTAACTGTCTTTCTTGTAACATAACTGTCTGTTTCCTTCCCTTATACTTACTGTTCTTTTTTTAAAAAAAATTTTTTGGTTCGCTCCTGGTTCGCGTACCGGAGTGCGAACTGGAAGCGAACTAAAAGAAATAGAGGTTGGCAGAGTTTCAAAAATTCTACCAATTTTTTTTATAATGGGGAGGTAGTTCTGAAAAGAACTTTTTTTTTGGTTTTTGTTGTTTTAAATTTTTTTAATTATTTTTCTGAACATTTTTTATATTTTTTTTGTTTTTTCTGAACATTTTGTAATTTTTTTGTTTTTTGGGAGGGAGGGGGGAAACAAAAATGATTCATTGAAGAGGGCTCAACAGGAGCAACGAAAAAAAGAAGAATTTATTTTTTGGGGCGTTTCGGGCAAACATGATTATTGATAGCTTTTATTATAAGAGTAATGCTACTTTCTCGGTAGCATATCAATTGATTGCACCGCACGCACACTTGCTTTACTTCCCCCATGTCCATTTGAATGTTCGGGACCACCTCTCTCGCCTCTGGTCCCGATACTTCTTGGACGACAGATCTTCTCGCCATTGCCGGGGGATTTTGCTGTTCATCGCGAAGCTGGGCAGCACTATAATTGTTTGGGTGCCACCTACTCATGTGCCTGTGCATCGTATAATTTCCAAAACTATATTTTTTGTCCGTCCCCCTTGAAAGTCGATCGTCGCAAATACGGCAAAAGACATATCTGGCATTGACTTTCTTTTGCCCTGCTGGAAATTAAAAAAATTGCCAGATGAAGTTTTCCTTTCTGTTGTACCTCCTGGGCTCCTCTGGCAAAAACTGAGGCTCTTCCTCCTCTTCCTCCTCTTCTTGATCTTCCTCTTCTTCAAAGATTGGTTGAGCAGGTGGTCCTTTCTTCCCTTGAGGAGGTGGGGGTGGTGGTGGGGGAACACTAGCTGAAGCAACAATTGAAGCCATTTCTCTAGAATGTAAAAGGGTCTTTCTCTCACCAAGATGAAAGTCAGAGTGAGGAAAGAAGGAGGGGTTTTCATCATTTGGGAAAAGCAAAAGTTCTAAACCAATGAAAAGTGTTAATTTTAGATCACATGACCTAGTATTACATCATTAGGAAACCAAAAGTGAAATGAACCAATGAAAAGTGTTATTACCAAGTCACATGACCTGCTGTGTTTACGTTTCGCGCTTTGCTCCGCTTTCCGGTCCGCTTCCGGGTCCGCTAACTTGGCGCGTCCAATGACGTATTACGCGACAACGCAAAACGTCATGCTAACGTAACAGTTACGCTAAAGGAACGTTTACCGGTTCGCGGACCGAGCCGCGGCTTTAAATTGAGCTAACGGGAAGCTGACCGGTTCGCGGACTGGGAGCGAAACAAAATTTTTTTTTTTTTTTTAAATTTATAAAAAACATGTAAAATATATTTTAAGATTTAAAGAAGAATACATTTTACAGCTACAGATATTAGCTTTCAAAAAACCATTGAAATTCAATGAAAAAACCATAGGTTATAGAGAATATATAGTTAGGAATTAGCATTTACAAAACCTTGAAAATTCACTGAAAAAACCATAGGTTATAGACCATATATAGTTAGGGATTAGCATTTACAAAACCTTATTTTATTTGCACAAAACCATTGAAATTCCATATATAGTTAGTTGCACTAACTATATATCGCGCACCCGCAATCCACTGCTGATGATGTCACATATTACATCATTCATGACATGGTCAGTGACATCACTGATGACATCACTGATGACATCTCAAATTACATCACTGATGAAATAATACCGATGGGCTCAAACAACGAATTCATACCCAGACTGTGGTGGCCTGAGAAAGCAGAAATTCCACCTAATACTGCCACCACGGCCCGCAACCTGGGAGTGACTTTTGATAGTAATCTGTCCTTTAAACAGCAAGCACTGAAAGTGGCAGGTACGTGCTTTGGTGTTATAAAGAGTCTGAGAAAGTTCTTCGATCTCCTTCCCTTGGAAGCCAGGAAAACAGTGGTGGTCGCACTGGTTACATCTCATCTAGATTACTGTAACGGACTATATGCAGGCACCAATAAGGAGGTCACCCACAGGCTCCAAATGGTCCAGAATTCGGCGGCTAAACTCATATTAAAGTGGCCCAGAAGATCATCAGCGACAGAAGCCCTTAAAACTCTACACTGGCTACCTATCATTAAAAGAATTCTATTCAAAATATTGCTCATCACCTTCAGAGCATTTCATCAACGTGGACCACTGTATCTGCGGAAAAAATTCACCAGATATCACCCAACTCGAATTCTCCGCTCGTCCAATGCCAATCTTCTGGCAACTCAACCATTCAGGCTTAAGACTCGTGGAGGCAAGTCCTTTGCGATATTAGGTGCAAAAGCATGGAACACCCTTCCTCCCCGCATAAGAGCGCTGGACAAAGAAACTGAATTCAGGAAGCAACTAAAAACCTGGATCTTCACTCTTCCAGACACTATTGCCAGATCCCTAGTGTAAGATTACTATCTTATCAGCTACACAAGTGGGCGCCAAGATGCTCTTTGGAGCGATAGTTGCGCGGTACAAATAAATCCTTACATTACATTACATTACATATATATTCAATGAAAAAACCATTGGTTTTAGGCCATATATAGTTAGGAATTTGCATTTACAAAACCTTGAAAATTCAATGAAAAAACCATTGGTTTTAGGCCATATATAGTTAAGGATTTGCATTTACAAAACCTTATTTTACTCGCATAAAACCATTGAAATTCCATATATAGTTATAAGCGCTAACTATATATCGCGCACCCGCAATCCACTGCTGATGATGTCACATATTACATCATTCATGACATGGTTAGTGACATCACTGATGACATCACTGATGACATCTCAAATGACATCACTGATGACATCACTGATTACAACATCCAGTGACTGTATGTTTCTGTAAAGTTAAAATATGTTTTACATATTGAAGAATGAGTGGATATATAAGTGTCTGGATGAAGGATTTACTAGGTGCATGACTGACTGACTGATTGAGTGAGTGATTAAATGTGTCTCACTGAGTGCATGGGTTAGTGACTAAACTGCTTTAATTTGTGCATCATTATATCTGTTGTTCTACAAACTGCTGCATATGTTGATCAGTAGCTATATGAGTAACTGTATGGGTTATTGATTGGTTGTCCAAGTATTTGTATGGGAAACTGAGTGTGTGTGTATGGGTGGCTGGAAGGTGTGTGACTCTGTACATAGATGTGTGAGTAGTTGATTCACTATATGTATAGATTCAAAAGTGCATGTGCAAACAGCTGTATGGGCGGTTGACTGTGCATGAGTGTATTAGTGAGTGAATGGATATCTCAGTGCTACATGTCAAATTAAGTACATATGTAAAACACAGTACATGTGAGAGTTGACATCTATAAATAACTGTGCATAAGAGCCAGTGAATGTGTGAGTGGCTGCATGGATCATTGAAAACTTGTATCAGTGATTGTATAAGAGAGTAAATATGTGTTAGTATATGTTTGAATAAGTAAAGTTTGTATAACTGTATAGTTGAGGAAATGGAGGTGTGATTGATTCTTTGCATGACTGACTAGGTGTGTGAGTAACTCCATGGATGAGTGACAGTCTGTGAGTGTCTGTTTACACTGAGTGTATCTAAGGTTATATTAGAGTCTGAAGAGGTTCATCGTATTATCACATGAATGATGTCATCAGTGATGTGATCAGTAATGTCAAATGAGATGTCATCAGTGATGTCATCAGTGATGTCATTTGAGATGTCATCAGTGATGTCATTTGAGATGTCATATATATATATATTCAAAATGAGATTTCTGTTGCAGTTTTTTGTCAATGGAAATCATCCGGCACTCAGGGGTATCGTTCATTTCAGGCTTGTTTATTTAGTTACAGCAGTTACATCAACGCGTTTCGGGAGTCAAGCTCCCTTGATCACGATGTTTTTGCGTTGCCATTGTACCCTTCTTTATTACATGGATAAGGCAGTAAAAATAGTAAAAGGACACACATTGGTCAGTTCAGTTGTTTACAAATCTGGCGGCCATTTTAGCATATGTGAGTAAATGGGAAATTGGTATTACGCAGACATAAAAACACTTGTTATTTTGCATAAAAGCAAGTATAAAAGTAAACAAATGTTAAAATCCCAAAGAAACATGCTCAATATGGTATTAAAACTCGATAAAAAAGCAGTTTAACAATTGTGTGCAAGTGCATAATATCCAAGTCACAAACACAGAGATGGGGTTCCACAATTACATCAGGCAAGTGCCTTTTTCAACAAATGAAACCTTTTGACAATTGGGGATTATAACTCGTTATACCAAAATACTCCATAATTATTTGCCATACAATCTAACCTTTTAAACAACTGAAACTTGACTTAATTCATTCTCTGGCTCTACTGATCTATTATTATTTTAAATCAAAATGGAAATTGGATGGATGGTAACACTATTTTTAATCAAATCCACCTTATTGATCAATCATAAAGTGCAAGTGCCTATGTAAACAAGTAATACTCTTTCACTGTATACATTGATCTAAATAATACACGAAATTCAATGGAAGACAATAAAGTGCTAGTGCTAAAGTGCGTTTCATTATCAAAAAAGTGCTAATGCCTAAATTTCAACAATAGTACCTTGTACTCAATATGTAAACAATCCACTCATATTGCACTTCAACAAGAAATTATCTAAAGTGCCCGTGCATAAAGTAGTTTAAAAAAAATGCATTACTCATTTCAATTCATTTGTCACTAAGCCACAGCAATTTTAAATAACATACTATCATACAAAAAATAGCACTATTAAAATTGAAAGTCTCTGTTAATTAAAATCATTAACAAAAATTTCCAAAAAATACAGTTTCGGTATGCTCGAGGCTGAAAAAACAGTTCATCATATTTACAAGTAATCAGTTTAAGCATGTGTAAAGGTCTTCGTCAACGTTCAAACCCTGTGGCTCCTTGCAATTAAACTCTAGAATAAAATAGGTCTCTAATTTTCTGAGTTCGCTTTTCCTTTCTCCCCCTCTCCTCTTTTTTGGAACCTCTGCAATACATGAGTATTGCAGGCCTACGGGGTTTCTTTGATGATGTAATTCAAAGTGTTGGGCCACAGGGTAAGACCTATCCTGATTAGCAATTGCTCTTCTGTGCTGAAGGATTCGCTGGTGCACTGGTAAAATGGTGCTACCGATATAGATCTTTGGACATGGGCACTGTAGTAAATAAACTACGTATTCACTCTTACAAGTAATGGTACTTCTCACTTTCACGGTCTTATTAAAAGAGGTTTTAAAATCCGTGCGATTCATTCCATGTTGGCACGCTTTGCATTTAAAACATCTCTTAAAACCAGGTTTAGGTTTCAGCCAGTCAGTATTGCTTCTTTTCTTGTCTGTGAACTCACTTTGTACAATTAAGTCTTTCAAGGATTTGGACTTTCTATAGGTTATTTCAGAATTCTTTTTTACCTTTGAGCCCAACACTGGATCGTTTCTAATCAAATACCAGTGTTTTCTAAGGATAGTTCTTATTTCCTTATGCTTGATGTTAAATGTAGTTATGAATCTTGAAGTGCCTTGGTCTTTCTGCATTTTATTCAATTTCTGAGTTCTAGATGGTTCAAAAAGTATATTCTGTCTGGTTAACCTTTTGGCCATATTAGAAGCACCTTTAAGGACCGTCTCATTGTATCCTCTTTGTATGAACCTTTGGGTCATCTCAATCTCTATTGCGTTGTATTGTTCATCGCTACTGCAAGTGCGTCTCGCACTATAATACTCCCCAAACGGACTACTTCTTATTAAAGCCGTTGGGTGGGCGCTCTCGGCATGTAGGATTGAGTTCCCAGCAGTGCTCTTACGGAACACAGTGTTTTCTAGTTTATTGTTAAGGGGAGTAATCCTAATATCGAGAAAGTCTATAGATATTTTACTTGAATTCCCCACAAATTCCAAATTTAGAGAATTCGGATTTATTTCCTCGATAAACAGGTCGAATGATGTCTCCATGCCCTGCCACAGCACGAAGACATCATCAATATACCTAACCCACAATAGAATATGTTCCGACCAGTGATCAAGGGGACCCCCCATGAGCACCTGCTCCTCCCAGTAGCCGAGATGTAAGTTGGCATAACTGGGGGCAAAGCAGGTGCCCATCGCGGTCCCCCGCTCCTGGATGTACAGATCACTGCCAAAGAGAAAAATGTTTTTAGTTAGACACCATTCCATAATTTCAAGGATCATTCTGTTTTGTGAGGCAAGGCGTATTGGTCTCCTATTTAGATAGTGCTCACATGCTCTAAGACCATCTACATGTCTTATACTTGTGTATAAGGTTGAAATGTCTAATGTCACAAGAACCATAGTTGTAGAATACCAACATATATCAAAGATACATTTCAAAAATTCGGTAGAGTCCTTCAAATAGGAGGGGAGCTTTCTGACAATGGGGTTCAAGAAATAGTCTATATATTGCAATGCGTTCTCAAATAGACTTCCACACGACAAAATGATGGGCCTCCCTGGTGGACTAGTGGAGTTTTTGTGGATTTTTGGTAACATATAGAAGACTGGGATCACTGGATTGTCTTGTTTGATGTATTTATGTTCATCTCAGCTGAGCAATCCAGTTTCTTTCCAGTCTTCCATGGAACTCCACAATTACATTTTCATATTCTCTGGGGCTTATTCTCTTATAGCAGCTGTGGTCTAGCAGTTGACTCATTGCTTCTTTTTTATATTGTTCTTTCCCCCAAAGAACTACGTTCCCTCCCTTATCCAAAGGTTTCACTAAAAGGCCATCTTCCGTCTGTAGTTTCTTCACTGTTTTATGAAAAAGTGCTTTTCTAGGATTCATTTTATATTTCCTTTGATTTTCTTGAAAATATAAATTCTTTAGGTCTTTAGTTACATTTTCGCCAAACAGATCTACATTGTCTTTCAGAGTTTGTGGAAGAAACTTTGATGCAGCTCTGAACGGCGTGTGGTCACTAACTAATAAGTCATTTTCTTGTACGATATTGTCATTATTCTCCTCATAGGAGGTGTCATCCATTAACGCTATCATATCTGTTAAGGCCGGTAATTCGCTGACAATGAGGAAAGGCAGAGAGGTATCCGACTCTGTTTCAAGACTCAATCCGGGGTTGCTGATTTTTGCAGCATGCATTTTTGTTAATTTGAGTTTCCTAATGTACTGGTAGAGGTCCATCCTACTGTTAGGATAATTAAATTCATTAGTATCACAGTAGGAAAGACCTAATTTTAAGATTGTCTCATCCTCTTGAGTCAGCGTCACAGAACTCAAATTGATAATTGTAGAGTCCCTGTTAGTAGTTGAGGCTATTTCTTGGTGTTCGAGCGCAAGGATCTTTTTGTTTGCTAACCTTGCGCTCCTCCTGTACCCTTCGCCCCCTCATCTTTGTCTTCTTTTCCTCGACCCCTTCCCCATCCTCTTCCTTTCCCCATGCGATGGTCTGACTGTTGCTCCATGATCATAAAACGGAATTCATCAGTGACTGGTAGTCGCACATCATTTGGCCCTTTTCGACTCCCGTCATCAGATTCCTGTTCTGAGCCCGTTTCTGAGCTTGCATCACTTTGAATCGGTGTCTGTTGGACAGTTTGTCCACTGAAGATTTTCTGGCGTCTGGCCATGTCGAACTTTTTGGCAAATGTGTAAATCTGCCCTGATTCATAATCAATTCGATCTCTTATGAATTTGGTAGACTTTCTGTCTTTGATGCATTTCTCATATTTTTCTAATTTGGGATTTAAATCAGATTTAAATGTATCAATTCTGGGTTTTTCATCATGTTTGCTTAGTGTCTCATTTAGATCTTTCAGTTTATCAATCACTTCCAGTCGTTCCTTTTCAGCGTATTTGAGGAGTATTTGCATCATATTTTTTGAGCTTCCAGCACTGTTCTGCTGGAAGCTCTTGTGGAATTCTGCCTATTTCAAGATATCGGCGTAATGAGGCCACCTCCCACCAGCGAGATATTTCTCTCTTTTTCAGTTTTTCATATGTTTGTAAATATTTGTTTAAATCTGAATTTCCAGTAGTGGCAGCCGCCCTCCCCTTATCCACTCTGGGTTGTACAGAATCCTCAAATAGTTTTACAGCCTCGAGTTCTCTAGCTGCATACTCTTTGTCACTCATAGCTGAGCCTTCTCGATATCCGCTCGATATTTCCTTTTTAAATACTTCCCGCTATATGGACAGCGGATAAATTGGCTCTACGTCGAACACAATACAAAGAAAAAATATCTGTTGCCAGCTCCCGTCTTCCCAACTATAATGACCCGCGGAGTTAAAACGAGTGTGTGATACGAGTCGGGCTGACTTACCGAAGCGCTAGGACCCTCAGATCCCCGGGCTGCAGAAGACTGCCTTTCCTCGATTTACACCACACGCGAACAATTTGCAGGTCGGCTGGGTTATTACGGGGGGCACGCCTGTCTCTGGTTGGTCTCACAGGTCGGCGATTCACTCTGGCGTGCTACCAAAACGCCGGCTGTGCCTGGTTCTGCGACAATCAGCCACGTCGCTCTCTATTCAAAATGAGATTTCTGTTGCAGTTTTTTGTCAATAGAAATCATCCGGCACTCACGGGTATCGTTCATTTCAGGCTTGTTTATTTAGTTACAGCAGTTACATCAACGCGTTTCAGGAGTCAAGCTCCCTTGATCACGATGTTTTTGCGTTGCCATTGTACCCTTCTTTATTACATGGATAAGGCAGTAAAAATAGTAAAAGGACACACATTGGTCAGTTCAGTTGTTTACAAATCTGGCGGCCATTTTTTGTGAGTAAATGGGAAATTGGTATTACGCAGATATAAAAACACTTGTTATTTTGCATAAAAGCAAGTATAAAAGTAAACAAATGTTAAAATCCCAAAGAAACATGCTCAATATGGTATTAAAACTCGATAAAAAAGCAGTTTAACAATTGTGTGCAAGTGCATAATATCCAAGTCACAAACATAGAGATGGGGTTCCACAATTACATCAGGCAAGTGCCTTTTTCAACAAATGAAACCTTTTGACAATTAGGGATTATAACTCTTTATACCAAAATACTCCATAATTATTTGCCATACAATCTAACCTTTTAAACAACTGAAACTTGACTTAAATCATTCTGTGGCTCTACTGATCTATTATTATTTTAAATCGAAATGGAAATTGGATGGATTGTAACACTACTTTTAATCAAATCCACCTTATTTCTCAATCATATATATATTCACTGAAAAAACCATAGGTTATAGACCATATATAGTTAGGAATTAGCATTTACAAAACCTTAATTTACTCGCACAAAACCATAGAAATTTGAGTATATAGTTAGTTGCAATAACTATATATCACGCACCCGCAATCCACTGCTGATGATGTCACATATTACATCATTCATGACATGGTGAGTGACATCACTGATGACATCACTGATGACATCATCCAGTGACTGTCTGTTTCTGTAAAGTTAAAATATGTCTTACATATTGAAGAATGAGTGGATGTATAAGTGTCTGGATGAAGGATTTAGTAGGTGCATGAGTGAGTGAGTGATTACATGTGTCTCACTGAGTGCATGGGTTAGTGACTAAACTGTCTTAATTTGTGCATCATTATATCTGTTGTTCTGTAAACTGCTGCATGTGTTGATCAGTAGCTATATGAGTAACTATATGGGTTATTGATTGGTTGCCCAAGTATTTGTATGGGAGAGTGAGTGTGTGTGTGGGGGTGGCTGGGAGGTGTGTGACTCTGTGCATAGATGTGTGAGCAGTTGATTCACTAGATGTATGGGTTCAAAAGTGCATGTTGAAACAGCTGTATGGGCGGTTGACTGTCTCCATGAGTGTATTGGTGAGTTATTGGATTTCTCAGTGCTACATGTAAAAGTAAGTACATATGTAAAACACAGTACATGTAAGAGTTGACATATATAAATAACTGTGCATAAGAGCCAGTGAATGTGTGAGTGGCTGTATGGATCATTGTGAACTTATATCAGTGATTGTATAAGAGAGTAAATATGTGTTAGTATATGTTTGATTAAGTAAGGAGTGTATAACTATATAGTTGAGGAAATGGAGGTGTGATTGATTATTTGCATGACTGACTAGGTGTGTGAGTAACTCCATGGATGAGTGACAGTCTGTGCGTGTCTGTTTACACTGATTGTATCTAAGGTTATATTAGAGTCTGAAGAGGTTCATCGTATTATCACATGAATTATATCATCAGTGATGTGATCAGTAATGTCAAATGAGATGTTATCAGTGATTTCATCAGTGATGTCATTTGAGATGTCATCAGTGATGTCATCAGTGATGTCATTTGAGATGTCATCAGTGATGTCATTTGAGATGTCATCAGTGATGTCATCAGTGATGTCACTGACCATGCCATGAATGATGTAATATGTGACATCATCAGCAGTGGATTGCGGGTGCGCGATATATAGTTATTGCAACTAACTATATATTCGAATTTCTATGGTTTTGTGCGAGTAAATTAAGGTTTTGTAAATGCTAATTCCTAACTATATATGGTCTATAACCTATGGTTTTTTCAGTGAATTTCAATGGTTTTTTAATAGCAAATATCAAAAGCTGTAAAATGTCAAGTACGTGGTAGGTAAAAACAAATAACATGTGTATCCAAAAACAAAATACAGATTTCGGCCTTATTTATTGCCTCTAGTTTTCAAAGGCAAATTTCTGTGGAAAACATGCACATTAAGGGTTGCCTTTCCTTAAACCTTTGTTTTTAAAAAAAATTGGAAGAAACAAAAAATCTTCCCTTCCATAAATAACCCAAGACTTTTTTTTTGTTATGGCAAGGTAACGAAATAGAGAATAAACTATAGTTGGTCACCATGGTCCGGACGAAAATGAAAAATCAATGATACTAAGTACCTGTAAACACTGAGCAGACATGTGAATGTGACATTCTGATTATTTCTATGCCCGAATATGTATATAACTGCTCCAATCACTATGCTAATAAACAATCTTTTGTTCTGTTTTGTAAAGTAAAACTATTGTGAACGCAAGTATTATACATAGTAAGTGTTTAATATAGCATTTGTCAGTCATTGGTTGAGCAGCTAGGACCTGTTCACTCTTGACACCCCAGGTGCTGTGTATGCAGATTTCGGCCTTATTTATTGCCTCTAGTTTTCAAAGGCAAATTTCTGTGGAAAACATGCACATTAGGGGTTGCCTTTCCTTAAACCTTTGTTTTTAAAAAAAATTGGAAGAAACAAAAAATCTTCCCTTCCATAAATAACCCAAGACTTTTTTTTTGTTATGGCAAGGTAACGAAATAGAGAATAAACTATAGTTGGTCACCATGGTCCGGACGAAAATGAAAAATCAATGATACTAAGTACCTGTAAACACTGAGCAGACATGTGAATGTGACATTCTGATTATTTCTATGCCCGGATATGTATATAACTGCTCCAATCACTATACTAATAAACAATCTTTTGTTCTGTTTTGTAAAGTAAAACTATTGTGAACGCAAGTATTATACATAGTAAGTGTTTAATATAGCATTTGTCAGTCATTGGTTAAGCAGCTAGGACCTGTTCACTCTTGACACCCCAGGTGCTGTGTATGCAGATTTCGGCCTTATTTATTGCCTCTAGTTTTCAAAGGCAAATTTCTGTGGAAAACATGCACATTAAGGGTTGCCTTTCCTTAAACCTTTGTTTTTAAAAAAAATTGGAAGAAACAAAAAATCTTCCCTTCCATAAATAACCCAAGACTTTTTTTTTGTTATGGCAAGGTAACGAAATAGAGAATAAACTATAGTTGGTCACCATGGTCCGGACGAAAATAAAAAATCAATGATACTAAGTACCTGTAAACACTGAGCAGACATGTGAATGTGACATTCTGATTATTGCTATGCACGAATATGTATATAACTGCTCCAATCACTATGCTAATAAACAATCTTTTGTTCTGTTTTGTAAAGTAAAACTATTGTGAACGCAAGTATTATACATAGTAAGTGTTTAATATAGCATTTGTCAGTCATTGGTTAAGCAGCTAGGACCTGTTCACTCTTGACACCCCAGGTGCTGTGTATGCAGATTTCGGCCTTATTTATTGCCTCTAGTTTTCAAAGGCAAATTTCTGTGGAAAAAGTGCACATTAAGGGTTGCCTTTCCTTAAACCTTTGTTTTTAAAAAAAATTGGAAGAAACAAAAAATCTTCGCTTCCATAAATAACCCAAGACTTTTTTTTTGTTATGGCAAGGTAACGAAATAGAGAATAAACTATAGTTGGTCACCATGGTCCGGACGAAAATGAAAAATCAATGATACTAAGTACCTGTAAACACAGAGCAGACATGTGAATGTGACATTCTGATTATTGCTATGCCCGAATATGTATATAACTGCTCCAATCACTATGCTAATAAACAATCTTTTGTTCTGTTTTGTAAAGTAAAACTATTGTGAACACAAGTATTATACATAGTAAGTGTTTAATATAGCATTTGTCAGTCATTGGTTAAGCAGCTAGGACCTGTTCACTCTTGACACCCCAGGTGCTGTGTATGCAGATTTCGGCCTTATTTATTGCCTCTAGTTTTCAAAGGCAAATTTCTGTGGAAAACATGCACATTAAGGGTGGCCTTTCCTTAAACCTTTGTATTTAAAAAAAATTGGAAGAAACAAAAAATCTTCCCTTCCATAAATAACCCAAGACTTTTTTTTTGTTATGGCAAGGTAACGAAATAGAGAATAAACTATAGTTGGTCAACATGGTCCGGACGAAAATGAAAAATCAATGATACTAAGTGCCTGTAAACACTGAGCAGACATGTGAATGTGACATTCTGATTATTGCTATGCCCGAATATGTATATAACTGCTCCAATCACTATGCTAATAAACAATCTTTTGTTCTGTTTTGTAAAGTAAAACTATTGTGAACGCAAGTATTATACATAGTAAGTGTTTAATATAGCATTTGTCAGTCATTGGTTAAGCAGCTAGGACCTGTTCACTCTTGACACCCCAGGTGCTGTGTATGTTGCACTATAGTGCTGAATCGGGTACATTTTTCTATTTTTTTCTACAGCACCCTCAGTGCATGAACAACTATAGCAAGAGTAGAAAATATGATCATTGCCTTTTAGTCTAGACTTCATTTTTTGTGTTTTGAGTGAGAGAAACGCCGTCTTTCGCCATTTTATGTGTTTTGAGTGGGAGACACGCCGTCTTTCGACATTTTATATGTTTTGAGTGGGAGACACGGCGTCTTTCGCCATTTTATGTATTTTGAGTGGGAGACACGCCGTCTTTCGGCGCAGCATTGTAGGATGGCCACACCAGTGCGGCAACTTGCTGGACACCACCTCGGTGCCATCCGGATCTCGGCGCGTTGTGCTGCCTTCGGCCTATTCGCACATCGGTCCGCTACTGATGCCGCCTCATGGGCCAACGAGTTTTGTAAGCTTTTTATAACCCAAAGCCGCATAACAGGTCATTTGACTTGTTTATAAAACTTTTCATTGGTTCATTTTACTTTTGGTTTCCTAATGATGGAAGGCTTGATCATATGACCTAAAAATAACACTTTTCATTGGATTAAAACATTTTTTTTTCCCAATCGATGAAATACCCACCTTTTTTTTTCTCACTCGGCAATCAAAAAAGGTTCCGTTAGATGACAACAGAGGGGACAGGCAACAAGAACCATCACTCAAAAAAGGGGAGGGCAAGTTCTTCCCTACCGGGTCACGTTGGGGCTCCACCGGAACTCATCGAATTGATAGTCTACAGTGTTTCTGGATGTTTCAGACTGAAGCTGGCGTCAGCATGAGAGCACCACCATCTCGTAGCTCCGTCGTGGCCATTCCGCAAGCAATCATGGCAGCCGCTCCCCACCGGAAGCCTGCGGGAGTCGGGGGACCCCAAGACTTTTATAGAATCTTCAAGGCTGAGGGGACGCTTTCGGGAATGGGGCCCATGCCCTAGCAGACAAGCGTCCGAGTTCCAAGGTGTCCCAGGGCCATTTTAGTGGACCACGCCCAAATCCGAAGACCCGGCCGCCATTTTAAGAGTCCTGTGGCAGCCGCCTATCGCTGCACCGCACGAGTGGAAGCAACTCAACTACATGGTGAGCGAGACGCTGTAGCTGCAAGAGCGGGTGGTAAACAGCTGAATGGCGGAAGAGGCACAGTGTAACAAAAGCGGGCGGAATGGCAACTGAAACGGTAAAGGGGCGCCCCACTACAGCAGACGAGCCCCTTCACGCCGCCTCCCCCCCCCCCCCCCGGGCGCCCCACGCCGTATTTCGGAACAGCATTGTAGGATACCAAAACCAGTGCGGCAACTTACTGGACATGACCTGGGTGCCGTCCAGATCTCAGCGCGTTCTGCTGCCTTGGGACTATTCGCACAACAGACCGCTACTGACGAGACACAGTGCAGCAAAAGCGGGCGGAAAACCGCTGAATGGCAAGTGAAACGCTAGAACAACGCTAGAATAACATCTGGAATAATTGTCGCTCAGAAGAACAACACACAAAACTCTGTAGTGTCTGAGGAAAGTAAAACAGAGAAGGTCACTGTAGTTTCAAAAAGAACTAGAAGGTCATATTCAATAAGGTCACCCAATCATCCTCAGTTGTAGTAGTGGATGTAGAGGATAAGCCATCTAAAATGCTAGGGTTGTCAGTCAGAAGTGTGTTAAGGTCCTCATCATCGAATGCCAACCCCCCAAAGTCAGCCATAGTTAGTGATCAGAGCAAGGCAACGCAATCAACCAGGTGAGCGAAAAAAGGACAACATAAATAGCGTGTTGTCAGAGAATAAAATGGACCCGCAGCGGAGGCTGCTCAATACAGAAAAACAACTATTAAAGGAGGGTCAAGGGGAATATATTTATAGACCATCCAAGTTCAAAAACCCCTATTAGAACTGTAAAGAACAAAAAGAACTAGAAGGTCTGAAAAGAGAAGAAGCTAAGTCCTCACGGTCCTCAATGAAAGCTACGCACTGATATTGCACTGAACCAGACCCAAATGGTCTATAGACACTAAGTGTACAGTAGAAATCCTATCAGCCCACCCTCTTGGCGGAGCCTCGTCATGTAGGACATCTAGAACCAAGTTGGTGTATCCATGCCCAGATGAATTGGCTAGATATCACGCTGTTATGGTTCAAAAGATGGAAGTGTCCACGCCACTGGCGGTACTGGTACAGTGCAGTGCAGTGAGAAAAAAAAAGTGAGTGAGTGATATTAAAATGACGGTCAAGGCAAAAGAAAAATCCCTTTATTATTATTCACCTGGACGTCATATTAAAAAAGGGTGCAAAACAGTGTGACAAAATCACTGTCTACTTTGCTGTGTGGTTGATTAGGCCAACATGTTTCTGCCATCAGGTGAAACTACACCGGCATTCTTCAGGGCCACTAGTATAAAAATTGCTACTGCAAAGATACACTCTATTGATAGTGCAAAAAGTGAAATATCAGACCAAAATAAGTCTGTCAACAGAAAATGTGGTCAATTGGACCATCCTACCGTATCCTCTTGAACCATGTGTTGATAGAGGATGCAGTTCCTGCGAACAAAGACAAAGAGAAAAAATACTGTTTGTTGTTCTCTAAACATGACAGACTACCAGGAGCAGTCAACCCTGGAAGAGACTATCTGTGACGGCCGGTTGATTAGTTACTGGTTGCACATAGGGTAAACCACAGAGAATTCTGAATAAATTCTCCGAGCCGTTGCCGGGTGAGGTGAGGCTTGACTCCCACACACTGCTGGGTAAGTCTATTTATCTTTCTATACTATATTCAGAATTCTCTGTGGTTTACCCTATATGCAACCAGTAACTAATCAACCGGCCGTCACAGATTGGACTGGCCTAGCTAAGTCTTGTTTGGTCTTCATTGCATGATATGATAGTCTCTTCCAGGGTTGACTGCTCCTGGTAGTGGATGGTCTATAAATATATTCCCCTTGACCCTCCTTTAATAGTTGTTTTTCTGTATTGAGCAGCCTCCGCTGCGGGTCCATTTTATTCTCTGACAACACGCTATTTATGTTGTCCTTTTTTCGCTCACCTGGTTGATTGCGTTGCCTTGCTCTGATCACTAACTATGGCTGACTTTGGGGGGTTGGCATTCGATGATGAGGACCTTAACACACTTCTGACTGACAACCCTAGCATTTTAGATGGCTTATCCTCTACATCCACTACTACAACTGAGGATGATTGGGTGACCTTATTGAATATGAAAAAAAACCACTCTCGCACTTCCATACATGGCGTAATCATGAACGAATACCTCCATGGCAAGTGTGCACCATCAGGTCTAATAGTGACGAATACACCACGTCTCTTTTTAACAGACAAGGGTTTCTTAAAAGACTGGGCATTGATTGCGTGGCGCTGCACGCGCGATTGGCTTATCTTGATTATCAAAACCGCCAAGAAAACAGCTGATGCCTTATTGGTTGAGATCCAAGTCTTAGATGGTCAAATTAATGCCGCTATCTGCCCAGTGCTTTACAAAAAGAATGTGGACGAGACTAATAAAACTAACAAAGAATATTATGATAACATCCTTGTGACTAAAGTTGAAAAATTCAAGAAAGATCTTGCACGATTCTCTATGGAAACCACCTACCCTTATATCAGTGACTCCTATGTAGCCCCGGTCTATAATACCAGAGGGAAGAGATACGGGTCTAACTACTCTTCCTCAGGCTCAGAATCAGAGTCTAGTGATCAAGGCAATTCGAACCGAGGGACACCTAACAGAGGGCGAGGCAGAGGTCCCCAGAGAAGATCTAACAGAGGGCAAGGAGGTCAGTACTACCCAAACCCAGGGCCTTGGTGGCCTCCAGCACCCTGGGGTTATCACCAACCACCGATGGGACCACCCCCTATGGGCCATCAAATTCCAAACTACCCACTCAATCCAAATCTCTACTTTGACCAGTCTTTTTTATGGCAGGGCCAAGGCAGAAGCCGCGGAAAGAGAAGAGGCCAACAGTCAGTGAATTGGGCACCGGACACCACGAACAACAGAGGGGGCCAATCCTAGAAGAAACCAGTGATCTCGTGGTCAATCTCAGCACCCGGATACTTACACCTACTGAGACTTCAGTCCTTAATAGAGGATTAGGATTCGTTCCAACCAATGAAGGAGACCCCTTCAATTTGAGGTGTGAATTGGAATCCTTCTACAGAAAAATCCGTTTACATTTCTTTTTCAAAACCACTAATGATAACATCAATTTGGAGGATTCTTTGGACCGTAACACAGGTCTTAGACCCAAATCCACATACACGCCACTCAACCATCAAGTTCCTGCGAGGGTTATTGCCTTTGAGCAAGCAGTCACCCATGACATTATGAACATGGACCAGACAAACAAAAGGACCTTTTCCAATATGACTAGAGTCGAAAGGCTGGCACTCATGGGCCTATCTAAAGATACCACCATCACCATAAAACCCGCAGACAAAGGCGGAGCTATTGTCATACAAGATACTGACATCTATCACAGGGAGTGTAAACGGCAACTTAATGACTCCAAAGCCTATCGCCGACTTACAGAAGATCCTACCATGAGGGTCTCCAATGACATCAAAAGCCTTATTGAAGAAGCATCCTGCGAAGGATGGATTACATCTCAAGAAGCCAGGTATCTCAGCACGACACATCCTGTGGTTCCTTATTTTTATTGTCTCCCGAAGATTCATAAGGAGAAGAGACCTCATCCGGGCCGCCCGATTATTTCGGGGATCGGTTCTTTACTCGAGCCATTATCCACTTTTGTGGATTTCTTTCTCAAACCAATCGTTAAAGATACACCAACGTACTTGCAAGACACCGGTGATGTTCTACGACTCCTTGCAGAGACCGAGTTCCACGTCGAGACTGACCTATTGGTGAGTTTCGACATCGAGTCTCTCTATACATGCATCCCGCAACAAGAGACTTTGGACTGCATAAGGAATTTGTTAGAGTCAAGACTATTGGATACAATCACTCCAATACCTTTTATCATGGAGTGCGCCAGACTGGCCATGATGGAGAACTATTTTCAATACCAGGATGACCTCTACCTCCAAGTCTCCGGAACATCAATGGGGAGTGTCTTTGCCCCTAGTCTTGCTAATTTGTATATGCACCAGTTCGAGCAAGACCATGTTCTTAACCACAGCAACCCTTTCTTAGGACAGGTGTTGCTGTGGCGCAGATATATTGATGACATCATTGTCATATGGAGAGGCACAAGCATTGAGGTCACCGATTTCCATACCTGGTTGAATTCTAGAAATCAATACCTCCACTTCACGATGGAATTCAGCAAAGAGCAGCTACCATTTCTAGACCTTCTCATCTTCCCTGGAGAGGAAGGCTTGCAAAGTCGACTTTACAAGAAACCAATGGCTCGGAACTCACTGCTATCGTACCGGAGTTTTCACCCGCAGTCACTACGTGACAAGTTACCGGTAGGTCAATTTCTGAGGGTTCGTAGAAATTGTTCCTCGAACACCTTGTATGAACAACACGCTAAAGAGCTATCGTCGAACCTGAAGGAACGTCACTACCCGAATCATCTGATACGTCGGGCGCACAAAAGAGCGTTCAACAATAATCGAGAGGCACTGATTGAACATCGACACAGTAAGACGCCTTCTGACAGGATTACGATGGTGCATACTTTCAGTACCCTATCTAATGTGGTCAAAAAAACGGTGCTGAAGCATTGGAAGATCCTGAACACAGCACCTGGTGCAATACCCAGGCCCTTGTTTGCTTTCAAAAGAGGGCCCAGCATCAGAGATAGTCTGGTTCATACCAGGCCTAAGACCCAGAGAAGAGATACCACTACTACTCTTGACACCATTTGGAATACTGCTCCGGTCCGGGGGCACTACCCTTGCGGTGGTTGCACCGTTTGCCCCCAGACTCAGAAGACCCTTTCTATCGACATCGGAACATCCAGACCATGGAGACTGATCAACCACACGAACTGCAACTCTGAGAAATTAATCTATATGATCACATGCCCTTGTGGTCTAGCATACATCGGACATACCACCAGAAAATTAAAATTACGTATTAGTGAACACAAGAGCACGATACGTTGCAATAAACAGTCTACCTGCCTAACGAATCACTTTCTAGCTAAGAAACACAAAGCAGATGATTTGAGGTGGGTGGTCCTGGAACAACCTTTCATCCCTGCACACATTACAGATGTTTCACGGTTTTTGTTTGTCAAGGAACAACGTTGGATTTTCAAATTAAAAACGGATGTGACAGGGTTGAATGACAATATCCCATGGGTGTCCATATGAACAGCTCATTTACCCTTTAGGGCACTGACCATAATGTATTGTCCATTCACTGGAATCTGTGCCATTACTGTACGGCTCGCTGTCTTTAATACCCCCTATGTAAACTGTGCAATACATAGCCCGTTTAACAAAACATCTCTCTATGCCAGTCTTACCCCTAGAATGGACTTTGGTAGTTACAACAAACACACGAGATGGTCCCATCTTCCTTGAGTCCAATACATAGCCTGTTCCTTTAGTACATATTTGACACTGTACACCATGGTGGTTTTTACATATGTCTAAGTTCTACCTACATGATCAGCTATTTCTGTAGTGCCCCACACCGATATAGCCTTTGCATACATTAGCGACTAAGACATGCTCCCTTCCACATCTCTACGTCGAAATTACAATACATCTCTAACATTTCATGGATCATGTGCTTAACTGGTCCTGCAGTGCCCCGTTTTCCCTACTGTACCATCAAATAGGCAGTCAAACGCTATTTTATTATGCTATAGGAATATCTATTCATCATCTGTGTTTATTTTCGCAAGCGCCGACATGCTCCTCTCTGTACCATCACATGTGCAGTCACTAGCCACACAATAGCTTATTATGCTGTATGAATATCTGTTCATTATCTTTGTTTATTCCCCTAAGCGCCGACTCTGGACTGAAACACTAGTTTAGAACGCGCATGCAACATGGGTAAATGAACACACATTAAACAACATGCAGGCGCTCTTGTGATGAACGCTTACATCCCTGCTCTGCGCATGCTCCGGTTTCGAACCACATTGATAATACGGGTGGCTCACAGGCGCGCATGCGCAGTAACTATGATTCACGCATTGGAGGACCGGCATCGGCCTACCAGCTGAGCCGAATGAACGCAACCTCCACCAATTAAGGGGGGTATTTAAATGTGCCTCTCACCTCTCCTCGTTGCCTCCCCTTCGGCTTTGGATCTTGCCGAGAGGTACCGACGGAGAGGTGAGTTGTTTCGACGTTGTCTGCCACACGCTGGCCCAATTTCGCTTTCCTTCTGTCTATTGGGATAGAATGGAGCTGTTTGCTCGGCCGGTTCGGCGCTCTGACGTGTAGATACTTACTTAGAGGGGTAATTTTTTATACTGATCTTTTTTACTAGTTAAGTTTCAGGGTAGACTATCCCTGAAGAATAGGCTGCAGCATAGAGCCAGCTGAGCCATCCCTCTCCTTGCAGTGAATACTATACTGCATTTCAAACAGAATATCAAGATAGCTTTTGGGTTGAAAATGCTTATCAACATTATGAGGGGAGTAATGCTATGAACACTCCATCTTCCTTGTCAGTTATTACCTTCACATTCAACACTTGATGCTATACCTAACCCTTTTTTCTCCATGGTACTGTGATCATTGTGGGCAACTTACAACCAAGCGTTTGCATGCACAACTGTGAATACATACTAATGATTGAGGATACTGATCAGATTTCTGACAGTTTATCTGTATGTTTATACATTTCTTTGTGCATAGAGCGGGGCCTCATTCTCCGAGCCGTTGCCGGGTGAGGTGAGGCTTGACTCCCACACACTGCTGGGTAAGTCTATTTATCTTTCTATACTATATTCAGAATTCTCTGTGGTTTACCCTATGTGCAACCAGTAACTAATCAACCGGCCGTCACAGATTGGACTGGCCTAGCTAAGTCTTGTTTGGTCTTCAGTGCATGATATGATAGTCTCTTCCAGGGTTGACTGCTCCTGGTAGTCTGTCATGTTTAGAGAACAACAAACAGTATTTTTTATCTTTGTCTTTGTTCGCAGGAACTGCATCCTCTATCAACACATGGTTCAAGAGGATACGGTAGGATGGTCCAATTGACCACATTTTCTGTTGACAGACTTATTTTGGTCTGATACTTCACTTTTTGCACTATCAATAGAGTGTATCTTTGCAGTAGCAATTTTTATACTAGTGGCCCTGAAGAATGCCGGTGTAGTTTCACCTGATGGCAGAAACATGTTGGCCTAATCAACCACACAGCAAAGTAGACAGTGATTTTGTCACACTGTTTTGCACCCTTTTTTAATATGACGTCCAGGTGAATAATAATAAAGGGATTTTTCTTTTGCCTTGACCGTCATTTTAATATCACTCACTCACTTTTCTTTTTTTTCACTGCACTGCACTGTACCAGTACCGCCAGTGGCGTGGACACTTCCATCTTTTGAACCATAACAGCGTGATATCTAGCCAATTCATCTGGGCATGGATACACCAACTTGGTTCTAGATGTCCTACATGACGAGGCTCCGCCAAGAGGGTGGGCTGATAGGATTTCTACTGTACACTTAGTGTCTATCGACCATTTGGGTCTGGTTCAGTGCAATATCAGTGCGTAGCTTTCATTGAGGACCGTGAGGACTTAGCTTCTTCTCTTTTCAGACCTTCTAGTTCTTTTTGTTCTTTACAGTTCTAATAGGGGTTTTTGAACTTGGATGGTCTATAAATATATTCCCCTTGACCCTCCTTTAATAGTTGTTTCACTGTAGTTTCAGACACACTTAACACTAATGACTTAACAAAGAAATCGTCTGTCTATGAAGCAGCTGTCATGTTCACAAAATTGACAAAGAAGTGTGCAGACACCAATGCTATTAAGAAACACAAGGAAATCCCTAACGCATCTGCATTCTCAGAAGAGGTTGACACAGATGACATCTTAAGGAACAAAGAAAGACAAATTAAGGATGAGGAAGTTATCACTTTAGTTTTTTCAATAATGGAAAATATGCAGTCATTGGCTATGAAGGATGTCTAGTGAAGCAGAAAAAAGGCCATTTGATTAATCATCGAAAATTGAGTAATTGCGTAATTTGGGCATAGAAGATATATTATTGGAAGTAGATGGTTATAGTTCTGGTTAATTTCCATTCAGAGTGTCCTACACAGCACCACTCTAGGTAAACACTACTTTATGTAAAACATGGGACATAGCACTCATTGGAATGTTTGTGATCTTTCCTGTTAAGTTGCATCATAAGTTATTTTAACCATTCCATATAAAGTCATGCATAAAAATGAATACACAGACACAAATAACATGTGTATCCAAAAACAAAATACAGATTTCGGCCTTATTTATTGCCTCTAGTTTTCAAAGGCAAATTTCTGTGGAAAAGATGCACATTAAGGGTTGCCTTTCCTTAAACCTTTGTTTTTTAGAAAAAATTAGAAGAAACAAAAAGTCTTCCCTTCCATAAATAACCCAAGACTTTTATTTTGTTATGGCAAGGAAACGAAATAGAGAATAAACTATAGTTGGTCACCATGGGGTTTAAAAAAGGGATGGTTCTTCACCAGATTAGATATTTACCCAGACCCTCATTCTCCAATGTGATGAACTAGGCTAAAATTCTTCTGGTGCCTGCACCCTGTCACAGAATATCACCCCAAAACATGAAAGCGCCCAAACACCAGATTGAGTTGAACCCCACAGTAAGCCTTATTTCTTCAGGGCCTCAGAATTTCTTTTGCTTTGCTCATGGAAATTGTGGGATATAGGACAGATAAGGTGTCACCATTAAGAAAGGGTAGTATTTAAATTTGCATATCAATTATGTTTAACCTTTTAAAAATATGATATGCTAGCTTGAACTTATGCTTTACATTTGAAGCCGAACTCAACAGCTTAAGTAAGTAGGTTTTCGTAGTTGTAACTTTAAAGGGTGATGTAGCAAACTGTAAAGATTTTCTAAAACAGTGGAGCGTATTTAGTTTTTTAATGTACATGTTTTTGAAACGATTACACAAATGAAACATTTGTGAGTTTTAAATTTCCGGAGAAGTATAATTTACCAATAGTTTTCTCTGTAGATGTTTTTCCATTAACAAACCCAGTTCCATCACCCGCCCAGGATATCACTACTGTTCCCCATGTCATAAAACCTTAGGATATTCAATAACTGAAACAGCTAATATGGGTTTACTTACAGGGGACATACATGTTCTGTTTTGCAAAGTAAAACTATTGTGAACGCAAGTATTATACATAGTAAGTGTTTAATATAGCATTTGTCAGTCATTGGTAAAGCAGCTAGGACCTGTTCACTCTTGACACCCCAGGTGCTGTGTATGTTGCACTATAGTGCTGCATCGGGAATACGGACAACCCTATTGATGTCGATTTTTCATTATTGATTATTGTAAAGAAATGGCGACTCCCCCCTTAGTTCTGGTTAATTTCCATTCAGAATGTCCTACACAGCACCACTCTAGATAAATATGCTGCCTTGGGACTATTCGCACAACAGACCGCTACTGACCATTGTTCCTTCTGTTTTAATAAAAAATGTTTTAAGGTGTTTACTGTTTTTGTTGCGATTTATATATTTATAAGTTATTAAAGTGTTATAATCCTACTACTTTGTTGGAGTGCTATATATTTTTAATGTGACACATAATTGTGAAGACTTTGATGTACAAAAAGGCATCCCTGGAATCTTCCGCTTCAGGCTCAGTCCCACACACCCTCACAGTGAGAATCCCCTCCCCAATCACAATACAGGATGGTTATCAGATTGTAGGAACGCGTGTAGTGTGACGGATCTCATCGGGTGAGGGCCTTGATCTACTGTAACTCCTTTGAAGAGGGGTGATTCTTTACAGTTGAGAATCAACAGCTGGTGGAAAACTCCACAAGTTTACCAAACGCACTACTATGTTTAGAGTATGACAAATGAAATAACCGTTATCTAAACTTTTCAATTAATCACACAAAAAGATTATTTCATATTCAAAATTCGTATATTTGTAAGTTTTTGAAAGTTTTCCATACAAATATTCTTGCATCAACAAGAAACTCATAATTGCTCAGCTTTCAACAAACAATATGTACCAGTCAGTGATATCATTTTGAACTGCCTTCGCATCAAACAGCTAATCCAATAGTTATCGTTTAACGTGTAATCAATGTCCAGCTCCATGGTAATATATTGTTTTATTTTTTCAGTGCCCCTGAAGAAGGGAACCCCCGAAATGCATTGGGCTTTTTCCTCAACTACTGTTAATGTATTCATCTAAAAATGTTTCTACACTGGAATTACAGTAGAGATATTGTATTTTGATGACATAGAGTTGTTGTCTTTAATTTTATAATATTTAGTTTCATACTAAGTTGTTGATGCAAGAATATTTGTATGGAAAACTTTCAAAAACTTAAAAATATACGAATTTTGAATATGAAATAATCTTTTTGTGTGATTAATTGAAAAGTTTAGATAACGGTTATTTCATTTGTCATACTCTAAACATAGTAGTGCGTTTGGTAAACTTGTGGAGTTTTCCACCAGCTGTTGATTGTTGTTTTGGGCTGGCTGCCTTCCAACCAAACAGCACACACACATTGAACTAACAAACTTAAACAATTGTATAATTGTATTACATAGGGAGTGCGCAGGCAAAATCACTTTCTTAATTCCATTGCCACCAACGCTTACCCGCAGCACCCCGCAAACACATTCACTTGAAAATGTCGTTCAACAGTATATCTAATTTAACTGATAACAGAGCAGATACGAGAACTTACACAGATACACAATTTCAAAGCATCTATTCACTCATAGAAGATACACCATCATTCGATGCACAAGGCAGCTCTATTCCTCAACAACTCAAACAATTGGAATTTATAGCTAAAAGAGCACTAAGCCAACGGTTACATGCTTCGACGCTTATACAGTACCATAAGGTACAAAGAATACCACGAGGATTACGATTGCCTATTAAACCGCTGTTATATAAATTCCAATACAATAAAAGATTCATGGAAAAGTGGCAGGCAGTATTAAACAAATGTTCACTGGATTTGATTTTACTCTTAATTGAAGAACTCTCCAAAACCATCAAGGAGCTAGAAGAAGATGTCAATATCATTAAATTAGATCTATCTAATCGATGTGAGGCAGACTTTTGGAGACTCACGTTGGAAGACCTCAATTCTAAACTGGATTCTTATGGGAAGGAAATTCAAGAAAGAAAATTACGAAAATTCCGGAGAGATACCATCGACTATAAACTGAACGAGGTATATACTTGGGCAGAAGTATACGCGAAAAGACGTCCATATCAAAAACCTGCCACCTCGTCACAAGAATCAATAGTGTTGGAGAATGAATTGGACCCATTAAGACAGCCATTGGTGTCGTAATTTGACAATGGCCGAGTTAGCGCTTAGCTGTGCTACACGTTTTCCCCTTAACTTGACTATACTCGAAAACGCCATTTTGTGTATTACGGCGGCCATTTTAGAGAATGAGCGGCCTCGTGGTCAGCATGCCCTTTAGTCCGTTGTCCGTGCTACTGACCACTCGATTCTGCCCAGCAACAGGCTATTTTTAGCTACGGTCAAGCCCGCACATGCGCAGTTCCAACTGACCAGTCACCCCTCAGGAATGTGCCACCAAACTGACCAGTGGGGTTGTAACCCCTCCCATGAGTTGGCTGTGCTCCAAAAATGACCATATATGTACATAATCTCTGTAACCTTGTGCCGCCTATCTTTTTATTGCTTGTAAACTGTATAAAAGAGGGACTCACACCAACGTTCGGGGTGAGACTTCTTGCATTACCGAAGGGTGCTGTAGGAATGTACCACCATCCCATGGGGTCTTAATAAACTTGTTCTTTGTACTTTTCAGTTTCCGTGCCAACAGTTCTTTCAGTGTAAGTGGGTTATCTACGGAGCATGTAGGCCTTGGGAACCCGATACCACAAATTGGCGACCACGAAGGGACTCATCGGCGACTCGGATGCCCGAAGGAGAGGTCGTGACGAAGGTTTGGAAACTCGCCATGGACGCGTATGCTGCCACCGAGTGACCCGAGTCTTGGCACCCACGGTGTTTCTTCCTTTCCTTCTGATCTGACCTTCCAGGTGGCGCCGGTCCCCGACTGAGATCTTGATCGTCTGCGTTGCTGTGCAGTGCCTGTTTGGCTGATTCGATTAAAGACCTTGGCAGTTGGAACCTGGATATTTGAGATTGGGTAAGATTTGTGATCGGTAAGGTAGTCTATGGACGCTTACTGAAGTTCTATGATTTGTGATCGGTAAGGTAGTCTTCGGACGCTTGCCGAAGTTCTATGATTTGTATCTATGATTTGAGTTAGCTAACATTTGTGACTTTGTGACCTTTGAATTATATGTGTAGTGCACTTCACATAGGCAGGCATGTAGAGATGTTTCTCTAATTTTGTTTCTTTTTCCTCTGAGTGGCACATTTGTGTGAAGTACTGTAAGTGCCAGTTTATACGGTATCACGCTTTCGTGATACTTTTCGAACATGCCTGTTTTAAGCACACTCCGAGGGATGTGCTGTTTTGGAAATGGTACCTCAATTAGGTTAGCGGAATCACAGCCGGCTCCCCCAGAAGGAACCCCAAATAGTGAAATGTACATAAAATTTGGCCTTCCCCCTATAATGTACAGCAAATTATGGCATAAATATACTAAAACTGATCCTGAATTGCAATGGCCACTACATGGGTCGTTTGATTTACGAAAGGTTCAGTTTGTGGAGCAATGTTTGTTTCAGCGCAGGTCTAGACAGAATATGTTTGATTGTGTACGAATGTGGGAGAAAGCGGTGCGTGAACGTATGAAACGTGAAATTGCCTTGGCGGACAAAGAGCAGCGTAAGGCTGCTCGAGATAAGGCTTTACAGCTCGAGGAAAAGGAGGCACAGGAAAAGAAAGAAAGGGAGGAACGGGAACGAAATTTGCAAACGACCGGTCAATTTCCTATTCGGCGACCGCTTTATCCTGTCCTTACTAATGAAACTGATGATTTTTCCTTATTAGATCGATCGCCGCCTCCGTACGTTTCTCCTAAGGCTCCGAATCCAGAGTCTGGTGATGAAGGACAGGATAAGCCGGGAAAAGGGGACAAGTCCTATGTCAGGTTAACTGCGGAGAGAAGCGCGGAATTGCGTAGTTGGGCTCGTAAATTGAATACAAATTTTGTAACTATGTCTGAAGTCGTTGCCGAGAGGGGTAAATGGACGGAGCGAGAATTGATGTATTTTTTGTCTACTTTTGCTGAAGAGGTTGTTACTACATTTCGTAGATTTTCAGATACGTTAGAACCTAAGGCTGTGTCGGTTTCTCGTGAGAACTTGGATAAAGGTATATTTGTTCTTGCAGATGTTGATACATTTTTCAAGCAACTGCTCCAGCTGCGGGATGAGACGTCCAGACTACGGGATGAGCGGAAAAAGCATAAGGAGTCCGGGCCGGAGTCCGCTGAGCGGTCTAAGGAGTGTTCTCTCCGGGGTTCAGATAAGAATTCTAACGTGCATGTTATGCCTATGCGTGAAGCCGCACCTCTGTATGTTCCCCCTAAGGGGGAGGGTACAGACGAGGATAAAATGTCGAAGGATGTGAAGGGGTATTTTATATATAATTGGGTATATACGCCTTGGAATAGAGCAGATGTTATGGCGCTTAAAAATTCTTTGCCCGATCTTCGGAAAAATCCAGCAGCATTTTATGAAGGGGTGGAAGGGGCTATTTCGTCTTGTGTCATGACTCTTGTTGATATAGATTTATTTTTTGGGTTAATTCTTCCGCCTGATATGTGGAGATTGATTCGTAAAAATAATGATGAAACACCGCAATAAATCGTATAGATTTTGTCGTGTTCCTCAAGGTTACACTGAGAGTCCGAGTATCTACAGCCAGGCTTTAAAAAGACAGCTTGATTCCTTTCAATTGCAATCTGGAGTTGCCCTTATCCAGTATGTCGATGACATTTTGTTAGCTGCTGACACTTATGCACAATGTGAGGAGAGCACGCTTGCTTTGCTTTCCTTTCTGGCTCAGAACAATCACAAAGTTTCGAAGAAAAAGCTCCAATACTGTAGACCCAAGGTGACCTACCTCGGTCATCTTTTGTCTAAGGAGGGGCGTGCATTAACATCGGATCGAATTCAGGCGATTCTAGATACACCAGTCCCCCGCACTCAGAGAGATGTACGTGCCTTCATAGGATTGACGTCCTTTTGTAGACAGTGGATCATGGGGTTTTCGCATATTATCAAACCTTTGTTAGCGTTGCTGTCCAAAACTACACCAATGCCCCTTGAATGGACAGAGGAATGTCAAAATGCTTTCGAACAACTGAGACAGGCCCTTTGCTCTGCACCCGTGTTAGGTACACCAGACTATTCAAAGATTTTTACATTGTACGTGCACGAGAAAGATGGGTGCGCGTTATCAGTGTTAGTGCAAGCACACGGGGATAAGCAGAGGCCATGCGCATATTTTTCGGCTATTCTCGATCCTGTAGCACGAGGATTACCTGGGTGTTTTCGAGCAGTTGCAGCAACAGCAGTAGCTATACGGCAGAGTGAGGGAATAGTGTTATCGCACAAACTGTTGGTGTTAGTTCCCCATGCAGTAGATGCCCTGTTAAATCAAACAAAGACCCAATATCTCACCAGTGCACATTTAACAGGATATGAGCTTACACTCTTGGCACCACATATCACACTAAAAAGATGTGCTACCCTGAACCCTGCCACTTTATTGCCCTATCCGGTTGAGGAGGGTCAGGAAGAAAAACATCATGATTGTGTTTTCCTGACCGAGGAACAGACAAAGGGTCGTGTTGACCTACAGGATATGCCACTTCCAGATGTGGATGGGGAGCTGTGGGTTGATGGATCGTGTTTGAGGCTGCCAGATGGCACGACTTTCGCAGCATATGCGATCACGGCACTTAAGACAGTGGTAGAAACAGCACGAATACCACAAAAATCAGCTCAGGCAGCAGAGCTGATAGCTTTGACGAGAGCCTGCGAATTGAGTGCTGGCCTATGTGTGAACATATACACAGACAGCCGGTACGCCTTCGGAGTAGCACATGACTTTGGGCTACTCTGGAGAGAACGTGGGTTTTTAACTTCTCACGGAGTACACATTATGCACGGAGAACTGGTGCGTGATCTCCTAAACACGTTGCTTTGTCCAAAGAAAGTAGCGATTATTAAATGCAGTGCCCATAAAAAGATCACTGATAAAGTGGGTCAAGGAAATGCTTTTGCAGACAGCATAGCGAGACAAACAGCTATGTCCTGAACTGAATCCCCCATGTATGTACCAAAATCACAAGCTGAGCGATGGTATGATGCTAGAGCAGAGATACTAGATATCCAAAAATCAGCGACTGAAGCAGAACTTGCGGCATGGGCAGCAGATGGGGTGCTAGATGATGAGGGTTGTTGGAGAAGCAAAGACATGGAGAAATGGAAATTGCCTGCAGCTTACTTGCAAGCGATGGTTGAGATGACTCACGGATTAGCACATGTGGGAGCTCTTGCGATCACTCGATTGTTATCACGAGTTTGGGAGCATCCCGAGATTGCCAATACAGCCAAGAGGGTAGTGCAGACCTGTCTGATCTGTTTACAACACAATCCTGCGAAAGGGACCCATACTCCGAAAGGAGGGTTCGTTCCACCATCTGCACCGTTTGAGGTACTCCAAATGGATTACATCCAGCTTGAGCGCTGCAATAACCTTAAGTATGTCTTAGTGGTGGTGTGCGCTTTTAGCAAATGGGTTGAGGCCTTCCCCACGAAAGATAATACAGATCTAACAACAGCTAAGGTGTTGCTCAAGGAGTACTTTCCTCGCTTTGGAGTTTGCAAATTTTTGTGGAGCGATAATGGGCCTCATTTTGTTGGGAGGATTGTGGAGTATGTGCTGAAGGGGTTAGGGATCCAGCAGAAGTTTCATGCTGTGTTCCACCCTCAAAATCTTTAAGATTATTTAATGGATGGTTGAGCAAAACAATTAATCAACCCAAAAGACCACTATTTCAGTCAAGGATCTTTCTGAAAAATGATTTATTTCATTAATTTTTATCTGCTTTTTTCATTTTCTTTCTATTTTTTCTTTCTCAGAGGACAGTAATTAACCAGTAAAATTAAATTAGTGTTCACAATAAATTGACATATCAAAAAACACTGGTTTAAAGGTTCAATTAAATGCAGTAACCGAAGAACCAATGACAGTGGGGGTATAAAAACCCAAATCATAAATCACCAATACAACATATAAGATGACGCTTTTAGACAACGATTAGACGATAGACAACATATAAGCTTGATAAGGTTGGTCAAGCCTCTATTTACATGCAGGTTGTTCAAAATAGGACCTATTGCAGAATGTCTGCACTACTCAAGAAAAGGCCTATGTCTCTAAATGAAAACGTGCCAATTTTGACGTATCTTTTTCCACAAACGACCACACGCTGTGTTATTATTTTACAGATTTTTAGAAAAGAGAGGTTGGTCGCAAACACAGCAAAAATCAGGGTTAATGAGGAGGGTGGGGGTGTCGACGCGTTTCGAATCTCTGCTTAAGTTAAGAGATTCTCTTCAGGACCGACAGAAATAATCTGAAAAACACAAATAAACAAACACTCAGTCGAAACCACACATGAGAGACCTTCAACTCACATCCTGACCAGCACTCTTTTACGTCGTACCTGTGTATACTTGTCACACTGTTTAGTTGGTGTAGTCTGAAAGAACAAGAAGGAGCTGTTCTAAGTATTTTGCGATCGATTTTAAAGAGAGTCAGGACATTATAAACACGCAAAGGAAAGGGCGTGAGACTTACAATTTTGATGGCTGCGTAGGTCCACTAGTCGGTGGAAGGGCAAGTCGGGGTTATGTTCAGCTTGCGCAATGGTCTGATCTGCCGTGGCAGCTCCTAAGGGGAAAGAGTGTGCCGTTAGCGCGGCGTCTGTTCAATGAGTTATAATGGATGCCAACTGCTCAAAGCTGATGGTTTTGTCCCAATGTTTTTGAAAAAGGCAGCGTGTAGGCGGGGGGCGGGTGGGGCCGGGCGGGGGTAAGGGGACACTCTTTCCCCTTAGGAGCTGCCACGGCAGATCAGACCATTGCGCAAGCTGAACATAACCCCGACTTGCCCTTCCACCGACTAGTGGACCTACGCAGCCATCAAAATTGTAAGTCTCACGCCCTTTCCTTTGCGTGTTTATAATGTCCTGACTCTCTTTAAAATCGATCGCAAAATACTTAGAACAGCTCCTTCTTGTTCTTTCAGACTACACCAACTAAACAGTGTGACAAGTATACACAGGTACGACGTAAAAGAGTGCTGGTCAGGATGTGAGTTGAAGGTCTCTCATGTGTGGTTTCGACTGAGTGTTTGTTTATTTGTGTTTTTCAGATTATTTCTGTCGGTCCTGAAGAGAATCTCTTAACTTAAGCAGAGATTCGAAACGCGTCGACCCCCCCACCCTCCTCATTAACCCTGATTTTTGCTGTGTTTGCGACCAACCTCTCTTTTCTAAAAATCTGTAAAATAATAACACAGCGTGTGGTCGTTTGTGGAAAAAGATACGTCAAAATTGGCACGTTTTCATTTAGAGACATAGGCCTTTTCTTGAGTAGTGCAGACATTCTGCAATAGGTCCTATTTTGAACAACCTGCATGTAAATAGAGGCTTGACCAACCTTATCAAGCTTATATGTTGTCTATCGTCTAATCGTTGTCTAAAAGCGTCATCTTATATGTTGTATTGGTGATTTATGATTTGGGTTTTTATACCCCCACTGTCATTGGTTCTTCGGTTACTGCATTTAATTGAACCTTTAAACCAGTGTTTTTTGATATGTCAATTTATTGTGAACACTAGTTTAATTTTACTGGTTAATTACTGTCCTCTGAGAAAGAAAAAATAGAAAGAAAATGAAAAAAGCAGATAAAAATTAATGAAATAAATCATTTTTCAGAAAGATCCTTGACTGAAATAGTGGTCTTTTGGGTTGATTAATTGTTTTGCTCAACCATCCATTAAATAATCTTAAAGAATTGCACAGTACTGGCAATCCCTTTGTTCATTTTGTATTCGGCACAGCCTTACTGTGCTTTTGCCAAAACCCTCTTTGTTATATAGTGTTCCACCCTCAGTCAGCAGGTCTTGTTGAGCGGTACAATGCTACGTTGAAGCTGAAACTGGCTAAGATTGTGGCGTCCACGTCATTGAAGTGGCCGGATGCCTTACCGCTAGCACTGCTCTCTCTTAGATCTGTGCCCCACTCTCGAACTGGCCTCACACCGTATGAAGTGGTGTTTGGAAGGCCTATGAATATATGGGGAGTGCCTAAGCCGCGATTGATACATGATGTGCCTTGTATAATGATGAATGACTATTTGGCACGATTAACAAATGATTTGCTTTCTATTCATCAACAGGTTCGAGAAGCGCTCCCTGACAATTCTACTGGAGAGGCTCATAATCTCCGTCCTGGCGATTTCGTGATGGTCAGATCGTTTGAGAGGGCGAACAGCTTGGAACCGAGGTGGCGTGGCCCCGAGCAGGTCCTCCTGGCTACTCGAACAGCTGTACGAGTGACCAACAGAAAGCGGTGGGTGCACTCAACTCACTGCCGTCGTGTTTCTCCGGATTTGGTGAATCCTGCCGTGCTGACTGACTACAAGGAGATTCTGGATAAAGAAAAGAGCCCAGCTGTGACATCGGCCGAAGTCGAGGGAGCCTTCCCGGACCACACTGTTTCTGGACGACAGCGTTACGATCTGCGGCCACGATAAGGAGAAGATTTTTTTGGTTTTCGAGACTGGTTGGTTACCGCTCTGGGGTTTGTGAAACGGAAGCCGGGAATCTCAAGGGGGGGGGATCAGTTCTGCCAAGAGTAGCGACACCCGTCTTGACCCCGGAGAAGAAAACAACGGCTACCTCGGAGCTCAGCACCGTATTTTTCTTTTTTAGGTATACATTTGAGACATTGTGAACATTTTTGAACTATGGCGTCTTCTGCATCACGAGACAAAAGAATACTTGGGGCCATCCTGTTTGTCTTGACAATTGTGGTGATAGCAGTAATAGCCTGGGTAGTGGAACTTGTGGTGCCTGTACGTGAACATTTGCTGCCGACTACCCCGGCTCCATCTGAACATTTTCACTTCACTTTGCCTTACCATCAAGAACGGCACCGACAGACTTACTTGAACAATAGCTTTATTCAGATTTTGCACCATACCCATAATATGACGAACACTTCAAATTGCTGGGTGTGTGGGATGTTGCCTGGGCATCAGAAGAAGGGGGGCACTCCACTCATTCCACTCCCATTTTCGCATAATGGTTCCTGCAACGCCTGGTACACTCTTCTTTTTACTTTACGATGGCCAACGAAGGGGGGGGTGCTCTTCCGTTTGAACAAGGTTTGCTACCCTGACCGAGATGGGTATCCACGAGCTGAGGGTACTCGATTTGAATGGGAAGAGTACCGCCCCGACAATGTGACTGCACCTCGTGTTTACAGCAATCAAAGGAACATTAATATGTCCAGTACACATGTTATTAATGTCATCGCTACTAAAGCAGATCTTTGCATTCGTAATAAAGGAACGATCCCAGTGGGGAAAAGTGAATGTAACACTACACTTACATTTGACAGTCCAAACGGTATATCATTTGTGGCATCCCGAAATACGTACTTTATTTGTGGCAATAAAGGTTACCATCAGCTCCCTTTAGGATGGTTAGGTACATGTTATGTATCGTTTGTGCTGCCCCCTGTATTCATTGCCCCTCCAATGTACCATAATGACTATATCCTTTACCACGACTTTGTACTAAATCGTGTTAAGCGTGCCGTGATTTTAGATGACATCGATCAGACTGATACTGCTTTGCAGCAATATGTGGACTTTAATCTGGGATTGTTTTCCTTTGTGGGGGCTGCATTGAATAGCCGGAAAATTCGTCGGCTGACCCGTGTTGTTGAGGCTGTAGCCAATGATACTGCTATTGCATTGGGGAACATAGCAGAAGAACTCCAAATTTCTAGGATTGTTACGCTTCAGAACCGTATGGTTCTAGATGTGGTTCTAGCTGACCGTGGGGGGGCATGTAGAATCATCGGAAGTAGCTGCTGTGTGTACATACCAGATAATTCGCCCTCTGTTTATGATGCTATTTCCAAATTGCACAAAATAGCAGCTGAAATACATCCGGACAATGGAACTTGGACTCTTTCAGGGTGGTTCTGGTCAATGCTTACCACTTGGGGTTGGAAACTGCTGACGATTCTATGTATTATTGTTGGGATACTGTTCCTTGTATGTTTATGTATACAATGTGGCCCAGCTTTATGTTCCATGTGCTTATCGGCTTGCATACCATCAAGACGAGCTCTTGCTCAAAACGAAATGATGATTCATAAAGAAGTAGCTCAAATAATGCTAATTGATATTGAAGATGAACATCCCGACTACGTCCACTATGAGGTAGCTTCAGCTAAACGCTAAAAGGGTCGTCTGTCGTAATTTGACAATGGCCGAGTTAGCGCTTAGCTGTGCTACACGTTTTTCCCCTTAACTTGACTATACTCGAAAACGCCATTTTGTGTATTACGGCGGCCATTTTAGAGAATGAGCGGCCTCGTGGTCAGCATGCCCTTTAGTCCGTTGTCCGTGCTACTGACCACTCGATTCTGCCCAGCAACAGGCTATTTTTAGCTACGGTCAAGCCCGCACATGCGCAGTTCCAACTGACCAGTCACCCCTCAGGAATGTGCCACCAAACTGACCAGTGGGGTTGTAACCCCTCCCATGAGTTGGCTGTGCTCCAAAAATGACCATATATGTACATAATCTCTGTAACCTTGTGCCGCCTATCTTTTTATTGCTTGTAAACTGTATAAAAGAGGGACTCACACTAACGTTCGGGGTGATACTTCTTGCATTACCGAAGGGTGCTGTAGGAATGTACCACCACCCCATGGGGTCTTAATAAACTTGTTCTTTGTACTTTTCAGTTTCCGTGCCAACAGTTCTTTCAGTGTAAGTGGGTTATCTACGGAGCATGTAGGCCTTGGGAACCCGATACCACATTGGCAATGAGACAAGAACCAACAACATCAGGGACAGGAACTGAAGCTAGTGCATCTGCAGCCTCGCCTTTTTTAGACAAGGCACAGGGAGGAGGGAGACCCCCAGATGTCCAAAAAAAACAAGGAGGAGCCAAAGACAAGGAAAAGGAAATAAAGGAAAAGGAGAAAGAAGCCAAAGAACGCGAAGCGGAAGCCCGGAGCCTAAGGAGCAAGGGCAAACCCTTGTAATTAACATTTCATCCAGGCAACTAACCAGTGCTCAAGAACTGGTACTTAACAAAGGGACCTCTTTTGTACCAATTTATCATACCAACAAATTGGAATTAGAAGTGTCAGTCTTTCGGTTTCTTCGGAACTTAAGGCTAAAACATTTCTTTACAAATGTAGTACCGACACTGGACGTACAAACAACTGAACAAGAAAGTGAAGATTCAGAAATGAGACACTTCAGACCTAAAAGCACGTTCATGCCTCCGGTGACACACAAAATTTTAGACACTTTTGAATCCTTGATACGTCATGATCTCAATAAATTGAACTTACGTCCAAAAATGCGGTCCAATTTACGAAAAGATGAACTGGATATCCTTAGGAGATTAAGCAAGGATGATCAAATTACTCTTCAAATGGCAGATAAAGGTGGTGCCCTTGTGGTAATGGATACGAGCTTTTATGTACAGAAGGTTAACGAACATTTGGAAGATCAGACTACTTATTTACCGTTAGAAGAGGACCCCACTCCTAGTTTCATGTCAACACTGAGTCAAATTTTAGACAAAGCAGAAGAAATGGAATGGATCACACCTTCACTTCGAAAGTTTTTGACAGTACAATACCCAAGAAGACCAAGGTTGTACATGCTTCCGAAGGTGCACAAAAGTTTAGACAATCCGCCATTTCGGCCGATAGTGTCTGGCTGTGAGTCAATATTTTCACCATTGGGACAAGTCATTGACCATTTTTTGCAGAAATTTGTTCAATCTTGGCGCAGTTACGTAAGAGACACCACTCATTTCCTGAACTTGTTTCAGGAAGTGCAGAAAACATACAATCCTGACTGGTTGATGTGCACCATAGATGTGACTGCATTGTATACGTCTATCCCGTTAAAAGATGGTGTAGAAGCAAGTGAATGGGTGTTACTACAACTACCTGAATTGGAAGTTAACAAAATCTTCATTTTGGAACTACTGATATTCTGTCTCCAACACAGCTACCTGTCTTGGCAAGATAAATTTTTTCTGCAAGTAAGCGGAACCTCCATGGGTTTTTCTGGCGCACCGGCGTACGCCAACACCTTTATGGCCCAATTTGAGGACATTCACATTTTCAAGCAAGACAAATGGGTCAAGAACTTAGCTTTCTACATAAGATTCATTGATGATATTTTCCTCATATGGAAGAATTCTAAGAACATGTTGGAACAGCTAATCAATGAACTCAACAATAAACATGAAAGAATTAAATTCACTCATGAGATAAGTCAACAGCAAATCCATTATCCTGGATGTTTTGATTACTCAAACTGCTAACAAGCTTGAAACTTCAGTGTACACTAAGCCCACTGATAGAAATAACTTACTCTTGTATTCAAGTTTTCACCCACCTTCATTGAAAGACAACCTTCCGTACTCGCAATTGTTAAGAGTGAAGCGGATAACCTCCAACTCAGTAGATCTACAAAATGCCTTGAAACAACAGCAAGAGAGATTTAAACAAAGAGGGTATCCAGCGGAAGTTTTGGTGACAGCTTTGAATAAAACTGAGACGAAACAACGTGAGGAGTTACTTAACACCAAGTCAAAGGAGAAGGCTAACAGGCATGTGTTTGTTTCTAAATACTCATCAAGATCACAAACAATAAAACACATTATCAAATCCAGATGGGAATTATTGAAACAAGAGCCTGACTTCAAGGGATTATATGAAGAAGAGCCTTTGTTCGCATACACAAGAAGTAAGAATCTCAAGGAAATCCTGACCATTAAAGTGCTTGAAGAACAATAGGAATTTTACGGTAAGCGCAAATGCTACAATTGCGTACATTGTAACAATGTAATAACAGGCAACGTCATCCACCATCCACTATCAGGAAAAAGCATCTCCCTAAAATACAACGGAGATTGCAATAGTTCTAATGTTATTTATACCATTAGATGCCCGTGTGGATTACTATATGTAGGCAAAACATCACGAAAAATTAAAGTGCGCATATCTGAACACAAGAGCACATTCAGAACACAATCTACCAAATCCTTCTTTGCCACACACTGGTTAGACCATCAACATAACATTGCTCAGCTCAGGTTTACTATTCTTGAAATAGTAGCAGCGAAACCTGACTACAATCAAGCCATCCACTTAGCTCAGAGAGAAGCTTGGTGGATAAAATTTCTACAAACTATGGCGCCAAGCGGGCTTAATGACAGGATAGAATTGTTATGTTTTTTATAAATGTAAGACTCAGGAGCAATGCTTGGCTGCTTATACTGTCATTTTTCATGAAATGTTTTGACCACCTAGCTATTAGCTTAGCCTGTATTAATGGGTTTATATTTAGGTCATAGGAGAAATATTCTTTTGCAAACTCAATGTATTATTTACTCGAGATCGTTTTTTATGTCACTAACTTCAGTTATGCGTTTGTGTAAATGGGCTCTGATTAGGGTCAAATGACAGATAACCTTATGCAAGTCTTTACACCAAACATTCTATATAATCTCTTATTGGGTTGACTCTCGTTCTTTTGGTGTTCTCTTTCTTCTCTTTTTTCTCTTTTTTCTTTTTTGCTTTTCCTCACATATCTCTAGATTATAGTTTTTATTATAATCACTTTTCCAAAATTTAATTTTGGTTGTTATCTTGTCCACAGGTTCTGCCTACGGCATTCAACTGAGAACAATACAGAAGTTTGCTTTGAATTTAGTTAAGGCGTTAAAAATGCGATTTTTCATCTAACATGTGTGTGACTTCATTGTCATACCCACGTAGACTAGATTTGGTTATCCCGTGGAGATTACTTACAGTCTCACGATCGCTGCACACGAGCATTAGCACATTGGCTTTATTAACAAGCAGTTAATATTATACCACTAAAAGATGGAGTTTTTTGTTCTCCTCTACCTTGCTTACAAGACCATCATAGGTGCTAGGTTTAAGATGTTACACCTTCGGATTAGCATACTTCTACTTCTGATGTTACTATTTGCGACTTCACCACTACAAGATGGACGCCTAAGTCCTTAGTCCTATTACTCTGTTTGTGATAACAAGCGGACGCGCGTTGATCACGTTACAGTTCAGTCCTATTTTCTTCACTATGAAGCGGTAACGGGTGTATAAATTTGGCACGCGTGGGTGATATTTTAACGCGTGGTAGAAGCTGGAGGAAGTGTCGGACTGGAATTCTTTTTGACTTAGGTGAGTCGCAAACACGTTTGCTTAAGCGTAACTTAGATAGAGCTTGAGGAATATGTTCTAAATCTTAGTTGGTTACCTTGTAGATTCACAGCACGAGATGCGGTGCCATTCCCGTGAGGATTAAAGAGTCTTTGGTAAGCTGAATGGTAATTGATAGTAGTTTGTTGCAGATATAGATACCATCGAGTTACTCTGTTCGCAAACAAGATTTTTAAATAAGATTGATTTATGGTGGTAGCTAATGTATGTACTTATACTGAAGCCTAGCGGATGGCAATCTTCTTCAACTTTTTTGTCTGAACGTTAATAATACAGCCCTGCCAGTTAAAAATGAGGGAGTTTCATTAAATTAAGGTTTACAAATACAGCTTGTCAGGAATCATAGGACAGTAGGATACCCAAATATGTTTAATTAGAGCGGAAGCCATTGAAAATGTTAGACTTCTCAGTGTGCGGATGGTTGTTCACTGATGGCAGTTTTATTTATTTATAGATAGAGAATATATAAGTGTTTCTCTCTGGAATTGATGGTCAGCGCCTGCGCATCGACAACTAGAAGGGACTTGTAAATTACACGCGATTGAGCCACGTCTTTGTGTAATTGGCCAGACACTATTTAGAACCTGGCCAATACTATATTGGTTCGTACTCATGTGAGCATCAAGTGAGTAACCTCTCGAAGCAACACACTGTTGATTCTACTTTTTCCGTATTAATCCTATTCGAGTGTTTGATGGACTCATATTTTGTCATCCTGCTTTTTTAGCTTAAACCTCAGCAGTAAACAAGTTCCGTTCGGCCAGAACTTCAGTCAGATTACCGTACAGTACCAAGTAGTTGGGATGTGAGTATATAGTCGCACATCCACGCTCCCTTTTTAATCATAGCGCAGTACAACATCACTAACCTCTTGTACCTTGGTAGTTCCATTGGTTTTACAAGATAAAACACCCTTGCAACCTTTACACAATGGGAATAAACTTTGCAGCACCTTCAGTACTATCCTTTTTTTCACTTATGGTGACGGTGTCTTAACTTTCCTGGGACAACGGCAATCTCTTTTTGATTAACTGTTTTTTTATTCTCCACTTTTGACCCAAATTAGAAACTCATAATTGCTCAGCTTTCAGCAAACAATATGTACCAGTCAGTGATATCATTTTGAACTGCCTTCGCATCAAACAGCTAATCCAATAGTTATCGTTTAACGTGTAATCAATGTCCAGCTCCATGGTAATATATTGTTTTATTTTTTCAGTGCCCCTGAAGAAGGGAACCCCCGAAATGCATTGGGCCTTTTCCTCAACTACTGTTAATGTATTCATCTAAAAATGTTTCTACACTGGAATTACAGTAGAGATATTGTATTTTGATGACATAGAGTTGTCTTTAATTTTATAATATTTAGTTTCATACTAAGTTGTTGATGCAAGAATATTTGTATGGAAAACTTTCAAAAACTAAAAAATATACGAATTTTGAATATGAAATAATCTTTTTGTGTGATTAATTGAAAAGTTTAGATAACGGTTATTTCATTTGTCATACTCTAAACATAGTAGTGCGTTTGGTAAACTTGTGGAGTTTTCCACCAGCTGTTGATTGTTGTTTTGGGCTGGCTGCCTTCCAACCAAACAGCACACACACATTGAACTAACAAACTTAAACAATTGTATAATTGTATTACATAGGGAGTGCGCAGGCAAAATCACTTTCTTTACAGTTGAGGCCATAAACTACATCCGCAGGGCTAGGTGATAGCCTGGGACCGGCCTGGACAATCGGACACAGAGGAAGAGGAGTGTCAGAGAGTGCGGTAGTGAATAGGGTGAAAGGGAGGTGTCGGACGGGCACAGGGTGTGATTCTCAGGGAAGAGCAGCGCAAATGGGGGGAGGTTTATGGCCCATGCATAAGACAGAGAGCGGGGGTGACCAGTGCGTGGGGGAGATGCTTGCAAGGGTGGGGAGCCATGCTGAGGATCGGCGGCGTGCAGAGAGTGGGTCTGGTCAAGGCATCTAAAATGGCTGCCGTGCACGACAAAAGTGTGGCATTGGAAAAAAAGCAAGATGGCGCACACAATGTTTATCAATACGGATTAATTTATAACAATTATTTTTAACAATATATTTACTCGCAGTGTCAAAATGGCGGTCAACACTTCCTGATTTCCTTCGAATCGAACGTCAACAGACGTCACGCAGCAAAAAAAAAAAAAAAAAAAGTATCAACATATATGAGCCTCCTCAACCACCCTCAGAAAACATAGGGGGTCAGGATACGTCTCCCGTACCCCCTTATACCCATTTCTCACATTGTTTTTCCTCCATCTTGTAATTTAATTAAATCGAAACACAAAATGGCGAATTCCCGTTTCGCTACCAGTTTGCGACCCGGTTCACGAACCGGGAAGCGCTTCTACCGTGAAAAATTAAATTTTTTTTATTTGCCCCACGGGACCCTTTAATAACCCCAACATCATTCCTAGGGGGTCAAGAGGGGTCTACCTTTCCCTCTTTCATTAAATTTCCCCTTCGTTTTTCTCCTCCTCTTGTCTCTCGATCCTACCGAGAGACAAGATGGCGGCCGCACCGGACTGTTTAGAATGTTGACAGACACCGGAGAGCCAATCAGCTTCGCTTCGCAAAGCTCCGTTACGCGAAAAGTACGCGATCTGGAGCGCTATCTGGGACGCTGTCACAGATATATCTGTTTTTTTAAACGTTAATTTCTCGAAATCCACTGGAGCACATATATTGAGACCCAGCAAAGGCACATCGGGCTAACAGTCCCTACAATTTTGCCAAGTTTCGTGTAAATCCATTCAGCCGTTCGAGCTAAAAGTGAGGCCAAACGACCTATAGAAAAATGAATGGGAAAAACGCGTTTTGGGACCCCCTTTTTTCTCGGCCCCCCCTTGACGAAACCCCCCCAAATTTTCAGGGGCTGCTCAGAAACAAAATGTGCCATTTTCCTGAAAATTTCAGCCGATTCCGTCCACAAACGCCAAAGTTATTAGACATAGAATTTTCAAAAGTTCCATAGAGAAAAAATCCTAACTATATATACCTACTGGCGACCGCCAGTAGGTAATATGTATATATATATATATATATATATATGTGTGTGTGTTTTTGTATGTGATTCATTTTGGCATCTGGGAAAGTCTTTCTGTTAAAGAGCATTGCATTAATAAACCCCAAGTCTTATTCTAAAAAGCTTTGCATTTTGTAAAATTAAACCCTTTTCTAGGTCTTGTTGTGTTATATATCTCCTGCTTCTTCGCCGTGTTTGAGTCACCTTTTGGGAGATTCTGTATTATCTGAAAGGCTGAGCAAGACATTTGGCGTCACAAACAGGATTCGAAAAAGTGCAATTTTAAAAGGAGAACATGCTCTCTAAAATGCCCATGTTTTCATTTGCAGAGTCGCTGGTGCCAACTGAGTTATTTGAGTGGGAAACTGTCTCTAATGCGTGTTTAACAGATGAGACGCAAATACAGATATTTAGATGTGAACAAGATTTTTCTTTTGAAGAGGGAATAGAACTTGGTATTTCAGACCGAAATTGTAGTATCATTTGGAACGCATTGCTTAGCACGTATCAAAAATGTGAACAAATGGAAAAAGAATGTAATGAACTGAAAAGAGAGTTAGCTGACGCTCAGTTTGAAAACAAATCTTTGAAAAGAAAGTTGAACATGTACCAAGCTCTGAAGCCATTTATTTTGCCAGGCTATTCAGATAGCCTGAGTGATTCATTAGTGGAAAATGTGAATATAGAGATGCTGCCAGTTAATCTGCAGGTTTCACAGGAGGTTTTAATTCATTCTTTTTAGGACCTTCCTCTGCCAGAAATTAATGCTATCTTGGTTAAATTTGAAGGTTCCGAAGTAAAGTTGAACCAGAAAATGTTAACATGCAGAAAGATAAACAAACAAGCTTGTTAGAATTAGCAATGGTTGGTTGCAGTTATAAATCAGACATGTCAGTGAATAACAAATCTTGCTTTACATGGAGGGACGCTATTTGGAAAACAGAAATGGAGCAATGTACTTTGGGATCAGCCAAAAAGATTATGAAATGTGTTTTAAACATGTGGTCAATACAGAAAAGAGACACTGAAGCACATGTGACAGATACAGGGTAGACACAGTTGTGTATTTTTGTGTTCTGATAAATAGATACAGGACAGACATTGTTGATTTTGAGTTGTGTTCTGACAGAAACTACGCAGACACAATTATTTGTGTGTTTTTGTGCTGTGACTGATGCAGGACAGATACAAATGCTTTTGTGCTTTTGCACGCTGCCAGACACTGGGCAGAGGACAATAAGATATAATGTGATTTTAACTTTTGAATTCTCTCAAATGCAATGGCAAGAAGCAAATGTGATCAAATGGTACATACAGACAGAAACTGCAGTTTTGCATGAACAGTTGATGCAGGTCCCAATAGAAAGTCGAGGGGGGTGTTTAAGGTGACTGAGACACAGGATTCCCTAATGAAGTGGCAAATTTTAATGCAAAGCGCAACTACTGTGTATGCTCATGGTCCTATACATTCACTAGACAGAACATTTAATTCCCTTACAGATGAAAAGGCTACAATCTTGGAGACAGAGGTGGTGACACACAATTCTGATTTGGTGTGCGTGATTAAGTGCGAGCACCAAGGAGAGAAAGACCATACAAACAGGCGGTCAGAGAATGAAGGGATGCATATTCCCCTAGACTTACTTAGAACTGTGATTACTATGTGTCAGTATGCACAGGGCAAACCGGTCCCACAGAAGGTGAAGGGCCCGTTGAAGAAAGGAAAATTAGCAGAGCAGATAGAGCACAGGGATTGACTTGGGCTAATGCCAAATGATAAAGGGTGCACTTATTCAGCAGTGTGTGGAGAAATATCCAGGAAGGGAACTGCCCCAGTCCTTCCTGACTGAGCAAGGAGAAGGAGAGTTTCACTTCAATACCAAGAATTCAGAGGCCATAAGGTGGCAGAGAACCGTGCAGACAGAAATGATCATATTGTGCCTTCAGACCCAAAACAGAAAAAGGAAAACATACACTTTTGAAAAATATTTATTGCAAGACGAGTGATGCTTGTTTCTTTTCCTGATCATACTGTAATGTGTTGGTGTACCTGATGTCCCTGTCCTGCGAGTGGATGCCTGTGAGTGTGCCAGTTACGGTGTGGGATCTCCCCCCCTCCAACCCTGGAGTGATCACTATGTGAGGCAAGTTGACATCCTTTGGCTGAACAAACCAGACAAACTTACCAAGCCAGTAATAGACTGACATCATAAACATGAAGTAAAATGTTCACAGTTATCATTTTAAATGCAAGAAGGCTGTGTGTCTTTCACACAGAAGGACATTATTTGTTCTGGAGATGCTGTTTAGTTTAAAGATGAAAAGATGATGATTATGTTGCCCTTATTGTTTAACCACTAAATATATAAGTTTGGCTGCTTCACTACTAGAAGTTCCAGAATTAGACATTAGTGACATTTGGAGCATTAATGAGTTCATATGCTTGATTCTATTTGCGCATTCATTTTGTGTATCCATTATACATGTGTTATTCAGATATGCATGAACTTGTTAAAATGATTGTTACATGCTTTTATGATTTTACTGTTTTAATGTGTCTTTCAATCATATTTGTGCTTTCAGTTAAGCAAATGCTTCTATAATGTCACTGTTTCAACATGTGTTTCAATTATATTTGTGCATTCAGTTCAGCCCATGAGTCTATAATGTCACTGTTTTAACATGTGCTTCAATTGTATGTGTGCTTTCAGTTAAGAAGTTCATTTTTTTATATATGTATGTTAAGATAGTCAATGGTCATGGGGTGAAATGTTGTCCTATAGACCCTCTTGTGGTCTGACAACCTGTGATGACCTTTGACTATCATCATTTTAATTGAACTTGGTATTTAATCCTTGCCTGAATGTAGGACGTCCTGCATATGCCTTGTTTCTCTTAAAGGTTTCTTTCTTGTAATCTTGCAGTCTTTCAGTGGGAGCTGTCACGGAGTAAACAGCCTTGCCAAGAACTGAACATGTGGGATGTGTATTTGAAAGCATGAGAGAGAGAGAGAGGTGCGGAATGTACTTTTTGGTCTCAAAGTGCATTGTTATGAGAAGTGGTGCACAAATGTGCACTGTGTTGTACATTGAGAGACGAAGTATGTGATGCTATCAGCAGTGGTGCACAAATGTGCACTGTGTTGTACCCTGGAAAGAATTATTAATTTCTTACTTGCTTGGGAAAATAAGTTACAGTCCCCACAAATGAGTGCAGGTTGTTGGTCAAAATATGTATTTGTCCATATGTATGCACTACATGGATATCATACTTAGTTAGAGTTCTGATCCGCACTATCTCAAGCCTACCAACCTATCTCAATTCTCCAAGTAACATGCTGCTCTGAGCTGCAGCCACTGTATGTGTGTATTAATTTGGCAAAGTGCCACTCTTGCATTTCTCTATTGCCAATGTTTGACACAGTGTCTTTTTCCAGCTCTGCTGAGGTTTGATTACTATATTGTAAATATGGCTCAAAGACCAGTCACTTGAGGAAGAAGCAGACTGTTAGCACCATTATGTGCAATGATTCTTCCTTTCAAGTCAGCGAGCAGTGGTACATATAAATACATTTAATTTTGTTCCTGAGGAATTGCTGTGTATTGTGTGTTTCTTTCATTGCTCCTGGAAGAGTGCATATGTGTTTCCTGACAAAATGTTGCAGTGTGACTCGGATGCATAAGGTGTCACACAGGTGAAAAGTGAGTACCTTTAACTCACAGAATTAAACAAGGGTTATCCTCTCCTCTCTGGCAATTAAATAGGGGTGTGAGGAGCTGTGTGTTCTCAGTACATTGAGTTGGATGATAGTGGCTGTTCCCTTTCGGGGGGTCATAACCTGTGCAGCAGCAGACTGGGCTACGGCAACGGACTCTACGCAGGAATCCCAGCCAAACACCTACGACGACTACAATGCATCCAAAATGCCTCCGCAGGACTGATCGTCAACGTCCCCCACCGCAGCCACATCACCCCGAACTGAGAGACCTACACTGGCTCCCCATCGACAAGAGGATCACCTTCAAGCTCCTCACCCATGCACACAAAGCACTACACAACGCCAGCCCAGCCTACCTGAACAGCAGACTCAGCTTCTACACCCCCACCCGCCAGCTTTGTTCCGCCAGCCTTGCCCTCGCCGCTGTCCCCCGCATCCAATGAACAACCTCCGGTGGCAGATCCTTCTCCTACCTCACCGCCAACACCTCGAACACCCTCCCTACCCACCTACAGCAGACCCAAGACCCACTCGCCTTCAGAAGACTCCTCAAGACCTGGCTCCTCGATCAGTAGCGGTACCCCCTCCCCTCAGCGCCTTGAGACCCTCAGGGGTAAGTAGCGTGCTTTACAAGTGATTGATTGATTGATTGATTGATTGTGCTGGAGGAGATTTGGGGACAATAGGGGCAAAAACCTCCCCGGAGAATAGTGAAGGGAGCAACTGAGTGTCAGTTTGCACTGGGACAGATGGAAATAGGTTTGAAATGTGCACAAGAGTAGCAAGTTGATCAATAACTGTATTTGAATTATATGTTGACTGATGGTGATGTGCACATATGTTTGTGTTACTTTTTTGTATAGAGTGGTGTTTCTTTGAGTAATGCATAAAAGTGTCAACAGCAGTTGATTTCTTTCTCTCGCACTCTCTCTCTCTGTCCACTGCCTAACATTTATTTTCCTTGCAGGAGATCTTTTGTTGCGTTTATCTTTCAGGCTGTAAGTGCAAATTTTGAGAAAAAAGCACATTTCACGAGAGTGAATCACTGAGAAAACAATGGTAAGCCCACTAGAGAGTTGTTTAAACCACTGGCAGGAGAGAAAGGTTTACATTTATCACCATATAGCCCTGCAGCTCAAGGTAAGGAGATAGATGTTTTAAAATATGTAAAATAGTTTTAGCACTAGTGTGGACAGGGAGAGGGAAGGCGCAAATTGTAGATGACACCCAGCCTAGATATGTATTAAAGACAGGATGCATGCACACAGAACTTTAAGAGCAGGTAAATGCCTATGATCTAGAAGTAACATTTATAAAATAGTAATGTTAAAACTAACTTTACCAGCAAAGAGGCACTCAATATGAGAGGAGAAGGCCCTCACAGTAGTGAAAAAGTAATTTGTGAGTTTGATACCACCAGGACATGAAAACTTAAAAGTACATGCCCATTTTTTATTTACACAGCACCCTGCTCTATTAGCTACCAACAGGAGGAAATGTTTTCTTCCATTAAACAAAAAATTGACAGTTGTCCTACTCTGGGAGTGATGTCACTTCTGTGGCCAGGATTTCCGAGCCCCTGGGTACCCTTGATGTGATGTCACATCCGGGTCACATGACCATGTGGGTCACGTGACCTGTGTTGTGGTCACATGGGGTGTAACATCACCGTTGTCATGTGACACCTTACCCATGTGAACGGTGGGATGCTCACTTGGGATTTGAAATCAACATAGCCATGTGACCAGTCACATGAGTGTGACATCACCTTAGTCAGGTGACCTGTGGGGTGGTCACGCGGTGTACAAAATCACCGTAATCATGTGACAGATCACATGGGTGTGATATCACCTTCGTCAGGTGGCCTGTGGAGTGGTCACATGGGGTGAGATCCACTTAATCATGTGACCTTCGAGGTGCTCACATGGGATTTTGTGAGTGAACCCTGACCCTGATGAGTATGTGACATTGGTTGTGATAGCACTTCAGGCAGCTAACTCCTCTGAGGTGCATGTGAGGAATATGTGATGTAGGGGTAAGTATGTGGATATATGTAGTGGTAAGCATGTTGCTATAGGTCTGGTTCTCTTAGTTATTCTATGAGACGCTCAATATGTATGTAAAGAGGTTCATAGATTGGTTGCTGGCTGTCTTAGTGAGTATTGGGGTATTTAACTGTGTCTGCAACTGCCTTCAGTACTGCTGGAAACATAAGATCTGTATGTGTATGTGAGTGAATGTTTTAGTAGCTCTGTCACTCTGTGACTAGTTGTATTAGTGTCTCTATCCTTTTATACATAGGTATGTGGGTTCTAGCATGGGTAGGAGACTGGATCTATAACTGGAGATATAGGTCTGCAAGTGTTCATGTTACTTATCTTTTAAGTCAAAGCTCCCTTCCCAGTGGCCTACCTACAGCCTACATGAAGAGTGACTTACTTGTAGCAGAAAAGGAGTTTAAGGCTAAGCAAAATGTTTTAAATGTCAACTCAGCCTAACAGGAAAACTGCATACACACGCTCTACTGTAGAAGGACCAAGTCATATTTAAAGGCCTACTTGTCTGGATGGGTAACTTGTTACTGTCAGTTCTTCAGTACATATCTGAATTAGATTATCAGTGCCTTTGTGTCTGTGTCCTTGGATTTGTAAATAGTTATTCTAGAAAGCTGGCTCTCTATGTAGCATACTAAAATGAAGTATACTGTGCATGGAGTCCAATGAATCCCCAAATGGAACACATAGGTAAAAGCAGATATTTATAATAACGTTTTTGTGGTAGTATGAGCAAGCAGTTAGACTTATCAGAGGATATTGCTAAGCATTTGTTGTATGCACCGAAGCAATAAATGGGACACACACCATAGAATAAATCCAAGACCATTTAGTAAAAATAATATTGATTTTTAAATAATTTTTAAGACCAAGAACACTGTTGTAAGGTCAGTATTTTCGGAGTTACGAGTTTGCTAAGTTCAATAAATATATTGCTTTTGTTCGCAAATACACACCACAGGAAACAATGGAGAAAAAGCAGAAAAATGCACATAAAATCAGGCAATGCTTTCACAAAGTTCACCGTCTTGTTTTATATTGATGGCGGGCCCAGGTTCAAAGTTCCAGCAGGAGAAGTTCGGGAGCATCCTGGATCGGTTGGGTGCAGAGTGCTGATGGTCTGGGAATTTGGTGCGCATAGACAAAGGAGGCCACTTCAAAGTACACTGCACAGGAGGACTTAGGTTAAGTCTGAAGGGGCTCCTTTGAGGGTGGAGGTCAGAAGAGCTTGGGAACCATTGAAGGACACCTGATTGGTCAGTGCTGGGGCTGGTGGGGCAGGGTGAAGAGTGTACAGGTCACCCAGTCATCTTGCCTCTTGAGGTTCTCAAAGTCCGGAGCAGGCAAATTGGAGAGGCAATCTTGGGACACTCGTGGGTGCTTGCTTTAGGTGCTTTGGGAGTCTGGTGTGGGCTCCTCTACTTTGTGTTTGCCATTGGGGATCTGATACCCGAGGTATTTGTACGTCGTGGAGCTTCTGTACCTTTTCTTGCTTTAGAGCTGCGTCAATTGCCAGTCATTGGGCAGCAGCAAGTTGACAAACCAGTGTCTGGGAAGTGCATGGGAATCATACCTACACTCACAGAGAACGTCATGGAAATTTCTTGAAAGGCTGGAGGTGCTCCGGGGTTCTTGGAGGTCTTTCAGGCTCTGGACAACATGGCAGGCAGCGATTGTCAAGTCCATAGGGGAGCAGGCAGTGTTTGGCACCTTTTTCTTCTGCAGCAGGGCTTCACATCTCATGCAGCAGGTCTTATTTGTCCTGGTCTCTCTTGTCCATTGATTCTGATGTTAAGGTCTTGGGGTCTCACCTAAATACTGACTTTAGGGGCATTACAAAGGGAAACAGGCAGTAGCCAATAGACTACCAACCTTTAGGGTGTCTAAACCCTCTAGTGACCACTTCCTGTGGTAAGAGGTACTACTCTAGCCCTGATAGGCTGTTCTTCCATCATACTAAGATAGGGGAATTTCAGGAAAGGTGTTCACATTACCTGCGGTGCCCTCGCAGTGGTGTAGTCTAAGTGGGGACCTCCTCCAAATCTAACACATTTTCCCACCTTTCCTCCCTTCAAAAAGGGAGCAGGAAAGGGTGGCTTGGCTTCCTCCACTATTGGGAGGTTCCTGGGTTGGATTTCAAAAGTGGCATCTTGTCCTTGAGGAGGTATGAAGCACCTCGTCCCAGAGCAGGCTTTGTCTCTGTCCTCTGAGAGCTCTGGCTCCTACCCCACGAGGTCAGAAACATGTCTGGTGGTGGCTGACTGGCAAAAACAAGTCAAAGACCACTCCAGTGCTTGGAAGGTTTTCAGGGATCCCTCTAGAAGGGTCTACTGTGTGAATTTAATAATAAATCTAACACGGGCATCACTGAGGATTCATTAAGACATGATGTTTGGTACCAAATCTCTTAGAAATCAGTGAAGCCGTCTTAGAGGTAGGAAACTCGTTTTGACAAGGGTCCAGCCCATGTACTCCTCGTGGCTTCCCTGTGCACTGACAACATCTCAGAACAGACTGGACATTGTAGGGTTATATCGGCTCAGCTGATATGAGCTCACATAGGATTTACTGTGCCCTGCCTTAAAGCTAAAGACCTGCAGTAGGGGTGACTTACCTATACCTTATGCAGCATATGGGTGGCATAGCACCCAGGGCTGTGTGCCATGTTAACTCTTTGGATTTCTCTGCACCAAGACACGCAGCCTGCAATGGCAGGGTACGTACCCTTGGTGAGGGATCCCTGGGTTGGCACAACAAGTGCTACAACCAATGAGGACCCTCTTTAGTACCCATGCCCTAGGTACCAGGGGTACTATCTGCTAGGAGTTTACAGAGGTAGCTGAAGTGGTGCTAATCATGGTACAGTGTTTGGGAAATAAATCTGGCATGATGAGTGGATGAATAACTGGATATATTCATCTGTAAGTATGTTTCTAACTTACTAAAGATTTAAACTACATGTTTTGCCTTTAAAACACACACATTTCTCCTCTATTAGGTACATACATCTTACCACAGGGGTGATTTACATTTATTTAAATAAAAACTTAAGATTTTGAAAGGTGTTCTAAATGGTAGCTCAACATAGCAGTGTAAAATGCAGACATTGGTTCTGGAGTAGCATGCATTACACATATTTGAATATCTTCTTCTCTGTGTTGCAATCTGACATAGAATATGTCTACTAGTATATAATTTACAGATCCTATCACAGCTTCATCACTGAACCAGAGTTTTACCAATAAATTATGTGGGCAAGGAAAAAAATAAGTCTGGGCGGTGACCTCCGCTCACAGAGTTTACGTAGAGCTCGCAGAGTTCCAAAAATCTCAGCTCTGAGTCAATTTCAAGTTGGCAAGCACAAGTTTGGAAAATCCACCTCCCAGTGAGATTTCTCCTCGTTCGAGATCGCCAATGTCTAGTTGGCGAGAGCAAGCATGGAAAATCAATCTCCTGGTGAGATTTCTTTATGCGGGCGGTCAGATTTCTCATTGCGAGGGGTCATCTATGCTCATGATCGTTCGCATTGAGAAACCATCAGTTCGCGCTGAGAAAAATCTATTCAAGCGGCACAAAGGAGGGAGAGCTCGCATGTTCTGTGCATGGTGCTGTTTGAAATGATTGCACAGTGCGGACAAACACCTGGCGCTTAAAATCACTGCAAACAGCATTTATCTAATGCTTGCGGAGCTCTGCGTAGCACAGCGGAGCTCTACAAACTCTACCCAGGCTTATTAACAAAACTATATGCAGGACATAAAAATATTCACTAAACAACTAACAACGTTTTCAGTCATGTTAGTGACTTTTTCATTGCCCAACTGCCTATATGTCCGACTGTTTACATTTATATATCAGTTACTGTTCAAATGGTTGACTAGCTCCTTAAGCACTTCACTTCATATATAATCAATTATTTCATGCCATATAAAGGTATGTTACAGGATACGTAACTCATTTTCAAACTGTATTGCATTTAACAGACATTTATAAAGCACTATATTTATATGTATATACATTATCAATGTACACATTATTTACATACCTGTGAATTCACTTTGTTGATCCTCAAATGTTAACACACTTTCACTTTAAATTTCTTCTCATGAAAAAAATAAATGGCATTTTCTGTAAGAAAGAACCAGTAATGCCAATTTTCTCTTTCTTTTTCCCAGTGATACTGACAAATCAAAATGTTCCCTTCATGCTTTGCTGTTGTTACTCCAGTGTTCCTTTGTTTGTTTTTTAACCCTTTATTTGTCCCCTCATAACAAGCCCAATCTGGTAGTGTCTGGATTTACGACTCTGTTGCGATGCCCAGCGCGGCTCCCCGTGTAACTTTGTGACAGAGTTGCAAATCTATATGGGAGTCCATTAATTCATTTAGAATGGTAGTGCTATAATCTTTCAACTACATTACAGGTCCTATAACAGTATTAAATATAGAAAATTAGTACTTCACAATACATGCTCTCTCTAAACTACTCTGTTTTGTATTTTCAAACTACAGTATATTTATATTTGGAATACTCCCCCACACTGTTTTACTTCCTTTAAAACACTACTGTAACAGTAAATCAAAAGTGTACAGCATTTAGGAACAGGAGCATACCAGCGTCAAGTTCAACTATAGCAGGTACGATTGGCTTCTATCATAACTTGTCTTAAATTTATCCAGAGCCCATCACAGATCTATTTACTTTTCCTATTAAATCACTACCTATTTTTAGATACCAAATTATTTGCAATACTCAATCAGATAAGTTTTCTTAAACCAGTCCACTCCTCCATTTTAGCAGCTTTTCATTCTACCAACTGCCTTATTCAGCTGCAGCGTTCTCCTGTGTGCTACTGCTGCTTCCATCAAAATGGTTAGAGTGTTGATTGTAGGACATAGTTATGTGTTTTGGGCCACTTAGTGTGCTATTAAGAGTGGGATTGACACAGACTTGCAGATTGCCAACACCCAGACCTCTTAATTGTGCACTGTGGTGGCAAAGACCTAGGCACTCTTACTAGGGTAGGATTGGAAATAGGAATGAAGGATACCTTTTGACAATTAATGGCATTTCTACCCTTCACCACCTGGGTGTACTCTAAAATTTTCCAAAAGCAGAAATGTAAATGGTCAAATGAATTCTATCCACAAATAGACAAAGGCCAGAAACATGCTAATTAAAGTTTTTGCATTCCTCAAAGACCATAACATTGGCTTCATCTGCAACAACTTGCGCTTTGACAAGGTGCACATATATAGAATTGATGGAGTGCATTTCTCTGAGAAAGTCAACAGGATATTCCTTAACAACTTGAAAGATCGCATCCAGTTTTATGTGTAATTATCACCTACACACAATAAATCTAAAGGCTCTTGTAAGATCGACCCTATTACCAAACACTAAAAATGTTTCATTTTAAATCTTAAAAAAATATATATTGTTCAAAGTCACAACTCAGTTGCAGATCCACAAAGAAAAAGCATTCATTCAATGCACAACATCACATATAGGTGTATAAGTCTCATTTTGACTCTATGCATGTGACAATGGTTCAATGACTGATTTTGTGACTATCTAACTGTGTGTGTAAGTGGGTGAATAATTCACTCAGTGGATCTGTGAGCACATGTATCACTTTCCGAGTGGGTGTATGAGCATGAATGTCTCAGTGTGTTTGAGAGTATGCGTGGGAAAAGTATGTCTGAGTAGGAAAAGGAGTGCTTGTGTAGGTGTCTGAGTGGGTTTGGAACTGGGTGCATAAGTGTCTGAGTGGGTGACTTGGTCTGTGACTAGATGTGTGATTGGCTTAGTGGGTCTGTGAGTAAATGTATTAGTGACTGAGTGGATCAATAAATGGGTATGTGACTGTCTGAGAAAGTCTGCGAGTGAGTGCATAAGTGTCCGATTGAGTCTGTGAATGGGTGAATGAGTGTCTGACTTGGTTTGTGAGTGTCCGCATTAACCTCTCAATGGGTAAAAGAGTGGGTGCATGAGTGTCTGAGTGGGTCTGTAAATGGGTGTGAGAATGTCTGAGTGGGTCTGTAAGTGGGTGTATAAGTCTCTGAGTGGATCTATTAGTGGGTACATGAGTGTCTGACATTGTTTATGAGTGACTGCATGAGCCTCTCAGAGGGTGAGTGAATGGGTGCGTGAGTGTCTGAGTGGGTTTGTCAGTGGCTGCATGAATGTCTGAGGATGCCTATGAGTGGGTGCATGAGAATATGAGTAGGTCTGTGAGTGGGTTCATTAGTGCCAGTAAGTTAATGTGAGTGAGTATCTGAGTGGGTCTGTGAGTAAGTCCATGAGTCTCTGAGTAGGTCTGTGAGTAGGTACGTGAGTATATGAATGGGTCTAGGAGTGGGTGCATGAGTCTCTAAATGGGTCTGTGAGAGGGTGCATGAGCCTCTGAGTTGGTCTGTGAGTGGGTACATAAGTGTCTGAATGGGTCTGTGAGTGGGTGCATGAACTTTTGAGTGGGTGAGTGATTAGGTGCTTGAGTGTCTGAGTGGGTCTGTGAGTAGAAGCACAAGTCTCTGATTGGATCTGTAAGTGTATGAGAATATGATTAGGTTTGTGAGTGGGAATGTGAATATCTAAGTAGGTCTTTGAGTAGGCACAAGTCTCTGAATGGGTCTCTGAGAGGTTGTGTGAGCCTTTGAGTGGGTCCATGAGTGGATGTATGAGTCTCTGAGTGGCTATGTGTGAGTCTGAGTGGGCCTATGTGTGGGTATGTTAGAATATGAGTGGGTCTCTGAGTGGTTGCATGAGTGTCTGAATGGGTCTGTGACTTGGTGTGTGAGTCTCTGAGTGGGTCTGTGCTGGGTCCATGATTGTGTGAGTGGACCTTTGAGTGGATGTGTGAGTCTCTGAGTGGATTTATGAATGATTGTGTGAGTGTCTGAGTGGGTCAGTGAGTAGATGAGAGAGTGTCTGAGTGTGTCTGTGAGTAGGTGTGTGAGTGGCTGAGTGGGTCTGTAAGTGCATGCATTAATGTGTAAGGGATAACTAAAACTACGGAACAGATTTACACCAAATAACAAAAAAACACTCTTTCTGGACCAATAGCTAACTTTTTACCAAATTTGGTGTAACTCCGTCGAGCAGTTCGTGCTAATGTACCGTTCAAAACCCCTATGGGAAATAACATTGGACACTCACTTTTTTTGACCCCCTTTTTCTTGGCCCGTGCTTGATGGTACTTTTTTTGAAAGAATTTGCAAACATTTGTGAAGTGGCGCCAAAGATATAGGCAAGTCCAAAAATGCGTTTTCTATGGAATCATGGTCCTACCTAAAAGCACCTAAATGCGACCGCCAGTAGGGCATACATATATATATATATATGCCTGTACGTACATATAGCTAGGACTTTTATATATTCACTAAGATAAACAAAGTTTACAGGTACATTATAGGTAGGAAATAGAATTAAAAATAACCTTATAAATTCACAAAAAAAATAAATGTTACAGTTTAGTTCAGAATTTACACAAAAAAAATATGGAAATTCAGCAGTTATAGTTAGAATGATCTTATGCAACTATATCAGATAACATGCCCATGTAAATATGTCCAACAGTTTGACATTATCCTATGCCCCACTTCTACTTCAATGAATGCAGAAGTAACATTGTATTTAAATGTGAATGAATTACAATGTTGTTTGTCGTGAACATGGTTTGGATGAGACGAAAAGCGCTGATCGTATCTATTGTCTAATAAATCAACTTAACAAGCTGATGGAGTGCCGATCTCTTTGCAAGAGAAGTGAAGAGGCTTGCAGGATACATATATAGTTATAGGTAGGACCTATTTAGGACCTAGGGTAGGAAAATCAATTTCTGTTTTGCCAATAACTTTGGCACTGTTTCTCCATGCATTTTCCTATTGTGTTTTTGAACATGACTACAGCCCGAACCGCTGGATGGAATTACACTAAGTTTGGCTGAAAGGTCTGTCTTGGTTCAGAAATAAACCTTTTTGTGATTTAGTGTAAATCTGTTCAGTAGTTTTTGAGCAATTAAAGTAAAAAGAAATATAGATATCTATGGGCGCGGACCCTCCACAGGCTCACCCATGGTGAATCCGTGGCTTCAAGCACCACATTTTTTTATGTTTTGAGAAATGGTCCATGGGAGCTGAAGAGTAGTGTGGAAAACAGATGAAGGTTTCAGAGTAGAGGTTCCTTGACCCCATATTTCTGTAACAAAAGTTGTAGAAGTAGTTATGTTGGGTAATATGTTGCCTAAAAATGTATTTTTACCTACATGAAAGATCTGCAGAGCTGGCACTCAGAGCGATTCCCCTGTAACTTCACGATGGAGCTATGGATCTCATTATGAATTAAATATATATATATATATATATATATATATATATATATATATATATATATATATATATATATATATTGCACACACCCACTCACAAACCCACAGAGACACTCACACACCTAGTCACACACCCACATAGCTACTCACACACCCAATGACAGACCCACAAAGACACTCTTACATCCACTCCAAGACCCTTACAGAAGCTCCCTCACCTACTCACAGACTCACACTGATTCTCGCACATGTACTGATGAATTCACTCAGTGACACACACCCACTCACAGAACAACTCAGACACTCACACACCCCTTTACATTTCCACACAGACACACACAAACAATCACAGAAACTAGCACACCTACTCACAGCCCCACACAAACAATCACAGACCCACTCACACACCTACTGACAAAGTCATTATCACATCTTCTCACACACCCACTCATACACTTACATGCAAAGTCATAGATCCCATGCAGGCCTGAAAACTCACTGTAAAGTTACATTGGGGGCCACGCTGAGCGCCTCAATGGATTTATGGATACGTGGAAAAAAACAAAGCAAATTGGGCTTCTTGGCAGGAAAATGGAATGGCTTGAATAAATACTGACCATTTAAAAGTAGTATAACAAAAAAGAAAGATGAAAGGACATCTGTGATTTTTTTAACTAGCGCAGCATAAGTAAAAGCACACACATGAAAGGGGTAGCCCTTTTAGATGCTTTTCTACTGAGAAGTAGGTGGTTTGCAGGAGTTTTGACTGGAGATTTGGAATGAAAACAGATGTTACCAGAGATAGAAAAAAAATGAGAAAACAGCAAATAGCTTTTACATGTACGTTAATTAGGTTGTAGTATATAAAAGTATATTAAACAAATAGTGAGCGTATGTAAACTGAAAGAAAATCTGTACCTTCTTTACACTATGCTGGAAAGGAAAATAGAAGGGTGCTTAAATGAGAGCATTAACTAAAAATACAGTGAGCAGGAAAGGAGAAAAAAGAATTGGTATACTGATTGAATATTAATTTTATTATGTCAGTATAAATGTAAGTGTTTGGAATTAGATGTGAGTGCTTACTTTTAGGATGTTATTTAATAGCATGTAATTTGCACACACTCATATAGTCAGGCAGATACACTTCCACAATTGCACTTATATACCCATCACTCATATAGGCAGACAGGGACTGACACACATACTCACACATCCATAAGGCCATTCACACACCCATTCAATCACCTGTACATCAAACTTTGAGAACTAGTTTGCCTTTACAGCCTGGGAGGACATCCTCAGATTGCAATTGGCACCACAGGAAGCATTTTCAGGGGACTACTTCGGCACTCTTGAGATGGAAGAATCCTGAATGAAGTTGATCTTAGAAGCAGGGTTCCTAAGGTTAGTGGTCAGAGAAGGAGAGAAAGGAGTAGAGTAATGACAGGGCAAAGACTCCAATGGAGAGAGGGGAACCCCAGAGGTATAGAGTCAGCTATTTGATTCGATACAGTAAGTAGTGCCTCCTCCCAAACCCAGTCCCCAGATGAGCTAGCTCAAGGACAGACAGGCTGAGAGAGCCCTGAGGCAACAGCTGGCTGCAGAGAAGAGAAAAGCTGAGGCTGAGAAAGCCTTGGAGGATTAAAGGTGCGTATTGGCTCATGAAGTGATTGTTAAGAAGGTGGACTTGAATGCCAAATAGTTGTTAGGATCTAACAAAAAGGGTGGGAGCAAAACTACTGCGTATAGTGTAGAGGAAAGCATCCATATACCCAGATACTTGGTGCCTGACTGCAGGAGGGAGGTGATATAGATGGGTTGTTTCAGGCATATACGTATCTCAGCAGGCACAGACTCTTCCATAGGCTTATATTGCATTTTATGAGTTTTCTCCCCACTGAATGTACCTTGTCTGCTTAATGCCTGGCTTTATCCTCGATATTCCACCGGCTCTGGCTTTGCGCCCTGCGATCGTTGTTCAGTTCTACTCAGTGCCGGGTCTCCCTGGGGAGTCTGTGATTTTTGGCTGAATCCTGGAAAATTTGTGTGGAGCTGCTGGGAAAGGCGCATGGCTTGCTGCACTTTAAATAGAAGCGTGGGGCTACTCTTTATGATGACCAGGAGTAAGTTCCATGTCTTGATTGCCCCTTCTTCATGTTGGATCATATTTCCTTCTGCCTCACACTGACAGGCACAGCTGTTTTAAGTGGCCATTCAATTTGCTGTGCGAACTTCCTGAATGTGATGTTTCTACTGGTGCTATTGTGCTTGCAACATGCTTAATGCCATCTAATTCCCCTCTGTTTCACGCTGATAGGCACAGCTATTGGTGCCTGCCTGTTATGGCTTTCAGCGTCTTCAACATTGGGAAATTGTCCTGTTTTCTCATGTCACACTGAAGGACATGACTGTGAGTATTTGGCTCATGTTTATCATTTTCCTCCACTGATAGGCACAGCATAAAACACTTTCTGGAATCTTCATCTTTATTTTTCCTTGTAATATGACTATTTCTCTGCGCATGGGAAACTTTTTAGATCACTTTCTAATTTTTTTCTCTAAGTTTAGCATATTCTATAATTTGTTGTTGGAGAATGCCTGATTGTTTCTTCAAGAATACGGTATACTAATGTGTGATTATCCTGCAACAGTGCATCCATAGTTTCACATTACATTCTAAGTATTGTGATGAGCATGGCTAACATGTCACAACCAACCCCTCTCTTAAATGAAGCAGGGGAACCTAATTCACCTTGGAAGCAGTGGGTAGGGTTACTTAAATCACACCTCAATGCTATAGGGGGGTAAATTCCCCCTGTGGAAACAAACTGCACACCTTACTTCATCATTTAGGGATTGAAGGTCATAAGACTTATGACAACATATCGATGCCTTCTCAGGATGGGGAAGACAGTGATGGGGATGAAAATGTCTATCAAGTTGCTGTGAACAAATGAAAGAAGTATTTTGGCAAGAAGGTTATTGTAGTGTTAGAGAATCACAAGTTATTTTCTAGAGTGCAAGGGAAAGATGAGAAGGTGAAATTGTGCATTGCGCTTTTGAAAGGTCTTTCTAACACTTGGGAATTTGAGGATTTAACTGATTCACTTATAAGGGATCAATTGGTCAGGTGTACTAACAATTCCAAAATTCAAGAGAAACAGTTAGCGGTGAATCCTGATCTCAAAGAAGCCATAGATATGGCAATGGGTGTGGAAAATACGCCCTACTGCATTAAAGAAATGAGAGAAGGTAATGACTACAAAACATAACTCAATGTTGTAAATAAGCAAAGTATTGGTTGGGAGGTAAATAACAGAAACAATAGTCAATTATCTCATACATATAAACCCACATTCTATCAGTGTGGGAGTCCTAACCACCTTGCCAACAATATTTCATGTCAGGCCAGAAAAGTGATATGCCACAAGTGTAGGAAAAGAGGTCATTTGGCGAGGGTGTGTCAGGAACAGCATTCCAAACCTGTATTAGTGATAGAACAAAATAAACTAGAGGGAGATAAATTAGTATTCTAATTACAGGATGATAATTATAGTACAAGTTTTCCGTCACACAAAATCACTCTGGACAACAAACCTATTACAGTTTATGCTGACTCATGTTCTCCTTATACACTAGATGACAATAATTTGTTCTGCAAAATATTTCCCAACATGCAAAAGAAGTTAGAAGTTCCAGATATTAAACCAGGGGTAGGGTACAACAGTGATCTCATACTATTGTTGGCCATGACTACCATGGAAATTGGCTTCGAAGGAAGAAATACTACGGGGAGGATTTACATTACTGAGAGAACTGGGGCTCAAGTTAGATCCTAACAATCCACACCAGGTGTTGCTAGTAGATTCTTCTGTGTGTGGTACTGTTCTGTGCTATGAATTTCTTCGAGGGGTTTACAGAGAAATTGGGGTTACTGAAAGGTTATCAACATTGCATCAAACTAAAAGCCAAAGCCAAACCTGTAGCACATACACCTAGACCCATTCCTCACATGATGTTTACAGGCAGAACTGCACAGGTTGTTAGAGTTGGGGGTGATTGAGCCTATAGAGAGCTCACAGTGGTTGGCTCCAGTGGTCCTAGCAACCAAAACGTTGAACAAATAAATCAGTTTACGCATTGATTTAAGAGATCTCAACACAAACATATGTGTTGACAGACATCCTCTACCGGCCTTCCATGAGATCCTCACTTTAATTAAGGGAGTCAGCTGCTTTAGTGTGTTGGATTTATCCTCTGCACACCATAAGGTGGAGTTACAGCTGAAGTCTCGCCACCTCATCTCCTTTGTAACTCCGCTGGGGGCTTTCCAATACATATGCATGCCTTTTGGTCTAGCTTCCACGGCGACCACTTTTCAAAGGATCATGCAACATGTATTAAAAGACATACCTGGGACGCTTTGCTTCCAGTATGACATTTTAGTTCATGGAAAAGATGTGAAGAAGCATAATGAAATACTTAGGAAAGTACTTACAGAGTTACATAGTACAGGGATCATCCTTAAGAAAGAAAAATATTGTATTGATGTGGCTTTTGTAGAATACTTAGGACACACCATCGCTCAGGATAGCATTACACCCAAGTTAAATTTGGTGGAGGTCATTCAGAACACGGTTGACCCTACCAATGTGGATAAACTATTGTTTTTTGGGGGTTTTCAGAGTACTACTCCAAATTTATACAGAACTACGCCAGCATTGTAGAACCTTTACGTAACTTGCCCAAAGCTAGGACTCCGTCTGTATGGAGCAAGTAGTGTCACAATGCTTTTTCATTGGTCAAGGCATGTATTGTGGCACCCCCTGCTCTGGGAAGATTTGACCCTACCAAACCCACCATCTTGAGCAAGCAGCAATGCCAGCAGCAAGGGTTTTGGCAAAGAAAGTAAAAGGTAACAAGCATGTAATTGTATTTGCATCCAGAGCTCTTAAAGATGCTGAAAAGAACAATTATGTGGTGGAAAAAGAAGCTCTTGCTTGTTATTGGGGGGTCAGTCATTTTAAATTCTTCTTGTGGAGCATACCCTTTATCTTCAAAACTGACCATAAGCCATTGATGTGTGCTTTCACCACTGAGGGTTCAGCCAGGACCACGTCTAGGATATCTAGATGGATATTGGGTTTAGAAGGCTACAATTTTAGTGTGCAGTATTTACCAGGTGAACAGAATGTAGTGGCAGATTTCTTATGCCGCACTCAGAGGTTGGAGAAGACAGTGACATTACGATGACAGAGAAGTAGTACTCAAAGTGACATGCATGAATAAACAGGAGTGGGAGGAGTGTTTGTTATCTGAAAATGAGATGGTTTCACTGAAAGAGTACATAACGAAGGGCAGGCCGTAGAACTAAAAAGGTGTTACAGAATGATTTTCCAGGTATTGAGAGATCAGGTTTGAGTTAAGTGTGCATGACAGTACAGTTTACAGAGGGGAGACAATTATTTCCCCAGAGAAACTTAAAGAGAAAATCATTGACCTAGCACATTTCGGGCACAGCCTCACTAAAAATAAAATACGTCAGGGCTATTGCTGGCCAGGAATGGACACCATGGTTGATTCTAAAGTGAGATATTCTGGAGAGTGTATCTAAAGTGACAAAAGACACCTGTCCAGAAAGCCTCCTCTTTCCCCCATGGAAGTTCCTGATACCCCTTGGACTAAGTTAGCGCTCACCATAATTGGTCCTCTCAATCTTAAAGTAATAAATGAGAGGTTCATCCTTGTGTTAGTAGACTACCACATGTGTTGGATGGTTACTAAGTGTGTCCATCAAATTAACACTGATGGAGCGTATATGTTAAATGACACTTTGCTTCTATCAATTCTCACTATCAAAAGATATTTACGACTATTATTATTAATGAAGACAAGTAAACTGGCTAAGTTGCAAAACGTGATATTTTATACTGCATCGTAAAAGCATGCAGAGTGAAACATGATGAAATGACAACATAAACAAAGAGAGAAACAATGATATGTAAACATGTACGAATGTACATGTCATTGAGAAACAAAAATATAGCTAACATAGGTAGTGTTATGCAGCTAACTTTCCAAATATATTGAAATGTTATAAGGGTTTGCATATTAAAGCTCCTGAAATTACTAAGATGCTTTATCAAGTAATAATCAATGTTTTGCAAACCTACAGCTTTCTGTAATGTTATGTCTTGAAAACGTGTATTTCAGAGTGACACATAAATTAATAGCTTGCTTTGAAATATTATAATTTGCGAATGATAATATAATTTGTTTTAGTAGTGCCTAATATTGGCATGTAACCTTTAAAGAAGAATAGTAATTGAATTATTCAAGAGATATTGAAATAATTATTAATGTGTGATTTATAATAATCATAATAAAATAAATAATTCTGCGAAATTTAATGTAGGACTCAGATGCTTTTCTTTCCTGCTTGAATATAAAATCAAAAGGAAGTAATCTCTTTTGACACTGTGATAACTTTACATGAAGTTTCTATTCCGTATTGTCTAACAATGGGTTTGCTTCTAGTTAGGCAACACTTTTGATAGAAATGTATAAATATTATTGCAAACGGAGGGAGAGCGTTTAGGAACTGACAGATTGTGAGCAAAGTGAAGATCCACCTACTTCCGTGGAATGGATGAAAATGTAATACAAATTGAACTTAACTAACCTAGTGAATTGGGGCGTGGCTTGCCATGCTGCGGAATGGCTGCTCTGTGAGCGAGCTCCGTCGGATGGGACGTAATCCTTGTACAAATCCTGAAAACTGAGAGCTGCTGCGGTGTCTATCACCACTCTTCGGCCTGCGGAAGGGCTCAGGACCCTATTGCTGGTTTTCCAGAGGACGGGGTGCGCTGTATGACTGAGCTGTGCGGCAGTCTACTGTGCCGCGGTTGACCTGCGGGTCCTCCTCTCCCGCCGTGGCTGGGCCACCCTGAAAATCGAACCCGTGATATCGGCGCCTGGAGGTGGGAGGATGGTCGGCTGGTGGGGTTGAGCTGCTCTGCTTCCGCTACTATTTACAGAGAAATCGTGAACCGGCTAGTGAGAACAGCGCTGCAGGGAGCAGATAAGTGAGGGGAGTGTCCTTCGTGCTGTGTGAGCTGCCGGTGCAGGGGATCTGGAGACTTGTTGCCCCCTACATTAAGCCCATCCCGCCATTTCTAAATCACAACACCGATGTAAGCGCCTAAATCTGCTCTGGCCTGAGGGGTGCACTTACCGTCATTGTGAGGCATGCGTATAGTAGAACACTGCTGCTTTGCATGGCATGAGTGGGCACAGCTGCTGTGGCGAGAGAGGCTTGACGAGACAACATAGAGCGGCACCCCTGATGAACTGTGTGCTCAGGTAACTTATATCCTTGCCCTGGGTGCTGCATAAATCGCATTGCGCATCTGCTCGCTGCGGTTGGGCTGGGCCCGGAGCTGTGGGATCTGCTGTGCTTCTGTTGCCCTGTCCTTGGTGGAGCCGGGCGAACACTGTGAGGAGTGGTGATCAGTGGGGCCGGGTGCCCGGGAATCATATTGCCACGTCGCATCTAGCTGCCAGCTGCTGTGCGGGCCTAATTCGAGTACAGATGAAAATTTGCTCTCCAAAACTCATTAGCTGCTGCCAAAATGGGCAAACAAGATGCAAAGCAGCCTAAATTGACTTTCGAAAATAGGCGGTCCACGAGGCATACAGACCCTGACTCGGATGCACAGGGGTATGGTCACCATGAGCCGTCAGCGGACGACCATGGGGAAGACCTGCGGACTCTTATGTTGGAAATGCGCTCCAGCCTGCGCAACATAGACACTAAATTGGACACTTTAACTGCGCAATCGGATTCCATCAAGACACAAGTGTGGCTACACATGAGACCCGACTGGATGGCCTTGAAAATCGACATACGGAGTTCCATGAATTTCAGGTGGACACTAAAGAGCAACTGTTGCATATGGATAAACTGTTGGGAATCATCAGGGCCAAGAATGATGATTTGGAGGCAAGGTCTAGAAGGAATAACCTCTGCATTACGGGCATCCCGTAAACCATCGCCATTTCCAAAATGGAGACCTTTGTTGCGGACCTCCAATATGAACTCTTTGACCCTCATTTGTCGTCAGTCTTTGTGGTGGAGAGAGCTCACAGTTCACTGGGGCTGAAACCTCCTGTTGGTGCAACACCTAGACCAATCCTGGCCAAATTGTTGAATTATCATGACAGAGATCTTATTTTGCGTTTGGCTAGGGAAAAAGGACAAATTTCCCATAAAGGTAACACCATTTCATTTTATCCAGACTTCACCCCAGTGGTACAGGTGGCGCAGCAGGAATTTCTTCCCGCCAAGTGTATACTCATGCAGGCGCAGATCCCATACTCACTACTTTATCCAGCTAAGCGGAAAGTTTTCCATGATGGCACTGCTAACTATTTCACTGATGCGAAATCTGCCTTGAAGTTCGCCAAACATGTAGGTGGAAAAAAGGCAAAAACCACAAGTGCTGCTGAGGGAACTTTGGTGGGCCATCTAAGTGACAACGACTGTTCCACTCCCCACCTTTGCTCAATTTGACAATATACCGTACTGAGACGAGATGGTGACAATCATAAGTACTTGCCTACATAGTCTTCCTCTTTCTTGTTCCTTTGATTCGTAGTGGGGTGTCCTGGGGCCCAGCGGCCAGAGAATGTTTATGTTACTTCTTCTTGTTACTATTAGCTGCCTGCTTCTCTGCAGTACTCCCGGCCACCCTGTGCAAACAGGGAAGTTTGACGTTGCAACCTCGGCCTCATGGGAAATTTCCCTCTATTGCTATGTGTGTTCTTGTATGTAAGCTTTGGGGTGGGTATCCTTCAACCTGATTGGGGGGTTGGAGTGGGTGGTGGGAGGTGGGCAGGGATTGTTTTACTGTTTACAGCCAGTATGTTGGTACATTGTAGATCAGGACATGAGATTGCTATTAGGTATTGCCACGTAATATCAGCCTGCACGGTGTATGTGAGAAATTTATGCCAGACTACACATTAATACACTACATTTTCTTACATGGAACATTAGGGGGCTAAATGACAATAGGAAATCCAGGCTAGTACATGCCTATCTATCCAGGCACAACATTGATATGTGTCTTTTTCAGGAAACTCATCTGAATGGAGAAGTGTGGCTCACTGGTTAGAGCAGGCAGACCCTGAAGCAGAGGTCAGACCCGGGACCAGGGTTCGATTCCCGACGCGGCAGGGTGTTGAGCTCATATGTCCACGGACTCGATAATTCTCGCTTCGGTGCCTGACCTAATCATGGGTTCACACTCTGCAACTCTGGGCATTAAGCTTGCTTAATCTCCACAACGGCCCCCCGCGGCGGGATGCCTGGCTTTCACCTTGGGGATGCCCTGTAGGGGCTATCTCACAGGGAAAAACCAGGACGGGTTCCCAAGGCAAGCGCGGAGATACCCCTTCGGGGGTCGATTCTGGCGCTATATAAGAAATGTAATAATAATAATAATAATAATGTCAAACCATTGCAAAGATTGAGACACAGTAGGTGGGGTAATGTGTACTCATCTATTTATTCTAACTATGCTCGTGGTGTCGCAATGTTGATAAGGAGGGGGGTGGACTGGCGGGAGGACCACACATTTGTTGATCCAGAGGGGAGGTTTCTTCTCATACATGGCAAACTGGGAGGCGTATCTTTGGTCTTAGTAGCAGTATATGGTCCTAATGTGGATTCACCAAAGTTCTTTCATAATATTTGATCTAAGATCAGATCAACTGGTTGTAGCACGATATTGTGGGTTGGGGATTTTAATGCTATATTAGATGATGTACTGGGCAGACAGAGTGCGGCTCGCTCCTTACACCCAACTGCCAGTGCCGCTCTAAATGCTATTATGTCTGACAGTGAGCTACTTGACATCTGGCGGAGTCGCCATCCCTTACTCAGGGAGGGGACATGCATTTCTAGTCACCACAGTGCCTGGTCTCGACTAGACTTCTGGATGGTCTCATGTGATATAGGAACCTGGACTTCATAGGTCCTGCACATGGCACGCTCTCTATCAAATCATGCCCCCTGTCTGCTCAAGTTAAAAGTTCCTGACGCCCCCCCCTGTGCCTTCACATGGCGTCTGCCTCCACATGCTCTTCTAGATGAGGCTTTCAAGGAAGGAATCCGTGCTGCCATTACTGATTACTTCACTCTTAATGCTGGCTCAGTTGACACCGAGGCCTCATTGTGGGAAGCGTTTAAAATTATTATTAGAGGTCAGAGCATTGACAGGCAAGCAGGAGTATTGAAAGCTATTAGGGGTACACTTACTTCATTAGAAACCCTAATAAAAGACCTTGAAAACCAGTTTTATTCCACAAATGAGCCCGATACCGCTGCCCTCTTGAAAGCTAAACTATTGGAATTTGATGAAGAGTCCCAACGTGAGGTCAAGTTCCTGAGTAAATACGCCGAAGCACGAAAGTATGGTTAGAGTGACAGGCCGGGCTGCACACTAGCTGGTATGATCCGTCCAGGTAGATTCACCATGTTTACACACAAACTCTGTACAGCAGGTGGAGACATCATCAGGAGACAGGCAGATATTTTAGATGCCTTCAAACACATCTTATTCCAATCTCTACACTGCTACCCAACAGACATGCCCAGACTTTCTGGATTCCATTGCACTAGTTTAGTTCAATAATGTCCAAAGGGAGTATATGGATCTGCCCATCACGGTGGAGAATGTAGCCCAGGTTATAAAAAGCTTACCACTTGACAATGCCCCGGGACACAATGGCCTGACTACCTTGTTCTTTAAGACATACACGGAAGAGTTGGTGCCCAGGCTGTTGGCAGTTAATGAGGAGGATCTAGCGGTGGGTGTCCTACCCCAGTTCATGAGGGAAGATATAATTATCACCCTGTTAAAACCCGGGAAGTCGGAAACAGAGATGGATTCCTACAGGCCACTATCTTTGATAAACACGGATGTTAAAATACTCGCTAGGCTAATTGCAAACAGACTAAAACCTTTGCTTCCCATGATTGCGCTCCCAGACCATTCGGGGTTCATTCCCAGGAGATCAACTGCCCACAATTTACGAACAATTATTTCGGTGCTGCATTATCTCCATCCAGAGGTGCACGCTGCTGCTGTATTTTTGGACGCCACAAAGGCGTTTGATACGCTTGAATGGCCTTATTTATTTACCATATTAACACAATTGGGATTGAGCCCACTCTTCATCAATCGCATCCAGTTATTATACACTCAGCCGATGGCCCGGATTAGGGTGAATGGCTTGATCTCTGATCCATTCCCCCTATCACTTGGTACTATACAGGGGTGTCGTCTTTCGCCCCTGCTCTTTGCCATTGCAATGGAAACTCTGGCTGTCCGAATCCAACAGCATCACACAGCCCTGGGTATTGGCTTTAGCACTCAAAGCCTACTTATTTAGCTTTATGCGGATGATGTGACTCTTTACAATATCAACCCCGAAGAAAATTTGGACCCTGTACTTAGAGAATTTATTCGTTTTGGGGGCCTTGCTGGCATTTCAGTCAACTGGTTAAAATTGGTGGTGTTTCCATTGACGGATGGCACGCCACTGATGACATCTGAGTTCCCTTTGCGATGGGAAGCCGAGGCATGCAGGAGATATGGAACCTAAATTTTAGTAGGGTGGTCACTTGGTTGGAGGAGAAGGTCGGGCTCCGGTCCAAACTGCCTTTGTCCATGGCTGGGAAAATAGCACTGGCTAAAATGGTTATCTTACCGAAGTTTCTTTATCTATTTGTCAACGTGCCAATCCCTCTCACGCAACATATTTTTACCACCCTTAGATCGCAGCTGATCTGCCTGGTTTGGGCCGGAGAGCAGGCCAGAGTTTCTTGGGATCCATTGACTTTCCCGTTGCTGCAGGGGGGCCAGGGAGTTCCAGACATGTATGTTTGTATATGCTTTATGTGCTCAGGCCCAATTTCTACATTTTTGGGTCCATCCGACACCGTATCAGCCCCCTGTGGTGGTTGAAATTGATGCAGCAGCCCCTGTCCCGCTCAGGGTGGCGCTTTATCAGACTTCACAGCGCCCCCGAGGACATGTAGATACCGCGGGGACTCTGCGGTGGGCGTGGGGCGAGCTGCGGAAAGGGCTAATATCCCATTGCTTTACGCTCCTTCCATCTCACTGGCGCGAAATCCCATACTTCCTTGTATTCACGATGGGGTCAGCAACACTCTAACTCAAGACATGAACCTGCACACATTTTCAGATCTGTATCCTGATGATACGTTTAGGCCTCCCCCCGAAATGGGTGAAGATCGGGAGACAACCTTTGCTGAGCTCTTCTTATATCACAAGCTGCGTGCAGCATGCCGTGCCCTATGGGATGGATTTCCTGCAGCTCCCCCTTCACTACCTGCCTTGGAGAACGTATTGAAATCTTCTTTCCCCCGCAACCTTGTTACACGTTTATATACCCAAATGCAGAACACAAATCCGCTGGTGAAGCCCAAGTCCCTTCAGTGCTAGAATAGCGAGCTCTCCTCTCCGCTAACAGAGGCCCAATGAGACTTCTGCTGTGGGCAGCTCACTGAAATTCCTCCAAACTATAGGCTGTGCTTGATTCATTTAAAAATTTTGCACGGATATTATAGGACGCCAGTAGGTTTGTACCGTATGAAGCTTAGGGAAGATGAGGGCGGCTGGTGCTGCAGATACACTCCGGCTTCTTTTCTATGCTGCTTGGGAATGCCCACAGATAGCCAAATTTGGCTGGAGATTTTCACAGCAGTGAACCAAATCATAGGTAGAACGGATGTTCCTTCCCCGGCCCTGGGCCTCCTGGGGTATGTAAAAGACACACCACCCAAGCATCGTAAGTTACACGCACTCCTCCTACTTTATGCTAAAAGACAAGTTGCTATTCGCTGGAAAAGGATACCCTCAATCAAAGATTGGTTGAATTATGTCACGTATGGCCACACACAGCTGAGCACTTTCTGGGAACTTATGCCCCCATCCTCAAGGCCCCGTAATATATGGGAACCGTTCCTGGACTGGGCCCGGAGCTGGCCTGAGTCGTCTGGCCTTGCACACACCGAAGATGTTTAGGTCAGATATACGCCTCTGTGTGGCCTGTGCCTGCTCAGGCTTATAAATCTTTTTGAATTTCCAATGTCAATATGATAGGCCTGTTTATACCTTTAGGCAACACACCCTCTATAGCTTATAAAGTAATTTTGTACTGCATGTTAAAGATAATGCCTGTAGTTTTGAAATCTTTACACTGTCTGCGGTGATGTATGCGTGGATTACTCAATGCCATCCATTATTTTTTGTAACCCCCATTGTCTTGGACTGATACATTACTTGTGCTGCTATAATATCATGCTGGCTTTCTGTGTTGTAATTGTCAGTTACTGTTTTCTTACTTGAAAATATAAATAAAACAATAAAAACAAAAAACTAGCGAATTTACAAAAGGATCACTTAATTCTTCTGGATTTTTTAGTGATGTACTGATCACCCGATGAGCAGCTCACTGTGTGAAACCAATGGACACCATATGGACTGATGAAAAGGATACTTTGTGGGTGTAAACCGTGAACTTTTGCAAGTATAATTGCCCCATGAAGAAGGAGTCGGGTCTGGCTGTAGTTTTCCCTTCCTGGCATGCTGTCGGACTGATTCTTAATTTCCCTCAGTGCCAAATCTTTGAACTAAATTTTCTTGACTGCAAATTGGAACTTGCACTTTGCTGGCTGGAAAAGTTCAGCAGGAAATAACCTTTCAGCTGAAGGGTTAACAGACTCCTTCTATGGCACGCTGTGCTGCAGTTCTGACTCTCTAAGCCATATTTTGGTTTGTGTAATCCGACAACTAAGTCTCGAATTTTCCTTTTGTTTCTCTCACGCTCTCTCTTTACAGGCAACCAGCAGATGTTCCTTGCTTATCTGCATTTTATTGTGTGGCTATTCGTACTAGTTGTGTTGTATTAAATATGATTTGAAATGCAATTTCATGATCTGTCCATTCAAGTTGAGGCTTTAGATACATGTTTTCATGAGTAATTCTTATCATATTCATCTCATTCTTTTGATCAATATTTTCTTGTCTCAAACTTTGTGTTTCGATGCATGAGAAAAGTAATGAAATAGGCATGTGTTTGGCAAATCTTTGTTCCAGGTCCTCATAAAGATATTGCCTCATGTTCTACAAATATCCAAATCCCTGTTAGCTCAACAAAAGGATCCATTTGAGGACCCATGTTTGGTAAACAGGATGATGATAATTTGGTGTGCAAGATGAAACAAATTATATGTTGTATTGTGGAAAATTATGATTTTGGGTAAGCTTTCAGCTGCATCAATTCCAAACTCCTGTATCAATTTTCTGGAAGAGGTGTTCATTGAGGAAGGCATTCCTGACATTTTAGTGACTGATAATGGGGTACAGTTCGCATCTGAATGAATGAGGGAATTATTAAGGACCTCCATTCACCACATTCGATCTAAGAAAACTAATATGGGCGTTGACCCACATGTTCTCTGTAGATCTCAGAGAACTATAGTTCCCCCTGTTTGGCATAGTGATTTTCGCATCATGTAGCTTGTGTTCAATATATCTTTAAGTAGCTTTCGGTCAAACACATTGGCTAGCTTTGTATATACTAATGTGGCTTTTCTTTTTCATTTCCCATTTCCCTCTCACCTTAACAATCATTCTTGCAGCGTTCATATGGCATTGTATTTGTTTTTTCTTTTTTAGGTTTCATTGTTTTGGACCTTATCTTTCTGTATCACTTACTCCCTGCAAGGGAGATGTGTTATATTTAACCTACTTGGTACAACCCACCTCCCCCTGTCCTGTGACAATTGGAATGCTCTGTGATCTATTGTTCCAAAGGTTCTAGAGCTAACTCCAGCTGACTGGGACCTGTGGTGTTGAATGGAGGCAATAAAGAACTGCGGAACCTCTTCCAGTGTATTCTCTTCATACCAGTGCCCAACTGCCCGAGGGAAGGAGATGAGGTTGAGGCATTCCATCATGAAGGAGGCCTTTGTCAGTAAGTATGAATTCACCCCACAGGAGTGCAGGTTGAAATACGGGGCAGTCAGAAACTGTCAGCAGTCTTAGGAGAATGTTGTGGGGTACTTTTGAAACATTTATAAAAAGTACTGTTGTTTTTAAGAAGGTTTTTCTGACAGTGATATACTTTCTTTTTTTTCTTCAGAGAACTGGGAAGACGGAACTGACATGGAACGGAAAATAACTAATCATTTCTGTGCACAGTATTTTCCACATCTATGTGATTGGAAAGGCTGTACCTGCTGCGTTATCCTTTTTCCAGTGTGTCTTTTTGAATGCTACATGTAATATACTGTTCTATGAAAGCAAGTGCAGACTCATTTGCGGCTGTTCCAAATTAGGGTGCATTTTTTAGGCAGTACATCATACGAATCTGATGAGCAACTCTTGCTTGGTACTCTTTTTGTTGATTTTTTTTGTTGTTGCCGATAAACAACAGTAACATTTTAAATCTGAGCTTAACCCGTTAAGTGCAGCGTAGAATCCGCCGTGGTGCGGCCATTTCTGTGCACGGGCAGGGCCTCGTTGGCCAACGGACGTGCGCGGCACTACGGGGGTAGCACTTGCGACGGCCGTTGGCCGACGCACGCAGCAAACGGGTGAAAGTACATGTAAAAATTTGACAGATACCTCAGCAAAGTTCCACTGGTGTCTTGAATTTGATGTCTTTAATGTTACAGATTGTTTGTGTGCAAAAGTTATGTAAGTTTTCCCATACATATTCTGCACAGCTCAGAGTTATTGTTTTTAGTTGGTACAGTATTTATGATTATTTTTTCCCCACTGTTCATTGAAGATTCCTAAAACAGTACATCACTTTTGGTGTATATGTATAGAACCTGAGAACAGCAAAAAAGGCAAAATGCACCCACAAAGGATATTTTTATGGTGACAATCATGATGCATTTTTGCACAGTGAGTAAGCATCTTGTAGGATTCATGGTTTTAAAGAAGGATCAGGCTGACACTGTTAGGGGTGGTCGGATCTGACCACATTCATGAGTGTTCAACGTAGATTCCTCAGGGCTGCGTAGAGTGCTCCTTTCCGCATTCGTTATTGTACCCCTGAGATCTTTTTGTGACATTCCCTAATTCTCTTACTGCATTATGTTACAGTATTTTGAGATGCTCCCTAACCAGCAGAAAAGAGAGTTTCACCCGCAAATCCTTGCTTGGCTTACTGCTTGGTTAGTGACCACGCCCCCTCTACTCAGCATCCTGCTCCGTGAGGTACCCGTAGCGTTCTTGGATCCTGTCTGCCTTCGCGTTCCCGTTTTGCTCCTTTTCTGAACTTGTGGTATTTGCCCTTGATTCCCTGTTAGGTTCCCGGTATTCCTTTTCCTTACCCGTATCCTTCCCATTACCTGAACCTCCCGCCCTTTTCAGAAGCCTTGCTTCCACCCGGCTTCTCCTTTCCCGGCACCTCCTTCCCCGGTGCCTTTCTCTCCCTTCCGCATTGTTTACCTGCCGGTCAATCACTCCCCGTTTCTGTTAGTTAGACTGGCGCTTCAGCCCTGATTTTCTCGCCGTTCCTCTCTGGCGTTTAATTGCAGAGTGAACAGAGGGATTCCGTGTGTGTTTGTTTATGCGCTCCACTCCGGCTTTAGTTTACGAGTGGAACGCTTGTACGTCTTTCTTGCGTTGTATTGTTGTATGTACACCCGCTCCGCTCCGTCATAAGTTTAAGAGTCGGACGTGGTGTGTGTATTGTGGGTATTGTTTGTGTTGTGTGTTATTTGTTCCTCACTCCGCTCTGTCTTAAGTTTATGAGCTGGAAGTGGGAGTTTGCCGTGTCACTTTGTCTTTAGCTCTATAAGTGATACGAGCTTGTCAACAGCTGCTCGTGTGGCCCAGTCTTGTTCTGTCTTAAGTTTAGGAGCAGGACTGGAATTGTGTACTTTCTTCCTTGGAGATATCCTTGCTGGTAGTTATCCAGGTTCCCTTCTGTACCTCCTGGTTATTGAATTGACTACTAGCTTAAAGCCCTGACGCTCACCTTGTGAGGTAAGTGGAATGCTATGTTGAACACTTATGTATTAACCCTGTAAACTACTGGTGGGGTTAGTATTGTTGTACGTTTATTTTCCAGCCATCTCCTGCCATCGAGACTGCAGCTACATCGTCCTTGCTGGGGGAGAGTGGTATACTCCCTGGGAAAATTCCCCCCACACTTTTTGGTAGCAACTGACTTTGAGCGCGTTATCTCTTCTCGCTTGGGTCGTTGCTGTCTGGAAGTGTGTGGGACATTCATCTTTGCTCCTGTGGATAAACATCCTCCTCTACAGGGGGGGATCCGTGACAAACACAGTATTAAAGTTGAAAGGAAGCTCGGGTTTATTCCAGGAAAGAGAGACACATCCAGATCCCATCTAAGTGCAGAGCAGTAACAGTCTCTGCTTCAAAAACATACATTCTAGTAACTGTGGTTACAACATAGATTCTATGATGTCACACTGTGCACTCCACAGCTAACCCTAAGAGTCGAGAATGCTACACATCTTCCCCCCATAAAAAACACATCTTACCCCAGACTATTCTTAAACATGGAAATATACACTGAAGATAACAATAATGCAAAACAAGGAAGAGAATATCATACCCCAAACAATTCTTACACATGGAAAAAAAAACTGAAAGTAACCATGATGTAAATCAAGACACATAGTCCTTCAAATGAGAAGGTTTCCTGACAATTCTGGATGAGCGTCGAAACACCCTTTGACTATCATTGTTTGTGTCATACTCAGAATCACCAACTTCCGAGTCAACCTCAGAATCACAAATTTGATGATTGCCCGAGAAAACACAAACTCTATTCAAGTTCCAGATTCTATGATCCAAAGTTCTCACAGCATTTTTGAATACTTTTATCACTTTTATTGGTTTTGAAAATTTAACTTTTTTACCCGGAAGCTTAATCACAACCAAGTCACCAACCTTTACAGATGTAACTTTTGCAGCATGTTTAGAATCAAGATAACGTTTCCTATTAGAAGAATTCAGTAGCTCTTTCTCACACCAGTCTAAATCATTATTTACATTACAATCTCTAGAGCAATTAGTAATTTCATTTTCAAGATCTCTCACCCAGGTTGGTTCTAACAAGGTACAAGGTGGTCTTCCTTTAAAGAGAACGAAAGGCGATTTGCCAGTGGAGGTGTGAGGAGTGAGCCTATAGTTCTCTACCTTTTTAAGAACGTGTTCTTTCCAATTGAGGCCTGCCCCTTTAGCCTAAGAGATGGTTTCCTTACGGACCTTATTAAATCTTTCCACCATACCATTGGTTTCAGGGTGATAAAGAGCACATTTCTTATGACTAATACCACGCTTATGTAAGAAAGACTCAATTTCCTTTGAAACCAATTGGACCCCATTATCAGTAAGGATGTATTGTGGAAAACCTTCTCTTGCAAATAGGGCCTCTAAAAATTTCACAACATTGCTAGTCTCAATGCTCGATGTGAAATGTTTCTCAGGCCATCTGGAAAATAAATCCATTAACACAAAAATGAAAACCTGTTTGACCATCAGTATAAATGGGACCCAGAATATCAAACGAGATCTCCTTCCAAGGACCACTAGGGAGGTCCCTGATGACCATAGGTTGCACTCTCACAACTTTAGACTTATCACTCAAATTACAAATCACACAATCCCTTATGACCTGCTCAATGTGCAAATCCATACCAGGCCACCAGTATGATGAGCAAACTATTTCTTTTGTTTTTGTCATTCCAGAGTGTGATTCATGAGCCAAATCAATGATGTTCTTACGCAGTTCAGAAGTAGGAACTAATCTAGTCCCACGAACCAAAAGATCATTGCACACTGCCAACTCATCTCTGACGCCCCAGAACCTGGCACACTCAATAGAGGCCTGTTTCTTAGAATGCCAACCCTTCTGCAAAAGAGACAAAACACATGAGAGATTTGGATCTGAAAACAATTTTGAGCGCCACTCAGCCTCATCAATAACTTCCACAGACACAGGGCAAACTTGATAGCTATCTTCATCACTGTCACATTCCAATAGCTCATCATGAGAAACATCAACCAACCTTGACAGGGTGTCAGCCACACAATTATCAACACCAGGAATGTATTTTATTGTAAAATCATACTCTTGCAAAGCAATGACCCATCTGGTTATTCTGCTGGACACTAAATCAATACCTTTCTTAGAGAAAATTTCACACAATGGCTTGTGATCAGTTTTAATTATAAACTTGTTTCCCCACTAGAATTTTTTGAATTTTTTCACAGACCAAAACACAGCAAGCGCTTCCCGTTCAATAACGGAATAGCGGGTTTCAGGGTCTTTGAGACCACATGAGGCAAACATAATAGTATCCAAACCTCCAACATTCTCTTGTTGAAGAACTGCACCAAGTCCCTTGAGACTGGCATCAGTGGTGAGAATAGAAACCTTTTGAGGATCAAAGTTTCTAAGATTAGGAGCTTTCTCAAGCTTCTCTTTAAGAGATTTGAATTCTGATTCACACTCAGCATTCCAAATGAACTCAGAACCCTTTTTTATCAGACTTCTTAAACCGATACATTGTTCAGTAAAACCTTTTACAAATTTATTGTAGTACTCAATCATTCCAAAGAATTTCATGAGTTCATCTCTAGAAGAGGGAGGAGGCATTCTAATTATAGTATCCACCAAGTTTGCCTTTGGTGCAATTCCATCTTTGGAAATGGTGTGCCCTAAATAATGGATTGAGGAATCTCCAAAATGACACTTATCAATCTTGATCGTGAGATTGGCCCTTTCAAGTCTACTCAGCACATCAAAAAGAATACACTCATGCTCTTCATCATTCTTACCAAAAACCAAAATGTCGTCTTGGTACACACACACTCCTTTGCAACCTTTAAGTACCCTTTCCATGATGCGCTGAAAAACAGAAGCCGCTGAAACAAGCCCAAATGGCATTCTGATGAACCTATACGTCCCAAAAGGCGTCGTAAAAGACGTAAGGTTTCTTGAAGATTCTTCTAGCTCGATCTGGTGATAGGCGGAAGCCAAATCTAATGTACTAAACATTTTGGCACCACCCACTTTAGACAAAAGATCTGAGATGTTAAGGAGGGGATATTTATCACTAATGACACACTTGTTAAGCTGCCTCAAATCAATGCATAGACGCAATGACCCGTTGGGTTTGCGAGCAGCCACCACAGGTGCAATCCAATCAGTTCCAGTGACCTCTTCAATAATCCCTACTAACTTCAATTTTTCCAACTCACTAATCATTTCATCTCTTAGAGCTATGGGAACAGGTCTAGGCTTGCAAGTATAAGGTTGAGAATCAGCTCTTATGGGAATCTCCAGTTTGAAATCTTTGAGACATCCTAGTTCATCCCTAAATACTTTAGGAAATTGTAGTCTAATGCGACGCAATAATTCAACATTAGAATCCGTTTGAACAGAACTAACCAGTTCCTTGAGTATAAGAGGATTAGGAGAACCAGGATCATGCATTATATTCAGATCACCCTGATGGAACCAACTGATGATACTGTCCCCTTTTTGCGAAACATAGATCTTTCCTAGAGTATAACGATCCTTATATTCTATGCGTCCTGTAAAACATCCCAACAGAGGTATGAGTTTACCTCCATACGCTAAAGGACGAATGTCAGCTCTTGACAACTGAACTTTGCTGGTTAGTTTTCCCAAATAGAAATTTCTAGATATAATTGTTATTTTGGCCCCAGAATCAAACAGGACATCAGTTGACTCACCCTCAATAAACATTTTGTCAACCGGACAGTTTCTAAGATCAGCTGTAGAAGTGACTTGGACTAAAGCCTGTCCACAAACAAAATCCTCCTCCAAGGACTCATTACCAACCACTTTTACTGAAGTAGAGGAAATTTTACTTTTGCACAATTTAGAATAGTGACCCTTCTTCCTACACTTTGAACATATAGCATTAAAGGCAGGACATTTTGTGTCATTAGCATAATGCCCAACCTTGTCACATCTAAAACATTTAGGTACAAAGATTTATTTTTAGTCTTAACCGGACTATCAGAATTTGAGCCATTCTGTGAGTCACTCACAGCATTTTTAACAACTTGAACAGAGGGTTGTTTGTCTTTATTCAAGGTATCAACACATTTTAATGAACGTTCCACCCTCTTAGCTAGTTGTAGAACTTCATCTAAAGATGGTTCATCTTTCAACCACAATTCATTGCGAACCTTCTCAATGTTACATCCAACCATGAATTGATCTCTGATTCTTTCTTCAATGGAACTATCAAATTTGCAAGAAGATGCTAATTTTCTTAACTGAGTGACATACCCCTCAACAGTTTCTCCCTCATTTTGTAATCTTTTTGCAAATTGGTACCTTTCTAATATGGTACTAACTTTGGGCAAATAATGATTGTCCAGTTTTTTCATGCAAATTTCAAACTCATTAAGACCTCTCTCTTCTTCAGAATTAAGTTCTGCCAAATGGTCAAAAGCATCTTGACCCTCTGAGCCAAGACAATAGAGTAGAAGGGAGGTTTTGCGTTCAGCACTTAGGCTGACTCCACAAACCTTAGCATAACGCTCGAAAACCTTTTTCCACTTCTGTCATTTAATAGGAGGATCACCCGGGGATGACAGAAAAAATGGTGCTGCAGTTACATTCTGCATAATTAAAATGAAATAATGAATTACCAAAACCTTAGAACCAGTAAGCAGTTGGTAAAAGAACAGTGTGAAATAACAAATGAATAAAATTAGGTCACAACAATATACATCACACTGTAAAGGTAAAAGAAAAATAATAAAAAATAAATAAATAAAACCATCCACTAGGTGGTGCTGTGGTAATAAAGTGAGATGAATAAAGGGATGGATATTTGAGCGTCAGATGCTATGTCTAAAAGAAGAAATGCGTAATGAACTGATAGGTAACACACGCTTAAATGTAATTTAACACAAGAAAGTAAAAACGTTCTTTTTTAAAAACCAAATTCATGCCTAAAACTACAAAGATGGTCATCACGTTACATTTTGAGCATAACTTGACAAGTTCATGCCTAAAACTACAAAGGTGGTCACCACGTTACGTCTTGAGCGTAACTTGACGTCCCAACGTTGTGCAAAGCCGTCTGAGGAGAGAGTGTCGCAGAGAAGGCGCTCAGACTCTGATGCCCAGCCTCATGGAACCACTCGAGCACTGACAAGCACTGACTCGAGCACTGACGAGGAAGAAGACAATCAAGTTCCAACGCGAGCCAAGAAGAATGGGCACTCGAACTCCGGTAGGACTTGTAAGCGTTTAAAAGTTTCACAGACGTTGTGAAAAGAGCAATATGTCACGAGCAAGTGTTAAGGTCAAAGATTATCTTGTGGAGTTGAAATGCGTGAGAAAACGGGAATAATAAAAGTCTTTTGAGAAAAGCGGCAATAATTAGATTCAAAAGACTCGTTTCCAAAAATGAAACTGTCACATCATACAGACGCTGGTGCAATCATAGCACGGCAAACAACACGACTAAAGTGGTAAATAGCAGCCGCTGGTGTAATCAAGACACGAACATTTAAATTAAAGGTAGTAGCTTTAAAACATGTCAAAATGAGTAAACTGTTTAACGAAATGTCATGAAAGTCAAGTAGCTTCGGAGGTGTGATTGGCTTAACTTGAAGACAGTTGTACTAATTCAAGATGCAGTCGCTGGTGCGATCGGTTTAACTTGAAGACAGATGACAGATGTAATGTTTTATGATGCAGCAGCTGGTGCGAACAGCTTAAACTTGAAGACAGATGTAATGTCTTATGATGCAGCTGCTGGTGCGAACAGCTTAAATTAAGGACAGTTGTAATATTTCATAATGCAGCCGCTGGTGCAATCAAAGCACTCCCATTTAGACTAAATAAGTATGAATTATCTGCCGCTGGTGCAATCACAAACACAGAAAGAAGGAGGAAACGGTACCTCGAAATTGTTGAGATTGTTGAGCCTCTCTTTTCCTCAGCTGCCGACTACGCCAATGTAGGATTCATGGTTTTAAAGAAGGATGATGCTGACACAGTATTAAAGTTGAAAGGAAGCTCAGGTTTATTCCAGGAAAGAGAGACACATCCAGATCCCATCCAAGTGCAGAGCAGTAACAGTCTCTGCTTCAAAAACATACATTCTAGTAACTGTGGTTACAACATAGATTCTATGATGTCACACTGGGCACTCCACAGCTAACCCTAAGAGTGGAGAATGCTACACATCTCACTTAATTTTTTTTACGTGGGTGAGATTGACATGATTGCGGCTGATGGTGGTTCTGCCAAGGGAACTGTACATGTGGACTATCCTGCTACACCTAGTTTGTCCCGCATCATTTGGTTGTGGCCCGTTTCTGGAACTGTTTTTAAGTGCTTTCAAATTGAGGTTGTCCAATATAGTCCATGTATAACTGCTTACTGCAAGTATAGCTGTACATATATTTTTTATCAGCAACCATTTTTTCCCTTGATGGTATTGTAAGATGCAACAAAACATCAGTTTGTTTTGTGCTTCCTGAAGAACTTGTGTACAAAAGTGTATTTGTAATTAGTTAAATAACTAATGTTAAGTTTATTTGTTAATTTTTTGGTTTAAATTTGCATTGAGTTAATAAAATGTATTTGTAAAGTTATAAAAATGTGTATTACTAATTTAACATGTGAGTCACAAACACACCCATGGACATGCTCATACATGAATTCGCACATCTACTGAGTCATTTTCACAGGTACAGACACTTTCATACACACTTGTACAGTCACTCAAAATCCCATACAGTCATTTCCACATCCATTTCCTCATTCGAATAGCTACTTATATAGACCCATACACCCATACACAGACATTTACATAATTACTCACACACTCGTACAGTCACTCACACACAAAGCCTCACATTCATACACCCAGCTATACACTGATATACTCACTCACACACCCACACAACAATAGACCTACTCACACACCCACCCATACATTAATACATCCCCTCACACACCCACCGACCAATAGAGCTACTCACACAATCACCCATACACTGTTAAAGCCACACAAAGAAAGACACATCCCTGCACAGACCAATACAGTCACTGATACACCAAGGCCCTCACTGATACAGTCATTGAAAGAACAACGCTCATAATGATGCAAACACTAACACATCAAGGGACACACCATTACCGATATGGACATATCCAGACACATACTGATAAAACTACTGACAAACTCAGCAGCCCTCAGATACAGAAACTGACACACTCAGGCACATACTCATGCAGCCAATGACACACTCATTCACACATCGGTACAGCCACATAGATGTTATGGTATGTTAATTTATTTTTCTAACGCGCACAGCTACCCAACGAAGGGTTTCCCAGAACAGGCCATAACAGAAACTCTAGAAATCTGAAACTAGAATTGTTGAGTGAACAGCCAAGTTTTTAATTGCTTGCAAAAATTGGAATACAGCTTCTCCTTCCGCATCACATCAGGTAGAGAATTCCACAACGTTGGCCCAAGAAAAGAGAAGAAGCGCCCTCCCATTCTCATTAGTTTGATCCTAGGAACATCGAATTTCTCTTCTGAGGAGGAGCGAAGCAGGCGAGAAGGATGGTAAGGGCGTACCAGATCTTGTAGGTACTTAGGAGCTGAGCCAATCTTAATTCTAAACATATAACACAGGGCTTTACATTTAGTACGCTGTTCCACCCTGAGCCAGTGTAGTTCTCTCAGGGCATTAGCCATACTGGACATTCTAGGAAGTCCAAGCAGCAATCTGGCAGCCGAGTTCTGCACCACCTGAAGCTTGCGCAATACATCCCTGTTTGAAACCAGAAAAAGGACGTTACCATAGTCTTGGCGAGATGTTACGAGTGCCTGGACTACGGTCCTTTGGGTATCAACAGGGAGCATCCAAATAATTTTTTTTAACCATTTTAGGATGGTAAAAAAGGTGGCTACGGTTTGTACTGCCTGTTGTTTCATTGACAATTATTGTCAATAATAAAGCCTAGATTGCGGACCTGAGAGGAAGGCGTGGGTAAAGGCCCCATTTCAGCTGGCCAGTGTTGAGGGCCCCAATGCTCAGAATTTTTACCAAAAATAAGCACTTCCGTCTTTTCTCCATTGAGCTTGAGCAAATTCAGTTGCATCCACGATGCAATATTGCGCAAGCCCAATTGCAGAGAAGAAGGATCCAGTCTCCTATCAGCCGATAGAGAAAAGATGATTTGAGTATCATCGGCGTATGAAAAAAGCGCCAACCCTGATTCCTCAGCAATCACTCCCAGGGGTTGCAAATAGATGTTAAAGAAGAGTGGGCTCAAAATTGAGCCCTGTGGCACCCCAAACAGGGATGTGTAAGACTTTGAGGTGGCCCTAGTGGAAAATACTTGGAATGTTTGTTCCGATAAAATGGAAGACAGCCAGCCAAGCGCCAATCAAGAGATGCCCAATGCATGTAAAGAATTTATTAATACGGTGTGAGAGACCATATCAAACGCTGCACTTAGATCTAATAGTATAGGGGCCACTGTATCACCTGCATCCAGCCGCTGGGGTAGCATCTCCGTAACGCCCAGCAGTGTAGTCTCAGTTGAGAACCCTGCTCTAAAGCCCGATTGTGAAGTGTGCAGAAAGTTAGAAGCTTCCACAAGCATAGATATTTGGGCGTTTACATGTTTTTCCAAAACTTTGGAAAACACCGGGAGCAAGGAAATCGGCCTAAAATTGGTCGGCATAGCAGGGTCCGCATTTGACTTCTTGAGCAGGGGCAGGACCATTGCATGTTTCCAAACAGCAGGCATCTCTGCTTCACTAAGAGAGGCATTCAATAGCTCCATAACAACTCTTAAAGCAGGCTGTTCCATTTGTAAGAGCACTGCCGCTGGAAGAGAGTCGCACGGAGAACCTGATTTAATGCTCACTAAGATTTTTGTAAGGGAACCAATGTCCAAAGGAGCCCACTTCTCTAATTTTAACCGAGAATGCTCTGCAGTGGGTACCAGAGCAAGACCGGGCAAAGCCGGACTCGTAACATTAATTCCTCCTAAAGACTGGTAGATATGTTCAACTTTACTTATGAAGAAGTTAGCAAGCATGTTACATTGTGGTTCGTCAAGAACAGGCGGACTAGGTTGCGTCCCTGAACCTGCTAGCTTCTTAACCATGGAGAATAGGGTACTAGAACAATTCTTCGCCCCCAAAATAGTGGAGGAGACGTAATCGGCTCGTGACCCTTTACATAAAGCATGGTATTTTTTCAGTGTGGCTTTGTAAATACTTTTGGACTCGAGGGAGTAATCCCTTCTCCACGTTCTTTCCATAGCTTTACACTTGCTTTTTTCAGCTTTTAGCTGCTCTGTAAACCAGGGGGCCGGAGGACAGTGGTTTTTGGATTTTTTCACAGAGGATGGAAGACAGGCATTGGAAGCGGAAGCGATCCATTTATAGATACTGTCCAAGGAGGCCAGTGATATAGAATTCAAGCAAGGAGCATTGTTTAACAATAAATGGTTACATTTTCCTGTATCCAGTTTGCCTCAGTTTCTGGTCCGGCTCGGTATGTCAGGTAACAGTGGGACCATTTTCAATGGACTTGTGTATTGAAACTTGACCGCAAAATGGTCAGACCAACAAAAAGGCAGTGCCAGAGAACAATTAATATCAGACAAGTTAGAGAAAAAAGGGTCCAGTAAATGACCAGCAATGTAAGTAGGGCCTTCATTGCAAAGAGGTAAGTTCAGCGCAGATAAATCAGCAATCAGAGCCTTACTTGCTAAACATTCCGTACTTTCCAAGTGAAGGTTTAAATCTCCTAAAACTGTGAAATTAGCCAATTTAAGTAGCCAAGGAGCCAGCAAGTCTGAAAGTACGGGCACCCAAGAACCAGCCGGTCCAGGGGGTCGATAGGTCAATGCCCCAGATAAAGTAAACTGGGGGGAGAGCATAAGTTTAAAAAGGGCAGCTTCGCAATCCACCAGAGGGAAGTCTTCTAATTTACATGAATAGCTTATTTTAAAAATAATCGCAATCCCTCCACCTTTCATGAGGATTCTGTCTCTCCTTATTATAGTATAGATATTCAACCAGACACTATTAGAGCCTCTCAAAACACCCATATACATACTGATACAGGCATTTACACACCCAGCCACACACTAATACAGACACTAACACACCCAGCCAAACACTAATGCATGCAATTAGACACCCAGGCACACATTGATACATACACTGACCCACCCAGGCATACATCAATACATACACTGACACAACCAGCCAAATACTAATGCAACCAATAACACATCCAGGCACACACTGATGCACACATTAACATACCAATGCAGGCACCGACACATGCAGGCATACAGCAATGCAGACACTGGCACAAACAGACAAGCACTGATTCTTACACTGACACACCCAGGCATACACCAAAGCACACATTGTCATAAACAAGCTTACTGCCATGCAGACACTGAAACACCCAGTCAAACACTAAAGCATCCAATAACACACCCAGGCGTACATTGATGCACATGCTGATACACCCACTCTCACACTGATACAGTCATTGGCACATTAAAAACACAAAGTTAGCTCTTTGTTTGACCAGATGGTGGGTCTAACAAGAACCTTTCCCCCCTTTAATAGTTTTAATTGTATATTATTATTTTTTTTAAATTAATAAAAACTGAATTAGGTAGTTCAAATAGTAAGGAAGCAACTGGCTTCAGTCTTCAAAAAAACATTATGTGGTCAGTGGAAGCAAAAAAAAAAAAAAACTAACAGTGATGCTTCATCAATGTATCCAAGATACACCCCCAGAAGACATATGTACAGCAACAAGCAAGTGGCATGTTGCATTTCACACAGTGAATAACCATGTCACTGCATCGTTAGCTAGTAGCTGGTATTGTAATGACTGCAGCTGATGCTGGTTCTCCAAAGGCTGCTATAGAGGTCGGCAGTCCTGCTGCACATGGTATCTCCCATATCCAGTTTTAGAGTAGAACCTTTCATGAATTGTTTTTAGGAGCTTCCACATGGAACTTGCTCCATGTGTATACTTCTTTGCTGTGCCTCTGGATAATAACTGTTTGCTGAAAATATTGCACTGCACATATTTTGCTGTTTTTTGCAGGGACTGCGGAGGAATGAAGGCTCTGCTATGGGCCCTCAAAGTCGCTTTCTGACAGAATTTTCATGTCAGAAAGCCTGACATGAAAAGCCTTCTGGAAACCAGGATCATAATCCTCAAGGCAGAAATGCCATCCATAGGGGATTATGTGCGGCTTCCAAATGGTGGACGGGTTCCTTGAGCAAGTCAGAAATCAGATTGACCAGCCGGTTTCAAATGTGACAGGCTTCATTGTAATAAGGCTGTCGGATTTGAAACCTTGGACGGCGGTCGGAAAGCTACTGACCTGCTTTCTGAGGCTTTTTGACCGACATGAGTGATGTCACTGACCATATCATGAGTGATCTCATATGTGAGGGCATGAGCAGTGCATTGCGGGGGAGCATGGTATAGTTAACTCAGGTAACTATGACTGCTTTCTATGGGTATATTTGTGTGTGTAAATTCTCAGCCTAACTATAACTTCCCTTTAACTTCAGTTTTTTTCAGTGAATTTCTAAGGTTTTTTAAATTCTATTTCCCAACTATAACATCCCTGTAACCTTTGTTTTTTCAGTGAATTTCTAAGGCTTTTTAAACTTAATTTCTAAAGTATTATGTCCTTCTAATATTTAGTTGTTTTGTTAATTTTGAGGGTTTATTTTCAATACTAAGGGGCCGATTAAGATGTCGGTCAAAAAGCCTCAGAAAGCAGGTCAGTAGCTTTCCGACCGCCGTTTTCGAAAAGGACTGCTCATAGTCTGAAAAAAGCTCGTGGGCAATATGAGGACTGGGGGATCCACGGTCTCCAGGATCAGGCGGCAATACAGATATGAAGATGGTTGCACCAAAGAATTAATCTGAGCAATAAGAGCAGGCTGAAAAAATAAGGCGGGTCTGGGTAAGACAACCTTCCAGATGCACAACGTCCAAGAAATGACCAGGACGCGAGGTCCAAATCAGAGGCATCAAGGTACAACAATATTGTTCTATAGTGAAGTCATGAATCGGGCCAACGGAAAGCCAGTCAGTGAAGGATAGATTCCATGGAGTTACTCACCGAGGATTCTTCCCACGATTCGCAAAGGGGTCTGCCGCCCAGCCCGCCGGGTGCACGCCAAGACTCGATGTCATCAGTGAAACTATAGAGTACCCATAGTGTTGCCATTTTTTTGGGAACCACGGCAGCTCCCCAGATCCATAAACTAATTAAAAAAGAAAAAATGAACTTGTTTTATTACATTTACAAACCAGTACATACATTATATTACCTTAAATTGTGTTGCTTCACTTTTAAAAATGTATGCTATCAGTAATTGTAAAAAAAAAAAATTCTATAGTTGGAAAAAAAACTGTATTACATAATTAAACTTGTAGTTAAAATTATAGTACAATGTATTCTACAAAACCCTTGAAATTCACTAAAAAAATAAAGGTTACAAGGACATTATAGTAAGAAAAAATAAATGTAAACGTGGAAGTTAGAAAATATATTTTGGGAAAATTTTTGAAATTCACTGAAAAAAAAAGAATACAGGGTCGATATTGTTAGGAAATAGAATTTAAAAAACCTTGGAAATTCACTGAAAAAAACAGGTTAAAGGGAAGTTATAGTTAGGCTGAGATTTTACGCACACAAAACCATAGACATTTAGCAGCTATAGTTACTTGAGCTAACTATAACTAACGCCCCCGCAATGCACTGCTTACAACCTCACATATTACATCACTCATGACACGGTCAATGACATCACTGATGACATCACTCATGACGCCTCAAATGACTTCACGTTTTTTGTATTTTGGTGTCAGCCTTCCATCAGATGACAGTTTCACTTAAACCGATGTTTTGATTTGAAATTGCGTAAACAGATTCATCACAGCACTGTATGTGGTGTCCTAGTTCTATAATTTTCAATAAAATGCGGGCCTGTTATCCAGGAAGCATGCAAAACGTTTGGTTTGCGAATTGAAAAGGCTTTTACTGGCAAATGAAGCCAGGCTGCATATATTTTCAAATAAGGAAAAGGCAGAGTGAAATCCTATTTGAGTGAAGCCTAATAGTTTATTATTTTTGCAATGTGCTACAAATTTGGCTAATAAAAGTTTAGCAAACATCTTGCCTTCTGAATTCAGCAGTGTAACTAGCCTGTAAACTGTTGCATCTTCTTTGCTTCATTTTTATTAAATTGGCTATTGCATTGAGCCTTTCTATGAAAGAGCACGTTTCCATAATTAATGGTGCAGTAAGCAGTACTATAACTGTTGTTCAGTACACTGAACAGAACTTTAAGGTGCCTACTAGTATTTGATGCCATACCGGAGGATATTAACATTCAAATGTCTTTCATAGATGTAATATCATTCATAGTTCACAAGGAGGGTTTGTGAATTCTTTACTGTCCAATATCTTGTAAAGTATATTTATGCAGGTTTCCCAATGTACTACCGATAGAACGTCAACAGATGCTTTTTTACTTTTTCCACAACCATTGTTTACGAACAGCCAAAATGTCCTACATATCGCTTTTTAACGCAATATGTAGCTCTAGCCATCTGCCATAAAGAGTTTCTGGTTTAATATTTGCAAGGTCCACTTTGAATTTCTCCTGTATTTTTTTAATTTCCTGGGCTCTAGAGTCAAAATTGAATTTGCCTCCGTGTTTTCCATAAATCTCACCTATTAGATCTTTTCATGCCACTGGTTTGTTTTAAATAGATCTTTATTGTCTTTTTTTAACAAATGCTGCAAAAACAATCCTACAGGGTAACATCGTTGACAGATTCATCATCAGACCACAGCAGAGAACTCATACAGCACATCCTTAGAGTGTAACAGTTGTGTGGCCTGTGTTTTTAATGGGTGTGCATGTGGCATCGCATACTTACCAGTGGCTCCCGCCCCTTATGCAGGGGCACACCACAACGTGTAATGCCTCCCTCCTCATGGGAGTCTGAAATCGTGTTCTCGTTCCAGCACCAGCAATAGAATATTCCATCCCATAATCTCTGCATCTTTCAAGACCTGCTGGTGAGGCGCTGCCTGCTCCCATCTTTGAACATCTCTCTTCCACATCGGTACCTTTGGGTGTTAAAGCGCTTTTCAATGTATAGCTATCGTGCTCCACATCAGCGCTTGGGCAAAGTCTAAGATCTTATTACCGGCCTGTTTAGTTTTTGCGTGGGGCACCAAGACCAGCAAACATGTCTCGGGTGCATTATTGTGCTGTCTAGTGTCTACCCATTTATCACATGAGTATCATGCATACTGCCATTAGGAAGGGGCGCAACGCTGTGCACTGCCACGTCATGTGGTAGAAGTCTGCCTTCTCAGCCTTGCATCTAGGGCAACATTGTGATGATGCTGAAAACAACTTGCGTGGGCATGCTGGGTTGGCGTATGTGTGGTGGACTTATTTATTTATTTATTTATTTATAAAGTTTTATATAGCGCGAACATGATCCCGAGGGATATCAGAGCGCTTTACAGTTATGGGAAAAGGAAGGTAACAGTTGCAGTACATGTGTCAAATGGGAATCCAGACAAAATCACATATCAAAATAGAACTCACAGGACAAGAACGGTTATATGTACACGGGATCAGCAGAATAATAAGAACATAACTGGTACTTATCGAGATGGAATAGCAATCAGAACAAGGGCTAAGTCCAATGCATTAGAGCAGACGATCCAACAACCTATTAAGTAAGGGTGGGCGTAGTTCGCAAAGTAGCGCTACGCGAAACGCACTTCGCACTACGCGAACTTCACGCAGCACTACACGAGCTGCGTAGTAGCATGTTCGCACTGTGCAAGATGCACTCCCAACGATTGCACAGTGCAGACAAGCATCCGGCACTGTGCAATCATTGAAAACGGCATCTTGCACAGTGCGAGCTGTAGTTTTCTGCTGCTCGAGTAGATATTTACTCGAGCGGCAGCTTTCTCAACGCGAACTGGTAGTTTTGCATCGCGAGCGGTCGCGAGCATGCGCAACCACTCGCAATGAGAAACCTGTCCTCCCAGCGTTGAAAATCTGGCCGGGATGTCATTTTGCTTGCTCGTGGTCGCGAACATGACGTTGAGGACCGCGAACAAGCAAAAAATGACTGCTGCACCACGCTACACTGGACTACTCATGTTCGCACTGTGCTATGTGCAGCTCACGCAGTGCGAAGTTGCGCAAACTACGCGAGCATAGCGTAGTGCTTCGCCCAGGTTTACTATTAAGGTAAGAACCTGTTCATAAGGAATCTTGTTACTTCAAATTTAAAGGCATCATTGGATGAGATTCTACGTATTTCCGGTGGGAGGGAGTTCCAGATCTTCGGAACCGAGCCGGAGAAGGCTCGGTGGCATGTTCTCTTTTTGTGAAAGATCTGAGGTTTCAGGAGGAGAGAGTTAGCACTCCCACAGAGTATAGCCCCTCCTGATAGTTCCAGTTTTTGTGCTAGATAACTCTATATTGTAAAACATTGCTAGCCAGTTAAACTATGCACGTTTTGTCATATCGATTTAATTTGGCGTTTTGAACTGGATGCCTCTTTAAATATATGTAAAAAGTTCCAAACAAAGTTTGAAAAGATTATCATGAATAAAAACAAGAGTTCTTGATCGAATATATTTCTACAGTCGACTGCAGGATCTAACTGCAAGAAAGATGGCTTCACATGCAGAAACGGAAAAACGGACAACAGATCAACAGGTATAGAAATCTAAAAACAGATGAGAAAAGCACTCATTAAAACTAGAAAGAGAATGCCACCATCTTGAATTAGTAAATCCTTCTCCACTTTGTGCATCCAGGCCCACAGGAAAGCAAAGACTAGCTCTTCGCAACAAAAGTCCAAACCTGCCACACCCTATCACCTGGTGCCTTAAAAACGATAAACCAATCTCTTTCCCATCCCATTATTAACTCTACTATCTGCTGTATGTGGCTGTAGTCTAACCAGTGTTCTCCCCTTAACAGCCTTAACACCTTACAAACTAAATTGAATCACTATTGTAAATTATCTTCACATTACTCTTCTGGTTCCCACAGTTTTCTTTTTAGATTTGCAGCAAATTTCTTTTATACTCCCAAACTTCAGCCATGATATTCTTGGCTATGTCCCCAAACAAAGTCCATATTTCTTTACTTCGTCACTACTTCATTTCCAGCAATATCAAGACCTACAATCTTATGCTATCTCTTCATTTACACATCTTCCTTACTGCCCCTCATTCCGTCTCGGTCTCCAAGTTTTTGATTGACAATGATTTAACAAAGTCACCATAGGACTTATTCATCAGACTTACTCCATTGCACTTACGGTGCGGTTTTGACCTATTAGGATATGGCTGTCTAAATGCTATAACAAAACCACTCACCCAGTTCAGCCAGGATCCACCTACATTTAAATGCATTGAGTCTGGTACTAATAAACCTAACGAGGAGAGGGATTGTTCCTTCCACGCACCTATCACTGACTGAAAGTTATATCAAACTCATCTGTAAGCGAATAATAGATTGAGACTATGCAGGCAACATAAAAATTACAGACCTACTCGCCCTATTCACTTCACTGCAAGGTTCTGCGTGTGTCAGTACAAAAGGTTATCCAACAATTATCCACTGGATCGAACAACACGTCAGATGGTTATAAAGATTCTCTTGCATAGAAAATAACAAGCTATGTAGCATGTCTTTAACAGCCATTTGCTGTTCACCAAACCTCAAGCTATTATCTAGTTGCATGAGCTTCCACATCAAATACAAAGTTCTCCCACAAAACCTAAAAAGTAAATGAATGACATTTTTTCCTAAATTCATGTTAATAAGGCAAATACTAAGTAATGCTAGTATCTTCTTCAATAGAGAACCTCAGCAGACAATAAAATAGTGATAAAAGTGTGTGCCACTGCCTCTACTACTGTACTGTTAAGAGGTCAACACTTTTCCCACACAGTATGCTTTGGGGCTGGGTGACATTCTTTTGGGTGTGGGGATTGCTGAGGAAGGAAAAGCCTCAGAAACTCTCAAAGCTTACTTTTCAAAGAGATACTCTCGCTTTCTCTGTATTTTTGAACAATTTTTAAAAAAACGATAGTCTACAAAAATATCCGTCCAACAAGGACGACTTCATCACCTTCTATTCTTGTCAACCGCTCTCTCTGGCAAAAAGTATTGCTGCCTCACCCTCCACCTCTATCTAAAAGCAGTCTACTTCTCTCCAATTTCATGATACTAAATCCACCAGCACCATCCCGGTCCCATAATACGGTGGTTCACAAGTACATCAGCACGTTCCCTTGCACACTGTTCCAAAGTACAGCATCCATCTTCCCTTCCCTACTTACCTAGAATGCATGTCAGTTAACAAGAGAGAGCATACAGCCACTCTACAGCATATACTGCTTGTGTCTTGTTTTCAAGTTATGAAATATTTCTGCTAATCACACCACACACTTATTTCACAAAATTGGTACACATATCCCAACTACCAACTTAACTACAGACCTTCTGCCATTAGCTGCTCAATGACTGAACAGAATTCATATGGAATAACTAAAAAAATAAAGCAACCATCCACAAGACATATTGTAGCCCTTTGCTAGGCCATCTGATTGGTTTGTTTACTACCCATAATGGTGTTGAAAGGATGCCCAGAAAGGAACTATACATGGATCTTTGCTGAGCCAAGAAGGGTCATTCTCTGACAGACCTTCGTCAAAATGATCCTTGGAAACAACACTCATTTATTTAGCTGGCACACACAAGAAGAGGGCAAGTAGCCAAAGCACCTCCACCGACATTCCTGAACGTTTTAAATATACCACAGCAATTTTAATTATATGATAACAACATGTAAAATCACTATGTTTAGTACGCATCCAGGCAAAGCTATACAAACACAACGGAAAACAGAAGAGTCACTGCAAAAGCAACCAAACATAAAATAAACACACCGGGAAAAAAGCAATCTCTCCACAAGTACCCACAGTATGAAAACACCAAACACAGCAACTTTCGGGAAATCATTCAATGTAGTTAAGTTGCAGGAGTTTGAGCCGTGCATTCCATGAGACCTGTGGAAGTGGAACGTGCACAAGGATCCTGTCCCAGTGAGAAGCCGTCTGCTCCATCTTAAGATCCTGGCTCCATTTATCTTTCAAGTCCAATCATTTTGGACCTTTGGCCCTGTTCATCGCTTTGTATATGTTGGTTTTCCAGTGGTGTCTTGGTCTCCATGTCAACAAGACCTGCAGCATTGGGTTTACTTCCAATTCCTTGCCTGGGTCTCCCCATGCCCGGCAAATAGCCCAGGTAAACACCACATAAGCCCCCATTGGGATATCATTATCCGTCAAAGCTCCTTGATAGGATGGTAGCCCTCTGCCTAAACCGATGCCCTAGGGTGTTGACCAAGGCGTGTCTCCTCTGCCAGTGGTGCATTGTGCGCCCCACCAAAGCAAAGGCCAGCAGACACCACACACAGCATGAGTTCCGATGAGTTTGCCGTTCCTTCTTGCCACCAGCACTGATATCGCTGCCAGCAGTACCGGGCCATTTGAAGCAATAATGGAGCACTTTCAGCCTGTGCAGCCACCCCGATCACACCCTCGAGGGTGTCCCCATCCAGTCCCTGAGGTCAAAGGTATCTTGGCTCCTGCAATGCCTCCTGGGCCACCCATGCTGTCCGGCGATGCAGCTTATCGGCCAAATAATACTGCTCATAGTCTAGCACCTCCACTCCCCCGCTGCCAGGGGAAGGCATAGTTTGTTCAGAGCCATATGCTGCCGGCCTTTGGCCCATAACACCTCAGTGAGTCAGCTATTCAAGTCTCGAAACACAGTTTGTGGCAGCATCTGTGGGATACTGGAGAATTTGTACAGGAGTAGCAGCAATCCAACCATCTTAGTCAAGGCCACCCTACCTGGTGATAGTTGCAGTGAATGCCAGAATTCAGAGAATACCAACAAACTCACTACCACCTTTCCCAAGTTACCCTCCTGGACATCTGCTGGGTCTCTGTACATCTGCATCCCCAAATAGTGGAAGGTGTGTGTGGTTATTACTATGCTTGTGAGCACTGCCCCACAAGTATGGCTGCCACTTGTTCCATTAAAATAAAAAAGGCACAACTTTGCTATGTGCAGACTTGACAGCACCCCGAATCGCTCAAACGTCTGCATAATGGGTGGCAGCCCGTCAATGCCACTGTGTAGGTATGTGAATCCAAATGGAGTATAGCGAGGCTGCCCTATCAGGGCTAACTGCTAACACTGGGTGAGCGGACTCAAGAGTTCTAATTTGATCTTGTTCATTTATTTTGTTCCAAGGCCTGGTCATCTTAATCAGGTGTTTTGAATCAAGGCCTGTCTTGAGTAAATGCAGTTCCTGAAAATTTATGAAAATACCATCTAGCGTATGGCCAGCTTGACAGGTGGGAGCATTAACCAGTTGTTTTAAGTCAAAACATAACAAATTATCAATAAAAGAAATAGCATCTTTATTATTAGGCTCAACAAGGTGAAAGTTAACATTTTCAAGTACGGTAAAATTATCTAGAAGCACACTACTTTCCATGTACTCATTAAGGGCTTCTAAAAATGCAGTCTTAGGACCAGGGCTCTGCAGACTAAAAAAAACACTAAATTTTGTTTTATTCCTTATATTATAACTAAAAGAGAGGGCTTCACAATCCATAATTAGAGCAGGATGACAAGATATCTGTGTACAGAGAGATTGTGTGAGAATGCCCATAAACTGTTATGCTCCATTCTGAGTGCAGTACACTGTCTGAATGCTATCCAGTGCCTTCATAGCGAGCGCAAACAGGAGGGACGACAATGGGCAGCCCTATCAGGTGTCCCTATGTATTGGCTATCGGTCCGAGTACTCACAGTCAATGCAAACCAATGCTCTGCGATTCAAATACAAGACCTGTGTCCATCCTATGTGGTCACAACCAAACCCCATATGCTGAAGGACTACAAATCGTTAGGTCCATGTCATCAAGTAAAAAGCCTTTTGCATGTTCATTGACAATGCTGCCGCTTGAATGTGTACAGCCGACAGCTCGTCGATGATGTAAAAAAAATCCTCGTATGTTCATAAAAGTGCTCCTCCCAGGTACAAAACTGCACTGGAACAAGTGAACCAGGGTCTGCAAGCACAGCTGAATTCTGTTCCCTATTATTTTGTCTGATATTTTAGTATCTACTTTGAGGAGAGACAGAGGTCTATATGCCTTCCTGTCCTTCGACTTCATTATGCGCTTTGGGATCATGACTAGTATTGCCTCCCTGTAGATCTCTGGGAGTGATCCAGTTGAGTGCAGTGGCATATATTTTGGCCAGGGCGCAATCAGATCCACCTGTGCACATTTATAAAATTCCAATGGGAGTCCATCATTGCCTAGTGTCTTCCCGTTGCTAGCTGCTTGATTGCTCCTCTTATTTCTCCCTCCCTGATTGGTCTGTCTAGGTGCTGACTCTCCTGTCGGGTCAGCAGAGCCATGGGGATGTCTCCCAGGAGGGTGGCCACCTCTCCTTCTGGCTCCCTCTATACCATCCACAGCAGACACTGATAGTAACCTGGGAACACAGCCACTAAATCTGCTTGTCTGTACATCCAGGGGCCATCTGGACGGCTGATGGTCAGGATCATGCTGTGAGTGCCCTCTGCCTGCAACAATCCTGAAAGTAGATTTGATTTTTAATTTGTAAAGCACGGCGTATGCTCAAAGGCGTCTTGGCGCTGCTTGTGAAAGAAAGAAGAAGCGAAAAAGAAACTAGAGCGGGAATGTAAAAAGCCAAGTTTTAAGAAACTTTCTAAAAGCCATGAAGTTGGTAGGAATCCAACTTGGCATTTGATTCCAGAGGTGACATGTGGAAAAAGAAAAAACTTCTCCCTCCCCGGGAGACCTTTGAATAAGGGCAACTGACAGTGTCATAGAATTCTTTGACTGCAAAGTCCTGTTTGGTATATAACATGAGAATTTATTCCTAAGGAGGTTGGCGCCATGTGAATGCACCGTTTTTTAAGCTATACACAAAGCTTTAAAAACAACTCTTTTTTTTACAGGCAACCAATGATGCTCATCTCTGTCCTTGATCACTGACATTTGTCAAAACTCTGACAGCAGTGTTTTGTATCCTCTGGAGCCTGCTTAGAATACACTGCTGGGCACCGACCAGGACTGCATTGCTTTAGTCCAATTTCAATAGGATTAAGGAAGAAACTACAGTTGTTTGTTACTCCAAAGATAGGAAGGAGATGATGTTTTGCAAACTATTTAGTGTCTAAAAACAAGCGGAGGTGGGATGTTTGGTGTGATCCATAAAAGACAGTTTAGCATGAAATATTGTTCCAAGATTCTTGGACTTAGACACTGGGCTGGGGACTAAACACAGATCATCTGGCCATCAGGATTGATTCCACAAAGAAATATCTCACCTAAAAAGAAGAACTTCGGTCTTCGCTGGATTTAATTTCAGACAATGGTTTCCCATCCATTGCCCAACAGCACGCATGCCTTTATTAAAACGCAGGGCCACTTCATCAATATTGTTAGTTATGGGGTCGATAATTTGGGTATTGTCCACATACGAGATTTAAAAAAAAACAAAAGATATTATCAGTCCTATGAGTGGGGCCACATAAATGTTGAATAAGGTGGGGCTTATCGAGGAGCCCTGCAGGACTCCACAAGGCAAGGAAAGGTATTCTGACCTGAAATCCCCTAGGCTAATAGACTGTTCACTCCCATACAGGAAGGTACAGAGCAGTACGAAGGCCATACCATTGATGCCTATGTCAAGAAGCCGCAGCTTTAGAATTGCATGACTTACTGTGTCAAAAGCAGCAGAAAGATCCAAAAGGACCACCGCAGCTCTATCGCCACAGTCCAAAATTGCATTAAACCTAGCACTGTCTCCGTAGAGTGGGCTTTCCTGAACTCAAATTGTGATTCATCCAAGATGTCATGTTGTTCCAAATACTGTGTGAGATAGGAATTAAGATGTCTTTCAAGTACTTTTGCTAGAAACAACAGTCTCGATGTGGAGCAATAGTTTTGTTCTTCAGCTGGGTCTAGGGATTGTTTCTTAAGGAGGGACTAAATGGTAGCATTTTTCTACTCTATGGGAAAAGTTCCAGATTTTAAGATGCTGTTAAACATCAAGGAGAGTGGATGTGTAATCCAATCAGCTATTCTGTGCAGCAATTTAGGGGGACAAGGCTCTGATGGAACACTGGCTTTGGTTTGTTTAAGGAGCCATAGCATTTGATCTAAGGGAGTGGCAGAAAAGCTATCAAGAGGCTGACAACTTAGATAAAGTTGGGTAGTAGCTTGTGGTTGATGGTTCCAACCATTTTAAAGAATGAGATCCTTATAAACCGCCTCAACTTTGTTTTTAAAAAACCTCGCTAGATTGTTGCAAAACAACTGTGAGGGGGTCTGAGTAGGCGGGACAGCCAGGGCTGATAAATTGGACACTATCTTGCACAGCTCACATGGCGAATTTGACCCTGACCAAATTTTTTGTGTGTGAAAAAACTCATTTTCTCAGCTACAATCAGGTTCTTATATTCCTGGAGCTGTTTTTTATATCTCAGTTTTTCCTCCGGAGCATAGTTAAATCTCCATTTCCTTTCCAGCTGATGACACATTTTCTTTTTTTTCCTAGTTGCCCAGAAAATCAAGGGGCTGACGGACTCTATCTGTGACTGATGATTTTCTTCAAAGGGGCTAATATATTTACTGCCTTGTGAATCCAGTTGGAGTATAGCGAGGCTGCCCTATCAGGGCTAACTGTTAACACTGGTTGAGCGGACTCAAGAGTTCCAATCAGATCTTGTTCATTTACTTTGTTCCAAGGTCTGATCATCTTAATCTGGTGTTTCTAATCAAGGCCTGTCTTCGTCGGCTTGTAGAAAAAATCAAACTAGACATATATAATCAGACCAGGTAACCAGAATGATATCAAGTAAATGTAATTCCTGAGAATTTGTGAGAATACCAGCGTGTGGCCAGCTTGATGGGTGGGAGCATTAACCAGTTGTTTTAAGTCAAAACATAACAGATTATCAATAAAATAAATAGTATATTTATTATTAGGCTCATCAAGATGAAAGTTAACATTTCCAAGTAGGGTAAAATTATCTAGAGGCACACTACTTTCCAGGTACTCATTAAGGGCTTCTAAAAATGCAGTCTCAGGACCATGGCTCTGTAGACTAAAAGACCATGTCTTGTATTCCTCACATTACAACTAAAAGAGAGGGCCTCAAAATCCGTAATTCGAGCAGGATGACACGATATCTCTAGGCAATTTCTAAATAGGATCGCAATCCGGCAACCTTTTTTTAGGTTCCTATCGAGACAGGCAATCTGGTACCCTGAAGGATGGGCTGCTATGATATCAGGGGCAGAGGCTGCATCAGCCCAAGTTTCCGTAAGAAACATAATATCTGGGTTGTGGACTTCTAAGAACTCATATATCTTGTAGCGATGTTTAGATGACCCGTCTAATTCCATTATCATGGGCTTGTGCCATAAACTCCTTATAATCATTCAGGGCCAGTTGTGACCAGGTTTTGGTGTGTTCCCGCTGCACATGGACGAGGCCCTGAAGCGCCTCTGCCTTACCTACCGTCTGGATCTTCGGATCCCGAAGCATCTACTCCATACTGTTGAGCTGTGTGTGTAGTGTCAAACGCACCTTTCCTTAGGTCTTAATGCAGATCCATTGATGTACACCTTAAACTTGTCCCAATCTATCAGAGGTGATGAGCTGCGCCATTGTTTGTTTCAAAAAAGGTTTTCACTTCTCTCAGTATAGTTTCACTAAATGCTGTGACCTCCAACGCCGCACTGTTTAGTCTCCAACAAGGGATATGTGTTCTCACCCTTCCCCACTTCAGGGAGAGCAGGAGGGGAGAATGATCCAAAATCATTTTCACAGGAAACCATGCATTGCCCCATGAAGATGACAGGATGTGAGCAGCAGGTCTATACTAGTATGTAATTCATTCTTATGGGAAAAGTAGGAATATTTTCTGTTTGTTGCATGTGCTTTTTGCCACGCATGTAGCAGTTGCCAGTTTCCCTGCCTATCCCGAAAGTGCTCCGCCGCTTGTGTGTGCACAACAGCAAGTGTGGATGCGATTAATTTAGAGATGTGTCTGCTATGCGGTTAAAGTCTCCGCCCACCACCAGGGGATCATCCAGTTTCCCTCCGGCTGCCCTATCAAAGAATATAGATATGCTGCCTGTCCTGTTTTCGGGGAATAAATGCCCAATATTTGAATCCGGGACCTGCCCAGTTTACCACTCACAAATACATATTTGACCTCAGGATCTATCTTCTGGCCTTTTGGCTGAAACAGCATTTCCAGCGCCACCCACCCCAGAACACCTCTTGCATATGCTGAATATGTGGTATAGAAACATTGGTCCCTCCAGTGAGCCTACAGTTGTACACCCTTGTAGTCATTGAGGTGCGTCTCTTGCAAAATGGCTACGTGGACTGATTGTCTCAGAAGGTAGGAGCGAACCTGATGCTGTTTAGCCAGTATACCCAACTCCAGGTGATGCCATTTATTACTATTGGGTGTGCCATGACGTATTTGTGTATGCCCTAGATTTGTAGCGTGAGGCCTGCCCGGTCCCACGCTCACCACCACCGCCCTCCATGAATGACTTGGGCCCTACCCACCATACAATTTCACACGTGCAATACCTCTGTCCATGTCCAATGGTGTTAAAAAAAACTCCTTTGTCGAGCACACCTCCCTGGGCTTTGACCAAAACATTGCCCTGCCCACCAGTATTAGAACAAACTCTCAGAAACAGAAATTGTAGGTGCCGGCTAGGGGTGCATCTACAAACATATGAAACCAGTGCAACAGCTGCAGAAAGAAGGAGACAGAATAGAGCCAGCAGTAGTCGGCCAAGTTGAAAAGAGAGAGCGAGAGTGCAGCAAGAAAAATAAATCTGTGTAGTATTGTAAAGAAAAAAGCTAGCATCCTCAATGCCTGTGGGGTGTGTTGGAAAGAGCCGCTCAGTGAACTTTTTTGTCTGCTACCCAGATCCCAGTCAGCAGTACCAGTCATGCGTCCTGAGAGGAGGCACCAACACCGATCTGCATATCCAGGTGATCCCCCCTGTCACTCAGAAGGGTGGCCATATCTATACCAGCTCCTCTGCAGGAGGACCTCCCCCTCCTTGTTCAAGCCATGTGGGGGTCTCTGGATTCCCCACTGATGGCCTCTAAGGCTGGGTGAGCAAGGGACTCTCTGAGTGCCACAGCTGCCTGTAGCGTTGTAGCCCTTCCAGTACCTGAGTGAATCTAGTGAGGAGGTGAGGCCCAGCAACCCCTGTGGCCCCGTTATCCACCATGACACCTGCATACTCCTGAGGTGTGCCAGGAAAGATGCCTTGTGTCGTTGCACAGCAAGGGTGTAGCCAGGAAGATGAATACCATAATGTTGTCGAACACATTGGGGCCACTTTTCAAGATATGTCTATATCTTCAAAATGTGCAAGTTTCGCCTTAACTGGTTGAGGCGGGAACCTTGGTGGTGACACTCTTGGCAGAACCCAGTGCACCCTCTCAAGGAAAAAAAAAGGTTAATAGTGTCACTGTGGCCTTCAGCCACCCCTTCAAGTATTTTACCATGCGCTGCTGTTCCACAGCCTCAGACAGGCCCATCACCTAGATATTTTCATGATGGCCTTCAGCATCCTCCAAACTATCTTCAAGACCACATCAACCGATCCGTCAAATTACACACCTGTTGTTGGAGGTCTGATGTTTGAACCTTTAGGTGCGCAATGAGTTTTCTGTGTTGGTCACCCGCTCTTGCAACTTCTGATTTATGCAGAGGACACTGCATCTATATTGACCTCCAAGGAAGTACGGCACAAATTCACTGCTGCCAAAATCTGCGCAACGCCATCTGGGTTGAGGGAGAGAGTCGTTGATTGGTGCCATGGCATTTCTCCTGTCTTCTTTCTGGCTCCGGACATCCTTTCCTCTCCTGTGTCCATACTCAGCACCCTTGACTTCCCTACCTCCTGTGTCGGGGTTTCCTTTTCTGTCCTTCGGCCCCTCACTATTGCCTCCAGGCATTGACACTGTCCCACTTGCCACCTCTCTCAGGACAGCAGCAAGAGCGGCTGTGCGGCCTCCAGCTGTAGTCAGATGTTGAGGGAGCTTCTCGTGCCCAAGGATAGACACTCCTCCCTCCACTATCATCCCACAAGGTTGCCACAGGTGGCCTCTTACCCACCCTATGGCAAGGTAGCAACAACAGGCGCTCGCATAACAGTCTGCTTCTTCTGGAGCTTCCTTCATCAGTGTTGTTGTGGCCCCACCCTTTTCATCATCAGAGCGGACAGTGCAGCTGGAGGTGGCCAGAAAGTTCAGGTAGAGTGAGGGAGCGAGCGAGCACCTTTACCGCCCCTCAGTATCCTTCCAACACACAGATGCCTTTCTTTTGGCAGTCTAGCAGCCAAAGGGACCGAGTTTCCACCCCCATTATGCTCCCCCACATCTCCGGGAGCACCACTTGGTCTGGCCCACTGTTGTACATGGGAGCTCTTGCCTCCCCCTCCAATAAGAGGGGGAAGGTATACACCTAACTGGGCCTCACAACCCCACTCACCTCCTCCTCCACGCCTGCAAGGGAGGGGAAGTTCTAAATCATTCTCAATCCCTGGCTGCCGTGGGACATTTCCCACCTGCACGGTCCTGTGGCAGGAGAGGATCCTTTACGGCTCCACTTGTGGCAACATAGGCCTCTGCGAGTGGGATCCTTATCGTCCAGCTTCCCCCATCTTGTACAGCTCTCGTTTACCCAGGTTTGGGGCAATTCACTGTCTTCCTCATCTCTGGAGCCACCGTCTGGGGCAGTCAAGACCGAGAGTCATGCAGGATACAGGTGGAAAAGAGTGGCAGCCAAGCAGAGCTCTCTAAGCCTTGGTCACCATCTTCCCAGTCAAAATCACACCCCCTTGCCCCTGATTTTTATTGAAAGTTCATCTGTGGTGTATTTGTTTGTGCATTCTCATCTTGCTTAAGGTATTAACTGCAGTTCAAGATGGTCATTAGTGCTTTGATCTGCCTTAAGAATGCTTCCAATTAGTTGGTGGTAAAATCTTTGGAATCCGTGTTTTGCATTGTGTGGGTCAACTAAGTCTTAATTGCCAGGGTGCCGTTAATTTAGGCAATAGATTTCCATTCCACCTTATTTCTGATCTATCTTGAACTTTGTAAGTATAACCTATGATGTTATCCTCCATGGGTTTTTCCACCTACAATATGTGGAATGTAGATTATTGGTGTGGTGGCCACTCTATTCTTAAAGTTATTTTGAAAGCCCTAAAGTGCTGGAAGTCATTTAGGTGAATTACAACATAGTCAAGTAGCATGCTAGTAACTGCTGAAATGTGGGTTATATGTGTTGGTTTATCTTCCATTATTCTGACTTCTAATGTCTCTAGTCCTGGGTTGTTTAGGAACTGGAAAACCGTGCATTGTGTGGTGCATCTTGACAGTGGATTCTAATTTAGTATCTGAAAGCAGTTTTCTCAATCTGATTGGGAGTCATAAGTAGTGTGCTCTAGAAAGAGGATGGGGTTCAAATCTATAATTATGGGGAGTGCTTAGTGGTTGGCAGAGTCTAAATATTTAATTTCTTGTTTGAGCATATCTAGCTTGTTGGTATATTTGAAGACAGGTTGTAAATAAATATCAATGATTAAAACATACTTTATTGGCAGGTGGTTGTCTCATGTGAAGTTCAACAGCCAGAATGCGGTTGGAAGTTATTGGTATTCCTTTAGTTTGGCACTCTACTATGTTGTTCATCATTATCGTCAAACCACCACTTGTGTGATCGTTGAGACTAGATCTGGCCAACTGCTTAAACTTCTCAATACACCATCATCTTTGGAAACTCTGACTACAATTTGAAATTTCCTCAATTATTAATCCTTTCCACTGGCTTTGGACATCAGAAATTATCAATATCTACCTGTATAATCCACTCTTCTTAACAAGTTGCTCCACTTCAACTTGAATCAACATTTACTGATACCCAATCATTCTCCTGTATCTGTTTATCACACCACTGGGGCAATCTTAAAATACAATCTACTTTAACATGCTGCTTTACCTTTCAGATAATACAGAGTTCCACAAATCTCACTTCCACACAGTGGCTCAAACACAGCAAAGTAGGAGACATAAAACACAACACATAGAAAGGGGTTTCACTTTACAAAAATGCACAGACTCTCTTTTTAGAATAAGGCTTGGGGTTTTATTTATGCAATGCTCTCTAATAGAAAGGTTTTCCCAGATGTCAAATGAACAATCTTCAAATATATATAGAGATATATATTTATATGCAAGCAATAATAGCACACTTGGTAAGTGCAACAGTTAAATGCATGGATAATAATATGAAATACGAGCAGCAAATAATATGAGATAAAACTCAATAAAATATACTGGATGTCCTGCAAGAGATCAGAAAGATATATATATATATATACACTAAATACATCAAATCATTACTTTGGATATGCACCTTGACTCACTCACACATCACAAAGAAAACACTTCAAATGATCAAAGCCACTGGCCACACATCACAATGGCAATATTCAAAACTCAATACTTCACCTGGTGCAAACACCACATCCTAGCCCACTACAGACTGGGGTATTTAACAGCCGGGGCTAAGAGCCTCAGCAACAGGGTTCCGCTGTACCGAAGTAGACGCATTCGTTCCCATTTAGATTTCAAAATCCCAGTTTCTAAGTCAACAACCCTCAGCTTTAGAATCTCAAAACACACTAGAAGGTTTGAGAGTCTTTTCCTCTGTGCCAAGGAAACTTAATGGAACTGGCCAATTTCCAGGCAAGCATATCACAGCAAAAATGAGTTCACACATTCCCTCTACATCTCACATGTTCCAGCCTTTATCTTGATGAGTCTTATGAAAGCCTTCCAGGGTACATTAAACAATCTCTCACAAAACAAACCTTGAACGTGATTAACCCAAACAACTTGCATGCCTGTCTATGTGAGCAGAGAAGCTCAAGCAAGGCAGAGTCAGAATTCAGGATGACATGAGGCCATGTCAAAACCAATAGTAAGAACTTCATAATACTTCCCAGTGTACAACACAATGCACATTGGTGCACCACTGCCTATAGCATCACATACTTCATCTCTCAATGCACAACACAGTGCACATTTTTTGCACCACTGCTTATAGCATCACATACTTTATCTCCCAATGTACAACATAGTGTACATTTGTGCACGACTGCTCTTAACACTGCACTTCTAGACCAAAAAGTACATTCCACACCTCTCTTTCTCTCTCTCTCTCTCTCTCTCTCTCTCTCTCTCTCGCTCTCATGCTTTCAAATACACATCCCACATGTTTTGTTCTTGGCAAGCTGTTCTACTGTGACAGCTCCCACTTCAAAACTATGACAAGAAATCAAAAAGAGAAACAAGGCATATGCAGGACGTTTTAGATATAGGCTAGGGACTCGCTCCTGACCGGTTGCTCCCTCCTTGCTCCTCTCCCTGTACTGCTGCTATCTTCCTGGAGATCTCCGCACTGCTGAATCAACTTCACGGTATCGCCTGCATTCTATAATTTAGTGATATCGCCTGCATTAGACTAATTTGCGCTGTGTTTAAAATCTGCTCGCCTGCATTTCACCAATTTGCGCAGTGTTTTTATAATCTCACAGCTCTCAGCGCATGTGATTGTAGCGCCGCCCGCCCTGCACTGCATTTAACTGTATTGGCCCACCTGGCAGCAACGTGCATTATTGTATTAATTTTCGCTGGCGACCTACTGTCCCTGCCTCGCCTCCCCTCTGACCTCCATCTTGTTTGCTGTTGTTGTTTTCCCTGCCCCTCCTCCCCGCTACCGCCTCCCAGCTGCTGACCCTCCCACCCACGTTCACAGAGCCTACCTCGTACTTTCAGCCCCTGTGACCGCCCGGACTCGCTCCTGACCGGTTGCTCCCTCCTTGCTCCTCTCCCTGTACTGCTGCTATCTTCCTGGAGATCTCCGCACTGCTGAATCAACTTCACGGTATCGCCTGCATTCTATAATTTAGTGATATCGCCTGCATTAGACTAATTTGCGCTGTGTTTAAAATCTGCTCGCCTGCATTTCACCAATTTGCGCAGTGTTTTTATAATCTCACAGCTCTCAGCGCATGTGATTGTAGCGCCGCCCGCCCTGCACTGCATTTAACTGTATTGGCCCACCTGGCAGCAACGTGCATTATTGTATTAATTTTCGCTGGCGACCTACTGCCTCTGCCTCGCCTCCCCTCTGACCTCCATCTTGTTTGCTGTTGTTGTTTTCCCTGCCCCTCCTCCCCGCTACCGCCTCCCAGCTGCTGACCCTCCCACCCACGTTCACAGAGCCTACCTCGTACTTTCAGCCCCTGTGACCGCCCGGACTCGCTCCTGACCGGTTGCTCCCTCCTTGCTCCTCTCCCTGTACTGCTGCTATCTTCCTGGAGATCTCCGCACTGCTGAATCAACTTCACGGTATCGCCTGCATTCTATAATTTAGTGATATCGCCTGCATTAGACTAATTTGCGCTGTGTTTAAAATCTGCTCGCCTGCATTTCACCAATTTGCGCAGTGTTTTTATAATCTCACAGCTCTCAGCGCATGTGATTGTAGCGCCGCCCGCCCTGCACTGCATTTAACTGTATTGGCCCACCTGGCAGCAACGTGCATTATTGTATTAATTTTCGCTGGCGACCTACTGCCCCTGCCTCGCCTCCCCTCTGACCTCCATCTTGTTTGCTGTTGTTGTTTTCCCTGCCCCTCCTCCCCGCTACCGCCTCCCAGCTGCTGACCCTCCCACCCACGTTCACAGAGCCTACCTCGTACTTTCAGCCCCTGTGACCGCCCGGACTCGCTCCTGACCGGTTGCTCCCTCCTTGCTCCTCTCCCTGTACTGCTGCTATCTTCCTGGAGATCTCCGCACTGCTGAATCAACTTCACGGTATCGCCTGCATTCTATAATTTAGTGATATCGCCTGCATTAGACTAATTTGCGCTGTGTTTAAAATCTGCTCGCCTGCATTTCACCAATTTGCGCAGTGTTTTTATAATCTCACAGCTCTCAGCGCATGTGATTGTAGCGCCGCCCGCCCTGCACTGCATTTAACTGTATTGGCCCACCTGGCAGCAACGTGCATTATTGTATTAATTTTCGCTGGCGACCTACTGCCCCTGCCTTGCCTCCCCTCTGACCTCCATCTTGTTTGCTGTTGTTGTTTTCCCTGCCCCTCCTCCCCGCTACTGCCTCCCAGCTGCTGACCCTCCCACGCTCCGCCCCCTCCACCATCCATTTATGGCCAATGCCTCCACGCGCAGCGTCCACGCGCTTCGGCCACGCCGAAGGTGCGCCAAAGGTAAGCCCGTCTACGCCCGTCCGCGCCTGGACCGCGCCCAGCGCCAGACCCCCTGCCCCTCGCGCTGCCCAGCCCTCCCGCATTACCTACGATGCCGCCACCCTCCTAGCCCTTAACCCTGGTCGCGCTCCCAACTGCGTCCAAGCCGCTCCTGGACACACCCATGGACTTTTCTCCTGCTACTCCTGCAAATTCATCGGCACCGACAACATCTCCGCTACAACCTCACCACAGATACCCGACCCCAACCACCTACATTGTATCCTTCTCAACACCCGATCAGTCCACAGGCACGCCATCGACCTATGGAACCTACTAGACACCATCTCTCCGGACCTCGCCTTCCTTACGGAAACATGGATGAATGCCTCCTCAGCACCAGACATCACCATTGCCATCCCTGATGAATATAAGATCACACGCAAGGACCGCACCAGCCACACAGGAGGAGGAATCGCTATAGTCCATAAGAAATCTATCCGCATCTCAACCAGCTCTGACGCCAACCTCGCCAATTCCGAACACCTTCACTTCCAGATCCACATCGACCCCAAGACCACACTCAGAGGCACCCTCCTTTACAGGCCACCAGGACCCCGCGCAAAATTCGGTGAAGACATCACGGACTTCATCACTCCACACGCGCTCCCCTCCAAAGAATACATCCTTCTGGGAGACCTCAACTTTCACTTCGATAAGATCAACGACCGCAACACCGCCACCCTCGTGGACAACCTCTCCAACCTCGGACTTAAACAACTGGTCACTTCCCCCACCCACATCGCAGGTCACACACTCGACCCCATCTTCACCTCCAGCAACCATGTCTCCTTCAGCCACACTACGGACCTCATCTGGACTGACCACAGATGCATTCACTTCACCTACAACAAACCAAAACCCAGCATCCACCTCCAACCTACCTTGAAAAGGAACTGGAACAAAATCACCACGGACCAAATCTCCGCATCGCTCCTTCAACACACCCCAGCCCCCTCCTCCAACGCTAACGAAGCCGCCGCTAATCTCACCCTATGGTTATCCAACACCGCTGACACCTTAGCACCTCTGAAAAAACATCAAAACAAACCTGGCAGCAAGAAGGCCTCATGGTTCAACGATGATCTCAAGAAGTCCAAGAAACTCTGCCGCTCCCTTGAAAAGGCCTGGAAAAAAGACCCAACCACCAGCACCAAGGACGCCTTAAAAAACGCCACCCGCACTCACCACCAACTAATCCGAAAAGCCAAGAAAGCAACATTCAAGGATCGACTCGACAACAACGCTCACAACAGCAAGGAACTTTTCAACATCGTCAAGGAATTTTCCAATCCCTCGGCCAACTCCAACGACATCACCCCCTCTCAAACCCTCTGCGACTCCCTAGCCTCTTTTTTCCACAACAAGATTGCAGACATCCACAACAGCTTTGACAACCAACCCGGAAACCAACCCACCCTACCGTCTGCTGTCCATCCTCCCCCCGTGAACACCCTTAACGACTGGAAGCCAATCTCCACTGAGGACACCATCCGCCTGATGAACTCCATCCACTCAGGATCCCCCACAGACCCATGCCCTCACCACATCTTCAACAAAGCAGACTCCGTCATAGCACCGCACCTCCGAGACGTCATCAACTGCTCCTTCAACTCCGCTACCTTCCCTGAAGACTGGAAACACGCTGAACTCACCGCCCTTCTGAAAAAACCAACAGCGGACCCCACCGAACTCAAAAATTACCGCCCCATCTCGCTTCTTCCATTCCCGTCCAAAGTCATCGAGAAAGCCGTCAACAACCAGCTCGCCGCCTTCCTCGAAGCCAACAAATCCCTCGACCCCTCACAATCTGGCTTCCGAGCAAAACATAGTACCGAGACCGCCCTCATCGCAGCAACAGATGACATTCGAACTCTACTGGACAATGGAGACACAGTCGCCCTCATCCTCCTCGACCTCTCTGCAGCATTCGATACAGTCTGCCACAGCACCCTTCTACAACGCCTCAATAACATCGGAATCCAAGGAAAAGCACTGGAATGGATCACCTCGTTCCTCACCGGTAGAACCCAGAGAGTCCGCCTTCCTCCATTCAAGTCCGAGGCCTCTGAAGTCATCTGCGGCGTACCTCAAGGATCCTCACTCAGTCCCACCCTCTTCAACGTATACATGAGCCCCCTCGCGGCCATCGCACGCCAACACAACCTCAACATCATCTCTTACGCGGACGACACTCAACTGATCCTTTCTCTCACCAATGACCCCGGCGCCGCCAAAGCTAACCTGCACAAAGGAATGAAAGAAGTCGCCGAATGGATGAAACAAAGCCGTCTGAAACTGAACTCAGACAAAACAGAAGTCCTCATCCTAGGCACATCCCCCTCTGCTTGGGACGACTCCTGGTGGCCAGAAGCCCTCGGAAAAGCACCCATCCCGACAGACCACGCACGGAACCTTGGCGTCATTCTGGACTCTTCACTCTCAATGAACAAACAAGTCAACGCCGTATCCTCTTCCTGCTTCAACATTCTTCGCATGCTCAGAAAAACATTTCGCTGGATCCCCTCCGAAACTAGGAAAACAGTCACCCACGCCCTGGTCACGAGCCGACTGGACTACGGAAACACCCTCTACGCAGGTACCACCGCTAAACTCCAGAAGAAACTCCAACGAATCCAAAACGCCTAAGCCAGGCTCATACTAGACATCCCACGCAACGAACACATCTCTGGTCACCTTAAAGACCTCCACTGGCTACCCGTCAATAAGAGGATCACTTTCCGACTGCTCACCCACGCACACAAATCACTTTACGACATCGGACCAGACTGCCTCAACTCTCGACTGTCCTTCTACACCCCCTCCCGCCAACTACGCTCTTCCGACCAAGCCCTCGCCACTGTACCTCGCATCAACAAGACCACCATGGGAGGCAGATCCTTTTCTTACCTGGCTGCTAAAACATGGAACTCACTCCCCGCTTACCTCCGCCTCACCCAGAACCACCTAGCGTTCAGAAAACAGCTTAAAACGTGGATATTTGACAAATAATCCTCCTCCTCCTCCTAAGCGCCTTGACACCCTCTGGGTATGTAGTGCGCTATACAAATTTTATGACTTGACTTGACTAGGGTAAAATAAAACACCAAAGATAATTACAATTATGGTAGTCAAAGGTCATCACGTGGGGACAGACCACAAGAGTGCCTCGAGCACTACACATGCTTTATGCTAGGCATATACTTGCTCACAAAACAGCATTCTTCTATTCAAGAAATCCATTTGTCAATGAGCAGCTTTGACACTAACCCCTTTTCTAGAGAAAGTCTCAACCAATGGTTTCTGATCTGTACAAATTTTGAAGCAATTTCCCTCAAATGAATATTTAAATGGTGCACTCCCCACCTGCATGTTAAGGCCTCCTATTCAATGACTAAATAACTAACTTCCGCTCTTTTGAAAGAATAACATGCAAATGCAACAAACTCTTTCCTACCTTGTTTTCTCCCATTCCAACCCAACAAGACATACTACCATCTGTCAAACGATAGTCATATCTCTAGGATTTTAAGGTTTCAGTATCAGTGCATCAACAATAGCCTCTTTTAAGTCATCAGGTGCTTTGTCATATTCCTTCGCCCATTCAACTACATTCATTTTTAGATCTAGCCTAAGACAGCGAATGCTTACGAGATTTTTTGCTTTAAAAAAAGAAACCTTAATGGGGGCTTCATTGTCACTCTCACTGTCTTGCATCTCATTGGTCAGCACGTGCCAATTTCACTTTCTTTTTCATGTATTTGTGTGTTTGTTCCTTTGATGAGCATGGACCAATTACAAATTAAATACTTTATTAGCTCGCGCTGGGATTCAGGTATGTTTTAAGCACTGTGATTTTGCAGTTTTACTTTCACTCTCTTTGGAAACGTGCGACTGGGATGCTTTTCTTACACACTTGGGATTAAAAAGAAATAAGAGGCATTTTTGGTCAAGTGGATAAACATTTGATTTGTTTTTATCTACCTTATTTGTGTGTCCTTTGGCCCTTCTAAAATGATTCCTTTCTTAGAGGTACAGATTGCCGTTTTTAATATTTCAGGATATAACTTTCGACCTAATGGAACTACGATGTTTGCTGTGATTTTAAGTGCACTGCTATTTGTGTTTGTAATGATCATGCTTCAAGAAGCTTCATTTGCGGCACTGCTGGGCTAATTTGCTCCTCTCGAGAGCTTTTGAAGTTTTAAGTTTTTCTGCTTTGCATATTTTCAGAGGTATTTTTCAAGCCCTAGCTTCCCAGGAGGGGTCAAGTGTTAGAATGGTTGTCATGAAGCACCGTTTTTTGTTAGGATATGCCTGTTTGATGCAATCATACCCCCATCACCATCACACCTTCAGAAACCTCTTGTCTCTATTTGTGGAGAGCATCAGATTACTAAGGTGTAAATGCTATTTGAAGTGTATTGAAGATCTGCCTGTGCAGGGTTTTTTTCTTTTTTTGGGCCCAGTTCACTGAGGTCTGGGTGGGAGCAGCACAGAGGTCATTCATTGCCCTATTACTTATAAGACAACACAGCACGTGCTTTTGGACCCACGTTTCCTTCCTCAAAATAATTTTGTTAAGATTCCTGACTATCTGTTCCCTTAAAAAATCCTCTTTATACATTATACTACGCATTGAACTTTTTGAGATACAACTGACACCCAAGGTTATTTTCCAACAAATAATACTCATTTACATTTCTACTCCCATTTTCAGAAAAGTCTCTTCTTTATAAACAATTGCAGCTGGCCTTTTGAGATGTGCATCCCTGCTGGCCTGCCCTCAGATATCAATTACTCTTCAGTGCATTTTAAAGGGGGAACGATTGGAGGAGATTGTGAGTTACTCATAATTGGCCAAAAAACAACCCTCATCTTGGCATGTTTCGTTTTTGTGTTACTGCTTCTGCGTGATAGGACTACATTTCCAGCCCGAGTAACAGCTTAATGATGTTAAAATCTTCCTTTTAGCCTCTCCTCCTCTGGAGTTTAACTTTTCAGTGGGGAGTGTTAGGCTTTGGATCTGTCTATTGAATGTAAAATGACTCTCAACATGATATTTAAAAGTTGCGAGGTGCATCGGATCCTGTTGAGGTTCCGTGACAATTGTAAGTGGTGTTCCCGACTCGCACGAATATGGTCGAGTCTGGTATCTATGAACCGCAAATGACGTGTTTAGTGGGTGTACGCGTTTTCGCTGTGCTAGCCTAAACCGTTCGTTTCTTTCGTGGGTTTCTTCATCTGAACCCACGGGTTCCATCTTAGATACGGCATCCATTTTGTTTCTTGCCCTCAAGTAGCCAGCGAACGGACGTTGTTCGCTTCGCGACCCTGGGATTCCCAATCTCTTGCGGAAGACACGTTTCCTTTGAAGATGTCTTTATGATGAGGGGGATGACACTGTAAGGCAGATGGTCCTGCTCGAGGCTCATCTTGCCGTGCCGGTCTATTGTCTTAGTTGTGCATTCATTAGGCACGTCCCCTTTGATGCCTGCACCTCGTGTTTCCTGATACCACCCCTTTTACACCCTCTTCGATCTGTTCGCTGTCCTCGTCTTCCCCTACACCTGTTTCTGTCTCTTCCTCGATGCGTTTACTGTTGATTGGAATGTACTAATGGTGGGAAGATGTACTTTTACAGTTGGGAACTGCCAAATGCTACTGTAATTATGTTCCGGGCCCTGAATACATGAAAGCGACCTCTTATGATCCTTACGATGGGAACCAGGTTGTAAACTTTTGTGCACCATGTTATCCTATGCTCAAAAACTGTATAAGAAGAGCGATCCACAGATACAATTTGAAGCAGTCTCCGTGAACCTACATGCTATGTACTTCTCGTGACTTCTGTGTTCCCTGCAGTAATAAACCTCGAATCTTTGACGCCGAAGGAAGTGTCCCGTGTCTCTGTCATTTGTACGCCGGAACAGGTTACCCACGAAGGTTTTAGGTGTTATCCCTGGCACCGCTGGGTCTTAGAAAAACCCAGTCCTTCAGTTGGCGCCCAACGTGGGGCTGCATCAGTGGTACCGGTCCAAAGCCCGACGATCGTGAGGAACTTCGTGTGAAATCTCCGAGGGAAGGTGCACCCCGCTTCATCGATCCTGTTGTCGTAACAAGTGGCCCGACGACTTTTCCCGCGAAGATCCCCGCCTCCTGACGGCTGCGACGGACTGCTGCCCTGACTGTAGACCTGTTTTTGGCGCTTGGCGTAGACCTTGGTACAGCGAGACGATTGACGGGCCTTCCTGGTGACGCCATTGATCTTTGAGTTAAGTATTTGTGGGTCGCTCCCAGAGTCCTTTGTTGTGGGTGCTTAGTTGTTGCATGGTTCCATTGCATTTGTGGTTCTTGGTATTTTTGCTCTTTGTTGTGATATTTGACGTCTGCAGTCGCCAAAAACCGAGGCTTTTTGCTTTTTGCAGGGACATTGTAATCCTATAACCCTTGACGTTTGTGAAACTCGGTTAGTGTGCACGATGCCTGGCCGTAGTACTTTGTTCAGTTGCTTTAGAAGTTGTGGTGCGGATTCCCGACTGGAGGACTCGTGTCCGATACCTCCGGTTGGAACTCCAACTTACGAGCTGTACAGTCGACACGGTTTGGGTCCAATTACATTCAATGAGTGTTGGGTTTGTTACACTAAAAAAGACGGTGTCCTTAGTTGGGCACCTCATGGTAGTTTCGAAGCCCCGATTTTAGATAATCTTGAAGCTAAGTTGTTCCAAAGAAAAGCAAGGCCAGCCATGTTTGATTCCTTTCGGTTGTGGCGTAAAGAAGCCAAGCAGAAAGAAATCAAGCAGCTTAAACGTAATAAGAGAGAAGGGATTGTTACAACGGTAAGAAATGCAGAGCAGTTCCAGCGAGATAAGGAGGAAAAGGAAAAGGAAGTTTTCGATGGATTGCAGCGCATGACTATAGATAAGTGTTACCCCGCTTTACCGACGGATGCAGATAAGAAGGAGGAAGTAGTAGAGGATTCCTTGTTGTCCTATCTCTTGAAGTCACCACCTCCGTATGCACAGGGTACCGCAGTTCCTGTGGTTCCCCCTGTCCCTGTTCTTCAACCTGTTCCTGCTCCTCTACCTGCTCCCGTCCCTACTGCTCCCCTGCTTGTGCTTCCTCATACTCCTGTTCCCGCTACTCCTACTGTTCTGGTCACTCCTGCTGCCTCTTCTGTTCCCGATACTTCTCTTGTTACCCCGTTGTGTTACTCTACTACCCCATCTGCTCGACGTCGTGTCCCTTCTGTTGCTGCTTCTTCACTTCTCTTGGACCAATTCTTGAGTCTGCTGGTTCTGATGGTCCCCAAAGGCGAAGTCAACTTCCTGGTGGTAGGGAACGTGACTCACTGTATAACATGGCGATGGGTTGGATTAGATACCCCCTTAGGAATCCTCCACGTGTGGTGCTTGATACGTTCTGTCAATTCAACATACCAACACAAAGGTTCGTGTTTGAGGAAATGTGCAAGCTTTTACGTGATCAAATATCGGCTGATGCGTCCGATGATGTATTGGCTGCTCTAACTAACCTTCAGCTCCAGTTTGCGAGCAGAATAATGGTGGGTAGCAATGTTCGACCTGCTGTCGAGCAGTTGCTATCTTTTCGTCCTTCTATAATGCCTCGGGCATTGTTTTTAGAAGACATTGAGGAACCGCTAGTAACGCCTGGTCAGTATCCCATGCGCGAAGTTCCACCAGTGTGGATGCCAGGCAACCCTGGTGCTGCCCCGCCGATCCTGCTACATTTCCAGAGAGTGTGGATACATCTTCCGTGGAAGCGATCGGAAGTTTTGCAGGTGAAGCAATCTTTGCCTGACCCTCGAAAGAATCCTGCTGGGTACTATAAAGAATTGTCTCAGCTAGTGGATGCGACGGTGATGAATCTTGCCGACATTGATATGTTGTTTGGCAATGTTGTACCGCAACCGGTATGGGCAAAGATTCGTCAGGAAGACCATGCGGCGGAATTAGGCGGTGACTGGACTGCACTTCTTGCTGCGGATGCCTTGCAAGTTGGTGGGGCTAAGCCCGAACAGTTGATTGCTAATCTCCCTCAGAGAATAATAACTCTTATGAAGACGCTTATGCCAGCTATGAAAGTGAATTGGGACAAGTTGTCCGCTTGCAAACAAAAGAAGGATGAGAGTGTCTCTGATTTCTTTACAAGATTTGAAGAGGCATTCATTGATCATAGTGGTCAAGATATGGGTACCGAGGGAGGTCAGAGATTGTTCGTGGACAAGTTCGTGTCGAATTTGTTGCCGGACTTAAGCAACAAATTAAGGAATTCAGAGAGTGCGTGGGCTGTTTCCACTTCTGCTCGGATATTGGCTACGGCCCAATATTATGAGAATAGGGAGAAAGAGGAAAATGATCGCGCCGATAAAAAGACAAAAGAGCTCAAAACTAAAGTGTTGTTGCAACAAGCGTATCCTCCGCGTTCGAATCAGAATGATTCGCAACAGCGGAATCGATCGCAGTCTCAGTCGAATAGGTCGCAATCACGAAATGACTCCCCTTCGCAGAGATCTACATTGGGGTACAATCAGTGTGCCTATTGTAGGGGAGAGGGTCATTTGAAATTCGATTGTCCAGTCTTGCGTGATCGAAATAGTGGTAATTCATCTAGAGGAGGCCGTAGTGGTCCTCAACAGGCCTCGCGTGGTAGAGGCCGTGGTACTCAAAATGATCGCTCTAATAATTCTTCTGATCCTAATAATTGTTTTGATCAGCACGGATCGTCGCAAGGCAGATCTGCACAGTACAATGTGGACGATTATTACGTCGATCAGGGCACTGACGACGGTAATTACTAGGACAGCCATAGACAAGGAGAGGGAGTAGTATCAGTTCCGGTTGATCAGAGAGGGCCTTACGTCGCAGTTGCCACCTCGGGCGTTGTTGAGCCTTTTCTGTTGGACACTGGTGCAGCGAAAAGTTCCATCATGCATTCGAAACTCCCTGGCGCACCTTTGTCTGGCTTAACAAATGTTTCCGTTGGATTCACTGGCGCCCCTGTTAGCAATCCGGTTTCGCGCCCTTTGCCCCTTGCAATTGGGCCTCGTGAGCTGAAAGCTCCTTTGATTTTGACTACTGGTTGTGGTGAGAATCTCTTGGGCCTGGATTTGCTGAAACGTCTGTATGCGACTTTGTATTGTTCTCCTGCGGGAGTGAAGCTTACATTGGGTGAGAAAGTTATCTCTCCTATGTATTTGTCCATCGACAAGCTCCCACAGGAATTGAGTTCTCTTCCTGCATCTTTGTTGGCAACGGGTCCCAATGACGTGGGCCTGCTTGACATCTCCCCTTATGTTGTTCATCTGAAATCCAATGTGCGTTTGCCACGTATTCCCCAGTATCGTATCTCCCTTGATGGTGAGCGAGCACTGTTAGCGATCATCTACGATTTGATTGAGAAAGATGTTATCGAGGAGACTCGGGGAAACGTGTGCAATAGCCCTGTGCTGCCCATTTTGAAACGCACTGATCCATCAAAGCCTCCTGTTTATCGTTTTGTCATCGATTTACGGGAAGTGAATAAAATTGTGATTCCTCAGTTCCCTGTGGTGCCTGACATCACGGCTCTACTGACTCTGATTCCAGCCTCTGCATCTTGGTTCTCGGTGATCGATCTGAAGAATGCTTTCTTCAGCATTCCGATCGCTGAGGAGAGTTGGGACCTTTTCGGTTTCTCTCTTGGTGGCCGCAGCTTTAGGTTTAAACGCGCTCCTCAGGGCTACTGTGAGAGTCCATTGATATACAGCCAAGCCTTGAAGAGCCAACTTGATGCGTTTGTGTTGCCGGCCGGTGCGGCCTTGATCCAATATGTCGATGACTTATTGGTGGCTGCGGATACTCAGGACATCTGCAAAAATGCTACGGTGTCGTTGTTGCAGCATCTCTGTGACTTACATCACAAGGTGTCACCTTCTAAACTGCAATATTGTTGCAAAGAAGTAACCTATCTAGGTCACTTATTGTCAAAGGAGGGGAGAAGGTTGACCCCAGAGAGAATTGCAGCGATTGCTCGAATGACTGTGCTAACAACTCAGAGAGATGTGCATGCCTTTTTAGGTATCACGTCATACTGCAGGCAATGGATTCCAAATTTTTCATTGCTAGCGAAACCATTGGTGGCTCTTACGTGCAAGGATGTTCCAACTCCTTTACCATGCACGGAAGAATGTCAGAAAAGTTTTTCTGAACTACGTGACGCGTTGTGTTCGGCCCCTGTGTTAGGTACCCCTGACTACAGTAAGCCGTTTACACTATACGCTCACGAGAGGGAAGGTTGTGCGTTGAGTGTCTTGATGCAACAATTTGGTGGTAAGCAACGTCCATGTGCATATTTTTCCTCGACCTTGGACCCAGTAGCTAGAGCATTGCCGAGTTGTTTGAGAGCAACAGCGGCAGCTGCGGTGTCCATCCGACAATCTGCAGGATTGGTCATGGATAATATGCTTACGGTGATGGTTCCGCAAGCAGTTGACACTCTCTTGAATCGTACGAAAACTCAACACCTGATGAGTGCAAGATTGTCTGGGTATGAGTTGACGCTTTTGGCGAGTCACATTCAAATAAAACGCTGTAATGTCCTGAACCCGGCGACTTTGTTGCCAATCAGTATGGAATCAGACGAGGTAGCACCTCATGACTGCTACTTACGAACTGAGGAAGAAACAAAAGGTCGTGTGGACCTGAAAAATACTCCATTGGAAGATCCCGATGGGACCCTGTATGTGGATGGGTCGTGTTTTAAGCTGCCGAATGGTGATGTGACGACTGCGTATGCTGTGGTGACGCAGAGTACGGTTGTGGAGACTGTGAGATTGAAGCAGAATTCTGCACAGGCGGCAGAGCTGATTGCCTTGACTAGAGCGTGCGTGTTGTCGAAAGGGAAGCGGGTGAATGTGTTTACGGACAGCCAGTATGCATTTGGTGTTGCTCACAGTTTCGGACGTTTGTGGAGAGAGAGAGGTTTTATGACGTCGCATGGTACAAAGATTCAGCATGGACAGCTTGTGAATGATCTTTTGGATGCACTTACGTTGCCCGAGCAGGTGGCGATTATTAAATGTAGTGCACACCGTAAAGTGACAGATGATGTTGGTCGTGGTAATGCATTCGCTGATGAGATTGCTAAAGAGACTGCCAGGAACCTCAGCACTAAAATGTATGTGACGAGTTCGGTAAGGTGGCCCGCAGAAACTGGTATGTGTGAAGACACTATTGAAAGTGTGAAAGCGATTCAGAACGAGGCCACTGAGTCTGAAAAGACGAAGTGGAAAGAGAGTACGGGGAAGTTGGATGCAAATGTCTGTTGGATCGATTTGTCGGAGAATAAGAGGTGGATGTTGCCGGATGCGTATGTGCTAGCTGTTGTGACGATGGCACACGGCTTGGCACATATTAGTGCAAAAGGTATCTGCAAGTTGTTGTCCCCTGTATGGAAGAATGATGGTATTACTAAGTGTGCTGAGAGATTGGTTAAGAATTGTATGATATGTATGATGTACAATCCTGGTAAGGGAACTCCTACACCCCCTGGCCATTTTGCCCCTCCGTCATGTCCCTTTGAGGTGATTCAGCTAGACTTCATTCATATGGAGCGATGCAATAATCTAAAGTACGTTTTAGTTGTGGTTTGCGCATTCTCCCGATGGATTGAAGCCTACCCTCTTAAAGACAACACTGCTTTGTCCACTGCAAAAATCCTACTGAAGGAATATTTTCCTCGGAATGGAATGCCACGGATTGTATGGTCTGATAACGGAAGTGAGTTTGTGGGGAGTGTGATGAAGAGTGTGTGTAAGGGCCTTGGAATTACACAGAAATTCCACAGCGCCAATCATCCCCAGTCAGCAGGTTTGGTTGAAGGGTACAATGGCACCCTTAAATTGAAACTAGCGAAGATTCAGGCTACGACTGGTCTCTCGTGGCCTGACGCTTTGCCCTTAGCTCTTCTGTCAACCAGGGCGACTGTGCACTCCCGAGTAGGGCTCAGTCCCTATGAGATTGTGTTTGGTCGCCCTGCCAATGTTTGGGGGGTCCCTAGACCCAGTGTGTTCTCTGATCTTGAGTACCCAATGTTGATCGATTATCTTCATGATCTGACTGCTAAACTGAGGTTAATTCACCAACAGGTCTTTGAAGCACTACCGACGCAGACGGAGGGTCCAGGCCACCAGCTCCAGCCCGGAGACTGGGTGGTGACGAGGAATTTTGGCCGGAAGCGCAACCTTGAGCCTCGTTTTACCGGACCCTATCAAGTGCTCCTTGCCACGAGGACTGCTGTTCATTTGGAAGGGCGTAAGAACTGGGTGCATGCCACCCATACCAAAAAGGTACCTATACCTTTACCAGCAGACTCGTGGGTGAGGAAGGGCATCGCCTCGTCTGAAGTTGAAACTGTGTTGAACTTTGTTCCATTCAGCGACGCTCAGCTTGTCGGAGATACCTCAGTGCAGCAGAATGACATTGTTGAACATTTTTCATCACAGAACTCAAGATCTGAACAATTGACTGATCAACAGAACTCTGTGTCATCGTCGGACCAACTGTTTGATGAACAGACACGTCCTGGGAGAAGCCGATATTTTCTCCGCTCCAACACCAGAGACTAATAAATAAAGAATATTTGCTTTCTCCCCTGATATCCACGTTACCCCATTGCCACTACAAAGTTTGAACACTTGCATAATTGTGATTTTGTAAATTTTGAGTCTTTTTCTACGTATGTGTTTTTGCTTCCACAGCTAGGAGATTTTGTATATATTGTTGATTAAAAATACCTTACATCCGGGTGGACCGTAGGGCCGCGCGGGTACTTCCTTCTGGTTAGTAGGTCTTGACACTAGGTCAGAGACCGTTGATTCCTAGGAACTCCTGGGGATTGACTATTGCTACACAGAATGAAGTGCGTCAAGAACGTTGCGGATGGTTTTAGAGGATGGCTTTCTCGAAGCTGTCGGAATTGGAAAAGGCTCAGGCTCAAAGATTCGAATTGCGCTGAATTGCCCATACAAAATGCTTCATGTTTCAGGTGTTCCTTCTGTTCTTAACTGTTTCCTCGTTATTGGTGGGTGGGGTGTATTACATGATACAGTCATTGTTGCCTTCTGCCTCACCTACCCCTTCTTCTGAACCTAAACTTGCCTCCACTGTCTCTCCTCATTCTTTCCACATCTTACCCCAACACGAGCAGGTCAGACGTGCGGAATTTATGAACAATTCCTTCGTTCAGCTCCTTCATCAGCATCAGTTGGTGATGAACACTACCAATTGTTGGGTGTGTGGGTTAATGCCACATACCACCGATAAGGGAATTCCGTACTTGGTCCTTCCTTACAGTTCCCAGGGTTCAGCTCGAGCATTCCAAACAATGTTTCGAAGCGCACTAGATTCCTACCCCAATCGAGAGCCACGTTCTCCACACTTTGGTCCCGGTCCGTACCATAAGCCTTTGGCAATAGCGATTGCTGATTTAGATAGGGATATCTATGAGCCGTCGCTCATCCCAGAGGAAGAGGTGCGAGCCTATAGGGATCTCAGTGAGGTTGAGTATAGTGCGCTCGTGGGCGAAAGACAGCTTAAAAGCTCGTCTCCAATATGGATCGTACCCCACCTTGGTAATTTCTGTCTAAAAGGCCGTGGCGGAAGCCCGAGAGCTCACCTTGGGGAGAGTGCTTGCTCTGAGACGTATGTTTTACCAATGCTCTCTTCCCCTGTTCTCTTGACTGCCAAGGGTACGTACTTTGTCTGTTATGACCGTGCATATACATGGTTGCCCCTTGACTTCGCGGGCACCTGTTACATTGCAAACTTGTTGCCACCGACTTTTACAGTCACCTCCGATTATCACAAGACTAGAGTTGTGAGGGGCGTGATTAGCAAAGAGGACACTGCCGGTCAAGAGGCAGGAGACTTTTTCAAGGGTTTCTTGCCGTTTTGGGGGCCTATGATCAATAGTAGAAACCTGAGACAGTTGACTCGAGTGGTGGAATCGACAGTTAACATCACTGCCAGTGCCCTTGGTAATATCACAGCAGAGCTTCAGGCGGATAGGCTTATGACGTTACAAAATCGTATGGTTTTAGACGTTGTCTTAGCAGATCGAGGTGGAGTATGTAAGGTGATCCATTCGAGCTGTTGTATATTCATTCCAGACAACGCTCCGACTGTCTATCAAGCCATCTCGAAGTTGCATAAGATCTCTGAGTCCATACACGTGGACGTAGGGGATTGGACGCTACTCGGGTGGTTTTGGGGTCTAATGTCGACTTGGGGTTGGAAGATTCTGATGATCATCGGGGTTGTTGTAGCATTTTTGTTCACGTGTTGTCTTTGTGTGCAGTGTGGTCCTGCCTTATGTGGCCTCTGTGCTACGACGTGTATAAGGCAGCCGCCTGTTACCAAAGGAACTCTGATGGATAGAATTATGTTGCAGCAGCATCTAGATGGTCTGATGAATATCAAGATCGATTATGATTCCGACTAGTGCTTGCCTACATGAGGGCAAAAGGAGCGTCTGAGGTTCCGTGACAATTGTAAGTGGTGTTCCCGACTCGCACGAATATGGTCGAGTCTGGTATCTATGAACCGCAAATGACGTGTTTAGTGGGTGTACGCGTTTTCGCTGTGCTAGCCTAAACCGTTCGTTTGTTTCGTGGGTTTCTTCATCTGAACCCACGGGTTCCATCTTAGATACGGCATCCATTTTGTTTCTTGCCCTCAAGTAGCCAGCGAACGGACGTTGTCCGCTTCGCGACCCTGGGATTCCGAATCTCTTGCGGAAGACACGTTTCCTTTGAAGATGTCTTTATGATGAAGGGGATGACACTGTAAGGCAGATGGCCCCGCTCGAGGCTCATCTTGCCGTGCCGGTCTATTGTCTTAGTTGTGCATTCATTAGGCACGTCCCCTTTGATGCCTGCAACTCGTGTTTCCTGATACCACCCCTTTTACACCCTCTTCGATCTGTTCGCTGTCCTCGTCTTCCCCTACACCTGTTTCTGTCTCTTCCTCGATGCGTTTACTGTTGATTGGAATGTACTAATGGTGGGAAGATGTACTTTTACAGTTGGGAACTGCCAAATGCTACTGTAATTATGTTCCGGGCCCTGACTACATGAAAGCGACCTCTTATGATCCTTACGATGGGAACCAGGTTGTAAACCTTTGTGCACCATGTTATCCTATGCTCAAAAACTGTATAAGAAGAGCGATCCACAGATACAATTTGAAGCAGTCTCCGTGAACCTACATGCTATGTACTTCTCGTGACTTCTGTGTTCCCTGCAGTAATAAACCTCGAATCTTTGACGCCAAAGGAAGTGTCCTGTGTCTCTGTCATTTGTACGCCGGAACAGGTTACCCACAAAGGTTTTAGGTGTTATCCCTGGCACCGCTGGGTCTTAGAAAAACCCAGTCCTTCAGTGTGAGCTCAATCCGCCGTAAAATCAAAAAGAATAGGGGCACTGGCCATGTAATAGCGCATTTTTGTTTTCTGTCAACCATGCGACACAGCTGCCATGCTTCTGTACAACTTGGCTAAAACAAATTGACGAAGCCAAACATCTTGCATAGGAGAGGACTATTGGCTTCGCCAATGCTTATTTAATAATGCAATCAACACTTAAGTCCTTTCAGAAAAATGATTATCAAATTTAGAATAATATTCCACAAGCCCTAAAAAACATATTATTTGCTCCTTATCCACATACCTCTGCACATTCTCAATTGCTTCAACAAGATTCCCCCAAGGCTGTTCACCTTCTGCTAATATGGATTGTCCAAGCTATTCTCCAGATTGCTGACAGCAAACGTACATTTCTCTGCTCCTACACTAAAATCTGACTCCCTCAATTTACTCAAAACCAGCTTATTATTTTAAATTATATCAGCCCCACTTCCAACAGATATCATTCTAGAAGAATGTGCAAGTTTAGGGATAATCTCCAGCAATATATGAATTTCCCTCTGGAAAATAACTAAGTCAAAGCAAAACCCAAGGGCATTCATAGAAAATTATATGCACTTTCCAGTGACACAAATGAAGTCAAATACGGAAAGCTGAAATATGACTAAAAGAAAGGGTGGGCATTTGAAAAATTGAGACAGAAAACACCTAAGCTTTATCCAGAGTTGCTCATTTTTGTTAATGTTCGGTAGGACATGCCAGTCCATCCAGATACACTCATTAACTTAAATCATTGAATATCCTTATCCTACCATTCAGCCAAGTTTACACGAAAGAACCAATGGTATCAACCATTCGATGGTCTCGTTTGGCACAATATGATTTAATCACGCATCTCTTCATTTCCTCACATAATGCATTTCTCAGTGTAAAAGAAACAATCCTTACATTAGGGATTGCACCACCTTATCATCTTTTTCAGTGAGTGAACCCTTTCAAACAACATAGGGCATATTAACAAGAACCAGCACTAATTATCACTGGCCCCACATAGCGGGAGGAATATTATCGCCGGCTATCGCTGAAAATTACCGCCATGATAACACTATATTATCAATACATAGCGCTATGGCAATAATATTTCAGCGATAGCGGTGTTTACCATGGAACATCGCTGGTTTTCCAACGTTGTTCCATGGAACACAGCGATAACATTGCTGATACGACCCTGTGGTCGTAGCAGCATAATCTACCTACCATTATTAGTAAGCCTTAGTCTGGAATTTAACAGACGTTAAATTCCAGCGTTTAGGCCGAGGTAGCGCAATTTTTTTTAGCGTTGCACCTCCTTGTTAATATTGCGAAGCTGCCTTCGCGATATTTTCATGTGTTGTTTTCACAGCCACGCCTTCTTTGCATCTCATTAGCGATGCGAGGCTGTGAAAAAACGGGCTCTACATCAAAGAAACATGCGCTAGCGTGTCCTTGATAATATTACGATATAATTATCGCCGCTTATTGCCCGAAAACGGACGCTAAAGCGGCGATAATTATATCGCCAGCCCTTGCTAATATGCCATTTAACTCTCTATGGAACACCTACAGCTGTGGCAGGAACAGGTTTGATGGCAAATTCTCTGCAGCCAATATAGGCATATTTACCTGAGGAAAAATTGTGCGATATTTAAATCTTTGAGTACTAATATTTAATGTTTGCTGGCAGATGGTAACTGTGTCGAGGGGCAGTTATTCACTGTTACTTTTCCCTTCAAGTGGTGCTAAATACTCAAGTCCAGTGTTGACAGAAGAAAGTGTCTTTTTGACTAGAAACAAAACATTTCAACTCCTACCTGTGCCAAGAGTAGATAAATCAGAAATATGTATGTTGCGATGACCATCAACAGAAAGGCCTTTTTTGCTCTGTTGAAAAAAATTTGAGTAAATATTCAAGTTAGTGTTTCTAGTTAGGCACTATTGCAGGCGATAACAAGAATAAACCATTTGCATTCCGTGACTCTCCTAAAGCTTGGTGTAAGATGCAGTGAACAATGATCAAGCTCCTCAAAATACAAACCTGACTGGGAGATTTCGGGATGCCATTTTGCAATGACCAGCAGTGTGACGGTGGTGAAGATTGTGACTTAACGCATGGACAAGTTTGGAGGAGTCACAATTGTCCTTGCTTATTTTAGGAGTATCAGAGGCTGATGTGTTTCTTTCTCCCAACACTGTGCAGGCGTCAGTATCTACAAAAAAGGAAAATACAATTAAGCACATCATTAGAGCTGCCGTGTGAGTCTAACGTAATTAAACTAACACTGGTTATGAAGACAACACACACAGAACACTGCAAACAAAACTTAAACACATGCATTTCCTGCGCAGATTGTATACTTATTGGGCTATGTGATTATCACTCGGCGGTCTAGTTTATTTATTTTTTGTGAAAATATATTTTTATTGCAGATGGTCATTACACATTTTCGCCGGTCAAGAATTATACAATCTGGTATACACAGCCATTTAGCCCACTACCCGGAGGACGGGCGGCAATAAACAGAATCGCGATATGCATGTGCACTTCACATTATCATAACCACGTCCGGCCATCAAAGGATTCTACATCTGCTTTTCTTTTTCTCCCAGTACCCCAACAAACAAAGTAAAACTATCCCTGGGAGCTAACAATGAAGTATCTACTTAGCCGTGTCTACTATCTCCCCCCTCCCACTCAGTCCCTCACTTAAAAGCTAGATATTGGCCTCTAAGGCGATCCTGGTCAGCAGGGCACAATCCAGTGAAGGCCATTCTATCCAGTCCGTTATGTCGCTAGTGTACAAAGGAATAGAAATTGAAGTTTAACCCCCCCTCCCCCCTCCCTCCCGGTCCCCGCCATCGGTGCATCGTTGTTGGGATAGTCATTGTGGGTCTGGAAAATTGGGGCCGTCAGATAGGAAAACATGCAGTGTACCTGTCGTGTTACGGGGAAGTACTCCGGTCATTGTATCAGTCTTCTGAGTCGCTTCGTGCGTCATATTCACGTAAAGCTTGCAGCAAGGCCTCCCACGCCTGCGCAGTCTCTAAAGCTCTATCGTTCTGCTGCCGCCGCGCTAGTTGAAATCTCAAAGTGCTCTCCCCACCAGCCCATTTAAGGAATTCATTGCGCCACTTAGCATCTACTGGACCCGTTCGTGCCTTCCAGTGCCGTGTGATTTCACGTTTCGCTAGGATAAGTCCCGTATCTATGAATTTGCTAGTGACTTTGTTTATGGAGGTTCAAAGTTCAAAGTTCAAAACCACTTTATTTCGATTAGTAAAAATCATAAAAAGCACACAATAGGCACAAATACATGTTCAGAGGAATACAAATACATTCATTGATAGTACAGTTTAAAAAAGAACAATTAAAATATTTACATTTTTTAAAAAGTAGAAGAGTATTTTAAAGATTTCATAAGTTAACACCGATGCTGTTAGTTTGTCTAGACCTGGTACATTTTTTGAGGCGGAGAGCAGCCACCAAAGAATTTGCAACACCAAACATTATTAGTGGGGAGCCTAACTGTTTTAAGTAAAGGAGAGCTGGTTTGACTTGGACAAACCCCTTGTTTTTGAGCAACGGGGTAATATATTTTTTCCTGGGCAGAGAATAAAATTTACAGAAAAACATAAAATGTAAAGTGTCCTGCAATGAATAGCTATCACAATTACAAAGTGGCAAATCCTCAGGCTTAGCCCACACCTTTGAATCATTTAACAAAGAATGAATCTGGTTAAATCTTAATTTAGTTAATAACCAGCGGTGAAACGGGATTGACACAACCGTTAAATACGGTTCGATAGCTATGGTTGACTTGGAGATATAATGCTCCCTCACTGTAGGTTTCACAAGTTCTCCGCTCTCCCGCTCTAAATCTCTGTGTTTGATGAATGTCAATTTGAACCATTCCAAGTCAGCTTTAACAATACTTTCTGGTTTGGAGAATAAATCAGGGCGGCCCAGGCAGCTAAGGGTATCTTTAATGTATGCTAGCCACCGAATGTTTTTCATGTTGTCCAGGCGTAAGCAGACCCTTAAGATTGCATGATTTAGTGTTAGGTTAGGGTTCAGCCAGGTTCTTAGCCACATCAAGATTGGCGACTGTTTGATGATGTCACTTATGTACCCCTGGCCTAATTCCGCATGGACAGAAAAAGTGGCCGTGGATTGTGGTAGACCTAGGAGCTTGCGTAGGAATTTATTCTCCTCAACTTGAATTGCTTCTGCGTTGTTAGTGTAGCCCCATATGGAAGCCCCATACCTTGCTATTGCAATTGATTTAGCTCTGTATATTGCTAGCATCGCTTCTATAGGTTTACCACCCAATCGATTAGCAAAACCTGAGATTGCTGCTGCAGATCTTTTCATAGCATTAACTTTTACTGATATTTGGGGTGCCCAGGAGCCCTTTTCGTAATAGACTACCCCTAAGTAGGTGAAAGTTTTTACACTAGAGATTGGTGTGTTGGCGCAAAAGAAAGGTTTCAAATTTTTGTTCTTCCCCCCACCCACTGACATGGCATGTGACTTGTCAGTATTTATCTTTAAGTCAAGAGAGGTCATAAAGGCGGACAGCCCTCCAAAACGCGGGACGTCTAACGTTGCCAGACCCAGGGAGGATTCGAGATGGTTTATGTACAATGTGAATAACATAGGGGCGAGGATACAACCCTGGCGTACCCCTCTGGTAGACTTAAAACCAGCGGTGCAAGCTCCCTCCTGTGTCATCCTAATTCTGGCTTCCAGGTCCCGGTGTGCTTCTGCCAGAAAGTATACCAGGGGATGGTCCATCCCCAGGTCCATAAGGATTTCCCACAGCCTAGACCTGTTGACCAGGTCGAAAGCCGTGGACAAATCCATGAACCCTAGGTAGATCGATTGACTGGATGCTACTGTGTACTTTCCCAAGATTAGGTGAAGGTTAAGGCACTGGTCCTCTGTCCCCCTTCCCCTTCTAAACCCATATTGGGCATTTGATAGAATGTTATTGCTAGCAGCCCACTCTTCGATTCGTGCCAGTATCACCTTCCCTAGAATTTTGAAGGAAGAATCAATGAGTGAGATGGGGCGATAACACCTCGGATCACCCCGTTGACCTTTTTTAAAAATGGGTATAATGGTTGCACGTGACCAGGAAGCAGGTAAACTGTGGTTGGTAGCAGTGCTAAAAATGTTAGTCAGGATTTTAGCCCAGAAGGGAGTATTGGCCTTGTACATGTCAGCTGGAACACCATCCGGGCCTGGGGCTTTTTTCCCTTCGGTGTTGATTATGGCCTTTTCAACTTCTTCCACGGAGAAGGAAAGGGCCGACTTGGGAGAATTGGTTGTGAAAAAGGTGGAAGGTTCACATACTTGATCACTCCCATAGATAGTTTTAAAGTGTGCAAGCCAATCTTCCTCACTAATATTGGCCTCCAAGTTATCGTTGGCCTCACCGGTAAAAAGGGGGTTATTTATTATGGCCCAGAAGCTAGCACTATCTCTTAGCGTTGCCTTCTCCATCAGGGCGGACCAAGCTTCCTTTTTTAGTGCGTCTTTACGTGCACGAATGGTATTTTTGTATTCTTTTCTTAATCTGGACACTTCCCCCTTATCCCTTGGTGATTTTTTAAGTTCTTCCAAAAGGCTACTATGTGCTTTTGAACATGCTCTGTCAAACCAACCCTTGTGTGGCTGTGAGTTCTTTCTAGGTTTGGCAGTTAATTCTTCGGAAATTAGTGAACACAAAGTAGTATAAGCGGGGATCACTTCCTCCCCCTGTTTTGAGCTATCCAGACAAATATCAATTTCTTTGCGGGCTTTACAGGTTATATTGTTGAAGAAGTCTACAGGGATTACTTTGCACCACTTCACCCTTCTACCTTGGTCCTTAGACCGCACAGCCAGCTCTACCATTTTATTAGTTCCTTCCTTGAGCAGGCCAACGGAGTTAGCGAGCTCAAGGATGACTGGGTTGTGGTCGCTAAAAGCAGTCACAGCTGCATTGTAGAAAGAAACCAGACTTAGTAAACCTGGGGAAACAAAGATATAGTCTATAATAGATTCAGAGTTTCTAGCACAGTATGTCATGACACGATCACTAATGTCATTAAACCCAGGTTCGTAGAGATCAATGGTAGATAAAAGGTTTTCAAGTGCTTGACCTTTTTGGCTGTGTTCAAAGTGTTGGCGACGGGCTGAAATGGGGCAATCTACGTCTTCTATATAACAAGAAGAGGTATGCGGGAACCAATGGAGAACCCCAACCACCATGTCAAACTGTAATGCACGCTCTGTCACTTCATTAAGAGTATACCCCACAGATTTCCAATAGAGGGTCAAGCTAGGGCAGGTCCATAACATGTGGCCAAGCTCCACTCCACTCCAATTGCCTGACATCTAGGGCAAGCAGCGGTATCTATAGCAAAGTATTTTTGTATCTTTCCCGGGGTCAAGTACGCCCAGTGCAGAATATAAAAGTGGACTAATTGGAACCGCGCGTTGCGCGTCCTCTTCCAGGCCTGGCGCATCAGCTGAGCCCATGTTGTCTCAGGGATTTCCTTCCCTATGTCCGATTCCCATTTACCTCTAAGCGCCTCCAGCGGAGGAAGTCCCTCATTAAGCATTCTGGTGTACAGGCATGTGTCTGCTTTAATCGTCTCAGCTGCCATCATAGTATATTGGCATGCCATTGTTGTCTTTAGTTCTTCAAGCCCCCCCTTCCAGTGTGCCTGTATTGCTCGTGTGATCGCTGTATGCAGTAGGAAGTCGCCTCTAGGTATGTCAAAGCGATCTAAGAGTGCTGGAAACGATAACAACATCCCGTCCTCGTAAAGATCACCTAGGACTTGGATCCCCGCCTCCTCCCAGTTCTGTAGTTGCGACCAGTCTCCACCATGCGGTAATGCTGTGAGCATCCTCAGCGGAATTTCAGGGGCGTAGGGGTGGTTCACTCCCGCTCTACGCTGTGTTCGGTTCCAGCATAGCCTAAGTGTACGTTCTTCTTGTGTGAGATCCTTAAGGGCTAGTCTCTGCTGCATTGCTATGTAGGAGAGCACGTGTCTAGGTATTCCCAGGCCTCGTGATTCCTCTGGACCTTGGAACTCTCGCGCTATTTCCTGATTGTATGTCTGTAATTGAGCTGCTAAGTAATACGCTTCGAAATCGGGTACAGCCAGCCCCCCCCTCTGATTTAGGTCTCATCAGAGTTGTAAGCGCCACTCTGTGTCGGCCCGTTCCCCAGAGGAAGAACACGATCAATGATTTCAGGTGTCGAAATACAGCAGGAGGAATCCAAATCGGGAGCGTCCTAAAATAGTATAGCAGGCGAGGTGGCGCCACCATCTTGAGTAGCGCTATATGACCCGCTACTGACTGAGGGAGGGTGCCCCAAAAGGTCATACTACCCTTAAGCGCTCTGATGCTACGAGAGATGTTACCCTCCAAGACATCCGCTAGGGTGTGATAGATATAGACCCCCAAATATTTCAGACAGTTGGGTTCCCATCTAATTGCCCTGGTCGTGGTGGGCTGGAGTTCTCCCCTGCGCATTTGGAATAAGCATGTCTTGGACGAGTTCACCCTGAGGCCAGATATTTCACAGAAGGTGGTCAGTACGGTTTCGGCTCCCGTTAGAGCTCCGGCTGCATCTTCTAGGAAGAGTAATAGGTCATCCGCGTACAGGGAGATGTACTGTTGCCCCGACAAGGATCGTAGCCCCTTATAATCGGCTCCTGTGGGGATCGTCATTGCGAGGGGTTCCACTGCCAGTGCAAAAAGCAACAGGGATAGTGAACATCCCTGCCTCGTACCCCTTTCCACCGGGTATTGTGGGGATATCAGCACTCCCGATTTCACTTGTGCCAATGCTGATGCATACAGCACGGAAGTCCATTGTAGATATCCCTCACCCACCCCATAACATCTGAGTACTCTGTGGAGGTACTCCCATTCCAGGCTATCGAACGCCTTTTCCAAGTCGACCGATAGTATCATGGGGTGGGGGGCTTCCTCATGGTCCTCTTCTAACAGGCGAACCAGACGGCGAATGTTCATAGTGGTGTTGTGCTTAGATGTGAAGCCCTCTTGGTCCACGTGAACCAGCGTGGTCATTTGTTCCAAGATTTTATAATCCGTTGTGAGCATCGACAACGGTCTGTAAGACACCGTGTCATTGCTCTCTTTATCGGGTTTAAGCAGGGGGATCACCAACGCTTCGCGCATAGTGCGTGGTAGACAACCCAGTTGTTTCGCCTCTTTATATACTACCATTAGTCGAGGGGCCAACAAATCTATGTATTTAGCGTAAAATTCAATGGGTAGTCCGTCCAGCCCTGGTGTTTTATTGCGTGCCATCCGTTTTATGGCGCTAAGGATTTCCCTTATTTCAATGTCTTTGCCCAAGTCCTGCGCCTGCTCGGGTTCTAACTGCGGGAAAGGGAGTCCTTCCAGAAAGTCGTCTATGGCCGAAGTACCAGCTATCAATCTACTCTGATATAGAGTTTCATAGTAACTTGAAAAACTGTGAAGAATTTCAGGTTGAGTATATACTTCGACACCCTCAGGTGTGCGCATCGATACTGTAGGGGAGCTGCGTCTCATGGGGTTGGCCAGCCAGGCCAGCAAGGCTCCCGACTTATCTCCCTCCGCGAGGGACCTGGTTATGTAAGTCTTGTGGTCGAAGCTGCGCAGCCTGTCTACTTCAACTGCCACCGATTCTTTCGCTGCTGCACATTGGTGTTGAAGCTCAGGGTGTCCAGGCCGCAGGATCTCTGCCTCTCGGAGTTTCCTATCTGCTTTGCTGAGGTCGTCTAACAGCACCCTACGCATTCTTACCTTTTTAGCTATACAGTATCCTCTTACAACTACATTAAAGGCTTCCCATTCCGTCGCTCTCTCCCTAACCGTGCCTTCATTCTCTGCAAAGTAGTTAGTGATCCTCTCCCCCAGATCCTTGTGGAAAAGTGGGTCTTATAGCATTTCGGGGCATAATTTCCAGGTGGGAACACAGGAGGCGCCCGGAAACCACCGCACGTCAGCCAGTAGAGGATTGTGATCTGAGAGCGTCTTCGTCAGATATTCAGTGTTGGTAATTATGGGTGTCAGCATTGTAGAGCACAAGAGCGCATACAGCCTCACATGGAGCTCGTGCATTCCCGAAAAGTAGGAGTAATCTCGGGTATGCGGGTGTTGGGCTCTCCAAATGTCAGTCAGACCCCACTTTGCTTGCCACTCCAATCTACCCTTAGCTATTCGGTGTGTTGGGGAGTCTGCCAATGGGGGATGTGATATATCAAGGGCGACATCTACCACTGAGTTAAAGTCGCCTCCCATCAGTAGTGGTCCCACTAAGTAGTGGGGCAGGGAGCCCGACAGTGTCGCGAAGAAGGTCAACTGGTCCACGTTAGGTGCGTAGATGCTGCAAATGTTTATATCCCTGCCTCCCAGTTTACCCGCTATGGCCACAAACCGCCCCTCAGGGTCCACTATGTGTCTAGTCACATGAAAAGGGACTCCAGCCCTAATCCAAATCAGCACGCCGCTAGCATAAGCTGAGTATGCAGTGTTGTAAACTTGTCCTCTCCATCTGCGTTGTAATGCTAGCCCTTCCGTCTTTGTTAAATGTGTTTCCTGTAGTAACGCTATCTGGACTCCTCTGCGTACTAAGTAGGCATGCACTTTGTGTAGTCTTGTCATAGTACGTAGTCCCCGTACGTTCCAGGTAATGCATTTCAAGTTAGATACTTCATCCATTGTCCCACAATGCCCTGTACTCCCTCCTCCACTCAAATTCCACTTGGTTCAAACATGCAAGAACCCTTGCACCGATGGCGTGCCCACCCCCTAACAAAATAACATTCTCAAAACCCCCCAGCCCACCCAGAACAGGACCCAAAGATTGCAATCTAGTTCCCATCCAAACTCTCCCAAAGAACAATCAAAGAAACCCGACGGTAGTCACCGCAGGTGTGCCTTAGGGGCAATGTGGGGGGTTGAGCGCCGACGGAAAGCCGCCCTCTGCTCGAACTTCCTGTGTGCGATCGAGCTCTAATGACTTATGGCCAGCTCAATGCTTCACCCTTCACCCAACTAGTAGCAGGTTAGTAATCCTATCTCGCAACATACAGTAAGTCTTCCGCAAAAGTCTCTCTCCATAGACATAACAGCTCACCAAGAGTCTTCATTGTCCATCTAGCATTCCTTCAGCCGTCTCCGGAGTGATCGTGGGCAAGGGCACACTGTCAGTTTCGGAGTACTCTGTGTCCGAGCGGTCTTCACCTCTGCCTGACTCTGTGCCCTCCGTCAAGGGCGCCTCTTGTGATCCCGATATGCTGGACACCACCTCCAAAACTCCTCGAATCTCCGCCAATGAAGGTCGCCCAAGCCCTCTGCGTCCATTGCGTATCCGTCTGGACTTACGCCGTGGCCGTTCCTCAGGGACTGTTGTAAAATGCGAGCCAGGGCCGTCCTTTCCGGCTCTCTACAGCTCCAGCCAGCTACACGCTTCATTTGGTGTATCAAAAAATTTGGTAATATCATCCACTATTATTCGGAGCCTGGCCGGGAACAATAAGGAGTATTGTATACTCTCGCTTCTCAGCTCTCATTTAATCGCCAAGAAAGAGGCCCTTTTGCATTGTGTATCATAAGTGTAATCCGGGAAGATGTTGACCTTACTGTTTTCCAGCTGGAAGGGACCGTTCAACCGGGCATTATGAAGTAGCAGATCTCTGTCCCGGTAGTGTAGAAGCCGCGCAACCACTGGGCGCGGGGGCGACCCTGCTGCAACGGCCTAGCCGGAACTCTATGCGCCCGTTCCAACATGTAAAAGGAGGATAGTCCCTCTGGCGCCACCACCGTCTGAAGCCACTCTTCCAAATAGCGGACCATATCTCCCCCCTTCAATTTTTCTGGTAGCCCCACTATTCGGATGTTGTTCCGGCGATTGCGCCCTTCAGTGTCCTCTGCCCTTTTCTCCAGAGCGTCTATTAGGGCCAGCACATCCGTCATCATGGCCGAAAGTGACTTTTGCGCCGGCTCCAGGGTACGAACCGCACTTTCACCTCCTTCAGCCCTGAGCAATCCGAGACCCGTTGCAACTTGTGCTATGTCTTGCTGGAGTGCCGCCCGTGTATCTGTTATCGCCGTCAAGATCTTGTCCAGTTGGTGCTGGAGGTGCGGGTCTCGTGGCGTCTCAGGGTCCGGCTGTTCTCCTCTGTCCGGTATCTCGGCATCCGATGTAGATTGAGTGCTGCCCTTGGCTCCTTTCGGTTTCCCCATCTCAGTCATGGCGCCCAACGTTGACCACAGCGAGCAAAGGGGCGAGCCGCCCAATGGCAGACGTATCTTAACGAGTCTCACCTCGGCCAACGGGCCTCCGCTCTCCGATAGGAACTTCACCCGGTCGTACACTGCACAAGCTCCAATGAACAGCTATGAGGGACCCACCATCTGTTCATCCACACCGTAGAGCAGGAGCGCCGGGTCAGGGCAGTAGTAATGAAAATCTCTCCAGCTCCCAGCACCAGAAGGCTATAGCGGGCGGCAAGCCGAGCCAGCGGGGATCTCCACCCGGGGCAGCGGTCCAGTCAGCAGCAGCGTCTGTACCAGGCTCAGCAGCGGATCTCAACTCGCCACATCCCACGCTCAGGCCGTCTCTGCTCTGGGCAATGCCGCCAACAGTCCAGACAAAGGTCTACTTCAGCCACTCGTGGTTTGGTCACCGGTGGGGGTTGGCCCAGCGCCCCCAGCAACGTTAAGCACGGCTCAACAGTATATCTTCGGGGTCGTCGCCACCACACCACCTCGCACCGGATCCCCAGCACTCTCCGTCATCTTCCTGGGCCTCAATAAGGCGCTAGGCGCCGATCGTTCGTCTCCGCCACTCCGCCCCGCTCACAGCCCACAATTTAGGCTCCAGGAGTAGGCGGTAGAACCTCACCAGCTCTCACACACTCCACCAGGCTCTGCTACAGGGGGGGCCGACCGTCAACTGTTCGTAAGGCGGAAGCGCCTGGCCCTGTTCTCAGCCCCCACGGTGGTACATCTCTGCCATGGTTGTCACGCTGGGCGTCCCCCCGGGGGACCGCAAGCCGGATCTCCAGATATCCGCACCACCCCAGCAGTCCAGGAGGCCTGGCCGTTCAGTCCAAGCTCTTTTCAGGGGGGGGCCCACACTCACCAGTGGTTCTCCGGGGCACGGGTCAGTTCCTTAAGCCCTCAACTGTTCGCGGGCACACCCTTCTCGATGCCCGGGCCCGATGTATAGCCCTCGGTGTGGGCCGCGCGGCGGGAGGGCATGGGAGCCGCCTCGCAGGAGTCACCAAGCGTCCCCCAATAGTCCGGGCAGCCGTCGCGCCCCGCTCCAGCGGGCCGGGGGGTCCGGCACAAGGCTCAGGCTCCGTGGATCCGCCGACCACCTATGAGGACTCCGCGCCGCCCGGCCGCCATTTTGGTCGCAGCACCATCTAAGGACGTCGGATCTCGCTCGAACCCTCTCTCTGTCCTCTGGCCTCGCCGGAGAATTCTGTTGCCTGTCGCCAGCTGAGTGTCCCTTCCCACACGATCTCTTGTGGGTCAGGGATCGGGTGTTGACTTTTGTGCAGGATTAATGACGGCTCGATCGTGGAGCCGAGCGCTCAGGCGACCTCCATCATCGGCGCTCAAACCACGCCCCCCCTCGGTGATCTAGTTTATACTTGAGAATTTAACACCAAAAAATGTGAAAGAGATTACCTAAAGAGATATGAGCGATATTTGTACAAAATATAGAGCTGTAAATATGGGGAAACAGAAATATTGTGAAAAAAAATATTGTGATACAAATATTGTGATCATGAAATATTGTTGTCAAGAATATCATTTCTTCAGGTAAGTAATAACATTGCTAAGAATATCATTGTTGTTAATATCGTTTTAAAAATATGTGGGTGTCTGAGTGGCCTTTCTAGAGGCAGAGGCAGTCCATTACCTCTTCTTTATCAATGGCAGAGGTGTCACTCCCGTTCTCTTGCTGGGCCGGCCCATTAAAATATGCATATTGAGCAAAGCAGGGGGCCTGAGCAAAAGTGGCGTCACTTGTTTTCAGGTGTTTTACCAGTTGTAATAATCTGTGCCTTTTTATTTACCCCTCCTTTTTTTAAAATACAATTTCGCCGAAGCAGAGTTTTGCGGATAGGCAATATGCAAATGTGGGCCACTTTTTAGGTCTCGCCTACACAGCGCGCATGCACTGAATACGAAAAAGACCTGTAGCAATCGCTTCGGGTTTTGTCCCAAAAACGTGTACGTGTTGCATTGCCTTCAATGGCAACTCAGCACGTTTGGCGATTTCTTTGCAGGAGCGAGCTTGACACCATATGTTTGTAATTACCTTGCAAACACATGGTGCCCCTGGCTCACTCCCGCAAGGGAAACGCGTTGTGTGCTCTTGGCCGCACTCCCCTCAACCCTCCCACTTTTAGCGGGAGGCGCGCGCGCTTTTATTTAACTTATTAGTCGCTCCGATTATTATATTTTAACTACAAAAAATATGTATTTTCTTAAGAGTTTTGCCCCAAAAAATTAAAAGCATGTCAGGTAGAAAAGTTAGGCCTGTGTGATTTGTTTCCACATTTAAGTTTAAAAATGTATGCACGAATGAGTATGTGTGCCATTTTAGTACATTTGTGCTTTCATTTTCTGGTGTGCTTTTTCTCTGGTCGTTTATCCATTCACCTACTACATGGTTCCACGTTTTCTCACTTGACATAATTTTATCCCTTGTCACTATGATGAGGTCCTATCACAAGAATGTTTTTGTGTATGCACACACAGACATCTCTCTCTCTCTCTGTATGTATGTATGTTTGTGTATATATGTAGTGGAGAAGTGTGGCTCACTATTTGGAGCGGCAGACCCTGATGCAGAGATCTGACCCGGCAGGGTCTTGGGCTCAATGTCCGCTGTCCCGATAATTCCCGCCATGGTGCCTACTCTAATCATGGGTTCCACTCAGCAACTCTGGGCAATAGCTTGCTTAATCTCCAAACCGGCCCTAATCGCTAATGATGCCTGGCTTCACCTTGGGGTGGCCAGGAGTGGGCGCCTCACAGGAACAGGCAAGGATGGGTTCCTCAGCGGTACAGCGCGGGGACACACTGGCTAGTGTAACCAGGCGCTTTTCTAAGGTCAGGACTAATGAATTAAATTAATTTATATATATATATATATTCACTGAAAAAAACATAGGTTTCAGGCAGGTTATAGTTAGGAATTATCATTTAAAAAGCCTTTGAAATTCACTGAAAACCCCATAGGTTTCAGGCAGGATGTCATTTGAGATGTCGTCAGTGATGCCATCAGTAATGTCACTGACCATGTCATGAATGATGTAATATGTGACATCATCACCAGTGGATTGGGGGCACAAGAGTTACAGTTAGTACAACTAACTATAGCGGAGGAATTTCAATGGTTTTGTATAAGTGAAATGTCCAGCTAACTATAACACCCCTGAAACCTATGGTTTTTTCAGTGAATTTCTAAGGTTTAAAATGATAATTCCTAACTATAACCTGCTTGAAACCTATGGTTTTTCCAGTGAAATTCAAAGGTTTTTTAAATGATATTTCCTAACTATAACCTGCCTGAAACCTATGTTTTTTTCAGTGAATTTCAAAGGTTTTTAAATGACAATTCCTAAATATAATGTTGACCACTTCCCCATATCTTCAACAAGAAACCAAATCTTCAATGCTCCCTAAAAAACCAGGCAATACTTCCACTTACCACTAACAAATTAACATCAACATTTAACTAGTGAAAGGACGTCGACTATGTACTGCGTGAAGTACATCCATCTCACACCCATATTTAAAGAGCAATATGTGATAGAGGTACTAATTATTAAGCATGGGCGAAATTTGCTAATTCGCGTTTCACGAATTCACGGATTTCCCCGCGGAATCGCAAAAAAAATCTGCGAATTTGCCCGTGAAATCGTGGATTTTTTTGCGATTTGCCCTGGAGTACTTTCTACTGGCTAATCCAGTAAGTGCTCCCTCATTGGGTAAATGTATAGTGCTTTTACTACACTGCAGCTGTGTAAAGGGCCAGAAGATGTGTCTCCAGTGACCATGTGTGCCTGTAGCACAGGCACACATGGTCACTGGAGACACATCTTCTGGCCCTTCACGCAGCTACAGTGTAGTAAAAGCACTATGGGGCAGATTTACAAGCCGCTTGTGCCTCTTTTGTGCCGCAGTTGCATCACTTTTGTGACGCAGCGGCAGCACAAAAGATGCGCCATGGTGCTGGGTATTAACAACGTGATGCATCTGAGAGATGCGTCATGTTGTAAAGCCCTGCGCCATCAGGAGGTGTTTCGGTGCAGGGGAAGGTGTTCCTGCGCAGGAACGCCTCCTAAAAGTGGCTAAGGGAAATCTACAAGATTTCACTCAGTCACTTTTAGGCCAATGCTGCGTCAAAACCCTGCGCCTGCTTGAAGCAGGTGCAAGGCTTAACGCAGCATTGGGCAGATAGGGCCCCCCAGAGCATTGCTGGAGCTGCGCTGCGCTTGCGACGCAGCTCCAGCAATGCGCTGCTTTTACGGCACAAATGCTTGACGCATCTGTACCGTTTTTGCCACATGGTGCGCCGCATTGTAAATGCGGCGCACCATGGGTGGCGGTGCTGCGGCGCACAATAACTGGCGCATCCCTGGGGATGCGCCAGTTATTCTAAATCTGCCCCTATACATTTAGCCAACGAGAGAGCAATTACTGATTGGACAGTAGAAAGTACTCCAGTTGAGTAGAGGTATTGCACAAAAAGGTGGCATCTTAGTGGACAAACACGCAGGGCGGGATTCATTCTGCCCCCTGTTAGACTTGTTTTTTGTGCCCTTCTGCCCTCTGTTAGACTAGTTTTTCCCTTGTTTTTGTGCCCTTCTACCCTCTGTTAGACTCGTTTTTCCCTTGTTTTTCTGCCCTTCTGCCCCCTGTTAGACTCGTTTTTTGTGCCCTTATGCCCTCTGTTAGACTCGTTTTTGTGCGTTTCTGCCCCCTGTTATAATCGTTTATTGTGCCCTTCCGCCCTCTGTTAGACTCGTTTTTCCCTTGTTTTTCTGCCCTTCTGTCCTCTGTTAGACTGTTTTTTTGTGCCCTTCTGCCCTCTGTTAGACTCGTTTTTCTCTTGTTTTTCTGCCCTTCTGCCCTTAGTTAGACTGCTTTTTGTGCCTTTCTGCCCTCTGCATCACCACATCATCACTCAGCGCTACCCCAGCATCACTCAGCACCACCACATTATCACTCAGCACCACCACATTATCACTCTACACCACCACAGCACCACTCAGCACCACCACAGCTTCACTCAGCACCACCACATCATCACTCAGCGCCACCACACTATCACTCAGCACCACCACAGCACCACTCAGCACCACCACAGCATCACTCAGCACCACCACAGCACCACTCAGCACCACCCCAGCATCACTCAGCACCATCCCAGTATCACTCAGCACCACCACAGCACCACTCAGCATCACCACAGCACCACTCAGCACCACCACAGCACCACTCAGCGCCACCCCAGCATCAATCTGCACAACCATTCAACAACAACTGATTCAAATATGTTCTCTCAATGTTTCAAGCTTTATTACAAATGTCACAAAAATATGTTAATATTTCACTTCTGTTCTTGGATTTTCGTCACAATAAAAAACACTGAACATAATCTTCACAAAAGTTATTTACAAAAGTTTAAGCTATTGCCATTATAAATTAAAATCATTTTTATTTGAGTATTAATTATTTAAAAAAATGAAAAGCCATTGTAATTTGTAATATCAATACATCTAAGTCACGTAAATACAAAACATGTTGTATTACAAATGCTATAGGTGTCACATTTGCGAAAGTTATAACTATTGGCATTGTAAATGACAAAGCTATTAATTTAGCTATTTTCAAAACCAACACATAAATTAAAAAAATTGTAATTTACAAAACCAATAGCTCAAACTTTCCTAATGCGAGACCTATTGCATTGCAAATGCTTGTTTTTATATCTGTCAGTGCTTCCTGTTGAGATTTAATTTTCGTGACAGGCGCCTCATTGCCTACTTGTAACTATTCTCTGACCCTGCTTCAAGGGTCAGAGCAGGGTCAGAGAATAGTTGCAAGTAGGCAACAAGGCGCCAGGAAGCACTTACAGGCTTACAGCAGCAGGTGCCCAAGTTGAAGTTAATTTCTTTGTAACCCTTTTGTAAAAGGTTACAAAAAATTTGCTTCAACTTTTGCACCTGCTGCTGTAAGTGCTTGGCTGAAAATTCATCCCGCTGATTAGCAGATTTTACCGCGATTTCGTGAGATTCGCCGATCGCAAAATCGCGGAAAACCCGCAAATTCCGCGAGCGGAACGAATTTTCAGCCCATGCTTACTAATTATACACTTCCGACACCCAACAAAATCACAATACCCATCGCCCCACCACTACAACCACCCCTCCTAACCCCTCCCCCTCTACTACCTCAGACCCAGCGCAAAACTGGACAACGGACCTTCACAAAATAGTATATCCCCTCAACAGCACACTAGCTCAATGTTCAGAGATGTGGCAACCAACTATGTATAAGGGAAGGAACTCGCACATCAACAATAATTTACACATTGCCAAGACTACAGGTAAAATGCTATACACAACTCACTATAGAATCCAAAAATGTTTCCGTGTGTAGATATACCATTGATACCTGTGTACTGCACAGTGGATGCAACTATATTATCTCAGACTCTGTGGAATATCTCGGTCATGTAGCTGTGTTGTCTCTCCCCCCTTGAAGCGGAAGTGGAGTGGACTGATCCAACGTACGCAACTCTAGTGTAAGACTATAAATAATTAGCCTACGCCTTGGGAGTGGTTCACTTCTGCAAAGAGAAAAAACTCTGCCACAGCGAAAGTCCTCACCCTGCCACGTTGCTGCCGCCATGTCCACGTGCCTCTTCGATACAGGCCGATTGCGAACTCAGCACCACAGCACCGCACACTTATGTCTGTATCGACTACTGCCTTCGATATACACTGCGGACAGCAGGGTTCACAACTTGAATTCAGCTTTGGATCTACACTACGCACAGCATTGAAGTTATCCTTCATTTATGTAAGGCAGAGACAAATCTACTCTATGTCCTCAGACTTTGTTAAAATAAGTGATAACAATTCTTCGTCGGTATCTGTGCTGACTACTGCCTTCGATCTACAGTGCGGTCAGTAGAGTTTACAACTTGATACCAGTGGCGCATCAGCACTACAGAGAACATTGAATTCAGTGTCGATTTATTTAAAGCAGAGACAATTGTACTATGTCCTCAGATTTTGTTAAAGTATGAACAATAGGAAATTCAGCTTTCATTTATGTAATCCGGAGACAATTCTACTATATATCTTCAGATTTTGTGTAAATAAGTGACAAAAAGCATTCCTCCATGTCTGTGTCTACTACTGCCTTCGATCTACATGGCGGACAGCAGGGTTCACAACTTCAATTCAGCTTTTTATCTACACTGCGGACAGCATTCCAGTTAGCCTTCATTTATTTAAGGAAGAGACAATTTTGTTAAATGATGCAACAAAAAACATTCCTCAATGTCTGTACTGAGTACTGCCTTCAAATGTGCACTGAGATCAACAGAGTTCACCACGTGATACCAATTCATGAGTCCCGTATGCAACAGTCAATGTATGGAGTACATTACAGATAATGCAGTGAAGCCTAAGATCTGCACTGCGAACAGCGGGGTTCACAACTTAAATTTAGCTTTCCATCTACACTACGGACAGCATTCAAATTATCCTTGATTTATGTAAGGCAGAGACAATTTTGTTAAAGGATGCCACAAAAAACATTGTTCAATAGCTATACTAACTATTGCCTTCAAATGTACTCCTCGATCAACAAAGTTTACCACTTGAATTCAGTGTCAATGTATTTAAGGCAGAGACAATTGTACTGTGTCCTCAGATTTTGTTAAAGCATGTGACAAAAAAAGCACTACTCGATGTCTGTGTCAACTTCTGCCTTCGATCTACACTGCGGACAGTAGGGTTCACAACTTGAAGTCAACTTTGCATGTACACTACGGACAGTAGGGAATTCAAGCTTGATGTATTTGATACAGAGACAATGTTACTGTATGTTTTCTGATTTTGTTAAAATAAGTGACAAAAATCATTCGTCGCTATCTATGATGACTACTGCCTTCGATCTTCAGTGCGGACAGCAGGGTTCACATCTTGAATTCAGCTTTGAATCAAAACTACGAACAGCATGAAATTTAGCCTTGATTTTTTTAAGGTAGAGATAATTGTACTTTATGTCCTCATATTTTGTTAAATTATACGACAAAAAGAATTTCTTGATGTCAGTGATCACTACTGCCTACGATCTACATTGCAATGGCTCACGATTCAGGTAGAATGGCGATTGTACATGACGCATTCCAGTAGTCAAGAGACATTATACCACTGCGACCCCCCCGAACCACGAATTATTGCAGAGTGCGCACACGCTGAGTTCTTTCGGTACCACTAACTCACTGCACCACAAGTCATCTCCCCGTAGCCTTATTAAGACAGAATTCACTAGGCAAAAAACCTTTCTCCGAGTGCAGCCTCCCTGCACTACGCATTATCGCTGGATACATACATGCTCAGCGCCAAAGACAGCACTAACTCAGTGCACCGTAAATCATCGCAAAGAAGATTGAACAATTGTATGTCACAGTACTGCATACTGTCCCTTTAAAATGTCTCTGAAACATACATATTTTAATAATGTATTCTATACACGTTCTATCTTTCATTTCAATCATGATTGCAGATGATGCAGTCCACCCTAACATCTACATTGCGGACAGCAGGGTTTACAACTTGAATTCAGCTTTAGATCTACACTATAGACACTAGAGAATTCAGCCTTGATTTACTTAATGCATAGACAATTATGCTGTATGTATTCAGATTGTGTTTAAATAAGTGAAAAAAGCATTCTTCTATAACTGTGTTGACTAGTGGTTATGATGTACATTGCGGACAGTAGGATTTACAACTTGAATTCAACTTTCTATCTACACTACAGACAGTAGGGAATTTAGCCTTGATTTATTTAAGGCGCAAACCAAAAATACTCTTATGGCACTGCTAGTATGCACAAGCACCTTTAATCCCTGCATCCTTTGAACTATGCTCACAAAGAATGTAGAACACTGCGCCTAAATGTACCTTCACCACCAGCAATACCAAGTACCTCTAGGGCATCACCTTCAACATCGCCACCAGACATCCGTCCCCATTTTGATAAAGTTATAATGCACTGCGTGAAATGCAATGGTTTAATTTGTTATGGAGAGCAATCACTAGACCTAGTTTGCAGAGCAATTGATAACCATTGATAGTAGTTTTTCTTTTCCCTCAAAGTTCATGCAGTCTAGTATACAACAGTCAATGCTTTGAGTACAGACCGCTAGAACCATGCATCATTGCAGGGTGAGCACACACTGAGCACCCGACGTACCACTAACTCAGTGCACCATAAATAATCGCCACGTGGCCTTATTAAGGCAAAATTCTGTTTCCAAAAGACATTCTTACCAGTGCGTTCTGCTTGAACCATGCATCATCGCAGGCTCTACATAAACCACCCCTACCTTAGTGTACCACAACTCATGAACCCTTTACGATAGAATCTTCTGTGTATAATTTCACATACAGTGCCTCTACATTTGTACAGCAGAAGTCATAAACCGTTTATGATTGAATATCTGTGTATGATATTAGGATGACTATTCTACTTATTACCAACAGCAATGTAATAAAATGGAGTTAAGCACACGTGCCCGTACCCGCTTCAACTATTTATCTGTGTCTGTATACTTATTATGTTTGTAAAATGCTGCTCCTGTGCCCTAACACATTATATTGTGCTATAAATAGCGTATGCAACCATCTTACCTCTGCCAATAACAAAAACTTTGTTTATCATCAACAAAGCTTTATTTCAATATGAAAATATCTTAAAAGCATTTCACAGATTCTTTAAAAACACATTTTAAAAAGGATACACATAAAAGTTGAGTTAGGCGATCTTACAAATACAACTCGCAAAGGGTGCAGTATATTGTACAGGGCAGTATAGTGACTATTCAAATCTCTAAACAGTTAGTCAACTGCATACCACAACCGGAGTGGGTCACTCATTGTAAATATTAAAACAATTAATAGCATTTTTATATGACACAAACAACTAATAAACACACAGGGGAAGGTTAAAAGTGAATTAAACAATCTCTGCTTTGATACAAAAAGTATATATATTTTTTATATTTTTTTTCATCTTCTGAAGATAAAAACTTCAATCGGATCCCATCCCCTTTGATCTTATCACCCAAGCCCAGCTTAGAAATTTAGCCACACCACAAGCGAAAGTTGTATTGGCGTTAGCTTGCAGGATTCTAGGGCTTCACGATAGTTCCTAGTTCCAATCTGCCAACATATCCATTTCAGCCACTTAGTTCTTGGGTTGGTATAGGCTGGGCACACGAACAAAAGATGTGGGACACTTTCAACAATACCTTGACAGTATGGAAAATCTAAAGCGGTTTGATGGGGTGGCTTCCATTTGTTTGTGTGTTCACGCACAGGGAGAGTGCCTAATATAAACTGAATGAAAAGTGCCCTCTCCCTGGGTTTCTGAATAAAATCAAGATAGGGCTCCAAGCGGGACACCTGTTTATGCTGACGAAAATCGTTAGTCAGCCTACCCGTACTAGGGTTTCTGGTTTCCTGATTGTCCACCCATGCCCAATAGGCACCCTTGATCTCTGCCTTGGTCAACGGGGTCTCAGACTCCCACGCCCCTTTAAGTCCCAAGGCCAAAAGAAACTTTTTCATGTTTGTTAGCCAACTGATCTTATGCGATCCCGCCAAGTTCATCACTTCTCTAAGGTCATCAGCATATTTTGATAGCTCTGGTGTTTGCCAGAGACGTGCCCAATAGAGGAGTGGGCGTAGGGTGGTAATATCCTTAATTGAACGGCGTCCCAGATCGCTTAGAAGTTCAGTTCTCTAAAAAATGTATTTTCTGCTTTTGTAATGGGATCAACACTATCGAAGCCCCAAAGCTCGGCACCATACAGTGCCGAACTTACGGTCCTGGCAGCATAAATCTCAAGAGCAGGAGCAATTGGCCTAGACTTTGAGGCAGGATGTTCCCGTCCTAGCACTCCCACAACGCGCTTCAATTTCAGGGCCATTTTATCAATGTGTGGGCACCAACTAAAGTTATCAGAGATTCTGATTCCCAAATAATCAAAAGTTTTAATACACTCTAATGGTGCTCCATCTAGTGTAAGGGTAGACTTTGCTGACCTACTAGCATTAAAGTAAAGCAGTTTTGTTTTGGAGGTGTTAATTACTAGGCCCCTCTGGTGACAAAAAAGATGGAACCTGTTTAACAACTTCTGCAGTCCGACTGGAGTTTTGGATATTAGTAGGGTGTAATCCGTGAAAAGTAAAGCAGGCACTTTATCACCCGCAGGAACAGGGGCAGCGGCATTTATTTCCAGCAAAAAGGAGACCACCCCGTTAACAAACAGTGAGAAAAGGGTAGGGGCCATGACGCATCCCTGCCTGACATCCCTATTCACAGGAATTCTTTCTGTTTTTTGTTCCTGTGAACCCCACCTGATTCGGGCATAATTGTCCTCGTGCATGTGGACTAAAAGATTTAAGATAGGCTGTGGAAACCCCCTCCCCTGTAGGACCGACCTAAGGCGGTCTCTAGGGACCAGGTCAAAGGCAGTCTTTAGGTCGATAAAAGCGAGATAAAAACTGCCCTTACCAAAATGGTCACCACTTTCCAGCGCAGAAGGGCCAGCCTAAAGGCCTGGTCGGCCGTACTTGTGCATGCCCTGAAGCCCGCCTGGAATTGCGACAACATACTATTCTCCTTGGCCCAGGAGAGAATTCTCTCCAAGAGGACCCTACCAACCACCTTCTGACCAGCATCAATAAGGCTGATGGGTCGATAGATGGCAGGATCCTCCTGGGAGCCCTTCTTATAAATGAGAATTTCTTCCGCCCCCTTCCATGAGTCGGGGACGGGGGCCCCTTCCAGGAGAGCTTTGATAAGAAGAGCGAAGTATGTTGCCCATCTTCCGGGGTGTGCTCGGAATAAATCGCCTGGTAGCCCATCTTGGCCAGGGGCTTTTTATAACTTTCTCTCGCTCATTTTACAAATACGAACGTACAAAGTGGATCATTACAATACTGCAAAGAAACTGTATGGTCAATTTAATAATGTATACTATTTCATTTTTTTTAGCATATTTATATAGCGTGAAGTCGACCTAAAACTATATCAACAATTTACATGAGCACCGTACTTACAGTACATTTATAGGCATGAGTTGATTACGTCATTACTCTACAATAACAGGAAGTGGACGTGACTCCGAGCCTCAAACAATGATTTCCAGCACCAAGTTCGACAGTGTACCTGAATGACCACAGAACGTATATATATTATCTGTCCTTCATGTGCTAAAAACTGCAACCTAAACTTCTCACAGCTCTGTATTACTACAGCTACAACACTCCACTGAATGTACAACAAATATTCATACTCGCAGAAATGTGTCATGTCCACCATCTTTTATGTGTGCATCTATGGATGAATATAGGGTCAGTGATACCCCATATCTTCCATGTTAGCCATATTGTAGAACTTTACAGACATAATGACACATTTGCATGTAAGACCCGGGTGACAGCAGCACTACAACACGGACACCCAAATCAGTAGATTTTTCATTTAGCTCACAACTAAACCATGCCCATAGCTCCAGAGTCATCGTTCACAGCCTCGCGCAGAACTGGCATACGTCAGTCCAGCCCACACAACAACGCTATATGGCCCAGATTTCCATTGTAATGATTTCTTACTTCCAGGTCTACTTATCAGAACAGCACACACACACTCCCACAGGGGTGGTATACACCCACACCACACCCATCCAGCACATGAGTCACTACACACATGACCCTATCAATAAAAAAGACCGGGCGCACGTGCTCTACGCCATTTTAGAGTTGCTCCCATTGCAAGCGCTGTGATGGCCCGTCCTTGTGCTTCGGATGCCTCATGTAGGCCCAAACCACTGAGCAGGCGGGCCTACCACTACGTCCATGGCCTCTTTGGTCACTGAGTTAGTGGTACCGCAAGGACTGAGTGGGTGAGGAGCCTGCGATGATGATGGGAGCACAAGTATGTTGTTAGCCATAGTGATATTAAAACTCAACACCATGTGTTAGACTTCTTGGTTGCAGACCGGGACTGCATGATGTAGAAGGTGCCCTGTCAACAAAAAGGTGAGCAATCAGGCCTGAGTGAGCAGCGGAGGGAGTAGATGGAGTGCAGCAGACTGCATACAAAAGGGAGATGCAGCGATTTAGGAGTACCCAGTTGTAAATACCGTATCATATTGCATTTGTATTTTTTTTTCAATAGCAGGCAAGCTTTTATGATCAATCAAATCTCCATCACTTGTGATGATCGAAAGCACGTGTATCTCTGCGCATCACTTGCTTTCATAACCGGATAAAAAACATTACTACTATAGTAATTTTACAAAATTCTAAGCCTATTAAACAAGTTGGAACTGTACAAATGGTTGTTTTTTAAATGTGGGAGGGAAGGTGTGTGAAAGGGCGATGTAATTCTACTCCACAATAAGATAGTTACAATAACCAATCATAACATCTTTCTTTTACTATCTTTTAGATGTAAAGCTTCAGGGTGCATTATGTCCCGGCACGTGGTGAAAGACACACCGGTGACAGAAAGGTGAGCTGCGAAAATTGTTTGCAGTCACTCTTTCGCTTCCTCACTCGTTTGATAAAGAAATGACGCACAATATTAACTTCCTTTTTATCTTACAGGTTTTGTTTCACAAATTGGCGTCCACCCCAACACCTCCAAAGCTCAATGTTCGAAGATCCTGCAATAGTGCAGGGCCATCGTAACAACGTCTGAGAAGGCTGCTTTGAAACGTGGTGCACCCTCCTTGAATCACGGCAATGGCACAGGGTGAGCAAAGAAGCTTGTTTCCGAAGCAACGAGAAGTCACCTGTGTGCGAAGAGAGTGGGTACTGTGCAGCAGTTTGACTGCGTACGAATGTACAATTACCTCCGGGCACTGGGAGTGGATTGGTTTCAACAGTTTGAGAGACAGATTTACAAGCCCTTTGCACCACTTTTGCATCACTTTTAACATGGGAAAAGTGAAGCAAAAGTGGCGCAAAGGAGCTTATAAATCAGCCCCTGAGTGCACAAGAAGAAGCACTCCCCTCCGGACTCTGGGAATCAATAGGATGCAACAGTCTGGGTTCGCAGTAATGAGAACTCACCGCTATGCAGTGGGAGTGCATGGGGTATAGTACTTTGGAAGAAAAACATCACACAAACACCTCCTTGCAGTGGAAGTTGATGAAATACAATGTCCTGAGTGTACAAAGACATAATGCAAAAATATACTTGTACAGTTGTATTTACTATGCTATTACTAACTCCATACTATCTTTCAGATCACTAAACTGGAGGGTGCACTATGAACCGGCACGTGCTTGAACACACAACGAAGGCAAAACGGTGAGCTAAAAAGATTTTCTCCAGTATTAACTGCTCCATCTAATACTTTCTCTCTCTCACACTTTTAATGTTGTTTTTTCTCTTTTTCTGTCTCTCACTCTTCCTCACATTGTTTCTCTTTCTCTTTTAAAGTTATGGACGCTGCTGTACACTCTGCTGATAAAATAATCAAAACAACAGGTGATGGACCGAATGTGGATCAATGTCACACACTCATCCCAGTCCAAAGATCTGGGCCCAAATCCATCGTTTTTTTTTTTTTCCACTCCACACCACCCTGGGTTAGACAATGGCGATATGCAAATCAGCTCTGACCCTGTGCCCCATGGGAACAGTCCAGTCCGAACTACAAAAGCCATGTCCTTCCCAGAACGGAATCAAGCATCCGAGGACCGGACCGGTTTTGAGGTAACACCTCTCATCAGCCCGGCTAGCTTGACTCCAGTGGTATGGAGTGCCTGGGACCCACGTCTTGGCATCCCCAGCGCACTTAGGGCGGAATATGCAAACACAACAGGTGATGGACCGAATGTGGATCAATGTCACACACTCATCCCAGTCCAAAGATCTGGGTCCAAATCCATCGTTTTTTTTTCCACTCCACTTGTTTTTTGTAATTTTCTCCCTGAGTGTACTGGGGTAGCTCAGACGTGGGTCCCATAGCCTCCACACCACTGGAGTCAAGCTAGCCGGGCTGATGAGAGGTGTTACCTCGAAACCGGTCCGGTCCTCGGATGCTTGATTCCGGTCTGGGAAAGATATGGCTGTTGTAGTTTGGACTGGACTGTTCCCATGGGGCACAGGGTCAGAGCTGATTTGCATAAAGCCATTATCTGACCCAGGGTGGTGTGGAGTGCAAAAAACGATGGATTTAGGCCCATATCCTTGTACTGGGGTGAATGTAAGACATTGATCTACATTCTGTCCATCAAATTGTTTTTTGTAATTTTCTCCCTGAGTGTACTGGGGTAGCTCAGACGTGGGTCCCAGAGCCTCCACACCACTGGAGTCAAGCTAGCCGGGCTGATGAGAGGTGTTACCTCGAAACCGGTCCGGTCCTCGGATGCTTACTTCCGGTCTGGGAAAGATATGGCTGTTGTAGTTCGGACTGGACTGTTCCCATGGGGCACAGGGTCAGAGCTGATTTGCATAAAGCCATTATCTGACCCAGGGTGGTGTGGAGTGCAAAAAACGATGGATTTAGGCCCAGATCCTTGTACTGGGGTGAATGTAAGACATTGATCTACATTCTGTCCATCAAATTGTTTTTTGTAATTTTCTCCCTGAGTGTACTGGGGTAGCTCAGACGTGGGTCCCAAAGCCTCCACACCACTGGAGTCAAGCTAGCCGGGCTGATGAGAGGTGTTACCTCGAAACCGGTCCGGTCCTCGGATGCTTGATTCCGGTCTGGGAAAGATATGGCTGTTGTAGTTCGGACTGGACTGTTCCCATGGGGCACAGGGTCAGAGCTGATTTGCATAAAGCCATTATCTGACCCAGGGTGGTGTGGAGTGCAAAAAACGATGGATTTAGGCCCAGATCCTTGTACTGGGGTGAATGTAAGACATTGATCTACATTCTGTCCATCAAATTGTTTTTTGTAATTTTCTCCCTGAGTGTACTGGGGTAGCTCAGAAGTGGGTCCCAGAGCCTCCACACCACTGGAGTCAAGCTAGCCGGGCTGATGAGAGGTGTTACCTCGAAACCGGTCCGGTCCTCGGATGCTTGATTCCGGTCTGGGAAAGATATGGCTGTTGTAGTTTGGACTGGACTGTTCCCATGGGGCACAGGGTCAGAGCTGATTTTCATAAAGCCATTATCTGACCCAGGGTGGTGTGGAGTGCAAACAACGATGGATTTAGGCCCAGATCCTTGTACTGGGGTGAATGTAAGACATTGATCTACATTCTGTCCATCAAATTGTTTTTTGTAATTTTCTCCCTGAGTGTACTGGGGTAGCTCAGAAGTGGGTCCCAGAGCCTCCACACCACTGGAGTCAAGCTAGCCGGGCTGATGAGAGGTGTTACCTCGAAACCGGTCCGGTCCTCGGATGCTTGATTCCGGTCTGGGAAAGATATGGCTGTTGTAGTTTGGACTGGACTGTTCCCATGGGGCACAGGGTCAGAGCTGATTTTCATAAAGCCATTATCTGACCCAGGGTGGTGTGGAGTGCAAACAACGATGGATTTAGGCCCAGATCCTTGTACTGGGGTGAATGTAAGACATTGATCTACATTCTGTCCATCAAATTGTTTTTTGGAATTTTCTCCCTGAGTGTACTGGGGTAGCTCAGACGTGGGTCCCAGAGCCTCCACACCACTGGAGTCAAGCTAGCCGGGCTGATGAGAGGTGTTACCTCAAAACCGGTCCGGTCCTCGGATGCTTGATTCCGGTCTGGGAAAGATATGGCTGTTGTAGTTCGGACTGGACTGTTCCCATGGGGCACAGGGTCAGAGCTGATTTGCATAAAGCCATTATCTGACCCAGGGTGGTGTGGAGTGCAAAAAACGATGGATTTAGGCCCAGATCCTTGTACTGGGGTGAATGTAAGACATTGATCTACATTCTGTCCATCAAATTGTTTTTTGGAATTTTCTCCCTGAGTGTATTGGGGTAGCTCAGACGTGGGTCCCAGAGCCTCCACACCACTGGAGTCAAGCTAGCCGGGCTGATGAGAGGTGTTACCTCGAAACCGGTCCGGTCCTCGGATGCTTGATTCCGGTCTGGGAAAGATATGGCTGTTGTAGTTCGGACTGGACTGTTCCCATGGGGCACAGGGTCAGAGCTGATTTGCATAAAGCCATTATCTGACCCAGGGTGGTGTGGAGTGCAAAAAACGATGGATTTAGGCCCAGATCCTTGTACTGGGGTGAATGTAAGACATTGATCTACATTCTGTCCATCAAATTGTTTTTTGTAATTTTCTCCCTGAGTGTACTGGGGTAGCTCAGACGTGGGTCCCAGAGCCTCCACACCACTGGAGTCAAGCTAGCCGGGCTGATGAGAGGTGTTACCTCGAAACCGGTCCGGTCCTCGGATGCTTGATTCCGGTCTGGGAAAGATATGGCTGTTGTATTTCGGACTGGACTGTTCCCATGGGGCACAGGGTCAGAGCTGATTTGCATAAAGCCATTATCTGACCCAGGGTGGTGTGGAGTGCAAAAAACGATGGATTTAGGCCCAGATCCTTGTACTGGGGTGAATGTAAGACATTGATCTACATTCTGTCCATCAAATTGTTTTTTGTAATTTTCTCCCTGAGTGTACTGGGGTAGCTCAGACGTGGGTCCCAGAGCCTCCACACCACTGGAGTCAAGCTAGCTGGGCTGATGAGAGGTGTTACCTCGAAACCGGTCCGGTCCTCGGATGCTTGATTCCGGTCTGGGAAAGATATGGCTGTTGTAGTTCGGACTGGACTGTTCCCATGGGGCACAGGGTCAGAGCTGATTTGCATAAAGCCATTATCTGACCCAGGGTGGTGTGGAGTGCAAAAAACGATGGATTTAGGCCCAGATCCTTGTACTGGGTGAATGTAAGACTTTGATCTACATTCTGTCCATCAAATTGTTTTTTGTAATTTTCTCCCTGAGTGTACTGGGGTAGCTCAGACGTGGGTCCCAGAGCCTCCACACCACTGGAGTCAAGCTAGCCGGGCTGATGAGAGGTGTTACCTCGAAACCGGTCCGGTCCTCGGATGCTTGATTCCGGTCTGGGAAAGATATGGCTGTTGTAGTTCGGACTGGACTGTTCCCATGGGGCACAGGGTCAGAGCTGATTTGCATAAAGCCATTATCTGACCCAGGGTGGTGTGGAGTGCAAAAAACGATGGATTTAGGCCCAGATTCTTGTACTGGGGTGAATGTAAGACATTGATCTACATTCTGTCCATCAAATAGTTTTTTGTAATTTTCTCCCTGAGTGTACTGGGGTAGCTCAGACGTGGGTCCCAGAGCCTCCACACCACTGGAGTCAAGCTAGCCAGGCTGATGAGAGGTGTTACCTCGAAACCGGTCCGGTCCTCGGATGCTTGATTCCGGTCTGGGAAACATATGGCTGTTGTAGTTCGGACTGGACTGTTCCCATGGGGCACAGGGTCAGAGCTGATTTGCATAAAGCCATTATCTGACCCAGGGTGGTGTGGAGTGCAAAAAACGATGGATTTAGGCCCAGATCCTTGTACTGGGGTGAATGTAGGACATTGATCTACATTCTGTCCATCAAATTGTTTTTTGTAATTTTCTCCCTGAGTGTACTGGGGTAGCTCAGACGTGGGTCCCAGAGCCTCCACACCACTGGAGTCAAGCTAGCCGGGCTGATGAGAGGTGTTACCTCGAAACCGGTCCGGTCCTCGGATGCTTGATTCCGGTCTGGGAAAGATATGGCTGTTGTAGTTCGGACTGGACTGTTCCCATGGGGCACAGGGTCAGAGCTGATTTGCATAAAGCCATTATCTGACCCAGGGTGGTGTGGAGTGCAAAAAACGATGGATTTAGGCCCAGATCCTTGTACTGGGGTGAATGTAAGACATTGATCTACATTCTGTCCATCAAATTGTTTTTTGTAATTTTCTCCCTGAGTGTACTGGGGTAGCTCAGACGTGGGTCCCAGAGCCTCCACACCACTGGAGTCAAGCTAGCCGGGCTGATGAGAGGTGTTACATCGAAACCGGTCCGGTCCTCGGATGCTTGATTTCGGTCTGGGAAAGATATGGCTGTTGTAGTTCGGACTGGACTGTTCCCATGGGGCACAGGGTCAGAGCTGATTTGCATAAAGCCATTATCTGACCCAGGGTGGTGTGGAGTGCAAAAAACGATGGATTTAGGCCCAGATCCTTGTACTGGGGTGAATGTAAGACATTGATCTACATTCTGTCCATCAAATTGTTTTTTGTAATTTTCTCCCTGAGTGTACTGGGGTAGCTCAGACGTGGGTCCCAGAGCCTCCACACCACTGGAGTCAAGCTAGCCGGGCTGATGAGAGGTGTTACCTCGAAACCGGTCCGGTCCTCGGATGCTTGATTCCGGTCTGGGAAAGATATGGCTGTTGTAGTTCGGACTGGACTGTTCCCATGGGGCACAGGGTCAGAGCTGATTTGCATAAAGCCATTATCTGACCCAGGGTGGTGTGGAGTGCAAAAAACGATGGATTTAGGCCCAGATCCTTGTACTGGGGTGAATGTAAGACATTGATCTACATTCTGTCCATCAAATTGTTTTTTGATAAAAAAATCAAGGCTGAATTTAATACAGTCTGCAGTGTAGAAATAAAGTTGAAGTTGTGACCTTCGATCTAATTTTAAACACTAATTTTCATTTTTTGTTTTACAGGTTACCTACCCTCCTTGCATTGGAGTTCATCGAACATTTTGTTTATTATATTGTTATGTTAAAGTTGTGTTTTTAGTTATTTATTATATTGTTATTTTAAAGTTACGTTTCTAGTTATTTATTGTTGTTTTAATAAAAGTTAAATTAAAAAGTATATACGTCTCCTTGTTCTGACAAACTTTTACTATTATTTAGTATGATAATCATATGCTTACAAAACATTAAACAATTAAAATAGAAATGATGTTTATAACTAGAAGTATAATACTGAGGCTAACTCTTTACCAGCTCTTTACCAGAGTCTGTACCTGTTAATGGTCCCTATGGAAAATTAAAAAAACTCCAGCACAGTAAATGTTTTGATTAGCAACATTGTGTGGTGAACTTGTAACCTGTGTGCTCACTTAAGTGTTCCATGAACTATTACTATGGTAACAGGCAGTAAACAGTTTGGAGGTAGGGTTGAAAGGTACTGGCTGTACAGAAACCGTTATATTTACCCAGGATCCTCTACATGACAGAAAGGAAAGCAAACTAAGACAGAACACTGTGTAGCAGATTTACAAACCCCTTGCACCATTTTCGCATCACTTTTCCCATGTAAAAAGTGATGCAATAGTGACACAAGGAACTTGTAAACCTGCAACAGCGCATATTAAACATGCTTAAGTCTAGTACAGAACAGATGCGCCCGTAATTTAAATAATGGCAGAGACAGACTCTTAAGGGTTGCTATGTAATGTGCATATATACTCGGTAATCCATGGCAATATAGCCGGTTAGAGCGTGTTGACAACTACTCAACATGCAATATGGGTCCCGTTTTTGAATATGTTACCAGCTATAATTGCACCAGAACCTAATTATGCCAAAATAAGTAATACATTTGGAGATTAATGTAGGATTCACACTACTAGACAGGCCTTACTTAGCTGTTCTTTATAAATTTTTGCAGCACGGAAGAAGATTATTACAAGCAAAATAAGATACCTTAGAAGCCAGATCATTTACTAAGGACGCCTCCATTGGAACCCCTATGCGGGTCTGAAGTATCACCGCATATTAAGCAAGTTCAGTTTATTAACTCAAATTACGTCAGAAAGTCGGTTTGCACAACCACTTAATGGAGTGACTTATACATACTCCCTGTGTTTGGTTTTCAGAACGAACTTTCCTAACAGGAATTAGGTATTTACACATGCCCACTACAGATTTACTCTTAAGTGTGTTTCTAAAAAAAACTCACCTCTCACTGTATCACAGGACCTTCACGTTTTGAATGCACATTTCAGATAATTTGATCTTAGTCACCAAGAGTGTTTTACATCACTCACAACCTTTTCCACGAATATAGGCAAATCACGTCTAAACAGCACCTAATATATCTGAAAAGCACACACTTGGTCTCTCCATTCCTATTCGGTTCATAGACCAACTGTTTTTCACAGAGGTACATTTCTTTGTAAATTACAAACAGGGTATTTGTGACAAGTTTTTTTCTGTTTTCTGATTCTCATCTCACCACCATTTTGAGACACACTGGTTTGGTGACCAATACTGTTAAGTATGGGTATTTGTTTTGTTAATGGGACCATTGAGTAAGTCCCAATACATATATAATTTTCTTTGTGTCTTTTTACGTTATACAGCCTTGAGAAAGTCGTGGGAAGATTTCCCTTAAACGAAGAAAAACGTGTTGGCTGTTGAAAACTTCCTGAAAAATCACCTAAAATAAAGTGATCAACAAAGAAGAAAGAATACTAATTTCTTGTTCATTATTGCATTAACTCTGTGGAAATACGTTACATACTTGTGTCAAACTATATTGCTACGTGTGCTAAGGAGTGTTTTTGGTTCTAGAAGGCTGTGGCCTATTTTAAGGAGAGAGGTGGTTCTCCTTACCTTATAGCACCGTCAAATACAGGGTTATGTTTAACAATGTTTGTTAATTTTCTATGTGGCGCCTTTTACCTAAAACTAATACCACTGTCCAGTATATATATATATATATATATATATATATATATATATATATATGTATATATATATATATATATATATGTGCGCAAACTCCTAGGAACGCCACTTCCAATCCCAGCGCAACCCAGGACCAGCAAGGCAAGCAGGAGACGGACCACAAGTCAAAATTCACAGGTCTTTTATTGCAGGAAAGGTTGGTAGGCAAGAGGGCAAGACGCGTTTCGGGCTTACAAAGCCCTTGTTCACATGCAATGACCCAATGATTTTGTTTTGTATTTATAATGCAGTGAAGCCCGCCTCCCCGCCACTTTTCAAACAGGTCACGTGATCATGAAGGTAGAGAAAAGACTATACAATGTCGATGAAAGCATATAATAATGTACTGAATAAATTACATTTACAATGAAATAATAACTTAACATAATAAACAGACATTTCTAATTAAAGACCATCTATTTTATGTAATTTCCATAGCTATTTCGGGATAAATCCCTGTGCACGTATTATGCTATGTGCAAATTAGCGACCTGTAAACAACGGGGGAGCGGGTGAATTTGGAAGTGCAAATTACAAAATTCATTGAATCACAGTCTGCAATTCGTGAAGTAATTATATTGTGTGCAAAGATGTAATCAGAGGGAAAAGGAGAAAGTGGTAGAAGTGCATGATGATATTAACCTGTATATATATATATTCACTGAAAAAACCATAGGTTATAGACCATATATAGTTAGGGATTAGCATTTACAAAACCTTAATTTACTCGCACAAAACCATTGAAATTCGCATATATAGTTAGTTGCACTAACTATATATCGCGCACCCGCAATCCACTGCTGATGATGTCACATATTACATCATTCATGACATGGTCAGTGACATCACTGATGACATCACTGATAACAACATCCAGTGACTGTATGTTTCTGTAAAGTTAAAATATGTCTTACATATTGAAGAATGAGTGGATGTATAAGTGTCTGGATGAAGGATTTAGTAGGTGCATGACTGACTGTATGAGTGAGTGATTAAATGTGTCTCACTGAGTGCATGGGTTAGTGACTAAACTATCTTAATTTGTGCATCATTATGTCTGTTGTTCTGTAAACTGCTGCATGTGTTGATCAGTAGCTATATGAGTAACTATATGGGTTATTGATTGGTTGCCCAAGTATTTGTATGGGAGACTGAGTGTGTGTGTGGGTGGCTGGGAGGTGTGTGACTCTGTGCATAGATGTGTGAGTAGTTGATTCACTATATGTATGGGTTCAAAAGTGCATGTGGAAACAGCTATATGGGCGGTTGACTGTCTGCATGAGTGTATTGGTGAGTGAATGGATATCTCAGTGCTACATGTCAAAGTAAGTACATATGTAAAACACAGTACATGTGAGAGTTGACATATATAAATAACTGTGCACAAGAGCCAGTGAATGTGTGAGTGGCTGTATGGATCATTGAGAACTTGTATCAGGGATTGTATAAGAGAGTAAATATGTGTTAGTATATGTTTGAATAAGTAAGGTGTGTATAACTGTATAGATGAGGAAATGGAGGTGTGATTGATTCTTTGCATGACTGACTAGGTGTGTGAGTAACTCCATGGATAAGTGACAGTCTGTGAGTGTCTGTTTACACTGATTGTATCTAAGGTTATATTAGAGTCGGAAGAGGTTCATCGTATTATCACATGAATGATATCATCAGTGATGTGATCAGTAATGTCAAATGAGATGTCATCAGTGATGTCATCAGTGATGTCATTTGAGATGTCATCAGTGATGTCATTTGAGATGTCATCAGTGATGTCATCAGTGATGTCATTTGAGATGTCATCAGTGATGTCATCAGTGATGTCACTGACCATGTCATGAATGATGTAATATGTGACATCATCAGCAGTGGATTGCGGGTGCCCGATATATAGTTAGTGCAACTAACTATATATGCGAATTTCAATGGTTTTGTGCGAGTAAATTAAGGTTTTGTAAATGCTAATCCCTAACTATATATGGTCTATAACCTATGGTTTTTTCAGTGAATTTTCAAGGTTTTGTAAATGCTAATTCCTAACTATATATGGTCTATAACCTATGGTTTTTTCAGTGAATTTCAATGGTTTTTTAATAGCAAATATCAAAAGCTGTAAAATGTCAAGTACGTGGTAGGTAAAAACATTTTCGTATTTATGCACGCTGATGTGCTTTGAACGCTGCCCCCCCCCTCCTCTTTTCTTTTAGGAGTATTCTCTCTTTGCAGATAGTGAAGGGTAGGTAACACAGGCCTTTACCCCCGTTGTAATCCGTTGTGCCTGCTTCCCTCTCCATTTGATTGATTGTTATCCTAGCATTTATTATTTTGGAATTGGTTCTCTTTGGTTCATTCTCTATTTACAAACAAGCACAGAGTCGCAATACTCTGTTTAGTCTTTGCAGATAGTGAAAAATCGTTAAAAAACAAAAGGAATCAAGCAAAATCAGTAGGCCACTAATGGGATCTCTTTTTGACCTCGCTAAAATAGAAACATTATGAACAACCCCTCATGACAAATACGAAACTAGTGAGAGGAACTGAGCTCGACACCATGATGGCTGCAAGACAGCTCGGCTCCGCCACCCACCCCACCCATAATAATGACAAACACTATGCAAATATTATAAATATATACAACACACCAGCAAAGTAACAGGGTAAAACGTTTTAATAAATAACTATTTACATGGCAGCCTGCTGCAACATCGATCCAAACAAGCCTTTGTATTTGGGACTCAAAAAAAACAATCAATAGTAAGATTTTCATAGGTGAGTGTAGGTTCATGGTTTTCCATCCACAGACTAAAAGCCTGGAGTGGGAATGAAAGAACAATAAATAGGTAAGAAGGAAAGCAGAGGCTGTGGAAAGGACTCTGGATATGGTATGTTGCTTGGTCCCTGAGATGCTTCGATGTCACTGCCTTGCACAAATGGCATAAGTCCTGGATGTTGGGTGCCATAGTAGAGGGTTCGGAGCAGCGCTTGTAACACTGTCTGAAGCTTATTTGCACCTGCTGCAGCTTCACTATTCTCAAAGTAAGTGGGGGCTGTTTGTGGACCTGACTGCATTGGAAAACAATGTGATGCGGTGCCTCCCTGAACCGCTTGACGGAGGCCCCCGAGATAATTGCGCCTGCTCCACACCTTGTCCCACAATCCGTTTGACCTGAAGACACGTCCTGCGGTGCCCTGGTCCGACCATCACATATACCTGCGCCAGGAGACGGCGTGGGGTGCAGTAGAAGGGAGAGGCGGCGCAAACGAGCCTCCCCCACCTCCCCAGGTGGAGGTTTCTCAGCTACACCCCAGCGCTTCACTCGACCAGCTGACTTGCGCCCGCTCTTGCGACACAGTGCCTCGCTCGGCCAGCTGAATTGCGCCTGCTCTTGCTATTACAACGTCTCACCCGCCATCCAACGGAATTGCACCCAATCTTACGGTACAGCGACAGGCGGCTGCTACGGAGCTCACGAAATGGCGGTCGACTCCACAGATTTGGACCTGGCCTGCAAAGATGGCTCTTGGCAACCGTGGAACTTGGACGCTTGACTGCTAGGGCATGGGCCCCATTCCCAAAAGAGTCCCCTCAGCCTTGAAGATTCTACAACAGTCACCGGGACCCCCGACTCCCGTAAACTTCCGGTGGGGAGCGACTGCCATGATTGCTCGCGGAATGGCCACAACGTAGCCACGAGATGGTGGTGCTCTCATGCTGACGCCAGCTTCAGTCTGAAAAATCCAGAAACACTGTAGACTACCAATTCGATCAGTTCCGGTGGAGCCCCAACGTGACCCGGTAGAGAAGAACTTGCCCTCCCCTCTTTAATTGATGGTTCTTGTTGCCTGTCCCTTCTCTTGTCATTTAACAGAACTTTTTGGACTGCTGAAAGGGGTTGTGTTCCGACCGCTGGTTGGTGGAGACATTTTGACTATATTCTGGACCTGCATTGTCGCGTAATGCGTCATATGACGCGCCGCGTTAGCGCACCCGAAAGTGGTCCGGTGCGCGAGGCGCAGCTTCCCGGAAACGATCCAGAGTGCGGCGCGCAGCGCGTAACGTAAGCATAACAGGTCATGTGACTTGTTAATAAAACTTTTCATTGGTTCATTTTACTTTTGTTATTCTAATGATGAAAGGCTTGGTCATATGACCTAAAAATAACTTTTCATTGCTTTCGAATATTTTTTTTCCCAAATGATGAAAGCCCCACCTTTTTTTTCTCACTCTGACTTGTAAAGCAAAGGACCCAGATGCATTTACAGTTTATCACTAACAATGTTCCAGGTTAATGTAATTTCCCGGGAAATTTACAACTGTCCTGCAAGTAAAATATTCCTATTTCGAGAAAAAAGGCGTTTCTTCGTCCCATGAGGGAGCCGTTGAACAAAAGAGGCTCGGCCTGCTGTCTTAGTCGCTGATAGGCATGAATATCGGATTCTTATCGATCACTTTATGTTGCAGGAGTGGAAAACACAACAGCCCTTGACCATTTATCCTTACTGCGTTCCTGCGTATTATACCTTTTAACCGTCATGTAATTGGACTGCTTTATTTCACTTGCTTTTTACTGATTCGAAAACAGTGGCTATTATTCAAAACTTTACCAATGTAGGTACTACTACCATGTTTTGTTTTAAAAACCTTTATTGTGAAAATGTCAGTATACAAATACGGGCCTATAACCACGTGGGCCGGCCACGGAGCAAACTGGAATCGTATATGATGAGGGGACATTTACACTGTAGAACAACGTAACGGGCGACCCATTAGGCTGCAAGTACTAAGGTGTCTAACATTTGCGGAATCGGTGAACGTACATTTTATAATTAAAGTACGACAGGGCCAGTTACAATAAAATTATCTAGATATACATTTGCGGGCAAGTACCATGGGTGACGTTAATTCGAACTTTCAATAGTACAGTAATCAATAACACATCAGAACTTAATATCAATAGGGATGTCCAAATGTTCAATCAATTCTCGTCCCCGCCCGCCATGTGCTTCAAAACTGCATACGTATCTCGTGATATCAAGGTTGGGCAACCAGTACACAACAAGGAGTTACGAGTCCCATTTATACCGGCGCCATTTTGGGCGAGGCTGGGCAGGTCCAGGATATAGTCAAAATGTCTCCACCAACCAGCGGTCGGACCAGAATCCCTTTCGGCAGTCCAAAAAGGTTCCGTTAAATGACAACAGAAGAAATAGGCAACAAGAACAATCAGTCAAAAGAGGGGACGCTTTCGTGAATGGGGCCCATGCCCTAGCAGGCAAGCGTCCGAGTTCCAAGGTGTCCCAGGGCCATTTTAGTGGACCAGGCCCAAATCCAAAGAGCTGGCCACCATTTTGAGCGTCCTGTTGCAGCCGGCTATCGCTGCACCACAAGAGTAGCCGCAATTCAGCTGGATGGCGGGTGAGTCACTGTACCGCAAGAGCGGGTGGAACTCAGCTGGAAGGCGAGTGAAACGCTAAGAGGCGCCCCACTGCAGATGAGGTGCCTCCACCTGGGGAGGAGGGAGAGGCCTGTTTGCGCTGCCAAACCCCCCCCCCTCCCCGGGCACCCCACGCCGTCTTTCGGCGCACCATTGTAGGATGGCCACACCAGTGAAACTTGCTGGACACCACCTCGGAGCCATCCGGATCTCGGCGCGTTCGAGTCACTGTACCGCAAGAGCGGGCGGAACTCAGCTGGATGGCGAGTGAAACGGTAAGGGGCGCCGCACTGCACATCAGGTGCCTCCACCTGGGGAGGCGAGAGAGGCCAGTTCGCGCCGCCTCCCCCCCCTGGGCACCCCACGCCGTCTTTCGGCGCAGCATTGTAGGATGGCCACACCAGTGCGGCAACTTGCTGGACACCACCTCGGTGCCATCCGGATCTCGGCGCGTTGTGCTGCCTTCGGCCTATTCGCACATCGGTCCGCTACTGACGCCGCCTCACAGGCCAACGGATTTTGTAGGCTTTTTATAGCCCAAAGCCGCATAACAGGTCATGTGACTTCTTTACAAAACTTTTCATTGGTTCATTTTACTTTTGGTTTCCTAATGATGAAATGCTTGTTCATATGACCTAAAAATAACACTTTTCATTGGATTAAAACATTTTTTTTTTCCCAAACGATGAAAGCCCCACCTTTTTTTTTCTCACTCGGCAATCCAAAAAGGTTCCGTTAGATGACAACAGAGGGGACAGGCAACAAGAACCATCAGTCAAAAGAGGGGAGGGCAAGTTCTTCCCTACCGGGTCACGTTGAGGCTCCACCGGAAGTCATCGAATTGATAGTCTACAGTGTTTCTGGATGTTTCAGACTGAAGCTGGCGTCAGCATGAGAGCACCACCATCTCGTAGCTCCGTCGTGGCCATTCCGCAAGCAATCATGGCAGCCGCTCCCCACCGGAAGCCTGCGAGAGTCGGGGGCCCCCATGACTTTTGTAGAATCTTCAAGGCTGAGGGGACGCTTTCGAGAATGGGGCCCAAGCCCTAGCAGGCAAATGTCCGAGTTCAAATGTGTCCCAGGGCCATTTTAGTGGACCAGGCCCAAATCCGAAGAGCCGGCCACCATTTTAAGAGTCCTGTGGCAGCCGCCTTTCGCTGCAACGCAAGAGTGGGCGCAACTCAGCTGAATGGCGGATGAGGCACAGTGCCGCAAAAGCGGGCGCTAAACAACTGGATGGCGAGTGAAACGCTAAAGGGGTGCCCCACTGCAGCAGAGGAGCATCCACCTGGGGAGGCCCGTTCACGCCGCCTCCCCCCCCCCCCCCCACGGGGCGCCCCACGCCGTTTTTTTCGGCGCAGCATTGTAGGATGCCAAGACCAGTGCGGCAAGTAAAGGACATCACCTGGATGCCGTCCAGATCTCAGCGCGTTGTGCTGCCTTCGGGCTATTCGCACAACAGACCGCTACTGACAAGGCACAGTGCAGCAAAAGCGGACGGAAAACCGCTGAATGGCAAATGAAACGCTAAAGGGGCGCCCCACTGCAGCAGAGGAGCATCCACCTGGGGAGGCCCGTTCTTGCCGCTTCCCCCCCCCCGCACGGGGCCCCCCACGCCGTTTTTCAGCGCAGCATTGTAGGATGCCAAGACCAGTGCGGCAAGTAAAGGACATCACCTGGGTGCCGTCCAGATCTCAGCGCGTTGTGCTGCCTTTGGACTATTCGCACAACAGACCGCTACTGACGCCAAAAACAGCAACCCATTGTTGCTTTGTTTAAAAAAACAATTTTTTTAACGTGTTTACTGTTTTTGGTGCGTTGTATATATTTATAAGTTATTAAAGTGTTATAATCATACTACTTTGTTGGAGTGCTATATATTTTTAATGTGACACATAATTGTGAAGACTTTGATGTACAAAAAGGCATCCCTGGAATCTTCCGCTTCAGGCTCGGTCCCACACACCCTCACAGTGAGAATCCCCTCCCCAATCACAATACAGGATCGTTATCAGGTAGTAGTAACGCGTGTGGTGTGACGGATCTCTTGGTTTGGGGGCCTTGATCTACTGTAACTCCTTTGAATAGGGGTGATTCTTTACAGTTGAGGCCATAAACTACATCCGCAAGGCTAGGTGATAGCCTGGGACCAGCCTGGACAATCGGACACAGAGGAAGAAGAGTGTCAGAGGGTGCGGTAGTGAATAGGGTGAAAGGGAGGTGTCGGGCGGGCACGGGGTGTGATTCTCAGGGAAGAGCAGCGCAGATGGGGGGAGGTTTATGGCCCATGCATGAGAGAGAGAGCGGGGGTGACCAGTGCGTGGGGGAGATGCTTGCGAGGGTGGGGAGCCATGCTGAGGATCGGCGGCGTGCAGAGAGTGGGTCTGGTCAAGGCATCTAAAATGGCTGCCATGCACGACAAAAGTGTGGCATTGGAAAAAGAGCAAGATGGCGCAGACAATGTTTATCAATACGGATTAATTTATAACAATTATTTTTAACAATATATTTACTCGCAGTGTCAAAATGGCGGTCAACCCTTCCTGATTTCCTTCAAATCAAACGTTAACAGATCTCACGCAGCAAAAAAAAAAAAAAAAAATGCTCACGCGCAGCCGCTGGAAAACAAGTATCAACATATATGAGCATCCTCAGCCACCCTCAGAAAACATAGGGGGTCAGGATACGTCTTACGTCTCCCGTACCCCCTTATACCCATTTCTCACATTGTTTTTCCTCCATCTTGTAATTTAATTAAAACGAAACACAAAATGGCGAATTCCCGTTTCGCGTCCCGGTTCGCTACCCGGTTCGCGAACCGGAAAGCGCTTCTACCGCAAAACATCACATTTTTTTTTATTTGCCCCACGGGACCATTTAATAACCCCAACATCATTCCTAGGGGGTCAAGAAGGGTCTACCTTGCCCCCTTTCATTAAATTCCCCCTTCGTTTTTCTCCTCCTCTTGTCTCTTGATCTTACTGAGAGACAAGATGGCGGCCGTTCCGGACTGTTTAGAATGTTGACAGACACCGGAGAGCCAATCAACTTTGCTTCGCAAAGTTCCGTTACGTGAAAAGTTCGCGAACCGAAGCGCTACCCGGGACGCTGTCACAGATATATCTGTTTTTTAAAACGTTAATTTCTCAAAATCCACTGGAGCACATATATTGAGACCCAGCAAAGGCACATCGGGCTAACAGTCCCTACAATTTTGCCAAGTTTTGTGCAAATCCATTCAGCCGTTCAAGCTAAAAGTGAGGCCAACCGCCCTATGGAAAAATGAATGGGAAAAACGCGTTTTGGGACCCCCCTCTTGACGAAACCCCCCCAAATTTTCAGGGGCTGCTCACAAACAAAATGTGCCATTTTTCTGAAAATTTCTGCCGATTCCGTCCACAAACGCCAAAGTTATTACACATAGAATTTTCAAAAGTCCCATAGAGAAAAAATCCTAACTATATATACCTACTGGCGACCGCCAGTAGGTAATATATATACAAATACATACATAGATACATGCATACATATATATATATATTCCCCACCATTTTTTGTTTTTTTCAGATCTTCCATATTGCTTTCTGGTTTAAGTAACGCCAGTACATCCCTCTTAGCTGCACAGCACATATTGAGTTGGAGGTGATGGAACCCATGCCATAAGAAAATACTTGAAACCCCCCTTAATTATATGGAGGAGGAATCAGAGCTTCATGATTCACCACACTCAACAAGGCGGCTTGCTCTTACAGTTAGAGTAGTGGTCGGTTTTCCCCATAAGTACTATCCTCTCTAGAGGAAGAGTGTGGCTTGCGAGAAGAGCTGGAATGACAAGAAGCAACAGTAAGTTTGAGGGCTCGCACAAAAGTTGAGGAAGTCCCTAGAGGAATCTGGAATAGCCCTATGAATGTTCTACCCATCCCACGGAGGGTATTAACGGAAACCTGGTTAGCAAAAAGTCATGCAGATTGTAAATAGGTTCATTGGCTCAGTTAAAAGCGCAAACCAGTTCAATGCCCCAGAGATGCTAGCCATCAAAGACCTAGTGTTTTTACATATCAGGTGAGGCCTTCGCCTACCAGGGTGGTAGGGGTCACTCTCTGATCTGCTCCTCACCTTGAACTTTTCAGTGATTTCATTCAGGTTGGGCTACCATCTGAGAGATCTTGGAGGCAAACTTTTTTTCTTTACTCCAATAGGATTTTTTTTATGCTACTTCAATTATGAAGTTGCGACCAGAATAACTTATTTGCTCTTCATATTTATATGGAGAATGCATGGCTGACCACTTGCACTGAATGTCCTGTTCCTCAGTTTGTTGAACATTCTCTTGGGAATAGCCTACCTGCAAAAACCTTGATTGGGGAAATTACAGCGCTGTGGGCGCACCATATAAGTACTTCGGTTGTACCTCCAGTACATTCAGCTATTCCAATATCACCCATTCCTTCCTTTTCCTATAATTTCTGACCTGGTTATGGAATGAAGATACCAACCATCACAGTTAGAACCTGGTGGGCCTTTCAGCTGCTTCTTCTCCACTTCAAAACCTTCATTCCCAGTATAATCCGATCCGGGAACTCTAGAAGCACAAGTGTCTACACCCTGGAGTCCCTGGATGGAGATATCCCTCTGCAGAGGGAAAATGATCAGTCCTGTACTTTTGAGGAATGAGGGATAGATATTTGACTCCATGAATGATGCTCTTTCAGCACCAGTGGTGCATAGCTGAGTTGCATACTATGCCCCAGCAGCTCTAGCGTCCTACCTCGTATCTCATTTACTTCACATTTGCACTGCTAAGACTTTTGAAAGCAGTTCCTATTGCCAAGTTTTGCATTTTCCTAAATTGCTATATATTTCCTGTGCACATGGTGCCACATGGCTTTTTAAAAAAAATGTTTTTATTAAAGAAACGTGATAGATAGCAATAATCTGTTGGGTATAACACATTGGTGCAAACAGATTGCTTGTCTTGCTCTGTTATTTCCCAGGAGAAACTTGTGCTAAGATGATCCTTGTCTCACCATGCTGTTTTGGAAGCAGATATGGGAAAGGATAGCTAAGCAACTGCAATTGGTCCTGCAAGGATTCTTGACCAATAATACTCTTGGGTGGAGATTCACACTTGTGAGATGACATTTTCTGAATACAAAACTCACTGCTTGAATCAACAGAATAAGAATGCAGTAGCTGCCTGTGCTCACTGTAGCAAGCATGGGCTGTCTTCAGAGGGAAACGCATGGTATTTTTTAGGTCGACCCTGGGCAGCGCATATGCTGCTCTGCGATGCATGCTGTATTCAGGTAGAAACTTGAAGCTCCCGCCACTCTCCACCCATAGATTTCATTGGCTTGTGTCATTGTCCACTGTAAACTGTGGCTGTTCGTTCAGGATCAAGACTGTTTGGATATGTCAATTTATCATTTAATTTACGGAGAGGAAGCCCGGGGTTGTTATTTAGGCACATAGATTTTGCTTATTTTAAACGGGTTAGGTTTAAGGTTTTGTGGGGACCCTTTAAAGTATGGTCGATGGTACGTAAACGGTGTAATGTTGGTAGGCTTAATATATATTCTCCCTTTGTAGGAAATACTCTGTTACCGGCAATATTTCACGATGGATACTTTAGTGACTGGGTGTTGCATGGGATTACTGTAATTGGAGACATTGTGTCAGAATCTGGTTTATTGACATTTGAACAATTAAAACAGAAGTTTGGAATTAGCAATAGATATTTCTTTAAATTTTTACAGATTCGAGATTTTTTTTAAGGAAAACTGTTTGCTGGGAACATATCCTGTTAATTGATGCTATTAAGGGAGGGAAATCAACTATATCCAAGATTTATACATTATTAAATGATGTGCAGAGTGACGACTTAAATATACATTTTAAGCGTTGGCAGATTGGCTTAGAGGCTGGACAGGAGATATGGGAGCACTCTTTAGGCTATAGTCAAACGGCCACCATTTCTGCAAATCTCCAGGTCCAGTGCTTTAAGACATGGTGCAATTTATATATAACTCCACACCGCATACAACAATGGGGAGGTACGACAGGGGTAAATTGCCCCCGGTGTGGTGAATACGCGGTGGATAGTATTCACATCTTCGCAACCTGTTACAGTTTGATTCCTCTCCTTAAAAAGGTAGAACAATATTTGGAACAAATATGTAAACGCCAGATTCCATTGACAGCCCAAGCTGTAATGCTTGGTGTTGAGGATCAAAATATGACTCAATCAGAGTGTAAATTATTCTTTACTGCCATGGCTACCTTGCGGTTATCAATTGCTACTGTATGGTTGGATCCTATTCCTCCGAAGGTGCATGAGTGGCTGGGCAAGTTCATAAATACCAGTAGATGGGAACTATTGGTTTTCAAGAGAAGAGGACGTAGAGCTCGGAGGGATGGAGAACGCATCTGGGAACCTTTAACTAAGTGGATAAATTGTGATAATTAATTAAGGTTTCAGATATCTGGATGAAGATTTAAGCTCTCTGGATTCTTTTTGACTCTTCTTTTATTTTATTTTTTTTCCCTCTAATTAAATTTAGCTTAGTTTTCTCTTCTTTCCTTTCTTTTTCCTGCGGCGTTACAAAAGGGGGGGTAGGGTGAAAATCGAAAAAATGGTGTCTGACATGAACTTTTGGCTCTGGTTTGTGTGCTTATTTGTATGAATTTTGAATCATGTCTGATATCTAATAAAATGTATTTAAAAAAAAAAGTAAAGTGTGGCTGTTCATTGGTCAATAGGCTTAGTAGTCCCTCCTTAGTACCGCCTAGTCTCATTTTGTAACATCCCATGCCAACACCCCCTGTTACTTGTGTTGTTACTCTGTAGGCTTTATTTACAGCCTCCGGTCATTATTTTCTCAAATAGCTTTGGTGCCTTCTGTTGCAGGCAGGACATGCTCTCTCCTAATGCTTTTTTTAAATGTATCTTTATAGCTCAGCACAGAATGCATTTGAGAGAGTTTGATCTATTGCCAGTGCAAATGACAATGCCTTTTATTGATCTGTTTTAAAAACAACACATAAATGAAAGGCTCAAATTCTCGTCAATGGGAGAGCTATTGCTTTGCAAATGCTTGTTTTCTTAAAAATGGAGAATCGACTCCCCCTACTCGTGGCATTTGGTAAAACACAGCACCCTTAAGTTTCCCAAATACTAGCGACCCTCGCTAGTATCTGACAGACAATAATATGATTTATAGCCATCATTGATTGTAAAACTCATGAATTTTGCCCTTACCCCGCCCCGCGCTGCATACTGTCAGCTGATCTCCTACGACGTTGGCGATGCGTTCACAGCGATGCATTGATGAGGTAAAAGTTCCATTTCACTTATATTGGTTTCAATGAAAAGCTTCAGAAGGTTCTAAAATCAAACATTAACTTCATCTGAGGAGACAGTAGTGCAATATATGACTGCCCTAAGGACACAGTGCAATGGATGATGGGAGTAACGTTGGTTCTCATTTCCTGCTTAACATGATGCAGATGAAGCCATCAGATTTGCAGAGGAAATTGGTAAATTCTTAAATTAGCTATGGTGGTATTCGTGTGCCTCTCAGCAGACACGGTTTACTGAATTAAATGTGTAATGAATAATCCCTATAGTACAAATAATGTCTAAAGAGTTTTTGAGATCCAGTTTGCCTATAGGGCGCGAAGTATTAATACCTTGTCATTTACATCGCGCCATTTCGCCTTACAATGAGGATTCTGAAAGGGGACTCTCGTCTACTTAGAACAGCCGGCACTACAGTCCTTTATGGGTATCAAAGTAAATCGATGATCTTATTTAATCAGAGGTACTTGTAACTTTTATTATGGGAAGGTCTTCCGTTGGATGAATGCAGTTTTGTTGCTGCATTAAGTAACAGCGGTTCAACTCTTGGAAATAGCACTGACACGAGGTATCAGACACCACTTGGTCACCTATGTAATCAAACGAAAAGTTCTCCTGTAGCTCTGTAAGGGTGTTTAAATTTAACTAGCACTTTAAGCAGGTGCGGCCAGTACTGGTAAGAGCAGTGGGGCAGGCGGGGAGGGGGGGGGGGGGTCAACATTTGACAGGAAAGGGAAAATAATGTAAATGAATAAATAAAACCACTTACCTTGCGGTCTGCAAGTTAGCAATGCAGTGAGCGCAAGGTAAGCGGTTTTATTTATTTATTTATTTTTCCTATCCCATCGTATGTGGACTCCCCCCGCCCTGCCACTCTTACCTGTGCCGGCGGCGCCTGTCTTTAAGGGATTATAATTGTTATTGATAGGTATGCAAATAGCCACACATGTAAGAAAGCTCAGTTAAACGGTTCTGGAGGTTGAATACAGACCACCTCCACAACCCTCACTTGGCATATGTCACCCTTCATCCTTCTGAAGTTGATACAATGAGCACTGTTGAGTTGGGGTGATTACATTGGCTACTTTCAGCTTTAGGAACATGGCTAATTGCACAAAGAAGCACCACGTAAATAGCAATGTGTTTTTTTTTAATATTCAAGTAGTTTTATTTGTGTATAGTTATAAATTACTTTGTTTATTTTTCTTAGATTCACAAATGAATGTGTTCTTGATAGATCAGTGTGATTGGTTTGTGAGTAAATGAGGTAGGCTGCAGGATTTTATACATACGTTGTGTTACATCGCATTTGACTGTGGATCAAAAGTAACATCTCTTAACTACATTAACTCCCCAATATAATTATTTTTGTGAACTAATGTCTGCTCTATGATGTAGACCAGGCTGTAGCCAGAAATGTATTTTTAGGGGGGGCATGGCCCCAGCTATGATCACATATTAAGGCTATGCTCTATAGGTGCATTCTTTCCCGAATACTGGTTGTCCTACTAAATAATAATCCTTAGAAAATCAAGGTACAAAAATATTGAGTACAGAATATTGAAAGGTCAGTTCATATATAGGAAGTGTCAATTTACTATTCCTAACTTCACATCTACATACCTAGAAGATAAATATAGCGTGTAGGTCCATATATATGGAGCAAAGAAAAGCTATACTTATTTACTTGTTGATATTTTGGAAACAATATTCTGTTCTCACAGTTCGGTGACATTGATATTCTGGTGCAAAGGTGCCTGCATTGGTGCACGGCTGCATTATGCGCCGCCACTGGCTGAAAGGACGGGAATGCACAGTATCTTGTAAATACGGTGCATTTCTATCCTTTCAAATTGGCATAGTTTGGAGCATATCCACCAAAAACATGTTGGGAAATTAGTGGCAAACTGTGTGTTTCAAACATATTACGATTGCAGCAATGGTGAAAACCAGCAACCCTGATTATGGTTTCCACAATATTTGGTCCAAGGGGGTGGATCCTCAGTGTGTTTACCCTAGCATAATACACCATTTTTGAAAGATATATATTCAGTTATAGCGGCCCTCTGTGAAATGGCAGGCTACGGTGGATCATTTCATATTCACAGTACTGCTTGTTGGGATTTTTGCAGCCCTCGGTACCAAGCAGATCAACCTAACAAAATATCATGCCCCTGCAAACAGAATATAGATCCCTAGAGCAGCAGTTATCCTACCAGGTTATACTACACAGCAGGCCAGACTAGGCTGTATCAATGTCAATCAAATGTAAGTTCCATCTGACTTGTGATGACTCTGCCCAGCATAATAGGTTGATCAAAGCACAATGCCATATTGGAATCTGGGGTTTCATGATTGGACACTGCTTCTGAATGGGTGGCAAGTTTAGGCAGTGACAACCATGTATGCATACTGAATATGAAAGGTCATGAAATTTGATGGCTTATGAAGGGCATGACTCAATGCCCTGTACAGTTGTGCAATTGTTTCACACAACAAATTCCTGTTTCATATACCATATACAAAAGGTGTTGGGCTTGTCCCTTTCTGCAGGGCCATCCGCAAACTTTTGCCTTCATGCTCCTGTATCCTGAGCCCGTTTTGTTGGGTTGTAGGCCTCTAGCACTGGTTAGTATTGGTAAAGTGCACAGAGTGCTTTTGCTCTCTCCTTTAAACACAGTGAAATTGGCTTACACCTAATAGGCAGATTTAATGTATTTGTAAGTTCCTAGTAAAGTGGTACTACATGTACCCAGGGCTTGTAAATGTAATGCTGCTAGTGGACTTGCAGCAACAATTGTCCCACCCACTTAGTATCCTTCTAAACATGTCTCAGGCCTACCATTGCAGCCTGTGTGTGCAGTTTAAATTGCCATTTTGATCTGGTAGGATGTGCCACCTCTGACTTGATGAGGGGGTTGAGCTATCACCTACCACACTTGCACATAAGAAATGTTCTGACTGTGCACACTCAGAAAGGGTTTGACAGTATTTTAATTTTAGCCCAAAACAAGCTTGTGCCAGGGCAAGAAGGCAGAAAATTCCAAACACCTCTAGGGGTGGAAGCCCCCGTGACCCTTTCCTACTTCAAAGCTGGCAGCTGGTGTAAATAATGGCCCCTCAGACCCAACTTTTCAGTAGACCTCTGGACCTGTATATGCATCAGGACTCTTGTGCTACTCTGCAAGAAGTGCTGCAACTCTGCTTCTCTACTGACTGCTACCTTCCTGTCTGAGAAAAAGAACTAGACCTGCATCTTTATCCCAGGACAACCAGAGTGACTTCTAGGGCTAGTTGGCTGGCCTCCTGATCGGAGCCTCAGGGACATAAGTGGCTCTAACATCTTGAACCCAGTACCTGCACTCTACTTGCTGTGAGCTTTGACCCCCAAGAGGTGCCACCCCACTCCTAGACCATTGGAAGTGGGCTTGAAGGTGCTCTGCCAGCCCAGCTGTGGTCCTGTAGGCAGAGTTGATGCAGCGAGATGCAGCTACTTCCACTCGCATTGACACCACTGTGGAACGCTGCATCCCCAACGCCGGACTCCTCTGGACCACTGCTGCATGATGCACCCTCGATACAGGACTTTGCAGGCACCTCGTCGACAGCATCCTCGATGATGAGGCAGGAATACGCATTGCAGCAGCTCTGTCAGAAACCCAGCTGCGCGATACATCCTCAATGCAGGATCTTGCAGTATTGTGCAAACCAGGATTTAAGGTACTTTGTTCAGCGGGCCTAACTGGGACCTTGTACCTGGAACATGCTCTAACGCGTTAAACCTAAAGTTGTGACTTTGTCCCGGTTCAGCTTGACCAGGTAACCACAGTTGCGGGCAGAGTTGACGACTTTGGAGCTGTGGATCCAGGTACGAGTCTAGGCATTGGCTCAACTTTCTGAGATTCTGGGCAAATCACTTAATCTCTTTTGCTATGGACAGTTCCTGGATACCCTCATGGGTGATTAGCCCCATTCTACAAATCCAAATATGTATTTATTTGTGGTTTTAGGCACTGTTTTTACCTAAATCTTTAAAATTGCATATCTCTAGTTCTACAGATTAGATTGAAGACCTCTTATTTTATTTTATTTTGAAAAAAACATCTTACAATCAACAGTTTATCCAGTTAAAAGAGACCGTCTAGGATTAGAACAAAAAGAAGGGAAAGATATGTCATAGAACATCAGTGAGAAATATTTCAAGATTTTGGTAATTAACAGAACGCACTAACATGATCAACTCTCTAACGTTCATTCATTAGTAGTCTTTTAACCAGTTTTTTAAAGGAAGTAGAGGAAGGATTTGATCTGATCTCTGTTGGCAAGGAGTTCCAATTTCTTGGAGCAAGACCGGAGAACGCACAGTTGTACAATCTTTTCTTTTTGAATCTTGGAGGTTTCAGGAGAAGGGTGGACGTACTTTTGAGGTTCCTGTTGAAGCCCGATAGTTAAGGTTTATTAGCTAGATAGTGTGCGATATTGTAGTATATGGCTTTATGAGTCATAAAGGCTATCTTGAGTCGTATTCTTGCTTCAATAGATAGCCAGTATTGCTGCAAAAGGTCGCGAGAAATGCGATCAAATTTCCTAGAACCCGTTGAAAGCCTGCCCGATGCTTCGGGCTGGGAAGGGTTTGATTTTCTTCAGTGTGTTGAGTTGGAATTTGGTTCTCCTAGTAGTCGTACTGGTGTGTACCTGCATGTTTAGGTGTTTATCCAAGGTGATGCTTAAAGATTTGGCAGAGTCTACAACATGAGGAGAGCAGATCAGAGCAGTTAGTTTAATCCAGTCTAGGGTAGGAGCTGAGTGATTAGGTGGGGTGATCAACAGACATTCCGTTTTGAGAGTATTTAGTAGGAGATGGTTCTGAGCTAGCCATTGTTGAGTGTGGGCAAGTGCAGTGTTTAAAATGTTTATGTCCTCTTGCGAGGAGATCTTCAGGTACAATTGCATGTCATCCGCATACATGTGGTATTGGATGTTGGCTCTGTTCAAAATGACCGCAAGAGGTTCCATACATAGGTTGAAAAGAGTGGGCGAGAGCTTAGAACCTTGAGGGACTCCAATAAGGACAGGGGTACTGGAAGCAAGGGCATGATTAACTTCGATCCTTTGCGTGCGGTTGTGAAGGAAGGAGGAAAACCAGTTTAGGACAAGCCCGACAATCCCATCCTATGTTGCAGGAGATCAATCAAGTTTTTGTGTTTGATGGTATCGAAGACTGAGGAGAGGTCTAGAAGGGTCAGGAGACAAGGGACATTTTGGTTGAGGGCTCTCACAGCGTCATCAACAATGTGAGTTACTGCCATTTTGGTGCTGTGCCCTGTTCTGAATTCTGACTGGTGGGAATCCAGGAGTTGATATTTCTCAATATGTTTGCATAGTGATGACCAAAAAAAAAAATCTGATAAGTCCACTTTGGGCTTCTTGGGAATGTGAGTAACTTGCCCAACTTTTAGGCAGTCTGGAACCTTTCCCTGTAAGAGAGATTCATGAAAGATCCTGGACCAAAGTGGGAGAACGGCTGAGATTAAATCTTTATAGAGCTTGGCGGGGAGAGTATCACCAAAATGGTTTGAGGGTTTGATGGATGCCATATTGCGAAGTAACTCAGTATCATCTGGCAGAAGAAAACTGCTCCAAGAGGCGTTGTTTTTGAGGTCCAAACGTGAGTGTAATGTTGTGGGTTCTGCCACCTCTCCTGATCCTGCCGGCAGTATCTTGGATAGCAAAGTTGGGGTAGTGTGTAATAGCTCCAGCTCAATTTTCATCGTTTTTTTCAGCCAAGTGAGCTGTAAAATCATCACCACTAGGGAGCAGTGATAATGGAGTCAAGCTCTGGTTAGAGGATTGGTTAGATTGTTCCTTAATGATTTTGAAAAGTTTTTTTGGTCTGTTTTTGGCTCCATCCAGTTGAAGTCTAAAATGATTGATTTTCGAAAAGGGTATGTGTTTGTTGTAAACGCTTCTCATTTTCCTCTGTTGAGAGAGATTTGTGGTGGAAGGTGAGTTTCTCCAGAGTCTCTACGAGCGTCTTAGATTGAGCCATTCATCTTTTAGGGCACCATTAAACCATGGTTTAGAGAGTTTGACTGGGATAGTTTTGAGCGGTTTATCAGCAACAGTGTAAAGAATGTTAGAAAGAGTGTTAATGTAATGCTCCGAAAGATCATCAAGGTTGGTTAAATTAGGGGGGGCTGTAGTCTATTTTTAGTGATTGAGGTTATCAAACTAATGTCGAGATCTCTCATATTGCAAGTCATTTGCTTCGCTTTAAGGGGTTGTCCCTGTCTACCCAGTCCCTTGTCTAGGATGAGGAAGGGGATTTGAAAATGGTCAGACCAGTCACAGGGTAGGATTTCTCCTATTTGTATGAAGTTATCTTTGGAAATGATGAGGTCTAGAGTGGTGCCTTTATTATGAGTAGGGCCTTTTACAGAGCTGCGTGAAATTGAGGTCAGAGAGGAAAGTCTTAAAGGAATAAACGACTGGATCATTTGTGTCATTCCAATGAAGGTTGAAATCTCTGAGGAATATATGACAGGATTGATTCGAGCTTGAGCTAATGATCCCCATGATTTGCTCTGTGAAGCCTAGATTGTCACCGGGAGGGTGATAGATTGAGTGTAGCACACAAACCTCCTTTTCTTTGTTCCAGATTTCAGAGACTAGCTGTGCACAGGAGGATAAGACCGAACTAGAGGATTGTTTTACTCTGAGGTTAGAGCGATGAATGCAGGCAATGCTCCCTCCTGTTTTATCCCGTCTATCACTTCTGAGTATAGAGTAGTCGGAGGTATTAAGATGTCAAGAATTGGGAAGGAAGTATAATTGAGCCATGTTTCAGTGATGATCAGGAGGTCTAAGTTACATGCAATGATTAGATCAGAAATATCAGCTGCATGTCTCACAGCTGATCTACAATTGAGAAGCATTGAGTTGATGTGCAGGTTAGATGTGACCACTTCTTGAGTCGACGTGTTTATATGACGTAGGTTCTCTAGGTTCAATTTCCTGAGATTAAGGCTTGGTTCCGTGTCAGGGTCAGCAACTATTGTTGAGAGTAGATTTGGGTTGGGAGACCGCTTTAGAGTCAGAGTAAGACCCAAGCAGGGTGAGAATATCTTCATCAGATAACTGAGGGGGGGTCTGTGGGGCCGAGAATGGTGGTTGGGTAGAGGCCTCGAGCTCCAGCTAGAGCTAAGATCGAAGCAGAATGAATTAATGCCTTTGGTAGAGTAAATCTTCCGTGGGTTGTGGATATCATTCCTCATCGCGGGGGTGAAATCCAATGCTTCCCCGTCTTCAAGGAGAGCTGCAGAATGCTTTGCACCTCTAAAATTTAAAGCTTGACTGCTTTTGGGTCATAAACACATTGATGATGAATACCCATGTAAAGGTAAATATCGCGAAGATAGAGCTTGTAACCAGCAGAAAATGACAATAAATACAAGCCTACCACCAATATGAGGCTCCTCGAGCAATATCAAGAGAAGTCAGAAACCTAGGAGTAACCATCGATTCAGACCTATATTTGATATCACATGTTCACAAAGTAAAACAGAGTGCCATCAGCACTATGAAAACACTACGTTGCATCCTTACATACCTTGGATAATCTCCAAGCTTGACTATGCCAACAGCCTATACCTATGCCACCCACATTCATCACAGGCAAAATACAACTAATCCAAAATACTGATGGAAGTCTCCTTCTCTACCTTTACCCAAGAGAACACATGACTCTAGTCCTGCAATCTCTCCACGGGCTACCTATAGCTAGAAGAGCAATATTCCGGGCACTTTGCATTGTTCACAGAACCTCCAAGGAGAAGGACTGCTATACTTGAAAGCTACATTCAAGCAATATAAACAAATTCGGACACTGTGCTACAGTCTTGCACCACTAATCATCATACCCCCTTACCATAAGAAACCCGTAAGAGGCACTGCATTCTCAGTAGAAACCGCCATGCTCTGTAAAACACTACCAGCCAGCATTTAAAACACCCAGGAGCATATAAACATCAGACAACAGTTAAAAACATGTATATTTCCAAGACAACTAAAGCACCACACATCTTTGAAACAGAACCTGGAAAGACAGTTGCACCCTCAAGCTCATTCTTTTGCTTACTATCCACATATTGAAAGCAACTCAACCAGCAAACTACTTTTGATAAGGTGGTGTGTTAAGGAGGGCTGACTAATGCTTCGCTGGGATATTATGTAGTTATGGAAGTTCCAACTTAGCATTTCTGGCCCACAATATAACTAATACCACAACACTCAGCTGGCTGCAGCCAAATATAATTCACTCCTCTTATATTCACATAAGACATATCTGCTACGAGAGTTGTCCATCACCAGTAGTATGCAGCCAATAAACCAGCCATCACCAAATGAACAGGCATGGAATAACTGAAGACCTCTGTCCATACTGCTAGTCAATTGCAGAACTTTCATCTAGTCCATGACTGCAGGTCCTAAATATCTATACACTATGGACACTACTTTACATTTCACAATGACTTTCATATATTAAAAGATAGTAACAATGCACATCCCAGCAGATCCCTCCAGCAATGCCACCTCGGCCCAAGACATTTACCCAACATTTCTGATTAGACGACCCAGCACAGTATCCGGCGAAGGAGAGTATATCATTAGAAACACCACAAAGGCACCTGCAGATCTGTTCAAAGCTGCCAGTGTACTGAAAAACCATAAACTGTACAGCTGTGTCTCCCCCAGCTCATCATCCACCACGTTGCTATGTGATGCATCTCGTAACACAATAAACCCACATCATTGGTCACAGGCATAACATGGAAGCACTCCCACATAGGATCACAAAACAAGACAACAGCATCCAAACCACCGTCCACCCTATATGGCACAGCTTGCTGCCCATTTAGGTAAGCGATTCAGTGTCAAACATAGGGGTAGTAAGTGCTATACAAATATGCAATACAATACAATATTTATAATTTGTGCAGCACCATGATTTGTTTTGATCTTATTAAAATCTTGATTCCAACCGACTTCAGAATTATAAAACAAAATGTCCTTCATTTGTGCTTTTATAAATGCTGGTATATGTTGAGATATTTGTATAGTTAACTTACAATTTTTTTTATTTTTTATGAATTAGAAACAAATTTACATCCTACTGTATTTCTTTCCGCGCTCCTTGTACGCAAGGCCACTGGAATTATGTCATTTCACGGCTGCAGCGCTCTCTGCATAATTATGAATTTGCTGCATATGCCACATAAGTCATCATCTCCTGCATATTTAACAGATTTTACCGGACTTTTTTTTCAAACAGATCAAAATGTCTGAAAATACTGTAACACGTGCTGCTGCACAGTGAAAGGTCCTTCGCAAAGTATGACTAGTTACCTTTCAGCTTTTTATAGCTGTATTTGGATGTGGAGCTAGTGCCAATGAAGTGAAACCTTTGTTGTGCCATGGCAGAGGTAGCATGTTAAAATTTAAAAATAACAAAGTGATACTATTACTTAATGCACCACATTAGGCTGCATACTTTGTGTTTTCTCACAGCATAATTTATTCAACATTGCCGCAAAATGTAGGCCTCCCCAGTCGCATATTTCTAGTGGAGCTGTCTGTACCCAGCAAGGTTGTCACATAGTTCACTTTATAAAATCTTCTCACTTTGCAGTCAGAGAAAGAAAAGTAAACAAACTCCACTCAATTTGTCATAAGACAATTAACCTGTCTTGGAACACGCAGCAAATCTATCAAGATAAAATCAAAATTTAAAGGCATTTTATTTGCTTTTTCACCTTTAGAACTCACACATCTTTAAATACTGTACCAGATGACTCCGTCATTTGTGGGGAGGGGGGGCAAAGAAAAATATAGACTGGCCCGGCTCTCAAATGCCCCCCGTGGCTACCGCAATGGTCTATACACAGCTCTCTCACGGAAGCACATTTGCACAATGTTTTTGTACTAAATAAAGATGCTAAGGTCTGTTGTAAATTGAAGAGAGTATTTATTCTCAAACTGAATATGAACAACCTGACCAGCTAAGTCGAGCAAGCGCTACACTCTGGCGGCTGGGTGACGGAACCCTGGGCTCTAAGCGTAGAAGTCAATCATGACCACGAGCGCAGGCTGCTCCACGAGCCAGCATGAGCTGAGGCAGCATAATGATTAATACAACATATCACCTTTAATTCAAAATGGTAAGGGAAATTTTGAGAAAAAGAACATCACAAAATAGTGTTAGAACACCAGTAACATGTGAAGCAAAATATGCATGTATAACATCATACCAACAATAACAAGTCACGACCCCACTCCCCCCTATACAACAATTTAAACAAAATCTTTTAAATATGCAGGTAATCTGCGTTCACGAACGGGCCTCCCATTACCACACTGAGAGATATTATCAGGCAACGAAAGTGGCGCCTGTGAAGAAGAAATATTAGGCGAGATTTTCCCTTTTTTCTGATACAACACTACTCTTCTAAGATTCATTGTTAGACCATTTTGTAATTTGACACAATTTTGTCCCACAGACTTCACCAGGAAAGGGCCTCTGAACTTTTTAAAACCCTTATGTGTTCCACCAGGTTTAACCTTAACTAGATCTCCCGGACACACATTTCTTTTATCCTTGAAATTGTTTCGATGATGTAGGGAAGAAGAAACCTCTAACTGATGTTTCAATTGCCAGGTGGGAACTAATCGTGTACCAGCTTGTCTGCCCCTCATTAATTCAAAAGGAGATTCAGACATACCCTGATGCAATGTAGTGCGGTACGCCCAAAGCATTTCTTTAATTTCCCTTTGTACAGAGCCGCCAGATGCCAATGCTATTTGCATAGTACCTTTTACAAGTCTGTTCACCCTCTCACATAAGCCATTACTTTGTGGATTATACAAAGATGTACGCAAATGTTTCAAACCCACATGGTCAAAGTAAAGCTCTATTTCTTATGCTGTGTGCCATTATCCGACAGAAGCGTAGCAGGTATGCCCTCCCTATGGAATATCTCATTGAGTACCCTGATGGTGGATTGTGTATTAATATTTCTCATGAAAGCTACTTTCACCCATATAGAGGCTGAGTCAACCAATACCAAGGCAAATTTCTAATGTTCCTGCAGTTCATGGAACGGGCCAATGAAGTCCATAAAAGCCTTCTGCCAAACATCATCCTCAGCCACCACATGTTGAGGAACAGAGGAGTTACGCACATACACATCCATCTGTAACCTCTTTTCAGACTCTTTGCAACTTACACAGTTCTCTACCCACTGTTTCACATGGCAATCCATACCTAGCCACCAAAACTTTGCTTTCAATCATCTAGCAGTTAAGGTTTGGCCTAAATGGCCTATATGAGCTAAAGCAATGACACGAGACCTGAGAGACTCAGGTGGAATGTACTTCTCACCACTCAACAAAATGAATTCACCTTGTGTGGAAATCTCATCTTGTAATTGTACATAGGGTCTAAGACCAGGTAAAACAGTGCTTTCCCTAGAGACACCTTCTTTGACCATCTTAAAAACACCTGCCATAGTCATATCATTCTTCATGCCTTCTAACCATTCCTCTTTTGAGATGGACCTACTTAAATTTTCCGATAGATCATCTAAACAAGCAACAACACTTTCAGTAATCAAGTCAATTGAAATTACTTTGGTATCTGGTAGTCTAGACAAACAGTCTGCAACGCTGTTGCGCCAACCAGGTACATATTCGACTCTGCACATGACATATTGCACACTAAGGGCTAATCTAGCCAGTCTGCCTGAACAATCTTTAGTGCCACTGGGACCCAACACGTTTAACAATAGCTTGTGATCGGTTCTAAGGGTAAATGTCACACCCAACAAGAAAACCCTGAAGTGCCTAGTATGTATGTATGTATGTATAGGCGTTCCTATATAGCGCTATAACTGTCACCCGACGGGCATCCTGGCGCTTAGACTATTATGACACAGAACATGATTTTACCAGCTTCCAATCTATTTACATTATTCTGGGGAACATGTGGGTCTTTAACGCTTTTTTAAAGGTGGAGAAATCTTCCAGGCCCCTCAGACCTAATGGTAGAGAACTCCACAGCCGCGCTGCGGTAATCCTGAAGGACCGACCGCCCATCCGGGACCTCAGGAACTTGGGTACTACTACCAAGTAAGCTGAGGCTGACCGGAGTGGTCTTGAAGGAATGTACCATGAAAAGAGATCCTGCAGAGGGGACGGACCTTGACTGTGTAAAGCTCTGAAAACCAGACATAGAGCCTTAAAGTTCACCCGTTGAGAGATTGGCAGCCAATGGAGGTCCCTGAGTGCCTTGATAGAAGAGTCCGAGCGACATCGCAAGAGTGCCAGTTTGGCAGCAAAATTCTGTATTCGTTGGAGTTTTCCTTGCAAAGTGGTTGTAGCCCCCAGCAGCAGTGCGTTGCAATAGTCGAGGCGACTTAAAATTATGCTCTGCACTACCTCTGGTCTTGCCTTTGCCGGAAGCAAGGGTAGAATCTTTCTCAAGGATCCAAGTAGAGCCATACACGTGGCCACCGTTTTATTTACTGATGTGTCCAGCTGTAGGTCGGAACTAAACATTACCCCCAGATTTCGAACCGAATCAGCAGGCAAGCTAGTGCCTTGGAAGTCGGGAGGCCGCCAAAAACCTGTGGTAGGGGTCTGGAGATCGGGTCCATGGAGCAATGTAGCACCTCTGTTTTCGAGCTGTTAAATTGGAGGGAGTTGTTCCCCAACCATTCTGCCGTAGTGCTCATGCATCGATGGAAGGCCTCCTGTGGCACCCCGCCCTTACCTTCAACCGAGGAGATAAGTTGGGTGTCATCGGCATAGTTGGTGACTGTTATGCCAAACGACTTGATCAGCGTGATCAGGGGGCGGAGGTACAGGTTGAAGAGAATAGGGCTGATGGCTGAGCCCTGGGGTACTCCCTGCCCAACCCTCTTGATGTTCGATTGAAAGGGTGGCAGTGCCACTACCTGGTGCCTTTGATCAAGATATGTTAAAAAGAAAGGAGGACCCCACACAGACTAATAGGGGACTGGGGGGATAATGGATCTTCAAAATGAGAACAGGGCGTCCCCACGAGAAGACAGTCAAAGACTGTGTGTCACACCTCGTTCCTAGAATCTAGGGTGAGTGTTCCATTTATCTAAATGCGACTTCATAAAGCATGCCAATAATCTGGCGGGAAAGTTTTGATCAAGATATGACACCAGCCATTCAAGGGCCAGGCCCGACACCCCTGCCTCCGTCAATCTCCTGATCACAATTGCATGGTTGACCGTGTCGAACGCGGCCGACATGTCAAGCAGCAGTAGAAAAGCTGTTTGACCCTGGTCGGCCCGCGTCCGAAGGTCATCAAGAACAGTCACCAGTGCTGACTCAGTCCCATGTGCCGGTCTAAACCCAAACTGAGCCACATCCAAACAATCATTGATCTCAAGAAAGTTGGAGAGATGTTTTGTGGCCAGTTTCTCTAGGATTTTGATAGGGAATGGCAAGAGGGAGATGGGCCTAAAGTTGGCTGGGCATGTGGGGTCCAGATTCTCCTTTTTAAGCAGTGGAGAGACCACCGCCAATTTCCAGCAATCTGGAACCCGTGCTGAGGTGAGAGACTGTGAAACAGTGAAGGTATCGGATCCTACATCTGACCAGCCCGGATCTCAACAATAGGAAAAAACAGAACAAGGTGGCTGGGCAGGATTATTCACAAAACAATTCCCCAATCACACAGCCAGTATGTACCGTGTGACCACTGGATTTGTATTCCAAACAAATTTATTTTCTTTTTCACATAATTTCCACACGATATTTTAGAAAAACAGGCACAAACAGAACTACTGTCAGATCAAAAGGTTCATATATACAGTATCTACAAACATACACATTTACAAATTTGCAACAGTGAATCAAGCAAAATTGGTTTAACACACCAAAAAACATTCAAATATATAATGATCCAATTGAATTGCAATTATATGCAGTGCAAAAATTAGTACATAAACAAAGAAAGAACACCAGTCCTAGGAACTAAAAAACCATAAGACAGGCGGGATTGAGATCGAAAAACCAAGCCTGCCTGTCTACAAGGGCCTGTGGTATAATGTTTCTATAGGGTTGCAAGGCTAGGGTCCAGAGTGGTGATATAATTTACATCCTAGTGGCACCCTTCATTGTTGCCACAGGGTGGTAGTGTCGACGCGTTTCGAACCTGGATGTTCTAGGTTCTCTTCAGGACGGGGACTGGGGGAATGATTCTGCAAAAGAATACAGAATTGGTGTCAAGAAAGTACATCATAGTACTGCAAAGAGCCTCCTCGGACTCCAGGAAACCAAAAAGTAATTACCTGCACGGGGGCACAAGGATTGCCGTAGTGTAGGTATAGCGTGGTTCGCAGTCAAACCTAAAAAACATGTGAAGAGGTGCTCAGAGCGGGGGAGGGCATTGGGTCACACTCGAGTGGCACAGGGTCTAATCTATGTATAAATCATACCTGCAATTTACACAGAGCAGGACTGGCGACGTGATGTCTGCCTTCGGAGAGCGTTCAAGTATGGAAACAGCTCACATTATGTAGCGCAGTAGTAGAGGACTGGATGGATGATAAGAAAAATCCCTATATCAGCGTGAATCCAAGGTATGTAAAACCCCCCCAGCTAACCAAGAACATATGGCACAGGACAGGGTTCCTACCTGAGTCTGAGAAACGCGGAGCGAGGAGCGCCCGGTCACTGAACCCAATTCAGACCGGCAGGCGAAGTTGGCCCGCTACAAAAGAAACAAATTTGTATAATTACCATTGTCAAATGGCAACATAGAAGCTGGTGGAAAAACCACTGCGCGCGGGACACTTACTCGTGTGAAGGAATTAATCCAACGCCTCAATTCAATCGGTATTGCATGAATCAATCAATCTCTCCAGATGACATGTAGTCTGTAGGAGAAGCGCAGAGTCAACATGGAGTATTTGAAAAACCGGGTCAGAGCATCAGGGGGTGTGGTCAAAACGGAGCAAGCCCCTATGGAATGCTGGTATCTGTAGTTTACTGGCATTGGTGGGGAAACTTGGATTTCGTTAACCAAAGAATTCTAACATATCGGATTGATAATGGATTTAATAATTGACATCATGGACAATCCCGCCAGGAAAATAATAATCTAACAATTCTCAAAATTATTAAGAAAATCCCAGCGCAGGGGCATATTCACAAAGCCAATCTGATGTAAACATTAGCATAAGTATGAATGTGAAACATTTTCACTAAAATAGCACATGTCGTCATGATCAACACAGCAAGAAATATCTAGATTCATTATACAGTCTGACAAATCGAGGTTTCTTTTGCAGATCACCTGGCTGAACTGTCACAGAAGTGGCAGTGCATAGCGATGATGGCAATTCAAGTCCGTTATAATTATTGACATAACCATGAATCAGTTCACAGGGCTAATCACAATGCCAGTCCATTACTGTGGCCCATCGTCAATTAGCTATCCCTTGATATGTATACTTGACCCCATTGTCTCATGGCCGATTAAGTAGACGTGTGAGACCCAATGGAGAAAGAGCAGTATTTTAGAATTAAGGGACACAAAGTAAAAAGTGAAGAATGGGTGAACAATAAGATTTGTGAAAATGCAGCACAGCCAAACTCAACAGCATAGGTCAAGAAAAAGTTCATAAATTGACAGTTTCGGACATTTCGTTCAAACCAGAATTGGATGTATCAAACTTCTGTATGAGATACGCCTCTTTTTGAGAAAGGCGAAGATCAGGATCTCCACTGCCACCCCTGATAACCGCCAAGACAGTCCATCTTATGTCCTGACATGAATGTTTCTGTTGCAGGAAATGGGAGACCAAAGGAGCAGTCAAGTTCTTATTATTGATTCGTGAACGGTGTTGAATAATTCTTTGGCAGACCTCCTGCGTGGTTTTGCCAATATACAGTTTTTTGCACGGGCATTGAATGGCGTACACAGTGTATTTTGTCTTACAGTTCGTATGTTCGTTGTGACGCCAGAACTTGTTGCCATCCGTAAACAGGGATTCTTCTATTGTGAGGTCACAGACGGAGCATGTCCCACACTTCCGGTGCCCCTTAACTGGGTTGGCTCCAAAGATCGTACCTTGTGAGTCCTTTTTTGGAGGAGGACGAGTAGATGTAATCATCTGGCCAATACTCCTGTTCTTTTTTAGGGCAAAAAGGGGTGCACCTATCTCTGGGAGTATTTCCTGGACCAAGTGCCAACTTTTTTTGATAATTTTTTGGAGCTGGTTGGTGTGGGGACCAAAAGTGGACACGCATACCATCCTTTCCGTCTCTGGTCTGAGTCTCTTCTCAAGGAGATGTTCCCTTGGTGTCCATCTCGCTCTCTTCATAGAGTGTTTTAAGAGCTTGTGAGGGTATCCTCGTTCTTGTAATTTTGCAGTCAATCCTTGTCCATGCAACTCAAACTGTTGGACCTAATGGACCTAATGGTAGAGAATTCCACAGCCGCGCTGCGGTAATCCTGAAGGACCGACCGCCCATCCGGGACCTCAGGAACTCGGGTACTACTACCAAGTAAGCTGAGGCTGACCGGAGTGGTCTTGAAGGAATGTACCATGAAAAGAGATCCTGCAGAGGGGACGGACCTTGACTGTGTAAAGCTCTGAAAACCAGACATAGAGCCTTAAAGTTCACCCGTTGAGAGATTGGCAGCCAATGGAGGTCCCTGAGTGCCTTGATAGAAGAGTCCGAGCGACATCGCAAGAGTGCCAGTTTGGCAGCGAAATTCTGTATTCGTTGGAGTTTTCCTTGCAAAGTGGTTGGAGCCCCCAGCAGCAGTGCGTTGCAATAGTCGAGGCGACTTAAAATTATGCTCTGCACTACCTCTGGTCTTGCCTTTGCCGGAAGCAAGGGTAGAATCTTTCTCAAGGATCCAAGTAGAGCCATACACGTGGCCACCGTTTTATTTACTGATGTGTCCAGCTGTAGGTCGGAACTAAACATTACCCCCAGATTCCGAACCGAATCAGCAGGCAAGCTAGTGCCTTGGAAGTCGGGAGGCCGCCAAAAACCCTGTGGGAGGGGTCTGGAGATCGGGTCCATGGAGCAATGTAGCACCTCTGTTTTCGAGCTGTTAAATTGGAGGGAGTTGTTCCCCAACCATTCTGCCGTGGTGCTCATGCATCGATGGAAGGCCTCCTGTGGCACCCCGCCCTTACCTTCAAACGAGAAGATAAGTTGGGTGTCATCGGCATAGTTGGTGACTGTTATGCCAAACGACTTGATCAGCGTGATCAGGGGGCGGAGGTACAGGTTGAAGAGAATAGGGCTGATGGCTGAGCCCTGGGGTACTCCCTGCCCAACCCTCTTGATGTTCGATTGAAAGGGTGGCAGTGCCACTACCTGGTGCCTTTGATCAAGATATGACACCAGCCATTCAAGGGCCAGGCCCGACACCCCTGCCTCCGTCAATCTCCTGATCACAATTGCATGGTTGACCGTGTCGAACGCGGCCGACATGTCAAGCAGCAGTAGAAAAGCTGTTTGACCCTGGTCGGCCCGCGTCCGAAGGTCATCAAGAACAGTCACCAGTGCCGACTCAGTCCCATGTGCCGGTCTAAACCCAAACTGAGCCACATCCAAACAATCATTGATCTCAAGAAAGTTGGAGAGATGTTTTGTGGCCAGTTTCTCTAGGATTTTGATAGGGAATGGCAAGAGGGAGATGGGCCTAAAGTTGGCTGGGCATGTGGGGTCCAGATTCTCCTTTTTAAGCAGTGGAGAGACCACCGCCAATTTCCAGCAATCTGGAACCCGTGCTGAAGTGAGAGACTGTGAAACAGTGAAGGTATTGGATCCTACATCTGACCAGCCCGGATCTCAACAATAGGAAAAAACAGAACAAGGTGGCTGGGCAGGATTATTCACAAAACAATTCCCCAATCACACAGCCAGTATGTACCGTGTGACCACTGGATTTGTATTCCAAACAAATTTATTTTCTTTTTCACATAATTTCCACACGATATTTTAGAAAAACAGGCACAAACAGAACTACTGTCAGATCAAAAGGTTCATATATACAGTATCTACAAACATACACATTTACAAATTTGCAACAATAAATCATGCAAAATTGGTTTAACACACCAAAAAACATTCAAATATATAATGATCCATTTGAATTGCAATTATATACAGTGCAAAAATTAGTACATAAACAAAGAAAGAACACCAGTCCTAGGAACTAAAAAGCCATAAGACAGGCGGGATTGAGATCGAAAAACCAAGCCTGCCTGTCTACAAGGGCCTGTGGTATAATGTTTCTATAGGGTTGCAAGGCTAGGGTCCAGAGTGGTGATATAATTTACATCCTAGCGGCACCCTTCATTGTTGCCACAGGGTGGTAGTGTCGACGCGTTTCGAACCTGGATGTTCTAGGTTCTCTTCAGGACGGGGACTGGGGGAATGATTCTGCAAAAGAATACAGAATTGGTGTCAAGAAAGTACATCATAGTACTGCAAAGAGCCTCTTCGGACTCCAGGAAACCAAAAAGTAATTACCTGCACGGGGGCACAAGGATTGCCGTAGTGTAGGTATAGCGTGGTTCGCAGTCAAACCTAAAAAACATGTGAAGAGGTGCTCAGAGCGGGGGAGGGCATTGGGTCACACTCGAGTGGCACAGGGTCTAATCTATGTATAAATCATACCTGCAATTTACGCAGAGCAGGACTGGCGACGTGATGTCTGCCTTCAGAGAGCGTTCAAGTATGGAAACAGCTCACATTATGTAGCGCAGTAGTAGAGGACTGGATGGATGATAAGAAAAATCCCTATATCAGCGTGAATCCAAGGTATGTAAAACCCCCCCAGCTAACCAAGAACATATGGCGCAGGACAGGGTTCCTACCTGAGTCTGAGAAACGCGGAGCGAGGAGCGCCCGGTCACTGAACCCAATTCAGGCCGGCAGGCGAAGTTGGCCCGCTACAAAAGAAACGAATTTGTATAATTACCATTGTCAAATGGCAACATAGAAGCTGGTGGAAAAACCACTGCGCGCGGGACACTTACTCGTGTGAAGGAATTAATCCAACGCCTCAATTCAATCAGTATTGCATGAATCAATCAATCTCTCCAGATGACATGTAGTCTGTAGGAGAAGCGCCGAGTCAACATGGAGTATTTGAAAAACCGGGTCAGAGCATCAGGGGGTGTGGTCAAAACGGAGCAAGCCCCTATGGAATGCTGGTATCTGTAGTTTACTGGCATTGGTGGGGAAACTTGGATTTCGTTAACCAAAGAATTCTAACATGTCGGATTGATAATGGATTTAATAATTGACATCATGGACAATCCCGCCAGGAAAATAAAAATCTAACAATTCTCAAAATTATTAAGAAAATCCCAGCGCAGGGGCATATTCACAAAGCCAATCTGATGTAAACATTAGCATAAGTATGAATGTGAAACATTTTCACTAAAATAGCACATGTCGTCATGATCAACACAGCAAGAAATATCTAGATTCATTATACAGTCTGACAAATCGAGGTTTCTTTTGCAGATCACCTGGCTGAACTGTCACAGAAGTGGCAGTGCATAGCGATGATGGCAATTCAAGTCCGTTATAATTATTGACATAACCATGAATCAGTTCACAGGGCTAATCACAATGCCAGTCCATTACTGTGGCCCATCGTCAATTAGCTATCCCTTGATATGTATACTTGACCCCATTGTCTCATGGCCGATTAAGTAGACGTGTGAGACCCAATGGAGAAAGAGCAGTATTTTAGAATTAAGGGACACAAAGTAAAAAGTGAAGAATGGGTGACCAATAAGATTTGTGAAAATGCAGCACAGCCAAACTCAACAGCATAGGTCAAGAAAAAGTTCATAAATTGACAGTTTCGGACATTTCGTTCAAACCAGAATTGGATGTATCAAACTTCAGTATGAGATACGCCTCTTTTTGAGAAAGGCGAAGATCAGGATCTCCACTGCCACCCCTGATAACCGCCAAGACAGTCCATCTTATGTCCTGACATGAATGTTTCTGTTGCAGGAAATGGGAGACCAAAGGAGCAGTCAAGTTCTTATTATTGATTCGTGAACGGTGTTGAATAATTCTTTGGCGGACCTCCTGCGTGGTTTTGCCAATATACAGTTTTTTGCACGGGCATTGAATGGCGTACACAGTGTATTTTGTCTTACAGTTCGTATGTTCGTTGTGACGCCAGAACTTGTTGCCATCCGTAAACAGGGATTCTTCTATTGTGAGGTCACAGACGGAGCATGTCCCACACTTCCGGTGCCCCTTAACTGGGTTGGCTCCAAAGATCGTACCTTGTGAGTCCTTTTTTGGAGGTGGACGAGTAGATGTAATCATCTGGCCAATACTCCTGTTCTTTTTTAGGGCAAAAAGGGGTGCACCTATCTCTGGGAGTATTTCCTGGACCAAGTGCCAACTTTTTTTGATAATTTTTTGGAGCTGGTTGGTGTGGGGACCAAAAGTGGACACGCATACCATCCTTTCCGTCTCTGGTCTGAGTCTCTTCTCAAGGAGATGTTCCCTTGGTGTCCATCTCGCTCTCTTCATAGAGTGTTTTAAGAGCTTGTGAGGGTATCCTCGTTCTTGTAATTTTGCAGTCAATCCTTGTCCATGCAACTCAAACTGTTGGACCTAATGGTAGAGAATTCCACAGCCGCGCTGCGGTAATCCTGAAGGACCGACCGCCCATCCGGGACCTCAGGAACTTGGGTACTACTACCAAGTAAGCTGAGGCTGACCGGAGTGGTCTTGAAGGAATGTACCATGAAAAGAGATCCTGCAGGGGGGACGGACCTTGACTGTGTAAAGCTCTGAAAACTAGACATAGAGCCTTAAAGTTCACCCGTTGAGAGATTGGCAGCCAATGGAGGTCCCTGAGTGCCTTGATAGAAGAGTCCGAGCGACATCGCGAGAGTGCCAGTTTGGCAGCGAAATTCTGTATTCGGTGGAGTTTTCCTTGCAAAGTGGTTGGAGCCCCCAGCAGCAGTGCGTTGCAATAGTCGAGGCGACTTAAAATTATGCTCTGCACTACCTCTGGTCTTGCCTTTGCCGGAAGCAAGGGTAGAATCTTTCTCAAGGATCCAAGTAGAGCCATACACGTGGCCACCGTTTTATTTACTGATGTGTCCAGCTGTAGGTCGGAACTAAACATTACCCCCAGATTCCGAACCGAATCAGCAGGCAAGCTAGTGCCTTGGAAGTCGGGAGGCCGCCAAAAACCCTTTGGTAGGGGTCTGGAGATCGGGTCCATGGAGCAATGTAGCACCTCTGTTTTCGAGCTGTTAAATTGGAGGGAGTTGTTCCCCAACCATTCTGCCGTGGTGCTCATGCATCGATGGAAGGCCTCCTGTGGCACCCCGCCCTTACCTTCAAACGAGAAGATAAGTTGGGTGTCATCGGCATAGTTGGTGACTGTTATGCCAAACGACTTGATCAGCGTGATCAGGGGGCGGAGGTACAGGTTGAAGAGAATAGGGCTGATGGCTGAGCCCTGGGGTACTCCCTGCCCAATCCTCTTGATGTTCGATTGAAAGGGTGGCAGTGCCACTACCTGGTGCCTTTGATCAAGATATGACACCAGCCATTCAAGGGCCAGGCCCGACACCCCTGCCTCCGTCAATCTCCTGATCACAATTGCATGGTTGACCGTGTCGAACGCGGCCGACATGTCAAGCAGCAGTAGAAAAGCTGTTTGACCCTGGTCGGCCCGCGTCCAAAGGTCATCAAGAACAGTCACCAGTGCCGACTCAGTCCCATGTGCCGGTCTAAACCCAAACTGAGCCACATCCAAACAATCATTGATCTCAAGAAAGTTGGAGAGATGTTTTGTGGCCAGTTTCTCTAGGATTTTGATAGGGAATGGCAAGAGGGAGATGGGCCTAAAGTTGGCTGGGCATGTGGGGTCCAGATTCTCCTTTTTAAGCAGTGGAGAGACCACCGCCAATTTCCAGCAATCTGGAACCCGTGCTGAAGTGAGAGACTGTGAAACAGTGAAGGTATCGGATCCTACATCTGACCAGCACGGATCTCAACAATAGGAAAAAACAGAACAAGGTGGCTGGGCAGGATTATTCACAAAACAATTCCCCAATCACACAGCCAGTATGTACCGTGTGACCACTGGATTTGTATTCCAAACAAATTTATTTTCTTTTTCACATAATTTCCACACGATATTTTAGAAAAACAGGCACAAACAGAACTACTGTCAGATCAAAAGGTTCATATATACAGTATCTACAAACATACACATTTACAAATTTGCAACAGTGAATCAAGCAAAATTGGTTTAACACACCAAAAAACATTCAAATATATAATGATCCAATTGAATTGCAATTATATACAGTGCAAAAATTAGTACATAAACAAAAAAGAACACCAGTCCTAGGAACTAAAAAGCCATAAGACAGGCGGGATTGAGATCGAAAAACCAAGCCTGCCTGTCTACAAGGGCCTGTGGTATAATGTTTCTATAGGGTTGCAAGGCTAGGGTCCAGAGTGGTGATATAATTTACATCCTAGAGGCACCCTTCATTGTTGCCACAGGGTGGTAGTGTCGACGCGTTTCGAACCTGGATGTTATAGGTTCTCTTCAGGACGAATTTGTATAATTACCATTGTCAAATGGCAACATAGAAGCTGGTGGAAAAACCACTGCGCGCGGGACACTTACTCGTGTGAAGGAATTAATCCAACGCCTCAATTCAATCGGTATTGCATGAATCAATCAATCTCTCCAGATGACATGTAGTCTGTAGGAGAAGCGCAGAGTCAACATGGAGTATTTGAAAAACCGGGCCAGAGCATCAGCGGGTGTGGTCAAAACGGAGCAAGCCCCTATGGAATGCTGGTATCTGTAGTTTACTGGCATTGGTGGGGAAACTTGGATTTCGTTAACCAAAGAATTCTAACATGTCGGATTGATAATGGATTTAATAATTGACATCATGGACAATCCCGCCAGGAAAATAATAATCTAACAATTCTCAAAATTATTAAGAAAATCCCAGCGCAGGGGCATATTCACAAAGCCAATCTGATGTAAACATTAGCATAAGTATGAATGTGAAACATTTTCACTAAAATAGCACATGTCGTCATGATCAACACAGCAAGAAATATCTAGATTCATTATACAGTCTGACAAATCGAGGTTTCTTTTGCAGATCACCTGGCTGAACTGTCACAGAAGTGGCAGTGCATAGCGATGATGGCAATTCAAGTCCGTTATAATTATTGACATAACCATGAATCAGTTCACAGGGCTAATCACAATGCCAGTCCATTACTGTGGCCTATCGTCAATTAGCTATCCCTTGATATGTATACTTGACCCCATTGTCTCATGGCCGATTAAGTAGACGTGTGAGACCCAATGGAGAAAGAGCAGTATTTTAGAATTAAGGGACACAAAGTAAAAAGTGAAGAATGGGTGAACAATAAGATTTGTGAAAATGCAGCACAGCCAAACTCAACAGCATAGGTCAAGAAAAAGTTCATAAATTGACAGTTTCGGACATTTCGTTCAAACCAGAATTGGATGTATCAAACTTCAGTATGAGATATGCCTCTTTTTGAGAAAGGCGAAGATCAGGATCTCCACTGCCACCCCTGATAACCGCCAAGACAGTCCATCTTATGTCCTGACATGAATGTTTCTGTTGCAGGAAATGGGAGACCAAAGGAGCAGTCAAGTTCTTATTATTGATTCGTGAACGGTGTTGAATAATTCTTTGGCGGACCTCCTGCGTGGTTTTGCCAATATACAGTTTTTTGCACGGGTATTGAATGGCGTACACAGTGTATTTTGTCTTACAGTTCGTATGTTCGTTGTGACGCCAGAACTTGTTGCCATCCGTAAACAGGGATCCTTCTATTGTGAGGTCACAGACGGAGCATGTCCCACACTTCTGGTGCCCCTTAACTGGGTTGGCTCCAAAGATCGTACCTTGTGAGTCCTTTTTTGGAGGAGGACGAGTAGATGTATTCATCTGGCCAATACTCCTGTTCTTTTTTAGGGCAAAAAGGGGTGCACCTATCTCTGGGAGTATTTCCTGGACCAAGTGCCAACTTTTTTTGATACTTTTTTGGAGCTAGTTGGTGTGGGGACCAAAAGTGGACACGCATACCATCCTTTCCGTCGCTGGTCTGAGTCTCTTCTCAAGGAGATGTTCCCTTGGTGTCCATCCTGCTCTCTTCATAGAGTGTTTTAAGAGCTTGTGAGGGTATCCTCGTTCTTGTAATTTTGCAGTCAATCCTTGTCCATGCAACTCAAACTGTTGGATAGTGGTACAATTCCGTCTCACCCGGAGATATTGTCCGTAAGGGAGGTTGTCCCTTAAACTTCGCGGGTGGTAGCTCTTATAATGCAAAGAATTATTCTTGTCTGGCAGCAGATGGGGAAAAGTGGGGGAAACAGCTCTTCACAACAGAGTTTCCAGAATTTGGGTGGTAAAGGATCAGAGGGTGAGCCAGAAGACACCCCGTCAGCCAAAGAGCAAAAGTCCGCGAAAGATGGTAGAGGGAAATTGCTCAGCTCACCTGATTTAGTACACTCCTTCCCACTCTCTGGCGAGATGGAATCGTGCACCGTACAGCCAGTTGAGGGGGAAAGATTGTTTAAGATGTTGGCAATCTTGTCCTCAAAGGCTTGTGCTAGCGAGTCGCAAAGAGCTTGAGAGGCCGGGATGGCATTTTTGGTGCAGCCAGGATGGGCCAAGTCCTTTACGATCTTAAATAAGGCCTGAGATTTGTTTACGGCTGCCAACAGTGATTCTTCTAAAAATCTAGCTTTGGCCAGCTTGATCTGGGTTTTATAGGATGCCAGCGCTTGTCTAAAGAGGACTCTGTGTGATTCCAGGTACTGTTTCCTCCAGGTCCGCTCAGCCTGTTTGCATTGGAGCTTGAGCTGCCGAAGTTCTTCCGAGTACCATGGCATGGCGAGATTAGTCCTATCTTTGATTTTCCGCAGCGGGGCCAAGGAATCCAGAGAAGTAGAGATTTGCTGACAGAAAGTCTCATAACTCGCATCCACATTCACTCCCAATACAAAGCCCTCAGGCAGCAGAGAGGGCAGAATGGTTTGTTTGAGGAGTCTGGACCATTGTCTCCCCATTCTAGTGCCCGCCGCACTCCCTTTCTTTAAGAAAGCGCTAGTGCACGAGAGGGAGAACTGGACAAGGGCGTGATCCATCCAACACTGAGTCAGGACGTCAAGAAGTTCGACCAGCGTCAGCAAAGAGTAGATCAAGAATATGGCCCTTTGAGTGGGTTTTGGAGAGTACTAGTTGTTCTAGCGCAATGTTATGACAAGCTTGTACCAGCTCTACATAGGCCGTCTTGGTCGATCCTTCTGACCAAAGATTAAAATCCCCCAACACCTTCAACTTTGTGTGGGAATGGGAGAGATCATATATTAAATCTATGAGCTCAGGAACGGCCGATAGCAGGCTAGCCGGGGGTCTGTAACATAGTAGACCTGTAAGTAGCACACCTCCAAGGTCCTTGATGGAAAAGCCCAATATTTCGCACCCAGCGATAGCCTTGATGTTAAGCTGAGTGAAGTGTAGAGTCTGTCTGAAGATTATACCAGTTCCACCTCCTCTGCCTCCCACCCTAGGATTGTGCAGTATTTTGAAGCCCGGGGGACAAGCTGTCCCCAGTTCCACCGAACTAGTCGGTGTTGTCCACGTCTCTGTCATGAAGAGTACGTCAAGATGGTAAGACTCGATAAGTAACGCGATCTCTTCACAGTGTTTGATGAGTAAGCGCACATTCAATAGCCCACAGGACAAGGTAGCTGGGTGTTTACTGGAGGAGTTGTGCTTTTGGTTACTAACTGAACCAGGGTTGAGACATAAAAGTTCATCGCAGGAATAAGAGTAGAAGGGAGCATCTTGGTACCGAGAGGTAGTATTTTCGGCGCCCGGCGCGTCCCGTGCGCGAACGGGCGTAAACGGGCTTACCTCTGGCGCTCCACCGGCGCTCCCGCTGCGCGCCTACGCTGCACGCTTTAGGGGCGTCCATCATATATAGCCGTAGACGCAAGAGTCCTGTAGTGCAATCACTAGCCCCCCAACCAAGATGGCGCCAGCAATTCGGCACTCCCTGGTTCCCTCACTTACCCAAGATGGCGGCTATCAGCACCGCAACGTGATGTCCCCGAGAGCCCTAAGTGCCCTGAAGCGGTCGATTTCCCGCAAAGTGCGGAATGGGGTCACAATTTATAGTGCAGGTAAGAGGGGAAGAGTGGTGCTAGATAAAACGCTTTGAGCGAGGTAGCGCCTAGCGCCGAAAGCAACAGCGCGAGCGCGCAGTAAAGTAGATGGGTTTTTAAAATAAAATAAAAACAGCAATGCGGCAATAGATTCAGCAGCGCGCAATGGTCATAAGAGTCTGACCTGTCGATGGGGGAGTTCTACTTTTATGCACTTCCAGACGCAAGAGTCCTGTAGTGCAATCACTAGCCCCCCAACCAAGATGGTGCCAGCAATTCGGCACTCCCTGGTTCCCTCACTCACCCAAGATGGCGGCTATCAGCACCGCAACGCGATGTCCCCGAGAGCCCTAAGTGCCCTGAAGCGGTCGATTTCCCGCAAAGTGCGGAATGGGGTCACAATTTATAGTGCAGGTAAGAGGGGAAGAGTGGTGCTAGATAAAACGCTTTGAGCGAGGTAGCGCCTAGCGCCGAAAGCAACAGCGCGAGCGCGCAGTAAAGCAGATGGGTTTTTAAAATAAAATAAAAACAGCAATGCGGCAATAGATTCAGCAGTGCGCAATGGTCATAAGAGTCTGCCCATGCAACTGCCAATGCCTTACGCTCGATAAACGAATAGTTCCTCTCTGTCTCGGTTAAGGAGTGAGAGGCAAATGCCACGGTTCTTTCTTGTCCAGCATGTTTTTTAGTTAAAATGGCCCCAATGCCCACAGCACTGGCATCAACAGTCAAGGAGGTAGGTAAATGTGCAACAAAACTAGTTAACATATTTGCATTGACAATGTTTTACTTGATCAAATTAAATGCTTTTTTCTGATCAGTCCCCCACACATTTTTTCCCTTCCTCAATAGTTCTCTCAATGGTTCAACTTTATGTGCAAAGTTTATGACAAGTTTTGCATAGTATTCCACAATGCCCATGAACGATCCTAGTTTGTCTCTGTCATCTGGTTCCATTACATTTACTATAGCACTGACCAAATCGTGTTTAGGTTGGATGCCCTCTTTGCTGACATGATAACCAAGATAGTCAACCTCTTGAATAGCAAAGACGCATTTATCTTTACATAGAGTCAATCCAGCAGTAGACAAATGTGATAAGACTTTATCCAAAATGGCATTATGGTCAGTGACATCCAGACCATAAATCAAGATGTCTTATTGGAAAAATGCCACATGATCAATGCACTTCAGAATCTCTGTAATTATCCTTTGGAAAGCACTAGCAGCAGAGCATAATACAAAGGGAAGTCTATTGAATTGATACGTGCCTTCAGATGTTATAAATGAAGTATATTCTCTAGAGTTAGGGTGAGGTTTGATTTGATGGTACGCGCTGCATAGATCTAATTTTGAAAAGATTTTACCACCAGCCAGACTTAACATGATCTCATTGATGTTTGGGAGTGGAAAGTTGTCCATTATAACAGCTTTGTTTAAACTTCTCATGTCCACACAAAAACAAAGGGAACCATACTGTTTTCGAGTGATAACTACTGTAGATAACCACTCCGCAGCCTCCACAGTTTCGATAATGCCATCATCATGCATTTGTTTAATGATGTCTTTGACTTGAGCCGTTGCAGACAATGGTATCCTTCTTGCAACATGTTTAACAGGTACAACATCTTTTTTAAGTTTAATTACTTGTTGAAAACACACAACTTCTCCTAATACAGCATCAAACACCTTTTCATGAGTTAATAAAATACTATGAACATCAAGATCATCATTATTAATGCACATCACAGGTGGATCAGCTCTAGGATCCACTCTAATGTTAAGGTCATATTGGTGAAGCCATCCTAAAATGGCAAGGCCGTGAGGAGATGCATAAATCTTGCCATCAGTAAATCTCTTCTCGAAAGTGATGTGAACCTCAAAATATCCTAAATCTCCAATGTTAGCACCCTGGTAACCTTTCAAAATAACATCTGAAGGTATCAACTTAACACTATTGCAGGAGGCATCATATAAAAATGTTGGGATTATGGTGCATAATGAACCAGTATCCACCATAAGTGACACAATTTGCCCATTGATATTAAAATCTGCTTTAGGATGTGTTAAACACTTGTCTTTATCAATATCAGCAGTTTGGTCTGATCTTACCATCATAATTGACACCTCATCATCCTCCTCATCCTATATCATAGCAACATTTTTTTACTAAGTGTTGTCTTACACATACGTGCATGGTGTCCCTTTTTCCCACACTTCAAACATTCTTTGCCAATAGCGAAACAATTTTTGGAGTCAGCTAAGTGGAAAGTACTACCACATCTGTGACATGTTTGTGCGTTATGTTTCTGCCAAGATGAAGTAGGAGGCCTAGGTACACTGTTTTTTCCCACGAGACGCCACACTTTTGAATTGTTTTCCACGTATGGGATTCACTACCTCATTTCTACCAGCTTGTAACACAGCTACTTCGAAATTCTTATCTTGTTGTATCATTTTTAACTCTCTCATACACTTCTCAGATTCTTCCACTACTTTAACAATAGTAACGGCTTCTTTTAGGGATGGATTACTAGCAGCCCATAGCCTTTCTTGTGCTTTCTTACAATAACATTGCACTATTAATTGATCCCTGATCATATCATCTTGCATGGTACTGAACTGACATTTAGTAGATAACTCTCTCAGTCTAGACACAAATTCATCAATGGTTTAATTTGACTTTTGGGGTTGAGTATAAAATGTGTGTCTGCACATAACTACATTCTCTTGTTTTGCAAATCTAGTAAGTAATCTAATCATAGCATCTTTATACACATCGTCTACTTCTTGAGGTGAAACTGGAAGGTACTTGAAAATTGGTTGTGCCTCCTTCCCCAAAGCACCCAACAATAAAGCTTTCTTACGAATTGCAGAACATTTTGAGCCATCCAGAGCTACATGACAATTTTCAAATGAGTCACACCAATCATCCTAGTCCATGGAAGGTTCCCAGAGAGACATAAGAAACGGTAGCGGTGCAGGAATAGAATTGTTAACATTCATTCTGAGTAACAGTGAATAAAGCAACAAAATAATTATAACAAGAGAGGGGTGTGTGTTCCACTGGTGACGCTAATGCAAAGTTACACAAGGAAAGTGATGAGGTGCGTGAATCACAGGTGAGGGCAGAGCGAGATGAATAATGTAACACACAATGAATTATGTGTGTGTGTCACAGTTGTAGCAGTAATGATGTAGTAACATGCACAGGATGCACACACTCAAATAGAGATGCGTTTTTATTATGAGAATATTTCTCAGCCTTTTGTAATCTTCTTGCCAGCAGATGTTATGTAAAATAACGTTAGAAAGTAGGGCCCACACGTGTTGCCGCTTTAATTCCTTAAGCCGGTGTTGCTGCTTTCCGCTTTAAGCTCTTTGCGCATTAAACCTTAATTAGTGCCAGTACCCTTTGCAAATAGAAAGGCCTCTAGCACTCGTGCGGTATTGCATTTTTAAATTATTCGGTTGTCGACTATCGCGCACAACGTGAACTGCGCATTACAGTCTGAGTGCAGCGTTGCCAGCAATCTATCGAGCATAAGGTGAACTGCCCCTTACAAATGTCTCTGGCATCAAGTCAATGAAATACTTCAAATAAGGTAATGTACCTTTAATCCTTTTGTAACCTGGAAAACCTACCTGGAATCCTCGTCACGCCACGGACCTCCGTTCTTTCAGAAACCTGCCTGCTGAGCCGCTGCTGCTCGCCGGACCCGCTGCGCGGGTCCCGCTTCGCGGACTCAAGCAGCTGTGGGTAATTTGCCTGGGGCTTCGTTGGGACACCGGCAGGGCTGCGAGGGTAGAGCGGGTGGACTCTAAGTTCCAGGAGTCCCCGCGCGCCCGTTGTCAGCTGGGCTCCTCTCCCTGCCGGCCACGCACCCTAGGTCTTTCTGTTCATCTTTAAAAGGAGCAGTCTCTCCCCGCAGCGCGGGAGCGCGCGGGAGGGCGCCGGGAGAAGCCCGGGACAAGGGCGGGACCGTCTGGGGCCGTCCGGGGCCGCAGGAGGCCGGGCTGGGCCAGGATATATTCACCTTACTCGCAGTAAGCAGTGACTTTGTTCTTTGACATTTGGGATTGTTAGCATTATATTTGAGTCTTTATTCCAATCCCCATATTCTGTTTTTTCCTTTGTTAACATGAGCCATTCTGCTCCTCCAGGTGTTAGTGTCTCTGTCTTGGGTCCCCTTGATAAATTCTTCAAGAAATCTGCCAAGGAGGTCGATATGGACCTGCTTCTGGCCGAAAGGAGAGCTGAGCGTAGACGCTCAATTGAGCAGTTAAAGAGTATTCCACTGCCAGTCCTTAATCTTACCAAGGATCTCCCAGCCCAAGGTTTGAGCGTTATTGACGCTGACACGACTGATCTCAATCACACCCCTAGCATATTTAGGTTCCCTGCTATCTCCCCGCCTTGTAGTAGTGCTACTTGCGGAGGTCAGCTCATCTGTCCCCCTATTAACCACTCTAGTATAATAGAAATAAATATCCCTGAGTCACATAGCAGGGAAGTAGATCCATCCCCTATGCGGTCCATCTTATCTCTGGGTTGTATAGTCCCAGGAGAGACCATGCCAGAGGCAAATGGCCTAACGCCAGGACGTTCGTCCAACATAGCTCTAGGGGTGGTTCACTCCCCTCCAAGGAAGAAGAGGCGTAAAGGGGGGGTAAAAAGGAAAGGACGTAGTCGCCACATCCCACCTCCACCGAAACCCATCACAAATAGTGCGTTGGGCCCACCCCCTACAGCAGAGTCCCGCCCCACTGTCGCTGGTGAGCATGCAGCCCCCGACGTAGTAATTCCTGAGTCAGTGTCCCTAGGGGTTAATGAAGCGACTCTTGACATCATGGGGAAACTTATTAAATCTTATATGCTTCCTCTGCTAGAACGTGTAAGGGTTATGGGCGAAAAATTGGATCGCCTTGTGGCGTCCTTTGAATCGTCTCATACCTCAGGCTTAGATAAGATCAAAGGCCCCCCCAGTAACCCTGCAAGCTCATCTCATGCTGCAGGTGCATTAACCAAAGCCACTAGTCATTCTTCCTCCACTACCACCAAAACACTCACTTCCAATACCACCAAATCTGTTTCCATACCAAGCAAAGCACCGTTAGTGGTTGCGAAATCCTCATCAATACAACCCCCTGCGGCAGCTACCCCTAGTGTGGCAACTACCAAACCATTGGCCAAGAGGGCAGTACCAGCAAAAAAGAATGGGATGGGCAAATCTGCTGATGCAAATTGTAAACAGAAGAAACTTTTACCTTCGAAAAGAAATGTAGACCTGCCGCCCGATTCTCTAAACTTTGTTATTGTCATGACAGGTGTGCCACCATTACAGGAAGGGGACAGGGAAAATGACGATAGTTTAAAAAATAAAGTCATCTTCTGGTTAAAAACAAACAGACCCCTTCCTCCGAACCTTAATGGGGATATCGTCACGGTTAGAAGATGTCAGTGGGTTGGGGTGCGCCCTAAGGACATTGAGGGGGATATTGTCATTATCAATTTTAGAGACCATAGGGTTGTATCCCACCTCACTGACTGGTATGTGGGGAACAATGAGGGTGGGATTTCCACAAGGAATCTAGGTTATTTCTACCCCGAAACCTTGACTAACCCACTCAAAAGTCAGCCCGGTGGTTCTATCAAATCCAAAAACCCCCCAAATGGTCCAACTTCACATCAAGCTTCCATGTTCCCCATTTCAACCCCGAAGCACTATATCGCTCGTACATCCAATCCACCTATAACTGTCCTCTTCAAACGCCGGGCTGGGCTAAGCCATATATCCAGCCTTTTGGTCCTCCTACATCCTTGGGAATGCCTTTTTCTAATAATCCCCCGTACCCCTTGATCCCCCCTACACCAGTTTTTACACAGGCACTGCAGCCCCCCAGCTTATTTCCAGCCTTTTCTAATCTCAACAGGCCCCCCCATCCTAAAGATCTGTGGAACATCCCACTGAGAAACTTATACGATCCTCTTTCAGGGCTGTCGTCTATTGATTGACAAACAAGTGAGAAAAGCAACGACGCCCAGTCTAATTCTTATGTGGGAGTGGTTCCGTGCATCCTCCCACGCAATGCTGTAAGTGATAAAGTTCCAGTCGTGTGTTGTGAGGAAGGTAACCCTGTTCACCCAACCGGGTGGGTCACTTCTCCTCCATCTCATGACATTCTGCCCTCTATTGTTGCTTCTGCTACAGGCTCACTTTCAGTACAGGCATTACAGGTTGGGGTATGTAGGATGCCAATTGAAGGGGTTCCTGCTGAGGTTTCCCCATCTATAGTAAGTTCCCAACAATCCGGTGAATCCTCTTTCGTAGATGTTATTGTCCCGGGTGCACAAGTCCCTCTTAAGGGTACCACGCTGGGTTGCTGGAATGTGGCGGGTATAGATTCCTGCATATGTATACCTGACTGGGCTGACTTCATCAGACAAGGTGACGTCTGGTCCTTTCAGGAGACATGGTCAACTCTTCCGGTTTTTCTCCCAGGTTATCTGAGTTTTAACAAACCCGCAGTTAGAGGTCAAAGAGGCAGGGCCATGGGGGGTCTTACTGTCTGGGTGCGCCAATCAGTAGGAGTCTCTGTTAAAGAAATTTATATCGACTGCCCTGATATCCTCATTGTTAGCTTGAAGCTCAATAGTGGGTTGGTTATTCTGTTGTTTAATGTGTATGCCAGAGGAACACCGGGTGGTCGTGTATCATCTACCCTAACACTCTTAGATGAATTCCTTGGCTCCTCACAGCAAGAGGGTCATGTGGTGGTTATGGGAGATTTCAATACTTGTTTCGAACCTCTAAGCGGGGAGGATGGGATGTTAACGGAGGCCGAGGACTCGACATGGGGAATTCCACAACTAGAGCTATCTCCGATTACTAAATGGTCCCAAAGTGCCACTTTCATCAAAGGCCTATGTCTGAATTGGGGACTGCGTGCCCTAAACGGTCGTACTAGATCGGACAGATTGGGCAACCCAACATTCTTTAATGGAAGATTTAGTAGTCGTATCGACTACATTTTAGTCGATGTAACTATGTGGCCCCTAGTCTCGGATATGTTAATTAGACCTCGGCCCGAAAGCGATCACGAACCTCTCCTAGCAGAACTGAAGGATTTCAGTTTTGCCGGGCCCTCTGTGCACCCCTCCAATGTCGTACAAGAGGCCATGGTATTAACAAATGATATGAGGAGGGTTCAGTGGCCAAAGGTTGCCGTGGATGTGAATGCACGCACTAAAATAAGATCTCTGGTTTCTGACTCCCTAAGATTATTTGAGCAATGTGATGACTCGAACCAAATATCTCTCAAAATTTCCGACATCCATGCCAGTTTGTTCACATCCCTTAAGACCTTATTCATTAAAATAGTTGCAAAAAAGGGCACAGGAAAGCCGAGGAAGCCCGCGAACTGGTTTGATGATGAGTGTGGCACATCCCATTCAAACCTGTTCAAAGCTCTAAAATCTAGGAACTCAGCCCTAATTAAATCTTCCAGGAAGGCCTACAATATAGCTAAGAGGCGGGCTAAAGCCGCCTGGGATGAAGAACGCTGGGCTCTCCTTGTTGAGGCCTGTGGCTCTAGGAATCTCACGCACTTTTGGCACCTCCTTAAATGGGGTAAGTCCCTGGATGATCGTCCTAGCCCTGCTTCTGTCGACCAACAAAAATGGGTGTCCCATTTCGAGGAACAGTTCAGGTGCCTCAGGGAAGGGGAAGCACCCATTGGTTGGCCGCTGTCCTTTGACACCCTTGTGTTTTCGGCCAAAGAGGTTGAAAACGTCCTGAACACCATCCCCAGGGGCAAAGCGCCCGGCCCGGATTGTATTCCTGCGGATATTTTTCAACAGGATCAAGACCTATGGGTACCCTATCTACTGCACCTGGCAAACACGCTGGCCAGGGGAGCAAAGGTGCCTGTTTCTTGGGCGGGTGCCGAGATTTTGCCCATCTTCAAGAAGGGTGATCGGTCGGTTCCTTCTAACTACCGGCCGATCAGCCTTATTGATGCTGTCCAAAAGATAGTGTCACGACTTGTCCTATCCAGGGTCCAGGCTTGGATTGAGGAATATAATATACTTACCCCTCTCCAAGCAGGGTTTAGACCCCATGTAAGTACCCTGGATCAGGCTTTTCGGTTTATGTTACTACACTGGAAGACGGTCACTCTGGGCAAAGGTAACCTCTTTGCGGCTTTCGTAGACCTTCGGTCTGCGTTTGATCTTGTTCCGAGGGTTGGGCTCTGGAACTGCCTTCTGGAAATGGGTATGCCTCCCTCTTTGGTTCGTATCATAGTTAACCTTCATGCTAAGACCTACGCCTTTGTAAGATGGGGCAAACCTGGTGAGGTGACTAAAAACTTTCCTGTGTTGAAAGGTGTCAGACAGGGATGTGTTTTGGCACCAACCCTGTTCTCCCTATACATAAATAGAGTCACCAAGTACTTTGAGGGCTGTCCCACAGATGCTCCTAGTTTGGCTGGCATGAAAATCCCTCTGCTCATGTTCGCTGACGACACTCTCCTGATCTCGAGAACCAGACAGGGATTACAGCTAGCACTGTCGAGGTTTGAGAGTTTCTGTAGTGAGCATGAGCTGGAGGTGAACGTTGCCAAGACCAAATTTATGGTCATGAGGGGACACAAACAGGTCAAGGCTAGGGTCAAAATGGGGAATTCCCCCTTAGAGCAGACCAAGCATTTTACCTATTTGGGTGTTTCCTTTAGCGACACACTAAACTGGTCCCACCAGATCGAGCTCCTGACCCTGAAACACCAACAGTTGGGTGGAGCTTTGATCAAGGAACATAAAAGCTCATTTACTAAACCTATGTCACCGCTGATGAAGATCTATGGTGGGAAGGTTTTATCAGCGGTGCTATATGGCGCAGAGCTATGGGGTGGAAGCAACTTGGATTCCCTGAAACACGCCCAAAACAAGTTCCTAAGGATGGCAATTGGTCTGCCACAATCGACACCTTTAATCCCCCTTCTATACGATCTGGGGTGTCACTCGGTGGTCGATTGTGCTAGATATCGACCGATCTCATTCTGGCGACGCCTGTGGACAACCCCAGACCTACACCACTATGCTGAAGCCTGTCTGGAGATAAAAAACTCTCTGGGAGCCTTAAAAATCGGATGGTTCAGAGATCTCAAGGCTACTCTTCTATCTATGGGCCTCACTGAGTTGTGGTTGTCGCCTGAGACAGCCACATTTCCATCTAAAAATGAGCTCAAAAAATGTTATTGGGCCTGGGTGATGCTCAATACTTTTTCAAAAACAAGCCCAAGTAGTCTTTCAGGTTTATTTTTGGTACACAAAGATCTACCCAGGTTAGAAAAATTCTGGGAAATCATTACCAAACCTCTGGACCGAAAACTTTTTTTTCAATTTAGATGTGGCACACTCCCTATTGGGGACTTCACCAATAAGTGGGGAAAAGCTAGTCTGGGGCTTTGTGCAAACTGTCAAGGTTTTGGGGAAAGTATATCTCACTTTTTGTTTGTGTGCCCCCTATACTCTGCCCCCAGATCTAAGTGGCTCAAACCAGTTTGTAGTCAACTAGGCACTCGCTCGTCTGCTGAGGCCCTGAGATTGTTAAAAACTAATCTGGATCCGCTCATTGTTGTGGGGGTTGCCAAGTTCCTTGGCTGGGCCTGGGTTATCAGAAGCAGGTTTATTAAACTAAATTAGCAGAGATTGTTTTATCTTGTATTTACTGTGGTAACCGGTATCTGTAACTCCTTTTAAACTTTTATATATTTCTGCATGAAGTTAATTCGATGTCAATGATTTAATACTGATTTTATATATGTTATTGTGTATTTTGTATTTATGTCTTTTATGATGAATTAATCGAATAAAGACTTCTTGAACTGAACCTGGTAATGCTACATACATTCATCCAGGTGATCTGGGCTCATTAGAGGGCTCCTTGGGTTGTTCGTGTCTTTCCTTCGTGAAAGGAGAATATTCTTCGTCTTGTCGTAAAGGGGATCACCAAAAATGTCGCCAAAAAAGTAGTAACTAATAATGCTCAGGTCTGTTGTAAATTGAAGAGAGTATTTATTCTCAAGATGAATTTGAACAACCTGACCAGCTAAGTCGAGCAACCGCTACACTCTAACGGCTGGGTGACGGAACCCTAGGCTCGAAGCGTAGCAGTCAATCATGACCACGAGCGCAGGCGGCCCCACGAGCCAGCACGAGCTGAGGCAGCATAATGATTAATACAACAGTTTTACTCTGTTTGTACTTGTACTGACAGTGTCACAACTGATACCCAACACACTTCAAAGTGATAAAATGCACCTGCCTGATATAGATGCTGTGCTGCGAATGTATCTATTGCATACTGATGCAGCGCTCCTAATGAAAAACTGTCTCACAAACGCTACTCATCTCCACAATACTCACCATTAATCATATATATCACTACCAAGGCCCATAAACTTACGAGACAATTTTTGAGCAACTGAATCATGTGACCTAATTAATCAGAACTATTCACAAACAATTTACACATTTATTTACAACTGCAGTTTATCATTTCTTACCATGGTTTTTAAAATCATATGTCATTTAATTAAGTCACTTAAGGCGAATGGATCTTCGCCTAGTCTATTTTATTAACTTTTTATTCAAAGAAAGAGCATTTTTAATCATGAATCTTTATTTTATTAGCAAAGTGAAAGCATAATTTTAAGGAAAAGGCTTTTAGACTGACACATTAAAGACAAATCAGTTAGCATGAGTTAAAACAAAATATAAGTTTCCATTCCCTAAATTCTATCTCCCTGTCTAAAAACTCTCTTCACCTAAAAGAATAATCTCAAAAGACTGCTGTCTTTACGTGCGCCAAAGAGTCCAACAGCACGTCACGCCCTTCAGGAATCAGAAAACGAGGAGAGTGATTCCCTCCTCCCCTTGATACAGGTTTTATACCTTTCTAACTAGCTAAAGTAACTAAATTTTGCATTCTTCTCCACAAATCCAAACTTGTCATTGGCTGAGCCGTGTCAGCCCACCAGTATGTCGTAACCATCGCCAAACCGAGAATGGGCTTTTCTTTAGCCCTATTGTCCTTTCCTTTCGAGTCATTTCGCTTCCTTGTAAAAGTAACTTTTACTTGAGCTACAGTTCATGACTTCCTTGCCTTGGCAATCTTGCCACTTCCTGTCCTTGGACATTCTCTCCATGAGCACATTAAGCACAACTTATTCAACAGTATTTTCTGACAAAATTGTCGACGTGGTAAAACTTTCCACTGTGCAAGGCTCCTTTCTGGACAGGATTCGAAAACGCCATCTTTTGTAGGCCTAAGGCCTCTCACGGAAACTAGTGTTTAAACAAACACAAAACAATAATTAATTAGAAAATTGAGACCCATTCTGTTACCCACCCTCTTTGTTAATTATTACCCCGTTAATTTATGTTACCTAGCTAAGCACACAAAGCAGCATTTATATTAACTTTCTTCTTTTAGGCCATCAGGATTCTCCACGAGCTTTTGCCACAGAAAAGACATAACATAACATAAGCACACCAATAGGCACATGCTATTAATTAAGCAGCCGCAGTTAATACTGACAAAGACAATTGAACAAGGTTAGTTTATTATTTTTCACATACTTGCAATTGCAACATAGAGCATAAAAATTAGTCCCACATGTTTTTCAGAATGAATGCGTTTTTAAAACTAATGTTGATTAATAAATTCAACACACACTTATTAATACAATTACGTTTGTTATGGAGGTTTAACTTTGCGAGTATGAACAAAAACGTATTCAACAGCTCGCTCCATCAACTCCATGGATGCATGGTAGTGTTGGTGGGAGCTGGGGATATAACGGCCTACTTAATAAAGAAAGAATTGTAGGGAATTGTGATGGGAATTTCAAACTTTAGGCTAAAGTAGCCGAAATGGAAAAATTTCTATTGCAGCTGAATGGGAGAAGTTTTTCAACCCAGCTACTTTGGCCTTAAGTTTGAATTTGTGTCTCAATTATCTGCAATTCTCTCTTCATTGATTAGACCCTATAATCTGCACTAGGAAAAGTAAGTGGAGTTAAATTATGAGGGTTGGTGGGGTGGGCGGAGCTTTGGGACAGTGGGTGTGGAAATTTTTCAAAAAAGTAATTGATAGCTGTGCTGCAAAGTTTTTTGCAAATGTTGGCAACTATGAAGTTTGAGGATATCCCGGACTTGCTTGCACTTCCCCAAACCACCTCCCCACGTGCTGTTTGAGCTGTGCCAGTGTTGCTTGTTTGTCCTTTGTCTCTAACTATTTTAGTCGCACCCCTGCAGAGCTCCTCTCTTGCTGCTCTCTTCTTAGACCTAGAGCAGGGCTTAATTTGTGCCGGAGCTTTCCGGTGCTCAGCACCGGCACTTATTTCACCGGGCCGGGTCTATGTTGTTTTCTCCTTCGGCAGATTGATGGCCCGGTAATTATTAAAATAATGTCCTTCTCTCCTGTTCTGTTCTGTGGCTGCCGCCTGGTATGTTGCATACGAAGTCCTACCCTGGTCGAGGCGTAATGAAAGTGAAAGAGCATGGTCATCACGTTAGTGATGTCACGTCGTGAGCTGACTGCGCCTGCCTTTCACAGAACATTATTTCATTTCCGGTAAAGAATTGCTGAGGGCGGGCTTTTGGCTGAGCTCGGGCACGGCCGCTGGAAGTGTGCAGGACTGCTCATAAACATTTTACAAATACAACGTTCAGCATGAGTGAAAATATACGTGCACTGGTGCCGTCAAGACAGGTATAATTTTGATATTTTGTATTTACTTGATCCACAAAAGCAACCAGAGCCTTACGCACAAACTGTAGATAACTTAACTATCTGGCATTTAGGCACGTTCTTCTAATCTCCTCTCTCTCATGCTGATGGCCTGCACTTTAGATTCATCGTAGGGGCCACCGCTGTCCTGCCACTTCATATCTCTTGCTCTGCACCTGGTCCTCATTCAGCGTCACGGTTAAAATGTAATGACATCGCCTCAACGTTGGGTGTTGTTTTTAAATATGCCCAGTTTTCCTTTTCACTTAAACATCCAATATGCGCACCATATAATACTGCATGGTGGAGGCAGAAGAGGGGTTTCTCACTCTCAATTTTCGCACTTGAAGTCACCTCAGCCATTTACTGAATATTTGTGACATATGTGAGTCTCTGGGGCCCCTCATCACATTCTGCTGGGACCCCATCATTTTGTTTCTACACCGAGAGAGCACCAATGAGCACTCTATAATTCAGAACACCCCTGGAGGTTATTGCACAACAGCATGCTCTGGAACACTGAAAAAGAACTGTTACTGGGTTCTCAGCTGGGTGACCAGACGTCCCGGATATGGTTGCAGAGAATTGTGATGTATTTCGTCTTCCTCCCTTTCCATCCGTTTTTTAAAAATGAATAATTAACATTTATATCGTTTTGAACAAGATTATTGAATTGTGATGTATTTGGCATTTATTCTGACGGTATGATTATGCTGGAGAAGAACGAAAAAAACATTGTTCAACAGACGTCATTAATGATTTAAATGCAATTTTTAAAGTGTTAGATTTTTCCAATATGTAGTATTCGAGGATAATGGTGGTCAAACAGTCTTGAGTCTCAAAGATGGATCGATTGGCTCTGGATGTATCTGACAATCAGTCCAGGACAGGATGATAACTCTGCAGCAGGGAGTTGCCTCTTCTGAGATTTCTCAGGTCACCCAAAGGACTTCGTGCCCTTGCTGGAGGGAAATAAAGAAAGAGAGCAGAGGGGTTTGCTGATTGATTGATGAGATTTTTATTACAATCATTCTCTGTATTTGGAGAAGGGATTTGGAGGGAGATGGTTATAGTTGTTGGCATAACCTTTGATGCCCTGAGACATAATAGGACATTAGGCCTATTTCTAGGTTTGTGCCTGTCCCAGTATTTCCTTCTGAAAATCTAGTCACCCTAATTTATTGCCTTGTAAAATACGGATGATGGTTGCCAGAGGCTGCACACGAGTCTCATATTTTGGGTTGATATCAGGATGCTATGAAAATGAAATCTGTGGAAGTATTATTTTTCTGCCCTGCAATTCTGAAATTAAAAGAGTGGTAAGCATGCATTTTTTTCAGCACTGACCTGGAGCTGTCTCTAATGGTGCATTCGAAGTGCTCATGGCCCACCACTAACTATGGTGTGCAAATGCTGCTCGGCACTCAGTGTAGGTCAGTTTGTGTTTCTCGGTGCTTAAAATGTTTCTTTTGATGGCTTACAAAGGTTGAAAGCGTATTTCTAGGCCTTTTTATTCTATGTTTGGCACATACGCGTATTGCAATGGCCTCACTTTTTACCTTTTTAATTTTTTTAATACATTAAGGATGCGACCAGGGATCTGCAATGCCAGAAGAATGTTGAATACTTTTTGCTGTGAAAGAAGATAGCTACGCTATAAAAGAGCAGTGCACATTAGCATAGCTGTTTAAATCGCTATTGGGCTAACACTTGCATATGTGAGTGACCATTGTCTCTGCAAGTGTGTCCTTCCGTTTAATTTTCCCTAAATTCAGTTACTAGATGAATGAACACAACAGCTGAAACTGATTGATCTAAACATAAATGCCTGTTGATTAAAGTGTCCAAAAGCAAAATGAGCAATAGTAAGCTGTGGAAATCATTGTCCTTCTCCATAATTAAAACCACATATGGTAAAATACCACCCCTGACCCACTACACTGTATGTAATTGTCTTATTATAAGATAGAAAGGCTTACCTGATTTGAAAAAAGAATTACAATTTATGAGCTGAATTGAAAGTCATAAAATACTTTAGTTCTACCACCACTATTGCCTCTTGAGGACTAAAGAGTCATTCATGTTGTGCAAAGGATTCTGTGCACTCTTGTTAAAATGTAGAATGTTTAGAATACACTACACAGGCACACATGTGCAAACAAACCTGAAGTGGACAAATTATAGAAGGAAGCTGTCATTTAAAAATATGGCATTCTTTCTATCTTCACATGAAGTTAGCTAATTTGTGATGTATTTTTCAATACTCAAGTCAATGTGAGTGGTTAAATTAAAGAGTTTTGTAAGCAAACATGTTGGCAGTACTGGCTTTAGAACTCCTGGCGCCCGATGCATCAATCTATTTTGGCGGCGCATGCACAAAGTTTAAGGAGGTGGCGGGGTGCTTCATGGTCACATACACTCTGAAAGAACTAGGCCTTAGAACTAACACATGGCACATGCTCTCACAACGCATGCCCAAAATGGCAACTCCCCCAAGCTTGCCACTCAGTGTTATGGTGTCCTAAATCGCTATAGTGTACTTTGGTAGTACAGCTATGCATTCATGAGGCAGGCCAAGAATGATACAGCCCTGTCACTCCTCAACTTTACGTAATTAATTACTCTATTTTTAATAAAGCAGAGGTGTACTCTTTTCTTGCTGTTCCCCAGTATCTGCTTTTCTTCCTACCCTTCACACCTTACTCCTTCCGTTCTCTCCATTCTTCTTTGACTTTCTGCCCTACGTTTTTGTTTCCTCTTAATCACCACCTCCCCTCAATAACTGCTTATCATTTTTCACCTTCTTATCGTTCCCTTGCACTCTCTTTTCATGCACTCCCGCTGTCTGTTCTTCTTCCTTTTTTCCTCTTTCCTTTTTTCATTCTCATCATGTTCCACTCCAGTCTTGCACTTCCTATCCCTGCTTTCCTCACTTCTCTTAACATTCTTTGTCTACTCCTGTTTCTATCTTTGCCTTCAGACTTCTCCTCCTTCCTCACTCTCCCTTTTATGTTTTTCCTTCTTGCACATTTCTTTATATCCACTCCAGGATTCAGTGTTTGTCCTTGGGGTCATAAATTTAAATCTTGGTGTGGCAACTCAGTCTTTCTTATTTCTGAGCTTAATTAAATTTGTGCCTATGAGCTGGATAACAACATTTTAAATTCAGTGTCAAGGCCCCCTTTGGAAAATATGTGCTTTACAAACATACATAATATGTTAAGGACACAAATGTATTTCAATCTTTTGTTTTTCAGTTTCTTTGCAATATCACACTGTCATTATTCTCTCTGTCCCTCCTTGGCCCAGTACCTTTCTTACTCATATCCATTCCCCTGACCTCCTTTCTTTCCTTCGTCCCATCTTTTTCTTTTCAATTTTTCTCTTCCTCTGCACCTCCAGCCATGCCTCCTTTTCCCTCTTGCTTCCTTACACCCTCATTCCATTCTTACTCCCTTCCACCCTCATTCCATTGTTGCTTCCTTACACCCTCATTCATTCCCCATCCTTCCTCCCTTGGTGCATTTATTCCTTCTTTCCTTACTTTTTTTCCTCCTCCTTTCACCTCTTCTTTAATTTCCTCCTTTCTTATCATCAACTCTTCCTTATGCTTATCTTGCTCCTTTCCTTTCTATGTATCCATCACTCAACATTCACTTTCTTTCTCCCTGTATGCCTTCCTTTCACATTCTTTTCTTATTTCCTCCTTCTTTCATCCGTTACTCGTATATGTCCTCACTCCAGTACTCCCCTTCCTGCCTGCATTTAATGTAATTCTTCCTTCACCTCTTCCTTTCTTTTAAACAGCACAGTACAAGCACATTCTCTTTAGTTTGCAAAGCTGCCTCAAGTCTTCTAATGACCTTTCTTAAGCTGCACTTTGAGAATTACACACATTCTCTAATTTGAGTTCACTTTTAAGTTGTTGTCAGAGGCTTTCCATATGTTACAATATGTTATGATATATTGATTTGTGTATCACACCAATCACCCAAGAGGGTATCCAAGCACTTGGGCAGCTGTGTAGGTGTGAGGTCCCGGAGGTGCTTATGTGAAGAGCCAGGTCTTCAGCTTCTTGCGGAACTCAAGATGTGAGGAAGTGGCTATGATGTATTGAGGCTTGTGGATGTGGGTGGAACCAATAAAGGAAGTCGGTGGCGCCTCTGGAGAAAGCGGGCGTAGTGGGTGGGGACTCCTAAATTTTTTTGAGCACCTGCACTTAATATTTTACAAATTAAGCACTGACCTAGAGCGTCTACGGCCTTCAGGTTTTCACTCCCCAGAAAGAGCTGTCAGGTCAGACACTGGGGGCACTGAGGTAGCCAAACAAATGTTCGTTCTTGTTTTAGGACTTGTGCCCTGGTCGCTCTACGTCTCTAGCTCTTCCTGCTCCAGCAAGGCTTTTCTGTCACTGACTGTACATGTACATTAACGGGACACGTAGCTGTGCAGGGATGTATGTGCTTCCCATCCTGGCAGGCCTTTCTGCAAGATGTGTGATCTTATTGGTGTATGTCACAAAGGCTAACCTTTCATGATGAAAAGGTAGTTTCAAAGTAAATTATGCATGGTAACAAGCATTGTGAGCTCTGCTACTCCGGAGTGTGACAGCTTTTGTATGTTCCCTGTAACGCAGTATGAGGTTTTCAGACACGCATTTTAAGTTTTATGGACTCTTCCTTAAAGATGTATGAAAATCATTTATTTCCCTTCTATTGAATATTGTAAAACTTGCATCTTTAATGTGAACATAACAGGTCATTAGAACCTACATGTTTCCTAATTTTTAATATCTACGTTTTCGTGCGCACCAATGTTGTCTGGTATAGAAGCAATGTGATGTTCGAAATGTGAATTCGTTTTCTGTTTCTCTGACTCTTTTAAATTCAAGACAAGATTATGAAACCAATGAATTATTCTCATGTAATTTTATATGCACAGACATGTGATCTAGATATGAATTCTAAGTTTCACCTAGTGGAGAATTATTGTGCATCTTAATATTCTATAAAGCGAGGTGAATGTGCGGTTAAAAATCGCTCTTGCTAATCTTGTTTATTATGCCTTTGAATACTACCTACTTTTAAAGCCAAAGTCGAATTTACCAAGATGTGCATTCAACCGGAAAGCTGGTATCAAACATTCTAACGTATCGAGAGATGGCTATTTAAATGACATGACGTCCCTAGCGTGACCAGACGTACGGGATTTGCTCTGACGGTCCGGGTTTTTTGCGGACCGTCCTCGCATCCTGACAGATTTAATTACAACTGACAATGTCCCAGTTTTAGGAAGAGTGAAGGGTAGCACGCACATTTCATGTAAATTGTTTTGCTTTTGTTAAGGCTGATGACATTATCGAGGGTAACACTGCTTTATCGTGCTGTGAAGGAGATCACGTTAACAGAGAATGAAGGTATGGGGGATGGTTTACATTGTGTGGTTGATGGGGAACAGTTAACTGAGGATATGGCCTAATACGAGTACAAGGGTTATGGTCATGGGGAGTTCCTGATTAGAATGCGGTTGAATACCGAAGGGTCAAGTTTCCGAGAGAGGTTTTCTTGGGCACCTGTTGATAGTGTGTATTCACACACTTAGAGGGAAAATGTTGGTTATGGGAAGAATTGTAAAAACATTATGATTTTCTTTGACCAACTGTTTTACATTGAGTATGTGTAGAAGTCTGAATTTACAATCTAATGTTGGTTTTTTCAAACTTGTAGTTATGGAAAAGCCGAAATGCATTGGGTTAACAAGATCAATCACTAAGGATGAACTATATATGTGTCATGCTGTGGAAATAGGCCTGGATGGGCATATCTGCTGCATTTGAAGCTTCTCAAACATAAAGCGCCTCATATGTAACATGATAAAAGGAAACAAGCATTATAAAACTTGGAAATATGTTGAATAAACTGTACAAAACATGGATGGATTTATGGCATTTTCATTAGGAAATATGGATTGTGCTGTGCGTCCGGTTTGGAATGAAATTTCGCTCCATTTTCTTATTGTTGAGTGTGCCAGGAGTACACCTGACTTGCCTCTGCAGTAAAGTAGTAAGTTAAGAGTACTTGCTACAATAGCAAGTCACATCCACTAAGCAAAATCTTTATGGATCCAGTCTATTCAGTAGCTGAATGCTGAACTGAACTGAAAACTAGGTCTGGCCTTGGGTTCTGTTCTTGGTCTGATATTGTCATTGAGTTATGTTGGTGGGTTCATGCTTGCTGGTCCTCATTGCTTTTTAGTGTTCATTAGGTGCCAAGATTGTGACTGTTTTATATCCGTGCCTAATTTAGTGAAGTAGTATCTCCATTGTGTAAAAGCAGTGTCCAATCTTGAAATGGAAGGTTTCCAATTGAGCATTGGGAAGAGCAGTAACCAGTGAATTCTGTTCATTCTGCACTTTGACCAAGCTCACTCTTTTTATAGCTGAGGTTCCCACTCTCATAGCTTATTTATTATTGCTAGGAAAATATTTTCCATTATGGTTCCAAATTTAATGCGCGCAGATAGATGTACGAGACTGCCAACCAGGGCCTTTTTAAAAACATTTCAGATTCAGTAACATAAGCAGAACTCTTTGACTGCTTTACACATACTTGTCATTCAAGTTTGAAAGGCAGGAGGTCACGTATGAATCCTTTTTTTTTTTTAGTTCAAAAATAAGTTTATTAAAAGTAATACAAGATAATAATACTAATGCAAGTGAAGTATTATGAGGGAAAATAATAAGGGGATGGGAAGGGAAGGGGGATCAGAAAAATGGTAAATAGAAAACAATGCAAAGTGAAATAAGCAATTCGAAACATAGTAAACTAATCATGGGTATCACGAAATAAAAAGAAAATGTGCAGTAAATATACAATGAAAACAAATGCAGATATAACTGTGCAGTTAAACAGTTTAGCATAACGTGAGGAAAGAGAAAGGGTATCCAGGGGGTTTAGAAACCTCCTGCTGAGCAGGTTTTGGACGGAAGGAGCGAGTTGTACACTTATCTAAATACAACAAAATAGGAAGCCATAACTCAGCACGCTTAGCTGCTAACTGGGCAGGAAAAACAAAAGCAGTATCAAGTCTATGATTGTGACAAACATTGTACCACCATGCTTTCAAAGTAATAGTGGATGCAGACTTCCAATTAATAGTAATTTGTTGAAATGCAACAGCCAATAATAAATCAACAATACGAACATTGAGATCGATCTGGTCCCAACAAGGGGATAAACTACCCAAAAAGATCTGGATTGGGGAAAATGGGATACTAGTAGAAAAAATAATATTAATTTGAGCCCAAACTTGTAACCAGAAGGCACGTACATCCTTGCAAATAAACAACATGTGAAACAAAGTAGCATTGGGTGATGTGCAAGACCAACATGTATCTGGTGTGGTAGGGAAGCGTTTGTGGAGAGTAGAGGGGGTGTGTAATAAACGATTGTAAATAAAAAATATAGATTGTGTTAGAGATGCAGCCCTAGAAGTTTTACGAATCTTTGTCCAAATCTTGTCCCAGAGAGAAATTGGCCATGATATGGAAAAATCATTCTCCCAAAGCTCTTCCACCTTGGATTTAGGTCTGGGAAGTGTATGTGCATGAAGGTGTTTATATATGACAGAGGCTTTAGGAAGAGTACGTAAAGTAGAGTGAAGTAGAGTAACAGGATCAGGTAAAATGGAAGAACACGTATGAATCCTTGATATAGGAGATCAGCTAAAACATCATAATGAAAGTACTGCTAAAACATAATAGAGCTAGTGCTGCTAAAACTGCTGATTGTGGTGCATAGGATCAGACACTTTTCAAGTGTTTCCTTATAGCTTTGCCTCAAACTTACGGGTTTCCCTGGTCAGATCATGCTTTTGCATAAAAGCTGATCTGTGAATTTCTAGTGTTGACTACAGTGGCTGCCACATTTACATCCAAGGAAAATGTTTTATGACTTATTTCAAATCATATCAACACTGGATTTGTGAAGAGCAGCTAATCACCCATGAGGGTATCCAGGTGCTGCTTCAAAACACGGTTGAATCTGTACTATATACACATTTAGCTTGCCACCAGTTGCTATCATATTTAAGCTGTCTCCCTTGTGTACTTCTCTCCCCTACATGCTGTGCTGCTGTCTGTAGCCATAGGGCTTCTCCTTGCCTCCTTCATGTTGTTTTCTCCCCACCTGCGTCCTTCTTTCCCCCCTTTTATTTTCCAGCTTCCCACCTACACCCTTGTGACTCTTTACCCCAATTCATGTGTTGCTGTTCTACCTCGCCCACCCTCCTTGTATTGCTTTGGTGTCCTTCCCACCCCACACACAATGGCAAGGCTTAGGCACCCACGTGTGTTGCTTCTGTATTTCCCTTCCTCCTCTGTGTTTCTTCTGCCCCCCTCCCCTCCCTCCGTTTTCCTTCAAACGAACCCAGGCTTCTTCTCAACTAAGGTCCTCTAATTGTGCTTTGGTGTCTGAATAGTCTAGAGTATGAGTGTTCTTGTGCCAGTTGTAAGTGCAGTAATTGCTGTTGTGAACACACTTTGTCATCATTATACCTTATTTCCAGTCCTTGGCACGTGAGGTATTCCTATTAATTTAATACGCTTGCCTGCTACTTCACAGGTTAATCAAGAGATAAACTAGAAATTACTTTTTCAAACACTTTGGAAAAAGCAAGCATTTCAGGGAAAATTAATACTACATCTGTAATACTAACATAATAATGTGGGACAGCTGACATTACTGGAAAGATGTATTTTAATTAATATAGCCCAAAAATTACATATCTGTTTAGTACACTTTTTATGTAATGCATCACCGCTGTTTTAGAGTGCTCCACAATCTCATTACGTGCTCCAGGGTTTCTCTGGAGCACTGTTTCTCTGCTCCTACTTGTCTCCCCGCTGGGCATCTGGAGGCCCAGAAGGGGCTTCCATTCCATAGTCCCACATATTGTCAAGCTGTGGTGAGCGCTTCACTAACTAAATACTACTCAACAATGTTTGTAGCAACTTTCCTGTGGTTATTTCTGCATGTAGGGTGAGATGAACAGTGACACACAGCCTGTTACTTCATCCTACTCAAACACACTGGCTGAGAGCAGTAAAGCAGAAGGAAAATACTTTTGTAGGTCGGGCCTACTAGACAGCGCAGGGTTTCCCCGGGAGGTAGTTGATGATTATCAGACCATTTTCTTTTCATTATTTTAGGTTTTGTGATGCATTTAGGAAGTCTAGTCTTATGAATTAATTAAGTAAACCTCCATGGCACACTATACCTTGATAAGAGTGCCTTTAGGCTCAATCTAGGCACTGCACATGGTAAACCCTGGTTAATAACGACTAATAAACACAATGAAAATTTACAGTAAGCATGTTGAAACTACAAAGAATAAGCCACATTCATCCCACATTTACTTGTGCATTTCAGAAAGAAACTGCAAAAATAATCAAGTAACATGCATCATGTCACTTCTGCCATTGATCAATATAGGTTTATCGTCATTGCATCACCCACTGGTGCAGTTAGTGAACGCATTATTTGAATGACATTATTTTCATTCATCGTTTAAATTCCTTTAGGTTGCAGACTTGCACTATCTAGGCATGAATTGTATTTCTAGTGTTCATTAAATAGCACAACAGCTCAACCTTGGGTATGTGTGGCCGTTCACCAATGGCATGTGTAGTAAAAGTAGATGTTATAGCACCCAGGATAATGTGCTGCATGGCTTAACACTTATAAAGTCCCAAAGGCAAGATCTATTGCCTATGAAAATGCTTGTTTTACAAGTGGACAATTTAGAGATAGCCCGGTAATTCAGCATCTTCAGTGTTTGAACACAAACTATATCAATTCAGTGGATCTCTTTGACTTCGATCCATAAGAGTGGGCACCCAGATTCAGAAAGCACTTCGGGCCCTAGACGTGTGCTATTGAAATTCAGTTAACGAGCATAACAAGCATTTGCAATGCAATAGGACTCTCTTTTACACGAGACCTATTGCATTGCAAACGGGAGTGCGGGCGGGTGGCAGGAGGGTGAGAAGGCATGAACAACATGAGTGCGGGCGGGGGTTGCGGGAGGGCATGGGAAAAAAATAGTGCTCACAATCTAAATAACACACACCATGCAACACTCGACGTAAAGGGGCTAGTATCCATGGAAGGATACAAATGACGACATGGCTGTCATAAGGAGGGACTAACAGACTATAAACCAATTGTAAGGCAGCATTTAGAAAGGACAAAGACACAAGCCAATGATAAAGATGGGTGGGGAGTGGGCGGAGAGAGGCCTATCTAATTTTAAAATTCAACTGCATTACGAGAGGTCTAAATGAAATGTCTGAGCTGAGCCAAGCAATACATTAACATTTTCAAACATTTAAAAACGATGGACTATAACTCCCATAATACTACTGACTTCCTGCTGCGGAGATTCGTTTTTTTCAAAAAGGCAGAGACTCCACAAGCACATTGTAGTGCATGAATTCCTGACCGAACGTGCATTTGAAGAAGACGTGAGACACACTAAAAGTGAGTGTTCATACATTTATGCTTGTGAAGAATGTTTTTGCCTATATTCTGGAGGAAGTGAAGAAATTATACGCGCAAGCACTGTGGTGTCAAAATCAGTTGCAACACCTCAATGTGGCAGGTAAAGCTGAACAGGAACAAGCGTACAGGCACAGAGCACGACGTGCATATAATTGAAGCAGCAAATCTATAATGCTACAATGTGGCAAGAATGATCTGGCACAACAAACATACGCGCTTACTTTTAAAACAGAACTGTAATATAAACAATAATACCTGATATCATGAAGGTAACCAACTTTTAAATTAAAGTTACAAACAATTAAGTTTCGCAAACTGGCGAAGGTCGATACCAACAAAGTTGACATTAGAGAGAATTCCTCAATAACGGACAAAAAGAAGCCCCTTTAAGTAAGCACACAACACGGGGTCTCTTTTTTGAAAAGCCTGCAAGCACGCAAACAAGCTAAACATAAAGTTTTTTTTTTTTAAATGTACCTTGCTGGGCAGAAATACTGGAGGCCACACATGCGCATAGGAAAGACGACGTTTCACTTTGAGACCCCGCATTTGGTTTGAACACATGTCCTTCAAACAGTTAACGGCCATGTAGGTCCCTTTTGATAAATTAGTGAGAATGAAATAAGGGGCGTCAGACCTGACGACTAATATAATTTGTTATAATCCTTTAGGTACCCGACCACTTTGAGAAAAGATGGTGCACAGAGAGTGAAAACTACTTCAATAAGTTCAGGTACTTTTTCTGTTGTGTATAGATACAAAACCAAGGATAAATAGAAGGGAAGTACAGTAATAGATTTGAAACTTGTGTTTTTGTTTTCCCTCCTCCTTTTTTCTTTTCCTATTTTACCAGAAATTCTAGATTACACCATGGTTCAGCCCTGACGATAATCCCCAAACTCTGAAGGGGATTGGAAATGCGACGGCATTTTTCTTTTAAACCTATGAGGGAATTTTCTTTGTTTTGGACTCTCAAGATAGGTTGCTACTAAGGAATATACGCATAGAGAAAACTTTGTGGAGGCAAGATGGCGTCCATGCTGGACGCATGAGTAAGCCGCTCCTGCCGGACCTCTCAGAGCTAATGGACGCGCGGTGAAAACGGACCTGAGCGACCTGAACAATTCTAACAGCATTCAACGAACGGCAACGGCACTCAAGAAGGCAATTAAATCTCACATTTCTGCATGTTTGTGATACGGGCGGTGGCGGAGCTAGTTACTTGGAGGACGCACACGGATCGCTGGGCGTCTCTCCGGCAGCACCTGAACCGGCTAAACCAGTTACTGATACAGCGCACCTGGACTACACAGCCGCGAGTGAAGCAAGGCAGGTTAGAGGTCGGAGGCGAGATCGGAGGCAAGCCGCATTGTCAGCAGACAGCGCCGGTTACGGAGATTTCGAAGATGGGGCCAAAGGGATGGAGAGCCCGGGTGCAGGGGGCTGCCACGGAAAATGCGGACGGAGCAGAGATAGCTCTACCACCTGCTCCATTGGCTCCGGGCACACTCTCCATACCTCCTGCGCTTGCCGTGAGTAACAGCAACAGTACAGAGCATGCTGCGGTATCTGTTGAGGTGGGGGAGGTTGTTAGTTTACAAAAGAGAATACCGGAGATGTTTTCAGCAGTTAAATCTAAGGATACTGGGAAGATAAAGCCTAAAAAACAGATTGAGGGGACAGGAGCAGAGGGAGCACAGAAGACAGTGCCTGTTCAAGTGATTACAACTTTAACCCCTGCTCCCACTCCCGCTCCTGCTCCTGCTCCTGACTCAGGACGCTCTGTGAATAAGGAGGCAATGATTATCGCAGAGAGATCAAGCGCAGAGAATTTGAGCAGCACCCTCACCCCAGACACTATAATTTTGGCTTTTCCTAGATCTAGTAGCCACACTCGCTCTGATACTAATTCTTTGACTATTTCTACCACTACGGAGAGGGGAGATGACGTGGTTACCCCATTAAATATCAGGTCAGATCTTCAAAATAGCGACGAGTTAGCGATACCTATTGGTGGCGAGACTGATTCAGCAGATTTTTTCTCCATGTCAGAACAATCTATGTCATCCTCTGAGGACCCAGCAGAGCTCTATGCTACTCGTATGAGTATGGAGGATGGTTGCTTGGAGGAAGAGAGTGGCCACAGCAGTTTGAATGATTTAATGGAGAAAGATGGGATAGAGCCTGGAACTGTTCGGAGGTTGCGATTAAATATAAGTGAAAAAGAGAAACTAGAAGAGACTTTAAATACAGATGCTGTGGCAACTGACTTAGAAATGGAGGATATTTCCCTGGGTTTGATCTATCAAACCATGATGCAGCATAGGGAGGAGACACGAGAGGACAGCTTGAGAGTGCAGAATTCTTGTAAAAAGTTGCAGAACTCTGTGAGGCGGTTGGTGAAATTGCATTCAGAATTTTTGACCAGGGCTACGGAGGCAGAATCACGGATTTCTTCGCTAGAAGATGAGGTAGCTCAACATAAAAAAACTATAGAAGCGCATATGGCTACGAAGGAAGATGTTAATTGGAAACTGGTGAACATTGAAAATCGATCCCGAAGACACAATTTGAGATTTTTGCAGATTGCGGAGGGGAAAGAGGGGTCTGATACCCGAGGTTTCATAGTATCACTCTTGAAAGAAGCAATGCCAGAGGTTAACAAATGGGATTGGGATCGGGAGGTGGAAAGGGCCCATAGATTTCCTTTTAGAGTTAATTCACGGGATCAGAAACCCAGAGCTATATTGGTGGCCTTTAACAGTTTCCAAGCGCGCTAGGAATTATTTTTGAGAGCTCGCCCTGATAAAAAATGTAAGGCTCTCGGGTGTGAAATTTTTGTAAGACCAGATCTCTGTAAGCAATCTGTAGAAGTGCGATGGCAGCTAAGACAGCTTATTTCTAAATTTCAAGAAAAAGGAGCGCAGGCATACTTAATGTTTCCTGCTAAACTTAAGGTTATTCATAAGGAACGCGCAAGATTTTTTTTGTCTGACATTGCAGCTAAGGAATTTTTGATGACTTTGTAATTGCAGAGATATATTGATATATTGAATATGAATCGCTGCAAGCTTAATTGAGTTTTGCATAGTGAGAGCAATGAAGTTGATAGTTTTTGTATATGTTTAAGCTTGCTCAGGAGGTTTCACCGGAATAGGGAGTATCAGTATGGCGAGAACTAAGTAGATAAAACTCTGTGGGGGGACGGCAGGGGGTTTGGGGGCAAACTCGCATCACAGGACCATAAGTCCTAAAGCCTCTATCAAGGGAGAAGGGCAGGGTGGGAGAGGGTGGGTGAGTCTGAAGAGGGGGGCTGGGTGGGGTAAGGGGACACGGGGGTGTAAAAAAGGGGGAGAAAAAAAAGAGTTCACAGCAAAATACATGGTGAATATGTGGTTAAATGTTTAAAAGAAAAGAATGGCTGGGCAGCATTTATTATTGTTTTTTCTTGTGGTTTTGGATGGGAGGGTGATAGACAGATTGTGGTAGCTATGGGCTTGCAAGTACAATTACAATTACAATGGCGAATAAAGGGTTAAGAATTTGTTCAATGAATGTGTCTGGGCTGAATAATCCCATAAAAAGACAGAAAATAGCAGCAGAACTGAAATATATCCAACCTGACATAGTGTGTATACAGGAAACACACATCCCATGGTCAAAAAGAGAGGTGTTAAAAGATCTGGGCTTTACATTAGTTGCTGCCTCTGGACAGACTAGTATGATAAGGGGGGGTAGCTATATTAATTAAAGATAACACTATAATCATCGGTCAGAAAGTTGTGGATAAAAATGGGCGCTGGGCTATTGTAGAGTGTAAGAGTGGGGGCATGCTGTTAACGTTAGCTACTGTATATGGAGCAAATTTGGACGACCCCGCTCCTTTGGATGAAATGAACTTGGAGCTAGTTAATTTTCCACAACCGATAGTGATCTGTGGGGATATGAATATAAATCTGTCGAATAATGCAATACAAGGGGGGTATGGTAATTATACAGGTCGAAAACCAAGAGTGTATAAATCCCTTGTTAATTTGTTACATGATCAAGGTCTAATTGATGTATGGAGAAAGCTTCGTGGGGGGGATAATGGGTTTACTTTTTATTCATATCCTCATAAAAAATTCGTTAGATTAGATTATTTTTTTGCTCCAGAAAATCTGTTGGAAGGTGCTAAAATTAGAACTTACCCCAGAATCACTTCTGATCATTCTCCGATAATGATTGAAATACAGAGGCGAGAGAAAAGACCAACATCCTCTATTTTTTCTTATGATCGGAAATTGGGATTGAATGATGAATTTAATACACATGTGAAAAGTTGGATTCAATCTTTCTTTAGTAACAATCAAGGTACGGCTAATATAGGTACAGTGTGGGACACTTTCAAAGCAGGGTTCCGGGGAGAGTGCATTAGTTTTGCATCTTGGCAGCAAAAGAAATTTAAAAAAGAACTTGAAAAACGATATGAATTGTTGGTAAATGCAGAGATCCTTTTAACTAGGGAAGTTGTTCAGGGTAGAAAGGAGCTTTGGGAGGTTGAGAATGGGGTTGCAAAGGCTAGAGTTAATATTCTTGGTTTTTGGGATACAGAAATTGCAAGGAGATTTTTAACCTCTAAAATGCAAAGCTATGAATTTGGGGGGAAAATTGGTAAAAGATTAGAGGTAAGACTGCGAATGAAGCAGTCTGCTCGGAACGTCAACTCAATGAAGGATTCTCAAGGTGTATCTCACTCAGAGCCGGAACACATTCTTAGTATATTTCAAAGTTTTTGTGCTGAACTTTATTCGAAGGATGAATGTTCAGATGTAGCAACTCAATGGAGTGCCAGATTGGATATAGGGTTGAAAGTTTTAGACCCTTTAGTTGCAGATGAATTAGATCTACCAATAACGATGGTAGAGCTAGAAATGGCAGTAAAGAGCTTAGCAGTTGGTAAAGCCGCTGGCCCAGACAGAATACCTGGGGAAGTATATAAACAATTTTTTAATACTTTAAAGGATGAATTGTTGTATGTTATGCTGGAAGCACAGCAGGGAAATCCACCTAACACGTGGTCTGACGCGACTTTTGCTGTTTTTTGTAAAAAGGGTAAACCTGCGGATAATGTGGGATCCTATTGACCAATATCTTTATTGAACTTTGATAACAAGATCTATTCAAAGATTTTGGCCAATCGATTATCTAAGGTTGTAACATCTCTAGTTTCTCAACAACAGCACGGTTTTATACCGAAAAGAGGAACGGTGGATCACATAAATAAAGTTATTATGTTGTTTGATTTTGCTGCAGTAAATAATCAGAAATTAGTGCTTTTTCTGTTAGACGCAGAAAAAGCGTTCGATCGTGTATGCTGGGATTATTTATGGAGATTAATGGCCAAAATGGGATTTGGTCAGAAATACATTAAGGCAATTAAATCTTTATAATCTAAACCAACTGCCAAAATCTCTGTTTTAGGGGCCCTGTCTAAGTCTTTAAACATTACCAGAGGGACTCACCAAGGTTGTCCCTGCTCCCCGTTATTATTTGCTTTATATATTAATCCCTTTATTGAACAATTAAATCAAAATACTTTAATACCCCCCTTTACAATATCTGATTTTGCTTTTTCTGTCTTCGCTTACGCGGATGATATTGCGGTGGTTACTGTCAAGCCAGATACTGCCATTTTAGAGATTGAGAGGCTTGCAAAGGATTTTGGAAATACAACAGGCTATAAGCTTAATGAATCAAAAACCCAGATTCTATGTTCGGAAGCCCTAATTTGGGAAGACGAGAGGGTGGTGAAGGAGGTTATGTACCTCGGGATATTGATTAAGAACAATATGACAGATCTGATTGGCTCTAACTGGAACTCAGTATATGATAAAATTAAGATTTCACTTGAGAGATGGGAACGATTATATTTGACTATTATTGGACGCACTAACATTATAAAGATGAATGTTTTACCTAAAGTGTTATATCTGTTTAGGTCAATACCTTTAGTATTTCCAAAGTTTAAAATACAGGCCTTGCAATCTTTATGTGGGAAATTTATCTGGAGCCCCGGGAAACCAAGACGGGCTATGAAGTATATGATGCTACCAACTGAAAGGGGAGGGTTAGGGGTACCAGATTTTTTTCTTTATTATATAGTTTGTTTTTTATTAAAAATGAGAACTTTGATTACAGGAGAGTCAACTGAGTATATGTATAACCACCCATCAATTTTTGAAATCTTGCTGGGGTCTTATGTGAAGCAGAGTTTTTTTATTGAAATTGATGGCAGTTACTATAAGCGAACACTATTTAAGGTATTAATAGGAGCTCACAAGACCTGGAGATGGTTAACTCGAACAATTGCAATTGGGAAGCTTTCATATTATACTCCTTTCTGTGCATCACGATTACTGCCTAGTATATTTTTGCATGGAATGACCTTAAAATGGCAAAAAAAAAGTGGTTAAAAGGCTGGGTGACATGTGCATGGTGGATGGCAAGTGTAAATCTTTTGTGGAATTATCTGATCAGTTTGACTTACCCAGAAGCTATTTCTTTAAATTTCTACAAATTAGGGAATTCTTCAACAGACAAAAGGTAATGGTACATAAGCACCAAGTTATCGAGGGGATTGGTGGACAGGTGAAAATTGGTATTTTGTATAAAATGCTTGTAGATGAGAAGGTGGACGATCTTGAGAAATTTAGGGTAAAATGGGTCAATAGTCTAGGGGATACAGAAGTAGTTGTGGAAGATCTTATTTTGTTATCTAAAGAAGCTTTAATGTCGGCTAACTTAAAAGCACAATTCTTCAAAACTTTGTTTGATTTATATTATACACCTGAACGTATGTCCAAATGGGGGGAGGGTTTTGATGGAAAATGTTTCCGGTGTAAAACTGATCATGCAGATAGCTTACACATTTTTTTTCCTGCCCTAGATTGGCTGGATTCTTAGAAGATATTGAAAAATGTATGTCCTTAGTGCTTAATTTTCGCCTGACGATCACCCCTTCAATGTTGGTGTTGGGGAAAATACCTAATGATAACCCTGCTGACAGATTATATAGCTTTCGCCATTTTTTTTTTTACTATGACTGTTGCACAATTGTGCATTGCTACAGAGTGGCTACAGGAAAAGCCACCGTTATTTCAACAATGGCGAGCACGAATGTACAGCTTATATAAATTAGAGTGGGGTCTTTTTTCAGTTTCTGGGTCCAGGAGAAAGAAAAAAATGGGCCTGAAAATCTGGGGGGCCTTCTCAGATTATTATGAAGATTAAGTATGTTATGAAATTTGAAGTGTATTTATATCTATTGCAATCTTTTTCTGTGCACATGTATAACTGAGTTTATGGCCTTGTTGTTTTGGATGTATTTAGCCATTTAGTTGAATTTTTTTTTTTTGTATTTTCTGTCTTCTTTTCATTTGTATTGTGGCACTATTTTATTTATTTTTGATCTCGTATTCATGAGGTGTATTTATGCTGTGAACCAATAAATATAATTAAAAAAAAAAGGAATATACCCATAGAGAGAACTCAATCATTTTCCCCATAGTTAGCGTGCCCTTCAAATGAAACAAAGCATAAAGACTTTGGTTAGAGGCAGTCTGTATACTGGTAATAATGACTGGTGTAATTGTCTGTAAATGCATATGATTTGTAATGTTATGTATTTACATTTCTGAATGTTTTGTTATTTTTTGCACAATTTTGTTTCACATGTTGATCAAGTTTTTTTTTTATGAAGAATGTATCTTTTGAAGGCCTTAATGAATAACAAAATGTTGCTTTAGAAAGTTTCTCTAAATGATTTCAAGTGATGAAGTAAGGTACAGCAACTGAATGTGTTGCACCTGAATCTGCTAAAATAAATAGGCAGTGTTGCAAATTGGTAGCTAGATACCCTCTTTTGTATAAATGTTATTACGTCCTACCAGGCCCCCATTATGGACGTGACCCCATTGGTTTGAAACTTTTAGATAGTGGGCATTGTCTTTCTTCACCATTGCCTTCAGTGGCGGCTGGTGGCATTTGAAAGCTGTGAGTGTAAAATTTCAAGATAAGTGCCCTGTGGCGAGCGAGTATAGCGAAGGAGACCGACTATCATAAGGGGAAGTCGGGGGTTACTGCCCAGAGAACATTTAAAAAAAGAGTGGGCAAACTGTGCATTTTCGAGCAAAATTGAGAAAGCAAGAAGGTTAACAAAGCAACTGTGAAATTTTACTTATGACAGCAATAAAGAGATTTCATACCATAATGACGTAGGTAACTGACAAGAATTACTCGGTGGGCTGACAATAAACTGCCCACTCCACACATTATTTACTATAGAGCAACCTGAGAGGGACCATAGATTAGAAGATAGAAACCCCAGCAGCAGGGCTTTCTTCTGTAGGGATGCGCTCACAAAACCCCAGGGTCCCGGCAGAAGACTCTGAAGTCAGATCATGTAAACTGCACTGGTAACAGGTGATTTTTGCAGTTAATATTGAAATAAAAACAGTGCAAACATGATACATGCTCCAGGTTCAGAACAAAATGCACATGTTGGTTGGTACGGACTGGTTGGTGAAAAAATGCCGGGCAACAGTGCAAAATTGGCATTAAAAAAAGTGACTCACATGATCTGACCCAAACAAATACCTGCCCATTTTCAGTGTAAGTTGCTTTTGATGTTCTCAGTACACCTAGGAGAAACTGTGATTCCTTGAGCTCCCAAACTCATTACATGCATGTACTTCAGGTAAAATTGTTACTGCTGGAGCTGGATCAAAGGTAGTTTGCATATGATTGTTCGTTGGTGTAGTAACTGACTCCAAGTAGCTGTGATGTATTTCAGGAAGTTTTATTGAGTTAGTTACAAGTAGATGAGTTGTAGAGATGCAGCCCCACCAGGAGCAGTCTGCCTGCTGCTCAGCCCATACTCCAACTGACTTACTCAAGCATCCAGGCACCCAAATATTCTATTCAAGACTCTCACACCAACATTCCATGATTCCCATACACACTGGATGAGCAGTTAGGGAGTAATTAACCAGATAAATACAACACAGGTTACTACATACCTTCCCTTCTTCTACAAAACAAAGATAGCAACCACCAAGAAGAGGAAGGTTCAAACAAAGTGAACCCCAAGAAAAATACATATGGAAAAGTAGAGAAAAAGCAAGAAGAAAGTGGGCACAAAGCGTGAAAGGATCATAAGAAAGAAACCAAAGAAAATAAGGTGTGAGCAAAGAATAAAATAATATGGGGGCATACAAGAGTAAGTACAAAGAAAGAGAAAATGAAATAACAGGTTAAGACCATAGTACAAGAAAAAATTAAACAACAGTTTAAGACCCAAGTACAAGAGAAAAGAAAGAAAATTCGGCGAAAATATATGAGATGTAAAATAAGTACATTCAACAAAAATAAACAATGTAGAGGAGATGCATAGATACATATACTTAAAATATACATTACCCACCCATCATCCTCCTATAATTTTTAAAACCCCATGGGACTCATTAGAACCACGTAGAAGGGACTAAAACTCACTACTGATTGCGTAGATGGGACTAAAACCCACAACAAAAACCTGGGACTTGTACCCATTAGAACTGCATAAATGAGACTAACACGCACTACAAAAAAATGGGACTTGTGCCCATTAGAACTACGTAGATGGTACTAAAACCCACTACATTAACAAACTACAAAACACCAGGTGACTACACCATGAACTGTGAAGATATGTTGAAAGGGACTAAAACCCATCAACTGCAATAGGGGTGATTCCTAGCCAAGAACTGTAGTATGCATATTACAAGATTGCGTGGACACTAAACAGGGAAAACCTTGCACAATGAAAGAACGAAAGCCAACTCTGGTGAGGGACCCATCACCCGAGTAATGCTACTATAGCCACACTTTAGACCAGTGGTTCCCAAACTTTTTCGACCTGTGGCTCCCTTGACCTAATTGGCAGTTGGCCATTGCTCCCCATCATGTCACTTTTTTTAACCGGTGGGGGGATGTAAACCCGACCTCGGGATTACTTCCAGTTTTCTCCCTAAAATTAATTGGGATGAAGGCGATGAGTATTCCAAATAAGTGAAGTACAAAGAACAAGGTGATGGTTGGAATGCTTGAATTAATCTCAACCACTGGCAATTACTCAGGCCGCATCCCAAGCCATCTTTTTTTTTATTTCCATGCCACCTCAGTAATAACTGAAGTAAGCACTGTCATGCAAAGTGCTGCTGCCAGTAAAGAAGCAAACTCTGGGCATGTGCAGCGATTGCCAAAGCCAAGTTTTGCAGCCCAATTTTAAAGCTCTGAAACTCAGAGCTGTCAGAGCCAAGCAGCATCCTATTTATCACTGCTGCTTCCTCTATAATGGCACATGAATTAAAATGCGGGCTGCAACACTTGGCTTTTTCACACTTCCTGGCCTCCCTGCACAGGCACTGCCCCGCTGCCCACCCTAATCCTCTCGGACTCAGAGTCACCTATTAACTCTCGCTTGCCATGAATTGAGATGATACTCATATTGTAGAAAAGATAAACTACAAGCCCTAGAATGCACTACTAAACACTAAAATAGAGCCAAAGAGCAGCTATAGGTGTGCCAGTTCTTTGCATTAAAGGAAACTTGCACTGTTGCAAACCCTGCTGTATCTGTACATGGTCAGTTAATGACGCTATGTTAAAATTTCAATTATGAAAAAGCTAAATTGTCTTCTATGCCCTCATCCTTTTCGTTTCTCCACCTCTTGTTGTTGTCTTTCCTCTTCATACATTCTATTTCATCCCTCTCTCTACCTTTATGTCCTGCTTTCCTTCTCTTCCCCTTTGATTCTTTCTCACATTATTTTACCCCCATGTATTTAATTTAATTTGCGTGTTTATATAGCACTAGAATCACTCCCGGGGGAGTATCTCCGCGCTTCGACCGCTGCGAAACCCTTCCTGGCTTCCCTGAGAGATGGTCCCTTAATGGGTATCTCCAGGGTGAGACCAGGCATCCCCGGCGGTCTGGTGGGGCCGTTAGTGAAGATGAGGCAAGCTAATGCCCAGAGTTGCCAAGTGTGATCGCTGATCAGAGTGGGCACCGAGGCGAGAGAATTATCGAGTCTGCTGACCCTGGTCCAGAAACCTGCCGCGCCGGGAATCGAACCCTGGTCCCGGGCCGTCCTCTGCTCTCGGGTCTGCCGCCTCTAACCAGTGAGCCACACTACTTCCACCTGCTACTTGCCCTTGTTTTCTCAAACTGAAAGTCTTGGTGTCACTTTTAGTTTCTGTATTCCTCTCATACCTCTGCCGCACTCTTCTTCCCAGATATAAAACATAGGTGGCCCAGTCTGGGGGATTTAACAGCGTGCAATCCTTGGATTCCAGGTACTTCTCTGTTTATATTTCCTAAGTGAAAATGTGAGCAGAAAGACACTTTTTTTTATTGTTTTCAACTCCACAATCAGTAATGATGCTAATTGTGCAGCAGTAATTAACCCAAATTAAAGCAGAAAGAACCACATGAGACCGCTCATAATGAGCTCCGAAATCTTTATCCTGAGTTCAAGGGAATCGGACAAAAGTTGAGAAAATGTAAGTGCGTTCAGTAGTTTATAACACTAAATTTTCTCTTGGTGAAATACATCTTCAGCTGTAGGAAACAGCTTCAAAGGGTAGTACCAGTTCCAGATAAGGTATTCTACTCATTTAATTTGGGTGGCCTTACTCTTGTCACTAACATCGGGAAATATACTGAGGGAAGAAAGAGGAACTTCTTTCACTGAGGCTAAGAAACATTCGTCCTGCCTGGCCTTGGCTGAGGGTCAGACTAAGGCCGGGAAACTAATCTTATTTTATTTATTTTTATTTTATTTTAAAGATTTTTTATAGCGCTGGCTAGACTCGGAGGTATCAGAGCGCTTTACATAAGCATCTGATCATAGTTACAGGTTACATCGTTACAAAGGTTACACATTTATTAGAGCTTGGCAACATAGTTACTTGTAAGGTCAAGATAAACAATAAGCACAAATATGTAAGGGGAAAAGAAGGCAAGAGGAAAGATTCAGGGGAGGGGGGAAGGAGCTGGGGAAGTAGACAGGTAATGAAGGCAGGAAAGAGGAGGGGAGGGTGAAGGACACTGCATGGAAAGGGGAGGGGAAGGGCGTCTGGGACACAAACTGGTAGACGAGTCAAAGCACCGTCCAAAGTCCAGTAAGCTGTGATCCCAGGGGAAGTGGCATGACTTCCCTATCTCTGTTAGGGAGGCTCCCTTTACACAGTGGACTCTCTCAGAAGGGTCTCTGGGACTTCAAGGCCTATGTACTGGATCCTTCCTCAAAAAGGGGCGAGGGAGTGCTTTGGCAAGGGGTGCCATACCTCAGCTGTGAGCGGCTTCTTTGGTACGGTGGACTCTCTCAGCGGGGACGCTGAGACTCCAGAGTATAAATATTGGATCTTTCCCCAACAAGGAGAGAAGGAGTTCTTAGTCAAAGGGCACAAAGGACAGGGGGCTAGGCAGACTAGCAGGCAAGGTGTGTGATTCAGGGGAGAGTGGATAGGAGCTAGGAGCTAGGGAGGTAGCCAATGAGAGAAAGAGTACTAATATAATTAATGAGATATTATATAGCGCTGGCTAGACCCGATGGAATCAGAGCGCTTTACATGAGGGACAATAATGTTGCAATTTACATCAGTTAAAAGTTACATAAGTATCAAGAAAAGCATTTAAAGAACATAGGGGACAAGGTGAATCGAGCAAGGAAGGGTAAGGGGATAGGGTAAAGGGGTAGGAGAAAGATAGAACGTAAAGACGAGGGGAAAATCTGCCCAAGGTCCGGCTGGGTAGGTGACGGCAGGGAGAGGGAGTCCACAACTCATCTCCTCTTTAGCTATATGGTAGCTCCACCGGGCATCAGCCAAACTGCTAGGTCTCCACAGTCTGGGTTAAGTTCTGCGGGATCCAAGTCCTGAAGTGTAGGCAGGTTATGGGATAGGTTAGGGGATAGGATCAAGGTCTGGTCAATGTCCAATTGTTGTCCCAGGGAAGTAAAACAACGTGTAGGGGACCACTATGGAAGCCATCTTGGGGTCAGGCATGGGACTGTACTATAGCAAATCCAGCGTGCACACACCATCACACACACAGGGATGTGTGATCATGGATATTCAGGAAAAGCTACAGATTTCTAACAAGTAGACACAATTCTGAATTCAGCAAAGGGTTATTTGTGTCTATCCCTCAAAGGTTTACCATAGAAACATAACAACTCCAGCCGTCCTTACTGAGACTATAACCATGGAAACAGCTACAGACTGGCACTCCGTTGATGAGCAGGCAGCTTTGCTCACACATTGCTAATAAGCAGGAAGATGATGTTTTACCATGCGATCCCTCTGCATACTGTAATAGAAAGTCATTTGCTGCACCATCATCTGGGCAGCTGATGCTCTGCTGTCCTCCTCGGCAGGAGCAGACATTTGGAGCTATGCAGGATCCACTTTCACCTCCAAAGGGACAAACAGGTAGAACACAGTGACCGGTAATGGGAGAGGGGGCCCATCCAGGACAGCACTCACTTCCTGATCCAACAGCAGAATGACACATGTGAGTTCCAATGCAATGCCTCTGCAGTGCGGAGCCGGCTGGCTTCTTTCTTAGGCTGTAGATTCTCCCCTGGGTCAGGCCGGTGCACAGACACAAACAGGAAACCTGCAGCACGGACTCCCACAGCATGACAACTTCTGGGACCCCGGCTTTGCCTCCCAGTTGAACTCGAGCAACAATAACGCTCAACACTCTGTCGGCTATTGCATATGCGGAGGCTACGAGAAAACACATCCTAGGCCCGTATAGAGGACGTGTCCTCTTGGGCCAAATCATGATTCCGGATTACAAAGGTAGTATTTGTAACTCCCCTGTGTGTTGCGCTGCAGCTGAGTGTAATTTAAATAAGCTTCACTTGCTGCCTTCAGGCTGAGATGTAGTTAATTGTTCACATTCTCACAATTACATGATTAGAAGCTCAAGCTTCCTCAACATACGTTACTTTTCCCACATCGTGCGTGGTGCCTCTGGCTACTCCTAACAGAGCACCGGGGTGCAGTGGAGCACAGTTTGGGAACCACAGCTCTAGATTTATTTACACCAACAGCCATGTAACACAAGCTGTCACACATTAATAGCAAAATGCAAGCAACGTTGGTCACACAAGATTTGGAATCAGAGAAACTCCAATAACCATGAGGATTAAACAAAAGAAAAGTGAATTTTTTCGGTGCATTTGCCCCTAAAAGAAAACGTTAGCTGCAAACTGATTAAAACTTTAAATGTCAGAAGACCCCACAGGAATTACATGCAGCGTATTGATAACATTTCCAGAGAAGCATGTAAATGTGTATTAAAAATATATAAACCAATCCAAAGTAAAAGTTTTGTAAAAGGGAGGCATCCTGACACAGGTACATTACCAAAATGTTCCTTCTTTGAGCAGAGGAGCCGTACACGAGGAGCATGCAACGTGCCCAGTCTTCATAATCCGGAGCAACCAAGAAAGTACACATGCAGATGTCGAGACCTGAAGAGATGGAGGCTGGGCAAAGCGAGACACAACCAAAAGGAACATGATTCCAAAAGGAATAGCGGAGCAACAGCGCACCAGGGTCTGACTGCACAGGTCGCGTCTGGCAGAAAGTGTTCTGAATCAAAATGGACATCGTGGGCCAACAGGTAATCCAGTACTTGCGGCTAAATCCTACCTCAAGATGGTGGCAAGCAACCTCCACAGTGCTGGGTGGTTCAAGGCACGTCTGAGTAGGAAAGCGTCGCAAAGCAGCTTGAGGCAGCATAGCAAAACAAATGTCCAAGAGAGTGCTGCAACCCCTCCGCAAGACAAATGAACACGGTAAGGTGTACACACACTCCTACAAATTTAAACCGCCGTGAATGGTTTAGCTGACCACGCTGCATAGGCGATCAAAAGTATAATAAACTCACCAAACTGTTTGAAAGCAAAAGTTGACTTGTGCCTTGAAGAGTTTGGCCAATTGTCTCAGACATACCCCATGTTATTCTGGTAGGACTTAAGCGGCGAAACTTGACAGCCACGCTGTAATAACTTGCATGCTTGAAGCCTGTCCTCGTGTGTAAACAGGCTTCTCAAATGTGAAATAACGCCCCTGAGGAAACACCCAAAATTAAAGTAGGGACATTGATCCACACAAGTAAATCATGTGTAGCAAATCTCCAGAAACATATCCATTTAGAAGAGAGTGATAGTTGTAGAGTGGAGTGAAAACTCCAGGCATAAACACCATAAATGATCCCATGTTGAGCAGTTGAGCCATTGATCTAGTGTTGAGTTATTGGTCGTTGTCCGGTATTTAGTGAAATAAGTCTGTGAGCACTCCTCGCGTGTGCTGGTGTTGACCAGGTTGAGGAAAATCACAGACTTGTGACGCTGTTTCAGGATTTCCTTGTGAGCCCTCCACACTTGTGCTGGGGTCAGGCAGTGTGAGGAAGATTGGCGAAGAGCAGAGGAAAATGCTCAAGATCACACAAGTTGTCACAGAAGAAAGTGCACAGTAGACAGTGCTCAGGATCACACAAGCTATCTATTTGGAAAAGTCATGTAAGTAGACCAATGAAGCATGTACAGGATGGGCTGTTCTTTGATAAGTGCTCAGGATCACACAAAATGTCACAGACTCAGGAATAGGCAATCCTTTAGCTCAAAGAAGTACAGGCAGGCAGGGGCTTTCCAGTGAAAAAGACACTAGTGTAGTGTTCAAGATCACATAAGCTGTCATGCTGAGGATCACACAAATTTTCATAGTAACAGGAATTTAGAATGAAGACTTGTGACGCTGTTTCAGGATTTCCTTATGAGCCCTCCACACTTGTGCTGGGGTCGGGCAGTGTGAGGAAGATTGGCAAAGAGCAGGAGAAAATGCTCAAGATCACACAAGTTGTCACAGAAGAAAGTGCACAGTAGACAGTGCTCAGGATCACACAAGATGTCACAGACGCAGGGATAGGCTATCCTTTAGCTCAACGAAGTACAGGCAGGCAGGGGCTTTCCAGTGAAAAAGACACTAGTGTAGTGCTCAAGATCACATAAGCTGTCATGCTGAGGATCACACAAATTGTCATAGTAGCAGGAATGTAGAATGAAGACTTGTGACGCTGTTTCAGGATTTCCTTGTGAGTGCTCCACACTTGTGCTGGGGGTCACGCAGTATGAGGAAGACTGGCAAAGAGCAGGGGAAAATGCTCAAGATCATGCAAGTTGTCACAGAAGCTGGAATAGGCAATCCTTTAGTCCAGGTTACTACAGTTGGTCCCCACCTCTAATGGCACAAGCACGCTAAAACACAATGGCAATGAATCTGTGCTGATTACCCGTGGTTCAGATTTGTTCAAGAATGTTTGTGCTAGCATACATAATGTTCCATTATACGTTTTTCCATAAGGCATTTGAAACGTTACTTCATACTTTTTTTGTGGGCCCATTGTAAAAGTCACGACCGGTTTCTGACTTTGTTGTGCCTTCTCACCACCTTCTCCAATTTCCAAAAGTCTTCACACATTGGCAGTCAAAGGGATTGAGAGAGGCAAAGTGGGTAGCAAAGTGGCTTGCCGGTTTTCAAAACACATAAATAAAAGGCATTTTCATTTACAATGCCAATAGCTCAAACTCTTGCAAATGCGACACCTATTGCATTGCAAATGATTGTCTAAACTGGTGTGGTGTCTTTTTGTTTTGTTTTTACTGTGTTGCTGTGTGTTATGTGCAAATGCTTTGCACATTGCAACTAAGATAAGCCTGACAGCTTGTGCAATGCTACCAAGGCTTTGAACAGGGGTTATCTCAGCTGTGCAATCCTCTTACCCTAACTAGAATAAGGGTCCCTAATTGGACAGGGTTCAAGCCACTGCCAGATAGAGACCCCCATATTTAACAAACAGTTACACCACAAAAGAGTACTTGATCTTGAAGTCCACAAGTCGCCCTTAACCACAGTATAACGCAACATAGGGATTTTTCTTCTCTTATGTACACATCTACTATCATTCCACACACGGTTCTGTTTTACAGGGTATGTCCAAGCACACACGGACTGCTCTCACACACTAGGAGTGAGTGGGAAAGAAGCTACCAACTGAACAGGTGGTGATCTTTTAGTTGAGTGAGTCAGCATACCTCACCTCTGGGGTTCAGAGTGCTCTGTCCCCAAAAACAAGAATCATTCCCACCAGCTCTAAACCCAAAAGCAGGAATCGTTCCCACCAGCCAGAGCTTTTGTCAAAGATGTTATGGGTAAACCTGCTTCAGAAAAGCAAAATGGTAACAATTTTGTGATCCCATAATTTCTCTTGAAGAACATCTGCTGTGATGGTGGAGTTCTTGCGGAAGTGGTTCCTTAGAATAATTGCTAATCTAACTACACAAAATGTAAAGTGAAGAAAAAAGGCAGGGGAAAAAATAAGCATAGAGATAGACACGTGTGAGAAAGAACTGCATGCCTTTGTTACTGTAGCATGTTTCAAGATCAGTACAGAGCATGTGCTGGGAGCGAGCATCTTTTGGGATGCACCATGTGATAGGAGTAAGGATAGAGAATGTGCCAGTCAAAAGAATGCTCTGGCAAATAACATTTTGTGGGAGAGGTCTTGTTTTGGTGTCATTAATTTGCCCAAGTGGTAAATGTGTTGGGACAGAGCATGTGTTGACATAGAGCCTTTGTCTGCATGATTGAACAATATGTTAGGACCGAGAATGTTTTGGAAAGAGACCAAAACTCAGAAAGGAGCATCCGTAGAGAAAGAAGGTGTGTTGGGTTAAAGGATGAGCTTTCATTGAGGAAATGTCAGGATATAGGATGTGTCAGAATAGAACATGCATTCGGTTAGAGGATATGATGGGAATTTCAAATAGAGGATGCTATGTAATTAGGTACATTTGGAGATTGCAGGAGTTGGTACATGGCATGTACTGAGATAAATCCAAGGGGGGAACTTTTTTACAAGTACCACCAAGTCGCACAGCCATACATCCTGTATGAATCCAATGAATTAAATTCAGCCATGTTTATCTTCTTTTTAACCACTTTATATTTTCTCCATTTAATCCTTCCTCCTATTTAAACTATTACTTCAATTCGTTTTATCCATACGCTTTCTGCTTTAAGACTGCTCAAGCAAACGTCAGGGCACAGGCAGATTCCACATATCATGATGTTTATTTAAAAACCCAATGCATTTCGGGATAAATCAATCCCTTCGTCAGGGGCATCTAAAAAGTGATACAGAAAAAATAATTCTAGCAGTCTTTAACCCAACATTATACATATTGTGCATTTCAATGATACACGTACATCTCATGTTATCCCAAGGTATTCAAAAAGATAAACATTATATGCCACGTTATTTGCTCTACATTCTAATATGCCAGAGACACACTAAAAATTTCACCAACTCAGTGAACCATTATGTGCAGCCATGTTAATATAAAAGATTGCGGACTGTAACCCATCCCTTTTGTGTCAAGCCATGTTCTCTTATTGACCACCCAGCGGCTTTGACAGCATTTGTGCTTACCATGATGTACTGAGATAAAGCATGTTTTGGAACAGTACATTTGTCAAGATTGAATAGATGCTAGGATTAAACGTCTGTGTGATAGAAGCGGGTCAGTATTAAGTCTGTGCTGACAAACATATCGTTAACAGCGCACGGAGGCGTGATGTGGCTAAATCATGCACAATTGGGAATCTCTTATTATTCTATGCAATAAACTAAAGCATTAACATGTTCATCTGTCCTGAAACACAACTCTCCTACAAGTGTGGCTGCACCGGTGGTGTGGTGAAGAGCTGCAGTAGAGGTGCTTGCTTTGCACTCTTGTAAAGAAGGGGGTGGGTCATCTCAGTGCCCAGCTCCCTGTCTGCAGCTGCCACAGTCCCTGAAGGTGCCATTTCTTGGTCTCTCGTGTTAATATTAATATACTTTGCTGATTCTAAGTTGAACACCACATGAAGTATCTAAAGACCAGTCCATCCGTCCTGTTGTACCTAATCATGTACCCATATCCCTAAACTGCACCACTGACCCCTCACAAAATTAATGCAGATGACGAGCCCTTAGCCAAAATCGCCACTATAAAAAAAAACAATCACTTTACCTTTCTAGGTGTACACCAGTGCAACAGTATATCCTCATTTCATTTCATGCCTTTCAAGGTTATAATGTACAAATCAGTATGTCTAGATCCAGACCAAAACAAACACTTCCAAACTCGAGCCCTGTAGGATCTTTGAGTTTGATCACAATGTCCACCTCCCATTCTCCATCCGCTGGCATCTACAGGTAGCCAAAGTCCAGCTCAGACTGCAATGGCTCTTCTGAAAACCCCGCCAAATCGAAAGACCAGCTTAGCTCGTACAGCAAACACCCCGCTGTCCTAGAGGCTTGAAGTAGCTTGCTTTAACTGGCAAAAGCTTGTAACCACACCTTGCCTGTAGCAGGATATGGACTTTGTCCTTCTAACCCAGTCTGGTCGGTATCCAACCGACTCTAATACAAGACTGTAAACCCTCCACTTCATTTTGTGTCAGTTACCGGCACAGAGATTAAACCAAGACACTTTTTTATTGCTGTATACATTTCTTTATTTGCAAATCAAAGCAATACGAAAGCAAATGAAAGAGAATTAAGTCATAAAACAGAAACATCCAACAAAACAGTCACGGTTTTGAAACGTCATCCGTGGTAGAGCTGTGCAAATACAAACTACTGCCAATGTGTGTGTGGGGTTAGGGCGGAGGGGTGCATCCACAGCCAATGACCTGTAGCCAAAAGACATACACAAGCAGCACATTCACGTGACCTAAGATTACACGAATGTGCATGTACAGTGGGTAGCGGAAGGGGGGGCACTAGAGGGGAACATGGATTGTAGGCAGCACTGGAGTAGACATGGGCGCCAGTTCTTGCTATGGAGACAGCCACCCCCTGCTCTGGGTGGACTCTCATCACTCTCGGCTTCTAGTCATGTAACATATGTATCCTCGTACATGTCTACCGTATCCCCCACCCTCCCGTCTCCCCAGAGAGGCTAGTTTTAGTAAGTACATTAATATTTTCCTGGCCCACTTCAGCAGCTCCCGTGCCCAGTGTTTCATATCGGGAGCAGTCCTAGCTTTCCAATGCATTGTGATCTGCCTTCTAAAGAGCACCAGAGACAAGTTAGCAACACTACGGGTGTATTCAACACCCTTGGCCCTAGGTCTTACACCCAGTGGACAATATGTGGGTGTAAGTCGTTTGAGGCAGTCGACCACCTCAGCTAAAAAGGCCTATCACTACCGACCATGCTTGTTGAAGCGCCGCGCAACCTATACCATATGAAACCTGTACCATCCGGCATCCAGTTGCCGACATTTGGGACACTTTGAGGAAATTCCAAACCCCCCCCCCCCACCCCCCCGGAAGCGTGCTCTGAATGCGCTGAGGCATTAGGTAAGTAAATCTGGTGCATGAATTAAATTGCCAGCCCCAGAACCGTGGGTTCCTAGAGACCTCCTTCACTTGTGACGCAGCACCCACTCACTGTGTGTCAGTTATGACAATGCAGAGGTCTGCCTCCCATCTATCCCTTGCCGACATCCTCGTGGTGTAGTGGTGGGTGTGCAATGCACCGTGCATTTCAGTCACCTTCTAATCCACGTCGATGTGTGTTATTTCGATCTGCAAGGACAAGGATGTTGGGACTATGTCCGACCTTGGCCCCAGTGGACCATGAAGGTGTGGCATATTGCTAGGGCTCCAGTCGGGATACCAGGGCGGGTGGACGGCGTCCCCCCACTTATTTTACCGGGAGCTTGATAACTGGAGCAAACGGAGCCACACATTCACTCTTTGGCCTCTCTGGGGTGGGATCAGAGCCCATTCAGAGCGCAGCTCAGGGGCTGGCTTCTCTGACGCAATCGCATCTAAGGGGTGAGCGTGGGAAGGCAATGAGTCTGATGGTGCATGACACCTTTTGTGACGTCACTTCCTGGCGTGACGTCAGCACCCCCCCCCACATCTTTCTTTAGGACTTCTAGGAAGCGGCACCCTGGCACCCTGCTGGAGTCCCTCAATTCCAGGAAATGCGCCTGCCCGAGGCCACGCAGTGGCCATTGAGAGGGCGGGCTCCTAGTCGCGGAGGGCTGTCCCGCCCCCAGCAGGATGTCCAGCTTATCCTCCTCACTGGTTGGAGGAGGCGGCTGGCCGTGAATCTCGTCCGGGGCGGCAGGGAGGGGCCTCCATGGGTACTTAAGCTCCTGTACCCCGTAGGAGAGCCTCTTTGCCGCTCCGGACGCCGTCGTATGCTATCGGGACACTCTTTTCGCTATTGAGGTGAGCGAGGCCTTGGCCTAATCTCCCCCCCCTTTCTTCCGCCTGCTCCCTCCCCGGAGTCGTGAGCCTGGCGAGGCGGCCCATTAGCGTGGGCTGCTGTGGGGGGGGACGTCCGGTTCCCCGATGTGGTCCCCGTTTCCTTGTCCTCTCCCTCTTTTCTTGTGGGAGGGTTTAGCGGGTCCGGCCTGTACCTCGTTGGGCCCAGCCGCGGCAATCGAGCGGCCTTGCTGATGGCGTGTCCCCATGCCTTCGGATATCTTCCGATCTGGGTCCTCCAGTAATTCTGTTCCTCCCCTTCGGCGTGGCCCGCGTTGCGTAACCTCTGGGTGGTGGGGGGCCCAACCTCGCGGTGGTGGGGGTCCACGTGCCGGTTCTTAAACGTAAGGTTATTCCCCTTAGCCCCGGCAGCCGAGAGTAATCTCATACCCCCAATCCATGAACCCTCCCCACCCCGTATCCGGCTTCCAGCGGCCATCTTAGGCGGGGGTATTTCGGGCGGCCATTTTCAGCAGAGTTGTTTTGGGCGGGCATGTGCGCTCGCGCCCCTTTCTGTGAATAAGTGAACGTTGGCTATTTCATGAACATGGGCTCCGGTACCCGGGGAGTGTTTTATTGTCACTTTCAGGGAATGTGGTGCGTGTCGGTGTTCGGTCCACGTGGGCGCGGGACCCGACGAGCACTTCTGGCTGTGTTTAACGTATCTACTGTGCACATATTCTGTTATTGCCTATTCATTGCCTATTCATTGCGTGGGCTCGGGACCCGACGAGCACTTCAGGCTGTGTTTAACGTAACTACTGTGCACATACTCTGCTATTGCCTAATCATTGTTGCCTATTTGCCTGACTATTTAATGAGTTGTCACTATACGTCCTGCTCGTGTTTGCGGTGCGCGTGGGGGGACAGGGCAATTAGTGTACATGCCTGGTGATTAGACCTGACCGCTCCGCGTAAGCCTACCCTCCCCCTACCCCCCCACCCGCTTTGCCTTTGATGTACGGCGATGCATCAGGGCACCCAGCCAGTGTGAGTGGAGGTGCGGGGCGATGTGTTCTGGAGGGGGGGCGAGCACGATGAAGGCGGATCGGGCTCGGGGGGAAGGTGGCCACATCTCTTAGGCCCAGTGGGGGCGCACAAGGGTTTACCGTGCGTGGGGCGTTGTGGTCGATATCTTGAGAAGAATGCCCCCCCTGGCTCCCACCTGGTTTTCCCGCGTCCTGCTGCTACATGCTCCCGCTCAGTGCCAGTAGCGTATGTACTTAATAACGTGTCTCATTTAAGTTTCGTTTCTCTAGGAGCCGCCTGTGTGCTTTGGTCGCTTGGGTCAGGCCCAGACCCTACCCATTCCATTGGTAGCGTTGTAAGTTGCCAGCCCGGCACCCCCCAATGACGGTGCGGGGGTCCATGCGCAGGCTGGTCCTTAACTTGTTCCTCTGTGTGTGGACACGTGTTCATTCCAGGTTGTGCGCACCAGTCCTAACGTTCCTCTTTCTGTTTTAGGTGTGCAAGGCCATTCAGGCTTAGGGCGCGGGCATCTGGTAACCTGTCGTACTTTGTTTTGCAGATTTCAGTTCAGTTTCGCATTCGCTTACCGCATCTCGGCCCTTGTCAGAGCCGCCGTCAGAACCCCCCCCCCCCCTCGCCAGGGCTAGCGCAAGGTATGTATTACATAGAGTGATGGCGCTACTTTGGTTCCATTAAGGGGTAATGCCCGCTTCCGGCTGGGTACAGGCATGGGCAGGGGGATGCTTTTCATCACATTAGCTTGTCTGGGCATTTGCTTTCCGGTTACAGTCGGTAGTATGTTTCAGGTCCAGTGGCTTACTCTCCTTTGTCTTACGCAGTGCACTCAGTCGTTGGAGCAGCATCCGGGGGCGCCCCCCCCTTAGACACGAAGCTCGTAGCTTCCTCAGGAATAGTTGAAGAGGTATGTATGTCTTTAGAGTGGGCCTGTTCTATGGGGGGGGTGCTGGTTTCGGCCGCCCCCCCCTCATTTGCAATATCGTTCTCGCTTTCTCGACAGGTCCTGAGCGTGCATTCCCTCCCATACCTCCTTCCCCGCCCTCTCCTTACATGCCTTGGCTGGGGAGTACCTCATGGGGGTGGAAGGATTGGGGGGCGACCAGTCATTGGGTGGGGTGTGTGTGCTTTCTTGGAAAAGATGTTGGACATGGAGGCTCATGGTTATCTCTTTTTCAGGATACATTCGAAGGCACCATGGAAAGTCAGGGGTCCCCCGCGCTTTTTACGCAGACATCCCAAGTTGATGATTCGGGTCTAGGACCTTCCCAGGATCCACAGATGAAGGCTTTGTTGGATATGATAAAGGCTAATGGGGTGGCATGGGCCAGTGGCCTCCTGTTGGCCAACCCCCCTAATGCTCCCGGGCCGGCCCCCGCACCGCAAATAACTGAGATAGAAGTGGCAGAGGACCCGGCCACAGTGAGGCCTAAGCGCACTAGGAAGCCGACAGTAAAGGACTTCCCAGCGGAACCTCCCACTAAGACCAGGGCGGCGGACCCGGTCAGGAATGTCATTGTGCACGCCCCGGCATCCCCACCAGCGGTGATCCGGGTGTGTCCTCCCTCTCCCCTTTGCCCGGCGGTGCCTAGCATGGAATTTGCTACCCGGGAAGATCTGGGTAAGATTACAGACTCGCTGGCTTTGTTCATGTCGGAAATCAGAGCCGGTCTGCGAGCTGCCCCTGTGCAGTCGCCCGACTTAATGCATCCTCAGACTGTAACACCGTTAGCTGCGGCGCCACTTCTTGCCGCTAAGGAGGCGGACGTGGTCCAAGTGTGGGGGGGATTGTCTGTGCAAGGGGGGGATAATGCTAGTCCCCTCTCGGGGTGGTTGCACTGCCTGTCAGCATGGCTCCAAAGTCTGTTTCCTCACCGCCTCTTTCCCAGGTGTTGCCGTTGGCCCCAAGTGTGTCCCAGGAGGCCCTCTCCCCCGCTGCGGCTACGGCTCCGCTACAGGTTGTCACCCCGGCCGCTCCCCTTCCTCTGCCAGCTATTGCCCCCCGGCTACCCTGTCTTCTGAGGTGGCCATTCCTGCGCCCACAGTTTTGATGACTATGGCACCTCTTTTGTCTGGCAAATGTTCCCTTGCCTGGCAGGTCCCGCAGGCAGCGAAGGAGGGCATCTGGCGTAGGGAATTTATAGACATTTTTTTCCTCCTCATGTTGGCGGCGGATGGGGTGGATGTGAGAAGAATGGGGTCCAAGGATGAGGAGAAGAAGGCCCGCTTTCAGTCTTGGCCTGAAAAGACTATTAAAAACTGGCGTCAGGCATTTGCCATCCTGGCAGCGGTAATCACGGAGCGTTTCCCAGAACAGGCACAAGGTCTATTCCAGTACAACAGTGTCATAATCAATGAAACTGAAGCATCTACTGGGATGGGGTGGTACTTATATGATTGTGAGTTCCGCAAAAAATGTCTGTCTGTCCAGAACTAGAGTGGGACCAGGTTGAAGTGAGACTGTGGATGGTACACATGGGTAGAGGAAAAATAAAGAGTGGTGCCAACAGTGTTGTCCAGGTTAAGAAGACAGAAAATGATAAGGCGTTCACTCAGAGGAAAAGTAATTTCAGACAGTCCTTTCGAGGGGGGTGCGGGGGGGCAGTTTTAATAGACAGTACGCCAAGAAGAATGTGTCCTCCACTTACAGGATGTACAATGCCGGGAATTGTACTTGGGGGAAAGCATGTAGATTCTCCCACGTTTGCAATAAATGCGGAGGCTCCCACCCGGAGTCCTCCTGCGAGAAGCGGTCTTCCTCTGCCAGCGCTGCCAATAAAGATAAATAGTGCCCCCGAGATCTCATCCCCCCCTTTCCCCCGCCTGCTGCGCCCCCCCTGCCAACTCTGCTCTCCACTCCTTCTGCTCCAGCGGGGGGTTCAGTCTCTGTGCTGCCCGGGGGGGACCCTTACCCCCTTTGTTCTAAAGGCCCGTCTCCAGTCTTCATACCCAGCCTGCTGCCCCTCCTTTGTGCCTATCCCAATGAAAAGGACAGGGATGTTCTGACTTCTGGTTTCTTGGAGGGTTTCAAGATCCCCTACCAGGGTCCTAGGGTCAGCAGGGATGCTGAGAACCAAAAATCTGTCAGGGAGCTCCCTGAGGTGGTCGACAAGAAGATTAGCAAGGAGGTTGCCTTGGGGAGGGTGGCAGGCCCTTTTACTTCTCCCCCCCTCCCTGACTTTGTGGTGTCCCCCTTGGGTGTTGTCCCCAAAAAAGAACCTGGGGCTTACAGGCTGATTCATAACTTGTCCTTCCCAGAGGGGAACTCCGTCAACTCCTGGCTGCCAGAGGCGGCCTGCTCTGTCTCCTACTGTTCCTTAGACATGGCCATCGACTTAGTGAGAAGAGCAGGGGAGGGGGCCTGGCTAGCTAAGGCAGACATTGAGGCAGCCTTCCGCTTGTTACCTGTACACCCTGACAGCCAGCACCTGTTGGGTTTCAAGTGGAAGGGGGGGTACTACTTTGATAAGTGTATGCCAATGGGTTGCGCTGTCTCGTGTGCCTTCTTCGAGGCCTTCAGCACCTTCCTGCAGTGGGCCCTCACTGAGGAATACAAAGTGTCAGCAGTGTCGCATTACCTAGACGACTTCCTCTTTATCGGGAGGGAGGGCACGCAGGAGTGTCAGGAGGGCTTGGACTATTTTATTGAACTAGCCAGTCGCTTGGGCGTGCCGCTGGCACCAGGTAAGACCGAGGGCCCTGCTCAGGTGCTGACCTTCCTGGGGATCGAGCTCAACACGGTCCAGGGGGTGTCTCGTCTCCCGGCAGAGAAGGTGGTTGGCTTGAGAAACGACATTCATGCATTGTTAGGCAGGGATAAGGCGCCTCTGGGGGTCATTCTGAGTCTGCTAGGTAAGCTGAATTTTGCTGCCAGGGTCATTCCTGTGGGGCGAGTTTTTGCGAGACGCCTAGCCAAGGCTACTGCCAAGGTCCACAAGCATTACCACTTTGTTAGATTGACCTCTGGACTCAAGAAGGATTTGCAAATGTGGGATGATTTCTTATCTGATTTTAATGGCACAGTGATTTGGAGGTCCCCGTGGGTGGAGAGTCCTGAGTTGAACATGTTCACGGACGCCTCGGGCCGTGAGGGCTTTGGTGCCATTCTGGGTGAGCTGTGGTGCGCGCAGGGATGGCCCAATTCTTGGCGCAAGCGGGGTATTACTGCTAACATTACTGTCCTGGAACTCTTCCCCATTGTGATTTCTCTACACCTTTGGCCTGCGACACTGTCTAACAGAAAGGTCCTGTTCTGGTCGGACAATATGGCGGTCGTGCAGGCAATCAATGGTCTATCTGCCAGCTTTCCGTTAGTGCTGTCTCTACTCCGGGAATTAGCTAGCAGGTGCCTGCGCTGCAATGTTGAATTTAGAGCTAGACACATTGCAGGGGTCACTAATATCGCAGCTGACGCTCTTTCTCGTTTGCAGTTGGACCGTTTCCGGGCAGCTTGCCCCCAGGCGAGAGAGGAGATGACCCCCTTTGCATCAGGGCTTTGGCACATCTTGGAGTGGAGCAGCAATTAAGAGAACTAGGAGAGAAATCTTTAGCGCTGGGTACAAGGAAACGCTATGCTAGTCACCGCGCTACTTTCAGTAAAGTCATCTCTGACCTGGGATTGCAGGCTTTGCCGTTGGAGACTAGAGTTCAGGCATTCGTTGTGTGGGCGAAGAAGCAGAAAAAGTCTCATTCCTGGGTTTGCGGCCACTTAGCGGCCATTAGTCATGAGGCTAGATTGTGTGGGGGGAATGATCCTGCTAAATCCTCTGTGATTAGGGCCGCTTTGAAGGGTTGGGCTCGAGAGGATCCCAGGGTCCCAGATGACAGGTCCCCCATTGATTTCCCATCGCTTCAGGCTATGTTACAAGTGTTGCGGGCAGTCGTCCACTCGCAGTATGAAGCAGCCCTGTTTTCTGCAACCTTTATCCTAGCATTTTTTGGGGCCTTCAGGAGTAGCGAGCTGGTGGCCCGTTCTAAGATTGATATCTCTGGAGATGCGCTGGGACTGGAGGATATCGCTTTTGTAAGTGGGTTGTCCATTACGCTGAGGCGGTCTAAGACAGATCAAGCTGGAAAAGGGTCTGTTATCAGACTCTCCCCCCTTGGGGATCCCCGTTTCTGCCCGGTGGCAGTCCTAAGGGCCTTCCTTGCTGTGCGGCCTGCTGGGCCGGGTTACCTGTTTGTACATGCTGACCTCCCCCCCTTGACTAAATACCAGATGGACAAAATCATGCTGGCCTGCCTGGACAGGGCTGGTCTGTTGGTACAGGGGAAGAAGTTTTCTAGCCATTCCTTCCGTATAGGGGCGGCCACATCCGCCTTTCGTGCTGGAATGTTGCCAGTTCAGGTGAAGTCTGTTGGGCGTTGGGAATCAGCTTGCTATAGACGTTACATTAGGCCTTGATTCCAATTGTGTTTGATTTTGCATTTTGTTTGCTGTGTTTTGTGATGGCTTTTGTTTTCTTGTGATTTACTGAATAAACACCCTTGAACATATTGCGTCTTTCTTTGACAGGTTCGCGTGTATGGGTCTTGGGGCATTCTATGGTCGACAGATTGGCATGATGGGCTGCCGTCAGGCAGTGGACTAGTACCTTCACGAGTATAGACTGTGTGTGGTGGGGTTTCCCGGGCATGCGTTGGCATAGCTTACTCTTCCGGCTTCGGGAGGCCCTTGCCTCGGGTGGACTTCCTCCCCATCACTTGATAATCCACCTGGGTGGCAATGACATTACGTACTTGGGGAAATCCACTCTACTTTTCAAAATGAAGACCGATTTGGGCATCATCAGTGGCCTTCTGCGGGAATGCGAGGTCTGGTGGTCCGAAATAGTGCCCAGGAGAACCTGGCGTGGGGCTAAGTCCCGTGAGGCTATTGAGAGGTCTAGGAGGCGGATCAATGCGGCCATGTAAAAGTTCACCCATCGCAGAGGTCTAGGCTTCATCAGACATGACATGATTCAGGACAAAGTGAATGGTTATTTTGAGGTTGATGGTGTTCACCTCACGCCCGTAGGCTTAGACCTCTGCCTGCTGGACTTGAAAGAAGCACTCATGAGCAAAGGTTGCAGGTAGCAAAGGTAGCAATGGTGGGTGGCCTGTGCGGCAGCGGGTACCACCGCACAGGCTGTGGCGGAGTTACTGGGCGATCCGGAAGAAGAGAGGTGCAAACGATGTACTTCAGCGGGCACATAGGGGTGCCGGAGCCTAACCTGTAACCTCATGGGAGGTGCAGGAATTCGTGTCGGCTCCCCAGTAGTCCTTCGGGCGGTTGTGGGCCTGTGCAACCGGGGGTTTGCCTAGTCACGCCCCGCAATGGGCGTGTCAGTAGTTATATGTTTATTGTACAGCAGTTGGGTGGTTCGCCACTGTGCTGTTGGCTCAACAGGCGGGCAGGTGGCGAGAATGCGGCCTGCCCAGGATCGCCCGTAAGCTAACCCACCATCATTACATATGTTGTATGTAATAAACCTGCAGCAATTTTTTCCCAAACCTAACACGGTGTCTGTGTATCATTTGCGGGTTTGGGCATGTGGGGGCGGGGGACCTCTTGTGGCCCTGATGTGACTATGCGCCTGCCCGAGGCCACGCAGTGGCCATTGAAAGGGCGGACTCCTAGTCGCGGAGGGCTGTCCCGCCCCCAGCAGGATGTCCAGCTTATCCTCCTCACTGGTTGGAGGAGGCGGCTGGCCGTGAATCTCGTCTGGGGCGGCAGGGAGGGGCCTCCATGGGTACTTAAGCTCCTGTACCCCGTAGGAGAGCCTCTTTGCCGCTCCGGACGCCGTCGTATGCTATCGGGACACTCTTTTCCCCTCCCTTCCTCGAACCCAGAGTGTCAGTATGAGGGGGTTGTGGGGGAGTTTAATGTGTTTATTTCTCATTGCAGGCGGAGTTACTGGGCGATGCGGAAGAAGAGAGGTGCAAACGATGTACTTCAGCGGGCACATAGGGGTGCCAGAGCCTAACCTGTAACCTCATGGGAGGTGCAGGAATTCGTGTCGGCGCCCCAGTAGTCCTTCGGGCGGTTGTGGGCCTGTGCAACCGGGGGTTTTTCTAGTCACGCCCCGCAATGGGCGTGTCAGTAGTTATATGTTTATTGTACAGCAGTTGGGTGGTTCGCCACTGTGCTGTTGGCTCAACAGGCGGGCAGGTGGCGAGAATGCGGCCTGCCCAGGATCGCCCGTAAGCTAACCCACCATCATTACATATGTTGTATGTAATAAACCTGCAGCAATTTTTTCCCAAACCTAACACGGTGTCTGTGTATCATTTGCGGGTTTGGGCATGTGGGGGCGGGGGACCCCTTGTGGCCCTGATGTGACTAGTTCTCAGTACTACCCCGTCTTAGAGATCGTCAGCCAGCACTATTTCTGCCTCCCTCCCGGGATGTGCCACACCACGCCCCAGACAATCCCGAATGATCAAAAAGGTACAGATGGGCAGCTGGGGGTATAAGAGTGGGTATCCCCCATACCATGTGTGTACCTATGCCCGCAGTTATGTGCAGCTGCCATTATCCTGGGTGTAGACGTCAGAAGGCGTGCCATGCACATCAGTCATGTGAGAATGTCTTCCCCAAGCAGAACATCGCTTAAAGACTGTCTCGCCACACTCGGGGCAGTACCCAACCAGCGCATAAGCACTGGCAGCAATGTCGCTGCGTAATAAAGCTCGTAGTTAGAAGGTCCCAGCCCACCATATACATAAATGTCACTGTGTAACCTATAACGCAGCCCTTTTCCTCCCTGTCCCCCGAGAGTAGTCCCTGACAACCGGCGAAAAAACACGTGGAAAGAAGCAGCGGCAGTGCCGTGAATAGGCACAGCAGTTTGGGCAGCACACACATTTTGGCTCCTGTCGACCTGCCCATCAGAGACAGAAGCTCCGAAAGCCAGACAAGATGAGAATGGCGCGCTGATGCCACCACCGCTCTGTTCAAATTTCCACCCAGTAAGTCGGCATCAAAATGATAGATATTCACGACCAAGTATCTGACGTGTCACATTGCCATTGTAGTCTGGTGGGCATTACAAAAATCCTCCGATTTAGGCCAATTCATTTTGAGACCGGATTACTACCTGAACCTGTCAAGCATTTCCATCAGTGGTGCACCTCTTTAGTACTAGTTTAATACCCAAATATAGCAATAAGCAACGAAAGGGTGATCAGTCCAGCTTTGGAGAAAGCCTTCTACTGCGAAGCAACACCTGTCACTGTTGTCTTGTATCTTTTGAGTAATAAAAAAATGTGTTCTGTTAGAAACAGCAGATTATGAAGCAGATGATATATCATGTGGCAAATGCGTCACATCGATAATTATGCCAAAACAGCTGCAGCCACAGAATCGCATATTTCCAGTGTCCCGGGGTATAGTTGCTGTAATGCATAGTCTGAAACTGTAGTGAAAGTCATCCGAGGAAAACCATACTATATTTCATGGGCTGATGATGGCTTGCCTTTTACAGCTGCATGGAACTGGAGATTGCTGGCATCATTTATCATAATTAAAACGTACCATTAAAAATCATTAGTGATGATCTGTAAGGCCCAAATAGAATGATTTCTTTAACTCTAGTGAATGAAGTGGTCCCTTAATCTTTATTCATACTGCTTTTTCTAAAAAAAGGTTTTTATTTTTACCATTATGAAAACAGACACTTCAATTTTTAGCAAAAACTGACTTTGGTTATATTAATGTGTTGCTGTAGTTGACTTCAGTCATGTTTGTGGGAGGCTAGAAGGCTTTGAGAGTCTGAACATGGGGTGGGGTCAAAGAACCCGGCTAGATCCCTTCGTTCTTCTACGGCCGGTCTGATGCAGGTTCCCAGGACTAAGAAGGTCTCTTGGGGAGACAGGTCCTTTATAGTGACCACTACCAAACTATGGAACAGTCTTCCAAGTTACATCAAAACCTGTACTTCCCTTCGCTCTTTTCGTAAATAGATAAAGACCTGGTTGTTCAAGCAATAACCATTCATGAACAACACAACCTGGCTGCACTATTTAATAACTACTCATGGATAAGTATAGTGGATACTCAGCGCCGAGACACCCTCGGGTATTTGTGCGCTTAACAAATTTCCTAAATAAAATAAATAAATAATATAATATAAATGTGGCTAAAAACAACATATTCTGTATGTTTTTTAGATCTTTCACCATCAGATAGCTACATATAAAATAATGTGCATATTAAATGATTAAAAATACATAAATAGATATAAAAAGTTGGGAAATTCACTATAGGAGATTATGAAACCTCAATTATTTAATGCACTGCAGAGGTCTGTGTACAACCAGAGAGTCACAAAATTAAATCTTGGTTGGTGTAGTGGGGAATTGCGACTTAAGTATTTTTAGTGTAACAAGGCCACAGCCTATGAGTGAAAGCACTGTGAATATGTAAGTCACCATTTTATACTTGCATTACACACAGTATAAAATAGACTGCTATAGAATGTGCAAAAGGTTTGTGATAAAATGGTGCTTCCAAAATATAGATTTTAGTAATACTCAGACTATACGTAATGCAATGTTCTTTTTTATATAACTGTTCTCAGCACCTCCTCAGGGAAAGTAAGTGCTATGTTAATACAGTGACAGTTAACAGCACGCACTTCGCAGTTCAGATGCTAACGCTTTGCACTACCACTAAAAAAAGTAGCTTCAAGGGATTTGATCAAATAAAGCTAGTACCTGCTCCCAAGCATCCTTTACATTTGCAGATTTCCCTTTACCATTGCAGATTAAGTCATTTGGCACATTTTCTTTCAGGCAAGCAGCATGCTGGCAGAAAGGCATGTTTTGCTGTCTAAGCAAAAATCAAAATAGGGAGTGAAGAGGTAGTGCTTAAAAAGCACTGGGGTGGATACACCCTCCTCCAGTCAATGGTATATTTAAACATCACGGAAGCCACAGACGAGGGAGGATGCGAGGAGAACTCGAGGTTGAATGGAAGTTTCATTTACCCCTCATTCCTGATCGGCTCATGGGGTATTGTCTCCAACTTATTTCAGCCCACGAATCAGTAATACTGTTAGGGCTCTATAACCGGTAAAATAATCGCATACCACATAGGTATTAAAATATCTGTTTCACCTGTATATACACCTAACACACATTGATGGCAACATTAGTGAGTGATAGAGGGATCTGACCCCGTCCTGACGAAGAGGCAGGCAGCCTCGAAACATGTTGACACCATCAGGAGAACAAGCTCAACGACAAGCTGTGTTTTTCTCCGCCACACCAATTTTTAACAATACCAGCCTATGAGTAATAAAGAATTTTTATTTTTTGTTTTCAAAAGGCCAGGTATTCTTTTAACCTCACTTTTCCTATCACTTTTTGACCCTACGTACACTCACAACAATACATATCACATACCACTTACAATATCTGAGTGCTCCAGCGTAGTCGCTAGTCGTAGCACGCCCGTCCCGCAGCGGGACGTGAAGACCCCGATGATGAAGCATGACACCAAGGGACCTTTTGGTGTGTGAGGGGTATTTTAACAAATACTGTGTATGCCTGTGATATCTTGGCTCACAGGAAAACCTTTTTAGAGGTGGATCTTGTTGTTTAAATATGTTTTGCTTTCTGTCAGACTTGAGAGCCCCTGAATGACACTTTAGCTGATGAGACTTAAGGAACATGCATCCCCTTCCCATGACTCCATGGTTCCCCTGTGGGTTACGCCCCACAGATTGAAGACATCTGTTTTATAGGGAAGCCATCCAAACATGGTGTCTTGTTTCAAGCTATCCATTGGATGGCCTTGTGAATTTCCTCTATCTGTACAGGTCCATCCAGTTCTGCAATCTGTAGCAGACTGAGGAGACAGAGCGGTGCCTCACACAGAAAGGCAACAATCTGTACAGCAGTTGCCACCACCTTCCGTGCTTATAAGGTGTGATAATAATCCGCAAAGGTGAAGTTAATATCCATCTGGTTGTTACAAAGTGTCCCAGCTACAGTGCGCAGGGCGCTGATCGGGAAGTGCTGCTGCTCACCGCACAAGAGCCACGCAAGCATTGTGCTGGCCCTTTCCACCTCCCAATGCTGGTGCGCCAGGTGCTCTCTATAGTCAAGGTGTGATAAGTGGGACTCCAGTTCTCTTCTGGAGCATCTAAACGCCTGTAATTTTCCTGCCGTGTTGGGACAGATTGTTGCCTCAATATTCGACAGCATGCACTACACGCTTATCCTCCAGTAATTCCAATGCAGGGTCTGCTTCACTCTCCAGGAGGTATTAAAGCGGTGGCACCATGTCACCACTTTATGTACTTTCCATTTAATGTGCCTAGCTAAGGTGGAATGTGAGTAACAAGGACCTCCTGAACCATGTATGCAATGATTCCTAGGACAGGGATATATCAATTGCGCTTTATCATTCCTAGGCAATCTACAGATTAATTAAAATAGTATAGCACCAATCTATATCAAAATTAGACTAACTATAAATTATCAGTTACCATAGAAAAACAATTATTGCAGAGAAATGACAGTCATAATAATAAAAACAGATTATCAAAAAAGGAAAGGTTTACAATTTTTAATTTTTAGTGGGTTATTTAAAAGTCCTTAAACAAGGATACATACAATATATTCATCAATACAAAACATGTATACAGAAAAATAAAAAGAGAGAAGTGTCACTATGTTAGATATACTTCATAACCGTTTCAAACTAAAAAAGTGGCAATAATACAGTTATATTCTTTCGACGCGCGTTTCGGCGTATTGACACGCCTTCTTCAGGAAAAAGCCACAATAAAATCTAATAAACAAAAATTACATAGAAAACAAATATTAGCAAACTTTACAAATTATACATTTTCATAAAACCAGATTTAAAAAAACCTATCCACTTTATTGTTCAACATTCTAGTTGCTCAGCAGAATTCTTATTTTATGTCTATAATTTCATCATTGATATATTTTCTACGCATATTTTCTAAAATAGATAGAATTTCTCTTCTAATGATTGGTGCTTATAACATCATTATTTTCCAAAAACAGACTACATAGTGTTCCATTTTATACATTCTAGTAATTGGGATTACATGTACTTCTATTCAAGGGTTATTGTGGTTATAACCAAAGCCATCAGTTTGTCTCTTGATATCCTCTTTCCTTATGATAGCAAGTACCCTTATTTCATATATAAAGAACTGGAATACAAATGACAAAAGCGACTATAGAACCCATATTAGGCTCTACAAAAACGCATTAAAAACTGCGCAGGCCAACTATTTTGAGGAGCAAATAGCCTCAGCCGCTAATTCCGCGAAAGAGACCTATCGAATAGTGAAACTCCTCACCAAAATACAAGACCCTCCATCTTCCCCAGACGTGGATGGCGCAAAATGTAACCAAATGGCAGATTTCTTTTCGGCAAAAATTGCTAAAATCCTGACTTCCCTTCCAGCTCCATCTACCGCTCAAGCATTCCTTGGTTCCTCCCCTCTACAAGAGACCCCGAGATTAACCTCTTTCTCCCAAATCTCCACTGAAACGTTTCTCAACGTTTTACAGAAAGTCAAAAGTGGCTCCCCATCAGACCCAGCCCCCATTAGTAAATTGAAGCTAGTTGCTCCCACGATTGCTCCCCTTTTTACCAAGCTGATCAACGCCTCCTTTGAAAACGGTATAGTCCCGGCGAACTGGAAAAAAGCCACAGTCAAGGCTCTCATAAAAAAACCGCACTTAGATCCTACAGATCCTTCCAATTTTAGACCAATCTCATTGCTACCAGCTATGAGTAAAATAGCCGAACGAGTAGCAAATCATCAACTTTCTGAATTTTTAGAGACCAACCATCTTCTACGCATGTCCCAGACAGGCTTTAGACCAGGACAAGGGACTGACACCGCATTGTTAGCCGTGGTCGAAGAAGCTAGGGGCATATTGGACGCAGGAGGATCAGTGGCAGTGATCCTCCTCGACCTGAGTGCCGCCTTCGACACGGTGGACCATGCAACCCTTGTCCAGCGCCTTGGTCTGATAGGAGTGGCGGATTCCGCTTTGGCCTGGATCTCATCCTTTCTCAAAGACAGGTCCTTTCAAGTTGCTGACGGGTATTCCGTCTCCAATGCTCAGTCTCTTAGGTGTGGTGTGCCTCAGGGATCTTCCCTGAGCCCCACACTTTTTAATGTTTACATGGCTCCCCTTGAGGATGTTGTCAAGCCGTTTGGCATTAAATCAATAATGTATGCTGATGACACCCAGCTGGTCGTCTCCCTTAACCAGTCTGACAACGCCTTGTCCAAGCTGAGCAGCTGTCTGGAGAAGGTGCATCAATGGATGTGCGAATCAAGGTTAAAACTAAATGGGGAGAAATCTGAAATACTCCTCTTAGGAACCTCCAACAAAATTCCCACATCCCTTCCCTGGCCACCATGCATGGGAACGCCACCTACTCCCAAGTCCGAAGTCAAGAGTTTAGGGATATGGCTTGACCAGGATCTAAGTTTCAAAACTCAGGAGAGAAAAACGGCGGGAACCTGCTTCGGCCTGATAAAGATGGCTCGAAAGATTTTACATCTACTCCCGCTCCAGTCCAGGAAACTCCTGCTGCAGGGGCTTGTGAACTCCAGATTGGACTATGGAAATGTCCTGTATCTGGGGGCCCCAGCCTTGGTTGTCCACAGACTTCAATGCGCTCAGAACGCGGCGGCGAGAATCCTCACAGGAACCTCAACGAGGAATTCAGCCAAACCAGCTCTCAGAAGCCTGCACTGGTTGCCAGTAAAGGAGAGGGTCAATTTCAAGACCTTGTGCATTACTCATAGAATTTTGCACAATGAAGGCCCTACCTTTCTTAGGACACTTGTGACTCATCAACAGTCTTGTCGACAATTAAGATCCAACTCTCTCTCCCTCGCCAATGTCCCTAGAATTAGGAAGGCCAGAACAGGCGGCCGCCTGTTCTCCTATAATGCTCCTAGACTTTGGAACGCCCTTCCTCTCTCCCTGAGGCAAGAACATAACCACCTCAGGTTTAGGAAATGCCTAAAAACCCTACTGTTTCCGTGAGCTCGTCTTCCTGACCATTCCTTCCCTCAGTACCGTGGTCTTTTTAGCGCCGGGATGCCCTAGGGTAGCTGCGCGCTTTAGAAAACATAAAATCAAATCAAATCAAATCAAGTTATGATTTCTAATTCAATTTATTAATAGCACAACACGCCCTTATTTTCTAGATCCTCGTAAATTGAGTTTAAAAATGGGATACCTTTATATAGATTATAACACCCGATCGACAAAGTACATGGATACACAGTGGATATTTGTCCTGGGTAGGTAGGGAAGACGGGAACTTGTTTTCTGAAAACGGACTCCTGTTAATAAATAGAAGAAACTTGTTTAGAGTAAATGCTTGCTCACCTGCTTTTATTTATAGGTAAACTTCAGTTTAAAAAAGCACAGTTGCCTATGTTTTCAATTTCTTGGTGTCTGCACTGATTAACTACTGTCTCTCTGAATATAAGAGGCAAACTTGTCGTTATCGTTTTACCGTTTCTCTCTGTAAAACTATCACTGTTCGGAAAAATGCCTTGGAAAAAGTAACAGAGCTTGCAGATAGAATGATACATTGAAGCTTACTATCAGAAAGCGGTGTTACATTATTTCTACATCACATAATATGTACCTGGTTTCAAGCTTATAGCTGCTACAAACGATAATTCACAAAGGTTTTAGATCCGCCTGTATTATTTAAAACGCGGTATTCAGCCAACAGTTCCTATCGAAAAACGGATAAATTAATATAGTTTGAAAAGGTCCAAACTTAATTCTAGTTTTGGTCTATCTGTATATATTAATAACGAAGGAACCATCAATTACCTGATTAAGTTGCTAAATCTTTTTTGATCACCGTGGCGTTTAGTTTCTTTATTCCCTTTCATTTTTTACTTCCGATATGCAGAGGGTTGTATTTAAATAAAGTGAACAAGGTCCACGTTTATTACTCCATTAAACGGGTTCTATCTCAAAAATCAGAGTTGTATATTTTAAACATCATGTATTTGTTTACCTGATTTTTCGGTTTATTGCTGCTGCAAACGGTACTTGATAACAGTTTTATGCTCCGTCCCTCTAGCTTCAAAATGCGGGAGTCAGCAAGCGATGCCTATCAATAAATGTTTAACTTGATTTAGTAAAAGGAGGGGGTTCTTTTTTCTTTTAATTTAAACTTTAATCTTCAAACGGACAGTTACCTGATAATGCCGCTATACTTCTTCAACCGCAACGTCTCTGTTGATCAGGGAAACAAACTTCCCGCATTTGCATTGCGCTTAAATACTATTCGGCGTCATTGACGGATAGGATTTACGCTGATCACGTGCATCTGTGGTCGGCCGAATCCCCAGTGTAGTGACCTGATGGCAGCCTACACTTCTTCTATAATGAACAGTGAAGGCAGACTCAATGCACTATTAGCGAGCGTTACATTGCTTACTTCATTTTTAATGAGAAGATGGATATGGGCTCGATACATTCATAAAGGATAATCTTTTTTGCATTGAGGTATTATTGCATTTAATTATAACTGCCATTAGTAAGCAGAACAGCAATTATGTGCCTAAATTCAGTGTAAATTTTTTGAAATTTGAAATTTGAACTTTATTGTTTAGTTAATTAAAACCATAACAATTTCATGTACATCACATAACCAATATTAAAACTTTTGAGGTACTCGTTAAAAAGAACAATCACATAAAAATTTAGTATGAACAGAGATAAAAACTAGATAATTTTCCTCCAATTATTAAAGTCATGATAAAAGGGAATGAGACAAAAAGAAAAACCAATAGCAATTATGGACTTCCAGTAGTTTTAAGGCGTTTCTCGAATACCTGCAAGAATTTTACCAGCTTGCAGTGTATTCGAGGGGCAGTTGAGTTCAAACCTCCAATAATGGCAGATCTACATGTCCGTAGTCTCTTAATTTGGAAAGTATGTTTTAAAAAGTATGTCCGTTCCTTGGTCAACATCTTGCAATGACAAATTATATAAATTAAATCTTCTTTGGGACTACCACAAAGACGGCAAGTGACAGCTTCATGCTGTTTCCAAGCAGGTTCCTCAGCTAAGGTCGGAAATTTACCACATCTCAGTACCATCAGCTTTTTCTTGATAAAGATATAATAGGTTGTTTCCAAGTAAAGTGCTGGTGTAAGGGACTTATAACCGTTGATCACGGCCCAAGAATGCGAACAATGGGAAAAAATTCTTTGTCCGTAACCAATGAATGAAATTTAGCCACTTTCTTTAGTGCCTGTTTTAATGCAGCAAATGGCAAGTTTTGATCCCAAAAATTTGCAGAGCATGTTACCTCCAATGCATGCGAAAGGAATTGGTTTGCTTTTGATTTTTTATGTGTTTTCAACTCCTGCCATAGAAAGGTATTAAGATTATTGTCAGTTGCTTTTTTCTTAATCTGGTGCCACACCTTGATATATGAATATGATTTTCCCAATGTTTCGTTTTTTAAGCCAATTCGAGGCGCATTTGCGCTGGTGAAGCCATGTTGGGTAGTCGAAGTACATTTTTATGAATTTTAGTTATTAAGCTGTTTAATAGGTCCGCATCCTTTCCGTGCATTGCTACACTTGCATATGTCAGGGTGGGAAGAACCTTATTCGCCATCACGATTAATAGTGGTTTTAATGATGGACCTTCCAATTTCTTCAACAGAGTGCTTAACCCAAATATTAAGGCTCCTGCTCTTTGCGTCAGATATTTTTTCTGGTCTATTAAGTCGAGCTTATCATCTATAAAGTAGCCCAGATATTTATAATTTGAGACTTTCTCCCACGGTTTTCCTTCTAGCCATATATTGTGTTGTGATACAATGCGGTTGGTTATTAACATTGTTTTAGTTTTTGTAACATTTAGAGCCAACTTGTTTACCAACAGGAAAACTGAGAGTTCTGTTACTAGTCTAGTTAGACCTACCTTCGTTAGACTCATGAGAACAATATCATCAGCATATGCCAGATGTGTAAGCTGTAAATTGCCCAGTTCCGGAGGATGTGCATTGCAGATATTCAATTTCCCGGAAAGATCTGAGATAAAAAGATTGAATAGATGAGGCGCAAGGACACACCCTTGCTTTAAGCCAATCGATGTAAAGACTTTTCTCGATAACCAGGAACCATCCCCTATTTTAACTTGAGACCAGGTATCAGAATAGAATAGCAACAGGCCCCTTAAGATGCTCTCTGGTATGGACCATGCACTTAATTTCAACCATAATAAGTTTCGGTCTACACTATCGAAGGCGGCTTGGAGATCTATAAAACACAAATTCAAGTCCTGTTTACTGCTCATGCATTTTTCTGCTATCATGCTGATGGATAAGATATTTGCTGTTGTTCCGATCCCCTTTCTGAACCATGTTTGATTAATAGGGATCAACTCTCTTTCACCTGACCAAGTTACCAAATCGTTTAAAAGAAGCGATGCAAAATATTTTGCCTCTACGTCCTGCAGCGCTATTAATCGATAATTGATTGGATTAGATCTTTCACCACCTTTGTATATTGGCACAATTATAGATCCTTGCCAGCTTTCCGGGACTTGATTATAAATTTGCACGTCTGCAAACAATTTCGCCAGTCGTGGACCCCAGAATTCTGGTGCATATTTGAAAGCTGCTTGTGGAATGCCATTTGGGCCTGGCGCCCCATTAGATTTGCCTTTTTTGATTATTTTTATTATCTCGTCTGCTGTATATGGATTATTCGAGAGATCAGAACTTAATACATTATATAGATTACTGGTGGAAGGCTGAATCACTTGTTCTTTAGCTGTGTACGTTAAATTATGATTTTCCGGAAACATTTCACTGCCTGGAATTTTTATGGAGGTATCAGTAAATTTTGTCGCAAGAAACGTAGTCCACTCAGATTCCTGCACATTCGATGTTAGTGCGTTACAAGGTCTTGTTAGCTGATTTATGATTTTCCAAAATGTATTTGAGTTCTGGAGTTTTGAGCTAAAAAGCAGTTTGGACCAAAAGCTCTCGTTACTCCTCTTTTTAAATTCCCAGACCTTATTTTTGTATATATTTCTTTGCACACGAAAGGTGACTAACTGACAAGCACCATTGCCAGCTAAGTGCAACTTCTTGTGGGTTCTTCGCAGAATCCTTCGTAGGTTTTGTAGCTCTTTCAAAAGTTTTCTCTGTGAACCGTCACTGTTGGTTTTTATGAGGGGTAGCTTCATTTTTTTAAAAATTTCTCCAAAAAGAGGGACCATGCTTGAATCGTATTCATTGGTGCATTCCCTGGACCATTCAACGTGGCCTTTATTATCGTGAGCCACTCGATTTCATTGGAGTTGGACCAGTTTATACGTTTCAGATTAGCTGAACATAGATAACCTTCTAGTGTATACGATGGTTGCAATCTTTCCGTGTTAAGGTTGAATTTGGTATGTTGCATTGCATGATCGCTCATCGGGGTGTATTCAATATAAACGCTAATTATTAAGGGGATTAATGAAAGACTAACAATTGTAAAGTCCAAAGTTGATTGAGCATGTGGACCATAATAAGTTTTACTTGGGGGTTGGTCTTCCGCTGTCCTCCCATTCAAGACACGCATACCGAGAAACTCTAGTTCTGTCACTAATTGGATCGCTAGACGATCCTTCCAAGTTCCTACTCCCCCTTGTATTTGTTGAGGAACACCCCAATGGATGTTATCAGCCGTTAGTATATCATCTTCCTCTGGAGATAGTATCAGGTTAGAATTAAAATCACCAGTTATTATAATATTAGACAATGGTTCTGTTGTGTGTAAATCCGTAATTACGTTGCACAATATCGCATTCTTTGTCTTTTTCACCTGAAATTTAGGTTGCGTATAGTAATTAATCAAGATTGTTGACTTGGTATTGTTAACATTTTGATCTGTTAATTTAATTAGTTGAATACTTGGGTCTGGAGATTGTAGTTGTTCAGAAATAATTTTTAGAGATGTTGACACATATACTGAGAGGCCTCCGATGGCACGGCCATAGATCTTACATTTTTCAGCAGCTGCACTATGATGTATAAAGCCTACAAGAGCAATTTCTTCTTGTAGCCATGTTTCCTGTAGCGCGATTATGTCACATCCGCCCCATTCATCCAATGGCAATCCTCCCTCCAGTTATCTTTTTGCTCCTGCAATGTTCCAAGATAACACATGTATGTCATTGTTACTAGTTTGTTTAGGTTTATCTTTAAACGGTCAAATCTTCCGTTTTTCATTTAGCAAACTAGGAAGCCATTCCCAGGTATCGTTAGTATGTTGCATCTCCCCATTACCAAGTTCCATTCCTGCCCATGCGAGGGGGGCTTCACTTCTATTCTTTGCATTATATAGTATTGAGTAGACTGGTTATTGTAGGTTTGGAAGTACTTCAGTGATTTTCCTGATAAGTTGAACACTGCCCGGCTTCTTCAGAGGAGGCGGATAGCATGGGGAAGTGGGATGTGATATTTGAATACCCCAGGTTTGAAAAATGTCTGATCTCCCCATGATTGCTTTAGCTATTACTGGCGTTTTCCAAGTTGTCAATGTTTGCTCATTTGTTGTGTCATTAGGGCCTTTAAGAAATTGGACCTGTTCAAGGTCAGTTGATTTAATATCTTTTAGGTCCTCAAATTCAGCCATGAGCTTCAGGATATTGCTCCTGTTCAATATATCGTGGCCGCCCTGTGTCTTGTATTATGGAGTCCAAATAATTTGGTGCAGCTCTTTGCCGGTTTTAGAACTATTTGTCCGTGTCGTGATGCCAGCTTCCTCCTTTGCTTGTACCACATCTGTATTCCTTACACAACATTTTAAAATTCCCTGTGGCGGAGTACTCAATATTTCTGAGGTCAATCCTTGATGCTCACAGCGAACATTGTCCATGATTACTGGGACATCCGGATCTGATATTGTTTGTGTAGAAGAGACTGTCATTGCTTTTGCCCCATCTTCACTGCACATTGACAATTGTGCATGGCTGAATATACTATCTGGAGCGGTATTTTTACCTACTGGATGGTCAACAACTTGCAATGTTGGGGGTATTGATTTCAATATAATGCCACTTGATTGCAATCGCCCCTCCTTATTATTACTATCCGAGCCTTGGACTAAATATTCAGAGGACTTGTTCTTATGATTAACTGCTGACTGCGTACACTGTTCGCCGATTTTATTGCCATTTTTGTCAGGAGTTGGGATGGGCAAATGATTCGTACTTAACTTCTCAATTCGCTGTTTTTTTGTGGTGTGTAAGGGACTAGTCACAGTGCCTGATAGTTGGGAGCCTTTCTGGACTTTTTTGGTCATCGACTTTCCTCTGTTAGAGATGTCATCACTTACTATTGTATCAGAGTGACTTTCACTGGTGCAAGCATTTTTAACTGATCCATAGTTTGAGTTTGAAAAAATGGGATATATTCTATTACCAAAGTTTGGGGTTGCTTCGCTTTTTGTATTTCTGGCTTTGCGCTCTTTTTTCCTTTGTCTCTTTGTTCAAATTGGTTTAATGACTCACCATTTCTTGTCTCTTTCTCGGCTGTTGCATTGGTGTCTTCACTCATTTTAGTCTTTCCAAATGCCAGGGTGACTTCTTTGGTGGATAACGCAATTGAGGGATTTTTATCAATCCCGTGGGTTTTGATCGGTTTTAGGACTGTTCAGACCATCCGACTTCAGATCCGCATTGATAAATCTTTGGTTTAACCCCTTCGATGCTCATAACGGAACGGTTCCGTCATGAGCGTCGGTTGGGCTGTGCTCATGACGGAACCGTTCCGTCATGGCAACACCCGTTTTTAAGAACGTTCAGCACAGCGCAAAAATTCGCGCCGCGCTGAACGGGTTAAAGTGAGAATCTGTTCTAGGATGCTAGGAAGAGAACTCAATTTGTCCAAGACTGGTCCACAGGTGCAGGAGGATTGAGGTTGATATGTATGTGCTTGTGCTCTATTTATTAGACTATTCAAATTGTCCAACTTTGTATTTATCCCTGCAATATAGGAAGCAATAATATTCATCAAATCAATTTGAATGTCCAACTTATTGGATTGCATTATCAAAGTTGATGTTGACCTTTGCAGTGCTTTTAAAAGAGGAGCAACCAGATTCACAGACGCTGCATCCTTAAGAGCCTTAGACATGAGTTCATCTTTTGATAGATCGTTGTAACTTGTATTAACTGATGGTAAGTGGTCCTCCCTTGGGCCCATTGGCCTTTGTCAGTGTTCTGTAAGACACGCACTGGCCAATTGCTTGGCCTCTTCGGTACACCCATTTGCGGCTTCTACAGCTGTCTCTCCATTGCCTGCGTAAAACTCAGCCAAATCATCCTTCCCTTTACTTTTGTCTATTGATTGGCTTAGGATGGGGCAGAGAAGGGAAAACTCGTCAAAACTCGGTTCCATTGGTGGCTTACAATCATGATCCAAGTTTACTGTTGTATCTGTTGTAGCTAAGCTTAGATTGGCAATTGTTGGAGTTATTGGAAACTGCGGTTTTGTAGATATGATAGATGTGTCCTCGGGGGTGGTGTGTACTATTGCTGCTGTTATTATTCCACATTTTGTCCCCCAAAGGCCTTTTATATTGTCAGTATTTACCAATTGTTCTGTTTGTTTAAATGGCTCACGAGTATCGATTGTTTGAGGACTTTGGCTCCCTGGGGCAGATGTAGATGTTAAAGAAACTTCATTCGTCTTAACAAGGACTACCGCGTGTTCCCCAGGGGAAGTCGTAACATTGGGGGCAATTGGAGATGATAAGCCCAAGACTCCCTCCGTTGAGGAGAACAATACTGCCCCAGGGTCTTTCAGAAACTGGAATCGTGAAATTGACGAGTTTTTATTTAGGATGGACTTTTCAAATAAGGGGGCGATTGGTGATGTTAAAGGATTTTGCAATGGACTGTTTGCCTTGTTTGCATTCATTTTGTCAAGTCTTTTCCATTTAAGTACACCTCTTGAGGCTGATTTCTTATCACCTAGTGCCTTCCTCACTTTACCAGACCTCATGGTGAAACCAGATGGTGCTGATGCACCTAGCAACTTCTTGCCTTAATCCAAACTTTACAGTCAATATTTGAGATTAAGCGGTGCCCCCTGCTAAAGCACCTTTTCTACAGAGCGTCTCACAGCGGAAAGACTCTTCAGCACTTCAACAGATCCTGCGCCTATTTCCAAGTGGTAATAACAGCTGGCAGGCACGCTTACACTCAGCGCACTTAATTATAAGCCACCAGCAGGGGTACCTCAGGGGGCTTATCGAGGTCTTTTCAGGGCTTTTCAGGGTACGGGAGCCAGAGCCCGTAGTCAGAGTCTAAAGCGTTTTTTAATTCCTTTATTTTAAATTCAGTGTAGTCAAAGCGAATTATGTTCCGCGCATTACATTATTCAATATCAAGGGAGAACTCGATATATTCTTTTACACTGTTGTGTACCTATATATATTCGGTTATTTCTATTTAAAGGCACAGAGTAACTCTATAAGGTTAAGACAAACTATTTCTATAGGGCAGCAATTATATGCCCAAACTCAGTATGCTCATGGCAAATGGTGCATAGCACATTTTCATTTCTTTATTCAAAAACAAAGAAAGGACTCGATACATTAGTAGCGAGTAGTTTCTCCTACACTGTAGTCATATCTTATTAACTTTAACCAACAATAAATATATCGCCAGTTATGTGACCTCATCTATGTTCAGTTTATTCTCTCTATGGGTAATCACAAACTAACTCTATAAGGTAGAGACAAACTCCCTCTGTAGGGCTTCAAGTTTAATCCTGATTTATATATATATCACTATCATTTCTTGCCTTAAGTTACAGATTATGTGTATTATCTGGCAAAGGGCATGTCACAATTTAGTCCTTTCTTAAAAGTGTCCGAAGAGAATATCCATCTGGTTGTTACAAAGTGTCCCAGCTACGGTGCGAAGGGCGCGAATCGGGAAGTGCTGCTGCTCACCGCGCAACAGCCACGCAAGCAGTGTGCTGGCCCGTTCCTTCTCCAAATGCTGGTGCGCCAGGTGCTCTCTATAGTGAAGGTGTGATAAGTGGGACTTCAGTTCTCTTCTGGAGCATCTAAACGCCTGTAATTTTCCTGCCGTGTTGGGACAGATTGTTGCCTCAATGTTCGACAGCATGCACTACACGATTATCCTCCAGTAATTCCAATGCAGGGTCTGCTTCACTCTCCAGGAGGTATTAAAGCGCTGGCACCATGTCACCACTTTGTGTACTTTCCATTTAATGTGCCTAGCTAAGGTGGAATCCACGTTATTGTCAACATATTTGTGATGTTTGAGGCTATGGCAGCTTGGTAAGGCATATCCTGAATTGCCTCTCTGCACATTGGCCAGGCCGGCATCTTGGCCCCTTTGTGGCCCCAACTCAGCATCAGCAGCAACCGACAATGGTCAGATATGGTGAATGGATGGTAAGTTGTGTGGGATGCATTGGGACACAGCTCATCACCACAAATGAACAGGTCTAAGCATGTGTATACATCATGCAATGGGGAGTAGAACTCCTATTTCCATGTAGTGGGGTGCATCACTCTCCGTTCATGCAATCTCATGTGTTCTGTCTGTTGGCGGCCGTGCTGCGCCAGCCTGTAACTTGCAGCTCTCTCCAGATGGGTAGTGGGCCAGTCCATCTCCATGTCAAACACACAGTTATAGTTTCCTGCCCAAATAGTCAGTGTATGTGGGGTATGAAGGAAAGTGGGGGTTGCATGGTCTAGAAAATCTGAATGATTCACACTGGGCACATACAGGGCCGGACACGCCATAGTGGGCACTGGGCGTTTACCCGGTGGGCCGCTAGGGTGGGGGACGATTTTCGGCCCCCGGGGGCCATTGTTGTTACAGGGCTGTTTTTGCAGCATAGCTGCAATATCGACCATGTAACAAAATCAGCCGCAACCGGCCCTGGCAAACAGCTCTGCCGCACCCCCAACCCCCTCTGGGTGGCCGGTCGAGCACTTTGCCAGGGCAGTGTCTGTTCCCAGTCTGGTCCTGGGCACATATAGTGTGACAAGTGTGAGTCCCCATCCAAAGTCCCCTCCAGGGCCACATACCTGCCTTCTCAATCTAATCTGTGTTAGAACCCCACAAACAGGACCCCTGGGAAGATCTAGATCAGGACCCCTCTGGCAAAGGCATAAAAGTTTGTGCCAAACACCTGGCCCCTCCACCTGGCACCTAACTTTTACAACTCCTTGGCCACCAGGCACCAAAGAGGCATTGTCCTATGTAGATGATATTTATCTAACAGAGGATGACCTGGAGGATCATGTGAACAGATTGAATACCATAATTTGGGGATTTGCCTCTGAGGGTTACAAATTCAACTTTAAAAAATCGAAGATAGTCTACCTTAATGTCCTTTTTCTGGGACATGAGCTTTCAAGTGAAGGAAAGAGCCTAGCAGCCTATTTTTTAGAAAAGTGTGCCCTGCTCTTACCTCCAAAAATATTAAAACATTTACAATCGATCCTGGGATTCCTGAACTTTGGCAGAACATACATTTTGGATCATGCAGAAAGAGTAAAACCTTTCTACGATTTAATAAAACCTGACTTAACAGTTAGGAAATGGACACAGGAGCACACAGATATCCTTTGTTCCCTGCAAGCTGATATGATAGCTTCTAAACACTCACAGACACGGGTAAGCATAGGCAACCTAGTGATCTGTGTATTTGCGGGTCAATCAGAATACGCCTACCTAACATATAATTAAGGTGAGACAGTACCAATAGCATACAAATTACATTTGTACACAAATGCTGAAATGCGCTTTGCATCAACTGAAAAAATTCGAACAACAGTACAGACTGTGGTAGTAGGAGAAAGAGCACTGGCTCAAGGGAAGTGTATCATTCTTGTTACCCCAAGTTCCAGCCTTAGAGACTGCAACAAAGGCAAGCATTCCCAACGCTAAAGTTTTACATCCAAGATGGATACAATAGGCTAATTCTCTTACTGCAACAGATGTATAATACAGGTACAACCCAAGTCTAAAAACACAAGCATTTCTGCAATACAACAAGAATACCCTCCAACAAATGAAATAATGCCTCTAGATCAGTATGACTATTTAATTTACACTGACCGTTCCGCTGAACCGGCCATAGGTAGTAAACAGCAATGCAGCGCTGTGTGTGCTCTCATTAAAGCGGTACAAAAGGGGGTGGTGGTGATGCAAAAGGGGGTGGTGATGGACAGAGCATCTGAACCAATCAAATACTCACACCCAGTCAACAGATCTGGGTTTAATCCATCACCGTTCTTTAGCCCACTCTGCCACCCCAGTTCAGACATGGCCATATGAAAATCAGTCTGACCCGGTGCCTCATGGGAACAGTCCAGCCCGAACTGCCAAGCCATGCCTTCCCTGGACCGGAAACAAGCTTCAGAGGACCGGTTTCTGGCATTTCAGCTGTCTTCAGCCCGGCTTGCTTGAATCCATTGGCAAAGTGAGCAAGGGACTCACCTCTGAGCATACCCTGCCAACTTATGGCGAACAAAGCGGTAAAAAAGGGGGTGGTGATGGACGGAGCATCTGAACCAATCAAATACTCACACCCAGTCAACAGATCTGGGTTTAATCCATCACCGTTCTATAGCCCACTCTGCCACCCCAGTTCAGACATGGCCATATGCAAACCAGTCTGACCCTGTGCCTCATGGGAACAGTCCAGCCCGAACTGCCAAGCCATGCCTTTCCTGGACCGGAAACAAGCTTTCGAGGACCGGTTTCTGGCATTTCAGCTGTCTTCAGCCCGGCTTGCTTGAATCCAGTGGCAAAGTGAGCAAGGGACTCACGTCTGAGCATACCCTGCCACCTTATGGCGAACAAAGCGGTACAAAAGGGGGTGGTGATGGACGGAGCATCTGAACCAATCAAATACTCACACCCAGTCAACAGATATGGGTTTAATCCATCACCGTTCTTTAGCCCACTCTGCCACCCCAGTTCAGACATGGCCATATGCAAATCAGTCTGACCCTGTGCCTCATAGAAACAGTCCAGCCCTAACTGCCAAGCCATGCCTTCCCTGGACTGAAACAAGCTTCCGAGGACCGGTTTCTGGCATTTCAGCTGTCTTCAGCCCAGCTTGCTTGAATCCAGTGGCATTAAATGGCGCATGCAGGATGGAAAGTTTCATCCAATTTGTAAAAAAACCCAGTCTCTAGGAGACTACACGGCACAGTTGGCAGAATTAAAAGCACTATTACTGGCACTGGTAAATACGGATTGAGAATTCCCCACACGAATCGTGTGTGATTCCATTTACTGTGTACAGTCATACAATGAATATTTACATCACTGGGTGCAGAATGTGTTTAAAGATGCAAAAGGTGGCACACTTAAGCACATAACGCTATGGGAACAGGTAGTGGAGTTGAAAAACGAGCTACCAAGGGCTCAATTGATACACACACTGAGTCATCAACATGATGGCGTTCACGTTGAAGGGAATTAATTGGCTGACAAAGCCACAAAAGGGGCTGTATGCACGGCTTCCGTAGCTGCAATCACTCATTCAAAAATGAGAATAGACGGTGAGATTATGGTTGCAATTATTGCTACACACAATAAATCAGCAGTACCAAAAAGATTTCTACTCAAGTACTCCCACAAGTTAGATGCAAACAATGTTCCAGATGCTCAGGTTCCTGGAGTGAGGGATAGAGTAATACCGAATATGGATCGTAGGTTAGGATTCATTCTAGCAGCAAACAAGGGTATAGGTTCTGCACATGGAGGAGTTACAGTACCTGTTTCTCTACTGAAACAACATTACTGGTGGCCAGGATTAACAAAGCAAACCTAGGAATATGTCTTGAAATGCGACATCTGTCAGCAGATGAAAGGCTCCACCATAACACGTCCAGCGCAGACACCATTACTGATATCAGACAGACCACTCGCTTGTGTCTACTTGGACCACTACAGCCCCATACAATCAGATGGGGCTTGAAAGTATGTCATGCTTGCAGTGGATTCCTGCTCTAGATTCCTATGGGTGTAGCCCCAGCGCTCAGCTGACGCTCGACCTGTTAAAAAAGATTTGTGAGTCTTTATAGGGACATAATCACTTGGCACATTACATTCTGACAGCGGCCCCGCGTTTAACTCTAGGGCTTAGAAGGAAGCCATGGGAGGTTTGGGTGTAGCATTGCGGTACTTCTCTCCGTACCATCACAAGGGAAATTCAGTTGTGGAGAGGAAAACACAGGACTTAAAGCAGCTAACAGCTAGAGTATTAGGCTCAGGAAGTTGGGTAAAACGTCAGTATGGAGCTCAAAGGGCATTGAATAACCAGTCAAGAAGCTCTCTAGGGGGTGTCACTCCTTATGAAGTCCTATTTGGGACAAGAATGTGGGTACCTGTTCTTGATTATGAAGGCCCAGAGGCGGATGAAAAACCTTTTGATATCCATAAACGTTTGGCTGTTTTACAGGATCTAAATAAATCCAGGGCACCACACAGTAATGTCCAGGCGAAACGGACTGCCACTGGGGAAGTCAAGTCTGTCACAGCAAGACCTGTTTAGATCCCTGAAGTTGGTGACCTAGTCAGAGAAAAAATAGCAGACAAAAAAGAATTTGGGCCATCATGCAAAAAGCCTGCACCTGTGGTGGCAGTTGAAGGAACAAAAACAGTACTTCTGCCACCCGTTGCCGGTAAAAAGGAGAAAGGATTTGTCTCATTAGACCTAATCAAACAACACTATGTGGCCGATGCTGAGTAGTAGGCTGTGTGGACTACGGAGTAACAGACACCCTCCTCTCACAACTACACAAGAAGTTCAACCAGAAAGACTCATCACGTTTGAGGAGTCACCTGTACGGAATGATTGACTATGCAACAATGTGGTGGAACTCATTCCTCTTGAAACTGAAGTTTAAAATCAGAACTCAAATGAAAGAAACAATGCCAACCCAAAAAACTCATCAACAGCAATTTAAGGATTTTCCGAACTTTCTTAAAAAGGCTTACCTGGTATCACCTTGGGTAGAACTCTGGGTAATTACCAGGATACTGTTCTTTCTTTTCTAGATAGGCTTAGTATCTGTATTTAGAGTGCTTATAAATGGAACTTATCTCGGTGAGAGCTCTTCAGCACATAAAGTGTATGTGATTCTGAAACTGCATCTATCATCACTCATGAGAAAAGAGAAATATCATCAGTGAACATTACAGCAGTTCCTATACCTGACGGTATAGTTTGGGACAAATTTGATTATGATATATTTAGCCTGACTGAACTTTTAAAAATACCACATTTATTTAACATTTCGTTGAGTGATATCATTACCTCAGTACATTTTCCGATGATTGGGATTATGAAACTGTAAATAATATGTTGTTTGATTTAGAAAAATCTGCTGCTTTTTCTAATAATGGAATGTTGGAAGACACATCAGACTTTGAAACAATGTATTGCTATTTATTTATTTCTGAATTTGTATAGCGCCTGGTTACACTATCAGTGTGTCCCCGCGCTGTCAGAAGAGTCAGTTGCTCCGTCAGTCAGAACAAGACGGGTTAATCTTTAGGAAAGAGGAATGTTTTAAGTTTCCTGCGGAAGATGAGCTCCGATGTTTCCACTCTTAAGCTCAGGGGGAGAGAGTTCCATTTGTGTGCCGCCAAGGTACGAAAGGATCTACCTCCCATTCTGGCTTTTCTTGAGTCTGGGGACAGCGAGGAGGCCTGCTCCTAATGAGCGGAGTTGACGGGTGGGCGTATAGGGACAGAGAAGGTTCCGAAGGAAGGCCGGGCCCTTGCCATGTACGATCCTGTGACCAATACATAGGGCCTTGAAGTCGATCCTTTCATTGATCGGAAGCCAATGTAATGTTTGTAGGGATTTTTTTGAGGCGGCTCTTCTGGGCAGCCGGAGGACCAGGCGAGCGGCGGCATTCTGGATTGTCTGCAGTCGCCGCCGACTAGTGGCGTTGGCGCCTAGGTACAGGGCATTGCCGTAGTCCAGTCTTGACGTGACAAGAGCATGGACCAGGGTCTTCCTTGAGGATTCTGGGAGCAGGTCGATGGTTTTGCGGAGTTTCCGAAGAATCGAAAAGCACGTACCAGCTACCCGTCTGGTGTGGTAGTCGTAGTCAAGCTTTGAGTCCACCCATACTCCAAGATTCTTGACCTGATCACTGGGGGTAGGGAGGGGCCCCAAGGTCTGCGGCCACCAGGCAGATGACCAGACTGAGGGGGGTTTTCCTACAATCAGCACCTCAGTCTTGTCACCGTTAAGACGGAGGCAGTTCTTCGCCATCCATCTAGCTAGCTCCTGGAGGCATGCTGAGAAGTTCGCGGCGGCTTGTTCAGCAGGTTGGGTCAGAGCGACCACCAGCTGAGTGTCGTCTGCGTATGTCACTACTTCCACCCCATAGCGTTCCGCAGTAGTAGCCACGGGGGTGACATATAAATTGAAAAGGGTTGGACTGAGGCTTGATCCCTGCGGCACTCCTTGACCGAGGTCAAAGGTGTCGGATCGAGCTCCTCCTTGCTGCACCGAGAAGCTACGGTTGGTAAGAAAAGATTCCAGCCATAACCAGGCCATGCCTGTCACTCCTCCTTTCTTCAGACACTGTAGCAACGTATGATGTGCTACAGTGTCGAAGGCTGCGCTGAGGTCCAGGAGCACTAGTGCCGCCACATGCCCGGCGTCCACGTGCTTCCTCAGTGCCTCAGTCGAGAAAAGGAGGGCTGATTCTGTGGAGTGGCGGGCCCGGAAGCCCGATTGGTTAGTATGCAGGAGGCCTCTGGACTCTATGTGTGCTGAGAGTTGTTGGTTGACCAGCTTTTCCGCCAGTTTAGAGAAGAAGGGTAAAAGCGAAATGGGGCGCAGGTTACTAAGCTGGGACGCACTGATGTGGGGTTTTTTCTTCAGAGGTAGTACGACTGCCTGTTTCCACCCGTGAGGGACCTTGCCAGTGTTAAAAGAGGTCGACAATATATGGCCAACATAAGGTGCCAGAAGACTCATGGCACTGGCCAGGAATTTGGCAGGGGCAGGATCGTGAGGGGAGCCTGATTTGATTCCTTTAGCCGTGGCTATCAAGAGGTCCTGCGTTGGAACCTGGAATACTGTGAGGCAGTCTTCGATCTTTGCCTCCCAAGTCGCTTCTTCCTGAGGAGGAAGAAGGTTGGAGCCAGTTCTGGCATCATCCGGGAAACTGGTGTAAATGTCGCGTACTTTTTTGTAAAAAAATTCCGCGATGGCGTTACAAGATTGTGCTGAGGTGTCAGCATGCTCTGAAGAGGGGGGAGGTGTAGTGATCTCTTTATAGATCCTAAAGAGTTCCTTGGATGAGCAGTTAGCACTGTCTATTTGATCAGCGTAGAAGGTCGCTTTGGTTTTCCTGATTTGAAGGTGGTATTCTTTTAAGCTAGCTTTGTACACATCTCTTGCCTCTGGTGAATAGTTCTTTCTCCAGGCGCGTTCGAGCCTCTTGCAGGCTGCCTTGGTTTCTCTAAGAGCTGTGCTGAACCAAGGTGCAGTTTTAGTTTGTCGCTCCGGACCCTTATTGGCCCAAGGGGCAGTGATGTCCAGGGCTTTAGTGATGTTTCCGTCCAGGTCCATGCAGGCCCTGTCAGCATCTACTCCTAGGTCTATGGGGGAACCGTTTAATAGGAAGTGATGTTCAAAAGAGTCCATGGAGAAACGGGCCCATTTCCTTTGTTGTTTATTGGCGCTATGATGGGTTTTTTTATGATGAGTCTGGACTAGGAAGTGAAAGGGGACTAGGAAGTGGTCGGTCCACAGCAAAGGAATGGGAGGGTCCTGCTTCAGATCCTCCAAGTTGTTAAAGATGGGGTCAAGTAGGTGCCCCTGACGATGGGTCGGAAGGAGGGAGGCTGTTTCTAATTGTAAGGTTTGCAGCTCTTGGCGCAATTCTTGAGCAGCTGAGTTATTGAGGTCTTCGAAGTGGAGATTAAGATCCCCTAATACTAGGAACTTCCTGTATCTCATAGCCAATGGGGTAACGTTCTGGATGAGACTTTCCGCGAAGTTTCTGCTACCTCCCGGGGGTCTATAGATTAGTAGGCCTTTAATGACCGTATTTTTGTCGATATCGATGGAGAATGTTCCAGTTTCGCTATCTAATATATTTCCAGGTTCGAGGGAGCATGTCATATTCACTCTATAGATTATGGCGATGCCTCCTCCCCTTCCCTTAGGTCTATCCTGCCTGCAAATTGCATAACCAGGGGGAAGGGCCTCCCTGACTTCAGGGTCTGAGTCTTCGTCCAACCAAGTTTCCGTGAGGCATAGTATGTCCCATTTGTTGTCTATTATAAGGTCGTATACTTCTAGTTTGTGCTTTTTGAGGGAGCGACAGTTAAGCAGTGCACCACATTATGATGAGCATTTTCTGCATAAATCTGCTAATCCCAGAAATGTTTTCACATACCACCAATGGCAGCATTGCCTGACACCACAGAAAAGCTGTTCAAAGACATTTGCACAGAAATTTCCATATTTTTCATGGTTTAACCCGTCTGACCTAGCCTCATATTAATATATGGGTGCACCAACACCAGCACAGAAAAATATGTTGACAAACACCAAACAAATTTATTCTGCTTCCTTTATTGCCCAGTTGTCTCAACAAGGTTTCGACTTATGGAAAGACACCATACTCTTAAAATCTGTCTGAGGTACTAGAGACTGGCAGGTCCAGAGAACAAAGGCACTATTTAGAGTATGCCTTCTTCTTCAGCAAATAAAGTTTTTGAATGAAACCGTGCAACAAACGACCTGTCTTGAATTAGCCAAGAACAAAGATTTGAATACACCTCGGATGCCCACACCATCACACACTAAGGGTAACATAACATCACAAGAAGGGATTACGCTAAATGAGATCATGCAATATAATAGATCAGAGCCCGGTTGGATGGGATCGTTGATTTGGCCTACAGACACCAATAGCTGCCAGGAAAGATTTAAGGGTAAAACCAAAGAATTTACTATCAACAGGCCAGATCCACATCTGATGGTGACATCATACAGTGTTGGAAAGTTATGCCTCAATTGGCTAAAGACCTCAACCCTTTCACATGTGAAACAACACTTATCCTTATTTACAGAGGATGTGGACCTACAGGATTTTTTGTTAGGTCCTAGGCAGCCACTTCATAAACGTTTCTATTATGCTGTCTATAATGAGATTTGGAAAATATCACAAGAGGCTACTTAAAGATTACGAGAAATAGATCGTATAAACCTAGAGAAATCTCTAGCAGTGGTCGACAATGGGTAAACAACACTAACCTCCAGGATATATTCAGTGGGCAACATTGTATCTTCTGCTATTGATGAACTAGAACAGGATTTGTCCATATTACAACACGGGCAATCAAAATAGCGTTCTATTATGTTATTAAGCTGGACGCTGCAATCTCTGAGCACAGGCTGTGTGCCTTGTCGTTTCATAAACAGCATGTCTTTGTTTTTTCATACAATCTGACAGAAAAACAGATAGAAATGGCACAGAGGGGGGCAAAGTATACAATGCTGCGTATTGGAAAACTGGACAGATTAGCATTTACAGTGGCAAAGTCATCGTCCGCAGAATTGCTAATCCATGGCCATAGAACTCTTCCGATCACAACTTTTCAATTCCAATATTGCCTTGAACAAATGCAGGCAGGCAGATATGAAGAAATGGGTAGGAAATTCATCAAGCAATCATGGGAATTACCGTACAGGTTTTGATGCTGTAGTGGGGAAAAATAAGTATTTCTAAGCGGCACAATCTGCGAGAATACTTTAAGTGGATCACTTATATGCCAGGATATAATGCTTCATAGGGCCTATAACGGTTTGGTAGCAAATGTATCCTGTCACTTAATGGGTGCCCCAACTGCTCTGATCACTCCAATGTTCAGGCTACTTTTGAATAGGAGTTATTTGATGCTGAATGATCAAGGTTGCTGTGGGATGCTCTCAGGCATCCATATCTGGTAACTGTGAGCTCCAGGGTTACTTGCTGTATGCAAGTTTGTTTCCACCAACACATACAGTCAGAGAGGCACCATTATGGCCTTTGCTTAATATTTCATTACTACGGTTTGATGCTTTGAGCAGTATGAAGGCCATGCTTATAAAGAAATCTGTGCCCTTAACCTCAGCCTGAGAGACTTTTGATCTTCAAGTCGCAAGTTCTTCGGCAGAGATACAGGCACTCATATGTACTAAGTGCCCCTTCCATTTGGCAGAAATGTGAATAGTATCTTTAACATCTCTGATACGACAGGCATCGTCCACCAATTTAAGACCATATGTTCGGGACTATTAAGCACCTTTCAGACGGTCCTCGGAGTTATACCCAACTTTATACACTCCTTATTTGGATGCATATTTGGAGGGCTGCCACTGAACCTGTTTCTAATAGCAAGTATCCTGATTGCCATTTTTCTGCTACGCAATGGAATTTCCAAGTCACCAAGGAGATGGAAACAGTCCTCCTGGAGCGAAAATACTGTGATCTCATGGTACAACATCTAGGCACACCTCGCCTAAGAGAACTAAGTGCATCTTGGTTCTGGTCATTTAGACCAGTCTGGATAGGCTGCATCTTTCATGTCATCCGATGCCTGTTTTGCAGAGAAGAATGCATGTCAGATCTCTGTCTGACACTCCCATCATGTGTGCAAATGGACGTTGATGCTTTACTGGACCCGATAGCCCTCTGACACCCAGGCCTTGGATGGCACACAGGCTGCCCCAGCATCGGTTGTGGACAGTACAAAAGATCATCTGTGCTCAATTAACATAATCTGTGGGGTTTTACAGGGACTGTCGACTGCAGAGGCAGGCAACGAAAATGTTGAGTCTACCAGCCAGGACACATAAGCATTTGACTCATTTAGCCCGTTGTGTTTTTGGGAAAAACAAACAGAAAATGTGAACTCCATATCAAAATTGACATTCTTTTGAGCAGGCATGGCTTTCAAAAGCTTGTAGTAATTCGAGCTATACCTACGGACATATTAGAGCTATAGCTACAGTTTGAATTTCTATTTTTTACTATTTTTAGAACTTTTTTAGAACTTTCCTAACTTTTTAAACATTGTTTTTAGTACGGGTGGGCGTAGTACTCCGCTCCGTCCATGGAGTGTGCGTAGTGTTGCCTACTTTGCGATTCGCAAAGTAGGCGTAGTAGGCAACAGTACGCACACGCCATGGAGGAGCGAAGTTGCCTGCCACCCGCCTCCCTCCAGCCCTCTTCTAAATGCCCTTAATATAATTTTAAAACATTAGAAAACTAGAAAACTACGTACCTGCGATGTGGCGTCCCGGGTCTCCCTCTTCCGGGTATCTTGCCGACTTCTTCCTCATAAATGCACATGCGCGGGTGCCCGCGCATGCGTATTTCTTGCGAGAAATGCACATGCGTGGCACCCGCGCATGCGCATTTGTGAGGAAGAAGTTGGTAAGATATCAGGAAGAGGGAACCCTGGGACACCGCATTGCAGGTAAGTCGTTTTCTAGTTTTAGACTGTTTTAAAATTATATTAAGGGCATTTAGAAGAGGTGCGTGCTGGAGGGAGGCGGGCGGCGCGTAGTGGGGCTACGCAAAGTGTGTGTGTGCGCGTAGATTCCCCCCCACTTTGTGGTGCTTCGCTAAGCCCCACTATGCCCACTACGCCCAGGGTTAGTTTTTAGCACGAGAAACAAATGTTTTTACTATTTGCATACAAATATCTTGTCCACCTAGTAGTACGTTTAGAATGTAACTATGTCGTCCATTCGGAAGAGGAGTGGGTGTGATATTCCATATAGGTACCATAATATAGGCCTTAGTAACTTCATTACCCTTCACCTATATTCTTCCCTACATTACACTTGTCGCGGTTTACAGGGACTGACCTTTTCCCTAGATATGACACTGTATTCAGAACACAGGTTTTCCCTAGTTCGAGATCTCATACAGTATGCATGAGGATTCTTGGAAGCACAGCAGGAAGACCATCTCCGGTATAATATCTATGTATAAAGTGCATGCCTGACGTCATCCTTTGGCCGACACAGTAATACAGCAAGGTAGGACCCCTGGGGAGACCTATGGGTATAAATACATGACATCTTGCTAAGATAGAGAAGAGGAGACTGAGACTTCCAGGCAGACACACTGACCAGAGACACTGAGGTTCCTGCATGCAGACACTCCAGCATGCAGTGGTCTAAACATCCTTCGTGGGGTGTCCAACTCGAGACCAGGACCGGGTCCCACAGTCTCTCACTTCAGGTAATGTGGTTGACTAAATCCTAGAGGGTTTCTTGGCTTAACACCTATACACATGCGAGGTACACTTACGTAATCTAGATAAGGAGGCATCGTAGGAGTATGCATCTTTTATCATGTGTTTTATATACTCGTATGTATTCATGACTATTGTACGATTGTAGAGCTATACCATCCATTTAACTTGATAGTACTGCTAATCATTTATATCTTATAGTGTCTAACTGGTATTGCAGCTCATCTATTCTACACCAGAATAACAACTTTTCAATAAATACTCATTGAAAACGCCCATCTTGTTTATTCAGTGTATCTCTCTGAGACAGACCAAGTAAGCACGAGTGGCTGAGCAAAAGGTAGTATATTGTTTCCAGGGTCCTGAGAGATCAGGGTTGTCATATTCGATGGTTGCCAAGAACTATACTCTCCTTGGTAAGAGGAGATTCTAGTGCCACTGTGAGCTAGTTGTTACAAAAGGCTAATATGCCATATGGGGGTGTTCAGAGTCAGTCTGACACCAATCCAACAGTGTATGCTGTACAAAACGCGCAGATCCTGTATACTTTTTATAAGAGCTACACAACACTTCAAAAATAGCACCATACTGGAAGCCTCAGGCAGGCCCTGAAACCAGACATTATTACTCTGCGAGCTCCCCATAGCATCTTCGGCTGTAACTGGAGGTGTGAAATGTCAGATTTTGTGATTTGCATTTGGGAGTGTATTTCCTTCAGGAGAAGGTGCATTGTAGAAATACTAGACTCCATGTTCTCGACCCTCTCAGTGAACAGTATCAATCTTGTTCTCCAATGTGGTTTTGGTGTCCTGTATCGCCTGCAATATTGTGTCGAACAGAGTGGTCTCCAGGTGAGCATCCATAATGTCCATAGTGAGCGAGAGGGTTTCACCTTAATGGAGAGCCACTAGTGGCACAATATGTGCTGCACCCACAACCACAGGGCCTCGACACTCTGCAGCAGTCTTAAACCTGCTCTGTGCCCATGTGGCTATCACCCAAAGAGTGGGTCTCAGTACAGGGCAAGGAGTGGAGCCCCAGTTGGGGACTTTCTTAGTTAGGATGTTTCAGGGAGGGGCACAGCTGGTAGGCTACAAGTCCCACTTATCTCACCCTCTGTAGGGCGATATGTCATCAGCTCCCCTAACCCCCAGCATTAGCAGGAGGCACAGTTGAGTGGGCCATCCAGCCCCACACCACAGGGAAAACACACAGGGCAAACAAGTTACGGGGTCTAAGATCGTACTATCACTCTGGGCCCCCAGCACTACGCAAAAGGTGGTGCTTCACCAAGCTGTGCACTCTACATTGTGTCCCAGTGCTCCCTGTACCTCCTTACAGCAGGGTCTAAAGTGGAAGGGGGAGGACAGCAGTTACGAGTTACCACACGAACACTGGTCCCCAACAGGCCTTACTGACACAGCTCTCACCTCCTTCCTTAGGGTGCACACAGGGCAGGTCCTAGGCATGTGCAAACTGTGCACCTGCACAGGGCCGCCAAACCCCAGGGGCCGCCACGACGAGGATCGGATCAGAAGGATCACTGGAGTGGCGGCCCCCTGGCAGGATTTGGCGGCCTCCGGGCAATGGCAGCGTGAGTGTTGTTGTTTTCACTCAGTTTCACTTGCCCAGGGCTGGACAGGACACCCCACGAGTATGGAAAATGTACCCTTAACCCGAAGGTCTAGAAGGGCACATAAAGGACACACAGCCAGATTCATTAGGAAGAAAAATATAGCCACTACAATATCAGTTGCCGATTGTTTGTTTGCTGTTCTTTTGTTTGCACTCCAGGCCCGTCCTGTCCTGGTTACAAGAGGCCAGCGCGCGGCACCTCTCCTGACTCACAGACACTCCTCTTGCGAAGGTCACACAGAAGCCGCTTCCTTCGCCTCTCACGCGCCTGACTGCTGACCTGGTGGTCCGCGGTGAAACAGCTCTTCTTGGCAGATCGAGTTCCGGACCCTGCAGCTCGTGCGACATCAGTAGGCACCGCCCCCTCGGTAAGTGCAAGGGGAAAAGGAGCACTGTATAGTGCGTCCAGATTGGAGTCTGTCTAAGTCACACCCTCTTCCAACCCTCATTGAGGGAATCGCTTAGGACCTCACTCCAGGCTGTTGTCATCACGTCGTCATTGCTTTATGGAACTCAAAACAAAGTGTTAGGTGCCTGCGCCTACCTACCCCATCTTAATAACCTTTCTCTTACTCGTGCGTTCTCTATTGATCGTACAAAAATAGCTTCAAGTCTTCACAGTGTTTGCTTTTATTATTAGCCTGTCTTCTGTGTTGATGCATAGATACACATATTAGATGGCGTATAGTTACCCGCAGTCTCAGTCTCTCTGTATCTCTACTTTTAATTATTAGGGGCCTTCTTATGGTCCTCATTTGGGCAATATATAGGTGCTTGAATACTTGGGGCTGGGAGGACTGAAGATTCCTACTGAACCTCTGCACCTCAATTGGGCAATTCCAAGCTTCTAATCTACGGAATGGGGGAATAACTATGCAAATGGTAAATAACAAGTGGAAATCTCAATAGTTTGCCTTGTTCTGAAGAATACTCCACTGACATTTACCTAATGCTGTTTTCAGGTGGAAAATATTTGCAAGGGACCGGGCATATCCGTCGTGGGGGCTGCGGCAAGGAAGTTGTTCCAGGCCGTGGTAGGCTGGGGTAGCATTTTCTGCTCCAGCTGAGGTACTGTTGGGTGAAGTATTATGGGCACCAGCCCTTCATTAGGGATAACAAATGAGAAAGAGGCTGAGTGCTGTTAAGCTACTGGAGTCAGGGCACGCACAGAGCAACTTTTTCTTTATTGCCAGTGTCACTTCACTGGTGACACCTGCGGGGGTTTGGTGTAAGAAAGTGTAGGACATTCCTATTAGGAGAGAGGGCCTGCACAGGAAGGTGTACCCCTGGACACTACATTCCTCCCAAAAAACAAAGAAGGGTCAACACGTTCAACAGTGGAAAACAAAACAAATAAAACAAGTGACCACAATGAGTATATTGACATCAAAGCTCTGTCCCGTCCGGACCCCCTCTTCCGGGGCCCCCACCTACTCTCCCTGCACAGGGCCACCATGAGCCTAGAGCCGGCCCTGGGTGCACACCTTGAAGTCCAGTCCAAAACTCTCCAGCTGGCCCCCAGGCTCAGTCAGGACACAATATTATATGCATCCCCATGAAGGAAGTGGCCTGATTAGAGCCACCCGGGTCACCCGCGACCACCTCTCAGCCTTCCATACAAACGAAGGGTCGGTCAGACAGTAGAGAATACAAACCAAGTATTTATTCATGTACACTCGAGCAGAGCCCAATCTGCCCAGTCTCTAAGGATTTCTGCAGAGGGACTGACATCAGAAAACATGGTGATACATTATGTGTGATTCAGAAACAATGAAGGCATGCCCAGACTGGCAATTTCCAGATGGTGGCAGCTACACAAAGAAGGTACAGAAGGATAAGTTTTGATCCTGAGACCGGGCACACAATATCTCTATGACAAAGTTGTTCTGCCTCTACCCATTGCTGGACTAGTGGGAGCAGGCCTCTATCTAGTGGGAAAAGTATGCGCAAATAAGAACAGTGTATTTGTTAGTACAGCAAGGCCCAACCTTGGGAAAAAGCTGCTTCTCGCAAAGGCAGAAAGAGAGATTAGTTTCGCTCTTGGATAAAAATGGCGGCCAAACATAAAATGGTGCAGCGAATGCTAACTTAAGCAGAACAATATATAAACATCACGGCTAAGACATTTTTATTCTAACAGGTCCTCCTTTTAGCAGAAGCTACCAATTTTATGTTACATAATCAGTATTCAAAGATACCCTCATCGATCTGCATCATGTTCTCAATGTCCTTTATTTTTTATTTAGAGAGTTTTATATAGCGCAAACGTGCCCCAAATCGGTTATCAGAGCACTTTACATAGCACCAGTTGCCTTACATTAGGACACGTTCATTTTTGTTAGGCACAGGAAGATTAAGTGATTTGCTCAGATTCACACGATGTACAGCGTCATTGCCGAGACTCGGACCCAGGTACCCAGGTTCGAGTTCGACCGCCCTAGCCATTAGGCCAACTCCTCTCCCCTTCTGCAACATGATTGCAGCACTAGTATCATGAATTGATATTTTCTGTTTAGGGGTGAGAAAATTCCCACAATAGGTGCAACAAGTCAGAAGACAGTGTATATAGAGGCAACGTGTAAAAATATTACTAGCAACCACAATCAAAAAGATGAGGATCTTCCAACCCCATGTTGTTAGCATATTCCAGAACCACCCCAATAGGATCCCTGTGCCTGTCTCATGGTGTATTTCAGACGAAAGTCTATGCAATTTTTGTATAGCTGCATACACATTGGGAGCGTGATCAACTAAGCAAACACGACAGCTGATGCCAATGATGTGACAAGCCCCACCCCTATCTGCAAGTATGACATCTAACACCATCCTGTTATGCAAAGTGACTAATCTCGTAGCGTTGAGCTCAGCAGTAATGTTTGTCATGATCTCAGCAGTTGTATTGAAAACCCCCTCCACAACTCTTGTTAACCGACAGAGTTGGAGACTAATAGACCTTTATAGCATCTCCAAATTGTTGTGCAGTGGTATCTGTCTGATCTATATCCTTTGTGTCAACAACTCTTCTGACTCTGGACAAGTAGGCACTACTACACTGCAGCTGATGATCATTATGATATTTGGATGGGGCAACATACACAGAGGGAAGGAGGAAAGAGAGATAACATGTGCCTCAACATCCCCTCGGAAGCCAGACATGAGCTTGGGATCCACGGACAAAATAAACATTATGGGGTAGGATCAAAGGCGGACTCCGAGTCACTTTCAGCTTGTAGGTGAAATTACATTTACTCTTCCCCACCTTCATCTCCCCAGTCCCCTGGACATAAAAACTAGCTGTTGTGTTGACCACAGACACCTGTATCGGTTTGTCTTTGGAAATATTGCGAGCTTGGAAAGATTGAAAATACTCATTGGTGTTGAACCTTTTCCATTTGAAATCAGGTATCGTTCTTCACTTTACGGTAGGTGTTCATACAAGACTTTGAGGACAATGTACCTAGGGTGTCTGCTCCTGCTGGTCCTCTGGGAGTAAGCCATTGATAAAAATGTAAATACTCTACCGCAGTGTGAGAATCAGAATGTGTCATACCCAGAGTAGAGAGTTGGAATTGGTACACCAGCAGAAACAATTCAAACCAACCTTTACAGCTACCAATATAAAACAGTGGAATGGACAACAAATTGTCACTCTTATGAGTGAAGTAACTGAAGGGAGCAACCCACAAATCCAACAATTAGTTATATTGGGGATGTTATGAGCTTGATGTAACATTTGTATAAAAACTATTATCGGTGTAGGACAACCTATGCGCTGCTTTGTGTGGAGCCAAAGTGACAAAAGCATGCTCAGGGGGAGTGGGCTTTGTACCAACCAAGGAATGTACAGGATATTTCTCCTCTAGAAACCAGGATATTCCAAGTATTTTTATTAGCGTAATCACAACAATTAATAGGCAAACTATTATACTCTTTTTTGACTAACCCTGCGATAAATGCAGTGGTGCAAATGGCTGTTCCTCCTCCTCAACAGGGCGACCAAACGGATGCATTATAGAACAAGAAGAGGAATGCAATAAAACTGATAGCAAAGGTAAATGTTTCCAGTGTCCATCAGAGCCTCACTGGTACATGCTCCTATTCTTCATCAACGTTGCGCTCTTGAGCACCGGCGGTGGAGCTTGCTCAGTGCTAAGCTGACAATGAATTCCATGTCGTTCAGGATAAGGTACCCCCTTCCTAGGGAGCACGTTCTATTTATCCTGTCCATTGTCAGAACAGTGCACCAATTTCACGACACCATGAACTAACACCATTGGTAGTATAGCAAAGTACGCCCTAACTTACACAGTCCATCCCTAACTAATCTGACTTCTCCTTTGGTCCGCTATTCCTCAGCCAAGGATGCAAATTGTACCTGGTGACTCCAGGCAAGGAGGGGTCAACAAACAGCAGCTCCTTAAAGACTCGAATGTCTGGAGGGACCGCTGCATTTAGCATGTCATCATTCTCTGCATCACTAAAAGGGACGAACTGAGGCACCTTCTCACTCTCAGTGTCCCCAATGCCATCCCTCACCCACTGATCATAGGGCAAGGGTAAGGGTATGCTGTGGCAATGGCTGGTATGAATCCAGTTCTTTCAGCCAGCGACTTTCACAGTGGCTCGAGTGGCCAGGAGGACCTATTCAGGTCCCTTCCAACAGGGCTCCAAACTCTTCTTCTGCTGGAAGTCTTTCACTACTATAAAATCCCCAGGCGGAATATCATGTTCGGGCCCCTCTGGTGTGGGTGGAAGGGACGTGCAGACCTGTTGGCGAATCGATCACAAATTTTCATTTAACTGGCAAACTGGAAAACATACAAGGGCCTGGGACACCGCAGACATTTGCCGGACATCGAAACACGACCATATAGGGTGACAATCCTGTTCTAGAATGTGTTATTGTACTTGTCGACAAAGGAGCTAATGGTAAAGCATCTGGCCACTGTAATCCTGTTGTCGCCTGAATCTTTGACAACTACAGTTTGAGAGTACCATTGTACTTCTCAACCAAAGGCGCCTGCTGATTGTGGGTGGTTTGCAGCTTGGAATTTCTGTTTTATGTGCAAACCGTCACAAATTAACTGTATGACCTTGGCATTAAAGTGACTTCCGTTATCACTCCAGATCAAATGGGGCAAGTTGAAACGAGGAAAGAACTCCTTCAGGAGTACCTTTGCAGTTGCAATGGCTGTATTGTCTTTTGTGGGGTAAGCCTCAAACCCATTTACTAAATGCACAAACAACTACCAATATGTACTTCAAATTATTGACCCTGTCCAATTCAATCAAATCTAACTAAAGGACCTCAAAAGGGAAAGAAGGTGGTACACAATTACCAGGTGGTGTAGGGTACCCTTTCCCGTATTGTGCATCATGCACACCATGCAAACCTTCACTAAATGTGTAGCAGTTTTGGATAGGATATCATTCTGCCATACAGGGTCTAACAACTTGCAAACACCCTTAGAACTGATATGGGCTGGGCAATGAGCCATTGTGACTACAGGAAGAACATAGTAAGACACAATGGGGTAACCCAGTATCCCTCAGAACCTGGGCCGTATTTAACAAAAGTATACAAATGGTTCTGTCGGGTGCATAATATCTCTTCAAGGTTTTTCATTATTCAATTAAATAAATGACAAGAAATTAAATTTCAAACAATGCAAAACCAAACCAGCTGGGGTATGACAAGATATTTTAATATATAAATTACTTCATTTATAAATACCCTCATTTGAATATATACATGGCTGTCAAAAATACATGGTGGCGCATCATGTGTGAATAAATTGTGACATTCAGGTGCTCAGTGATATTTGTGAAAGTGTACTATATACAGTGATAAGAGAAGGGGGAGGAGGGGGAAGGCCAGGAATACACAGTTCTTCGGATAATCCTGCGGACTACGATTGTTAGTCTGCACGCAGAATCCTAAAAGGCTGGTCCAGATAGTTCTAAAGTCGACGTTTCAACCCTGGGGACGCACTCTTAAAGTGTCGTAGTGGGTCTTCATCAGGACTGGGTAAGTAGGGGTGTGGGATTGAGTATGCAGACAGCCTGTTGATTAAAATAAGCTGGAGTAAGGTTTGCATTTGCAAGACATTAAGCGAAGAAAATTGCTGTGTCATTTAAGGTGGTGAGAACTCACCTTAACAGGTGGAGCCAGGTAACCCTCTAGTGGGATGGCTGGCACAAGGCAACTTGCACATCTAGGTAGGACGAATAACTCCTTAATCCCGGTAACTCTACAGGAAAAATGGGTGCGGGAGATTAGTTGTCCACCCATGTAAGAAGCTATTGAAGATAATAATCGGTTGAAGGCACTCACCTCCAATGGCAAAGGAGTTTTGTCAATGCAGTCCACTTTTTGTGTGTTGAACATCATGGCGATGAATCAAAATTAATCTGTCAACACGGAGAGTTGCGAGAATTGGAAACTGTTTCCCAAGGGGTTGCTAAAGCATACAGACAGATGTGGGGTCGGGTGTAGCAAATACCTGGTCACCCAAACAATTGTTTAAAAGCACTCACCTCCAATATAGTTGTCGCTTAGCCTAGGCAGTCCAATTCTGTGTTTTTGGACATCAAGGCGAAGGATGACTAGCAGTCGGTGGCCCTGAATTAATATGTCAAAATGGAAGAGAGAGAGGATACTAAATCTCTAGCCCAGACAAGTGCCAAAGCATGAAGGCAAGCGTATGAGTATGCTTCTGGAATCTACTCACCTCAAAAGGTCCACTTATTCCGTTTCTCGATTGCTTCTGTGCCATGATTAATTGTTACCTTGGCCGCGATCGCTAGGACCAGTTTATACTACTTAACAATGCGCGAGGACGCTCCGTGAGTCGCCACGCGTAAGTCCATTGCCTGGCAACCAACCCGGCATATTAGTATCACATTCACGACGGCGGGTCTTGCCTGCAGTCAAACCTGGGGGCAAAGTGATTAGGATTCTAACCATATTTGAAATTGGTGCATCAAGTAATAATCAAGTGTCCGCATGTGTCCCTTTCTGTGCCATAGCTTGAAAATAGAAGGGTTCATGTTTGAGTCGCGTGCAAATCTGCAGCGTAACAACCACCGGAGCGTGCTGGAAATGGCTCCCGACATGCCTGGCAGACCACGGTTCTTGGCGGTTGTCAGCCTTAAACATCAATGAGGGCTGAAGGGCGGATAGTGAATAATACCACAGCTCACCGTTCAGCTCAACAATGGCGGCGCTTGTCATGGGCTCGTCACTGGTGGAGTCCTTCAAATAAGTTCTCATGCATATCTTTTCAGGAGGGTTCAGAATGGGGTGACAAAGGCAATGCTGATTGTGACAATTACAGGACGCATCTTATACAGTGCAATTGATATAAACAGTATAAAAATATATTATTCCACATAATCACAAATAATCAAGAGTACACCCAATACTAATCATAGTAAAGAGGTTACATAAGGTGACAGAATCATTACATTTAGAAGCCCTATCAAGTCACGCATCCCACCACAGGGCACCATATTTAAAAACCTTTTCTACCCACTAGTAATATGACTGAACCAACACTATGGTAGTGGCACCTCACATTGCATGTGGAGTTGCCTGTGTATGTGGATGTATTCGCACATATTCATTAAACATTCTATGTACATTTCATCAAGTGAAGCCAACCCTAGTTGTTAGCAGGGGTTCTATGTACCTTTCCCTTGGGTGAGGTCAATCCTAGTTGTTTTTCAGGGTTTCAGTGCCTCATGTTTTCGCATTATGGCCATTGCCAACACTGCAACAATCCCTAGATTGAGCTATCACATATCCTGGAGGTATGTGTGGTAAATCCAGCTATAGTGCACCTGGGCGTCTGAGGGGTCCTAGTGTGGCATCTGGTCTAACAGTAGACTAGAGTGTTACATCAGGCTACAGTTGTCCCATTTGTCTTGAAATGTCCCCCATTTCGTTCAACCCATTCTTGACAGAGTTAAGGGAATGTATCCATCTACACTCTTTGTAGTTCAGTGATGAGGTGATGGACCCTCCCCTGGCATTTGGGCAAACCTTTTCTACAACCAACCATTTGATGTCATCAGGTGTGTGGTTGTGTGTGGTAAAGTGTTCGACCAACGGTGCCCCCAATGTTTTGCACCTCACTCTGCTCATGTGTTGCAGGATCCTGGTTTTGATTTTTTGTGTTGTTTGACCCACGTATATTTGTGCACAAGGTCAACGGATGGCGTAAATCACATGAACTATTGCAATTGGTGAAATGAGATAATTTGTAGGTTCTGTTATTATGAGGGAAGTCCATACCCTCTTAGCATGAATCGCAGGCTTTGCACTGTCCACATTTGTGATGCCCGGTCACTGGTGGGAGGCCAAAATAACCTCTCAAGTCTGACTGTTTGGGTGCTTCAATGAATGCTTTCACTACTGTGTCCTTAATGTTCTTTCCTCTTTTGAAAGCGAACAGCGGTTGCTGTGTAGTTTGTAGTTCACCTGCTATGAGGTTCCAATATTTCAATATTATCTTCTTTATGTCGTTGCTCCTAGCATTGAAAGTGGTTAGGCAAACCATATTGTTATTCTCTTTGGGTTTTTCTTTGGTCTCAAGCAAATGGTCCCTAGGACAATACCAAGCTCGTTTTTTGGCCCGCTTCAAAAGGCCAGTCAAAAATCCCCTTTCCTTCAAATGTTTTGTTAGTAATTCAGATTCCTTGAAAAAATATTTTCTTTGGGAGCAGTTCCTCTTTAGTCTCAAGTATTGCCCATAGGGCAAGTTATCCCTTAAGTTGCGGGGTGATGTGAACCATACATCAACAGGGTATTTCTTTCCATTGGCATCCGGTAGAGGTCGCAGTATAACAAGCCATTCTCTGTTTTAAATGTGAGATCCAAGAAATCTATGGATTCTTTGCTGCAAACCATTGTGAATTGTATGTCGCCATTCCTGTTGTTGAGCCATGAATGGAATTCCAACCATTCATTTTCCTCACCTGACCAAATTATTATAACATTGTTGATGTATCTCTTCCAAACTTGGATTTTGTTGAGGTATGGGTTAGCCAGATTGTAGAGATGTTCCTCTTCGTAGCTGTCCATGAAGATGTTTGCTAGACTTGGGGCATTTGTTGAGCCCATGGCTACTCCCTTACATTGGTAGATAAATTGTCATTTGAAAATGAAATAGTTCTTCTTCATTGCTATCTCGAGGAGAGAAATCAGGAAGGATGTCGGAATCCAAGGTAGTTCTTATAATTTCCACCGCTTGGTTTTGTAAGATTGATGTGTATAATGAGGACACATCCATGGTGACAAGTATTTGGTTTTGACCATCAAAGGGTTGTCCTTCAAGCAATTGTATTATGCGCATGCTGTCTCTCACAAAAGATTTTGTTTCCGGCACCCATGGCTGTAAAAAATGGTCAATAAATTGATTGAGAGGTTCCAGAATTGAACCACACCCCGACACAATGGGTCTCCCTGGGGGACTTTCTAGTCGCTTGTGTACTTTAGACAAGATGTAGATAGTTAGAATCCTTGGTTCTTTCTGGTTTAGAAATTCATATTCATGCTGGCTTAGAAAGCCATCATCTAGTCCCTACTGTGTAATCTCTTCAATCAGGGTTCTAAGTACTTCAGTTGGGTCCCTTGCAGTTGGTTGGTAGCTCTCCAGAACCCCAAGCTGTTGCTCTATCTTCTTGACATAGTCATCTGTATTTTGTAGCACCACAGCGCCACCCTTGTCGGCTGGTTTGATGATTATTGAGTCATTCTTCCCCAAAGCGTTGAGTGCCAATCTCTCTTCTTTACTAATGTTGTAACTGATGTACTTTCTTCTATCCAGACGTTGCATGGTGTCCACAAGTACAATCTTCTTGAATGCGAGTATTCTCTCACTCATCATGTTAGCTGCCAGTATAAAGGTTGAGGGTGGCCTGAATGCGGTCACTGCTGACTTAGGTGTAAAGGTGTTCTTTAAAAAGTAGTGTTTTAATCTGACCTTACAGAAAAAACGTTGAGGTTCTAATTTCACCTGGAATGAGTCAGGTATCACCGTCGGTACAAAGGAAAGCCTCTTGGCAAGGATATCCCTCTCAGCTTGTGTGATGAAGTGGTTGGATAGGTTAACTATCGGGTCAGAATGATCGAGTATCTCTCTCAACTCGACAACCCCGGTCGTTGTTGGTATATTTTCAATGTCTCCACAGGATATCAAGGACGTATTGATCCCTGAGTGTGGTTCTTGTTCTGTCTCAATTATTATAGGTGCCAATTCAGTGAATACTCTCTGTGTCATAGGTGTCAGGATTACTGTGTTGGAAGGGATGGCCAGAGTGTTGTGTTCCATGTGGTCGACTACCATCTGTATGTCTGTCTTCTTGTGGATATCTCTCCATGTGTCTCTGGCTGATAGAACCGGACACGTGATCCCCCTTGCTGTGCATTCCGCCCCCTGCCCCATCTCCTTGGCCTCTCCCAATTCTGTTGTCTCCCTCTGCCCCTGTTGCCTTGGTGGTAGCTCTCTCCTAAAAAATGGGGGCTTTGGGTGTTCTGGTTGCTGGTTGAGGGCGTATCAGACTCTGAGTCTGAACTACTTCCCACTGAGGTAGGTTATCTTTTTGTCGTAATTCCTTACATCTTTGGATATACTTGTCTAGTTTTCTATTGAGTGTGATGGTGTTAAAATCAGCCAATGCTTTCTCTTCTCTGCACGCTCTAGTGCCTCCTTAGCGTTCGTAAGTGCTGAGTCTCCTAGTATCTCCCTCTTAAGGTCAGCAATTTCTTGTGTAAGTTTCTTCACATACTCTATTGCAGTTTCAACCCCAAGCACCACCCAATGCCTGGAGCAGTTATTTGCCACGTAGCTAAAACCTTCCCTGAATGTTGGCATGTCTATGAATATTACAGGTTTGTTACAGACCTGCAATCCTTTTGGGATTATGTTGGATTCCGAATATTTTGTTAATACATGCCCATGTAGGCATTATCTGATTAGCATTTTCTCTCTATTTTAGCTAACTTCTCGCTCAATCCTGCATCCGCTGGTAATCTCTCGGTACCTAATGATAAGCTAGAGGCGCCCTGCTCTTGAATATGTTTAGCTATATATTCCTCGCTGTAAGACAAGGTTCCCCTGTCGGACATACTCTAAACGATACAAACACTTTTGAACAATTAAACCAAACAACAAATAACAATTAATGAGAGCAAGTATTCACCTGCACTCAATTCAGTAAGACACAATGGGGTAACCCAGTATCCCTCAGAACCTGGGCCATATTTAACAAAAGTATACAAATGGTTCTGTTGGGTGTGTAATATCTCTTCAAGTTTTTTTCATTATTCCATGAAATAAATTAAAAAAAATTAATTTTCCAACAATGCAAAACCAAACCAGCTGGGGTAATACAAGATATTTCTATATATAAATTACTTCATTTATAAATACCCTCATTTGAATATAAATGGCTGTCAAAAATACATGATGGCGCATCATGTGTGAATAAATTGTGACATTCAGGTGCTCAGTGATATTTGTGAAAGTGTACTACATACAGTGATAAGAGAAGGGGGAAGGCCAGGAATACACAGTTCTTCGGATAATCCTCCGGACTACGATTGCTAGTCTGCGCGCAGAATGCTAAAAGGCTGGTCCAGATAGTTCTAAAGTCGACGTTTCAACCCTGGCGACGCACTCTAAAAGTGTCATAGTGGGTCTTCATCAGGATTGGGTAAGTGGGGGTGTGGGATTGACTATGCAAACAGCCTGTTGTTTAAAATAAGCTGGAGTAAGGTTTGGATTTGTAAGACATTAAGCCAAGAACATTGGTGTGTCATTTAAGGTGGTGAGAACTCACCTTAACAGGTGGAGCCAGGTAACCTTCTAGTGGGCTGGCTCGCAAAAGGCAACTTGTACATCTAGGTAGGACGAATAACTCCTTAATCCCGGTAATTCTACAGGAAAAACGGGTGCAGGAGATTAGTTGTCCACCTATGTAAGAAGCTATTGAAGGTAATAATCGGTTGTAGGCACTCTCCTCCAATGGCAAAGGAGCTTGGTCAATGCAGTCCACTTTGTGTGTGTTAAACATCAAGGCGATGAATGAAAATTAATCTGTCAACAGGGAGAGTTGCGAGAATTGGAAACTGTTTCCCAAGGGTTTGCTAAAGAATACAGACAGATTGGGGGTCGGGTGTAGCAAATACTTGTCCACCCAAACAATTGTTTAAAAAAACTCAAACGAGGTTGAGAGCACTCACCTCCAATATAGTTGGCCTATAGCCTATGCTGTCCAATTCTGTGTTTTTGGACATCAAGGCGAAAGATGACTAGCAATGGTTGGCCCTGAATTAATCTGTCAATAGGGAAGAGAGAGAGGATACTAAATCTCTATCCCAGACAAGTGCCAAAGCATGAAGGCAAGCGTATGAGTATGCTTCTGGAATCTGCTCACCTCAAAACATCCACTCATTCCATTTCTCGATCTCTTCTGTGCCGTGATTAATTGTTACCTCTGCCGCGATCGCTAGGACCAGTTTATACTAGTTAACAATGCGGAAGGATGCTCCGTGAGTCGGCGCGCATATGTCAGTTGCCTGGCAACCAACCCGGCATGATAGTATCACGTTCATGACCGCGGTTCTCGCCTACAGTCATACTTGGGGGCAAAGTGATTAGAATGCTAACCATATTTGAAATTGGTGCATCAAGTAATAATCAAGTGTCCGCATGCGTCGCTTTCCGTGCCATGGCTTAAAAATAGAAGGGTTCGCGTTTGAGTCGCGTGCAAATCTGCAGCGTAACAACCACCGGAGCGTGCCGAAAATTGCTCCCGACATGCCGGGCAGAATGCGGTTCTCGGCGGTTGTCAGCCTTAAACTTCAGTGAGGGCTGAAGGGCGGTTAGTGAATAATACCACAGCTCACAGTTCAGCTCAACAATGGTAGCGCTTGTCATGCGCTCGTCACTGGTGGAGTCCTTCAAATAAGTTCTCATGCATATCTTTTCAGGAGAGTTCAGAATGGGGTGACAAAGGCAATGCTGATTGTGACAATTATAGGACACATCTTATACAATTAGTGGTGTCTCTATCTCACCCCAACCAAGAACCATCTGACCTCTACAGATGTCTTGCAGAAATTCAAGGATTGATGAATAGTTCTTCGTTGAAACTTAACGGGTCAAAGACAGACATTCTCCCCCTCGGCCAGAAGGGGCTATCCCTCCCCCCGAACATCTGGCCCCCCTGCTTAGGTGAACCTCCAGTCCCCAAGTCCGAGATCAAGAGCCTGGGAATTTGGCTGTAAAAAGACCTATCCTTCAAGACCCAAGCCAAGAAAATCGCTGGGACTTGCTTCGGGCTCCTTAAATCTATCAGGAAGATTCTGCCCCTACTCCCTCCTGTCTCCCAGAAATTGTTCATCCAAGGCCTTATATTGTCAAGGCTGGATTACAGCAATACCATCTATCTGGGCGCCCCCGAAGCAACCCTTAACAAACTGCAAAGGATCCAGAACGCCGCGGCTCGGATTATCACCAATACCCCGGCCAGATCCTCGCCCAAACCAGCCTTGAAGCAGCTCCACTGGCTCCCAGTGAGAGAGCGAGTCAAGTTTAAAGCCCTCTGTTTGTCACACAGGCTCCTACAGGATAAAGGTCCCCCTATCCTAAAAAAAATCATCAGGCCCTACAAAGCCTCAAGATCCCTCCGATCTGACCATGAACACCTCATCACTATTTCCAGAGTGAAGAGGGCGCGCACTGGCGGACGGCGTTTCTCTGTCAATGCAGCCCGCCTGTGGAATTCCCTCCCCGTAATTTAAGGATGGAATCAGATTACCTCCGATTCAGAAAACTGCTGAAAACTCACCTGTTTCCCTGATCTCCTTTTTCCTCTCTCCCTCTTATGTTATCCTCTGGTCTGTCCTGATCTCAGCGCTGGGTAGCGGAAGCACACAAATCAACCCGATGATGATGCTGTCACGTAGCTAGAAAACAAAGATAGGCGGAGAACCAAGATATACCGCCATTCGAGCCTAAGAACGTGAATGAGGGTTTTTTATTGGCACCGGAATGAACACAAATAAAACCCTGGTTACTCAGGACAAGTGATCCTTCCCCACTTTGATTTTTTGGATTATGAACAAGGAAGCTGAAGGGATCACACATTCTCCCTTCTCCCCCTTTTGATTCAATTCTGTCCTAGCTGTAAGACATCCCTGTCACCTCATCCATGTCATCCGTGTAATAATCATCATGATAATACTGTCCTCCCTGAGGGCCATCGAAGTAATTGTGATCAGAACGACCCTGCGAGGCCACAGCATTGTCCAGTAAGGAAATTGAACAGCATACATGTTGCAATTCTGTTATCAGGAGGGCAATCCCACAATATCTCATATAGGTCTTTCTGACACCCAATTAGAATAGATATAGAATCGGTTCGTGTTGAATTGGTTCTTCCTACAAGTGCACGTTGAGCAACAATAATGGGCAAACCATAAAAGATCAATGCTAAAATGCATTTGACAATTGTCTCTACCACTAGATCAGTAGGTTACGCTAGATTTGCAATGCTGGCTGGCTGATTTGACTCAAATTGCAATATGAAACTTTATTAACAACAATGGGATCGTCATGCAATCGTATGCATTCCTATCTGACAATGTCTTCATTATTGGCTTCCATTAACATAACAATAATGTATCCTTTGATAACTGGATGCAATCATATCAGACCACGTCTTTATTTTGGTGTTCATCGCATTAGCGCAACACAGCACATTAACTGAATTGCAGCTGTACTTATTATCAGTACAGTGAGAATTCTCATGAAGTAATAACGATTATTATAATAATGCATCATACACTGTACAGATTATCAGATTAGTAGGGTACATCAGAGCCGTAACTGTGGCTTGCAATGCTAACTATAATTTGAACCGTAACTTTATTGACAGTAATGTGAGCTTATTGCGATGTTTCATTAATTGATCTGACAATGTCTTCGTTATTAATGTTTTTAATGCTATTGAATTATCAGGTTGCCAGATAGCTGGAAAATTTGTGGACAATTTTTCAGTATAGCCAGTATTGTCATAAAAGTTATGTACTGAAGAAACTCTTATAAGTTTGTGAACTGTTCAAGCCTATTTCTAAAGGAATTTGTTGTTTGTTAATCACTTGACAAAGGCTTAGGCCGAAACGCGTTGTCTTTATTGTGGTGCACAATAAAATATTGTGCCATCCTCTGGTGTGCCACATCTTGTTTTTGTGTCCATTGGGATAATCTACTCGAGCTTCTTTGAAATTTGAGCGCCACTGCTACCGCTTGCTGGCACCGACACCGAAGGCTGGGAATCATGAAGAGCAGCGTGTCAAGGTCCGTCACTCTTCTCCTCGGGGCTGTGTTGAAAGTTCCAAACACGCGCTCACGCAACCCACCCGTGACCCGGCAGATTTCACAGACCACTAGGAGGGTTCCGCAACCGCGGGAAAGGAAGGGGACAGCGGGGAGGGAGATCTGAAACGATAAAGAACAAGGGATTTAGTTTCACACCCTTCCCTAACTAATCTATGATACACCAACAACACGCAATAGATCAACCGTCCCCTATTCTCCCACAGCTTGTGAAGCCTACCTGTAAAGGAAAATTCTAAGGCTTTAAATGCAGGAGGGAGATGGAAGGTCCTATCAGTGGCTATGATCTAGTAAAGAAATAACACAAACATTCACATGGATTATCCTGCAACTGTAACACACACCATAGACAGTTTCTTGCGTCTCACATACCCATGTTTGACCATAGATTGTCTTGTTCCACTGTAGCGCTAGGTACCCCCCCTGTTCTCCTCTCCTGTAGTTCAAAAGAAAGCACAAACAAGTTGTCGGAAATAAACATGAAAACTCAACCAAAAAATGAGATGAAGGTTAAATGACACCTTTCAGAGAAAATACTTCAGTTCAGCTCACACACCAGTGTTACGTTATTGCATGCACAGTAACACGCTAATCCTTTTCTTTCTTGCGTGTATCACAGTCTAATGTCTCACTGTGAGACTAAGAGTTTCAGTTAGTTCCGGATCTTTTAAGATATTGAAAGGACTTCCTCTTATCCAAAACAAACGAGGTGTATCCAGAAACAGAGAAACGCCGCCGCGTTTCTCTATACCAAATGGAGGACCAAACTCCTTTCCTCCAACACAGACTATCACGGAAGGAAACTGACGTACACAGCCGTGTCCGTCACTCCCGGAAAAAACCCTCCAGAACAAAACAGCGGATCCTCCGCTTCTTCGTCGTTGAATGTTCCAGCCGGAAACATCCAAATCCCATTACTCACGATTTCTTAGTCCAGTACCACAGGCACAATCCTCCAGCTCACTAGAATTATCGGCACAGTTTGCGCTTTCCGGTTTGTTTATATTTCCGGCTTACTTTTCCGTCTCGCGCTACTTCACCCATTGCCTCATGGGGATGGTAGTTCCGTGTAGCAGGTTGCCGGATCCCACGCATTGCGCGGACAGCGTCCCGAAAACGGGTTGATTCTGACAGTATACCCCCCTTTTACAAGGGACGCTGGCCGGGAGCAGGCTTATCCGGATGACGTCGGTGAAAACAAGACACCAACCTAGGAGCATGCACCGACCTCGCTGGCTCCCATGAATTCTCCTCTGGCCCATAGCCCTTCCAGGACAGCAAATACTGGAGCCTCCCCCGCACCCACCGGGAGTCCAACACACGTGACACCTCATACTCAGACTCATTCTGCACCCACACAGGCACGGGAGGGCGATGAACAGGACTTCGAGAAGGCTTTACCAAGGACACATGAAACACAGGGTGTATGTGCAAATGGGCAGGCAACCGCAATTTCACCGCCACAGGATTCACCATTCGCACCACCCTATAAGGCCCGATGAACCTAGGGTTAAACACACTATATCTACGGAACTTGATGTACTTAGTAGATAACCACACCAGGTCCCCACGTTTATAAACAGGGTTCGGCCTACGGTGTTTGTCAGCCTGAGCCTTGTATATTCCTTTTGCCTGAACCAGATTCCTGCGCGTCGCCAGAAGAACACGGCGAATGCGCCCCAATCTGGCCTTCACTTCAGGAATCCTAACTGTGGGTCTGGGAAGAATCAGAGGGGTAACCCTAGGATGGTGACCATAATTACTGAAGAAAGGGGAATGACCTGTTGATGAGTGCACTGTGCTATTATAGGCCAGCTCCGCTACCCACAACCAATCCACCCACGAATCTGTGTCAGTGAGAACATAACAACGAAGATACTGTTTCAGGGATTGGTTCAGTCTCTCTGTTTGGCCATCTGACTGTGGGTGAAAACTGGTGGATAATGAGGAGGAAATCCTCAACTCAGCACACCACACTTTCCAAAACCCCGCAGTGAATTGGGCCCCCCTATCTGACACTATCACTTGAGGAAGCCCATGCAACCTGACTATGTGGGTTAACAGGAGATGAGCGAGTTGACCTGCAGTAGGCACCTTGTTGCATGCTATGAAATGTCCCATCTTGGTAAGGAAGTCAACTACTACAATGATGGCGGTTTTTCCTTGATCGTTTGGTAACCCCACAATGAAGTCCACAGAAATGCTTTCCCAGGGCATTTCGGGGGTTGGTAAAGGCATCAAAAGACCTTGAGGTCGTTGTCTATCGGATTTCATCCGGGCACATTGCAAACATTGGTCTCCCCATTTCTTCAAGTCCAACCGAATGGAGGGCCACCAGAACTGTCTCAACGCCTTTTCCAATGTTTTTACATATCCCATGTGTCCTGCACTTGGAATTTCGTGACACCATTTGAACACTTGAAGCCGTAAGGTCTTCGTGGGCACTAGAGCTTGCTTCCCTTTCATTGCCACGCCTTGTCTCAACCGCCATTCTGGGTGGTGTCTTAGCCAAGTTCTCCATACACAGGATTGGATCCCTGAACACAAGGACTGCACAAAATCACCAGATTGAGTCACACACACCACTTTAGATGGATCGATTATGGACCTTTTTGGAGTCTGTAAATGTAACACCGGATGCTCCTGTCTGGTTAGGGCGTCTGCTTTTTTATTCATGCTTCCGGGTCTGAAGGTGACAACGAAGCGGTATTCTTCAAAAAAGAGCATCCAGCGCAACTGCCGGGGCGTCAGGTGATGTGCCGCTCTTATAAATTGCAAGTTGCGATGGTCTGTATAAACCGTCACCTGATGTACTGCCCCTAGAAGCCAATGTCTCCATTCCACAAATGCGTCTTTTATAGCCAGCAGCTCTTTTTCGGCTATCGTATAATTCAGTTCTGCGGGGCTGAGTTTTCTAGACATATAGGCGATTGGATGTAACATGCCTGAATCTTCTTGTCTTTGGGATAGAACCGCTCCCAAAGCAACTTCAGAAGCATCCGCTTCTACTATGAAAGGCAAAGAGGGGTTGGCATGTCTCAGAACCGGAGCTTTGATAAAGGCTTCTTTCAATCCATCAAACGCCGTTTGGGCCTCGGTGTTCCACAGAAACGGTACTGTCTTTTTCGTTAGACGAGTCAATGGGGTCACCAATGCAGAGAATCCACAGATAAACCTCCTATAAAAGTTAGCAAACCCCAATAGGCATTGGATGTCCTTTACATTACGTGGGCAAGGCCATTCCTTGATAGCCTGTACCTTTCTTTCTGCCATGACCTGGCCTGATGGAGTAAGCATCACTCCCAGAAACTCGACAGTGGTGACGTGGAATTCGCATTTCGTAATCTTGCAATAAAGATGGTGTTTCATCAGGGCACCCAGGACCTGTTTCACATGATACTGATGTTCACTCGTCTTGGTGGAATAGACGAGGATGTCGTCAATGTAAACGACCACAAAGAGGTCCAGGTACTCTCTCAATACTTCATTTAGAAAGTATTGGAACGCAGCAGGGGCGTTACACAACCCAAAAGGCATCACGAGATACTCAAACAGCCCATAACGCGTCTTGAATGCGGTCTTCCATTCATCACCTTTTCTTATGCGGACCAGATGGTAGGCTCCTCGCAGGTCTAGCTTTGTATATATATTGGCTGTTCTGACTTGCTCTAGTAAGACCGGGATCAGCGGTAGAGGGTACTGGTTTTTTACCGTTATGGTGTTTAATGCGCGGTAATCGATGCAACACCTCTTGTCCCCATTGGCCTTTGGGATGAAGAACAAAGGCGATGATGCCGGTGAGCGAGAAGGGCGTATATACCCTAACGCCAAGTATTTGTCTAGGTACTTCCTCAGATATTCGTTTTCTGGAACAGTGAGTGCATATAACCTGCCGTTCGGAATCACAGCTCCAGGAACGAGGTCAATGCGGCAATCGAAGGTTCTGTGAGGGGGAAGTGTTTCAGCCTGCTCTTCACTGAACACCTCAGCGTATTCAGCATAACACGATGGTAGTTGTACCTCTTTCTTAGCCGCAGTGGCGATGTTAAAGACCCTTGCCAAGGTCTGTGAAGGGCTAGCCGTGGAGATCATACATTGGTCATTGCAATACTCAGAGACAAAATCGATGGTTTTCGACGTCCAATGTATGGATGGTTCATGTTTCTGTAGCCATGGTAGTCCTAAAATGATCCCATACTGTGGTGCTTGGATGATATTAAAGGAGATTTTTTCCTGGTGTACATTATTACTGATGCACCGGTATTCAGGTGTGTGATATCGTATGGGTCCTGCAATTAGTTCACTGCCATCCACTGCATATACAGGTTCCGGGTGTTTCTTCTCAATGAGCTGGATGCCCAGTCTATCTGCCTCAGCATAATCCATGAAACACCTAGTAGCTCCGGAATCCACCATTGCTTTTACTTCTTGATCTCCAGTGTCCATTATAATTAGCATGGATAGAAAGACATGATTCTTGTCTTGTTTGCAACAGGCCGTAACTGAAGGGATAAGGATTTGGCTTGGGGGTTCCCCTCCGTTGACCCTCAAGCTTTGGAGTTTCCCGGTTTCTCTTCCACCGCACTCACTGCATTCTGGCTGGACCGGAATCTTCCAGTTTTCGGCTTCACTGGGCACTCCCGTAGGTAATGCCCCTTCTTCCCGCAATACAGGCACAGTCCGTTCTTCCTGCGATGTTCCTTCTCGCTGAACGATAGAGCAGCCCTCACCGCACCTATTTCCATAGCCTCTTGAGCGGATGTAGATTTGTCACCGTTCCCCCCTCCTCTCTCATGTACCATCACCACAGGCTCCTTCTTCCGTAACTCCCCTTTACGTTCTCTGATGCGGTGATCCAAGCGAAGAGCGAGTTCAATGAGAGCCGTACAGGTACGGGGTTGGGGATCAATGTGTGCCAAGACATCCTTCATTTCGTCATTTAATCCTTGATAAAACAAAGCGGATTGTTTCGCCTCGGGCCAATCTGTCTCGGCAACCAGACGACGAAAGTGGTTCAAATAGGTGACCAGATCAGAGGTGCCTTGCTTCAACACCAGCAGTTCACGATCTGCAGAGAATGTTTCCGCCCTGCGGTCAAAGGTTTTCTCGAACTCCAACCGGAATTCATCCCAATCGTGTAGGAGGGGATCATCTCTTCTAACTATGGGAACTGCCCACTGAGCTGCTTCCCCACCCAAATAAGAAATCAAAAAGGCCACTCGGGCTTGGTTAGTTGTAAACATCTTTGGTTTGCACATAAAGTGCAGGCGTACCTGAGTCATAAACACCTGGACCTTCTTATTATCCCCAAAAAATCTCTCGGGGGGGCTAACGGAATTTGAGTGGGCATTTCTACCACTACAGACGAAGGAGCAGAAGAACTAGCCCCAGCACTGAATGGGTTGGCATGTAGGCTATCTAAACGGGCCTTAATTTGAACATTTTCCGCACGAGAAGCAGCAACCTCACGATTGGAGGCCGCCAGTTCCGTTTGGACTAACGCAAGGGCAGCCAATACGTCATCCATAGTGGCCATTTCTTCTTTCAACACAGCCAAGAGGAGGACCGTTTCCTTGGGCCGATAATTCTGTCAAGGTCCGTCACTCTTCTCCTCGGGGCTGTGTTGAAAGTTCCAAACACGCGCTCACGCAACCCACCCGTGACCCGGCAGATTTCACAGACCACTAGGAGGGTTCCGCAACCGCGGGAAAGGAAGGGGACAGCGGGGAGGGAGATCTGAAACGATAAAGAACAAGGGATTTAGTTTCACACCCTTCCCTAACTAATCTATGATACACCAACAACACGCAATAGATCAACCGTCCCCTATTCTCCCACAGCTTGTGAAGCCTACCTGTAAAGGAAAATTCTAAGGCTTTAAATGCAGGAGGGAGATGGAAGGTCCTATCAGTGGCTATGATCTAGTAAAGAAATAACACAAACATTCACATGGATTATCCTGCAACTGTAACACACACCATAGACAGTTTCTTGCGTCTCACATACCCATGTTTGACCATAGATTGTCTTGTTCCACTGTAGCGCTAGGTACCCCCCCTGTTCTCCTCTCCTGTAGTTCAAAAGAAAGCACAAACAAGTTGTCGGAAATAAACATGAAAACTCAACCAAAAAATGAGATGAAGGTTAAATGACACCTTTCAGAGAAAATACTTCAGTTCAGCTCACACACCAGTGTTACGTTATTGCATGCACAGTAACACGCTAATCCTTTTCTTTCTTGCGTGTATCACAGTCTAATGTCTCACTGTGAGACTAAGAGTTTCAGTTAGTTCCGGATCTTTTAAGATATTGAAAGGACTTCCTCTTATCCAAAACAAACGAGGTGTATCCAGAAACAGAGAAACGCCGCCGCGTTTCTCTATACCAAATGGAGGACCAAACTCCTTTCCTCCAACACAGACTATCACGGAAGGAAACTGACGTACACAGCCGTGTCCGTCACTCCCGGAAAAAACCCTCCAGAACAAAACAGCGGATCCTCCGCTTCTTCGTCGTTGAATGTTCCAGCCGGAAACATCCAAATCTCATTACTCACGATTTCTTAGTCCAGTACCACAGGCACAATCCTCCAGCTCACTAGAATTATCGGCACAGTTTGCGCTTTCCGGTTTGTTTATATTTCCGGCTTACTTTTCCGTCTCGCGCTACTTCACCCATTGCCTCATGGGGATGGTAGTTCCGTGTAGCAGGTTGCCGGATCCCACGCATTGCGCGGACAGCGTCCCGAAAACGGGTTGATTCTGACACAGCGTTTGTGGACACTATACATATATATATATATATATATATATGTATATATATATATATATATATATATATATATATATATATATATATATATATATATATATATATTCACTGAAAAAACCATAGGTTATAGACCATATATAGTTAGGAATTTGCATTTGCAAAACCTTGAAAATTCACTGAAAAAACCATAGGTTATAGACCATATATAGTTAGGAATTAGCATTTACAAAACCATATTTTACTCACACAAAACCATTGAAATTTCATATATAGTTAGTTGCCCTAACTATATATCGCGCACCGCAATCCACTGCTGATGATGTCACATATTACATCATTCATGACATGGTCAGTGATATCCCTGATGACATCACTGATGACATCTCAAATGACATCACTGATGACATCACTGATGACATCATCCAGTGACTGTATGTTGCAGTAAAGTAAAAATATGTCTTACATATTGAAGAATGAGTGGATGTTTAAGTGTCTGGATGAAGGATTTAGTAGGTGCATGACTGACTGTATGAGAGAGTGATTAAATGTGTGTCACTAAGTGCATGGGTTAGTGACTAAACTGTCTTATTTTGTGCATCATTATATCTGTTGTTCTGTATACTGCTGCATGTGTTGATCAGTAGCTATATGAGTAACTATATGGGTTATTGATTGTTTGCCCAAGTATTTGTATGGGAGACTGAGTATGTGTGTGAGTTGATGGAAGGTGTATGACTCTGTGCATAGATGTGTGAGCAGTTGATTCACTATATGTATGGGTTCAAAAGTGCATGTGGAAACAGCTGCATGGGCAGTTGACTGTGTGCATGAGTGTATTGCTGAGTGAATGGATATCTCAGTGCTACATGTCAAAGTAAGTACATATGTAAAACACAGTACATGTGAGAGTAGACATATATAAATAACTGTGCAGAAGAGCCAGTGAATGTGTGAGTGGCTGCATGGATCATTGAAAACTTGTATCAGTGATTGTATAAGAGAGTAAAAATATGTTAGAATATGTTTGAATTAGTAAGGTGTGTATAACTGTATAGTTGAGGAAATGGAGGTGTGATTGATTCTTTGCATGACTGAGTAGGTGTATGAGTAACTCCATGGATGAGTGACAATCTGTGAGTGTCTGTTTACACTGAGTGTATCTAAGGTTATATTAGAGTCTGAAGAGGTTCATCGTATTATCACATGAATGATGTCATCAGTGATGTCATCAGTGATGTCATTTGAGATGTCATCAGTGATGTCATCAGTGATGTCACTGACCATGTCATGAATGATGTAATATGTGACATCATCAGCAGTGGATTGCGGGTGCGCGATATATAGTTAGGGCAACTAACTATATATGAAATTTCAATGGTTTTGTGTGAGTAAAATATGGTTTTGTAAATGCTAATTCCTAACTATATATGGTCTATAACCTATGGTTTTTTCAGTGAATTTTCAAGGTTTTGCAAATGCTAATTCCTAACTATATATGGTCTATAACCTATGGTTTTTTCAGTGAATTTCAATAGTTTTTTAATAGCAAATATCAAAAGCTGTAAAATGTATTTTTATTCTAATTCAAAAATATATTTAAAAATTTTGTAATTTAATGTTTTTAAATATATATTTTTTTTAATGTTTTTTTTGTTTCGCTGCCGGTTCGCGAACCGGGAAGCTTTCCGTTAGCTCAATTTGATGCCGCGACCCGGTCCGCTAACCGGTAAACGTTCCGTTTGCGCAACTGCCGCATTAGAAATCAACATCGTGACGCGTCGCGGAAGCGCGACATATCACGTTGCCGCGTAATGCGTCTTATGACGCGCCGCGTTAGCGCTCCCGGAAGTGCTCCGGACCGCGAACCGGAAGCGATCCGGGGCGCGGCGCGCAGCGCGTAACGTGAGCGGAACAGGTCATGTGACTTGTTTATAACACTTTTCATTGGTTCATTTCACTTTTGGTTTCCTAATGACAATTAATTGACAAGTAATTCCCCACCCCTCCTCAAGCGCCTTGAGACCCTCTGGGTATGTAGCGCGCTATATAAATTCCTTGACTTGAATGATGTAAGACTAGGTCATGTGACCTAAAAATAACACTTTTCATTGGTTTAGAACTATTTTTTTTCCCAAATGATGAAAGCCCCCACCTTTTTTCTCACTCTGACTTTCAACTTTGAGAAAGGAAGACCTATTTTGCTCTGTGAAAAAAATGGCTTCAGTAGTAGCTTCAGCTGCTGGACCCCCACCACCACCACCACCACCTCCTTATAAGAAGAGTGGACCACCTCCACAGTTCCTTGGAAACCCAGAGGAGGAAGAGGATCCAGAAGAGGAAGAGGAAGAAGAGGCACCACGATTTTTGAAAGTGTTACCCCGGGTATCTCATTACAAAAATAGTTTTATCTGGCAGTTTTTTCTATTCCAGCAGGAAAGAAAAAAGTTAATGCACGCTATGTTACGTGCCTTATATGCCAAGATGAATTATCCAGGGGCACTGAAAAAAAGTACAGTTATGGGAACCACACTATGCACCGTCATATGCAGAGGTGGCATCCACTAAATTATAGCCGGGCAGAGATGCGTGACCTGCAAGAGAACCCTCCAACTTCTGTGGCCAGGACATCAGCTGATATTTCTCTGACGGTTGCAGAGGCACGAGAAACAGTGCCAAATATCCCAAAAAAATTTCTTCATATGAAGTTAACTTGTTTATATTGTGGCACTTTAATTTCATGTGCTAATATGAGTGTTAAATTAATAAATTTAGCATTTGAAAAACACCAATGCTCTAAACGCCCCAAGCAATAATTTTGTTTTTGCTCCTGTTGAGCCCTTTTCAATGCTTGTTTTTTGTTCTTTCCCTTTCAAAAAAAACAAAAAAAACAAAAAATTGTTAAAAAAATACAAAAAAAACAAATAATGTTCAAAAAAGAAAAAAATATATAAAACTACAAAAACATTAAAAAAAGTTCTTTTCAGAACTACCTCCCCTTTATACAAAAATTGCTAGAAAGTGTAACACTCTGGCAAGCTGTTTTTTATTAGTTCGCTTTCCGGTTCGCTCGCCGGTACGCGAACCGGGAGCTAACCCCAAATTATTTTTTAAAAAAAATAAAGGAGTTAGTACAAGGGAAGTAAACAGAGAGTAATGTTAAAAGAAAGACAGCTATAGGGACTAAACCAGAGATGCTGTTTAATAGATTTATTTACCCAAGAAAAGATGGAAGAGGATATAATTGTGGAAAACAAAATAGATAAGGAAGTGAAAGAATCAAGCATTGAAAATGCAATAGGTCTCACAATAGAAGAGTTTGTCCTTTTGGTTTTGCAAATGGATGAGTGGCGTTGCGTGGATGAGTGGCGTTGCGTGGATGATTGGCGTTGTGTGGATGATTGGCGTTGCGTGCATGAGTGGCGTTGCGTGGATGAGTGGTGTTGCGTGGATGAATTGCGTGTGTGAGTGGCGTAGTGTGTGTGAGTGACGTTGTGTGTGTGAGTGGCGTTGTGTGTGTGAGTGGCGTTGCGTGTGTGAGTGGCGTTGCGTGTGTGAGTGGCCTTGCCTGTGTGAGTGGCGTTACTGTGGGGGAGGGGGGACGAGAAATGCACACGGCGGACAGGGGAGGGGACGGAGCGGGGACAGCAGAATGAGGGTGTAAAGCAGCCGGGGCCTTTGAAGTGAAGCTAATCTTCACTTCAAAGGTGTGGGAGGAGTGCGCCTGAGGGAACAGACGGCGATTTGGTAATGTGCACACGCATTTTAGGTCAATGCACTTGCGCATTGACCTAAAAGTCACGGGCACAGCTCCAAATTTCCACATTTAGTTAAACTTTGTTTAAAGCTCTATAGACTGAAGCCCTATAGTAGGTGAATGTGATAGAAATGTAACGAAAAGAGTAGAAAACATTTACCTTAAAATTCTTGATAACTTATTCAATTTTTTTTCATACTTTCAATCTGTGAAAGAGAGAAGAAACATTTGAAAAATATTAAGACATGTATTTAAAAATTAGAAAAGGCAAGGGAAAAGGTTGAAGGACAAACAGTTTTTCAACAACTTTGACATTTACAGAAGCCTCTGCTTCTCTAGGCCCCCTACACAGTCCTAAAGATATATATTTTAAACTAACAGTATCTTGATGCTGATGAAGTGAGGCCTATTTTGGAACATGGTGCATCTTTTGCACTGCTGATGTCTCACAACAGTGATGCAATGGCAGTGCAAAAGAGATGTAAAGCCATCATAAAATTGTCCCTAACATTTTAAATGATTGTTTCAGGATGCAAATAAGATGTGTCCTTTCCAGAGGTTTGTTTGAGGTGAGGCCTATTCAGGTTTCAAAATAAAACAGTACCCAGAAGTGCAGCACTGTATGCATTAACTTTGACACTTACAGAAGCCTCAGTTTCTCCATGTCTACCTCACATTTCTAAATGTATATCATAAGTACAAAAAGTAGAGAATTAATTATACATGTTAAATGGTTTATTTTTGCTGTTCTCAGAATGTATCAAATTTCACTAAAATCAGTGACTTGAAGGTATTCATCATGTAACAGCGGGGAAAAAAAAACACAATCAAAATGATTGTGTTTAAAAACCCCATACAACATAAGAAATCAGAATTCAAAACTCATTAAAATTAACTTACTTTCCATGACGTCGAAGGATGTCCTATGAAAAGCTTGCACTCTGTTGTGCTATTAATATTTTCAGCCCGCCACTTTCTGAAAGAAAACCTCTATCGTTTTGAAAAATATGTTACATACGATAAAAGACTTCTCACATTCTACCACATGTTTCCACATGGCCAAATCATGTTAGAGCGATTTACAACTCTTGGAATTCCGTCATTTTTAATTTTCGCAAGTTTCAGAAAGAAAACGTTTAAGATTACTTTCACAATCCTGGACTACTAATATCTTACCCTTCTTGCTCACTCATGTTCTACTTTTCCTGTGACACTGATACTGCTTACTATGAAGCTGACTTACTTGCATCAGGTTTATATAGTTGGATTTTTAAAATGACATTATAATCAAAAGTTTTGACCAATAATCTAGACAGCATTGCAGACTTACATTCCCTCTACTCCATGAACCTCTTGAAATTCCTCAGAGCACATCCCGAGATTCTTTCCCTAAAATTTGGGTTTTAAAAACACCAGGTAAGAATTTTTAAGGTCATACGGCAATTTTTTTTTAAAGTTATAACAGAATCGTTGCAGAATGACCAGCAGTTTCTAGACTTTAAATAAGCTGTGTAATGTCCTGATGTTGTTGAAGGACCGTCATGATATATAATTGCTGCAGTTACAAAAGTCCTTCCTGATATTGACAACTGCGAAGCACCAACATTTTTTATTAAAGTTGTCAATTTTGTTCCATCAGGCCTACATCGTTGGAAAATTAAAATGACATACTGGCCATATCTTCGTATAAATAATGTTGACATCATTTCAGATTTACATTGGCTACACTCCATGTTGTGATCAGCTGCTTTTACTAGCTTATTAAAGGACACTGATTTACTGTCTGGCAAAGTTAAATATATAAATCTTTCTGAGTCTACACTAGTAGTACTTGATACCCTACAGTTCTCGCAGTCATGCTGCCAATGATAAGAAAGTCCAAACAGGTGATCTACATCTACACCCTCATCTTGCAATACATCAAGCATATACATTAAAAACTCCTGACAATCCTGCTGAATATTTTCAGAGAATTCTGTTTGACCTGAACATTCGTCTAACAGATAACGAACTTCAGACACACTTTCTACTTTTGTTCTATCAGTGCTGCATTTCTCTAACACAGAATTCAACAAACAGCATAAACTTTGTTCCGAATTGATCACAATCTGTTCTTTTAAAGTGTCTAATGAAAAAACAACATTAACAACTACATTAGCATAGCAGTTGACACCAGAACTGTTTTCAAATTGAAAACCGACAACATCTTCAACAGAATCCATTTTCTTTCTGCTTACAATTTTCGGTTCATCGACTTTTGGGCTTTTTGCTACAACCTCCCTACTATTACTGATATTTCTTAGTTTCCGGCCTACACACATTTCTCAAACAAAGGATATTGAGGCAAATGTGGCGCATACTCTCTTCTTAACCTATTGTATTCCTTTACACAATCTAGATCCGCACAAATGTTTGTGACATCACAGTCAATCAAGTACAATCCCGATAAACTTCGAACTCGTGACAATGCCACATATGCCATACCCTCCTTGAACACAGAACTGCCAATATTCACCAATGCACTGTCTACACTTAAACCTTGCGATTTATGGATTGTCACCGCATATGCCAAGCAAACAGGAACCTGCTTACGGCGAACATATAAGTCTTTAACAAGCAAAAACCTAGCAGAGCAACGACCAATTAGCTGTACTTCCTCAATGCCATCAAATTTAATTTTTAAAAATTCAATTCCATCTCTACTTCTGTATTTCTCAAAATCAACAACATTACCCATTGATCCATTTACCAGACCTCTTTGAACATGTAAATTCCTTCTCAAAATGATTCGGCAATTTAAGCACACATTCAAAGTCTTTTTAAAACCCGCAGTTTTAGATATAGTCTTCTCTAATGAATTCAATTTTGATTTCAAATTCTCAGACAAAATAATTGTTGATCCCATATGCTCTATTCTGTCAATAGCTTCCAGTTTCACAATCTCTTGCTTTTCTAAATGCAACATTTTGTTGTTGAAGATGGCACATTCTGCAAGAGTTGGCATCAAACATATTCCGGATTTCTTCTCAGTAATTTTCTGAAAAATATTCTCAGGCACAACGTCTTGTTCTGGATATAAATTTGACAGTAATTGTGCTTGTAAAGCTTCTTTCCCATGCTCGGTCACTTTTCCAATTCTAACATCTTGTAGAATATTCTTGTAATCTTCATCCTTCGCCTGACGCATATTTTCATGCAGTTCAGCATAATTGAAGTTTAACCATATATTGACGTTGCCAATGCTCCCTAGGCACTTCCTGGTATCTTCATGCGTGAGCATTTTGAACACAGGTTGTCCTTTCACTGGTGTCAGCTGCAGAAGATCTCCGAAAACAATGATGTGTTTGCCACCAAATAACACATCATATTCAGTTTTAAGAACTTCTTGCATTCTCAAATGCACAAAGGCAAGCATGATATTGGAAACCATGCTTACTTCGTCAATGATAAGAAGATTCATTTTCCTCAAGACTCTTGAAACTTCACAACAAGCATCTCCAGATAACTTGTGGTATTGTAATTTGTTGTCATGCTCCACTGGCAGCATCAGTAGACGATGCAAAGTAATACCTTTAATGTTATGTGCTGCCAGTCCAGTTGGAGCGGTGACAACACAAGACAGCGATGACTCAGTCCTTTCCTGCAAATAACTAGAAATTGCTTTAATGAGGAAACTTTTTCCAGTTCCGGCTTCTCCACTCACGTACAGTCGGACAGGCTTCAACGACGTACACGAGCACTCTTTCTTCTCATGACTTAATCCATGATCAATTTGCTTGGTAACTTCGTCATATATTTTCCTCTGCTCAACGTTGAGTTGTTTTTCCAAGTCTTCTAAGTTAACCCCATCCTCCTGAGCATGTGCCATGGCTCTTTCCACTTCATTCATAGCAGTGGCAGCTTCATTTTCGATAACAGGTCCTCCTAGTGGATCCTGACTCAATGAAACAGAACTCTGACTGTCCTGAGAACTGTCTCTGGCAATCTCGGCTGCAATCGTTGCTTCCTGCTCAATTTCCAAAGTCAACATTTCTTGATATTTGGGAAAAGCAGGACATTCTATGTTCTCCTTGGCGGCAGTGAAAGAGTCTTCGTAACAGAGGAAATCTCCAAGCAGTTCCTCTTCTGCACGCCAAGGCTTGAAAAGTTGCAAAAGTGCTAAATAGAAAAACTCCTTTTTTTCTGGAGATTCGCCACTCAATTTTCGATGGTTTACCAAGTGGCATTTTCTTTGCTTGACCAGACATCCCTCACTTCCAATTACAGCATACACTCCTTTCTCAATATCTTCTTTAATGTTCCTCTTGAATATGTAATTTTGTAGAACCTCATACAAACAAACATTCTCAAGGTGACTACTTCGATTTGGATAATATGTATCCAACATGTTGGTCTTCAAAATGTCGGTACTGTTTGGCTCCTTTTCCGCCAAATACTCAATTTCCCGCACAGGTTTCAGAACTCGATTACGCGTTGCAGCAAGACCAAGACTCGCCCAAACGATACTCCTGGATTTGGCATAGAGACTTGCTGAAGACAACCGGTCAGAACATTCGTAAGCTCCGATTTCTCGATGCGACAACATCTTCAGACTGAAACTGTACAACTTCTTGCTGAGGCTCTTTTCATGGGAAATGTCCTCCCACATATCCTTCAATTCTGTCTTTTCTTTTTTGGTGATGTAAGATGTCACATACCGAGCCACAGCCATACAGTTATCAGCCACAAACTGTATATCCATGTTAGCATTCCACATGGACAAAATCACTGGGTTGTAGTCATTGATGTACTTGGACTCTTCGTTCCTTTTCAAATTGTATGTATTTTTGGGTGATTTCCTCGTCACATTATGTCGCAGAGAAGATATCAAACTGTTTACTCTTCCTTTAGAAATCACCGGTCGTGGAAAGTTGAAATGACATTTGGTGTAGAACTTGTCCTTGTTTCTGAATTTACGACAACAGTACTTTCCACAACGATGGCTTTGGAAACGTAGAACTTGTTCTCTTAGGCTTTTCTTCTCCTTTGCGTTTGGAACAGCACACGTAGAATACTGTTCTATGAAACTCATCACTAAGTCATCCGGATCTGTTCCAAATTTAGGTGCATCCTTGATTCACAGCAGCATATGTATATGAGGAGCACCTCTTGCTTGGTACTCCTTTCTCCAGAAGAAATCCAACACCTCTCCAAGAGGTGGATTCTTCTTATTCATGATGAAAGACATCATAGCTTCAAATCTATGATTGAAGTACCTGCATACATTGACTGGATCCAAAGAGCACAGTTCTCCGGGTGTCTTGAATTCGATGTTTTCAATGTTTCCATTTGCCTCTCGTAGAAATTCAAGTAAGTCTTCCCAGCCATACTCGGCACAGCTCAGAGTGAGGAACCATGTCGGAGTTCCTAAGTTCCTCAGCATACATTTTAAATCACCATGACGACGGTACCAGTACTCATTAGTACCACGCTGACACGCCATGAGATTAATTAGGTGAGAATCCAAAATACTGTCTTGGACATTGACTTTATCCATAAAGTCACTTGCCGAGATGTTTCGCATCTGTATACCACTTTTCAAGATGTGGTTCACTGCATATGACAGTCCAGACAGATCGCTTTCAAACAGGAGATGAAACAAATAGGGAATGCATTGTCGAAACCTAGCATCTTCTGCATACAATCGTAAAGTCCGGTATTCAGAAGCAGGAATTTGATGAGGTCGCTCATCATATCTTCTTCCTTGACCTGTTGGAAATAGCTGTGGGAAACACCGAGCTTCCAAACTTTCCTCCCAAACACTAATGGGACTCCCTTTGGCTTGTTTCATTTGAAACAACTCAATAGCATTCCCCATGACTTCCTTGGAATTTAAAGGATGAACACTATAATGTTCATATATTTCTTCACTTTTAGAGGCTTCTACTTTCTCAATTTGGCCAGCACACAAATCGCTATCCTCTTCATCACTTACTTCCTCTTCTGCAACATATACATTCTTATAGTACTTATTATTTTTTTTCAAATACAATGTTGCATTTTTGACTTTCCTAACATCCACTAAATCTTGCCATATTTTCTTATTCTTTGTCGGAACCCCATTAACTAAGATAACCAGAGGTTTCTCTTCCACTTTTTCTACTCCAATTGTGTTAATGTTTTTGTTCAAATCTAGAGGCAAATAAACAACTCTTCCCTTTAATCCTCTCTGTAAATCTGATGGAGGCAACTTCCCTGTCTTTGGCTCCATTCTTACAATAGCCTGAAAGGGATGGATACTTTGAATCAAAATAGATTCATAAGTATTTAAATCCTTCAATTCAGAAGGAATCTCAACCAATTCCAGATTATTATGAACCGCCCTAGCTGGCATCTGGTTTTGGTTTAATTTGTTACAACAATAAGTACACACACGTTGATCCGATCCCAAATCAAAACAATTTTCTACCATCAAGTATGTTGCGAAATCCTTCCATTCACTATTATTTTCCCTTTCAGTTTTTGCATATAAATCCACTAACTTAGTCTGATTCTTATAATAAGTCCGTCGACAACACACACAAGTGAAAGTAGGCCTCTCACTTGATTTCACCTGAAACGTGGCAATTTCTTTCTGAAAATTATCTGTACTGGAAACCTGTACATTATCTTCAAATTTACCCTCTACTTCTGGGTCAATTTGAACATTCTCATCTTTACTTCCAAAGTAACAAAACTCAATTTCTTCACAAATATTCTTCACATCTATTTCAGAACCATGGAAAAGAGCAGCACATAATTGTTTAAGCATAATTGCTGGACTCTTAGCATAATACAACATTCTCACTAATTTCCTCACTTTATTATGATGCACTGCTAGCATCCTGAAATGATGAAAAACACTCTGGCATACTCTCCTGGAAAGACAAGCCAGTGAATGACCATGCAAACCTGTCACTTCTCTCACTCTGCAAGGATCTAATTCTTGCAACAACTTCATTTTCTGCTTCAAACTTTTCTTATTAAATGTCCGTACAAAATCACAAAGCAAATTGATGGAATCCTGTCGCACACTGCAAATACTACTACACTTCCAAATGTACACAGGACCCTTAGGACGTCTTCCTAAAACCTCATTACCTAACACCTCTTCTGTCTCTGTTGTCACAAGTTTTTCTTTTTCAACTGGACAACCATCTTTCACTTCATAAGCTCGACCACTGGTGTCAACTGCAAGCACCAAATCATTATCCTGGAAATAACTCTCCTCATTAAAAATGCCTCACAACTTGAACTATGCATCCATTCTCCGGAAAAAACTTCACAAAAATTACTTCGATTAACTACTCTCTTCCATCTACTATTTGATTTGAAATCAGAAATTACCTTGTTTAGTTTCCTAATTCTATTGATTACCAAAATAAATAACTTTCGCTTAATTTCGAAAGCCTGATCAATAATTTTCTCTACATTTTTCTTTTTCTTATAAAATGCCACTTTCTGTTGGCCTTTCTTAATATTTTTTAACAAATTGACTATTATCCTGTTGCGGATCATTCGTTTTCGAATGTCCCTAAACTGTTGTTTCCTTCTACTATCATGCACAGAGTTATCTCTTGCTCTAGCAGTAACATTTTTGATTGGTCTTTCCTTTCCGTTTAAATTGCTTCTCTTTTTCTGGACTGAAACATTTTCTGTAGAAATACTTTTTTTACTACAAATATTTCTTATGAATGATTTCGTGGTCTTACCCGGAGCTTTCTTGGTGACTTGACAAGTTTTTTTTGTAGAGGACTGCTGCAGTAATAGATGAACCTGCTGTCTTTGACATTTTGTAGCCTTTCTAATTCAATTCTTAGTTGGCATTTTCAAATTTTGAAATGATCTGCAGTTGAATCTGTGGCAAAATATAATAAAAAATGTTATTAACCACTATTACCAAACAGTAAATCAATAACAGTCATCAAAAACTTAACACCCTACTTATTATTTTAACATAGAACAATTTTTAGTGCATTGGCAAATTTAGCAAAGAAATTGAATGCTTCTACATTTTACCTGTGTTGTTTTATATGTGACAAAATCACAAAGCAACAAAACACCTATATGAAACCTGATGCAGGTTTCATGTGGCACAGGACTTTACAGCATGACACATCTGCCTAGATGCATCAAGTTGTAAATAAGTCGCCACATAGCAAATCTTTTGCACCACCACTGCGTCACAAAAGTGACGCACAGTGGTACAAAACAGGCATACACCTATCATAAATCTGTCCCTAACATTTTAAATGATTGATTCAGGATGACGATAAGGTGTGGCCTATCCAGAGGTTTGTTTGGGCCCAGATCTTTGGACTGGGGTGAATGTGTGACATTGATCCACATTCGGTCCATCACCTGTTTTGTTTGTTTGAGGTGAGGCCTACTCACGGTTGCAGATGAGATTTACGCTTGTTGAAGAATACAGAGGAGATAATGCATGTGAAGGCCTACCAATGAAGTAAGTCATGTCCACTTCACTCTTGAACAAAGGCCAGATCTCTTTTGTGTCCGTGGACAGACCTAAACTTCATCTGCACAATGTTATTCATAAACTTAGGAAACACAGGTGATGTAATTGAAAAATGTGGAGTTTCTTTTCCTCAATTCACAATTACATCACCTGTGTTTCCTCAGTGACTTAAAATGTCCTTAAGACACATGAAAGCGTTTTTTGATTGCCCTTGCACCATTTTTGGGTCATTTTTAACATGGCTATGTAACTCCAAGAATCAAAATCTAAATTTGCCAAGCACAGGTGGGAGCATATTTACAAGAAACTTGCCCCACGGAGAAAGCTCTTCAATTTAAATGGGAAAAAATAACATCATAGACACTCAAATGCCTTATAAATATGCCCCAAACAACCTATGAAGCTCTAGCAGTACATATCCAGAAATGTAATTGATTTCAAAAAACGTTTTTAAACACAACATATAAATCAATTGTATACCTACATTCAAGAGGAAATGACTTAAAATGTCCTTAAGACACATGAAAGCGTTTTTTGATTGCCCTTGCACCATTTGTGGGTCATTTTTAACATGGCTATGTAACTCCAAGAATCAAAATCTAAATTTGCCAAGCACAGGTGGGAGCATATTTACAAGAAACTTGCCCCACGGAGAAAGCTCTTCAATTTAAATGGGAAAAATAACATCAGAGATACTCAAATGCCTTATAAAGAAGCAGACACCATTTTTTCCTTGTGATAAATGTTAAAAGCATTCCTTTTCCTCAAAAACGATTTTCAAGTAATAATTTGAAAACACTGCACAGCTCCTATGTACAAAAACACCCTGACAGTGCTAATACTTCACATTATTTTCAATTACAATTTCTCAAAGAAACACAATCTATTTGTAAAACACTTTAGACAAAGCAACATTTTAAAAACACAGCTTTCTTCATAATTTTGTCCTTAAAGCATACTATAGTCTATCTAAATTAAATAAATCTTTTCTCACCTTAGCAAATTCTTTATGAGTTTCAAAACAGTCTCAGAAATACACCAAATTGTCTTCAGCAGAACAAAGAGTATGCACTCCAGAGGCTGCAGCTATAGAAAGCACAGAAATGCAGATATTCATTACACATATCTCTCATGTTAGCCAATAAAAACTCTTCCCTCACTTTTTTCAAATCATAACCCTTCCCCCCTCTGCCCTCTCTGCGTTTTTGGCATAGTAACCACCTCCTGAAAGACCTCTGATGTTTGCAAGTTCACACAACAATGTTTCAATTGAACTCTGAACTCTCAGTGCACCTGCGTATCCAGTGCAATCTTTCATTAAATGTTTTTTTCTTGACCATTCAAATTGCATCTTTCAAAGAACACATCCATGCACCCTAACTTTCTGTTTTCAGAAATGGAAATCCACCAATCACTGCTAATGAATCATTAGCACTGAAACTCCACAGTTTTTTTCTTTACAAACTCCTACTGTTTCAACTGCCCTTTCATTACCACTCTTCATCTGACTGCAGCACAACCTTCTCTCACCATGTTTTATGTCTGGATTGTTGGACATAGTTACATCTACTGGGCTCAAAGGTATGCTGAGAACAGAAATTTACCTAACCTCAATTTACAAGATGTGGAAATTAAGTGGTTGGGCCACAGAGGATTAAAATGTCACCAATTGATACCATTGGTGAAAACCTTTATGCATTTGCCAAAACCTGACCTGTTAATTGTGCACTGTGGAGGTAATGATTTGGGCACTTTGACTGGGGTAGGTCTGGAAATGCTTTTAAAGGACACCTTTGAGCAATTAATGGCACTTTTTCCTCAAACTGCCTTGGTATATTCAAATATATGCCAAAGACAGAAATGGAGGTGGTCGAACCAATTTTGTCCACAAATTGAGAAGTCGAGGAAGCATGTAAACAAATCTGTTTCAGCTTACATGAGAGACCATGGAATGGGCTCCATGTACAACAATAACTTGCGTTACTGCATGCAAGATATCTACAGAGGAGATGGAGTTCACTTCTCAGATGAGGGCAACAGAATTTTCATTTTGAATTTAAGACTGTGCATTGGTACCTACTTATAAGTACCTAAATGTACCATAAACCCAAAAGCTCTTCTCAGAGCTACCCTACATCTGATCACTCACAATTATTATTTTACTCTAACTTTTTTCTCTAATTTTCAACAAACTACGCTCCCCGGAGCGCTACCCGGTACGCGAACCGGAAGCTAACCGCGCGAAATTTCTAAAAAAAATATTTTTTTCCTGCACATATGGGCCTCCTCAGCCACCCTCAGAAAACCTAGGGGGTCAAGATAAGTCTACCGTGCCCCCTTCTACCCATTTTGAACATTATTTGCCCTCCATCTTGTATCTTAATTCGTCTGAAACACAAAATGGTGGACTCCCGTAACGCTGCTGGTTCGCGTACCGGGGAGCTCCCCGGGAAGCGGTCCATCAAAAAATGTGGGAAAGTAATTTACAGAAAAACGACTGGAAACACTTTCACCAAATATAGATTAGCTCATACTACATACCATTCCCTGCCATTTTCATAAATTTGTTTGGAATTCCATTTAGCCATTTAGCCTGTAGACCTATCTGAATACCCTGAGGTAAATTACTTCACAAAACACATCTGAAGTGTTGGATTTGACAACCAATGAAAATGTTACTTTAATTTTCAATTTTTTTTTCCTGACATTTGATTGGTTATGTACCTGAATATATATAAAAGAAGAGAAGGAAACACAGCCATTTTCACTACTACTTCCTGAACTACATTTCAAGAGCCTTTTCACTTCCCTGTAAAGTAAATTGATAATTTGTAAGTGACACTTTAAATTAATTTGTAAAAACGTTTTTTGATAATTATTTACTGTCCCCCTGCTATAGTTATAGATACAGATAGGCTCCTCTGTTATATTTATTGATTGACTTACACTTCTCTGCTATAATTATGAATTTACTTACTTTAACTTCACTGTTAAAAAAACAGAACTACCTGTCTGAACTTAAACCCAACAGTGCCCTAACTCTTCTAATATAATTATTTTTTTATGCAATTTACAGCAAAAAAATGGAAGGGGAGCACGAAAAAATCAATGTTTCCTTCGGCATTACAACAGAAGAGATTTTAACTGAAGAAATGTTGGATGAAGATTTTATGGATGAGTCTTTTGATGAACAATTTATTGAAAGCTTACAAGACATAGAAACATGCATGTTTGAGGAGATTCCAGATGATGTAATGCTGGAAGTTTTATTGAACTATGAAAATTCTGACCAATAAATTTTTATTTAATCAAAATAAATAAATAAATAAAAAAAATAAAAAAACGAACAATCAATTAACATACAATATTTGAAAAGTCTATAATTCTTTTTCCCTCAAAGTACACTCCCCGGGCCGCTTACCGGTTCGCGAACCGGGAGCTTCCCACGCAAAAAAATAAAAAAAATAAAAAAATGTAATGCCCCGCGGGGCCCTTTTAAAACCTCCTCATCAAACCTAGGGGGTCAGGGAGGATCTACTATGCCCCCTTATGGTCATTTCCCCCTTTGTTTTGGCCTCCTCTTGTCTCTCGATCCTACAGAGAGACAAGATGGCGGCCGCTACAGACTGTTTAGAATATTTACAGACACCGGAGAGCCAATCAGCTTCGCTTCGCAAAGCTCCGTAACGCGAAAAGTACGCGAACCGGAGCGCTGCCCGGAGCGCTGTCACAGATATATATCTTTTTTTGAACGTTAATTTCTCAAAATCCACTGGAGCACATATATTGAGACCTAGCAAAGGCACATCGGGCTAATAGTCCCTACAATTCTGCCAAGTTTCGTGCAAATCCATTCAGCCATTCGGGCTAAAAGTGAGGCCAACCGCCCTATGGCAATTAACATGGGAAAAACGTGTTTTGGGACCCCCCTTTTATCTCAACCCCCCCTTGACGAACACCCCCCAAATTTTCAGGGGCTGCTTAGAAACGAAGTGTGCCATTTTCCTGAAAGTTTCAGCCAATTCCGTCCACAAACGCCAAAGTTATTAGACATAGAATTTTCAAAAGTCCCATAGGGAAAAAATCCTAACTATATATACCTACTGGCGACCGCCAGTAGGTAATATATATATATATATATATATATATATATATATATATATATAGCCTACTGGCGGTCGCCAGTAGGTAGTTATAGTTAGGATTTTTTTCAATGTTAATTCTCAAAATTCTATTTGGAATAACTTTGGCTTCAGTTGACGAATCTGCCTCAAAATTTCCTCAAAATGGCCTCGCGGCGCCCCGGTCCTTCCCTGAAAGTTTGGGGGGATTCGTCAAGCGGGGGCCGAGATAAAAGGGGGGTCCCAAAACGCGTTTTCCCCATGTTAATTTCCATAGGGCGGTCGATTTCACTTTTAGCTCGAACGGCTGAATGGATTTACACCAAACTTGGCAAAATTGTAGGGACTGTTAGCCCGATGTGCCTTTGCTATGTCTCAAGATATGTGCTCCAGTGGATTTTGAGTAATTTAGGTTAAAAAAAATATATATATATCTATAGGCGCTCCGGAGAGCGCTCCAGGCGCGACACGCGACTTGCGCGCAGAAAGCTGATTGGCTCTTGGGTGTCTGTAAACATTCTAAACAGTCTAGAGCGGCCGCCATCTTGTGTCTCGGTAAAATCGAGACACAAGAGGTGGCAAAAACAAAGGGGCAAATGACCATAAGGTGGCAGAGTAGACCCCCTCTGACCCCCTAGGTTTGATGTGGGGGCTAAAATAGGGTCCTGTGGGGCATTTACATTTTTTTTTTTTCGATTTGCGTGGGGGGAGCGCCCGGTACGCGCTCCGGGAAGCGCACCGGGGAGCGAAGCACGGGGAAAATCCAGGACCATATTTATGAAGGCCTTGCGCTGCCAGTTTTGCGCGGCCTGTGCGTCACTTTTTGTGACGCACCAGTGGTGTAAAAAAATGCGCCTTGTTACGCTATATTTAAAAAGTGACGCATCTACCATGATGCGTCACTTTTTAAATATAGCGCAACGAGGCGCATTTTTTTACACTGCTGGTGCGATGCGTCACTTTTCTGTGCGCACTCCTTATGACATTCCAGATGTGTCATATTTAATGTATGACAAATCATGTTGCAAGAAGTTACAGATACATCAGTATTTCTGACATATCTGTAAACATAAAAGTGACGCGAGGCAGGCGCAAGATTTTGACGCAACAGCATCCTAAAAGTGACGCAGTGAAATCTCATAGATTTCAGTACGTCGTTATTACCAAGCTTTTTGCGGGGGAATGCCCCCTCTGCATATATTATACCTGACGCAGATATAATGTGGCGCAGGGTTTTAAAAAGTGACCCATGTACCTACATGCGTCACTTTTTAAAAATAGCGCAACGAGGTGCATTTTTTTACACCGCTCGTGCGATGCGTCACTTTTCTGTGCGCACTCCTTACGACATTCCAGATGTGACATATTTAATGTATGACGAATCATGTCGCAAGGAGTTACAGATACGTCAGTATTTCTGACATAAAAGTAAACATAAAAGTGACGCATTGCTGGAGTGCGTCACAAAAGTGACGCAACTCCAGTAATGCGCCCTTTCACAAGGGGAAAGCACCATCGCACCAGCGGTGTAAAAAAATGTGCCTCATTGTGCTATATTTAAAAAGTGACGCATCTAGGTAGATGGGTCACTTTTTAAAACCCTGCGCCACATTATATCTTGCGTCAGGTATAATGTATGCAGAGGGGGCGTTCCCCCGCAAAAAGCTTGGTAATAGCGACGCAGTGAAATCTATGAGATTTCACTGCGTCACTTTTAGGATGCTGTTGCGTCAAAATTTTGCGCCTGCCTCACAGCAGGTGTAAGACTGATGCAAGACCTTTCACATGGTGCTTTCCCCATGTGAAAGGACGCATTACTGGAGTTGCGTCACTTTTGTGACGCACTCCAGCAATGCGTTACTTTTGTGTTTACAGATACGTCAGAAATACTGACGTATCTGTAACTCCTTGCGACATGATTCATCATACATTAAATATGACACATCTGGAATGTCGTAAGGAGTGCGCACAGAAAAGTGACGCATCGCACCAGCAGTGTAAAAAAATGTGCCTCATTGCGGTATATTTAAAAGGTGATGCATCTAGGTAGATGGGTCACTTTTTAAAACCCAGCGCCACATTATATCTGCGTCAGGAATAATGTATGCAGAGGGGGCGTTCCCCCGCAAAAAGCTTGGTAATAGCGACGCAGTGAAATATATGAGATTTCACTGCGTCACTTTGAGGATGCTGTTGCGTCAAAATCTTGCGCCTGCCTCACAGCAGGTGTAAGACTGACGCAAGATGTATGCAGAGGGGGCGTTCCCCCGCTAAAAGCTTGGTAATAGCGACGCAGTGAAATATATGAGATTTCACTGCGTCACTTTGAGGATGCTGTTGCGTCAAAATCTTGCGCCTGCCTCACAGCAGGTGTAAGACTGACGCAAGACCTTTCACATGGTGCTTTCCCCATGTGAAAGGACGCATTACTGGAGTTGCGTCACTTTTGTGACGCACTCCAGCAATGCGTCACTTTTGTGTTTACAGATACGTCAGAAATACTGATGTATCTGTAACTCGTTGCGACATGATTCCTCATACATTAAATATGACACATCTGGAATGTCGTAAGGAGTGCCCACAGAAAAGTGAAGCATCGCACCAGCGGTGTAAAAAAATGCGCCTCGTTGCGCTATATTTAAAAAGTGACGCATCTAGGTAGATGGGTCACTTTTTAAAATCCTGCGTCACATTATATCTGCGTCAGGTATAATGTATGCAGAGGGGGTGTTTCCCCGCAAAAAGCTTTGTAATAGCGACGCAGTGAAATCTATGAGATTTCACTGCGTCACTTTTAGGATGCTGTTGCGTCAAAATCTTGCGCCTGCTTCACAGCAGGTGTAAGACTGACGCAAGACCTTTCACATGGTGCTTTTTCCATGTGAAAGGACGCATTACTGGAGTAGCGTCACTTTTGTGACGCACTCAGCAATGCGTTACTTTTGTGTTTACAGATACGTCAGAAATTCTGACGTATCTGTAACTCCTTGCGAATTGATTAGTCATAAATTAAATTAGTAGATCGCGGACTTCGGAAGCATCAACTGACCAGAACCCCCGTCTGAACACACGAGAATCATAAGACAAAGTGGTTAATATTCTCAGCCCGTTCATGTGCCAGCGTCACTACATCAAGATTGACTACAAGGAAAGTGACTAAAAAGCTTTGACCTTTTCTGCGGGTTGCCTTGGGAAAACAAAACTTTACAAATATTTCGGATACCTGAGAATCAGCTCTCTGAAATAAAGATCCTAAGGATTCGCTTTTATTTCCAACTAACCAGACTCACTATAACCAACACGTGACTTAGTGCATAGAAAGTCATTTTGCAGGAGCAAATAAGCATAACTGACTCGGTACAAATGAAATTAAAACTGTCGCCATAAGAAGCAAAGTGTTGATACGTCAACCTGTCCATTGTTGTGTTATATCACCCTTTTTTTATTTATTTAAAATATACGAATGACGGTCACCTGACGAAGGCCTCGGGCCGAAACGCGCGTAGTTCCACTCAACCGCATTGCCTTCATCAATTATACCAACAACTGAATACTTCGTATATCACTGGGTTAATTTGTCTATGTATTTGTGTTTATGTAATTTTTTCTGTTCTCACTTATTAACTTTGTACACCTTTAATTGTAAATAATTAATTGTTTGCCTGTGTCTAAATATCATGTATTACACACCAAGGTTCTTTTTAAATATGAACAATGAATTAAATAAGTAAATGAATTTTGCACAAAGGATAAAAATAACAAACAAAATATACTAAAATCAAAAATAAATAAATTGAAGAATTTTTGTATAAATTCCCGTTTCAGCACACATTTATTTGATTGTTTTAGAGGGTCTATTATTCTGTTTGGATTTTGATTTAGGGATTATTTACGCCCTTAGAGTTTTGCTACACTGTCTTTCTCTACATAGTTTACCTTCCCTACGAGTAGCTAACTGTATACATTGTAGGGGCCCCCTTTTTCTCATAGAATTCATAAATTAAATATGACATATCTGGAATGTCATAAGGAGTGCGCCCAGAAAAGTGACGCATCGCTGTTTTCACGTAGCGATGCGTCACTTTTCAGAAATGAGGCCTCCAGTTTATTCACTGTGTCACCGCTACGACCCTTTCTTGCGTCAATACGTCCCTTTTGCATACATTACACCTGACGTAGGAATAATGTGGCACAGGGGTTTACAAAGTGATGTATTTACCAAGAAACGCCACTTTGTAAATATGAATAAATAAGGTGCATTTTTTATTGGAATGTTGTGTCACAAAAAGTGATGCTTTGGTGGCTTTAAAGTGAAGCATGGCTTCATAAATGAGGCCTTCTACCTTCAACTCCAGCAATGCATCTTTTCTTATCCTTCAACACTCCTGTTCTTTTTCAACATTTTCATTGAATATCAACATTCCCCATATTCACTCTTCTTCTCATAACTTTCTTTTCTAACACTCACCTTCTTTCAGTCCTCCTACTTCACTTCTTTTTTCCTCTCATACCTTTCTGTTCTTTCTTACTCATTCTCCTTTCAATTATCAATGCACTATATTTCACTTACTCTTCATTTTTTTAAGAATATAGCTCTTTGATGAGAATTGGAGGTAGTTCTGAAAAGAACTTTTGGTTTTCTTCTTTTTTCAAAACAGGAACAAAAACAGGGAATGGAAACTGCTCAACAGGAGCAAAATAAAACAAAAAAAATTAGGGGTGGGAAGGGCAACGATGGTTCTCCAATGCTCGAACCATGAGCTGGACACTTTGCTCCCCATAGGTGAGGAGTTGATTGCAGTATCTGCATCTGAGGACACCATGGTTAAATGCAGGTTGAATGTTTGGCACCTGCTCCTGTGATTGCCCCCTCACAGAAGAAGTTGCTACTCCGGTTGATGAAGAGGCCCCATCACTGGGAACCTCTTGTGCCAGAGCCCTGACACTTTCCCGGGCAAAATTCTGGGGGTGCTTCCTCTCCACATGCCGGATCATTGTGAAGTTCCCAAAAGAGTACTTTTTCAAAGGGTTTCCTCATGACAGCTCTTCTTTGCAGATCTTGCACTGCACTTTTGGAGCATTTACCTTTTTTAGTCCAGGTGGGATTATAAAAAATTTCCAAATGAAATGTTCCTTAACTTTTCGTTGAGGAGGCTGTTCATCGATGAATTCTGGTTCATCCTCACTGCTGGATTGTCTGCTAGCCATTGTAAAACCAACAAATATCCAGGAGCAAAAAGGCAGGTCTTTCAGTCACAAAAGTGAAAGAAGAAGTGAAGGAAATGGGTGGGGATTTCATTCTTTGTAAAAAAAACTGTTAGCAACCAATGAAAAGTGTTATTTTAGGGTCACATGACCCGACGCGTTTACGCTGCGCGCTCCAGAGCGCTTCCGGGTGCGTTTATGCGGCGCGATCGTAGGCGCTTCCGGGGCACAAACGTGGCGCGAACGTAGGCGCTTCTGGGTGCATTTACGCGGCGCGAACGTAAGCGCTTCCGAGGGCACTTACGTTGCGCGCCGAAGTGACGTCATCAAACTTTTACAGAAATGCATAATCATTTTCCTTATAAAAAAAAACTGATTTTATTTGTATGGTACGAAATGTTTTGCATTATTATTAACTTTTCATTCATATTTTTTTTCACGAACGACAGTAGCGCTCTGGATGCGCTTTCAGGTGAGCTCACCGGTTAGCTTACCGGAAAGCTTACCGGAGAGCTTAGCTGAAAGCTTCCCGGAGCGCGCACCCAGAGCGCAAAAGAAAAAAATTATATAAAAAAATAAATTAATACTTACAAAAAAACAGCAAATTGTTAAAAAAAAAAAAAAAGGTTAGACACTCGATATAGAAAGGAATTAGCATTTAAAAAACCTATGAAATTCACTGAAAAAACCATAGGTTTCACACCAGTTATAGTTAGGAATTAGCATTTAAAAAAACTTATCAAATTCACTGAAAAAACCATAGGTTTCACACCAGTTATAGTTACCTGGAAATTTTACTGACATAAAACTATTGAAATTCCCACGTTATAGTTAGTTGGACTCACTATAACTTGCACGTGTAATGCACTGCTGATGACATCACATATTACATCACTCATGACATGGTCAGTGACATCACTCATGACATCACTGATGACACCATCCAGTGAATGTGTGTCTTTCAGATAAATAAATATGTTTTATATATGTATGTTAAGGTCGATGGAAGAATATTTGTTTAAATTATTGTCTTAATGGAAGTTTTTTTTTTTTAAATGATTGGATAACTGCCTTATTAAGTGTATCTTAGTGAATACATATATTAGCGAGTAATGTGTAAATATTTAAATATATGTATCAGTGTTTCACTTTGTGTATAAGTGGCTTCATGGGTTGGTGAGTAGCTACATGTGTGTGTATATGGGTTATTAGATGTTTTTTTTAGTATCTTTATAATTGTCTGTTTGATTTGGTGGGGGTGTAACTTAGCACAAAGATGCATCAATGACTGACTCACTGTTTGTATGTGTTTTGAAGACAGCATATGTGTAGGATTGTAAGGGTGAATGAGTGTATATGTATGTGTTAGTAAGTGAATGACTGTCTCACTAGTGTCTTTATCAGTAACTACATATGTTTTAATGTAGTATATGTGAGTATTGGTGTATATAATTGAGTATATGTGAGAGTGAGAGATTGAAATAGTTCTTGTTTTAATAAGTATGTGTTTCTATAAGTGATTGTTTAAGATAGTAAGTATGTGTAAGTTTCCTTAGAAGTAAGGCGGTAGTGTATATATAGCTGTATATGCAAATAAATGGATGTTCAATGGTTTATTTGCATGTGTGAGTATGTGTGTGAGCAACTTTTTGAAGACTGTCAGTGTTATATACAAAGTGAAACACTGATACAAACATTTAAATATTTAAACAATACTTGATAATATATGTATTCACTATGTTACACTTAATAAGCCAGTTAACCAATCATTTAAAAAAATATCGATTAAGACACTTATTTAACCATTTATTCTTCCATCGACCTTTACATATACATATATAAAACATATTTATTCTTCAGAAAGACACACATTCACTGGATGGTGTCATCAGTGATGTCATGAGTGATGTCACTGACCATGTCATGAGTGATGTAATATGTGATGTCATCAGCAGTGCATTACACGCGCAAGTTATAGTGAGTCCAACTAACTATAACGTGGGAATTTAATGGTTTTATGCCAGTAACATTTCCAGGTAACTATAACTGGTGTGAAACCTATGTTTTTTTCAGTGAATTTAATAGGTTTTTTAAATGCTAATTCCTAACTATAACTGGTGTGAAACCTATGGTTTTTCAGTAAATATATATATATAACTGGTGTGAAACCTATGGTTTTTTCAGTGAATTTAATAGGTTTTTTAAATGCTAATTCCTAACTATAACTGGTGTGAAACCTATGGTTTTTCAGTGAATATATATATATAGATATATATATTCACTGAAATACCATAGGTTTCACACCAGTTATAGTTAGGAATTAGCATTTAAAAAACCTATTAAATTCACTGAAAAAACCATAGGTTTCACACCAGTTATAGTTACCTGGAAATTTTACTGACATAAAACCATTGAAATTCCCACGTTATAGTTAGTTGGACTCACTATAACTTGCACGTGTAATGCACTGCTGATGACATCACATATTACATCACTCATGACATGGTCAGTGACATCACTCATGACATCACTGATGACACCATCCAGTGAATGTGTGTCTTTCTGAAGAATAAATATGTTTTATATATGTATATGTAAAGGTCGATGGAAGAATAAATGGTTAAATAAGTGTCTTAATGGATATTTTTTTTTTTAAATGATTGGTTAACTGGCTTATTAAGTGTATCATAGTGAATACATATATTGGCAAGTATTTTTTAAATATTTAAATGTTTGTATCAGTGTTTCACTTTGTATATAAGTGGCTGCATGGGTTGGTGAGTAGCTACATGTGTGTGTATATGGGTTATTAGATGTCTTTTTTAGTAGCTTTATAATTGTCTGTTTAATTTGGTGGGGGTGTTACTTAGCACATAGATGCATCAATGACTGACTCACTGTTTGTATGTGTTTTGAAGACAGCATATGTGCCGGACTGTATGGGTGAATGAGTGTGTATATGTATGTGTTAGTAAGTGAATGACTGTCTTACTAGTGTCTTTATCAGTAACTACATATGTTTTAATCTAGTATATGTGAGTATTGATGTATATAAGTGAGTATATGTGAGAGTGAGAGATTGAAAGAGTTCTTGCTTTAATAAGTATGTGTTTCTATAAGTGATTGTTTAAGAGAGTAAGTATGTGTAAGTTTCCTTAGAAGTAAGGTGGTAGTGTGTGTATAGATGTATATGCAAAAAAATGGATATTCAATAGTTTATTTGCATGTGTGAGTATGTGTGTGAGCAACTTTTGGAAGAATGTCGGTGTGTTAACGGATGTATAGGTGTCTCACTACATATGATGAGTGAGTATATGTATGAATGACTATATAGAACTGTTGGTGAATGAGTGGATGTGTATATAAATGGTGGAATTACTAAATTGGATGTTGTAACTGGTATAGGTATCTCCACTTTTTTGAAAATGTTAGTTTCTATTTTTAAATATGTGTTTCAAGGGTTACTTTACAGTGAAAGGAGGTCAGTCACTCTGTCACAAGGATGGTGTCATCAGTGATGTCATGAGTAATGTCACTGACCATGTCATGAGTGATGTAATATGTGATGTCATCAGCAGTGCATTACACGCGCAAGTTACAGTGAGTCCAACTAACTATAACGTGGGAATTTCAATGGTTTTATGTCAGTAAAATTTCCAGGTAACTATAACTGGTGTGAAACCTATGTTTTTTTCAGTGAATTTAATAGGTTTTTTAAATGCTAATTCCTAACTATAACTGGTGTGAAACCTATGATTTTTTCAGTGAATTTCATAGGTTTTTTAAATGCTAATTCCTAACTATAACTGGTGTGAAACCTATGTTTTTTTCAGTGAATTTCATAGGTTTTTTATCTGCTAATTCTTAACTTTTTAAAGGGTCTCATACCTATGTGTTTTTTAGTGAATTTCTAAGGTTATTTTTTTGCAAATATCTATAGCTTAAAAAGGTATGTTTTTCTAAAAATGAATCCTATGTTGTATATTAATATAATATTTTGTTTTTTAAAAGTATATTCTTTTTTTTATATTTCACTCTGGAGCGCTCCCGGTGCGCGTACCGGTGAGCTCCCCGGTGCGCGTACCGGGACGCGTCCATCAGCGCACCAACAACGAAAAAAGAAAAAAAAATAATGAAGGAGTGAGCATAAGGAATGGGGATAAAGAGAGTGGTGTAAAGAGAAAGAGAGCTAGAGGGAGGAACACAGAGGAACTGTGTAATAGATAGTAAAACAGAGAAAAGGTAATATAGGAAGTAACTGAGAAAAGGAAAATGAATAAGGGAGCAAAAGAAGAGAAGAAAGAGGAAGAAGACTAAAGCAGATATTCTGGGAGAATGTGAATGGATGATGAGTGTAAAAGGAAGGAAAGTAAAGGATGAGGAATGAAAGGTAGTGACGGAACCAGAGAAAAGGAACAGTGGTGACGGAGGGAAAGAAAATAGCAGTGAGTGTAAGTAAAAAGGAGTGAAAGAGGGTGTATAAAAGTGAATAAGGGTAAGACATGGGGAGTGACAGAGAGAAAGAACAGAGAGAGTAAAGGAAGAAGTGTCAGAAGGGACTAAGTGAAGCAGAAAAAAAAGAAAAGAGAGGGAGTGTGGGTGAGCAGGGGCACTGAAAGAAGTTGAATGTGGTAGGAAAGTAAGGAAAAGAGAAGTAAATATGGAGGATAAGAATAAGTGAGGGAAGCAGAGTAAGAAAACAGAGGTGAGGTAGGGTGAGAGAAAAGTAGTGAGGTTAAAACAAAGGGTGATGATAAACTACATTTTGTACTCACACTTACCATATAATTAATGAAAACTTACTTGCATCTTTAAACTACACTTTGTATCTGTGAAAAACAAAACAAAGAACAAGTTATAATTAGTAAAATATATTTTTTAAAATAGAAGAAACAGGTCACGAGGTAAAAAATCAAAAAAAGTGTACTAAGAAATAAAGCAATAGTGAAGGATACAAAAACAGAAATAAACTAATGTAGAAAGAGAAAAAAGAGGGGAAAAGAAATAGAAAGAGAACAAATTACTGAAGATAAGTAAGATACTAAAAGAATGCGAGATACCAAAACGAAATCAGGAAAGAGAAGAAAGTAAAAGGAAAATGAGTGAAAAGGAGAGGAGTCTAAATGAGGAACTATTAATAAGAAAGTGGAATGGAAGATGACTGAGAGTGAGTGAAGGGGAGTCACAGAGTGAAGGGATGTAAGGAATGAGGTTAATATAGAACGATAGAGGAAAAAGGAGTGAGGAAGTAAGTAGACAGAAAGACAAAGAGAAGGACTGAATGAACTGCAGTACAATGAGTGAAGATTGCAAAAAGAGTAAATGAGCAAAAGAAGGAAATAGAGGGGAAGAGAACTAAAGCAGTGGTACTGAGAGAATGTGAGAAAGATGAAAAGTGGTGGAAGGGAGAGAGGAAATGCAGACAGTTGAAATTGGATTGAGGAGTTGTGAATGAAGTGGAGTAAAGGAACAGTGATGAAACAAAGTGAAAGAAAGGCAGGGTAAGTGAGTAAAGGGAGCAAAATAAGGGTGGAAAAGGAAAATGAGTGAGAGACAATGGGAATACAATATAAATTACACAATGCAAACTATAGAATAACTTATACAACATGTTACATAGTTTTTTTGCTGTTCTCAGAATATATTGAATTTCACTTAAAATAGTGAGTTCAAACTCTTCATCATATAACAGCGGGAAAAAAAAACACAAACTAAAAGATTGTGTTTAAAAAAAAAACATAAACACTTACAACTCATATAAGTACACTAATCTTTAATTCACTTACTTTTCCGTGAGGCCAAATAGAAGATAGTGAAGGTCCTTTTGGTGGAAAAAAGTCTGTTGTTCTCTATAACTTCCATTTCATTGACTTCCTATGAAAAAAAATCTAAGAACATCATACCTTACACTTTCCTTACGGCCAAATCGTGTCTGATATATGAGTATTTTTTACTATGAGATCCACTTACAGTACCTATATGAGATAAATAATTTAAAACATTAGATTAACTAACTAACTAACTATTATTTTCCATTCCCGTCTTCAAAGGCCAATTCCCTTTACTAAAACTTTGGTTTTAAAAACACTAGGTAAGAATTTTTAGAGTCATAAGGCAAACGTTGTTTATAAGTCAAATGAGAATCATTGCAGTAACTCCAACTTTTTTCACATTTTAAGTAGCATGTATAATGTCCTGAAGTTGCCGAAGGACCGTCATGATAAATAATAGCTTCAGTTGTAAAGGTTCTTCCTGAAATTGATAACTGAGAAGCCACAACATTTTTGATACAAGTTGACAATTTAGGGGCATATTATCAAGGGGGTTTATCTCCGCTTTTTTGGCTTTAAAAGCCAAGAAGGCGGAGATAAAATTATCTCCCTATTACCTAGCTGCCGCTAACACCAGTTAGCGACAGCTAGTAGGAGATAGCGACCATCTTGGGCCCCACTTTGCATGTCAGTGATATTTATCACTAATGAGATGCAAAGTGGGCGTGCCAAGATGTTAGCAACTGAAAACAGTCGCTAACATCGCTATCTCCTATTATCAACTTTTGGAGATATTCGCGCTAAGCGGGAATATCTCCAAAAGCTAACACCTGCCCTGAGCAGTTCTTAGCCATGTTATCCAATGGGAGGTGGACAACATGGCTAAGAGCATTAGCTCGGTAATGCATAAATATCGCTGACTTTTCAGCGATATTCATGCATTGTGGCCGTTTTTTATCGCATTTGCGATAAACCTTGCTAATAGCAAGGTTTATCTGCGATAAAAATCGCCGATGTGCGGCGATAATTTTTGTCTCTAAACAAGTTAGAGACAAAAATTATCGCTAGTTGTTGGTAATATGCCCCTGAGTTCCATCAGGTCCACATCGTTGGAAAACTAAAATGATATACTGACCATAACTTTGTATAAATAATGTGGATAGCATTGGACAGTTACATTGGGTACACACCATATTATGATCATCTGCTTTAACTAGATTTTTAAATGACACTGATTTACAGTCAGGTAAAGTCAAATATATAAATCTTTCAGTATCTATTCTAGTATTACTTGATGAACTACAATTGGGGCAGTCATGCTGCCATTGATAAGAAAGGCTGAAAAGATTATCTACATCTACACCTTCATCTTCCAAAACACCAAACATATACATTAAAAATTCCTGACAATCCTGCTGAATGTTCTGTGAAAATTTATCTTGACCAGAACACATATCTAAAATATTTTGAATTTCTGTTACACTTTCTATTTTAGCTCTATCACTACTACATTTCTCAAACACAGAATTCAATAAACCACACAATCTTTGATCCCGATTTTCAACAATCTGTTCTTGTAAAGTTTGAAGAAAAAAAACAACATTAATCACTACATTAGCATTGCAGTTGACACCAGAACTATTTTCAAACTGAAATCCAACAACATTTTCTTCACAATCCTTTTTCTTTCTGTTTTGAATTACAGTTTCATCTACTTTTTGTCTTTTTGCTACTACCTCACTGCAATTACTCTCATTTCTTCTTTTTCGGCCTACCACACGTTTTTCAAACAGAGGATATTGAGGCAAATGTGGAGCATACTCTCTTCTTAACCTATTGTATTCTTTAACACAATCTAGATCTGCACAATTCTTTGTCTCATCACACACAATCAAGTACAATCCTGATAAAGTTCTGACTCGGGATAATGCCACATATGCCATACCCTCATTAAACACAGATCTTCCAATGTTCACTAAAGCGTTATCTACACTTAAACCTTGAGATTTATGAATTGTTACTGCATATGCCAAACAAACAGGAAACTGTTTTCGGCGAACATATGAGTCTTTTACAAGTAAAAATATAGCAGAACAACGACTGATTTGTTGTATTTGCTCAACGCCATCAAATTCTATTTTTAAAAATTCAATTCCATCTCTATTTCTATAATTCACAAAATTAACAACATAACCCATTGCTCCATTTACCAGACCTCTTTCAACATTTAAATTCCTTCTCAAAATGATACAATTTAAACACACATTCAGAGTCTTTTCAAAACCAGCTGTTTTAGATATAGTTTTCTCTAATGAATCCAATTTGGTTTTCAGATTTACGGACAAAACAATTGTTGTACCCATATGCTCTATTTTATCTATTGCTTCCAGTTTCACAATCTCTTCATTTTCTAACTCTAACATTTTGTTGTTGAAGATGGAACATTCTTGCAGAGTTGGCATCAAACATATCCCAGATTTCTTCTCAGTAATTTTTTAAAAAATATTCTCAGGAAGAATGTTTTCATTTGGATACAAATGTGAAATTAATCGAGCATGTAAAGCTTCTTTCCCAAGCTCGCTTAGTTTTCCAATTCTTACATCTTGTAGAATATTTTTATAATCTTCATCCTTTGCCTGTCGCATATTTTGAAGCAGTTCAGCATATTTAAAATTTAACCATATATTAACGTTTCCAATGCTTCCAAGGGACTTCCTGGTATCTTCATGTGTGAGCATTTTAAACACTGGTTGTCCTTTTACTGGAGTCAGCTGCAATAGATCTCCAAAAACAATAATGTGTTTTCCTCCAAATAACACATCATACTCTGTTCTAAGAATTTCTTGCATTCTCAAATGCACAAAAGCAAGCATTAGATTTGAGACCATGCTTACTTCATCAATGATAAGAAGTTTCACTTTCTTCAAGACTCTTGAAACTTCAGAACACGCATCTCCAGATAACTTGTTGTAATGCAATTTATTATCATGCTCAACTGGCAGCATCAGTAAACGATGTAGAGTAATCCCTTTAATGTTATGTGCTGCCAGACCAGTTGGAGCAGTTACAACACAAGGCAGCGGTGAATCAGTCCTTTTCTGCAGATAAGTTGCAATGGCTTTAATCAGAAAACTTTTTCCTGTTCCAGCTTCTCCACTTACGTACAGTCGAACAGGCTTAAATGATGTACATGAGCACACTTTTTTCTCATGTCTGAATCCATGTTCAATCTGTTCTGTGACTTCATCATATATCTTTTTCTGCTCTACGTTTAGTTGCTTTACCAAATCTTCTAAGTTAACTCCATCCTATTGAGCTTGTTCCATAGCTCTTTCCACCTCATCCATGGCAGTGGCAGCTTCATTTTGGATAATAGGTCCTCTTAGTGGATCCTGACTCAATGAAGTAGAACTCTGACTGTCTTGAGAACTGTCTCTAGCAATCTCTTCAGCATTTGTGGTTTCTTGCTCTATTTCTTCGTTCAACATTTGCAGATAATTTAGAAAAATAGGACATTCTATGGTATCCTTAGTTGCATTAAAAGAGTCTTCATAACAGAGAAAATCTCCAAGTAGTTCCTCTTCTGTACGCCATGGCTTAAAGAGTTGCAAAAGAGCTGAATAGTAAAATTCTCTTTTGTCTGGAGCTTCGCAACTCAATTTTCGATGATTAATCAAATGGCCTTTTTTCTGCTTCACTAGACATCCTTCATAGCCAATGACTGCAAATTTTCCATTATTGATATCTTCTGTGATGTTCCTCTTATAACTGTAGTTTTGCAGAACTTCATACAAACAAGTGTTCTCAAGGTGAGTACTTCTATTTGGATAGTATTTATCCAACATATTTGTCTTCAAAATATCTGTACTGTTTGGTTCTTTCTCCGCCAAATATTCAATTTCTTGTACAGGTTTCGTGTTGCAGCAAAACCTAGACTCACCCAAATGATTGTTCAATCAATCAATCAATCAATCATTGACACTTATAAAGCGCGCTACATACCCGTAGGGTCTCAAGGCGCTGGGGGGGGGGGGGGGGGGGTGCCGCTACTGCTCGAACAGCCAGGTCTTCAGCTTCTTCCTGAAGGAGAGGTGGTCTTGGGTCAGGCGCAGGTCGGTCGGGAGGGAGTTCCAGGTCTTGGCGGCCAGGTAGGAGAAGGACCTTCCTCCTGTAGTCGCTCTTCGGATGCGGGGGACGGCGGCGAGGGCGTGGTTGGCTGATCGGAGGTGGCGTTTGGGAGCGTAGAAGTTGACTCGGCTGTTGAGGTAGCTCGGGCCTTGGTCGTGTAGGGCTTTGTGTGCGTGGGTGAGGAGGCGGAAGGTGATTCTTTTGTTGACGGGGAGCCAGTGAAGGTCTCTCAGATGTTCGGAGATGTGACTGGTTCGTGGGATGTCGAGGATGAGTCTGGCTGAGGCGTTCTGGATCCGCTGGAGTCTCTTCTGGAGCTTGGCGGTGGTACCGGCGTAGAGGGCGTTGCCGTAGTCCAGTCGGCTGGTGACGAGGGCCTGGGTGACGGTCTTTCTGGTCTCGGTGGGGATCCACCAGAAGATCTTCCTTAGCATGCGTAGGATGTTGAAGCACGCCGAGGAGACGTTGTTGACCTGCCTGGTCATGGAGAGGGAGGAGTCCAGGATGACGCCCAGGTTTCGTGCATGGTCTGTCGGTTTGGGTGCGGTGCCCAGGGCGGGAGGCCACCAGGAGTCGTCCCAGGCGGAGGGTGAGGAGCCCAGGATGAGGACCTCCGTCTTGTCCGAGTTCAGTTTCAGGCGGCTGGTCGTCATCCACTCGGCTACCTCTTTCATCCCTTCGTGCAGGTTGGCTCTGGCGGCGGCGGGGTCGTTGGTCAGGGAGAGGATCAGCTGGGTGTCGTCGGCGTAGGAGATTATGCTGAGGTTGTGTTTGCGTACGATGGCCGCGAGGGGGCTCATGTAGATGTTGAAGAGGGTGGGGCTCAGAGATGATCCTTGGGGGACGCCGCAGATGACTTCGGAGGCCTCTGACTTGTACGGTGGTAGGCGGACTCTCTGTGTTCTTCCGTCGAGGAAGGAGACGATCCATTCCAGCGCCTTGTCCTGGATGCCGATGTTGCTGAGGCGCCGTACTAGGGTGCGGTGGCAGACCGTGTCGAATGCCGCGGAGAGGTCTAGGAGGATGAGGGCCGCTGTTTCTCCATTGTCCATCAGGGCTCGGATGTCATCGGTGGCGGCGATGAGGGCGGTCTCGGTGCTGTGGTTGGCTCGGAAGCCGGACTGTGAGGGGTCGAGGGATCCGTTCGTCTCGAGGAAGGCGGCCATCTGCTTGTTGACGGTCTTCTCGATGACTTTGGCTGGAAACGGGAGGAGCGAGATGGGGCGGTAATTCTTGAGTTCGGTGGGGTCCGCTGTGGGTTTTTTGAGAAGAGCGCTGAGTTCGGCGTGCTTCCAGCTCTCGGGGAAGGTGGCGGTGTCGAAGGATGTGTTGATGATGTCTCGCAGGTGGGGTGCGATGACAGCGTCGGCCTTGTTGAAGACGTGGTGGGGGCAGGGGTCGGTCGGTGATCCGGAGTGGATGGAGTTCATCGTGCGGATGGTGTCTTCGGTGCTGATCGGGGTCCAGGCGTGGAGGGTGGTGGTGGGGGGTGGTTGTTCGGTCATGGTGTGCGTTCGTTGGTTGTTGAAGCTGTTGTGTATGTCCGCGATCTTGTTGTGGAAGTATGAAGCGAGGGAGTTGCAGAGGTCTTGCGATGGGGTGATGTCGTTGTTTCCTGCGCTGGGGTTGGAAAGCTCTTTCACGATGTTGAAGAGTTCCTTGCAGTTGTGTGCGTTGTTGTCCAACCGGTCCTTGAAAGCTGTTTTCTTGGCGGCGCGGATCAGCTGGTGGTGTTTCCGGGTGGCAAGTTTGAAGGAGGTCCTGTTGTCCGGTGTCGGTTCCCTTTTCCAGACTTTCTCGAGGGCTCAGCAGTTCTTCTTGGAGCTCTTGAGTTCGTCGGTGAACCATGGGGCCTTCTTGCTGCCGGGTCTGCTAGGCGGGGTCCTCAGTGGGGCGAGTTCGTCCGCGCAGTTGTTGATCCACTTCGTGAGGTTGTCTGCGGCCTGGCTGGGGTTCGCTGAGCTGGCAGGAGGGTGCTGGCTCAGGGAGGTGGCGAGCTGGTCTGCTGTGATCTTGTTCCAGCTTCTGCGGGCGGCCTGTTTCTGGTGGTGGTGGGTCGTCGTTCTCTTGAAGGTGAAGTGGACGCAGCTGTGGTCCGTCCATTGAAGCTCTGTGGCGTGGCTGAAGTCGATGTCTGTGCTGGAAGAGAAGACTGCGTCGAGTGTGTGTCCGGCGAGGTGGGTGGGGGTGGACACCAGTTGCTTGAGTCCCAGGTTGGCGAGGTTGTCGAGCAGGGTGCTGGTGTTGCGGTCGTTGTTGTTCTCCAGGTGAAAGTTGAGGTCTCCTAGGAGGATGTAGTCAGCAGAGGGGAGGGCGTGCGGGCTGACGAAGTCGGCGATGTCCTCGCTGAATTGCGTGCGTGGTCCAGGGGGTCGGTAGATCAGGGTGCCTCTGAGGGTGGTGTTCGGGTTGGTGTGGATCTGGAAATGCAGGTGTTCGGCGCTGGTCAGGGTGTTGTCGGTGCTGGTCGTGAGACGGATGGTGCTCCTGTGGACGATGGCGATGCCTCCTCCCATCTGGTTGGCGTTTCGGTCCCTCCGAACGATCTTGTAGCCCTCAGGGATAGCGATGGCGATGTCGGGGGCTGAAGAGGCGTTCATCCAGGTCTTGTTCTTGATTTGGCATAGAGACTTGCTGATGATAACCGATCAGAACATTCATATGCTCCAATTTCTCGATGCGACAACATCTTCAAACTGAAACTGTATAATTTCTTGCTTAGACTCTTTTCATGTGAAATGTCCTCCCACATTTCCTTCAGTTCTGTCTTTTCTTTTTTTGTGATGTAAGATGTCACATATCGAGCCACAGCAATAGAGTTGTCAGCAACAAACTGAATATCCATGTTAGCATTCCACATGGACAAAATCACTGGGTTGTAATCGTTGATGTACTTAGATTCTTCGTTTCTTTTTAAATTGTATGTATTTTTGGGAGATTTCCTTGTCACAGTATGTCGTAGAGATGACATCAAATTATTTACTCTTCCCTTAGAAATCACTGGTTGTGGAAACGCAAAACGACATTTCGTGTAGTACTTTTCCTTGTTTTTAAATTTTTGACGACAGTACTTTCCACAACAATGAGATTGCAAAAGTAAAACTTGTTGCCTTAAACTTTTTTTCAGTAGTTTTTGGAACAGCACATGTTGAATACTCTTCAATGAAACTCATCACTGTTTCATCCGAATCTGATCCAAATTTGGGTGCATCTTTAATCCATAACAACATATGTATATGAGGAGCACCTCTCGCTTGATATTCCTTCCTCCAAAAGAAATCCAAAACCTCTCCAAGGGTGGATTTTTTTTGTTGGTAATAAAAGACATCATAGCTTCAAATCTATGATTAAAATATCTGCAAACATTCACTGGATCCAAAGAACACAGTTCTCCAGGTGTTTTCAATTCTATATTTTGTATGTTTCCATTTGCCTCTTGTAGAAATTGAAGTAAGTCGTCCCATGCATACTCAGCACAGCTAAGAGTGAGGAACCATGTAGGAGTTCCTAAGTTTCTTAGCATACATTTCAATTCTCCATGACGACGGAACCAATACTCATTGGTTACACGCTGACATGCCACGAGATTGATTAGCTGAGATTCCAAAATACTATCTTGCAGATTGACTTTCTCCATAAAGTCCCTTGCAGAAACATTTTGCAGATGAGCTCCACTTTTCAATATATGATTAACTGCATAAGAAAGACCAGACAAATCACTTTCATACAGTAGATGAAACAAATACGGAATGCATTGCCGAAACCTTGGATCTTCAGCATATAATCTTAAAGTCCGATATTCAGCTGCAGGAATTTAAACTGGTCGGTCGTCATATCGTCCACCACGACCTGTTGGAAATAACTGTGGAAAACAATGAGCTTCCAAACTTTCTTCCCATACACTAATGGGACTTCCTTTTGCTGCTTTCATTTGAAACAAGTCAATTGCATTCCCCATTACTTCTTTGGAATGCAAAGGATGAACAGTATAATGTTCATATATTTCTTCATTTCTAGACACATCAACATTTTCAATTTGGCCAACTGAACAATTACTGTCTTCTTCTGTAGCTGTTTCCTCTGCTCCAACACTTACATCTTTATAGTACTCATTGTTTTTGACCAAATACAACGTTGCCTTTTTGACTTTCCTAACATCCACTAAATCTTGCCAGATTTTCTTACTCTTTGTCGGAACCCCATTAACTAGAATAACTAGAGGATCCTCTTCTACTCTTTCTACACCAATTGTATCCATATTTTTCTTGACATCTAGAGGCAAATAAACAACTCTTCCCTTTAATCCTCTTTGTAAATCTGTAGGAGGTAATTTCCCTATCTTAGGCTCCATGCGAACAATAGCTTGAAAAGGATGGACACATTGAATCAAAATTGATTCATAAGTATTTAAATCCATCAATTCAGAAGGAATATCTATCAACTGAAGTTTATTATGAACTGCTCTAGCAGGCATTCTATTTTCATTTAATTTTTTCAAACAATAATTACAAATATGCTGATCAAAACTCAAATCAAAAGAATTCTCCACCAACAAATAACTTACAAAATCCTTCCATTCACTATTATTTTCCAATTCACATTTTGCATATAAATCAACTAACCTAGTCTGAATCTTATAATGGAAAGGGGCGACCACTCGGTCCCCCCGCACGTATGGCAGAGTACCACGATCCCCCCGGGAAGCCATCTTGGGCGGGAGGCGTGTCTCGGCTGGTATGCCCGAAGCGGTGTAGCTGGGGCGCGCTTTTTCCCGCCCTAGAGTGGGCTGGCCTAGACACTGACGCGGCTGGCCACGCCCTCGGGGCAGGCAGGGGCGGGTTTACGCCCGCCCTGAAGACGGATAAAAGGGGACGCAAGACCGGAAGGCATCCTCTTGTTCCTGTGCTCTGAAGCTGCACCTCCTCGCTGCACGTGAGCTCGAGACGGAACGAAGAGCCAATTTTGAGCGTTGTAATCCTTCTTTTTGTCTTACAGATACTCTGTCGGAGAAATGCCCAAGAAAGGCGGAAAGAGAATGACGACTGAACAGATGCTTCGGGTCCTCATGAAGGAGATGACCGAGCTGAAGAAGCGGGTGGCGGAGAGAGAGGGGGAAGGGGGGCCGGAACGTCCTTCGGCTGGAGCAGCCCCAGGAGGGAGAGCCAAGAGGCCAAGGGGGGGACCAGCTGGGGGAGACGTCCCGGTTCCCCGTACCCCGCTTGAAGCGCCAACCCCAGTACCCGTGGAGGGGAATCCGATTCCCGTGGTGGTCACCCCGGTGTCCAATGAGGATATGCCGCCCGAGCTGGCAGCACAACTTGCAGCGTGGTTGGGCGAAGGTAGTGAGGGCGCCACGGTTGTCGACGCGCAGGCGCTGATGAAGCAACTGCGTGAGAAACGGGAGGCAGCCAAGGTGTCCGCGCCGGCTGCAGTAGTTGACAAGACACAAGGGACGATTACGACCGCAGAGGCAGCGTCCGGTGCAGGTAAGCGGCCATTGCCGATTGCGAGGGATGAGTCAGCACCCTCTCGTAGAGAAAGGTTGGGTCAACATGTGCCTTTGGCAATTAAAGAGAAGATTTGGGCGGGGGAATATGTGAACATCTTCTCGTTGCTTGTTGATCATTATGAGGTGGAGCATGTTAAGGGCCAGAAAGACCTCATGCATCCGAGTGTTTGGCGCGCAAAAATGGCCGCCTTTAAAGTGAATGAGAATATTGGCAATTGGGGCAAAGCATGGGGGATTTTTACGTCGATCTTAGGGGAACGTAGGCCCGAGTTACTTTCCGAGTTGCCGACCTATCAGTCGCGAATCATGGGGTACTCGACATCACACCAGGGTAACCATTGGTTCTGCTACGATAATCTTTTTAGAAAGGCTAAAGAGCATAATAAAAACTTAACCTGGGATTGTTACGATTCTTTGTCATGGGATAAAATGAAGGAGACAGGTATGTTGAAAATGCCATTGGTAGGGGGTAATGTTGGCGAATCCTCCCGCCAATATGCGGGGACGCCCTTTCGATCAGGTACGGGTACCGACGATCACTCGAGACCTGCCAGCAATACAGGGAAAAGGGGGTTCTGCTGGAATTTCAACAGAGGTAAATGTACTAGGCCCCAGGGATCGTGTAAATTTAGACATGAATGTAGTGGGTGCGGGTCGTCCCATCCTGAGTCCACGTGCAGAGCCAAAACGGGTGATAACGGGGGTAGAGGAGGCGCCAAACAGGTCTAACATAGTCCGAGGGGCGCCTTTACCTACCCCGATTGATACCTTGGCGATGATTCCTTGGCTCAGTGAATACCCGGATCGTACTTCTGCTGGGGTACTGTGGAACGGGTTCTCGTATGGTTTCCGCATCCCAGTAGGGGACTTTCAGGGTGTGGAGAAGTGTAAAAATCAACTTTCGGTCCTACAGCATACGACCGTGGTACAGGAGAAGATCCGGAAAGAGGTTACTCGAGGTCGGGTTGCCGGCCCGTTTAGTGTACCCCCGGTGCAGAGTTTTGTTTGTTCTCCTTTAGGGGTGGTCCCCAAGAAGGACCCGGGTGAGTTCCGACTGATTCATAATTTATCAGCTCCACGTGGTCTTTCTGTAAACGATGCAATAGACCCAGAAGTGTGTTCGGTGCGGTACGCATCTTTCGATGAGGCCGTAGCCATTTTGAATCGCCTGGGGCCCGGGGCGCTGATGGCGAAGTCGGATATCGAGTCAGCGTTCCGGTTGCTCCCGGTACACCCAGACGATCAGCGTCTCCTAGGTTTCACATTTCAGGGTCATTATTACATGGATAGGTGTATGCCGATGGGGTGCTCTATATCTTGTGCCTATTTCGAGAAATTCAGTAGTTTTCTACAATGGGTCTTCACAAAGAGGACGGGTTTCCAACATGTAATGCATTACCTTGATGACTTTCTGTTCCTTGGGGCAGCCGGGGATCTCGAATGTGGCCGGGCATTGGCCGAATTTTGTGTATTAATGAAGCAGTTTGGTGTGCCATTGGCACCGGGTAAGACGGTGGGTCCTGCGACTTGCCTCGAGTTTCTGGGGATCGAGTTAGACTCCAGTGAGGGTTGTTTTCGTTTACCAGCTGACAAAGTGGGGAAGTTCAGGGCAGCCCTGCAAATGTGTATAAATGGATCTAAAGTTACGCTGCATCAGTTACAGCAGTTGGTGGGACAGTTGAACTTTGCCCTGAGGGTTATACCGATGGCCCGCCCCTTTTCCCGTTCAATTGCCCAAGCTATGGTCGGCCTAAAGGAGGGTCATCATCGCACGAGACTATCGGCTGAGGTCCGCCAGGACATGCGCATTTGGTTAGCATTCCTGGCGGATTTTAATGGTCGAGTCGTCTGGAACAAACCGGCCGTGTCCTCTGAAGAGCTGGGGCTATGGACAGATTCGGCAGGTAGCATAGGTTTTGGTGCCATCTTCGGCACAAAATGGTCGGCACAAAGATGGCCGGCATGGTGGCATGACAATGGACTGACAAGTAATATTGCTTTCTTGGAACTTTTCCCCATTTTGGTGGCCCTAAGAACCTGGCCCGAAGGGTTCAAAGATCACTCTGTGGTATTTTGGTCTGACAATATGACCGTGGTCGAGTGCATCAATAGCCAGGCAGCACGATGTAAACTGATGTTAAGACTGCTCAAAGAAATTGTTTTACTGTGTATGCAACTGAATGTGCTATTCAGAGCTAAACATGTCCCGGGGGTACTGAATCAGGCAGCTGATGCACTGTCTCGTTTTCATATGCAGGCTTTCTCGGGTTTCCTTCCCACAGCGGACCCAGAGCCGGCACCCTTTCCCGAAGCTCTCTGGTCTCTCGGTGCCCCGAACTTCGTCACCTCGTGGGAGAGAGCCTAGCACCAAGGACAAGGAAGGCATATGAAGGGGCGTTTCGGTCCTATTTAGCCTTTTTGGGGACTGATGGAGAGGGGCTTTGGGCCCACGAGGAATGGGTAGTGAATTTTCTGATGTCCTTACGTAGGGCTGGGAAATCGGTGGCTACGGCCCAGAGGCATCGTGCTGCCATTTCCTTTGTTGCCAGGGCTCATGGTATCCAGGACCCGACAGCGTCTTTCGTTGTACAGAAAGCGCTGCGTGGGTGGCAACGCCTTGAGGGTCGCAGAGTAGATGAGAGGCGCCCGATAGGTTTGGATAGGTTGGCCCAGTTGTTGGCCACACTCCCTGCCACATGTTCATCTCAGTTTGAGACGGTGTTGTTCCGAGCCGCTTTTACGCTGGCATTTCATGGAGCGATGCGGGTAAGCGAACTGGTGGTGAGGAACAAACGGGATGTGACAGGGGGTTTGTGCCGGGAACACGTTCAGGTCAGAGGAGAGACAATGACTGTCTCCTTTGTCAGGTCCAAGACCGATCAAGATGGGATGGGTGACTGCATAATCATACCCAGGATTCCCGGGTCCTCCATGTGTCCAGTAAAGTGTTTAGAAAACTACCTAGCACGAAGGGTGGCATCATGGGGGGGGACCTTGTTGAGACACGCGGACGCCACCCCACTGACGAGATTTCAGTTTCAGCGGGTGCTTGCGATGTCAATTGCCGCTGCGGGCTTGAACCCGGGCGAGTTTGGGACCTACTCCTTTCGGATAGGGGCTGCTACGGAAGCTACAGCCAGGGGTCTTAATGTTGAACAAGTGAAACGAGTGGGGCGTTGGTCCTCCAAGTGTTATAAGAGGTATGTGCGGTTGCACATGTTGTGAAGCTGTAATGATGTACTCACGCTTCTTGTCTTTGTTTGGTTTTCAGTTGCGCAAGCCTACGAGGCGGGGCGGACTATGCAGTCGACCCATCACCGGGCCAGCGGTCAGACATCACCGGCTGTGACGAAGGAGGTGTGGGTCGTGGGCCACTCATACGTGAGGCGTGCCGCGGACGTATTCAAAGCAGGTGACATGATTCACGTAGCTGGGGAATACGGGTACAGGGTGTCCTTCTACGGAAGAGGCGGGCTCTGTATTGACCAGTTTCAAGCATTTTTCGAGGGTTTGTTAGGGCGGACGAGGTCACCGCCGTCTATAATCATAGTGCATCTAGGGGGCAACGATTTGGTCACCACCGGTAGACGACTTCTCCTGGAGGCAATGCTTTCCACTGTAAGTTGGTTGGCGAGGAGAGTTCCGGGGTGCACAATTGCGTGGTCCCATATGATCCCACGAAAGGTGTGGCGAGGGGCTATTTCTGTTCCTGCTTTGAATCACTCTGTGAGGAAGCTTAATAACAAAGTGAGTAGGTTGTTCCGTTCCAGGACATTGCATTCTATTTCGCATGGCTGTATTAATGATGACAGTATGTATTTGGGGGATGGTGTGCATTTGTCTCGGGTGGGGAATGAGTTACTCATAGGAGACTTCTTAGCATGGTTAAAAACGTTAAAACATGACCTTTAGGTAGGAGCTTTGTGGGGGGTCCGGATAGCCGGTCAACTATCCGGCCTGTGGCGGTAAGGTCATGATCGGTGAGCACTAATTGGAAGACCCCTATGAGTGGGCGTCACCCAACACGGATGGGAGCGCTCGGGAGAGGTGGCCATTGGCCCCTCAACAGGGAGGCGGTCCCTTCTAAGGATGGGTCGCCGAAAGAAAAGGAAAGGCGGTCAAGGCCCCTTCCTGTGTAGGAGGGGTTACAGCCCCCTCCTGGGGAATTTCCCGGGGCCAGTGACGTCTGCGACGGCAGATGTGGTAAGTTGTGCGGGGTTTGGGGGGGGGTCTACGCTACCTTCTAGATACCTCACACGAGTCCTCGAACGACCTTTAAGTGGCGTCGAGTTTTATTGGTGCCCCCGTCAAGTCAAAGGGAAATTGGTAGTTGCACTTGAGGTACGCCTCAGTGCTGTCGCCCCTCACAAGTGGGGGGGGGTATTTCTGGTTAGGGATCTTGACACCGGTTACGACCTTGCCGTTGGCCCTTAAACGTTAGGATGTACAATTTCATAATTTCAAGTAAATATGTGTAGGATGTTAGTTCGGCTAGGAGAACCTCTGTATTAGAGAATCTGTTAAGGTTAGCCAAACATCGCAATGTGGTAATGAAATTGTACATAATATAAAATGTTGATTTAATGTTTTAATTTTGTTTTAATAAATACGGCCGGGAGGGTTACTCCCTCCCTCTTCCAAAAACTTCAAGAACTGTTTCCGGTTTCCCTCCTTTGGGGATTGTGTTGAGAGGGGGTGGCGGGTATCTCAGCCATATGGAAAGGGGCGACCACTCGGTCCCCCCGCACGTATGGCAGAGTACCACGATCCCCCCGGGAAGCCATCTTGGGCGGGAGGCGTGTCTCGGCTGGTATGCCCGAAGCGGTGTAGCCGGGGCGCGCTTTTTCCCGCCCTAGAGTGGGCTGGCCTAGACACTGACGCGGCTGGCCACGCCCTCGGGGCAGGCAGGGGCGGGTTTACGCCCGCCCTGAAGACGGATAAAAGGGGACGCAAGACCGGAAGGCATCCTCTTGTTCCTGTGCTCTGAAGCTGCACCTCCTCGCTGCACGTGAGCTCGAGACGGAACGAAGAGCCAATTTTGACCCACCCACCAGCCCCTGATGACAGCAAGTGGTTTTGAATAAAGTTGATGGATAACTCTGATTTTCGTTTACAGGTTGTGGTATTATCGTGATGATTTTGAGTATGTAATAAAGAATGTCGATTTGTGTTACGTTTTGCAAATAAAGAAATTCTGCTTTAGTGTTCATTGGTAAGCATGCTTTTAATGAAAGTATAGTTGCTACTGTATTTTTAGTTTAGTCATTTAGTTAGCATTGTCGTATTTATTTTGGTCGGGCGGTAAGGTCATGATCGGTGAGCACTAATTGGAAGATCCCTATGAGTGGGCGTCACCCAACACGGATGGGAGCGCTCGGGAGAGGTGGCCATTGGCCCCTCAACAGGGAGGCGGTCCCTTCTAAGGATGGGTCGCCGAAAGAAAAGGAAAGGCGGTCAAGGCCCCTTCCTGTGTAGGAGGGGTTACAGCCCCCTCCTGGGGAATTTCCCGGGGCCAGTGACGTCTGCGACGGCAGATGTGGTAAGTTGTGCGGGGTTTGGGGGGGGGTCTACGCTACCTTCTAGATACCTCACACGAGTCCTCGAACGACCTTTAAGTGGCGTCGAGTTTTATTGGTGCCCCCGTCAAGTCAAAGGGAAATTGGTAGTTGCACTTGAGGTACGCCTCAGTGCTGTCGCCCCTCACAAGTGGGGGGGGTATTTCTGGTTAGGGATCTTGACACCGGTTACGACCTTGCCGTTGGCCCTTAAACGTTAGGATGTACAATTTCATAATTTCAAGTAAATATGTGTAGGATGTTAGTTCGGCTAGGAGAACCTCTGTATTAGAGAATCTGTTAAGGTTAGCCAAACATCGCAATGTGGTAATGAAATTGTACATAATATAAAATGTTGATTTAATGTTTTAATTTTGTTTTAATAAATACGGCCGGGAGGGTTACTCCCTCCCTCTTCCAAAAACTTCAAGAACTGTTTCCGGTTTCCCTCCTTTGGGGATTGTGTTGAGAGGGGGTGGCGGGTATCTCAGCCATATGAGTCCGTCGACAACACACACAAATTAAATTAGGCCTTTCACTTGATTTCACCTTAAACTTGGTAATTTCCTCGTCAAACTTTTCTGTACTTGAAATCTGTCCATTGTCTTCCACATTACCATCCATTACTATATCCATTTCTACACTGTCCTCTTTGTTCCCAAAATAACAAAACTCAATTTCTTCACAAATAGTCTTCACATCCACTTCAGATCCATGCAAAAGAGCACTGTTTAACTGTTTAAGCTTAAGTGCTGGACTTGTTGCATAATACAACTTTCTCACTAATTTCCTCACCTTATTATGATGCACTGCTAACATCCTAAAATGATGAAAAACACTCTGACATACTTTTCTAGAAAGACAAGTTAATTTTTTGTTTGAGACTTTTCTTACTATATGTACGTAAGAAATTTCGAAGCAAATCGATTGAATCCAGTCGCACACTACAAATACTACTGCATTTCCATGTGTACACTGGACCCTTAGTACGTCTCCCTAAAACTTCATCAGCTAACACCTCTTCTGCATCTCTAGACACAAGTTTCTCTTTTTCCATCACACAACCATCTTTCACCTCATATGCTCGACCACTGGTGTCAACTGCATGCACCAAATCATTTTCCTGAAAGTAACTCTCCTCATTGAAAAATGGCTCAGAACTTGAACTATGCATCCATTCGCCAGAAAATACTTCACAAAAATTAGTCCGATTAATAATTCTTTTCCATCTACTGTTCGATTTGAAAACATCAATTGCCTTATTAAGTATCCTAATTCTATTGATTACTAAAATAAATATTTTTTTCTTATCTTCAAAAGCCTGATCAACAATCTTCTCTACACTTTTCTTTTTCTTATAAAAAGCAGTTCTCTGTTTACCTTTCTTATCATTTTTTAGCAAATTTAAAACTACCCTATTACGAAACATTCGCCTACGAATGTCCCTAAATTGATTTACCCTTCTATTGCTATCCATTCTCTTCTCTCCTACTCCAATCGAGAAATTTTTTGTGGGCCTCTCCTTCCTTTTTAGATTTGCTGTCTCCTTCTGAATATTCACATTACCAATATCATTTCTTTTTGTACGACATATGTTGCGAAGAAAAGACTTAATTGTCTTACCAGGAGCTTTTCTGGTGTTTTTTGAAGTAGTTGTTGTAGAGGATTCCATAAATTCTGTTGCTGATGTTCTCCTTTTACGTATGGTATTTTTGATACTTCTTTGCCTTGAAGGCATTTTTGCTTGCTTTTAAAAAGTTGATTTGAATCTGTTGTTCTGAAAAAGAAAATACATTAAAGACCACTATTAGCAAACAACAAAGTAATGACAAAAAGCAAACAATATAAACAATAAATTGCAACATATTTAAGTTTATACAACAGCATCTCAGAGCCTTATTTATGAAGGCCTTGCGCCACCAGTGCATCCCATGTTAAAAGAGACATAAAAAACACAGTGCAGAACCCATGTACAAGCCCTGAATTTCACTTTTGAATCCTCACTGTTTCCCAAAATACAAATCCTCTACCTTGCAAATGTTGATATCAAGCATTATCAAAAAGCAGAACAGAAATCAAGAGCAAAGAAACTCAGGGCCTTATTTATGAAGGCCTTGCGCCACCAGTGCGTCACTTTCTTCCCATGTTAAAAGTGACATACCGGCACCACAAGGCAATCATAAATAAGAGCCAAATATAAATTCCATTGATTTGCACCAAAAATCGTTTTTTGATTAACATTTAAAAAACACAGGGCAGAACCTATCTACAAGCACAGAATTTCACTTTTGAAACCTCACTGTTTTCCAAAATACAAATCCTCTATCTTGCAAAGGTTGATAGCAAGCATTATCAAAAAGCAGAACACAAACCAAGAGCAAAGAAACTCAGGGCCTTATTTATGAAGGCCTTGCGCCACCAGTGCGTCACTTTCTTCCCATGTTAAAAGTGACATACCGGCGCCACAAGACAATCATAAATAAGAGCCAAATATAAATTCCATTCATTTGCACCAAAAATCGTTTTTTGATTAACATTTAAAAAACACAGGGCAGAACCTAGGTACAAGCACAGAATTTCACTTTTGAAACATCACTGTTTCCCAAAATACAAATCCTCTACCTTGCAAAGGTTGATATCAAGCATTATCAAAAAGCAGAACACAAACTAAAAGCATAGAAACTCAGAGCCTTCTATATGAAGGCCTTGCGCCACCAGTGCGTCACTTTCTTCCCATGTTAAAAGTGACATACCGGCGCCACAAGACAATCATAAATAAGAGCCAAATATAAATTCCATTGATTTGCACCAAAAATCGTTTTTTGATTAACATTTAAAAAACACAGGGCAGAACCTATGTACAAGCACAGAATTTTACTTTTGAAACCTCACTGTTTTCCAAAATACAAATCCTCTATCTTGCAAAGGTTGATAGCAAGCATTATCAAAAAGCAGACCACAAACCAAGAGCAAAGAAACTCAGGGCCTTATTTATGAAGGCCTTGCGCCACCAGTGCGTCACTTTCTTCCCATGTTAAAAGTGATGCACTGGCTGCACAAGGCAATCATAAGTAAGGGCCAAAAGAAAATACCATTCATTTGCACCCAAAATCGTTTTTTGAATAACATTTTTAAAATACTGCGCAGAACCTATGTACAACCACTCAATATCACTTTTGAAACCTCACTGTTTCCCAAAATACAAATCCTCTATTTTGCAAATATTCATATCAAGTATTATCCAAAAGCAAGACACAAACCAACAACAAAATAAATCAGGGCCTTAATTATGAAGGCCTTGCGCCACAAGAGCGTCACTTATTTCCCATGTTTAAAGTGATGCACCGGCTGCACAAGGCAATCATAAATAAGGGCCAAATGAAAATACCATTCATTTGCACCCAAAATCGTTTTTTGAATAACATTTTAGAAAAACTGCGCACAACCTATGTACAACCACTCAATATCACTTTTGAAACCTCACTGTTTCCCTAAATACAAATCCTCTATCTTGCAAATGTTCATAGCAAGCATTATCAAAAAGCAAAAAACAAACCAACAGCAAACAAACTCAGGGCCTTATTTATGAAGGCCTTGCGCCACAAGAGCGTCACTTATTTCCCATGTTTAAAGTGATGCACCGGCTGCACAAGGCAATCATAAATAAGAGCCAAATAAAAATACCATTGATTTGCCCCCAAAATCGTTTTTTGAAAAACATTTTAGAAACACTGCGCAGAACCTATGTACAACCACTCAATATCACTTTTTAAACTTCACTATTTCCCAAAATACAAATCCACTATCTTGCAAATGTTCATAATAAGTATTATCAAAAAGCAAAAAACAGATCAACAGCCAGCAAACTCAGGGCCTTATTTATGAAGGCCTTGCGCCACAAGAGCGTCACTTATTTCCCATGTTCAAAGTGATGCACCAGCTGCACAAGGCAATCATAAATAAGGGCCAAATGAAAATACCATTGATTTGCACCCAAAATCGTTTTTTGAATAGCATTTTAGAAAAACTGCACACAACCTATGTACAACCACTCAATATCACTTTTGAAACCTCACTGTTTCCCAAAATACAAATCCTCTATCTTGCAAATGTTCATAGCAAGCATTATCAAAAAGCAAAAAACAAACCAACAGCAAACAAACTCAGGGCCTTATTTATGAAGGCCTTGCGCCACAAGAGCGTCACTTATTTCCCATGTTTAAAGTGATGCACCGGCTGCACAAGGCAATCATAAATAAGGGCCAAATGAAAATACCATTGATTTGCACCCAAAATTGTTTTTTGAATAACATTTTAGAAAAACTGCGCAGAACCTATGCACAACCACTCAATATCACTTTTGAAACCTCACTGTTTCCCAAAATACAAACCCTCTGTTTTGCAAATGTTCATAGCTAGTATTATCAAAAAGCAAAACACAAACCAACAACAACAAAAATCATGGCCTTATTTATGAAGGCCTTGCGCCACAAGAGCGTCACTTATTTCCCATGTTTAAAGTGATGCACCGGCTGCACAAGACAATCATAAATAAGGGCCAAATGAAAATACCATTCATTTGCACCCAAAATCGTTTTTTGAATAACATTTTAGAAACACAACACAGGACCTATGTACAAGCATACAATTTCACTACTGAAACATAACTATCTGCTTCCAAATATTCACATAGAGCAAACAAGTCTCTATCTAAATTAAATAAATCATTACTTACCTTTACAAATGCTTTGGGAGATTAAGAACAGTGTCAGACACACACACCAATTTTTCTTTAGCAGAGCAAAAGGTGTGCACTCAATACACTGAAACCAAGACTGGCATAGAAAATCTCTATCTTTACAAATGCCTTATTTCAACCAATCAAAAGTCTTCCCTCACTATTTTCAAACCAACACCCTTCCCCCTCTCAGACCTTTCAATCTGTTACCATAGCAACTCTCTCCTAACTGAACTCTCAGGTTCAAAAGTTTATTCTACAATGTTGCTTATTAAGTCAGCACGGATGTTTGACCTCTCAATACACCAGCTTATTCAGGGCAATATTGCTTTTAGTAACTTTTTCTTAACCATTCAAATTGCTTCTTACACACAACACAACCATGCACCCTAACTTTCTGTTTTCAACTAACTGAATCCACCAATCATTGCTTGTGATTCAACAGCAGGGAAACTCCACAATTATTTTTTTCTAAACTCCTACTGTTCCAACTACCATTTCATTCCCACACTTCATCTGACTGCACCAGAACCTTCTCACATCATGTATTCTGTATGGATTATAGGACATAGCTACATCCACTGGGCTCAAAGGTATGCAGCAAGCAGAAATTATCACAACTTTGATTTATCAAATGTGGAAATTAAGTGGATTGGCCAGAGAGGATTGAGATGTCATCAATTGATAGAATTGGTGAAAACCTTTTTACATCTGCCAAACCCTGACCTCCTAATAGTGCACTGTGGTGGAAATGATTTGGGCACTATGACTGGGGTTGGTCTGGAAATGCTTTTAAAGGACACCTTTGATCAATTGATGACACTTTTTCCACAAACTGCCTTGGTATATTCCAATATATGCCAAAGACAGAAATGGAACTGGTCCAACCAATTTTGTCCATAATTTGAGAAAGCACGGAAACATGTGAATAAATCTGTTTCTGCTTACATGAGAGACTGTGGAATGGGTTCAATATACAATATTAAATTGAGTTACAACATGCAAGACATCTACAGAGGAGATGGAGTGCACTTCTCAGATGAGGGGAATAGAATATTCCTCCTGAATTTAACCCCTTCCGTGCGGCCGCGATTTTCCCCGTGTGCGGCCGCCGGCAGAACACGGGCGGGCCATGACGAACCCCAGCCGTCATCAGCACACGAGCACTGTAGTGCATGACGGCTGGGGTTCGTCACCAGCGTGGAAGGGGTTAAGACTGTGCATTGGAACCTACTTGTAGGTACCTAAATCAGCCACAGAACCCAAAAGCTCTTTTCAGAGCTACCCTTCCTCTGATCATTAAAAACGATTATCTTTTTCTAATGTTTTTCACTAGTTTTCACCAAAGTACGCTCCCCGGTACGCTTACCGGTGCGCGTACCGGGCGCTCCCCCCGCGAAATTTTTCAAATTTGTTTTTTATTTTTGCCTATATGAGCATCCTAAGCCCCCCTCAGAAAACCTAGAGGGTCAGGAAGTGTCTACCGTGCCCCCTTCTACCCATTCCCAACGTTGTTTGTCCTTCATCTTCTGTCTCGATTGTACCGAAACACAAAATGGAGGACTCCCGTAACGCTACCGGCGCGCGCACCAGTAAGCGCTCCCTAAAAAAAGGTGGGACAGTTATTTACAGAAAAACCACTGGGGACACTTTCAACAAATATAGAATAGGCCCTACTACATAGCAGTCCCTACCATTTGCCCAAATTTGGTGTAATTCCATTGAGACATTTAGGCTACAGGCCTGTCTAAATATCCTGAGGTAAATTACATGACCAAAACACATATAAAGTGTTAGAATTTACAACCAATTAAAAAGTTTCTTTCATTTTTTATGATTATTTCCTGACATTTGATTGGTTATGTACATGAATATATATAATAAAAAGAGAGAGAAACACAGCCATTTTGACTACTACTTCCTGAAGTACATTTGAAAAGAAATAACACTGACAACTTCAACTGCTTTCTCAAAGGTAAGTTGTTATTTTGGAAAGTGAAATATGTTGTGCACTTTAAGTTCATTTGAGAAAAAATATTCTGTTAGTTATATACTATCCCACTGTAATAGTTAGAGATTAAGATAGGCGTCTCTGTAATAGTTATAGATTAAGTTACACTTCTCTTATATAATTATAAATTTACTTAAGCTTTAACACATACACTTTTTTATATTTCTAATTCCAGCCTAATACCATACACTGCTCAAAGATAACTTCACTGTTAAAAAATCCAAACTACATGTCTGAACTTAAACCCAACAGTGCCCTATCTCTACTGATATAATTATTTTTATGCAATTTACAGCAACAAAATGGAAGGAGAAAAGAATATTTCTTTTTAAATTGTTTTGGACAACAACCATGATGGAAAAAATGCTGAAAATTATAACATTGACTTTATGGTTGAGTCTCTGGACGTTGAATTACTTGAGTGTGTGGAATCAATGGAAACACAGAATATAAATGAGGAGATTCCAGACAATGTATTATTAGAAGTTTTATTAAAATATGAAAAGAATCAGAAGAATAAATTTATATTTAATAATCAAAAATTGTTCGAGCCATTATTCATTTTTATATGTAATTCATCAAGTAGATCAAAAATGTTTAAAATATAAAGTGAGACTTATAGTATACTGTGCAACTTTTTGTGTTACATAGAAAGTTTGCTCATTCTTTCTCCCACTATATTATCTCCAATGTCTATTTAACATCTCTTTATCATCTCCTGCCTCCATGTTGTTTCTGCTTTCCTGAGAGACTACGCTATGAATTCCATATACCACAATAACTTCTGTAACAACATGCAGATATCTACAAAGGAAACGGTGTATATTAAATTATAGACTCTGCATTGGTCCCTACATGTTGGTACTTAAATAAAAAAAAAGAAAAACAACAAAAAGAACAATTAATAAACATACAATTTTTAAAAGTGATTCTTTTTTCCCCATAGTACGCTCCCCGGTGCGCGTACCGGGCGCTCCCCCCGTGAAAATCGGAAAAAAAATAAAAAACATTTGAGACCCCGCGGGGCCCTTTTATGGCCCCCACGTCAAACCTAGGGGGTCAGGGGGGTTCTACCCTGCCCCCTTATGGTCAATTCCCTCTTTGTTTTGGCCACCTCTTGTGTCTCGATTTTACCGAGACACAAGATGGCGGCCGCTCCGGACTGTTTCGAATGTTTACAGACACCCGTGAGCCAATCAGCTTTCCGTGCGCAAGTCGCGTGTCGCGCCCGGTGCGCTCCCCGGTGCGCGTACCGGGGCGCGCCTATAGATATATATATTTTTTTGAACCTAAATTACTCAAAATCCACTGGAGTACATATCTTGAGACATAGCAAAGGCACATCGGGCTATCAGTCCCTACAATTTTGCCAAGTTTGATGGAAATCCATTCAGCCGTTCGGGCTAAAAGTGAAATCGATCGCCCTATGGAAATTAACATGGGGAAAACGCGTTTTGGGACCCCCCTTTTATCTCGCCCCCCGCTTGACGAATCCCCCCCAAACTTTCAGGGAAGGACCAGAACGCTGCGAGGCCGTTTTGAGGAAATTTTCAGTCAGATTTGTCAACCAGCGGCAAAGTTATTCCAAATAGAATTTTGAGATTTAACATTGAAAAAAATCCTAACTATAACTACCTACTGGCAACCGCCATTAGGTAATATATATATATATATATATATTCACTGAAAAAAACATAGGTTATAGACCATATATAGTTAGGAATTCGCATTTACAAAACCTTATTTTACTCACACAAAACCATTGAAATTCCATATATAGTTAGTTGCACTAACTATATATCGCGCACCTGCAATCCACTGCTGATGATGTCACATATTACATCATTCATGACATGGTCAGTGGCATCACTGATGACATCACTGATGACATCTCAAATGACATCACTGATGACATCTCAAATGACATCACTGATGACATCTCATTTGACATTACTGATCACATCACTGATGATATCATTCATGTGATAATACGATGAACCTCTTCAGACTCTAATATAACCTTAGATACAATCAGTGTAAACAGACACTCACAGACTGTCACTCATCCATGGAGTTACTCACACACCTAGTCAGTCATGCAAAGAATCAATCACACCTCCATTTCCTCAACTATACAGTTATACAAACTTTACTTATTCAAACATATACTAACACATATTTACTCTCTTATACATTCCCTGATACAAGTTCACAATGATCCATACAGCCACTCACACATTCACTGGCTCTTATGCACAGTTATTTATATATGTCAACTCTCACATGTACTGTGTTTTACATATGTACTTACTTTGACATGTAGCACTGAGATATCCATTCACTCACCAATACACTCATGCACACAGTCAACCGCCCATACAGCTGTTTCCACATGCACTTTTGAAACCATACATCTAGTGAATCAACTGCTCACACATCTATGCACAGAGTCATACACCTCCCAGCCACCCACACACACACTCAGTCTCCCATACAAATACTTGGGCAACCAATCAATAACCCATATAGTTACTCATATAGCTACTTATCAACACATGCAACAGTTTACAGAACAACAGACATAATGATGCACAAATTAAGACAGTTTAGTCACTAACCCATGCACTCAGTGAGACACATTTAATCACTCACTCATACAGTCAGTCATGCACCTACTAAATCCTTCATCCAGACACTTATACATCCACTCATTCTTCAATATGTAAGACATATTTTAACTTTACAGAAACATACAGTCACTGGATGTTGTCATCAGTGATGTCATCAGTGATGTCATTTGAGATGTCATCAGTGATGTCATCAGTGATGTCACTGACCATGTCATGAATGATGTAATATGTGACATCATCAGCAGTGGATTGCGGGTGCGCGATATATAGTTAGTGCAACTAACTATATATGGAATTTCAATGGTTTTGTGTGAGTAAAATAAGGTTTTGTAAATGCGAATTCCTAACTATATATGGTCTATAACCTATGGTTTTTTCAGTGAATTTTCAAGGTTTTGTAAATGCTAATTCCTAACTATATATGGTCTATAACCTATGGTTTTTTCAGTGAATTTTCAAGGTTTTGTAAATGCTAATTCCTAACTATATATGGTCTATAGCCTATGGTTTTTTCAGTGAATATATATATATACATACATATATAAACATATATCATCGGTATATCTATATAAATACAAACATAAATGCATGCATACATATACTTATATGCATTTTAGGGTTGTTACGGCGTTTTCGTGTGTATTATGTTGCTTTTTTAGGGCTTTTGGGTCAATTAAGTAGGGTTCCCGGAGCCTAGGGCTGAGGGGCCGGTTCAGTTTCGTGCGTATTGGTGTTGGCAAGGTTTTGAGGGATTTTGGCGGTTTTTGGTCGAGATTTGGCCGTTTTATGGCTTTTTTTGTGTTTGCGGGGGGCGCGTATTCGGGTTGAAATTCGTCCCCGTTCCAATGGATGGATTGGGCTGATTTTTGGTGAGATGTTAGGGAATCGCTGGAACTAGTGTCCAGCCAAGTTTGAAGCGGATCGGAGCAGTGGAAGTGCTTTAAAGAGCAATTTTTGTGCGGAGTAGCGAATTGCCATGTTATTCAATGGGAGTTTTTGGTGCGCATGGAGAAGGTGAATTTGGGGTGTTCCAGTTGCGCTAGAGGGACGGGGCTTGGGTGAGCTGTAGGGAGAGTGGATCGGCAGGTGTGCCGAATTTTTGGGATTTGTTGGCCGAAGGGAAGGGTGTGCTTGGGCAAAGTCGATTTGGTGAAAACGGTGCGTTATTTACATGAAAGTTGAAAAAACACTAATAAAAGCAAAGCTAAAAAGCCACCTCATTACAAACAGAATGGCTTTAACTTAAACGAGGGCGAGATCTATTGCATTTTCAATGCTTGTTTACTTTGGTTCCATCAAGAAGGCATTCAGATGTGTCACACATTTGACATAAATTCTGAATGTTAGCACTCTAGTTGCACATTAGATCACTGTAGTAATGCTACTGCTCACCAGGGACGTCTGCTGCTGGTATTCAAAGTGCGTGTTTCAGTCTGCATGTCAGAATTTTTTTAATGAAATAGAAGAGGATTTGAGAAGTCACTCAAAATGATCCCTAATTTTTCTTTCTGAAGCACTAATCATACTTTCTATGGCAAAATTAACCCCCTCATGTTGTTCCTTTTTAAATTGAGTGTTTTCAGACTTACCACTTCATTCCAATCAAGATGGCTTCTGGTGTGCCATACTTTTGTCATAAGTAAGACTGTTAGTGCTCTAGTTGTTCTTTAGAACACTCTGGGACATTCTGTCATTGGGCTATACTTGGGGTACATCTGGGTGATATTTGGGCTACATTTAGGCTCTTTTGTCTCTGGTGGCCATCTTGGGAGACTATGTCAGAATTTTTTAATGAAATTGAAGAGGGTTTGAGAAGTCACTCAAAATGTGCCCTAATTTTTCTTTCTGCAGCACTAATCATAATTCATATGGCAAAATATACCCCCTCATTTTGTTCCTTTTTAAATTAAATGTTTTAAGAGTTACCACTTTATTCCAATCAAGATGGCTTCAGGTGTGCCATACCTTTGTAATAAGTAGGATTGTTAGCGCTCTAGTTGTTCTTTAGAACACTCTGGGACATTCTGTTATTGGGCTATACTTGGGCTACATCTAGGTGATATTTGGGCTACATTTGGGCTCTTTTGTCTCTGGTGGCCATTTTGGGAGACTGCATGTCAGAATTTTTTAATGAAATAGAAGAGGATTTGAAAAGTCACTCAAAATGTGCCCTAATTTTTCTTTCTGCAGCACTAATAATACCTTCTATTGCATAATATACCCCCTCATTTTGTTCCTTTTTAAATTAAATGTCTTAAGAGTTACCACTTTATTCCCATCACGATGGCTCCAGGTGTGCTATACCTTTGTAATAAGTAGGACTGTTAGCGCTCTAGTTGTTCTTTAGAACACTCTGGGACATTCAGTCATTGGGCTATACTTGGGCTACATCTGGGTGATATTTGGGCTACATTTGGGCTCTTTTGTCTCTGGTGGCCATTTTGGGAGACTGCATGTCAGAATGTTTTAATGAAATAGAAAAGGATTTGAGAAGTCACTCAAAATGTGCCCTAATTTTTCATTCTGCAGCACTAATCATACTTTCTATGGTAAAATATACCCCCTCATGTTGTTTCTTTTTAAATTAAATGTTTTAAGAGTTACCACTTTATTCCAATCAAGATGGCTTCAGGTGTGCCATACCTTTGTAATAAGTAGGACTGTTAGCGCTCTAGTTGTTCTTTAGAACACTCTAGGAGGCTGCAGTAGAACACAAAGGAATCAACTGACAGTCTCTGTCCTTGTTGGATGTACATGTTTTACTGAGAATGTCAGACTTCATTTTCACATGACTGAGAAAGATAATGTGAATTTACAGAAAATATGCTTTCAGTTTAGCTTATAGATCCCCTTCCAAACCACTGTGGGAAAATCATGAGATATTAGTTTTCTTTCAAACAATATTCATGATATCACAGTAGAAGGTTTTTTCACATGGTAAAATCACCTTAGAACCCACCACAATTCCTAAAACGAGTATGGTACCATCAACAAATGATTTATAATGTAACTAAAGTCCTAAAACCCTCTATTAACTACAATGCTTTTTAATGAGGTGCTATCATGTATATTGGTCCCAAGATGGCTGCCAACACTTCTTGGATGAAGTGCTGACAGCCAATCAGATCAGATGTGTGGTTAGGCTCCGCCCAGATATATATCTTTTTTTGAACCTAAATTACTCAAAATCCACTGGAGCACATATATTGAGACCTAGCAAAGGCACATCGGGCTAACAGTCCCTACAATTTTGCCAAGTTTCGTGCAAATCCATTCAGCCGTTCGAGCTAAAAGTGAGGCCAACCGCCCTATGGAAATTAACATGGGAAAAATGCGTTTTGGGACCCCCTTTTTTCTCGGCCCCCCCTTGATGAAACCCCCCCAAATTGTCAGGGGCTGCTCAGAAACAAAATGTTCCATTTTCCTGAAAATTTCAGCCAATTCCGTGCACAAACGCCAAAGTTATTAGACATAGAATTTTCAAAAATCCCATAGAGAAAAAATCCTAACTATATATACCTACTGGCGACCGCCAGTAGGTAATATATATATATATATATATATATATATATATATATATATATATATATATATATATATATATATATATTACCTACTGGCGTGTCGCCAGTAGGTATATATAGTTAGGATTATTTGTCTATGGAACTTTTGAAAATTCTATGTCTAATAACTTTGGCGTTTGTGGACGGAATCGGCTGAAATTTTCAGGAAAATGGCACATTTTGTTTCTGAGCAGCCCCCGAAAATTTGGGGGGGTTTCGTCAAGGGGGGGCCGAGAAAAAAGGGGGGTCCCAAAACGCGTTTTTCCCATGTTAATTTCCATAGGGCCTTTGGCCTCACTTTTAGCTCGAACGGCTGAATGGATTTGCACGAAACTTGGCAAAATTATAGGGACTGTTAGCCCGATGTGTCTTTGCTAGGTCTCAATATATGTGCTCTAGTGGATTTTGAGAAATTAACGTTGAAAACAAGATATATATCTGTAACAGCGCTCAGGGCTGCGCTCCGGTCCGCTTACTTTTCGCGAAACGGAACTTTGCGATGCGAAGCTGATTGGCTCCCCGGTGTCTGTCAACATTCTAAACAGTCCGGAGCGGCCGCCATCTTATCTCTCGGTAGGATCGAGAGAGAAGAAGAGGTGGAAAACGAAGGGGGAATTTAATGAAAGGGGGCAAGGTATACCCCTCTTGACCCCCTAGGAATCTTGTTGGGGTTATTAAAGGGTCCCGTGGGGAAAATAAAAAAAAAATTATTTTTCACGGTAGAAGCGCTTCCCGGGCCGCGAACTGGGCCGCAAACTGGTAGCGAAACGGGAATTCGCCATTTTGTGCTTCGTTTTAATTAAATTACTAGGTATAAGGGGGTGCGGGAGACCATTTTGTGCTTCGTTTTAATTAAATTACTAGGTATAAGGGGCTGCGGGAGACGTATCCTAATCCCTTATGTTTTCTGAGGGTGGCTGAGGAGGCTCATATATGTTGATACATGTCTTCCAGCGGCTGTGCGTGAGCTTTTTTTTTTTTTTTGCTGCGTGACGTCTGTTAACGTTCGATTCGATGGAAATCAGGAAGTGTTGACCACCAATTTGTCAGTGCGATAAAATATTTTGTTATAAATGAATCCTTATTGTTAAACATTGTCTGCGTCATCTTGCCTTTTTTCCAATGCCACAATTTTGTCGTGCACCGCAGCCATTTTAGATGCCAGGCCGGTCCCAGGCTATCACCTAGCCCTGCGGATGTAGTTTATGGCCCCAGCTGTAGAGAATCCAGACATGCCAACCCTCCCGATTCAGGCGTGAGACTACTGATTTCAGTGCTAGTCTCCCGCCTCCCGATTCCTGCAAGCAAAAACCCGGGGGCATATTACCAACAACTAGCGATAATTTTTGTCTCTAACTTGTTTAGAGACAAAAATTATCGCCGCACATCGGCGATTTGTATCGCAGATAAACCTTGCTATTAGCAAGGTTTATCGCAAATGCGATAAAAAACGGCCGCAATGCATGAATATCGCTGAAAAGTCAGCGATATTCATGCATTATCCAGCAAATGCTCTTAGCCATGTTATCCATCTCCCATTGGATAACATGGCTAAAAACTGCTCAGGGCAGGTGTTAGCTTTTGGAGATATTCGCGCTTAGCGCGAATATCTCCAAAATTTGGTAATAGGAGATAGCGATGTTATGGACTGTTTCCAGTCGCTAACATCTTGGCACCCCCAATTTGCATGTCATTAGTGATAGATATCACTGACATGCAAAGCGGGGCCCAAGATGGTCGCTATCTCCTTTTAGCTGTCACTAACTGGAGTTAGCGACAGCTTGGTAATAGGGAGATAATTTTATCTCCGCTTTCTTGGCTTTTAAAGCCAAAAAAGCGGAAATAAACCCCCTTGATAATATGCTCCACGATTCCTCGGGGGTTTCAGCTGACAGGGCTTGGTATTGTGTTACGTGCTAATTCTTCCTGGAAACGTCAGAGGGTCGATGCAGGGGTTCTAGAAGGGGTGATAAACCATTTAAGCCTCATGAACAAGCGCATGGTCTTTTAAAGATCTGTGAAGTACTCGGGCGGCGGTGTGTGTGTGCCCTCTTTCAGGAGCGGGCGGGGGGGGGGGGGCACTGCCAGCAACTTGCCAGGCCAGGCAGTGTTCAACACTTGCATCACCCTTTCTCTGTCTGCTATTGCGCTCCATGCTTCGGAAAGGTAAGAAAAAGAACGTGCATTTGAGTTTGAAATGTCCGATCCTGTAGCAGTACACTTGCAAAGCACACACATGACAATAACCCGATTCAAGGCCCCATTCACCCGATTTTTTAATAATATATAGTACTCCAAAAAAGTAGGATTATAAAACTTTATTAACTTTTAAATATAACGAACGCAACAAAAACTGTAAATATATTTAAACATTTTTTGACAAAAAAAAACAACAATGGTCCGAAGCTGTCTTTTGTGCGAATAGTCCCAAGGCAGTACAACGTGCTGAGTTGTGGACGGCACCCAGGTGAAGAACCATCCCTTTTTTAAACCCCATGGTGACCAACTAAGTGCAGGTTTTACATAAAGTAGTGTTTACCTAGAGTGGTGCTGTGTAGGACAGTCTGAATGGAAATTAAGCAGAACTATAACGACAACAACAACAATAATATAACTTTTATGCCCAAATTACGCAAACATTTAGCTAATCTGCTAAAGGGGGGAGTCGCCATTTCTTTTGATAATTTATTCACCCATCCGTAGCCTCTCTATTCTCCATTACAATGTGTTTCTTGCTGAAATTAACCAGAACTATAACCATAACAACAACAACAACAATAATATAACTTTAATGTCCAAATTACGCAAAGATTTAGCTAATCTGCTAAAGGGGGGAGTCGCTATTTCTTTTGATAATTTAGTTATCCATCCGTAGCCTCTCTAATCTCCATTACAATGTGTTTTTTGCTGTCGCTAGCTGATGAAAAAACTAAAGTGATAACTTCCTCATCCTTATTTTGTCTTTCTTCGTTCCTTAAGATGTTATCTGTGTCAACCTTTTCCGAGAATGCTGATGCGTTAGGGATTTCCTTGTGTTTCTTAATAGCATTGGTGTCTGCACACTTCTTTGTCAATTCTGTGAACATGAAAACTGCTTCATAAACAGACGATATCTTTGTTTAGTCATTAGTGTTAAGTGTGTCTGAAACTACAGTGCCCTTCTGTTTTTCTTTCTTCAGGCTCTACAGAGTTTTGTGTGTTGTTCTTTTGAGCAACAATTATTCCAGAGGTTTCAGGTTCACTTGTTTTGTCTTGCAGTGAGTTAACAGCTTTAGAGACTTCATGTTTATTTGCTATGTCCTGCTGTGCGTCAACTGCTTCAGAGACGTCAGCCTCATTTGTTATGTTTCAGTAGATCTTGGACCTGCCCGGCCTCGCCCAAAATGGCGCCGGTATAAATGGGACTCGTAACTCCTTGTTGTGTACTGGTTGCCCAACCTTGATATCACGAGATACGTATGCAGTTTTGAAGCACATGGCGGAGGCTCGTCTGCTGTAGTGGGGCACCCCTTTATCGTTTCAGTTGCCATTCCGCCCGCTTTTGCTACACTGTGCCTTTTCCGCCATTCAGCTGTTTACCGCCCGCTCTTACGGCTACAGCGTCTCGCTCACCATGTAGTTGAGTTGCTCCCACTCTTGCGGTGCAGCGATAGGCGGCTGCCACAGGACTCTTAAAATGGCGGCCGGCTCTTCGGATTTGGGCCTGGTCCAGTAAAATGGCCCTGGGACACCTTGGAACTCGGACGCTTGTCTGCCAGGGCTTGGGTCCTATTCTCGAAAGCGTCCCCTCAGCCTTGAAGATTCTACAAAAGTCTTGGGGATCTCGACTCCCGCAGGCTTCCGGTGGGGAGCGGCTGCCATGATTGCTTGCGGAATGGCCACGACGGAGCTACGAGATGGTGGTGCTCTCATGGTGACGCCAGCTTCAGCATGAAACATCCAGAAACAAGGTGGGGCTTTCATCGTTTGGGAAAAAAAAATGTTTTAATCCAATGAAAAGTGTTATTTTTAGGTCACATGACCTAGTCTTACATCATTAGGAAAACAAAAGTAAAATGAACCAATGAAAAGTTTTATTAACAAGTCACATGACCTGTTATGCTTACGTTACGCGCTGCGCGGCGCGCTCTGGATCGTTTCCGGGAAGCTGCGCCTTGCGCACCAGAGCACTTCCGGGTGCGCTAACGCGGCGCGTCATATGACGCATTACGCGACAACGCAGGTCCAGAATATAGTCAAAATATCTCCACCAACCAGCGGTCGGAGTACAACCGTTTTCAGCAGTCCAAAAAGTTCTGTTAAATCGCAAGAGCGGGAGCAACTCAACTACATGGTGAGCGAGACGCTGTAGTCGCAAGAGCGGGCGGTAAACAGCTGAATGGCGGAAGAGGCGCAGAGTAGCAAAAGCGGGAGAAATGGCAACTAAAATGGTAAAGGGGCGACCCACTACAGCGTGTCTTCAGGTTAAACGGATTGTGGGACAAGGTCCAGAATGGAAGAGTCATCAAAAGGCAAAAAAATCCGCCGGACCCCGGGAGCCGGCCGCCTATGTCGGGGGCGATCTCAGGCCACACCAGGGCAACACGGCTTGGGGAGGGGGCAGGAGCCAAGCGCCCCCTCCCAGTCCGCGCCATTTCACCGCCCCTCGGGGGCCTCCGTGAAGCGGTTTAGGGAGGCACCGTATCACATTGTTTTCTAATGCAGTCAGGTCCACAAACGGATCCCACTTACTTTGAATAGTGAAGCTGCAGCAGGTGCAAATAAGGTTTAGACAGTGTTACAAGCGCTGCTTAGAACTCTGAAGTATGGCACTCAACATCCAGGACTTATGCCATTTGTATAAGGCAGTGACATCGAAGCAACTCAGGGACCAAAAGCATGAACGAACACTCACGTATGAAAATCTTACTTGGGGAGGGGGCAGGAGCGAAGCGCCCCCTCCCAGTCCGCGCCACCACACCGTATGTAGAAAATCTGAAGCCATCGTTCTACAAACTCTCAACCAGCTTTGGATGGAAAAATCTTAAAGAAAGTACAAACTGAAAACCAGTTTTTGTCTGCATAGCATCAGCAGCAACGCTTGCTATCAGTGCATGAGTTTCATGCTCGATCGATTGAGCTAGCCGGATCGGGCAACAAAAAGTATAAAATAGTTATGTAAATAGTTATTTAATAAAATGTTTTACCCTTTTACTTTGCTGGTGTGTTGTATCTATTTATAATATTTGCATAGGGTTTGTTGTTATTTTGGGCGGGGTGGGTGGCGGAGTCGATCTGTCTTGCAGCCATCATGGTGTGGAGCTTAGTTCATCTCACTATTTTCGTATTTCTCATGAAGGGTTGTTCCTAATGTTTGTATTTTAGCGAGGTCAAAAAGAGATCCAATTAGTGGTCTACTGATTTTGCTCGATTACTTTTATTTTTTTACACGATTTTTCACTATCTGCAAAGACTAAACAGAGTATTGCGACTTTGTGCTTGTTTGTAAATAGAGAATGATCCAAAGAGAACCAATTCTAAAACAGTAAATGCTTGGATAACAATCAATGAAATGGAGAGACAAGCAGGTACGACGGATTACAACGGGGGTAAAGGTCTGCGTTAACTACCCTTCACTATCTGCAAAGAGAGAGTATTACTAAGAGAAAAGAGGGGAGGGGGGGGCAGCGTTCAAAGCACATCAGCGTGCATAAACACGAAAACGTTTTTGCCTATCACGTACTTGACATTTGACAGCTTTTGATATTTGCTATTAAAAAACCATTGAAATTCACAGAAAAAACCATAGGTTATAGACCATATATAGTTAGGAATTTGCATTTACAAAACCTTGAAAATTCACTGAAAAAACCATAGGTTATAGTCCATATATAGTTAGGAATTTGCATTTACAAAACCTTGAAAATTCACTGAAAAAACCATAGGTTATAGACCATATATAGTTAGGAATTTGCATTTACAAAACCTTATTTTACTCGCATAAAACCATTGAAATTCCATATATAGTTAGATGCGCTAACTATATATCGCGCACCCGCAATCCACTGCTGATGATGTCACATATTACATCATTCATGACATGGTTAGTGACATCACTGATGACATCACTGATGACATCTCAAATGACATCACTGATGAAATCACTGATAACATCTCATTTGACATTACTGATCACATCACTGATGATATCATTCATGTGATAATACCATGAACCTCTTCAGACTCTAATATAACCTTAGATACAATCAGTGTAAACAGACAGTCACAGACTGTCACTCATCCATGGAGTTACTCACACACCTAGTCAGTCATGCAAACAATCAATCAGACTTCCATTTCCTCAACTATACAGTTATACACACCTTATTTATTCAAACATATACTAACACATATTTGCTCTCTCATACAATCCTTGATACAAGTTTACAATGATCCAAACAGCCACTCACACATTCACTGGCTCTTATGCACACTTATTTATATATGTCAACTCTCACATGTACTGTGTTTTACATATGTACTTACTTTGACATGTAGCACTGACATATTCATTCACTCACTAATACACTAATGCACACAGTCATCCGCCCATACAGCTGTTTCCACATGCAGTTTTGAACCCATACATATAGTGAATCAACTACTCACACATCTATGTACAGAGTCACACACCTCCCAGCTACCCATACACACTCACTCAGTGTCCCATACAAATACTTGGACAACCAATCAATAACCCATACAGTTATTCATATAGCTACTGATCAACACATGCAGCAGTTTGTAGAACAACAGATATAATGATGCACAAATTAAGATAGTTTAGTCACTAACCCATGCACTCATTAAGATACATTTAATCATTCTCTCATACAGTCAGTTATGCACCTACTAAATCCTTTTTCCAGACACTTATACATCCACTCATTCTTCAATATGTAAGTCACATTTTAACTTTACAGAAACATACAGTCACTGGATGTTGTCATCAGTGATGTCATTTGAGATGTCATCAGTGATGTCATCAGTGATGTCACTAACCATGTCATGAATGATGTAATATGTGACATCATCAGCAGTGGATTGCGGGTGCGCGATATATAGTTAGCGCATCTGACTATATATGGAATTTCAATGGTTTTATGCGAGTAAAATAAGGTTTTGTAAATGCAAATTCCTAACTATATATGGTCTATAACCTATGTTTTTTTCAGTGAATTTTCAAGGTTTTGTAAATGCAAATTCCTAACTATATATGGACTATAACCTATGGTTTTTTCAGTGAATTTTCAAGGTTTTGTAAATGCAAATTCCTAACTATATATGGTCTATAACCTATGGTTTTTTCAGTGAATATATATATATATATATATATATATATCCAAAACACCAAATTCAGCAAGCGCAAACTCCTTTCTCGGAGCCACCTGCCGCAAATCTGGACACGGACCCAAATTGAGTGCTTCAGCAATTTTTTATTCTGGTAACGTCAAGACGCGTTTCGCAGCCTCCGCCGCTTGTTCACTCGACAGTTATTGCAGACTCGTGAGTGCTATTTAAAGTGACAGTACATGTATATTCAATTGAGCACGTGACATGAAACATAATGAAACTGGAAGACATACTTTCACTTTTTGAATCCTACCGAACAATACATGTTAAATACACAATGTAAGTAATTTATTGATTCGCACCCGCCTTTCGAGTGAAGATCGTATTTAACGATTTGATTAAAGAAACTGGATATGTGGCAAACAAATGGCACCTGTTGTTACAATACCTCAATGTATCGGTGTTTCCAACATACAGTATCCGGTTACAGATAGTTAATGTAATGTAACATGTGTCACGTGCTAAGTGACCAACAACCTCTACCTGTGCTTCCTCCATAAAGTGCAAATGTGCAAAATTGTGTATTTTAGAATAAAACTTGAAAAACATTTGAGCTATCCACTCAGTAACAGTGTAACTGATGCTTATCCAGAGATGTGAATTTAGTGACCTAGGCAGTTTTGGGGTGACCTGGGATCCACATATATTGTATTGGAATTAATCTCCTGGTATATTGTCTTACGCCCCCATACAACTTATACACTACCAGCTAATAGACCACATATGTATCTGCTTATTCTTGAGCGATACACTGTTAATAAAATTTAGAAGCAAGAATTAGGCTAAAGACAAGCAAGGGCTAAAAACCCAACAAGTAATGGAGTACCCTAGACACAAAGATCCCACGTTTGTACCAGTCAAATATATATATATGTATTACCTCCTGGCGGTTGCCAGTAAGTAGTTATAGTTAGGACCTAGTTACCATAGGAGATTAGCAACATTCTATTCCCAATAACTTTGGCGAAAATTGAAGAATCTTCGCAAAATTTTCAAAATATATTATTTTTATTGATATCAGCTCCTATGTTGAAAGTTTGGAGGTGATTCGTCAAGGGGGGGGGGCAGAGAAAAAAGGGGGTCCCAAAATGTGTTTTCTGCATGTTACTTTCCATAGGAAACTTTAAACAAGGCTACAGGTCGAATGGGTGAATGGAATTACCCCAAATTTGGCAGGGAGAAGGGTCTTGGTCTAGAAAGCACACTTTTGTTTATTTGGTGTAAATTTGTTCATTAGTTTTGGAGAAATATCCAAATTTACAGATATCGATATTTGGAAATTCTCCCATCTGATTGGTTGAGGCGTTACAAGCACGAGATTGCTGCTGATTGGCTGCGAGCGGTTGCAACTAGGAAGTGTTGGCTGCCATTTTGTGATTCAGTTGAAGCGATTAAGGGAATAAAAGAGTGAAAAAAGTGGGAAAGAGAAGGGTAGGAGCACGGTAACCTCTGTGGGATGTTTAGGATGTGCTATAGAGGTGGTGCCAAGGGAAGTATTCACCCCTACCGGTGTGAAAGTGGTGGGCTACAGAAATTAAGTGAGGTATGGCATAGAGTCTGATGCTGCTAAGGTGAGCTGGTGTGGGACTCAGGGATTAAAGCGTCAGTCCAAATTGTGTGTCTTATGCTGTGTAGTCATGTGCCATGGCAGCTGCACTACACTTGTGGAAGTAGTGTCAGCATGTGTTTATAACTACTAGGACGAACCACTGACCCGTACTGGTCTGAAAGTCCTGGGGTACAGAAAATATGTGAGGTACTGTCTAGAGTCTCATGCTGCTTAGCTGAGCGGCTGCCGGACTCGGGGATGAAAGCATGAGTCCAAACTGTGTGCCATATGTTATGAAGTCATGTGCCCTGGCCGCTGTGTTACATCTGTCCAAGTAGTGTCAGCATGTAGTTAAAGCTACTCGGAGGAACTTCTGTTTAGAACATTGTAACTTGTGTATGGTGCTTAGGGGATGTTATTCAGGGAGTGCAACAATACATTTGCGCTTATCAAATTAATTCGGTATTTGTGAAGTACAAACTACTCACTCCTACGGGTGTGATGGCGCTGGGGACGTAAGCTGAGCTGCTAAAGAAGTCGGGGTAAAGTCGCTGAACTACTGACCCCTACCGGTCTGAAAGTGCTGGGTACAGAAATTAAGTGAGGTATTGCATAGAGTGTCATGCTGGTAAATTGAGCTGCTGCTGGACTCGGGATGAAACCGTGAGCCCAAACTGTGTGTCCTATGCTGTGAAGTCATGTGCTCTGGGCGCAGTGCCACACCACACCTGTCCAACTTGTGTATGGTGCTTAGGTGGTGTTGTATAGGGAGTGTGAAGGTAAATCAATACAGTATTTTGTAAAGTGCAAACTACTGACCCCTATTGGTGAGTAGAGCCGGTGATCAAAGCAGAGCTCTGTGCTGCAAAGTGAGATGGAGTGGCTGCTGCGCAACAGCTGTGAGGAGAATACATTTTAGCGAGGGTCCGGAAGTTGCTGTTACCTGGCCCTAAAGTAGCGGGGCTAAGTTGTAAGTTATAGGGTGGCTCTAAAAAGAGCCCTTGTGTTCATTAGTTGGAGCTACATATAAGTGCGGATGCACAGCTTCAAGTTATTCAGGAAAACTCGATTTCCCCGATCTGTGAAGTGTACTCCATCACTTCTGTAGATATCAGCCATATCAAAACTTATGTTGCTGTTGTACATGGACCCCATTTTGTGGTCTCTGAGATATGCAGACACATCTTTGTTGACTTTCTTCCTAGATTTTTCAATCTGAGGACAAAATTGTTTTTACCATTTCCACTTCTGACTTTACCATATATTGGAATATACAAAGACAGTTTAAGGCAAAAGTAACATCAATTGTCCAAAAGTGTCCTTCATAAGCATTTCCAAACCTACCCCAGTCAATGTGCCTAGGTCATTTCCACCACAGTGCACAATCGTGAGGTCAGTGTGATGGAGATGCAAACAGGTTTCAACCAAAGGGAGCGATTGGTGCCACTTCAATCCTCTCTGTGGAAACCATTTAATGTCCACATTTTGTAAACCTAGTTCTAAGTCAATACGTCTCTGTTCTGCATACCTGCAAAAAAATATTGTTAGGTTTAAAAAAATTGATGAACTTTTAACCTGCACATTTGTATTTGTATTTGTAATTGAATTTATAGGGCGCGCAGCTACCCACAAGGGGTCTCCCGGCGCCAATAGAGTAATGATTACGCATCGCAGTTGTTATTGAGAGAAGAGCCAGGTTTTAAGGTCTTTGCGGAATTTTAACAGAGATGGTTGAACACCCATGTTGTAGAATGTTCTCATAGAAAGTGTGCTGATAGAATACGTTGCACTGCTGACTTCGATGTGTCGTTGAGTATGAAAAAAACTGTTTATATGGAAAATTAAAAAGAAACTAATAGAGAGAAGTTTTGAAACGTAAAAGAATCAAGGAAGTATTCTAATTTGTCTGTTACTTGCATTTATGTGTGGGGGAACAAAATTATAGAAACAGCACCAGGAAGAGGAAAAAACAGGGAGGGGGGGACGGGGGAGATGGGCACAATGGCACACATGTACAATGAAGTACAGCACAAGTACAGACAAAGAATTGACAAAATTAAACACACCAACAAGGAGCATAAGTCACACAACCTGGGAACATCACACCACTGAACGAGCATAGAAGTGAAAACCATGCTGCATATATACAGGATGTGTAGAAAGGCCGGTCGTGGGTGTTGTGGGATGTCTGCAACCGTGGTCATCATGGATGTGATGCCCAGCCCGTGGCACATGGGTGGGTTCACTGTATGTTACATTGTCAAACAGCTGCTCCTCCCTCTCGCAAGCCCCCACACTTTTTGTGCGGTGCGCTGTTGTATCCTGTGCACTCATACGGCACAGCCTATGTCTATTCCAGCATGTCCTGCGGCATTCGAACTACACCATAAGAGTGCCTTTTGGTGGTGGTGTATCCCACTTTACAACATCATCTGCTGCAGCTCTTGTGGCAGGCTACACCAGAACACAGAGACACACTTACCGCACTTCCTGCACACGGACATGTCTGAGACACCCTGTTTACCTTGCCGGATAGGCACACCCCTGTGGTGACCTTTGTACGCCAGACCAGCACACATGTGTTGTGCTTGCAGGAGGATGCGTGCGTAGCTACATGTCCAGGGTCACTGCCAACGCTGAGCTGACATGGTAACATCTTCTGAAAACAGCACACTGTGATGTTGCAGGACCCGTGCCTAGCATGCTAAAACAATGACCACACGGACACACTTGCTCAGATGCGGGTTTGGGGGGCGTTGGTGGTCCTGCTGTTGTTGCAATGAGTCTCGTGGCCCTCCTGGGTATCTCTGTATCGTGCTCATTGACTCTATGGAACATGTGCGTATTCTGGTGTGGCTCTTGGCTGTGTTTCCTTTCATGCTGCAGGTAGTCGTCCTGCTTAATACCAGGTGAAAGCAGGTGTAAAATTCCTGGTGGTAACATGGGTTATCACCAGAATTCATTTCGCATTGCAGTTGTGAAAGTTTTTTCGTGTGCAGAACAAAATACAAACTGGGCAGTGTATCCCGTCAAGATGCAGCATCTGACGCACTGTTCCTAATCAATATAAACACAATGAGATTTCTTCATTGATTTTGTGTGTCCACTGTAAGTGGAGGCACTACCTATGTGCAAATCAATACAGGATTTTAGTATTTTGAATAAATCTCAAAGGTGCACCTTGTGTGTTTTTGCACGGGACGGCTATTGTGCATTTCATTATCAGCACTTTAATGTAACTAAAGTTGAGATAAATCTAACACAGTATTCAGAAGTTGTTGCAAACTGCAGAGATCACCAGTATTCCCACGATAAGTGCTCCAAAATGTAACACCATGGTGGATACCAGCAAATAACAGTAATAAGAACAAGAGTCACACAGCAGCTAAGAAAACAACCAAAAAGGTTAATAATTTTTTTTGCAAAACTTTATTTTTTTATAAACATATATAAACCATAAACTACTTTTACATTTTATTTTTTTATTAATATATTCACTGAAAAAACCATAGGTTTCATACATGTTATAGTTAGCTGGACATTTCATTCATACAAAACCATTGAAAATACCCTGTTATAGTTAGTTCAGCTAACGATAACTCGCGCGCCCGCAATGCGCTGCTGATGACGTCACATATTACATCACTCATGACATGTCAGTGACATCACTCATGACATCACTAAAGTACAAAACTCGCTGGCAGAGCTATCTAGCAAACTTGGGGGTGTTAGGCAAGAAATTGAAGAACCAAAGCAGAGGGTGATGGAGGTAGAAGAGGGGACTGTTCATACTGAATCTCTAACTCACCAGCATACAGAGCATATAAATACTTTAGAATTAAAACTGGAAGATATGGAAAATCGCTCAAGAAGACAAAATCTTCGATTATTTGGAATTCCTGAAGGGGCGGAAGGTGCGACCCCAGAGCTTATGTTGTCAAATTGTTCCAGAAAGCATTTTTAGATCTAGCCGACTGGGATTGGGATACACAACTACAAAGGGTACACAGACTACCTCTGGTTCAAAGGAATAAAGAAAGTAAGCCTCCGCGCCCTCTACTGATTAACTTCGGAAACTTTCTTCTGAGGCAGGCAGTCTCATTAAAAGCAAAGCCAAACACTCCAGTGACAGTGGACAGTGTGAACTTCTTTGTACGCTCAGATCTGAGTAAAAATACGATGGATAGATGATGGAAACTGCGCCAATTAATAGATTCATTCAAGGCTGTGGGTTGCACGGTTTATTTACAAGAGCCAGCTCATTTAAAAGTGATCAAAAACGGGCAGGTGTACTTATTTAAGGATGTAATGGAAGCAGAGCATGCCCTAGCTAAACTTAGCACCTGAATTAGGGATCAGGGACACGCATGCTCTCTGAAATGTGCACATAGGAATAGAAATGTTTAGTAGTTTTCTTATTGATTACAATTATGTCTCTCTCTCTTTTCTTTGATCTTTGGTCTTTATCCTTTTCTTTTTTTGGCTGGGGTGGAAGGTTGAAGCCTCCTGGCTATCTCCTCATAGTGCTGCCATGCCAACGGCAGCTGGGTATAGAGGGTGGTTCTTCTTGTGAGGTCTAGAGGGTGGAAGAGTCTGGGGGGGCTGAGGGGAGCTGGTCAGGTAGGGGAAAATATATTGCAAGAGGTGGAAAATGGTAAATGGAAAAAAAGTAAACTCTGTATTTTGAAGTATTAAAAAACGCAGAGGAAATTTCTTTATTTATGGTTTTCATATGACCTTGATTAGGTGTGTTGCATGGAATGTGGCAGGTCTAATCAGTAAACAAAAGAGAAGATTTGTTCAGGAAGAACTTAATATGTACAAGCCGCATTTGGCTATGATATCGGAAACTCACATCGGGTTTAACCCCTTCAGCGCGGCGCGATTTTTTCGTGCTGTGCTGAAGGTTCTAATGAGCTTATCGGCTCATGACGGAACGGTTCCGTCATGAGCACAGCTCAACCGACGCTCATGACGGAACCGTTCCATCATGAGCATGGAAGGGGTTAAAGATAGGAAATTATTGGGACAGATTGGATATTAACTTATTGTTTGCTCTACCTTGGGGGCTTCAATTAGAGGGGTGGCAATATTAAAACAGAAGTATTTTACTATTGAAATTACGAAAACGGCTGCTGATTCTAAAGGTCGATGGGCAATAGCTCAAGCACAATTTGAACACAGTAAATACGTATTTTGTGTGGTTTACGCACTGAATATTGACGAACCAAAAATGTTTGATTTGTTAAATATTGAATTGCTGGAATGGGAGGGAGAGCTGTTGATCATGGGGGATTTTAATTGCGTTATGAATTATGCGGTGGATTCCACTAGACACGGTATATTACAACGTATGCGTAAAGTAGAGCAGCAATATTGGAACTCAGTCGATTGCATAATTTGACAGATGTATGGCGATTTAAGTATCCTAATGTAGCAGGGTTTACTTACTACTCAGCCCCTCATAAACTATGTTCCCGAATAGACTTGGTATGGGCAACGGATACAATTCTGGAAGGGTGTAGTATAGAATTGTGCCCTAGAGTAACATCTGATCATAATCCTATACTACTGGAATTTAATATTTATAATAGGAAACGAGAGGTATGGCAATTTACATTTCCCAGATCTCTTATCTATGATCAAATATTTATCTCACAACTGAAAGAACACATCAAGGAATTCATAGACATTAATTTAAACACAACAATAGTAACAACTGTCAGGGATGCAACTAAGTAAGTAAGTACATTTTTTATTGTATATAGTTAATTAAAACCTTTACAATATGGTTACATTAAAACACATGTTTTAAGAATAAAATGTGCGACTTTAGAGGATCGTTAAAAAAACACAAAAAGAATAACTTTCTAAAAATGTCTATATATTTGGTATATTTATGAGAGGGGATTCAGAGTCCGTTCATAACACTTAAGGGATCCGTGCTCGAGCGTTCAGTAATCTTTTTTCTCACTCTTCACTACTAGCAGCAATGCCTTTTGACAGAATCTGGCGGCCCTACAAGCTGTCTGTAGATGGTAACTATTCAGTGCTAGCATGACAGCTGGGCGGCATGATCTAATCTGAAAAAGACGGAATGTCTGGGATGCAAGCAAAGCAAGTATAAGAGGCCTCGCCCAACAATATGTGTTCAAAAAAAATGCTGAGGCCCGGAAGGAGATGAAGCTTATGACTTCTAACATTCTGGCTCTGGAACGAAATTTAGCAAATGACTTAATGGAGGGAAAGCTGAATAGTGATAGGATAAGAATGGACTTAGTGAAATTACAATCAGATACTAAGAAGACCCTGAGGGAGAAAAGTAGCACCAGGCTTCATAAATATCATCTGACACAGTACGAGAGCGGGGATAGGATTGGAAGAGTGCTCGCTTACAAAGTAGCGGATAAAAGAGCTAGGACCAATATTAAAGCAATCAAAGGCAGCGATATGGTCACATATAATCAACCAGATCAGATACTAGAACAATTTGCTGATTATTATCGTAAATTGTACACTCCAGAAAAAGTGCCTACCAAGGAAGATATATCATCATACCTTAGCTCTTATATGAACGTACAACAAAATAAAGAAGCGGTTGGGCTTCTAAACTCAGAGATTACATCAGATGAAATTAAGACTGCATTTTTATCTCTTCCCTCGGGTAAGGCAGCAGGGGAGGATCTACTTCCTATGGAACTTTATAAAATTTGTTTGTCGGAATTGCTTCCCTTATTTAAATTAGTTGTAGATTCTATCGGTGAAACTGGGAGAGCTCCTCCTTCTTGGGGAACAGCCAAGATAGTATTTTTTTTTTAAAAAACAGAAATCAGCCGAGGAATGTGGGTCATATAGACCCATATCGCTGATCAATACGGACGCTAAGGCCTTTGCTAAAATATTAGCGAACCGACTTGCACCGTTAATGCCTGAATTGGTTAATATGCAACAACATGGTTTTGTTACAGGACAAGATACCACTGCTCATATAAATATGGCTATTACGGCTTTTGTTGTAGCGTCAACCAACTCCACCCCACTTGGTATGGTCATGCTAGATGCTGAAAAGGCATTTGACCGAGTGGGGTGGGAGTATTTATGGGCCGTATTGGAAGCATTCGGCATGGGGGGTAAATACCTTGGGTGGATTCAGTCACTATATCATCAACCAATGGCACAGCTCAGTTATGCAGGAAAGAACTCTCTCAGCTTCCCAATAGGAAGAGGAACCCGGCAGGGGTGCCCCCTTGCTCCCCTGCTGTTTGCGCTATCATTGGAGCCATTTTTGATTGCACTTTTAACACAGCACGATATTATTCCACTTCAGCACAAGGGGAACAGTCTAAAAATCACAGCATACGCGGACGACGTAGCGATATCCACCACTGAAGTAGTTAAGGCTATACCTGCAATAACACAAGAAGCAAAAGATTTTGGCAACGTATCCGGGTACAAACTAAATATAGATAAAACGCAGGTCATCGCTAATTATAATCCTTCAACGACGGTATTGGGCCTGTGTGCTAATGCTGTATATTTGGGGGTTAAAATATCTGCAAAGATTGCTGAAATAATAGCCCTCAACTAAGACCCATTATTAAAGGAAGTTGCTAAGTCTCTTAAAAAATGGCAAAAGATACCGCTTAGTCTGATTGGGCGTATAAATCTAATAAAAATGAAAATTGCACACAAATTTCTTAATTTATTTAGATCGATTCCTCTACGTCTTAATAACTCTTTTTTTTTTAAACTTGATGGAGTTTGTTGTAGCTATATATGGGGCTACAAAAAAGCTAGGAGAGCAATAAATCTTCTAAAACTTCTGACTGAAAAGGGCGGTCTAATGTTTCCCGATTTCAAACTATACTTTTTTGCTTTCTTTTTTGGTCGGATCCGCAGTCTGTTGAGAAATGATAACTCCTTATTTTTTCATCAGCTAATGCTAGGGCCTGATAGTAAACAATTTATGGCCCCAGCCAATGACCCAAATTACTTTAAACGAGTAAAGTTTAAGACTGCTAGGCACATTGTACAAATTTGGAAACAGATAATGATTCTTGATAAGATATCCTTTTTTAATGCAGAATTAAGGTTATGGGGGAATCCAGGACTTCCTGGAATCTTTTCAGATGGGGCAGGGACAGTTTGGTCTAGCTGCGGCATTCATACCCTTGGAGATTCTTATGGCCCTGATGGTTTATTAGGGTTTACTTCACTTAAATTAATACACAACCTGAATGATAGGATGTATTTTAAATATATGCAACTTCAAGACTTTTTTGTTCGGAGAATGAATGTCAAAGAAATTAGACACTCGGACATCTTGCAATGCCTGTACTCAGATTGGACCAAGTCACTGATTAGTGAAAGCTACGGACTTCTGAATCAGGCAAAGGGAGATGATTGTGGAAAATTAGCATCCAAATGGTCGGTTAGGCTGGGATTAAATATAACTTCCAAGCAGATATCTGCTTCTCTCCTTCAGATTAATCTAGTAGTACAGTCTTCTAGTATTAGACTGCAGCTTTATAGAACTGTCTGCCAATTATATTATACCCCTCAGAGAATTTCTAGCTGGGCATCAGATAACTGTCTAAACGAACGCACAAGCTGTCTTAAATGTAAATTAGAGGCCGCTGATATATGCTTTTTTCATGCCTGGCATTATCAGAGTTTTGGAAGGGCGTAGGTGATGTATTAGATAGGAAATATATTGTGTTTCCGCCTCTCTCAGCTCATCTGATCCTAATAGACCTTCAGGAACTGAATAGCCCAAATAAAGATCTGAATTCTATAGTTAGGGCATGGATAGCTCCAGATCCGCCACACGTTATGGAATGGTGGGCCTTGGTGAATGAAATACATACCATGGAGATGGCTTAAGCTAGACTAAGAGGGCCTAACTCTCTGAGGAAAAAAGAAGGGGTTTAGGACATTGTATTTGGATCAGAATAACCTTGTAAGACTAGATTTGGTGGTTGAGACCACATTGACTATTAGCTATTTGTTTCTGTATGTTTTTTATAGATTTATTCTCTGTTTTTTTTTTTTCCTCTGCAATGATTATGTATTCTGCTTTTTTCTTTCTTTTGGAAAATATTCGCTATATAACTATGTTATGGATTGTAAATGTAGCTATCTTATTTGCCTCTTGCAATATCAATAAAAATGTTAAAATAAAAACAAAATAAAAAAAAGATTTTTTCAGTGAATTTCTAAGGTTTTTTAAATGCTAATTCCTAACTAGAACGTGGCTGAAACCTATGTTTTTTTCAGTGAATTTCAAAGTTTTTGTAAATGATAATTTTTAAATGTATTAATTGTTATATTTTTTATACTGATTTACTACATTATTTTAAATTATTTATTTTTAGATATTTTATTTTTTAAATTACAATACATATTTTTTATATAAATTGAAAAATAAATGTTTTAAAAAATATTGAAATTGTAATATTTTTATTTTTAAAAAATATTTTTTTAATTTATATATATTTTATATAGCAGAGAAGGAAATTCAAGTTACTGTAACTACAATTAGAATTACATTTCAGGATCAATAGTGGGCTGAAAGATGCAGCACTGAGGTCTCTCCTGAAAACAGGTGAGTAAATCAGAATTCGCAGTTCGACTGATTTTTGAGGAATTTTTTAAACTTCCAAAACTCCACACTTAGAAGAATTCCAAGTGAAACCAGTCAATGCTAGCCTATGGAAGTAAATTCAAGTTACTGTAACTACGGTTCGAATTACTTTTCAGGATCAATAGTGGGCTGAAAGATGCAGCACTGAGGTCTCTCCTGATAACAGGTGAGTAAATCGGAATTCGTAGTTCGGCTGATTTTTGAGGAATTTTTTTAAGTTCCAAAACTCCACACTTAGAAGAATTTCCAAGTAAAACATGTCAATGTTAGCCTATGTTGCGCGTTTTAGGTTGGGGAATTAATTCCTCTTCAATCCTGAGGTCCCCTGTGAGCCAAGTAGCCCACCAGGTACCTCCAGTATGCGCCAGGGAGCTGCGTTGCAGACACGCATTCAGAGGGTACGACCCCTTTTTACAACACTCTGCAACGCAGCTCCGTGGTGCTTACTGGAGGTACCTGTTAGACTAGTTGGCCCCTAGGGGACCTCTGGATTGAAGAAGAATTAATTCCTCAACTTAAAACGCGCCACAGGGCATGTTTGCACACATATCACCTCAATATTTTTTTGCGAATTTGCAAATTTCGCCCATGCTTACCTATTTCCAACATCCCCACTTTAGCGAAACTACTAGAAAAATGTGTGCAATCCCAACTCTGTGCTCACATAGAGAACTACCAACTCCTAGAGCAGCATCAATTGGGCTTTAGGAAGTGGCACAGCACTGAATCGGCTCTCACTCACGTTTTTGATGACATTTTAATAATGCTCGACCAAAATTAATCCTGCCTACTGATCCTCCTCACCCTTTCCTCCGCATTTGATACGGTTAATCATGACAACCTCCTATCCGTCCTGCAACTCATGGGTCTCCCCAAGGATCTGCTCTATCTCCTATCCTCTTCAATCTTTTCTTGGAACCTCTGGCACATTCGCTAAATTCCATGGACATTCTCTTCCTCATGTATGCGGACGAGAAGCAACTATATCTGAAAATCTCATCCTCTGAAAACATCATATCACTCAATACTACCCTAATGTTTACTCAAAACTGGCTAACGGAGATTCATCTACTGTTCAACACCTCTAAAATGGAATTCCTGCTTATCTCCCCTCCAAATCTCATCCCCAAGTTAGACCTCTGTCTGAGTCACCTCACTGCTTTTAACTGTACGCCTCTCATCGTAGACGCAGCCAAGTCTCTCGGTATCACCATGGACAAACACCTGAATATGAAAGGTCATATCAGCAATGTATGCAAAGGAGTTAACCACTTGATAAGATCCCTCCCTCAGAAATATCAAACCTTTCCTTCCTCTAAATGAGTTCAAGCAAGTGGTCCACTCGCTTTTCTTGCCGAGGTTAGATTATGGTAGTGCTATCCTCAGTGGCCTTCCCAAATACGCTCTGGCTCCTCTAAGGGCTGCACCTAACTCAGCTGCTAGACTAGTTACAGATACCAAGCGAAAAGATCAAATATTCCCAATTCTAAAATCCCTCAATTTGTTGCCCTTCGAAGCACGAATTCAATTAAAGATTGCTGTTCTCACATACAAAGCCCTTCACCTTAATACTCCTACATACCTTGCGCAAAAACTTAAACTATCCTGTGGCTTAAGCGATTCAAGAAGCGCCTCTACCATCCTCCTGAAACCACTCATCCTTAAGAAAAAGAGAAGTTGTCACCGAGCTTTCTCTGGAGCTGCTCCTAAGATCTGGAACTCTATCCCACCGGAAGTTTGCATAATCTGCTCATTGGCAACGTTCAAAGTGGAAGCCAAAAGATTCCTAATGAACAAATTCATACCCTAATATGGTGTTACCCACGGGCCCGTTGACATTGCACCTGCTGACTTTGTTCCTAAATTTGTTCTTACTTTTGTCACAGCTCCCCCTTATTGTACACTGTGTCTCACCCTTGCCTCCCGCCTACACCTGTTTTATTGTATTACCCTCCTGGTTGTATGTTGCACTGTATAATCTTGCTCTCCCTACCTCTTATTGATATTGTTCTAGATATTGCGTTTGTCCTTCCTCCCATCATATTGCAAAGCGCTCTGTTATCCCTCAGGATCTTGTTCATGCTATATAAAACTTTATAAATAAATAAAATAAATAAATAAAATACATGTCTGATTTTACAACCTGTAGATGGAGCTGGTGATGTTGCATACTTCAGTCACACATATTTGGCAGTGAGAGTTGGAGTCGATGTTGTTCAATGTGTACTGCAATGGGGAGGATAGTGACTGGAATCAATGTGTGACAAGAAAGTGTACACATGGCAATGCACTGTGTCCACTATGATGACAGAATGGGGATAGGTTTCAGTTATGTGGGAGTCATGCGCTGTACAGTGCAACTGTAGACTAAACACACTACAGTGACACACAGTTTGGGGTCAGTCTAAGACATATTTTCCACATGATTCAATGTCCAGGGTTTGGTGCCTACACTGCCAGGAAATATGCAGCATTGCTCCAAGACAAAAACATTATTCCCAAGATGACTGTGTTGTTGGCGGTCATGGGAGATGTAGTTTGTGCATGAGGCTCTACATTGATGTACATTCTGGTGGCTTGGAGGACAAATAGTGTGTATGTGCTTTGCAAAATGGTGTGCACATAGCATGGGATGTGTGTAAATGATGAGTAATGTAATGCAGCATGGTAGACATGATTTTGTGAGGTTAATATATGATACCATTTTTCAGTTTCACAGTTTTCACAGATCTGGGATACATCACATCTCATGACCAAACGATTTACCTTTGGACACGCAGATGTAGAATGCATCAATGCTGCATTTTTTGCTCTGGCTTTCCGTACTGCATATCTATGAGGCCATGCAACGGCATGCGGACAGACTTTGGATTGCCCCATTGATATGCGTTGCAGACCTGCTGCACCAGGGCATCATGACCAGTGGCATAGGCTGTCTTGACATCTGTGACATTTAGAATTGTGTTGCGCATATGCCATGTAGGATGGTGCATGTATGTAGGTCCACACCAACTACATATACACTGTCTCAGTCAAGCCAAGACTAATATGTCAATGTATTCCAACATATTTGAATTTCATTTGGTCTGGCATGTGCTTGAGTAGTACTTACCAACAAGTAGGCCATTCCCATATGTCCCATTCTGGAATTGCTCATCGATTATTGGAATGACGGAAGATGAAGAAGCCATGAGCACTGCCAGCTTGTCCATAGAATGCGTGGGCTTCCTATTGCGATTCAGGTGTGATGTAGCTGATGCAGGCACGAGTTGCACATGGGTGCTGTTCAGTGTGCCCAAAACATGTGGAAATCCTGAAATGGCCTAAAAGCCTTGCTGGTTTTCCTGTTGGTTCTGCATTGTGTTGGGGAAGAAGAGGTACTGCGCTGTGAGGCTTATGATGGCATCCAGGGCAGAGGGGAGGAATTTAGAGAAGGATGCCTGGGATACTCCTGCCACTCTGGTTGTGGCAGGTTGGAAAGCTCCTCACACCAATATGTGTAGGACAGCCAGTAGATTGGCCTGCGGAGGGATGTCGGTACACCGCTGCCATTTTGGCTACATTCTTGGTGCAATCTGGTGCAGAAGTCGGACAATAGACTCCCTCCTGAGCCTGTAATGAGCAACGATCTCCTCCTCCCTGGGGTCAATGAGGGTAATCCTCTGGGAGTATCTCCGCTCCCTTCTCCCTTGTTGGATTGATGCTGACAGAATGCCAGGGCTTTTTATTTTCTCCTTTCCTGTTTGGGTGTAGCCCTAGGCAATGCAAGGCTTCCATCTACAGCTCCCACCTTGCCTTCACCAGCGATGTTGTACCTCATCACAAATGGGGAAGCAATGAACCATGGCAAGACCCTGAGGCAAGGTCTTGAACGTTAACAGCCCTGGACAATCTGTTGGTGAATGTCTCAGATGCCTCTATGCGCCAGAGTCAGCCATCAAACAGATGTGCCTATCTACATCAAGTTGCTTGACCCTCACTGGCTTGCAACAAGGACCGTTTTCCCCTTATATTAATAGAAAATACTTGACTGTTGTTGACTACTAGTATAGTTAAAAAGGGGCAGAACACAAAGAGGGCATAGCCCCAAATCTTCTCCCTTTAAAGTAGATGCCCCTCTCTGCCCACACTTCCACTCAGAGACTGGCAAGGGTTAAGCTGAGTGGGGACAGCCTACACTTCCTTATGTAATGTAATGTAAGGTGTTTTGTAGCACGCTCAATTACTACCGGAGTATCCTGGCGCGAATGACTGCTGGGGAACCCGTCCTGGCTTTCCCTGTGAGATGGTCCCTTGCTGGGTATCTCCAAGGTGAAGCCAGGCATCCCTGGCGTCTGTGGGGGGCCGTTGTAGAGATGAGGCAAGCTTAATGCCCAGAGTTACCGAGTGTGATCACTGCCCAAAGTGGGCACCGAGGCGAGAATTATCAGTCCGCTGACCCTGGTCCGCGACCCTGCCGCGTCGGGAATCGAACCCTGGTCCCGGGCCGTTCTCGGCCTCCGGGTCTGCCGCCTCTAACCAGTGAGCCACACCTCTCTTATGTGACATCCTTCACACATGCAGCTATCACCTCTGCTCCACAAGTTCGGGGGCTACAAGACAGGGAACCCTCACACCCCACCTAATCTTTATCTTGGAGCACTATTATTTCCACCAGAATAGAAGCTGAATCATCTTCATACCTCTCACCAGCAATAGGACTCTAAATGTACTGGTAACCATCACGGGAGAGGATAACACAATTGCAAATTACACGTTTTGTTATGCTCAGTGCTCACAATGTGCCCCAAATCAGGCACATTATTAGTTCATACAATCCTGGTTTTAACTTTGCATCTGGGGTTTCTATTGCTGCATTATAACAGGGAAAATAAGGAGGTGCCAAAAAGGCCAAAATGCAGTTACTTCGTATGACACACATTGGTTTATATCCTTTGCATTGGTTCACATAACATAACAAATAGAGTTGTTTATATGTGAAAAATATTGGATGAGCCTTCGTGTACACTTTGCTGCTTTACACAAGTTTTATTTGTTTGCATGCTCTATCCTTGTGGTATATAGAAACACTGGTTTGAGTAATCAGTATGATTGGCGCAAGTAAACAACTGGCACACTCAAGCACATTGGTTTTGTATGACAAGGAATATGGTTTAAAGCTTTTAAACATAACATATTTGTTTATATTTCTAATGTATTGGTTTATATCAACAGCACTCTGCTTTGTCTGTTCAGTGCATCGGTGGTTGCGAGCAAATATTGCTCTACGAATAACACAATGTGTTGTACTCACAACATATTGGTTGAAAGTCATACTGTATTTGTTTGCCTTTATAATTAACTTGCTCAGAGGCACAACTCTGTGGTTTGCATGCATACTCCAGTGTTGTGCATGGTTAACACACTGAACCATGCATCTAACGAATTAGCAGAAATGGATAATATATAGGGTTTCTACCATACTGTACTGGTTGTATACATAGCACACTGATTTACGTGCATATTGTATCAATCTGTGAGACTATTATATGGGTGTTAATCTGCTAATGTATGTATTTATACAGTTGTACGACGGTATAACGTTGGTAAATACATTGCATGCCTTTGCCTCACAATTTTTAGCATGCATGTTTTTACCGCGATTATGCATTTACATCATATGCCAATACCACGCATTGTTTTTAGATTTAAAAACAATGTCTTTGTGGGGGAAGACCCATCACCCCTCCCTCCAACTTACCTTAAATGCGTAGTATTGGCATGCAATGTAAATGCATAATCGCTGTAAAAATATCCGTGCTAACAACTTTGAGGCAAAGGCATGCGATGTATTTACCTTGTTGTAAAGGCTGTTTCCCTGTTTATACAAATACCACATTGGTTCACTCTTGAAATGTGCTGGCTTTTTGTGTAACTTATTCAACCTACTTTGCAGCCTATTGGTTTGAAAGTACTGCATTGTGGTTTGCATTCATAAAGTACTCGCTCTTTTACTGCCCTGTGGCTACCCTTATTGCTGCATACTCTCCCACTCATGCTGGGCCTCAGGAGGGGGCCTACTGTTGATTGGCGCAGCTCCTGCCATCTTGCCGCGCTGCCACTGGTGCCTGCAATAAGGGGGACTACATCATCCAGAGCTCCAGGTGGCACAGGAACAGCGTGTCACAGTCCAGCGCCAGGAGGCGCTTAAATTGGACCGCGGAATCCCACAGCGCGGGACGCTTCGATCTTTTACTGCCCTGTGGCTGCCCTTACCGGATTGCTGCATACTCTCCCACTCACGCTGGGCCTTAGGAGGGGGGCTACTGTTGTTTGGCGCAGCTCCTGCCATCTTGCCGCACTGCCACTGGTGCCTGCTATTAAAAGGGGGACTACATCACCCAGAGCTCCAGGTGGCGCAGGAACAGCGCATCACAGTCCAGCACCAGGAGGCGCTTAAATTGCACCACGGACTCCCGCAGCACGGGACGCTTAGATCTTTTACTGCCCTGTGGCTGCCCTTACCGGATTGCTGCATACTCTCCCACTCACGCTGGGCCTCAGGAGGGGGGCTACTGTTGTTTGGCGTGGCTCCTGCCATCCTGCCGCACTGCCACTTGTGCCTGCAATGAAAGGGACTACATCACCCAGAGCTCCAGGTGGCACAGGAACAGCGCGTCACAGTCCAGCGCCAGGAGACGCGCTCGAGCATGCGAGGGCGCTGCCCGGGCAGAGCCCGTCGTAGCCCGGAGGAGGCTGGGCTGGACCATCCCCCAAAGATCTTAAGAACTGTAAGGAGACCATCAATTTACTTGTAGATTGTTGTATTGAACTGACTGGTAGCCTACTGCTGGGGAGTAGATTAGGCGTGCCTGATCTGTACTTATTATATTGATGGCGGCACGCGCAGGGAAAGGGAGGAGGGCTGCGGTGGGGGGAACCATAGGTGGAACACTTGACCACTTCATTACCAGGGCAACATCGGTACTCGAGCACGAAATAGCCTTTACAGAACGTCGCCTTTCCCTCGAACCAATGTATGTAAGGCGATCCTCCCTAGGGGCTATAATGTCGCTTATCTCCCCAAACCATTTAGAAAGACAAGTTAATAACGTACATACTAATGAGGGAGATACCAATGAGCACGAGGCAGAGAGTTTACTCGATATACCAGTGCCAAATGAGACTAGCCCACCTGTTCTATCTAATAGTCTAGCCCCGGAGGTTGTACCTAATAATGTCGTACCTCACTCCTCTACAAGGTCCTCTGTAAAACATAGCACAATACCTCAAATGCCAAAGGAAACTACGGGACCAGCCACCACTGCTAAGAGGAAGCGGGAGGGGGCACCCAGAGGGGAGATGCCCAAAGCTAATAAAAACCTCCAAAGTGCCTAACAACACTATAGAAGAGATCGCGACCTCGCAAGTTAACGCACTGCCACCACAGTTATTGACATTTACCCCTTCACTAACGTTTCCAACTACTAAGACAGCTGACCCAACTTGGCCTTCGCTGCAACCACCAGAAGGCTTTATGGTCCAAGTTGAACAACTGATGAAGTCCTTAATTTTACCTCTTTTAGAGAGGACAAAGGTAATTAGCGAAAGACTGGGGAGACTTGAGCAGAATACTTTAGAGAACTACGGTATATTAAAATAGCTGGTCGAGCGTGCATTGAGAGACAATATGGCTGAAGTAAATATACCAAAAGTCCCCGTAGTTGGAGTAACTTCGCCGTCTATCCCGATTGCAACTAATATAATCCCTGTGGTACCCATTAGTAATAACCAGGCTGCCACACCTCTTGAAAGCAGGATAAGGAATTTAGCGAGAAGCTTCCGAGGGGTGAGGGAGGAGAGGCAGACAAATGAGCATGGTATCTTGAAGCAGATTAAGGACAATCCATTGGTAGTTAAAGAAACTTCCAATACTATAAAGAAAAAACATGCTTTAAATTGCATTGATCTGCCACCAGACTCCTTCCCATATGTTGTTGTACTCACTGGGGTTCCGGAGTTAAAGAATGACAAAAGAGAAACTTACCCAGAATTGAAAAATAAGGTAACCTTCTGGTTAAACAAGAATAGACCCCTCCCAAGCAATATTGATTAAGCATGGGCTGTAAATTCGTTCCGCTCGCGGAATTTGTGGATTTTCCGCGATTTCGCGATCCGCGAATCTCGCGAAATCGCGGTAAAATCCGCGAATCAGCGGGGACGAAGGGCAGAAAAACAAGGGAAAAACAAGTCTAACAGAGGGCAGAAGGGCAGAAAAACAAGGGAAAAACGAGTCTAACAGAGGGCAGAAGGGCACAAAAAACGAGTCTAACAGGGGCAGAAAGGCACAAAAACGAGTCTAACAGAGGGCAGAAGGGCATAAAAAATGAGTCTAACAGAGGGCAGAAGGGCACAAAAACAAGGGAAACACAGGGCAGAAGGGCACAAAAAACCGAAACTAACAGAGGGCAGAAGGGCAGAAAAACAAGGGGAAAATGAGTCTAACAGAGGGCAGAAAAACAAGGGAAAAACAAGTCTAACAGAGGGCAGAAGGGCACAAAAAACGAGTCTAACAGGGGGCAGAATGAATCCCGCCCTGCGTGTTTGTCCACAAAGATGCCACCTTTTTGTGCAATACCTCTACTCAACTGATGTACTTTCTACTGTCTAATCAGTAAGTGCTCCCTCGTTGGCTAAATGTATTGCGGCAGATTTACAATGACTGGCGCATCCCCGGGGATGCGCCAGTTATTGTGCACACCAGCTCCGCCACCCATGGTGCGCCGCATTTACAATGCGGCGCACCATGTAGCACAAACGGCACAGATGCGTCACGCATCTGTGCCGTAAAAGCAGCGCATTGCTGGAGCTTGTAGATTTCACTTAGCCACTTTTAGGAGGCTTTCCTGCGCAGGAACGCCCTCCCCTGCGCCGGAACGCCTCCTGATGGCGCAGGGCTTTACAACGTGATGCATCTCTCAGATGCGTCACATTGTTAATACCCAGCACCATGGCGCATCTTTTGTGCTGCCGCTGCGTCACAAAAGTGACGCAACTGCGGCGCAAAAGAGGCACAAGCGGCTTGTAAATCTTCCCCATAGTGCTTTTACTACACTGTAGCTGCGTAAAGGGCCAGAAGATGTGTCTCCAGTGACCATGTGTGCCTGTGCCTGTGTTACAGGCACACATAGTCACTGGAGACACATCTTCTGGCCCTTTACGCAGCTGCAGTGTAGTAAGAGCACTATACATTTACCCAATGAGAGAGCACTTACTGCATTAGCCAGTAAAATGTACTCCAGGGCAAATCGCCAAAAAAGCTGCGATCTCGCTGGAAAATTCACAAATTTGCGGATTTTTTTTGCGATTTCGCTGGGAATTCGCAAATTTTGCCCATATTGATGGGAAAATCATGTATGCTCCAAGAGTAAGCTGGGTTGGGCAAAGATCTAAGGATATAGCCGGGGATTCTGTTATTGTTAACTTTAGGGATAGACAGGTAGGTGGTTACATCTGAGACCAATTCTATCCAACTGATGGGAGTGACATTCACACCTATGACCTGAGCTACTTTCATCGCCCAACTCCCTTGGCATTATCTAATTATAATCCCTTTGGGATGCAACGAGTAGGGACTATGGACGAGTTAAAAAATCATTTCACCATCCGTACTACCAATCGTTTTGAGGTACTATATGGGCTTGAAGGAGTAGATTGACTGAGAGACGAAGGACCGAGTAGACTAGCAGCTTTGGACCCGGGGGACGAAAGACTAGCAGATGTGTGTAACAAAGTGATCTTTGAAAAACACCCTAAGGAGCAAGCAAGGCCAATTTTTAATAATCCGGATCCCATAATGCTTCTAAATAGTTTGGGAGAGGGCTTAGATCTGGGTATTACTACTAATAATGAGATTAGGATTATTGAAATGTCTAATGAAAGAGTCTGTGAGAGTAGCCATATGCACATAACACCTCCCGTGCATGAGAACCGGGGCGATAAAACTGAAGGTGACTTCTTAAACAATAGTGGTCAATATACTAATACTGAGGCTACACAAGTAACAGAAGCCAATAACATGAGATTAAACGGTAATACACTAGACATAGGTATAGAATCTAGGATCAAATTGAGGTCCTGGAATATAGCAGGTATCAAAAAAAATCTGACCCCACGTGGCAGGAATACATTGATAATTGTGCAATTATATTATATCAAGAAACCTGGGCTGTTGAAGCCCTTTTAAAGTTGGTTATAGATCATTTAGTGTACCTGCAATTACTGCAACTAAAGGAAGACCCTCGGGAGGTTTGGCAATTTGGACACAAATTCTGTTGGGAACCAATTTTAGGCAAATTGATTCTAATAGCCTGGATATCCTAGTAGTCAGGTTTACAGTGCCTAATAAAAGAGAAGTCTGTACTTTGAATGTCTATAGTAGGCCATTGGCGGCCAACAAAGAGGCAAATGTTGTCGAGCAACTAGACAATAGTATTTCTACACTCGATCAGAGAACTTTATTAAATATTGGTGGGGTATTTTAATCGTATATTTGACCCGATAATAGGCCTGGAAAATATGTTTGAGCCAGAGGATAATGCTAACAATATCCCTGGAATTGAGACCAGCCCAGCAGTGCCATGCTCAACTGCGGCAGCACAGTTACTATGACTGACCGCAGCGCAGGGCCTACGTGCTTGCAACAGGCGTTTACCATCAGATAGCCCAACCAGCCAACCTTTAAGCGGGGCAGTTGCAATAGCCATATAGACTACGTAATGGTTTCAATTTCACTCTGGCCGTTGGTAAGCGACCTTGTAGTGGAGAATCGCATTGAGAGTGACCACTATCCTCTCAGCCTGACGCTTAGCGCGTCTTTATTTAATCTGCCTCCCAAGGGAAGAAACTACCTTCAACGTACTGATATTGACCCTTTGGTTTCAAATAATCGTAGAGCATTAAAGTGGCCAGTAGTATTGGGGATTGAAATTATTGTTAAAAAAATCTATAAGTTGTATGTAGATTCACTTACCCCATATATTAATTTCCCAGCACAGGAGATCCCCATTTTGCGGATCCATGGAAATATGTCACTGGGACTTGGAGAAATACTAACCAAAATCATTAAGCCATTAAAAAAAGGACAGCGAAATCTAGCCAAGGGTGATATATGGTATGACAAAGGCTGCCGCAACGCTAAGAAGGAACTTATAGCGGCTGCAAAAAGCAACGATGTATTTGTACTAAGGGAAAAAAGGGGGTGCTACAAGGGCATAATCTCTAAAGCAAAGAAATGCTGGGATGAAAAATTTGGTCTGAATTATTGGAAGCTTGCAATGTAAATGACCAGGCCTTATTCTGGGGCCTGATTGTTAAGGGCACCAGAGATGGAACCCCTAGTAGGGATATATTTTTAGAAGCTAATATCTGGGTTTCGCATTTTTCTGATTTATACTCCCCAACCAATAATGAGCCTACTTTTACCAATGACGACTTAGGACTTAATCCTAGTGTGACACCCTTGTTGTTTAGTATGGCAGAAACGACCATAGCCAGTAAAGCAATAAAACCAGGGAAGGCCCCTTGACCAGACAGGATCCCTGGGGACCTATGGAAGCACGAAAATATGATATGGGGAGTTGCACCAAGGAGCGAGGCCAGTAGCTGCCTGGGGAGAAAGGAGCTTTTCCCTTATTGCTTGCCGCACCCGCTTTGCGGGTGCCGCTTCGCGGGCTTTTCAGTGGTGAGAGAGCACTTACCTGGGCCCCTGCAGTGAAGCTGTCATCTAGGCCCGTGCCTTTAAGGAAGGTGTACCAGTATTCATCGCCAGCAGGGACTCGATCTACCAGGAGTCCCTGCTTCATTTTCATCACCTGGTCCAGGGTTGTGCTGCCGGACCCGCCCACAGGCATTTGAAAGCATATGGTCTCCCGGTTTTACCAGCCTAGCGGGAGTTGCACGAAGGAGCGAGGCCAGTAGCTGCCTGGGGAGAAAGGAGCTTTTCCCTTATTGCTTGCGGCACCCGCTTCGCGGGTGCCGCTTCGCCGCTTTTCAGTGGTGATATCGCGCTTACCTGGGCCCCTGCAGTGAAGCTGTCATCTAGGCGCGTGCCTTTAAGGGAGGTGTACCAGTATTCATCGGCAGCAGGGACTCGATCTACCAGGAGTCCCTGCTTCATTATCATCACCTGGTCCAGCGTTGTGCTGCCTGACCCGCCCACAGGGATTTGAAAGTGATATATAATCAGGTCTGGGACCCCGCTGCGCGGGAGCGCACAGGAGCATCCCGGGAGAAGCCCGGGACAAGGGCGGGACCGTCTGTGACCGTTCGGGCCGTAGAGGCCGGCCGGGCCCTCTTCTGAGAATTTCACATCTTTCGTGCTCACTGTTACATCTGACAAGCAGGGTTGTATACCCGGGACAGTTCCTGTCATCCCAGAGAGGGCCGTGGATACCTAAATCCAGGTAGAACTAAGACTATTTTACTCCTAAGACTCATTTGAAGCTTTTGTTACTCTGTGCCTTTGTGAACTGTAATCAACTGGTATATCGCAGGGGTATGGGGAAGCGGAAGTCTATGGAAGGGGGGGAGCGGCCTTTGTTAATCCCCCGAAACATAGGAAGTGTAGGAAAACTAAAAATGTGGTTAGTCACACTGCTGCTAACTGCATAATTGACCGAATCTCAACCCTTGTTGATGATTGTGAGGAGATTATTGTGGCCAGTCAAGATTCTACTAAGGGTGAGGTTCACAGTGAGCAGAGTAGAGCTCTATCTGGGCTGGTAATTGAGGGTGAAACACCTGTAATTCCAGATATGTTTCGGTCTAAACGTGGAGTAATTAAGAAAAGCACCAAAGATGGTAGCAGCTTGGTTAATTTATCGTGTGTGGCTCCTTCTCAGGAGGGTCAGGAAGGGTCTTCTAACACCGTTGCAGATATTGGCTTACCTGACTCTGCTCCTCCAATACCCTGCTCAAATAGATATGCGATCTTAGCCGCTGTACACGATGAGTCCCCTGTCATTCAAGTGCCACAAACCTTTGGGGTTTGCGTTACCCCTGTGGCAAACTCTTTATCCAGTTTGGTGACGGACATTGATATTATGAGGGGGAAAAAGGCACAAGAAGAAGTCAGTACTCTAACAAGCTTGGTCACCCTTTTGCGTGACGAAATCGAGGTAATGAAGTCATTGATTGCAAATCTAACATCTATGGTTGGTAGTGCCCTCAAGGGGGGGTTGCGGACCTTATCCAATAATAATACTTTTTCTAATAATGACACTATTACTATCATTAATTCCTTCCCCTTGAGACCCTGCACAGTTAACAAGTCACAACAAGGAGATGATGGCAGAGGCTTAATTTCGGTACCTGCCACAGTTGATAGGGAAAGTTCTGGCTCAGTCCCCAAAGAATCCAATGACAGGGCATCAATTGCAGTAAGGAGGCCAACGGGCACCAACATAAAAGAAGGTCAGAAACCCGAAACTACTAATACAGGAGGGAGTAACACTACACCTAGGGAATCCACTAGAATGGGCACCAACACAAAACAAGGTCAGAAACCCGGAACTACTAACACTGGAGGAAGGTACACTACAACTAGGGCATCCACTAGAATGGTGATAGCAGATAACAACGCTTTTAGCAGGAGGGGGAACGTGCACCCAAAAAATGATGACTATTGCCCCAATAAAATGTATATGACTAATGTCCCCAAATTAGGAAAAGGGACTAGTGGTCATACAGAGAACGCAGATTCCCTAACTAATAAGGCAATCCACTGGTTGCGGCATGTTAGAGGGTGTCGCTCAGTGATTAGGGAAGATATATTAAAGGCAATAAGGTTAAGTTCCCCACTCGATGAATATGACGCAATTGAGCTAACATTAACTTCGGTATCCCTTGCTGAGAATTTGTTTGCCCTGGAGTTTAGAACTAGCCCACCAGCACATTCACGGATTCAGCTAAGAAAGTTGTGCTCTTCTTTTCATGGCCGTCCTTTCCACTCACAGAGCCGTCACGGAGGATGTCATGACTCCGGGCTTGAAAACAACGATTGACTTATATCAGACCTGAACTTAGGACCATTAGGTAATTTGGGGGGTGGCCCAAGTGAAGAAGGGACCTCGGTAGTTGCACCTGTTAGAAGTATAAATATTAGTGTCGCCCAACCACGGGACGGGAACACAAGGTTAAGTGGGGAAAGCGAGGCGCATTTAGTAACCTATTCAATCCAAGAACATATTGCAGGAATAGGTAGGGAACCATGTACAATCTTTGCCACTGCTGCATCCTCACACCCGAGTAATAGCAATGGACCTGGGAGGGGTAAGCTAATCTCGTGGAATATTGCTGGATTGCGCCCCAGGCTAGAGTCTCCGGAAGGGCTAACATTCATCAATGAATTTGATGTGTGTATCTTCCAGGAGACTTGGCTGTGAGAACCGCATTTTGGCCAGGGCAATCTAAATTATTTTGCCCCGGCAGCCACCAGAAGTAATGACATCCAGCTCATTAGAGTCGATTTGGGCTCTCTGGGTTGGTTGGATATTTACAATATTTATGCTAGGGGTAATAAGGGTGGGAGGTCCCAAGTTATAGCGGATCTGGATCAGCTCCTAGAAATTAATTCTGTAAATAATATACTTATAGCTGGTGACTTAAATCTAACCTTCGAGCCCTTGGTTGCCCATGATCAGTATCCTGGGGATGAGGAAGACAGGCAATGGGGTGTTCCCAAATTGGATTTGAAACCTATAACTAGATGGACTGAGGATGTTATATGTCTAAATGCGATCTGTTGTGAAAGGGGATTAAGGGCATTAAACGGGAGAACTGCGAGTGACAAAACAGGGGCTAATACTTTTGATAATGGCTGATATAGCAGTAGGATCGATTATGTTCTATGTAATATGAAGCTGTGGAAACTCGTAGATGATATGGAGGTTAGGGGGCTCATCGAAAGTGACCACAATCCACTGTGTGTGCTGCATAAATGGTGGGAAACAGAAGTAACAGACAGGGATGTAATTGTGGATTGTTTGCCTATAAGTCTCCTCTTAAATGATCTTCGTAGGCTCAAATGGGTGCATGTTATGGCGAACCAACAGGTCTTGGATAACATTGGGGAAGAGGCTGATAAAGCCATACAGGCCCTTGAGCAAATAAATAAATCTGTAGATGGTTTGTTGGAAGTAACCAAACTTCATTATAATCTCTTTTCGGTTATTAGGGAACATTTTCTGAAACCAGTAAAGAAGAACATTGATGCAACCTCTCAACTGCTTAAATGGTATAACACTGAATGTAGGAACACCAGACTTGCCCTAGGCATCGCTATGAAAGGAAGGCATATGGAGCTCATTCGTACTGCCAGAAAGGAGTATAAGAGTTGTATATTAAAGGCCAAGAAACTGTGGGATGATCGGCACTGGCAAGACCTAAAGGAAGACAGCGACAGTAAGATTCTAGGAAATTCTGGAATATAGTCAAGTGGGGTAGGGGGGCCCAATCTGACCCTCCTGAAAATAATGTTTCACAGGAGGACTGGGTGAGTTATTTTAAACCTCAATATGCCCGCAACAAGTTGTATAATTCACTGGTAGATCTTAGGCCAGTTTTTTATAAAGGTAACTGTTTTAATATTGATGAAGTTTCAATGGCCCCTAGCATGGTGGCAAGTGGTAGAGCACTGGGGCTTGATGGGGTCCCAGCGGATGTTTTTCTTAATGACAAAGAACGTTGGGGCAAGTATATCCTGCTTCTTGCTAACGCTGTGGCCTAGGGAGCTCCAGTATCGGAATCATGGCAGGGGGCAGTGATAATACCAGTTTTTAAGAAAGGAGATAAATCGCAACCTGGTAATTATAGGCCCATAAGCCTTATCGATACTATTCAAAAGGTGGTGGGGAGGATGGTTTTGAATAGGGTACTTGATTGGGCTGAGGAGACTAGTGCTATGTCACCCTTTCAAGCAGGGTTCCGAAAGTTCATCAGCACGATAGATCAAGTTTTTCGGTTTACCCTTCTGCAATGGAAGACTGTGTTGCTGGGCAAAGGCAGTTTGTATGCGGCATTCGTCGATTTACGCGCTGCCTTCGACCTAGTTGCCAGATCTCAGTTATGGGTAGTTTTAAAAAATCTGGGCCTACCCTTAGATCTGCTAACACTACTGATGAGGTTGCATGAAGCCAACTTCGCTAAGATACAGTGGGGAGGGCAGGGAGTGGTTACCTCTGATTTTCCGGTGCAGCGAGGGGTTCGCCAAGGCTGCTCGATGGCACCCACGCTTTTTACATTGTATATTAATGCTGTTGTCACGCGCATGTTATCTGAAAACACGGATGCTCCTACTTTGGCTGGCATTAAGACACCGATTTTAATGTTTGCAGATAACATGCTGATTTTATCAAAGACCCCGAGTGGTCTGCAGCATGCCCTATCTATTTTTGATAATTTTGTGCGGACCATGGTTTGGAAGTCAATGTAGCTAAAACCAAGCTCATGATTTTTAATCCTCATCGTAGTTTTAAAAGTAAGATCATTATGAATGGACACCCATTAGAGGTGGTCAACATTTTTACGTATTTGGGGATTCTCGTGGCAAAGGACAATAGGTGGACCCAACACATAGATATGGCGGTACTAAGGCATATGCAACTTGCAGGAGCCCTTAATTTGTAGCACAAAAGATCCTTAACTAAGCCAATAAAGCCTGTACTCCAGGTGCATGAGGCTAAGGCTCTCAGCTCAGCGCTTTATGGCGCTGAGCTGTGGGGGTTTGAGAAATTGATGCCTCTGATAATTTCGGAAAACAAGTTTTTCCGAGGCATCACCGGACTTCCTGTGAGCACCCCCTTACTTCCTCTGAGGTATGACCTCGGAAGGAAGACTATTTTGGATCTAGCAAGGCTCCGTCCGATTTTATATTGGCAGAGGCTCTGGACTACTCCAGAGCTCCTACACTATGCGGTAGGATTCCTGGACATTATTAAATCTGATGTTTTTCACAAAGTAAGTTGGCTGAATGAACTTAGAGACACCCTAGTTGGCCTAGGTTTGCAAATGTTATGGGAAAATCCAGAGACAGCACCATTTCCATCAAAAGCGGCTCTAAAGGAAATTTATTGGGGGAAGGTAGTTCTCCGAAATTGGAGCGGTACTAACTCCTTGACTATGGCCGGAGGTTTCTTAAAGGCAAAGCTTAATCCCTGTTTAGAGCCCTATTGGGATGTAATTACTAAACCAGGGGATAGGAAGCTTTTTTTCCAACTTAGAGCATGTTCCCTTCCCCTTAGGTCTTTGACAGGCAGGTGGGGCAGTCCGACTAATAGTAACTGCCCTGCATGCGGAAATCATAAGGAGACTATTGGCCATTTTCTATTTGCCTGCCCGGCCTATGAATCTCCAAGGCGAGCCTGGTTAACGCCACTGTGTAAGTCCTTAGGTACTACTAGTAGTTCTGAAGCTTTAAGAATCAAACGCACTAGCACTTTATTGCCGATTTCAGTAGCTATTGCTAAATACTTAGGCTGGGCATGGGTGGTTAGACTGAAGCATTTAGATATTGACAGTTGATTGTGTTTTTTTTGTAAAGGAATATTGGACTTCATAGTCGATGTACAAAATTAGTCATTTGTAAATAGCAATTGAAATGAATTTTACCTTGAGACTGTGTTTTTATTATTTTGTCTGTAAATTATATTCTAATCCCATTTTTAAATTGATATGAATCCTTGAAAAATATGGAATTCTCAATGCTTTTATGAGTGAACCTCGAATAAAGCTAAATTTTACTTGACTTGATATGGGCCCCATATATTAACTGTCTTTGTAACGATATTGCTAAGGGTGCCCCTATCCCTGATACATGGTGGTGCGCCGAGATTGTAACCATTTTTAAAAAGGGAGATCGCACAAACCCGGCCCATTATAGACCTATGAGTCTAATTGTTGTCCTACAGAAGGTATTTGCGAGCCAAGTTTTAAGCAAGGTGAGCTCTTGGATTGGGGAAACTAATACCCTAACCAAGTACCAGTCAGGTTTTAGAGAAAAACTCAGCACAATCGACCCGGTGTTTTAGATTTTTATGTATCATCTGGAAGTATATTAAAATAAAGAGGACAAACCTGTACGTGGCCTTCGTTGAGAAGTGTGGCTCAGTGGTTAGAGGTGGCAGACCCAGAAGCTGAGATCGGCCGTGGACCAGGGTTCGATTACCCGCCTCGGCGGGTCTCGGGCTCAAAAATTCCACGGAGTCGACAATTCTCGCTCTGGTGCCTACTCGACTCACGGGGTCACACTCTGCGACTCTGGGCAATAGCTTGCTTAATCTCCACTACGGCCCCTCGCGTCGGGATGCCTGGCTTTCACCTTGTGGATACCCGGCCGGGGTATCTCACAGGGGAATACCAGGACGGGTTCCCTAAGCAAGCGCCTTGAGGCCCCTGGGTTAAAGTGCGCTATATAAATCGAAACACATTTACATTTACATTTACATTTACCTCAGGGCGGCCTTTGACCTGGTCCCCAGAAATTCACTGTGGTTAAGATTGAGGGACCAGGATGTTCCTGGGTAAATTTTGGAACAGATTGACAGGTTGCATGAGGCAAACTATGCCAGGGTGAGATGAGGCCCAAATGGAGAATTGACTGACCATATTAATATAAACAGAGGTGTTAGACAAGGAAGTGTTCAGGCACCGACATTATTCTCCTTATATGTAAACGATATACCAGATACCCTCTTGGGCTGCGAGCATGACTCTCCTAAGTTGGGCGGTGACTATGTGCCTGCATTTTTATTTGCAGATGATACTAATTTAATATCACAGACACCCAAAGGATTACAAAATTTACTAGACACCTTTTGGTCTTACTGTGAGATTAAAGGATTGGAGATTAACTCGTCCAAAACTAAGTATAAGGCGGTTAATCCTCATAGAACTTTAAAAAAAACACTGACTGTTAACACTGAAAGTATCGAATATGTGCAACATTTTAATTATATAAGCATTACTTTAGACACCAAACTAGATTGGAAAACTCAAGTAGATAAAAGTAAAATGATCCTTACTCAGAATCTAGTTCCGATAGCAAGGCGACACAAGAGTAGTTACTCCTAAACTGTGTCCCCAGCATTAGAGTTGTATAAATACAAAGCCTAATCCGCTTCTCTTTATGGAGCTGAATTATGGGGCTATGCGGCCAAACATGCCCTTATGGTACAAGAGAACATATTTTTTAGGAAAATATTAGCAATCCCACGGCGTACACCTTTACTCCCACTCATAATGGATTTGGATATTCATCGTACTGATGACCATGCTGCTTTGTGACCCTTGTTGTATTGGGTCCGCGTGTGGTCAACAGACGAAGTAGTAGATTACAGAGAAGCCCTAAAAGAAATTTTGAAAATAAAAAATACCCCAAAGCTGGTATGGTTGAACCATATTGAGGATTGGTTTGTTAAGCTGGGGCTGAGTCACTACTGGGCAGATCCTGAAGGCCTAACTCTGAGTTGTAAACAGCTGCTAAAAGAAAAGATACTGGGCGTTTGTCTTAAACTTAAAATTACATAATCCTGACTTGGGGACACTAACTCTGAAGTATCTTGGCTTGAAGACAGAGAGCAGATTCGAATCCTTTATGGATGAGATCCAACCAGGCCTAGCAAAATCACTGTATCTAAGGTTCTGTTACCGCATACGACAAATCAAAGCAAATACTGCGAGATGGACATGCATTGAGGGCTATGTAGGGAAGGACGACCTGATTAGATGTGAACTGTGTAGTATTGGCGCCAAAGAGGATGAGGCACATGTACTATTCTTTTGCTCTGCGTACACACACTCCAGAAAAAAATGGATAAAACCTATTTGCCGTCTCTTAAGTTTCGGATGTTTTAGTGAGGTGGAAAGAATTTTTAGAACTGAAACAACCCAATCCATTGTTTTTAGTGTAAGCAGATATCTCTTCTCTGTGGAGATAGTACGAAGTAGACGGGGTTTTAAGCTCTAGTGTCCCTTGGGTAGACTCTAAGTTGAATCATCACAATTACTAGAGGTGGGATGGGGAACCACGAGTTTGTGTCGGTACTGCCTATAACTTTTAAATACTTAGTCATAGGAAAAAAAAGGAGCATACCACTCATACAAAGTATGCTCTAATTAAATGTTAATTGTAATGCTGTGATTGTACTATCTTTGACAAATGGTTTATGTTTTTAGACTTAAAAAATGTATTTATTGTTTTATCACCGCAAGTGCCTTTGATTGGTCCTCAGTTGGCATAAATGAATTGTGGGAAAAATGGGCGCGGAATTGGAAATGGGTTTCTGCTTTTTATACTTTATGCACATCTTTTATGGTTCTTGATTTAACCGAAATAAAGATATTTGACTTGACTTGACTAGTAGATTTGCTTAATGGCATGGTTTGTCTATGACAAACATTGCTTCACACTTGGAATATATTGGGTAGAGCATGTATTATATTGGGTTGAGAGCATTAAGTGCCGGTTTGATTGCAAGCAGTAATGGCTCCCATTCATAAACGACTGGTATGCATAAATGAATAACACACTGATGTTGATGTGTAGTATTCTGGTTGATGCACATAATTCAAAGGTTTATAGACATTATATTTCCGCTCATTCTTGTAATGTTCTCTTTTCTGTGTGTAATATATTGGTTAATATATACAACCATTGGCTTTGAAGCACTACATAGGGATTTGCATGCATGATGTACTTGTTCTCATACATAACCTACTGCTTTGCATGTTTATTATAGTGATTTGAATATGTAAAGTATTGAGCAGCAAACATCATGTTTTCATAGGGTTTTACATTGAAGCCTGTGCTTCATGCAGTGGTGTGCTTGCATTATACTATGGTTTTACTCAGCAGATTTTAGGGTTGGAGACAATTATAGGCATCCCCAGGCCTCTGTAAGCTGGAAGATTTGTTTTCTCAAGTCCTAAGTGAAGCCACATCCTTTAAAGCTGGCGGTAGCCTCTAGAGGTACATTATTCAGACCTTTTGCTCGTGTTATCTGTTCAGATACACACCATTCAAAACAGAAAAGAGGGGGATAGTTGAAAATCAATTGCAGGGATTTTATTTTCTTCATTGACTAACATTGAAAAAGAGGCTATTTTGGGTGGGAGACCAAGAACATAATTCCACATTTATCTTTAAAAATAGGGAGTCTCCTGCCTGAATAGGGTCTGTTGGCATGTATATATTCACAACTGCAAAGTTATGCTTTTAAAAATAATATTTTACATTTTAACTGGTTTGAATTTTCCATTTGAAGTTTTATTTAGCAGATTATAAATAGCCTTTGTACATCATGTTAACACTGTGTTCCCATGCTTTCAGTTTTCTTGTGTGTGACATGTCCAAGCACCAGTGTGTCTTTATGCGAAATTTCAATCCTGTGACCCCTTATCTTGCGTAGAACAAGGCAGTACTGTCTTTATACAGAGACTGTTTTATGAAAAGACCACCGCCTTAAAAAGCTGCAGTATCCTGGGGTAGTGGGCATGATAAGGAATATACTTGCAAATCAATCTGGATCACTGAAATAATATCGAGAGACAGAATATCGACCATCAAGAATATCGTTGACAAAATATTGACTGACAAAATATCGAGTTTCTATCTACAAACAGGTAAGTACAAAAATATCGAGTTAAAAATATCGTTTACAAAAATATAGTTTTAACAAATATCGACTTTACTAAAAACAATGTTAAATTAAATTAATATTAAAAATTAACTACGAAAATATACTTAAAAAGACTTAAATTAACTTAGAATAATTAAATAAAAATGAAAGTAAAAAAAAAAAAATATATTCATATTTCTTAAAACATATATATATAGTAACAAAATATAATTCACTAATAGCTAATATTATTAAAGTACAATAACAAAAGTGTAAAAATTACTATTCCCACTCCAAAGAGTGCAAACATAGGGTAAGCGTTGGATAGCGTAGGGGTTAAAATGACTATTCCCACTCCAGTGGGTGCAACAGTAGGGAAAGCGTTGATTAGCGTAGAGGTAAAAATTACTATTCCCACTCCAAAGAGTGCAACAGTAGGGAAAGCGTTGGATAGCGTAGGGGTTAAAATTACTATTCCCACTCCAGTGAGTGCAACAGAAGGGAAAGGGTTGGATAGCGTAGGGGTTTAAATTACTATTCCCACTCCAGTGGGTGCAACAATAGGGAAAACATTGGATAGCGTAGAGGTAAAATTGACTATTCCCACTCCAGTGGGTGCAACAGTAGGGAAAGCGTTTGATAGCGTAGGGGTTAAAATTACTATTCCCACTCCAGTGAGTGCAGCAGTGGGGAAAGCCTTGGATAGCGTAGGGGTTAAAATTACTATTCCCACTCCAGTGGGTGCAACAGTAGGGAAAGCGTTGGATAGCGTAGGGGTTAAAATTACTATTCCTACTCCAAAAAGTGCAACAGTAGGGAAAGCGTTGGATAGGGTAGGGGTTAAAATTACTATTCCCACTCCAGTGGGTGCAACAGTAGGGAAAGCGTTGGATAGCGTAGGGGTTAAAATTACTATTCCCACTCCAGTGAGTGCAACAGTAGGGAAATTGTTGGATAGCGTAGGGGTAAAAATTACTATTCCCACTCCAGTGGGTGCAACAGTAGGGAAAGCGTTGGATAGCGTAGGGGTTAAAATTACTATTCCCACTCCAAAGAGTGCAACAGTAGGGAAAGCGTTGGATAGCGTAGGGGTTAAAATTAGTATTCCCACTCCAGTGGGTGCAACAGTAGGGAAAGCGTTGGATAGCGTAGGGGTTAAATTTACTATTCCCACTCCAGTGGGTGCAACAGTAGGGAAAGTGTTGGATAGCGTAGGGGTTAAAATTACTATTCCCACTCCAGTGGGTGCAACAGTAGGGAAAGCGCTGGATAGCGTAGGGGTAAAAATTACTATTCCCACTCCAAAGAGTGCAACAGTAGGGAAAGCGTTGGATAGCGTAGGGGTTAAAATTACTATTCCCACTCCAGTGGGTGCAACAGTAGGGAAAGCTTTGGATAGCGTAGGGGTTAAAATTACTATTCCCACTCCAGTGGGTGCAACAGTAGGGAAAGTGTTGGATAGCGTAGGGGTTAAAATTACTATTCCCACTCCAAAGAGTGCAACAGTAGGGAAAGAGTTGGATAGCGTAGGGGTAAAAATTACTATTCCCACTCCAGTGGATGCAACAGTAGGGAAAGCGTTGGATAGCATAGGGGTTAAAATTACTATTCCCACTCCAGAGAATACAACATTAGGGAAAGTAAATGTTTCATATATTATTCAAAAATCTAAAAAGGAATATCTAATAATAATTAATTAAAAATAAATTAAAATGTTATCTAATATAATAATTAATATTTTAAAATTACTAATTAACAATCATTATTTCAATTAATCACCTATTAATACAAATTAATTAAACACTATCAATTAATTATTTAATAATTAAAAATTATTTTACAATTATTTCTAAATAAATAAATGTTAATTAATTTTATTATTTAATTAATTATTAATAAATTACGTCCCACCCTATTCCCCTATAAACCCACAACCCGCTACAGAAATTAAATTAGTAAAATTTACATAATTACCAATTAATCAATGAATAAAAATTAATTACCAATTATAATTAAATTAATTAACAAATATAAATTAATTAACAAATAATTACTAATTACTATCAATAAATAAATTTACATATTTAATTAATTATAATTAAATTACTATCCACCCTATTCCCCTATAAACCCACAACCCGCTACAGAATTAAATTAGTAACATTTACATAATTACCAATTAATCAATTAATAATTATTATTTTCCAATTACAATTAAATTAAGACATATAAATTAATTAACAATTAATTACAAATTACTATCAATAAATACATTTACATATTTAATTAATTATAAGTAAATTACTTCCCACCCTATTCCCCTATAAACCCGCAACCCGCTACAGAATTAAATTACGCAATCATTATAAAAACCAAATTCATTAAATAACATTATTTATAACATAAATACACACTTTTCACACATATTATAACATAAAAATACACTATAAAAAATTATATATTATTAAAAAATCGATATTTTTAACTATCTATATTATATACTTCGATATTTTAACTATCTATATTTTTAACAGTCGATATTACTTCACTTACCTTAAAAACAATATTTTTGTTATCTATATTCTGTCCTGTCGATATTTAAAAACTCGATATTATGTCCAATCGATATTTTGGACTTGATATTATGTCTGTGCACCAATCAAACTTTCAGTCTGACATGACATAGACCCAGGAACCCACAGAGAGTTAGCGTATGCACAAGCTAAAATCTTCAGCCTTCCTTGCTACATCTCAGTCTGTAATGTAAATTGATACTTGTATAGCGCACTACTCACCCACAAGGGTCTCAAGGCGCTTGTATGAATACCGCTGTGGAACCCATCCTGGCTTTCCCTGTGAGACGTCCACTCCTGGGCACCCCCAAGGTGGAGGCCAGGCATCCTTAGCGTTGTGGGGGCCGTTGTGGAGATTAAGCAAGCTATTGCCCAGCGTTGCAGAGTGGGACTCCATGATTAGAATAGGCACTGAGGCGATAATTATCAGGTCCGTGGAATTTTGAGCCCAAGACCCGCCGAGACGGGGAATTGAACCCTCCTCCCGGGCTAGACCGCTGCATCAGGGTCTGACACTCTAATCATTGAGCCACACTTCTCCACAGGGGAAGTGCACAGAGTAACTCCAGGGCAGCAAGACTCAACAGCCCCGCTCCTAGTACCATGGACAGTCAAGGTTTGATACAGAGGGCCCGATTCACAAAGAAAAAATTTACACATTTATGTAAGTATACTCTTTTTCAGTATGCACAAGCAAGCAATCTAAAAGTAACTTTACGAATGCGAAGACTCAATAGTCACGGCGGAGAACTCTGCACATAAAAATATAGGCAGGTGATATATTTTTCTGTGAGGAGTTCTTCGCACTAACGGAAGAGCATCCACAGTTGTAAAGTTACTATTAAATCGTTTGTGTATACCAAAAAAGAGTAAAAGTACACAAAAAATGTAACTTTACCTTTGCAAATCGGGCCCTAAGTGTCCACCAATAGTATTTTCTCCATGATAATAGTCATATGATGAATTGCATTCCACCAGTGGACTCACTTCAAGATTTCACCCTCCTGCCAGAAATTGTAGGAAACTCCATAACCACGCTCCTTTACATCAAGTACCTAGACTGCTGTACCACTAAGAAGCTAAGTGGTATTCAGGAGGCACTGCTCTTCCTTTGCATGCTAAACATCAGAAACTCCCACCACTATTTTCTCTTCCTCTTTTTCTTTTGCCATTCTTGGTTCCCCTTCTCTTCTCCTTCCCTCTTCACTTTTAATTCCCATCCTCTCTTTCTCATACCCTGCTCTCTTCATTTTTTCATGCTGTCCCAATTGTTTCACTTCCTCTCTACTCACTATTATCAACCATCCCTTTTCCCTTATAAACTACTTTGTCTCACACCTACCTCTTCCTTTCTTTTCTTCTTTTCTCCTTCATGTCCCTGCTTCTCTAAATTTCTTCCCCTGCTTTTGTCTCTCCCTTCTCTGACTCATTCCTCTTGTTGTCTCTCAGATCCTGATCCTTTTGAGTCTTTTGGTTTTTCTCAAATTCCTTTTCCTTCTCCTTGTCTCGCTTTTCCCATCACACTGATCCCATTCTATTTCACCTTCTTCTACCCCTCTTTCTATTTCCTCTTCTCCCACCTTCAGTCACAGTCACACACCATCCCACCTCCTTTTATCTCACCTCACTCTCTTCTCACACTGTCTTCCTTTTTCACTCTTTGTCCTCATGTCCTCCAGTTTTGGCCCATTTTCTTCTTTCTACTCTTCTACCTGTTTGCCTCATTCTCTCATTAGCTTGTACCCCTTTCTTCCCTTTTCCTGTCTCTCTCCTGCATACTCCTGGGAAATCGTACACATATATGGTGCTCTGATGTTCTTTAATTTAAAAGCTGTTCTGATTGGATTTTTGTTGTTTTTGTCACAAATAATGTATTAGATGTTGCTCTATTTTTCTAAATTGGTGTGAGATTTTCCTTGTGTGGTGTTTTCACTTTATTACTTTTTGAAGTGATGCATAAATACTTTACACATTACCTCTGAGTGAAGCCTGTCCGCTTTTGTGTCAGGCTACCACAGGGTTAAGCACAGTTTACTTTGGGTTTTTTTCTAGTTTCACCTCGACAGAGGTTATTTTTTCTGCTTCGGCAGGGTTTAACACCCCAACCAGAAATCAAATTTGCTACATTGCTTAATTGTCTGTCTTCTTAACATAGGTGTAATTTTAGGACCTTAGACGCATTGAAAAATGAACTACCAATGTGTGATAATGCCTTTAAACTTGTGTTTGTTCACTATACTGGCCTGTAAGTCTCATGTGACCAGCTATTTTTATGTTGTGAATGTCGGGCAAAATTCCAGTTACACTGGCATAATGTCACACATTTCTAGTTATACCCTATATGCAAAACTCTCACATTTATACCATGGTGCAAACTGCAAGTTGAGAGGATTTTGTAAAGTTAACTATGTGACAATCTTGCTATACAACAGGCACATCGTATACCTTTTATTATTCCACGAGGGAAATTGATAATCCGCCTCAACCACGTCCCAATTTGATTTTTTTAGGTATGTTTTTTGTTGCGCCAAGCAATTTACACTAAGGCACGCCCTTTGTCTCCTGTCAGGTTGGACGCTATTACTATTTTTGTGTGTTCGTATTTGGGCAAGTCAACAATGGACCGGCGTTGGAGGATGCAGCAGCTAATTGATCCGTTTAAAGTGGTGTGCTCACAAGTTTATCTACAGGAGCCAGCACGCATGAAGATTATTCGAAATGGACGCTGTATGTTTTCAATACTGAAGAATGTGTTCTGAGCACACCTTTTCTTCTCAAAAGTTTATAGAAATAAATTTGGAAAGTTTTTTTGATCCGCGTGCTACAATTAATAGAGTATACCCTGTACTCTGATTTACAATGAACAAGTGGCTGGTCAACTGACGTTGACTCAGACTTAATTGTGCACAGCTTAATAAGATTTATTGATCTGACAATTTTTTCACTGTCAACTTATTTTATTTTCAATTCTTTAAACTGATCTAGTGAAAGACTTTAGCCTTGCATTATTTAGCATATAACATTATTCATGCTTCTAACGCATCAAAACAATACAGAATACAATGTTTCATCAAACAAAAAAATACAAATATATCAATGTAATGTTGGTTAGGTTGGCATTCGCCCAAATGCATTTCGGGACATTAGAAGAGTCCCTTCGTCAGGGGCACCACTGTAAAAAAACATAAATATACAGGCACATCAGTTGAAATGTTTGAAGCAAACAGAAATACCTTCTCCGTAATCACCCAGTGCAACTTTGTGTGAAAAAATATATAATAAAAGCTTTTAACTCACACTAAACAACCAGGTTGCTGAACCAAATAACCAACTGGTATCTGCAGACAAAATCAAAAAATAAATCAAGTATAAAACACAGTGCTTGTGATCATCTAATATCTAACGGAATATAACCACCAGTATGCATACCTAACGACTTGGTTCCACGGGTCGAAGAAATGTAACACCAAAATCAACTCTCTTCACCCTTCAGTATTTCTCGAACCAATGTCAACCTACAACAAGTTGACAAACACCATTACTGACTCGTAATCCCATTCTAACCGACACATAATCACAACGTGGTCGTTTACATACCTCGGGAAAGCTTCTACAAAGGCTGTAGTTCTCGTAATCCTGCTACGTCCTTAAGACACCGTACATATCGACGAACCTGTGAAGTAATCACAAGAGCGCCATCACACTACTGGCCACAATCGAACCTTGCCAACTTATCACGGAGCACTGCAGCTTCCGATGTTTAGATTCAGCGCTCTCTACTTAACACAACATCAGCGTTCCTCATTGGCTGCTGCGTAAAAGTGTCTACCAATCATGTCTTCTAAGCCTGTCCCTCCTCACGTAATTGTGTACACTTGTGCAGAAAACGTTGTTTTACGGAACGGTGTTGAGTTGTCAGTATCAATAAAGCACAGAATGTTTTGGTTTATCAAAATAACGGAACGGGTAAGCCTTTGTAGATAGGTTAACATGATGGAGGTTGAACCTATGGGAGCGTTCGTTTTAACGTGTCTGTTGACTCGGCGAGGAGGGACAGGCTTAGAAGACATGATTGGTAGACACCTTTACGCAGCAGCCAATGAGGAAGGCTGATGTTGTGTTAAGTAGAGAGCGCTGAATCTAAACATCGGAAGCTGCAGGCTTGTTCGCAACGAGCATTGGAGAACGGTGATAGTGGTGTTTTTCGGTTGTGTGAGCTTTTGCAAAGGTGAGGACCCTTAGTGCTCCGTGATAAGTTGGCAAGGTTCGATTGTGGCCAGTAGTGTGATGGCGCTCTTGTGATTACTTCACAGGTTCGTCGATATGTACGGTGTCTTAAGGACGTAGCGGGATTACGAGAACTACAGCCTTTGTAGAAGCTTTCCCGAGGTATGTAAACGACCACGTTGTGATTATGTGTCGGTTAGAATGGGATTACGAGTCAGTAATGGTGTTTGTCAACTTGTTGTAGGTTGACATTGGTTCGAGAAATACTGAAGGGTGAAGAGAGTTGATTTTGGTGTTACATTTCTTCGACCCGTGGAACCAAGTCGTTAGGTATGCATACTGGTGGTTATATTCCGTTAGATATTAGATGATCACAAGCACTGTGTTTTATACTTGATTTATTTTTTGATTTTGTCTGCAGATACCAGTTGGTTATTTGGTTCAGCAACCTGGTTGTTTAGTGTGAGTTAAAAGCTTTTATTATATATTTTTTCACACAAAGTTGCACTGGGTGATTACGGAGAAGGTATTTCTGTATGCTTCAAACATTTCAACTGATGTGCCTGTATATTTATGTTTTTTTACAGTGGTGCCCCTGACGAAGGGACTCTTCTAATGTCCCGAAATGCATTGGGCGAATGCCAACCTAACCAACATTACATTGATATAGTTGTATCTTTTTTGTTTGATGAAACATTGTATTCTGTATTGTTTTGATGCGTTAGAAGCATGAATAATGTTATATGCTAAATAATGCAAGGCTAAAGTCTTTCACTAGATCAGTTTAAAGAATTGAAAATAAAATAAGTTGACAGTGAAAAAATTGTCAGATCAATAAATCTTATTAAGCTGTGCACAATTAAGTCTGAGTCAACGCCAGTTGACCAGCCACTTGTTCATTGTTTTCAATACTGAACATAAGGCCCGACCCGCTTTCTTGAAAAGGCAAGCTGAGGCCACGGGAGAAGGCGCTACAAGCGTACCGGCATAGAAAAGACAGAAACTGAGTACAACAGGATTGATTATTTATTTTTCTATACCCATGCCCCTTGCTCTTTCAAATATCCTCCACTTCTTACTTTACTATCTCATCTCTAGTTCTTCTAGATTTAGAATTCAAAGGAGGTGGGTAAAACTCGATGGAGGCATAATAGTGGGGGGGGGCTAGCAAAAACAATGAGTGATTATAATATTGGGGAAAAAGGGGGGAATAATCAGCCTGATTCATCATAGTGCCGTTTTGCGAGTTTGAAATAGCGAATCATAAGGAATCGCTATTTCAGACTCGCAAAACGGCATTCATGTAGGAATCGCAAAAACAAAAGCGATTCCTACATATTCCTTATTTGCGATTAGAAAATTGCTAATCGCAAATAAGGAATAACTCCCCATTCATTCCTATGGGCCAAAAGCCCCATAGGAATGAATGGGGAGTATTCCTTATTTGCGATTAGCAATTTGTTAATCGCAAATAAGATTGCGATTTAAAGGGTGCCAGGGGTGTCCAAAGGACACCCTGTAGCACCCCTTAACAGTAAATACGAACAGGTGTTGCGCACACACATGTCCAAAGGACATGTGTGTGTGCAACATGCAACTTAGAAAAATGCGGTAAATAGCGGGCCGAAATTGCGAATTCGCAATTTTAAAATGGATGATGAATTGCATTTAAGGAATCTCAAATTGAGATTCCTTAAATGTAATTCATCGCAAAATAGCGAAATCGCTATTACCGATTTTTGCATTTGGGATGATGAATCCCAAATGCAAAAATAGAGCTAGCAAAAGGCCAGATTCTCAGAATCTGGCCCTTTGCGAGAGAATCTGGCCCTTTGCGAGCCCATTTCGGCTTGATGAATCAGGCTGAATTTCTTTTTTTTATTGAGGCAAATTGAATGCAGGTTGGGATGGTGGGGGGCAGTGGGGCCATGAGGGACTGGGTTGGCATCCACTAAAGCTATCAGTCAATGACAGATTGGGGATGGAATGATTCCTTTCAGCAGGGATTGTGGGTGGTTGGGGGATGGTGCACTTGATGAATGTTTGCTTTGCACTGGCTGATGGGGGGTGGTTGGAGGGGTTGTGGGGGGGGTTAATAAGCCATATAATAGAAGGGTAGATATTCAAATTCGGATGTTAGAGTTTTGTAATATTCACTGTCAGACTTAAAAGTTATGTGCTGGAATGTCGGAGGGTTGAATCAGTTTTGTAAGCAGCGTTTACTTAGGGAGGAATTATGTTTTCTGAAACCACAAATAATCGGCTTAAATGAAACCCACATAGCATGTAAAGATAGGATGTTATTGGGACAGCTTGGCTATGACATACTAGTCTGTACATCACAGACAGTTTCTATACGCGAAGTTGCTATACTGAAATCAAGGACTCTAGTTGCTACAGTGATACACTATAGCTGGGGGAGATGGGCTATAGTCCAGATGGTGATAGTGGGTCGCATTGCTATGATCTGTATCGTATATGGTCCCAAACTGGATTATCCTGATATTTTTAATCAACTGAGTGTGGAATTACTGGGCTGGGATGGGGACCTTATAATCTTTGGTGATTTTAATTGCATAAAGAACAGTAAAATATATACCACCAATAGTAGAAGTCGGGGAAGAATGCCTAAAACTAGGGCAGCAATTAGGGAGCTTTTGTATGTTCATCAGTTTTACAATGCTTGGCGAGTTCTATATCCCACACTGCCATGCTACACTTTCTATTCACCCACATAAACAGATCTCCCGTATAGATATGATTTTCATTAAGAGGTCTCTTCTGGAAAATGCTTTGATGGAGATCTGTCCTAAGATCATTTCTGATCACAATCCTGTCATGCTGACTCTACAGAGACAGCTTGGAAGTAGAAAAGCTACCCAGCCCTTTACATTCCCGAGACACTTACTAAGTAACCCTAATTATGTGGCAGACATTGGAGGGGCTTTAAGGGAGTATTTTAACATGCATTTAGGCACAGCTAATATCTCATGTGTCTGGGATTGTATGAAGGCATTTGTCAGGGGGGAAACTCTAAGTTTTCTTCTGGCTCAAAATCGAATGGCTAGAGGGGCAACCGAATTGGCTCGGTGAGAGCTTATAGAATAAGAGTGCCAGCATGCTGAAGTGATTACTGTTGCGATGCGGGAGTACAGGCAATCTATCTTCAGATGATAAAAATACGATTTAAAATCAACAAGGGCTTAGTGGATAAGATTGCTTCTAAATATCATAAATATAAAACCGCTTAATATGAATATGGAGAGAGGGTGGGATGGGTGCTAGCCCTACAAATTGCTGATCAAAAGGCCAAGACTAATGTTAAAATGACTAGAGGAGAGGGTGGTAAGTAATTTACCCAGTCAACGGACATAACACAGAGCACTTGAGGTTGTATTATGCTGACTTGTATACAGCTGCTTCCTCATTCTCTCAACAAACTTGCCTTGAATATCTGCAGGCAAGTCATCTGCCCTGATTGAATTGCTACGACGGTGACGAATTGCAAAAAGATATATACGGGGAAATTCTCCGTTTGAAAAGAATTTGCAGCTCAGAGAGTGATTTCAGGCAATGCATATTGGAACTAGAAGTACGATTGAGGGAACGTGGCTATTCTAAGGAAACCTTTGACCGAGCTTTGGCTAAAGCCGATCTTAGGACCCGCGAAAGCCTGTTACCTATCACTGGTGATGCATTAGTGCCCATTGCCCCAGTAGAAGAGATATCCGAATCTTGTCCTAGGTTCATCACCTCTTTCAGTAATCAGGAACGTAAGATCAGGCAGATCATTAACAAGAACTGGCCTATCATCTTATCTGATAATGTTCTGGGGGCCCTTTTACCGGAGAAACCCACTATAACCTTTCGTAGGGCGCGTAGTATGGGCGCTGTTCTGGACCAACCATGTCCGGAACTAAAAGAAAAAACGAATTGGTTACAATCTGCAGGTGGTTTTCGAAAATGCTCTAGTTGTCGCGCCTGTAAGTTTGGGGTTAATAAATCTCATTATACTACCCCTTTCACTGATAAGGCAGTTAACATCGTGGGTCAATACACCTGTAAGACAGAATTTGCATTTTATGTCCTAACGTGCACCTGTGGTTTGAATTACATTGGCAGTACCAAGCAGCAGGTGCACGTTAGGATTCTGCAACATTTACATGCAATTCTGCATACTGACCCCAGTTACCCTGTGGCTCGCCACTTTGAGATGAAACACAACAAGGACATTAATTGTCTCACATACTTTGTTGTAGGGGTAGTGCCTAAACTCAGAAGAGGCGGTAACAGAGAGCTGAGGCTCAGACAACTCGAATCCAACATGATCCTGGAGTTCGATAGCAAGTGGCCGCATGGTCTCAACAACACGGAAGACTTACATACTTTTCTGTAGGCTGGCCTTTGTCTATTGTTGTCTATCTTCGGTGGGGCTTCTCTTGTTCAATTTTTGGTATCACGTTACCCTTGGTAGTCAGGTTCCCTGTTACCAAGGGATTTGTCGAACCAGTCTTCATAGTTATCAGTTATGTATTTATACTTGTCTTGATGGCCCTGGCTAGTCAGGATCCCTGTTAGCCAGGGTTTGATTCCCCTTGTAACAGCAACCTCATTGTATATAGTTATTTAACTTAATATTTGATAATTTTTGTATATTTTAGCACTGTTTTACACACAGGGTGTTGTCAATATCACATTTTATCACTTTTTATGATGAACCCTGTTTATATATGAAATGTTTTTATCAGGCTTTTATCTTCCAGAATGTGACTTTTGGTCCATCTGTACAATTAGCATGTATTATTCATTTCTTAATGCAGGTAATTTTTATCATAAATCATGCACTTTACTTCCTCTCTTGTAAATACAATATCAAATTGGTATGTTTTGCACTTTAGGACATGCACTGTTTGCACACTTTTTAGCTCTTTAGTGTCTATTCTCTGCACTAGGCCCACCACTAAATATGCTAGTGACATATGTTGAAGGGTTCGCCCAACCCATGATAGACATGGGTACTTGCTGTTGATATACTTTATAGTAACCAAAGTTACTAACGGATTTATCCGGAAATAACATGTATTTATTTATTTATTTACTTGTGCTAAAAGAAAATGCTTTACTGTGTAAATACTGGTATTCATATTATGTATCCAGTCTGCTTTCCATATGTCACAACACATAGTGTGTTTACCATGGTTTTGACCACATGATGTGTGGGAGGGGCATGCGCTTATCATTTTTTCACCAGGCATTATAAAAAGCAAAAAAAGTGACAGACTTATTTATGCATGTGAACAAGGGCTTGCATCCCGAAACGCGTTATGCATTTCCTGCTTGAAACTTCGTAAAACTGGATTAAATACCTGTCATCCATTCCGTGGTCCGTCTCCTGTTTGTGCGCTTCGCTGATCTGAGGGTTGGAAGTGGCGCGTTGGGAGTTCTGTCGGAATATATATATATATATATATATATATATATATATATATATATATATATTACCTACTGGCGGTCGCCAGTAGGTAGTTATAGTTAGGATTTTTTTCAATGTTAAATCTGAAAATTCTATTTGGAATAACTTTGGCACCGGTTGACGAATCTGCCTGAAAATTTCCTGAAAATGGCCTCGTCGAGCTCCGGTCCTTTCTTGAAAGTTTGGGGGGGATTCGTCAAGCGGGGGCCGAGATAAAAGGGGGGTCCCAAAACGCGTTTTCCCCATGTTAATTTCCATAGGGCGGTCGATTTCACTTTTAGCCCGAACGGCTGAATGGATTTCCACCAAACTTGGCAAAATTGTAGGGACTGGTAGCCCGATGTGCCTTTGCTATGTCTCAAGATATGTGCTCCAGTGGATTTTGAGTAATTTAGGTTCAAAAAAATATATATATCTATAGGCGCTCTCCGGTGCGCGCACCGGTGAGCGCTCCCGGCGCGACACGCGACTTGCGCGCAGAAAGCTGATTGGCTCTCAGTTGTCTGTAAACATTCTAAACAGTCCGGAGCGGCCGCCATCTTGTGTCTCGGTAGGATCGAGACACGAGAGGTGGCCAAAACAAAGGGGGAAATGACCATAAGAGGGCAGAGTAGACACCCCCTGTACCCCTAGGTTTGATGTGGGGGCCATTAAAGGGCCCCGCGGGGTCTCACCTTTTTTTTTTTTTCGATTTTCGCGGGGGAAGCGCCTGGTACGCGCACCGGGGAGCGTATCGAGGAGGGTACTATGGAAAAATAATCACTTCAAAAAATTGTATGTTTATTAATTGTTTTTTTTTAATTTTTTTATTTTATGTAAGTACCTACATGTAGGTACTAATGAAGAGACTTAAATTTAATGTTCACCATCTTCTTTGTAGACATCTTGCATGTTGTTATTGTATTTTTTGTGGTATATGGAATTCATAACATAGTCTGTCTGGAAAGGAGAAACAGATCTTTTAAGCACTCCCTGAGAATTTCTAGGGGATCATGAGTAGTCTATCCTGCTCCCTTATGAAAATGAGGTGTAAAATATTCATATGAGATAATATAGTGGGAGAAAGGTAGTAACTATGAGTAAACTTACTATGTAACAGAAAAATAGTTGAACAGTATACTATAAGTCTCACTTTATATTTTAAACATTTTTGGTAATACTTTATGAATTACATATAAAAATGAATATTGTCTCAAACAATTTGAAATTATTAAATATAAATTTATTCCTCTGATTCTTTTTCATAATTTAATAAAATTTCTAACATAATATTGTCCGGAATTTCCTCATAATTATAAGTACATGATTCCATTTCTTGCAAACATTCTATTAACTGTTCATCCAAAGAGTCATCCATGAAATCTACTTCATCTTTTTGGTCTTCTGGTTTTTCCACCTTTATTTTGATAGAAGTAACATTTCCTTGATTTTCTCCTTCCATTTTCTTTCTGAAAATTGCATACAAATTAACTATATTAGTAGAGTTAGGGTACTGTATACCAGAGAAGCCTAACTCAATCCATAACTATTACAGAGAAGTCTATCTCTATCTATAATTTTTACAGAGGGATAGTATATAACTAACAGAATATTTTTTCAGAAATTAACTTAAAGTGTACAATATACTTCCATAATAACAATTTACCTTGGAGAAATCAGTTGAAGTTGTCAGTGTAATTTGTTCTCAAATGTACTTCTGGAAGCAGTAGTCAAAATGGCTGTGTTTCCCTCTCTTCTTTTATATATATTCTTGTACTTAACCAATGAAACGTCAGGAAATAATCGTAGAAAATGAAAGAAAGTTTTTAATTGGTTGTAAATTCTAACATTTCATATGTGTTTTTGTCATGTAATTTACCTCAGGATATTTAGTCAGGCCTACAGCATAATTTTCTCAATGGAATTCCTTCAAATTTGGGTAAATGGTAGGGACTGCTATGTAGTAGGGCCTATTCTATATTTGATGAAAGTGTCTCTAGTGGTTTTTTTGTAAATTGTTTCCCACCTTTTTTTATCGAGCGCTTACTGGTGCGCGCTCCTTTACGCGCACCGGCAGCGTTACGGGAGTCCTCCATTTTGTGTTTCGGTACAATCGAGACACAAGATGGAGGGTAAACAATGTTCGGTATGGGTAGAAGGGGGCACGGTAGAGACTTCTTGACCCTCTAGGTTTTCTGAGGGGGGCTTAGGAGGCTCATAAAGGTTAATAAAAAAAACAATTCTTTCATTTTCCGCGGGGGGAGCGCCTGGTACGCGCACCGTTAAGCGTACCCGAAAGCGTACTATGGTGAAAAATAGTGAAAAAAGTTAGAAAAAGATAAACGTTTTGAATGATCAGAGGTAGGGTAGCTCTGAAAAGAGCTTTTGGGTTTTGTGGTTGATTTAGGTACCTACAAGTAGGTTCCAATGCACATTCTTAAATTCAGGAGGAATATTCTATTCCCTTCATCTGAGAAGTGCACACCATCTCCTCTGTAGATGTCTTGCATGTTGTAACGCAAGTTATTATTGTATATTGAACCCATTCCATAGTCTCTCATGTAAGCAGAAACAGATTTATTCACATGTTTCCGTGCTTTCTCAAATTGTGGACAAAATTGGTTGGACCAGTTCCATTTCTGTCTTTGGCATATATTGGAAAATACCAAGGCAGTTTGTGGAAAAAGTGTCATTAATTGATCAAAGGTGTCCTTTAAAAGCATTTCCAGACCAACCCCAGTCATAGTGCCTAAATCATTTCCACCACAGTGCACTATTAAGAGGTCAGGTTTTGGCAAATGCATAAAGGTTTTCGCCAATGGTATCAATTGGTGACATTTTAATCCTCTCTGGCCAATCCACTTGATTTCCACATTTGATAAATCAAGGTTGTGAAAATGTCTGCTATCTGCATACCTTTGAGCCCAGTGGATGTAGCTGTGTCCAAGGATCCAGACTGAAAACATGATGAGAGATGGTTCTGATGCAGTCAGATGATGTGTGGGAATGAAATGGCAGTTGGAACAGTAGGAGTTTACAAAATAATAATTGTGGAGTTTCACTGCTTTTGAATCAGAAGCAATGATTGGTGGATTCAGATAGTTGAAAACTTAAAGTTAGGGTGCATGGTTGTGTTGTGTTAAAGAAGCAATTTGAATGGTTAAAAAAAAGTCACTAAAAGCTAAAATACTCTGGATAGGCTGGTGTATTGAGAGGTCAAACAGCCTTGCTGAGTTAATTTGCAACATTGTACAATAAACTTTTGAACCTGAGAGTTCAGTTAGGAGGGAGTTGCTATGGAAACAGATAGAAAGATCTGAGAGGGGGAAGGGTGTTGGTTTCAAAAATAGTGAGGGAAAACTTTTGATTGGTTGAATTAAGGCATATGTGTACAAAGTTAGAGATTTTCTATGCCAGTCTGTGGTTTCAGTGTATTGAGTGCACACTTTTTGCTCTGCTAAAGAGAAATTGGTGTGTGTGTCTGACACTGTTTTCAATCTTCCAAAGCTTTTGTAAAGGTAAGTAATGATTTATTTAATTTACATAGAGACTTGTTTGCTCTATGGAGAATATTTATAAGCAGATAGTTATGTTTTAGAAGTCAAATGGTATGCTAGTATATAAGTGCTGTGTTGTGTTTCTTATATGTTATTGAAAAATCAATTTTTGGGTGTAATTGATTGGTATTTGCATTTGGCCCTTTTTTATGATTGCCTTGTGCAGCTGATGCATCACTTTAAACATGGGTAATAAGTGATGCACTGGTGGCGCAAGGCCTTCATAAATAAGGCTCTGACTTTGTTTGCTGTTGATTTGATTTTGGATTTTTGATAATTCTTGATATCAACATTTGAAAGATAAAGGATTTGTTTTTGGGGAAACAGTGATGTTTCAAAAGTGATATTCTGTGCTTGTACATAGGTTGTGCGCAGTAATTTTTAAATGTTATTAAAAAATCGATTTTTGGGTGCAATTGATTGGTATTTGCATTTGGCCCTTTTTTATGATTGCCTTGTGCAGCTGATGCATCACTTTAAACATGGGTAATAAGTGACTCACTGGTGGCGCAAGGCTTTTATAAATAAGGCCCTGACTTTGTTTGCTGATATTGAGTGGTTGTACATAGGTTCTGCGCAGTGTTTCTTACATGTTATTCAAAAATCGATTTTTGGGTGCAATTGATTGGTATTTGCATTTGGCCCTTTTTTATGATTGCCTTGTGCAGCTGATGCATCACTTTAAACATGGGTAATAAGTGACGCACTGGTGGCCAAGACCTTCATAAATAAGGCCCTGACTTTGTTTGCTGATATTGAGTGGTTGTACATAGGTTCTGCGCAGTGTTTCTTTCATGTTATTCAAAAATCGATTTTTGGGTGCAATTGATTGGTATTTGCATTTGGCCCTTTTTTATGATTGCCTTGTGCAACTGGTGCATCATTTTATACATGGGTAATAAGTGACGCACTGGTGGCGCAAGGCCTTTATAAATAAGGCCCTGACTTTGTTTGCTGATATTGAGTGGTTGTACATAGGTTCTGCGCAGTGATTCTTACATGTTATTCAAAAATCGATTTTTGGGTGCAATTGATTGGAATTTGCATTTGGCCCTTTTTTATGATTGCCTTGTGCAGCTGATGCATCACTTTAAACATGGGTAATAAGTGACGCACTGGTGGCGCAAGGCCTTTATAAATAAGGCCCTGACTTTGTTTGCTGATATTGAGTGGTTGTAGATAGGTTCTGTGCAGTGTTTCTTTCATGTTATTCAAAAATCGATTTTTGGGTGCAATTGATTGGTATTTGCATTTGGCCCTTTTTTATGATTGCCTTGTGCAACTGGTGCATCATTTTATACATGGGTAATAAGTGACGCACTGGTGGCGCAAGGCCTTTATAAATAAGGCTCTGACTTTGTTTGCTGATATTGAGTGGTTGTACATAGGTTCTGCGCAGTGATTCTTACATGTTATTCAAAAATCGATTTTTGGGTGCAATTGATTGGAATTTGCATTTGGCCCTTTTTTATGATTGCCTTGTGCAGCTGGTGCATCACTTTAAACATGGGTAATAAGTGACGCACTTGTGGCGCAAGGCTTTTATAAATAAGGCCCTGACTTTGTTTGCTGATATTGAGTGGTTGTACATAGGTTCTGCGCAGTGTTTCTTACATGTTATTCAAAAATCGATTTTTGGGTGCAATTGATTGGTATTTGCATTTGGCCCTTTTTTATGATTGCCTTGTGCTACTGGTGCATCACTTTAAACATGGGTAATAAGTGACTCACTGGTGGCGCAAGGCCTTTATAAATAAGGCCCTGACTTTGTTTGCTGATATTGAGTGGTTGTACATAGGTTCTGTGCAGTGATTCTTACATGTTATTCAAAAATCGATTTTTGGGTGCAATTGATTGGTATTTGCATTTGGCCCTTTTTTATGATTGCCTTGTGCAGCTGATGCATCACTTTAAATATGGGTAATAAGTGACGCACTGGTGGCGCAAGGCCTTTATAAATAAGGCCCTGACTTTGTTTGCTGATATTGAGTGGTTGTACATAGGTTCTGCGCAGTGATTCTTACTTGTTATTCAAAAATCGATTTTTGGGTGCAATTGATTGGAATTTGCATTTGGCCCTTTTTTATGATTGCCTTGTGCAGCTGGTGCATCATTTTAAACATGGGTAATAAGTGACGCACTGGTGGCGCAAGGCCTTTATAAATAAGGCCCTGACTTTGTTTGCTGATATTGAGTGGTTGTACATAGGTTCTGCGCAGTGATTCTTACATGTTATTCAAAAATCGATTTTTGGGTGCAATTGATTGGAATTTGCATTTGGCCCTTTTTTATGATTGCCTTGTGCAGCTGATGCATCACTTTAAACATGGGTAATAAGTGACGCACTGGTGGCGCAAGGCCTTTATAAATAAGGCCCTGACTTTGTTTGCTGATATTGAGTGGTTGTAGATAGGTTCTGCGCAGTGTTTCTTTCATGTTATTCAAAAATCGATTTTTGGGTGCAATTGATTGGTATTTGCATTTGGCCCTTTTTTATGATTGCCTTGTGCAACTGGTGCATCATTTTATACATGGGTAATAAGTTTTGCACTGGTGGCGCAAGGCCTTTATAAATAAGGCTCTGACTTTGTTTGATGATATTGAGTGGTTGTACATAGGTTCTGCGCAGTGTTTCTTACATGTTATTCAAAAATCGATTTTTGGGTGCAATTGATTGGAATTTGCATTTGGCCCTTTTTTATGATTGCCTTGTGCAACTGATGCATCACTTTAAACATGGGTAATAAGTGACGCACTGGTGGCGCAAGGCCTTTATAAATAAGGCCCTGACTTTGTTTGCTGATATTGAGTGGTTGTAGATAGGTTCTGCGCAGTGTTTCTTTCATGTTATTCAAAAATCGATTTTTGGGTGCAATTGATTAGAATTTGCATTTGGCCCTTTTTTATGATTGCCTTGTGCAGCTGATGCATCACTTTAAACATGGGTAATAAGTGACGCACTGGTGGCGCAAGGCCTTTATAAATAAGGCCCTGACTTTGTTTGCTGATATTGAGTGGTTGTACATAGGTTCTGCGCAGTGATTCTTACATGTTATTCAAAAATCGATTTTTGGGTGCAATTGATTGGTATTTGCATTTGGCCCTTTTTTATGATTGCCTTGTGCAGCTGATGCATCACTTTAAACATGGGTAATAAGTGACGCACTGGTGGCGCAAGGCCTTTATAAATAAGGCCCTGACTTTGTTTGCTGATATTGAGTGGTTGGACATAGGTTCTGCGCAGTGTTTCTTTCATGTTATTCAAAAATCGATTTTTGGGTGCAATTGATTGGTATTTGCATTTGGCCCTTTTTTATGATTGCCTTGTGCAACTGGTGCATCATTTTATACATGGGTAATAAGTGACGCACTGGTGGCGCAAGGCCTTTATAAATAAGGCCCTGACTTTGTTTGCTGATATTGAGTGGTTGTACATAGGTTCTGCCCAGTGATTCTTACATGTTATTCAAAAATCGATTTTTGGGTGCAATTGATTGGAATTTGCATTTGGCCCTTTTTTATGATTGCCTTGTGCAGCTGATGCATCACTTTAAACATGGGTAATAAGTGACGCACTGGTGGCGCAAGGCCTTTATAAATAAGGCCCTGACTTTGTTTGCTGATATTGAGTGGTTGTACATAAGTTCTGCGCAGTGATTCTTACATGTTATTCAAAAATCGATTTTTGGGTGCAATTGATTGGTATTTGCATTTGGCCCTTTTTTATGATTGCCTTGTGCAGCTGATGCATCACTTTAAACATGGGTAATAAGTGACGCACTGGTGGCGCAAGGCCTTTATTAATAAGGCCCTGACTTTGTTTGCTGATATTGAGTGGTTGTACATAGGTTCTGCGCAGTGTTTCTTTCATGTTATTCAAAAATCGATTTTTGGGTGCAATTGATTGGTATTTGCATTTGGCCCTTTTTTATGATTGCCTTGTGCAGCTGATGCATCACTTTAAACATGGGTAATAAGTGACGCACTGGTGGCGCAAGGCCTTCATAAATAAGGCCCTGACTTTGTTTGCTGATATTGAGTGGTTGTACATAGGTTCTGCGCAGTGTTTCTTACATGTTATTCAAAAATCGATTTTTGGGTGCGATTGATTGGTATTTGCATTTGGCCCTTTTTTATGATTGCCTTGTGCAGCTGATGCATCACTTTAAACATGGGTAATAAGTGACGCACTGGTGGCGCAAGGCCCTTATAAATAAGGCCTTGACTTTGTTTGATGATATTGAGTGGTTGTACATAGGTTCTGCGCAGTGTTTCTTACATGTTATTCAAAAATCGATTTTTGGGTGCAATTGATTGGAATTTGCATTTGGCCCTTTTTTATGATTGCCTTGTGCAGCTGATGCATCACTTTAAACATGGGTAATAAGTGACGCACTGGTGGCGCAAGGCCCTTATAAATAAGACCTTGACTTTGTTTGATGATATTGAGTGGTTGTACATAGGTTCTGCGCAGTGATTCTTACATGTTATTCAAAAATCGAATTTTGGGTGCAATTGATTGGTATTTGCATTTGGCCCTTTTTTATGGTTGCCTTGTGTAGCTGGTGCATCACTTTATACATGGGTAATAAGTGACGCACTGGTGGCGTAAGGCCTTTATAAATAAGGCCCTGAGTTGCTATTGTATAAACTTAAATATGTTGCAATTTATTGTTTATATTGTTTGCTTTTTAACATTACTTTGTTGTTTGCTAATAGTGGTCTTTCATGTGTTTTTTTAACAGAACAACAGATTCAAATCATCTTCTGAAAAGCAAGCAAAAATGCCTTCAAGGCAAAGAATTATCAAAAATACCATACGGAAAAGGAGAACATCAACAACAGAGTTTATGGAATCCTCTTCAACAACTACTTCAAAAAACACCAGAAAAGTTTCTGGTAAGCCAATTAAGTCTTTTCTTCGCAACATATGTCGTAGAAAAAAAAATGATATTGCTAATGTGAATATACAGAAAAAGTCAACAAATCTAAAAAGGAAGGAGAGGCCCACAAAAAATGTCTCCATTGGAGCAGGACAGAAGAGAATGGATAGCAATAGAAGGGTAAATCTTTTTAGGGACATTCGTAGGCGAATGTTTCGCAATAGGGTAGTTTTAAATTTGCTAAAAAATGATAAGAAAAGTAAACTGAGAGCTGCTTTTTACAAGAAAAAGAAAAGTGTAGAAAAGATTGTTGATCAGGCTTTTGAAGGTAAGAAAAAATTATTTATTTTAATAATCAATAGAATTAGGATACTTAATAAGGCCATTGATGTTTTCAAATCGAACAGTAGATGGAAAAGAATTATTAATCAGAGTAATTTTTGTGAAGTATTTTCTGGTGAATGGATGCATAGTTCAAGTTCTGAGCCTTTTTTCAATGAGGAGAGTTACTTTCAGGAAAATGATTTGGTGCATGCAGTTGACACCAGTGGTCGAGCATATGAGGTGAAAGATGGTTGTGTGATGGAAAAAGAGAAACTTGTATCTAGAGATGCAGAAGAGGTGTTAGCTGATGAAGTTTTAGGGAGACGTACTAAGGGTCCAGTGTACACATGGAAATGCAGTAGTATTTGTAGTGTGCGACAGGAATCAATCGATTTGCTTAGAAATTTCTTACGTACATATAGTAAGAAAAGTCTCAAACAAAAAATGAAGATCCTGCAAGAGTTAGATCCTTGTAGAGTGAGAGAAAGCACAGGTTTGCATGGGCATTCACTAGCTTGTCTTTCTAGAAAAGTTTGTCGGAGTGTTTTTCATCATTTTAGGATGTTAGCAGTGCATCATAATAACGTGAGGAAATTAGTGAGAAAGTTGTATTATGCAAAAAGTCCTGCACTTAAGCTTAAACAGTTAAACAGTGCTCTTTTGCATGGATCTGAAGTGGATGTGAAGACTATTTGTGAAGAAATTGAGTTTTGTTATTTTGGGAACAAAGAGGACAGTGTAGAAATAGATATAGTAATGGATGGTAATGCAGAAGATAATGGACAGATTTCAAGTATTGAAAAGTTTGATGAGGAAATTATCAAGTTTAAGGTGAAAGCAAGTGAAAGGCCTAATTTAACTTGTGTGTGTTGTCGACGGACTCATTATAAAATTCAGACTAGGTTAGTTGATTTATATGCAAAAAGTGAATTGGAAAATAATAGTGAATGGAAGGATTTTGTAAGTTATTTGTTGGTGGAGAATACATTTGATTTGAGTTTGGATCAGCGTATTTGTAATTATTGTTTAAATAAATTAAATGAAAATAAAATGCCTGCTAGAGCAGTTTATAATAATCTTCAGTTGATAGATATTCCTTCTGAATTGATGGATCTAAATACTTATGAATCTATTTTGATTCAATGTGTCCATCCTTTTCAGGCTATTGTACGCATGGAGCCTAAGACAGGGAAATTGCCTCCATCAGATTTACTGAGAGGATTAAAGGGAAGAGTTGTTTATTTGCCTCTAGATGTAAAGAAAAATATTGATACAATTGGTGTAGAAAGAGTAGAAGAAGATCCTTTAGTTATTCTAGTTAATGGAGTTCCAACAAAGAGTAGGAAAATCTGGCAAGATTTAGTGGATGTTAAAAAAGTCAAAAAGGCAACGTTGTATTTGGTCAAAAACAATGAGTACTACAAAGATGTAAGTGTTGGAGCAGAGGAAACAGCTATAGAAGAAGATAGTGATTCTTCAGTTGGTCAAATTGAAAAAGTTGATGTGTCTAGAACTGAAGAAATATATGAACATTATACTGTTCATCCTTTGCATTCAAAAGAAGTAATGGGAAATGCAATTGACTTGTTTCAAATGAAAGCAGCAAAAGGAAGTCCCATTAGTGTATGAGAAGAAAGTTTGGAAGCTCGTTGTTTTGCACAATTATTTCCAACAGGTTGTGGTGGACGATATGATGATCGACCAGTTCAAATTCCTGCAGCTGAATACCAGACTCTAAGATTATATGCTGAAGATCCAAGGTTTCGTCAATGTATTCCATATTTATTTCATCTTCTGTTTGAAAGTGATTTGTCTGGGCTTTCTTATGCAGTTAATCATATATTGAAAAGTGGAGCTCATTTTCAAAATGTTTGTGCAAGGGACTTTATGGAGAAAGTTAATCTGCAAGACAGTATTTTGGAATCTCAGCTAATCAATCTCATGGCATGTCAACGTGGAACCAACGAGTATTGGTTTCGTCGTCATGGAGAATTGAAATGTATGCTAAGAAACTTAGGAACTCCTACATGGTTCCTCACTCTTAGCTGTGCTGAGTATGCATGGGACGATTTACTTCAATTTCTACGGGAGGCAAATGAAAACATACGAAATATAGAATTGAAAACACCAGGAGAACTGTGTTCTTTAGATCCAGTGAATGTTTGCAGATATTTTAATCATAGATTTGAAGCTATGATGTCTTTTATTACCAACAAAAAAAATCCTCCCCTTGGAGAGGTTTTGGATTTCTTTTGGAGGAAGGAATATCAAGCGAGAGGTGCTCCTCATATACATATGTTGTTGTGGATTAAAGATGCACCCAAATTTGGATCAGATTCAGATGAAACAGTGATGAGTTTCATTGAAGAGTATTCAACATGTGCTGTTCCAAAATCTACTGAAGAAAACAATTTAAGGCAACAAGTTTTACGTTTTCAATCTCATCGTTGTGGAAAGTACTGTCGTCGAAAATTTAAAAACAAGGAAAAGTACTACACGAAATGTCGTTTTGCATTTCCTCGACCAGTGATTTCTAAGGGAAGAGTAAATAATTTAATGTCATCTCTACGACATACTGTGACGACGAAATCTCCCAAAAATACATATAATTTGAAAAGAAATGAAGAATCTAAGTACATCAACGATTACAACCCAGTGATTTTGTCCATGTGGAATGCTAACATGGATATTCAGTTCGTTGCTGACAACTCTATTGCTGTGGCTCGATATGTGACATCTTACATCACAAAAAAAGAAAAGACAGAACTGAAGGAAATGTGGGAGGACATTTCACATGAAAAGAGTCTAAGCAAGAAATTATACAGTTTCAGTCTGAAGATGTTGTCGCATCGAGAAATTGGAGCATATGAATGTTCTGATCGGTTATCATCAGCAAGTCTCTATGCCAAATCAAGAACAATCATTTGGGTGAGTCTTGGTCTTGCTGCAACACGAAACCGAGTTTTGAAATCTGTACAAGAAATTGAATATTTGGCGGAGAAAGAACCAAACAGTACAGATATTTTGAAGACAAATATGTTGGATACATACTATCCAAATAGAAGTACTCACCTTGAGAACACTTGTTTGTATGAAGTTCTTCAAAACTACAGTTATAAGAGGAACATCACAGAAGATATCAATAATGGAAAATATGCACTCATTGGCTATGAAGGATGTCTAGTAAAGCAGAAAAAAGGCCATTTGATTAATCATCGAAAATTGAGTTGTGAAGTTCCAGACAAAAGAGAATTTTACTATTTAGCTCTTTTGCAACTCTTTAAGCCATGGCGTACAGAAGAGGAACTACTTGGAGATTTTCTCTGTTATGAAGACTCTTTTAATGCAACTAAGGATACCATAGAATGTCCTATTTTTCTAAATTATCTGCAAATGTTGAATGCAGAAATGGAGCAAGAAACCACAATTGCTGAAGAGATAGCTAGAAACAGTTCTCAAGATAGTCAGAGTTCTACTTCATTGAGCCAGGATCCACTAGGAGGACCAATTATCCAAAATGAAGCTGCCACTGCCATGGATGAGGTGGAAAGAGCTATGGAACAAGCTCAAGAGGATGGAGTTAACTTAGAAGATTTGGTAAAGCAACTAAACATTGAGCAGAAAAAGATATATGATGAAGTCACAGAGCAGATTGAACATGGATTCAGACATGAGGAAAAAGAGTGCTCATGTATATCGTTTGACCCTGTCCGACTGTACGTAAGTGGAGAAGCGGGGACAGGAAAAAGTTTTCTAATTAAAGCCATTGCAAGTTATCTGCAGAAAAGGACTGATTCACCACTGTCTTGTGTTGTAACTGCTCCAACTGGTCTGGCAGCACATAACATTAAAGGGATTACTCTACATCGTTTATTGATGCTGCCAGTTGAACATGATAATAAATTGCATTACAACAAGTTATCTGGAGATGCGTGTTCTGAAGTTTCAAGAGTCTTGAAGAAAATGAAACTTCTTATCATTGATGAAGTAAGCATGGTCTCAAATCTAATGCTTGCTTTTGTGCATTTGAGAATGCAAGAAATTCTTAAAACAGAGTATGATGTGTTATTTGGAGGAAAACACATTATTGTTTTTGGAGATCTATTGCAGTTGACTCCAGTAAAAGGACAACCAGTGTTTAAAATGCTCACACATGAAGATACCAGGAAGTCCCTTGGAAGCATTGGAAATGTTAATATATGGCTAAATTTTAAATATGCTGAACTGGTTCAAAATATGCGACAGGCCAAGGATGAAGATTATAAAAATATTCTACAAGATGTAAGAATTGGAAAAGTGACTGAGCTTGGGAAAAAAGCTTTGCATAGTCGATTAATTTCAAATTTGTATCCAAATGAAAACATTCTTCCAGAGAATATTTTTTTAAAAATGACTGAGAAGAAATCTGGGATATGTTTGATGCCAACTCTGCAAGAATGTTCCATCTTCAACAACAAAATGTTAGAGTTAGAAAATGAAGAGATTGTGAAACTGGAAGCAATAGATAAAATAGAGCATATGGGTGCAACAATTGTTTTGTCTGAAAATTTGAAAACTAAATTGGATTCATTGGAGAAAAGTATTTCAAAAACAGCTGGTTTTGAAAAGACTCTGAATGTGTGTTTAAATTGTCGTATCATTTTGAGAAGGAATTTAAATGTTGAAAGAGGTCTGGTAAATGGAGCAATGGGTTATGTTGTTGATTTTGTGAATTACAGAAATAGAGATGGAATTGAATTTTTAAAAATAAAATTTGATGGCATTGAACAAGTACAACAAATAAGTCGTGGTTCTGCTAGATTTTTACTTGTAAAAGACTTATATATATGTTCGCCGAAAACAGTTTCCTGTTTGTTTGGCGTATGCGGTGACAATTCATAAATCTCAAGGTTTAAGTGTAGATGGTGCTTTAGTGAACATTGGAAGATCTGTGTTTAAAGAGGGTATGGCATATGTGGCATTATCACGAGTCAGAACTTTATCAGGATTGTACTTGATTGCGTGTGATGAGACAAAGATTTCTGCAGATCTAGATTGTGTTAAAGAATACAATAGATTAAGAAGAGAATATGCTCCACATTTGCCTCAATATCCTCTGTTTGAAAAACGTGTGGTAGGCCGAAAAAGAAGAAATGAGGATAATTGTAGTGAGGTAGTTGCAAAAAGACAAAAAGTAGAGAAAACTGTAATTGAAAACAGGAAGAAAAAGAATTGTGGAGAAAATGTTGTTGGATTTCAGTTTGAAAATAGTTCTGGTGTCAACTGCTATGCTAATGTAGTGATTAATGTTGTTTTTTTTCTTAAAAGTTTACAAGAACAGATTGTTGAAAATTGGGATCAAAGATTGTGTGGTTTATTGAATTCTGTGTTTGAGAAATGTAGCAGTGTTACAGCACAAATAGAAAGTGTAACAGAAATTCGAAATATTTTAGATATGTGTTCTGGTCAAGATAAATTTTCACAGAACATTCAGCAGGATTGTCAGGAATTTTTAATGTATATGTTTGGTGTTTTGGAAGATGAAGGTGTAGATATAGATAATCTTTTCAGCCTTTCTTATCAATGGCAGCATGACTGCCAAAATTGTAGTTCATCAAGTACTACTAGAATAGACACTGAAAGATTTTTATATTTGACTTTACCAGACTGTAAATCAGTATCATTTAAAAATCTAGTTAAAGCAGCAGATCATAATATGGTGTGTACCCAATGTAACTATCCAATGGTATCCACATTATTTACACAAAGTTATGGTCAGTATATCATTTTAGTTTTCCAACGATGTAGACCTGATGGAACTAAATTGACAACTTCTATCAAAAATTTTGTAGCTTCTCAGTTATCAATTTCAGGAAGAACCTTTACAACTGAAGCTATTATTTATCATGATGGATCTTCGACAACCTCAGGACATTATACATGCTACTTAAAATCTGAAAATGGATGGAGTTACTGCAATGATTCTCATTTAACTTATAAACAACGTTTGCCTTATGACTCTACAAATTCTTATCTAGTGTTTTTAAAACCAAAGTTTTAGTAAAGGGAATTGGCCTTTGAAGACGGGAATAGATAATAAAAGTTAGTTAGTTAGTTAGTTAATCTAATATTTTAAATTATTTATCTCATGTAGATACTTTAAGTGGATCTCAAAGTAAAAAATACTGATATATCTGACACAAATTGGCCGTGAGGAAAGTGTAAGATATGATGTTCTTAGATCTTTTTTCATAGGAAGTCGATGAAATGGAAGTTATAGAGCACAGCAGACTTTTTTTCCACCAAAAGGACCTTCACTATCTGCAATTTGGCCTCACGGAAAAGTAAGTGAATCAAAGATTAGTGTACATATATGAGATGTATGTTTGAATGGGTTTTTTTAAACACAATCTTTTAGATTGTGTTTTTTTTTCCCGCTGTTATATGATGAAGACTTTGATCTCACTAATTTAAGTGAAATTCAATATATTCTGAGAACAGCAAAAATAAATAATGTAACATATTGTAGAAGATATTGTGTAGTTTGCATTGTGTAATTTATATTGTGTTCACATTGTCTTACACTCATTTTCTTTTTCACCCTTATTTACCTCTCTTTACTAATTTACACTCTTTTTTCATCGCTGTTTCTTTAGTGCACTTCATTCACAACTTCTCAATCTAATAGGAACTGTCTGCATTTCCTCTGTTCCTTCCACCACTTTTTATCTTTTTCATATTCTCACAGTACCACTGCTTTAGTTTCCTAACCCTCTCTTTCTTTTTCTCCATTTTTTTTCTTTCGCACTCATTGTACTGTAGTTCACTTAGTTCTTCCTTTTGTCTTTCTGTGTACTTACTCTCTCACTCCTGTTTTATCCATCGTTCTATACTAACTTCATTCCTTTCATCCCTTCACTCTGTGACTTCACTTCACTCACTCTCAATCATCTTCTATTCCTCTTTTTTATTTATAGTTTCTCAATCAGACTTCTCTCCTTTTCACTCATTTTTCTTTTATTTTCTTATCTTTACTGATTTTGTTTTGATATCTTACATTCTTTTAGTATCTTATTTATCTTTAGGAATTTGTTTTCTTTCTATTTCTTTTTCCTTTTTTTTTCTCTTTCTACATTACTTTCTTTCTGTTTTTCTATCCTTCACTATTGCTTCATTTCTTAGTAAACTTTTGTAGATTTTTAAACCTCATGAACTGTTGCTTCTATTTTATTATATATTTTTAAGTAATTATAACGTGTTTTTTCTTTTATCTTTCAAAGATGCAAGTTTGCATTGATTATATGGTAAGTGTGTTTACAAAATCTTTTTTGTTATCACCTTTGGTTTTATTTTCACTATTTTTCTCTCACCCTACCTCACCCCTGTTTCCTTACTTTGCTTTTCTCACTTATTCTTTTCTTCCATGTTTACTTCCTACCACATTCAACTTCTTTCAGTACCTCTGTCTATGCACACTCCTTCACTTACCTTTTTTACTGGTTCACTTAGTCCCTTTGTGACACTCCTTCTTTTACTCTGTCTCTTCTTTCACTCTATTATTCCCCATGTCTTACCCTTATTCACTTACATGTACCCTGTTTCACCCCTCTTTGCTTATATTCACTGCTATTTACTTTCCCTCCATCACTACTATTCCTTTCCTCTCATTCCGTCACTACCTGTCATTCCCATACTTAACTGTCCTTCCTTTTACTTTCATCATCCATTTACATTCTCCCAGAACCTCTGCTTTAGTCTTCTTCCTATTTCTTCTTTTCTTTTGCTCCCTTATTCATTTTTCTTTTCTCAGTTACTTCCTCTTACACTTTTTATCTGTCTTACTATCTATTACACAGTCCCTCTGTGTTCCTCCCTTTAGCTCTCTTTCTCTTAACACCACTCTCTCTGTCCCCATTCCTTCTGATCACTCCTTCATTAATTTTTTTTCTTTTTTTTGTTGGTGCGCTGACGGTACGCGCACCGAAGCGTTCACCGGTACGCGCACCGGGAGCGCCCCAGAGTCAAATATAAAAAAAAAAGTAAAATATTATCTTAATATACATTATAGTGTTCATTTTAAGAAAAACATACCTTTCTCAGCTAAAGACATTTGTGAAAAAATAAGCACAGAAATTCACTAAAAAGTACATAGGTATGAAGCCCTATAAAAAGTTAAAAATTAGCATTTAAAAAACCTATGAAATTCACTGAAAAAACCATAGGTTTCACACCAGTTATAGTTAGGAATTAGCATTTAAAAAACCTATGAAATTCACTGAAAAAACCATAGGTTTCACACCAGTTATAGTTAGGAATTAGCATTTAAAAAACCTATTAAATTCACTGAAAAAACCATAGGTTTCACACCAGTTATAGTTAGCTGGAAATTTTACTGATATAAAACCATTGAAATTCCCACGTTATAGTTAGTCGGACTCACTATAACTTGCGCGTGCAATGCACTGCTGATGACGTCACATATTACATCATTCATGACATGGTCAGTGACATCACTGATGACACCATCCTTGTGACATAGTGACAGACCTCCTTTCACTGTAATGTAACTCTTGAAACACATATTCAAAAATAGAAACTGAAATTTTAAAAAAAAGCAGATACCCATATCAGTTACAACAAGTAATTCAGTAATTCCACCATCTATATACACATCAACTCATACATATACTCACTCATCATATGAAATGATACACCTATACATCCTGTTACACACCAACAATCATCGAGAAGTTACTCACAGACATACTCACACGTGCAAATAAACTATTGAACATCCATTTATTTGAATATAGAGTTATACACACACTTCCACCTTACTTCTATTGAAAATTACACATATTTATTCTCTTAAACAATCACTTATAGAAACACATACTTATTTAAACAGGAACTCTTTCAATCTCTCACTCTCACATAAACTCACTTATATACATCAATATTCACATATACTAGATTAAAACATATGTCGTTATTGATAAAGACACTAGTGAGACAGTCATTCACTCACTAACACACACATATACACACTCATCCACCCATACAGTCCAGCACATATGCTGTCTTCAAAACACATACAAACAGAGAGTCAGTCACTCATGCATCTATGTGCTAAGTAATACCCCCACCAAACCATATAGACACTCATACTGATACTAAGAGAAACATCTAATAACCCATATACATACGCATGTAGCTACTTACCAACACATGTAGCCACTTATACACAAAGTGAAACACTAATATATATATTTAAATATTTAAACATTACTCACTAATATTTATTTTTCAGAAAGACACAGATTCACTGGATGGTGTCATCAGTGTCATGTAATATGTGACGTCATCAGCAGTGCATTGCACGCGCAAGTTATAGTGAGTCCGACTAACTATAACGTGGGAATTTCAATGGTTTTATATCAGTAAAATTTCCAGCTAACTATAACTGGTGTGAAACCTATGTTTTTTTCAGTGAATTTAATAGGTTTTTTAAATGCTAATTCCTAACTATAACTGGTGTGAAACCTATGGTTTTTTCAGTGAATATATATATATATATATATATATATATTACCTACTGGCGGTCGCCAGTAGGTATATATAGTTAGGATTTTTTCCCTATGGGATTTTGAAAATTCTATTTCTAATAACTTTGGCGTTTGTGCACGGAATCGGCTGAAATTTTCAGGAAAATGGAACATTTCGTTTCTGAGCAGCCCCTAAAAATTTGGGGGGGGGTTCATCAAGGGGGGGGCCGAGAAAAAAGGGGGGTCCCAAAACGCGTTTTTCCAATGTTAATTTCCATAGGGCGGTTGGCCTCACTTTTAGCCCGAACGGCTGAATGGATTTGCACGAAACTTGGCAAAATTGTAGGGACTGTTAGCCCGATGTGCCTTTGCTAGGTCTCAATATATGTGCTTCAGTGGATTTTGAGAAATTAACGTTAAAAAAAAGATATATATCTGTAACAGCGCTCCGGGCTGCGCTCCGGTTCACGTACTTTTCGCGTAACGGAACTTTGCGATGCGAAGCTGATTGGCTCTCTGGTGTCTGTCAACATTCTAAACAGTCCGAAGCGGCCGCCATCTTGTCTCTCGGTAGGATCGAGAGACAAGAGGAGGCCAAAACAAAGGGGGAAATTACCATAAGGGGGCATAGTAGATCCTCCTTGACCCCCTAGGTTTAATGTGGAGGTTTTAAAAGGGCCCAGCAGGGCAAAAAAAAAATTTTTTTTTTTTTTGCGTGGGAAGCGCCAAGTCCGCGAACCGGAAAGTGTTCTGGGCAGCGTACTATAAGGAAAAAAGAATGATAGACTTTTCAAATACTGTATGTTAATTGTTTGTTGTTTTTGTTGATTATTTTTTATTTTCTTTTTTTTAAGCATTTTTTTTTATTGTGATTGTGTTTCATAATTTATTAAACTTTCTAACATTTCACTGTCAGAAATTTCATAATTCTCATTGAATATACTTTGAAGTCTTTGAGGGTGTAAAATGTCCTCATTTTTAAGGAGGTTATCCACTGCTTCCACACATTGCAGTAGTTCCTGGTCCCTACTTTCATCCATAAATTCATTTTCTTGGCTGCTCTCTTGCAGTTCAATTTTAAATACAACTTCCTGTTCGCCTTCCATTTTGCCTGAAATTTGGATAAAAAAAATATATATTAGTAGAGATAGGGCACTGTTGGGATTAATTTTAGATAGGCAGTTTTTATCAGTGAATTTATCTTTTGGCAGTGTATAGTTTCAGAGTGGAAGTAGGACTATAAAAAAGTGTATGTGATTTAACCAAGAGAAGCCTAACTCCATCCATAACTATAACAGAGAAGTCTATCTAAATCTATAACTACTACAGAGGGATAGTATATAACTATCAGAAAAAGTTTACCATATTAACTTATAGTGCACAATATACTTCAGTTTTAAAAATAACAACTTACCTTCACAAACAAGTTGAAGTGTTAAGTGATTATTCAAATGTAAGGTACAACAAGAAGTAGCAGTCAAAATGGCTGTGTTTCCTTCTCTTCCTTTATATATATTCAGGTATATAACCAATCAAATGTCAGGTAATAAAAGTAGAAAATGAAAGTAACATTTTCATTGGTTGTCAATTCCAACACTTTAGATGTGTTTTGTGAAGTAATTTACCTCACGGTATTTAGAGAGGTCTACAGGCTTAATGGCTAAATGGAATTTCAATCAAATTTGTGAAAATGAAAGGGATTGGTATGTAGTATGAGCTAATGTATATTTGGTGAGAGTGTCTCCAGTCGTTTTTCTGTGAATTACTTTCCCACCTTTTTTATTGGACCGCTTCCCGGTATGCGTTCCGGTCCGCGAACCAGCAGCATTACGGGAGTCCACCATTTTGTGTTTCGGTCGAATCAAGATACAAGATGGAGGGCAAATAATGTTCTGAATGGGTAGAAGGGGGCACGGTAGATGTATCTTGACCCCCTAGGTTTTCTGAGGGTGGCTGAGGAGGACCATATGTGCGGGAAAAAAACATTTTTTTTTTAATTTTGCGCGGTTAGCTTCCAGTTCGCGTACCGGGTAGCGCTCTTTGAGCGTAGTTTGATGAAAATTAGAGAAAAAAGTTAGAGAAAAATAATAATTGTGAGTGATCAGATGTAGGGTAGCTCTGAGAAGAGCTTTTGGGTTTATGGTACATTTTGGTACTTATAAGTAGGTACCAATGCACAGTCTTAAATTCAAAATGAAAATTCTGTTGCCCACATCTGAGAAGTGAACTCCATCTCCTCTGTAGATATCTTGCATGTAGTAACGCAAGTTATTGTTGTACATGGAGCCCATTCCATGGTCTCTCATGTAAGCTGAAACAGATTTGTTTACATGCTTCCTCGACTTCTCAATTTGTGGACAAAATTGGTTGGACCACCTCCATTTCTGTCTTTGGCATATATTTGAATATACCAAGGCAGTTTGAGGAAAAAGTGCCAATAATTGCTCAAAGGTGTCCTTTAAAAGCATTTCCAGACCTACCCCAGTCAAAGTGCCCAAATCATTACCTCCACAGTGCACAATTAACAGGTCAGGTTTTGGCAAATGCATAAAGGTTTTCACCAATGGTATCAATTGGTGACATTTCAATCCTCTTTGGCCCAACCACTTAATTTCCACATCTTATAAATTGAGGTTAGGTAAATTTCTGTTCTCAGCATACCTTTAAGCCCAGTAGATGTAACTATGTCCAACAATCCAGACATTAAACATGGTGGGAGAAGGTTGTGCTGCAGTCAGATGAAGTGTGGTAATGAAAGGGCAGTTGAAACAGTAGGAGTTTGTAAAGAAAAAAAACTGTGGATTTCCAGTGCTAATGATTCATTAGCAGTGATTGGTGCATTTCCATTTCTGAAAACAGAAAGTTAGGGTGCATGGATGTGTTCTTTGAAAGATGTAATTTGAATGGTCAAGGAAAAAACATTTAATGAAAGATTGCACTGGATACGCAGGTGCACTGAGAGTTCAGAGTTCAATTGAAACATTGTTGTGTGAACTTGCAAACATGAGAGGTCTTTCAGGAGGTGGTTGCTAAGCAAAATAGGCAGAGAGGGCAGAGGGGGGAAGGGTTTTGATTTGAAAAAAGTGAGGGAAGAGTTATGATTGGCTAATATGAGAGATATGTGTAATGAATATCAGCATTTCTGTGCTTTCTATAGCTGCAGCCTCTGGAGTGCATCCTCTTTGTTCTGCTGAAGACAATTTGATGTATTTTTGAGACTGTTTTGAAACTCAAAAAGTATTTGCTAAGGTGAGAAAAGATTTATTTAATTTAGATAGAGAATAGTATGATTTAAGGAGAAAATGATGAAGAAAGCTGTGTTTTTAAAATGTGGCTTTGTCTCAAGTGATATACAAATAGATTTTGATTCCTTGAGAAATTGTAATTGCATATTCTGTGTAGAAATCTGGCATGCAGTAACACAAGTTATTGTTGTACATGGAGCCCACTCCATGGTCTCTCATGTAAGCTGAAACAGATATGTTGTGTTTAAAAACGATTTTTGAAAACAATTACATTTCTGGATATGTTCTGCTAGAGCTTCATAGGTTGTTTGGGCCATATTTATAAGGCATTTGAGTGTCTCTGATGTTATTGTTCCCATTTTAATTGAAGAGCTTTCTCTATGGGGCAAGTTTCTTGTAAATACGCTCCCACCTGTGCTTGGCAAATTTAGATTTTGATTATGGGAGTTACATAGCCATGTTAAAAATGTCCCAAAAATGGTGCAAGGGCATTCAAAAAAACGCTTTCATGTGTCTTAACCCCTTCCATGCTGGTGACGAACCCCAGCCGTTATGCACTACGGTGCTCGTGTGCTGATGACGGCTGGGGTTCGTCATGGCCCGCCCGTGTTCGGCCGGCGGCCGCACACGGGAAAAAAAGCGGCCGCATCGAAGGGGTTAAGGACATTTTCAGTCATTTCCGACTGAATGTAGCTATACAATTGATTTATATGCTGTGTTTAAAAACGATTTTTTGAAATCAATTACATTTCTGGATATGTACTGCTAGAGCTTCATAGGTTGTTTGGGCCATATTTATAAGGCATTTGAGTGTCTCTGATGTTATTGTTCCCATTTTAAATGGAAAGCGTTCTTCATGGGGCAAGTTTCTTGTAAATACGCTCCCACCTGTGCTTGGTAAATTTAGATTTTGATTATGGGAGTTACATAGCCATGTTAAAAATGTCCCAAAAATGGTGCAAAGGCATTCAAAAAAACGCTTTCATGTGTCTTAAGGACATTTTCAGTCATTTCCGACTGAATGTAGGTATACAATTGATTTATATGCTGTGTTTAAAAACGATTTTTTGAAATCAATTACATTTCTAGATATGTACTGCTAGAGCTTCATAGGTTGTTTGGGCCATATTTATAAGGCATTTGAGTGTCTATGATGTTATTTTTCCCTTTTTAAATGGAAAGCGTTCTTCATGGGGCAAGTTTCTTGTAAATACGCTCCCACCTGTGCTTGGCAAATTTAGATTTTGATTATGGGAGTTACTTAGCCATGTTAAAAATGTCCCAAAAATGATGCAAGGGCATTCAAAAAAACGCTTTCATGTGTCTTAAGGACATTTTCAGTCATTTCCGACTGAATGTAGGTATACAATTGATTTATATGTTGTGTTTAAAAACGAGTTTTTGAATTCAATTACATTTCTGGATATGTACTGCTAGAGCTTCATAAGTTGTTTGGGCCATATTTATAAGGCATTTGAGTGTCTATGATGTTATTTTTCCCTTTTTAAATGGAAAGCGTTCTCCATTGGGCAAGTTTCTTGTAAATGTGCTCCCACCTATGCTTGGCAAATTTAGATTTTAATTATGGGAGTTACATAGCCATGTTAAAAATGACCCAAAAATGGTGCAAGGGCAATCAAAAAAACGCTTTCATGTGTCTTAAGGACATTTTAAGTCAATGAGGAAACACAGGTGATGTAATTCTGAAATGAGGAAAAGAAACTCCACATTTTTCAATTACATCACTAGTGTTTCCTAAGTTTATGAATGACATTGTGCAGATGAAGTTTAGGTCTGACCACAGATTCAAAAGAGGTCTGCCCTTTGTTCAAGAGTGAAGTGGACATGACTTACTTCATTGGTAGGCCTTCACATGTATTATTTCCTTTGTTTTCTTCAACAAGCGAAAATCTCATCTGCAACCGTGTGTTGGCCTCACCTCAAACAAACAAAACAGGTGATGGACCGAATGTGGATCAATGTCACACATTCACCCCAGTCCAAAGATCTGGGCCCAAACAAACCTCTAGATAGGCCACACCTTATCGTCATCCTGAATCAATCATTTAAAATGTTAGGGAGAGATTTATGAGAGGTGTATGCCTGTTTTGTACCACTGTGCGTCACTTTTGTGATGCAGTGATGGTGTAAAAGATTTGCTATGTTAAATAATAAGTAGGGTGTTAAGTTTTTGATGACTGTTATTCATTTACTGTTTGGTAATAGTGGTTAATAACATTTTTTATTATATTTTTCCACAGATTCAACTGCAGATCATTTCAAAATTTGAGAAATGCCAACTAAGAATCGAATTAGAAAGGCTAGAAAACGTCAAAGACAGCAGGATCATCTATTATTGCAGCAGTCCTCTCCCAAAAAAACTTGTGAAATCACCAAGAAAGCTCCGGGTAAGAGCACGAAATCATTCATAAGAAATATTTGTAGTAAAAAAAGTATTTCAACAAAAAATGTTTCAGTCCAGAAAAAGAGAAGCAATTTAAATGGAAAGGAAAGACCAATTAAAAATGTTACTGCTAGAGCAAGAGATAACTCTGTGCATGATAGTAGAAGGAAACAACAGTTTAGGGACATTCGAAAACGAATGTTCCGCAACAGGATAATAGTTAATTTATTAAAAAATATTAAGAAAGGCCAACAGAAAGTGGCATTTTATAAGAAAAAGAAAAATGTAGAGAAAATTATTGATCATGCTTTCGAAATTAAGCGAAAGTTATTTATTTTGGTAATCAATAGAATTAGGACACTAAGCAAGGCAATTTCTGATTTCAAATCAAATAGTAGATGGAAGAGAGTAGTAAATCGTAGTAACTTTTGTGAAGTTTTTTCCGGAGAATGGATGCATAGTTCAAGTTGTGAGGCATTTTTTAATGAGGAGAGTTATTTTCAGGATAATGATTTGGTGTTTGCAGTTGACACCAGTGGTCGAGCTTATGAAGTGAAGGATGGTTGTCCAGTTGAAAAAGAAAAACTTGTGACAACAGAGATAGAAGAGGTGTTAGGTAATGAGGTTTTAGGAAGACGTCCTAAGGGTCCTGTGTACATTTGGAAGTGTAGTTCTATTTGCAGTGTGCGACAGGATTCCATCAATTTGCTTTGTGATTTTGTACGGACATTTAATAAGAAAAGTTTCAAGCAGAAAATGAAATTGTTGCAAGAATTAGATCCTTGCAGAGTGAGACAAATGACAGGTTTGCGTGGTCATTCACTGGCTTGTCTTTCCAGGAGAGTATGCCAGAGTGTTTTTCATCATTTCAGGATGCTAGCAGTGCATCATAATAAAGTGAGGAAATTAGTGAGAATGTTGTATCATGCTAAGAGTCCAGCAATTATGCTTAAACAATTATGTGCTGCTCTTTTGCATGGTTCTGAAATAGATGTCAAGAATATTTGTGAAGAAATTGAGTTTTGTTACTTTGGACGTAAAGATGAGAATGTTCAAATTGACCCAGAAGTAGAGGGTAATGTTGAAGATAATGTACAGGTTTCTAGTACAGATAAATTTCAGAAGGAAATTGCCACGTTTCAGATGAAATCAAGTGAGAGGCCTAATTTCACTTGTGTGTGTTGTCAACGCACTTATTACAAGAATCAGATTAAGTTAGTGGATTTATATGCAAAAAGTGAAAGGGAAAATAATAGTGAATGGAAGGATTTTGCCACATACTTGATGGTAGAAAATTATTTTGATTTGGGATCGGATCAACGTGTGTGTACTTATTGTTGTAACAAATTAAACCAAAACCAGATGCCTGCTAGGGCGGTTCATAATAATCTGGAATTGGTTGAGATTCCTTCTGAATTGAAGGATTTAAATACTTATGAATCTATTCTGATTCAAAGTATCCATCCCTTTCAGGCTATTGTAAGAATGGAGCCAAAGACAGGGAAGTTGCCTCCATCAGATTTACAGAGAGGATTAAAGGGAAGAGTTGTTTATTTGCCTCTAGATTTGAACAAAAACATTAACACAATTGGAGTAGAAAAATTGGAAGAGGAACCTCTGGTTATCTTGGTTAATGGGGTTCCGACAAAGAATAAGAAAATATGGCAAGATTTAGTGGATGTTAGGAAAGTCAAAAAGGCAACATTGTATTTGAAGAAAAATAATAAGTACTATAAGAATGTATATGTTGCAGAAGAGGAAGTAAGTGATGAAGAGGATAGCGATTTGTGTGCTGGCCAAATTGAGAAAGTAGAGGCCTCTAAAAGTGAAGAAATATATGAACATTATAGTGTTCATCCTTTGCATTCCAAGGAAGTCATGGGGAATGCTATTGAGTTGTTTCAAATGAAACAAGCCAAAGGGAGTCCCATTAGTGTTTGGGAGGAAATTTTGGAAGCTCAGTGTTTCCCACAGCTATTTCCCACAGGTCAAGGAGGAAGATATGATGAGCGACCTCATCAAATTCCTGCGTCTGAATACCGGACTTTACGATTGTATGCAGAAGATCCTAGGTTTCGTCAATGCATTCCCTATTTGTTTCATCTCCTGTTTGAAAGCGATCTGTCTGGACTGTCATATGCAGTGAACCACATCTTAAAAAGTGGTATACAGATGCGAAACATCTCGGCAAGTGACTTTATGCATAAAGTCAATGTCCAAGACAGTATTTTGGATTCTCACCTAATTAATCTCATGGCGTGTCAGCGTGGTACTAATGAGTACTGGTACTGTCGTCATGGTGATTTAAAATGTATGCTGAGGAACTTAGGAACTCCAACATGGTTCCTCACTCTGAGCTGTGCCGAGTATGGCTGGGAAGACTTACTTGAATTTCTACGAGAGGCAAATGGAAATATTGAAAACATTGAATTCAAGACACCTGGAGAACTGTGTTCTTTGGATCCAGTGAATGTATGCAGGTACTTCAATCATAGATTTGAAGCTATGATGTCTTTTATCACAAATAAGAAGAATCCACCTCTTGGAGAGGTGTTGGATTTCTTCTGGAGAAAGGAGTACCAAGCAAGAGGTCCTCCTCATATACATATGCTGCTGTGGATCAAGGATGCACCTAAATTTGGAACAGATCCGGATGACTTAGTGATGAGTTTCATAGAACAGTATTCTACGTGTGCTGTTCCAAACGCAACGGAGAAGGAAAGCCTAAGAGAACAAGTTCTACGTTTCCAAAGCCATCGTTGTGGAAAGTACTGCCGTCGTAAATTCAGAAACAAGGACAAATTCTACACCAAATGTCGTTTCAACTTTCCACGACCGGTGATTTCTAAAGGAAGAGTGAACAGTTTGATGTCTTCTCTGCGACATAATGTGACGAGGAAATCACCCAAAAATACATACAATTTGAAAAGGAATGAAGAGTCCAAGTACATCAACGACTACAACCCAGTGATTTTGTCCATGTGGAATGCTAACATGGATATACAGTTTGTGGCTGACAACTGTATGGCTGTGGCTCGGTATGTGACATCTTACATCACCAAAAAAGAAAAGACAGAATTGAAGGATATGTGGGAGGACATTTCCCATGAAAAAAGCCTCAGTAAGAAGTTGTACAGTTTCAGTCTGAAGATGTTGTCGCATCGAGAAATCGGAGCTTACGAACGTTCTAACCGGTTGTCTTCAGCAAGTCTCTATGCCAAATCCAGGAGTATCGTTTGGGCGAGTCTTGGTCTTGCTGCAACGCGAAATCGAGTTCTAAAACCTGTCCAGGAAATTGAGTATTTGGCGGAAAAGGAACCAAACAGTACCGACATTTTGAAGACCAACATGTTGGATACATATTATCCAAATCGAAGCAGTCACCTTGAGAATGTTTGTCTATATGAGGTTCTACAAAATTATATATTCAAGAGGAACATCAAAGAAGATATTGAGAAAGGAGTGTATGCTGTAATTGGAAGTGAGGGATGTCTGGTCAAGCAAAGAAAATGCCAATTAGTAAACCATCGAAAATTGAGTGGCGAATCTCCAGAAAAAAAGGAGTTTTTCTATTTAGCACTTTTGCAACTTTTCAAGCCTTGGCGTGCAGAAGAGGAACTGCTTGGAGATTTCCTCTGTTACGAAGACTCTTTCACTGCCGCTAAGGAGACCATAGAATTCCTGCTTTTCCCAAATATCAAGAAATGTTGACTTTGGAAATTGAGCAGGAAGCAACGATTGCAGCCGAGATTGCCAGAGACAGTTCTCAGGACAGTCAGAGTTCTGTTTCATTGAGTCAGGATCCACTAGGAGGACCTATTATCGACAATGAAGCTTCCACTGCTATGAATGAAGTGGAAAGAGCCATGGCACATGCTCAGGAGGATGCGGTTAACTTAGAAGACTTGGAAAAACAACTCAACGTTGAGCAGAGGAAAATATATGATGAAGTTACCAAGCAAATTGATCATGGATTAAGTCATGAGAAGAAAGAGTGCTCATGTACGTCGTTGAAGCCTGTCCGACTGTACGTGAGTGGAGAAGCGGGAACTGGAAAAAGTTTCCTTATTAAAGCAATTTCTTGTTATTTGCAGGAAAGGACTGAGTCATCTCTGTCTTGTGTTGTTACCGCTCCTACTGGACTGGCAGCACATAACATTAAAGGTATTACTTTGCATCGTCTACTGATGCTGCCAGTGGAGCATGACAACAAATTACAATACCACAAGTTATCTGGGGATGCTTGTTGTGAAGTTTCAAGAGTCTTGAGGAAAATGAAACTTCTTATCATTGACGAAGTAAGCATGGTTTCCAATGTCATGCTTGCCTTTGTGCATTTGAGAATGCAAGAAGTTCTTAAAACTGAGTATGATGTGTTATTTGGTGGCAAACACATCATTGTTTTCGGAGATCTTCTGCAGCTGACACCAGTAAAAGGACAACCTGTGTTCAAAATACTCACGCATGAAGATACCAGGAAGTGCCTAGGGAGCATTGGCAACGTCAATATATGGTTAAACTTCAATTATGCTGAACTGCATGAAAATATGCGTCAGGCAAAGGATGAAGATTACAAGAATATTCTACAAGATATTAGAATTGGAAAAGTGACCGAGCATGGGAAAAAAGCTTTAAATGCACGATTACTGTCAAATTTATATCCAGAACAAGACGTTGTGCCTGAGAATATTTTTCAGAAAATTACTGAGAAGAAATCCAGAATATGTTTGATGCCAACTCTTGCAGAATGTGCCATCTTCAACAAAATGTTGAATTTAGAAAAGCAAGAGATTGTGAAACTTGAAGCTATTGACAGAATAGAGCATATGGGATCAACAATTATTTTGTCTGAGAATTTGAAATCAAAATTGGATTCATTAGAGAAGACTATATCTAAAACAGCGGGTTTTGAAAAGACTTTGAATGTGTGTTTAAATTGCCGAATCATTTTGAGAAGGAATTTACATGTTGAAAGAGGTCTGGTAAATGGATCAATGGGTAATGTTGTTGATTTTGAGAAATACAGAAGTAGAGATGGTATTGAATTTTTAAAAATTAAATTTGATGGCATTGAGGAAGTACAGCTAATTGGTCGTTGTTCTGCTAGGTTTTTGCTTGTTAAAGACTTATATGTTCGCCGTAAACAGTTTCCTGTTTGCTTGGCATATGCGGTGACAATCCATAAATCGCAAGGTTTAAGTGTAGATAGTGCATTGGTGAATATTGGCAGTTCTGTGTTCAAAGAGGGTATGGCATATGTGGCATTGTCACGAGTTAGAACTTTATCGGGATTGTACTTGATTGATTGTGATGTCACAAACATTTGTGCGGATCTAGATTGTGTTAAGGAATACAATAGGTTAAGAAGAGAGTATGCGCAACATTTGCCTCAATATCCTTTGTTTGAGAAACGTGTGGTAGGCCGTAAACGAAGAAATATCACTAATAGTAGGGAGGTTGTAGCAAAAAGCCGAAAAGTCGATGAACCGAAAATTGTAAGCAGAAAGAAAACGGATTCTGTTGAAGATGTTGTCGGTTTTCAATTTGAAAACAGTTCTGGTGTCAACTGCTATGCAAATGTAGTGGTTAATGTTCTCTTTTCACTAGAGACTTTAAAAGAACAGATTGTGTTCAATTCGGAACAAAGTTTATGCTGTTTGTTGAATTCTGTGTTAGAGAAATGTAGCACTGATCGAACAAAAGTAGAAAGTGTGTCTGAAGTTCGTTATCTGTTAGATGAATGTTCAGGTCAAACAGACTTCTCTGAAAATAATCAGCAGGATTGTCAGGAGTTTTTAATGTATATGCTTGATGTATTGCAAGATGAGGGTGTAGATGTAGATCACCTGTTTGGGCTTTCTTATCAATGGCAGCATGACTGCGAGAACTGTATGGTATCAAGTACTACTAGTGTAGACTCAGAAAGATTTATATATTTAACTTTGCCAGACAGTAAATCAGTCTCCTTTAATAAGCTAGTAAGTAAATGCAGCTGATCACAACATGGAGTGTAGCCAATGTAAATCTGAAATGATGTCAACATTATTTATACGAAGATATGGCCAGTATGCCATTTTAATGATCCAACGATGTAGGCCTGATGGATCAAAATTGTCAACTTTAATAAAAAATGTGTTGCTTCTCAGCTGTCAATATCAGGAAGGACTTTTGTAACTGTAGCAATTATCTATCACGTTGGTCCTTCAACAACATCAGGACATTACACAGCTTATTTAAAGTCTAGAAACGGCTGGTCATTCTGCAACGATTCTGTTGTAACTTTCAAAAAAAAATTGCCGTTTGACCTTAAAAATTCTTACCTGGTGTTTTTAAAACCAAAATTTTAAGGAAAGAATCTCGGGATTTCCTCTGAGGAATTGCAAAAGGTTCATGAAGTAGAGGGAATGTAAGTCTGCAATGCTGTCTAGATTATTGGTCCAAAACCTTTAATTATAATGTCATTTTAAAAATCCAACTATATAAACCTGATGCAAGTAAGTCTGCTTCATAGTAAGCAGTATCAGTGTCATAGGAAAAGTAGAACATGAGTGAGCAAGAAGGGTAAGATATTAGTAGTCCAGGATTGTGAAAGTAATCTTAAATGTTTTCTTTTTGAAAGTTGCGAAAATAGAAAATGACGGGATTTGATTACAAGAATTACAAGAGTTGTAAATCGCTGCAACATGATTTGGCCAAGCGGAAATATGTGGTAGAATGTGAGAAGTCTTTTATTGTATGTAACATATTTTTCAAAACGATGGAGGTTTACTTTCAGAAAGTGGCGGGCTGAAAATATTAATAGCACAACAGAGTGTATGCTGTTCATAGGACATCCTTCGACGTTATGGAAAGTAAGTTAATTTTAAGGAGTTTTGAATTCAGATTTCTTATGTTGTATGGGTTTTTTAAACACAATCATTTTGATTGTGTTTTTTTTTCCCCGCTGTTACATGATGAATACCTTCAAGTCACTGATTTAAGTGAAATTTGATACATTCTGAGAACAGCAAAAATAAACCATTTAACATGTATAATTAATGTTCTACTTTTTGTACTCATGATATACATTTAGAAATGTGAGGTAGATATGGAGAAACTGAGGCTTCTGTAAGTGTCAAAGTTAATGCTTACAGTGCTGCACTTCTGGGTACTGTTTTTTTTTAAAACTGAATAGGCCTCACCTCAAAGAAACCTCTTGAAAGGACACATCTTATTTGCATCCTGAAACAATCATTTAAAATGTTAGACACAATATTATGATGGCTTTACATCTCTTTTGCGCTGCTATTGCATCACTATTGTGAGACATCAGCAGTGCAAAAGATGCACCATGTTCCAAAATAGGCCTCACTTCATCAGCATCAAGATACTGTTTGTTTAATATATATATCTTTAGGATTGTGTAGGGGACGTAGAGAAGCAGAGGCTTCTGTAAATGTCAAAGTTGTTGAAAAACTGTTTGTTCTTGAACCTTTTCCCTTGTCTTTTCTAATTTTTAAATACATGTTTTAATATTTTTGAAATGTTTGTTCTATCTTTCGCAGATTGAAAGTATGAAAAAAGAATTGAAAAAGTTAACAAGAATTATAAGGTAAATGTTTTCTACTCTTTCTACCCGCAATCCACTGCTGATGATGTCACTGACCATGTCATGAATGATGTAATAAGTGGACATGACTTACTTCATTGGTAGGCCTTCACATGTATTATCTCCTCTGTATTCTTCAACAAGCGTAAAATTGATCTGCAACCCTGAGTAGGCCTCACCTTAAACAAACCTCTGGAGAGACCACACCTTATCGTCATCCTGAATTATTTATTTAAAATGTTAGGGACAGATTTATGATATGTGTATGCCTCTTTTGCGCCACTGTGCGTCAGTTTTGTGACGCAGTGGGGGTGCAAAAGATTTGCTATGAGGCGTCAAAATTACAAATTGATGCATCTAGGCAAATGTGTCATGCTGTTTTAAAACCGTGCCACATGAAACCGATGCAGCAGTGATGAAAAAGATGCACCATGTTGCAAGACAGGCCTCACTTGGGGCCATATGTATCAAGCAAATTAGAATGCTTTGGCGACATATTTCTGCTGATAAAAGCTGCAAAACTTTTATTGCCTATGTTGATGATATGGCTCTATGTTATTTACATTTCTTTGCTGTTTCAATTAATCTTTTTCTGTTATTTTTTCTTTTCTGTTTTCTATTTTTTCTCTCTGTTATTCCACATGCTTTAATCTTATTTTGAACATTCACTCACATTCTCCAAGAAACTCTTCTTTGTTATTGTTCTACTCTCTTTTTTTTCTTTCACTTCCTTATCCATTTTGTTTTTCGCAATTATACCCTCTTCCATCTTTTCTTCGGTAAATAGATCTATTAAACAGTATCTCTGGTTTACTCCCTATAGCTGTCTTTCTTTTAACATTACTCTCTGTTTACTTCCCTTATACTTACTCTTCTTTTTTTTAAAAAAAAATTTTGGTTCGCTCCTAGTTTGCGAACCGGGCAGCGAACGGGGAAGCGAACCAAAAGAAATAGCGCTTGCCAGAGTGCTAAACATTCTAGCAATTTTATTTGAAAGGGGAGGTAGTTCTGAAAAGAACTTTTTTTTATGTTTTTGTTGGTTTTTTTTTTTTTCTGAACATTTTTTGTTTTTTTTGTATTTTTTGAACAGTTTTATGTTTTTTTTGTTTTTGATGGAGGGGAAACAACAAAAAACAGGCATTGAAAAGGGCTCAACAGGAGTAAAAAAAAAATTACTGTCTGGGGCGGTTAGGGCAATAATGATTTTCATAAGCAACGTTCATTAACGATATGCTCATGTTACCACATGAAAGCAATGCACCGCAATACAAACAGGTTAATTTGATATGTAAAAAGTTCTGCTGAATGTTTGGCACGGTTTCCCGTGCCTCTGCTCCTGTCAACGATATTTGCGAAGTTGACCTGGCCACAGGAGTTGTTGTTGGATCATCCTGCAGGTCATGCAACTCTGCACGGCTGTAGTTCAATGGATGCCACCTGCTCATATGCCGATGCATGGTATAGTTCCCAAAGCTATACTTTTTATCAGTGCCTCTTGATAACTTGTCTTTACAAATGAGGCAGGTGACATACTTAGCATTTACTTTCTTCTGCCCTCGAGGGAGTGAAAAAAACTGCCAAATGAAACTGGTTTTCCGATGGGAAACACGGGGCACCTCTTGTAAGAACTGTGATCCTTCTGTCTCCTCTTCCTCTAGTTCATCCTCTTCCTCCTCTGTGTTGGTGATGAACTGGGGTGGTGGTCCTCTCTTCCCATGAGGAGGTGAAGGTGGTGGTGGGGGTGCACCAGCTGAAGCAACTACTGAAGCCATTGCTAAGCATGGGCGGAAAATCAGTTTCGCTCGCGGATTTTGCGGATTTTCGGGAAATTCGCAATCCGCGAGATTCGCGAATCTCCCGCAAAATCCGCAAATCCGCGAGCAGCAGATTTTGCTCGCACTGCTCGCACTGTTCGCGTGAGTTCGCGGCTTCCCAGTACAACTTCGCGCCCCGCGAATAAGTGCTAAATTGCAGAAATACGATCTTAGCAAAACTGAAACTACTTACCAGGTTCAAAAGTTCAGGCTCATCATTAGTAGCCCTTTCCTGTAGTGCTTCCTGAGGGGCCCCTCCAGAGTTCAGTTGCCAGTTGCAACTATTATGTGACCCTGCTCTGAACCTCAGAATAGTTACACATATGCCACAAAGGTCCTGAATTACAGCTAAGGGAGACAAGCAGGAGCCAGGCTGGAAGTTAAAATCCATTAATCAGCCCCTAATTCATTATTGTCAGTTGGGGCAGGGCAGGTGTTGTAACTAATTTTGCAACAATGAAAGCACTTAGCAAGTGCAAAAGATCACTAATCAGGGCGCACTAAGGAAGCAGGTGCCAGCTAAAAAAATATTCTGTGACACATTAATCAGCCCCAAATTAATTCAGGTCACTTGAGGCAGGGAAGGTGTGCTTTGCTTTGCCGAAAATAATGTACACTGGACAACCAGAGGGTGTGGTGATGAAACAGAGGGTGGCATGGGTGGGCCAGAGGGTGGCATGAGTAGTCAGAGAGTGGCAGTGGTGACAGAGAGTGGCAGTGATGAAGAAGAGTGTCCCAAACAGGCTGGACACGTAGAAACAACAAGTTCGCAAAACTTGCGACCCGACAGGTAAGTTCGCAAATTGCGAAATTGTAAAAACCCTCGCGAACTGGCAGAAACACGGGCGAACACAAAAAAAAAAAAATCCGCAAATTCGCGGGAATTCGCGGATTTTGCGGATTGCGAGTTCGCAAATCCGCAAAATTCGCGAACGCGAGATTCGCAAAATTCGCCCATGCTTAGCCATTGCTCAACTATGAAAAAGGGTCTTTCTCTCACCAAGATGAAAGTCAGAGTGAGGAAAGAAGGAGGGGTTTTCATCATTTGGGAAAAGCAAAAGTTCTAAACCAATGAAAAGTGTTATTTTTAGGTCATATGACCTAGTCTTACATCATTTGGAAACCAAAAGTGAAATGAACCAATGAAAAGTTTTATAAACAAGTCACATGACCTGTTCCGCTCACGTTACGCGGTGCGCGCCGCGCCGCGGATCGCTTCTGGTTCGTGGTCCGGAGCACTTCCGGGAGCGCTAACGCGGCGCGTCATAAGACGCATTACGCGACAACGTGATACATCGCACTTCCGCGACGCGTCACGATGTTGATTTCTGATGCAGTAGTTGCGTGAACGGAACGTTTACCGGTTAGCGGACCGGGTCGCGGCATCAAATTGAGCTAACGGAAAGCTTCCCGGTTCGCGAACTAGGAGCGAACCCCAAAAATATTTTTTTTTAAAATAATCATAAACATATAAAATATAATTTGGGATATAAAGAAAAAGACATTTTACAGCTACAGATATTAGCTTTTAAAAAACCATTGAAATTCAATGAAAAAACCATAGGTTATAGACCATATATAGTTAGGAATTAGCATTTACAAAACCATATTTTACTCACACAAAACCATTGAAATTTCATATATAGTTAGTTGCCCTAACTATATATCGCGCACCCGCAATCCACTGCTGATGATGTCACATATTACATCATTCATGACATGCTCAGTGACATCACTGATGACATCACTGATGGCATCTCAAATGACATCATCGGTAAATGGCCAATCGGTATGTAGGGGCCTATATCCAAGGCCACATGTAGGTAAATGTACATTTAAAGAATTGGAAAAATTATTGGTTCGGTAAAATACCGAATCGGTAGTTTTACCGATTCTGTATATTTGCTATGTAGGGGGGACTCTTCTGAGTCTCAAAGGCCTTAACAAATCGGTATTTTAGCATGAAATCAAACTTCATGGTAAAATACCGATTCCGATTCATGGCACCTGTGCTTGTTTTGAGGGTGCCAGAGGGTGTCAAAGTGATACCCCCTGCACCCTTGTGAAATCTTTAATTACCAATTCGGTAAATACCGAATCGGTAATGCCTAATCATTCCTATGGGCTTCAAAGCCCATAGGAATGATTCATTGTTTGAGTTACATAGCCATGTTAAAAGAAAATGATGCATAAGTGTTGCACGGGCATTGTAAATACCCTCCTATGTTTGTTTAGCAATTTCAAGTCACTTCCCCCGGGTTCAAGGGCCTTGTAAATACGTCCCCATGTGTGTCTGGTCATTTGAAGTCAGTTTCCTCGTAGTGCAAGGCCCTTGTAAATACGCCCCCATGTGTGCCCGGAAAAGTTTCATTTTGATTGTTTGAGTTACATAGCCATGTTAAAAGTTAAAGAAAAAAAGGTGCAAGTTCCTTAAAAAAACGTTTTCATGTGTATTAGGGCATTTTAAGTCTGTTCCCCATGAATGTAGGTGTATTATTGTTTTACATAAAAGGTTTTATAACTTTTTTTGAAATCAAATGCATGCACACTTAGGGCTCGATGTAGGTGGTCGTTTCAGGCCATTTACCGACCGGTTACGGCCGATTTCGGTCGTTTCCGACCGGTAAATGGCGAATCAGTATGTAGGGGCCTAAATCCAAGGCCACATGTTGGTAAATCTACATTTACAGAATCGTTGAAATTGTTTTTGATGGTAAAATGATGTGACTCCTGCAATGCGTCGCTTTTGCGGAACAGATATATGATGCATTTGTGTTGTTAATGTTACGATGTATATGTAAAAAATGATGCATAAGTGTTGCACGGGCATTGTAAATACCCTCCTATGTGTGCTTAGCAATTTCAAGTCACTTCCCCCGGGTTCAAGGGCCTTGTAAATACGTCCCCATGTGTGTCTGGTCATTTGAAGTCACTTTCCTCGTAGTGCAAGGCCCTTGTAAATACGCCCCCATGTGTGCCTGGCAAATTTTCATTTTGATTGTTTGAGTTACATAGCCATGTTAAAAGTTATTGAAAAAAAGGTGCAAGTTCCTTAAAAAAACTTTTTCATGTGTATTAGGGCATTTTAAGTCTGTTCCCCATGAATGTAGGTGTATTATTGTTTTACATAAAAGGTTTAAAAACTTTTTTTGAAATCAAATGCATGCACACTTAGGGCCCGATGTAGGTGGTCGTTTCAGGCCATTTACTGACCGGTTTCGGCCGATTTCGGCCGTTTATGACCGGTAAATGGCCAATCGGTATGTAGGGGCCTAAATCCAAGGCCACATGTAGGTAAATCTACATTTACAGAATCTGAAAAATTATTGGTTCGGTAAAATACCGAATCCGTAATTTTACCGATTCTGTAAATTTGCTATGTAGGGGGGATTCTTCTGAGTCCCAAAGGCCTTAACGAATCGGTATTTTAGCATGAAATCAAACTTCATGGTAAAATACCGATTCCGGTGTGCATGCACATGTGTGCTTGCACACCTATGTCATGTGAAAGGCAGACCTGCCTAATTTCACTTGTGTGTGTTGTCGACGGACTTATTATAAGAATCAGACTAAGTTAGTGGATATATATGCAAAAAGTGATATGGAAAACAATAGTGAATGGAAGGATTTTGCCACATACTTGATGGTAGAAAATTGTTTTGATTTGGGAGCGGACCAACGTATGTGTACTTATTGCTATAACAAATTAAACCAAAACCAGATGCCTGCTAGAGCGATTTATAATAATCTGGAATTAGATGACATTCCTTCTGAATTGAAGGATTTAAATACTTATGAATCTATTTTGATTCAAAGTGTCCATCCCTTCCAGGCTATTGTACGAATGGAGCCAAAGACAGGGAAGTTGCCTCCATCAGATTTACAGAGAGGATTAAAGGGAAGGGTTGTTTATTTGCCTTTGGATTTGAAGAAAAACAATAATACAATTGGAGTAGAGAAAGTGGAAGAGGAACCTCTGGTTATCATAGTTAATGGTGTTCCGACAAAGAGTAAGAAAATCTGGCAAGATTTAGTGGATGTTAGGAAAGTCAAAAAGGCAACATTGTATTTGATAAAAAATAATAAGTACTACAAGAATGTATGTGTTGCAGAAGAGGAAGTAAGTGAAGAAGAGGACAGCGATTTGTGTCCTGGACAAATTGAGAAAGTAGAAGCCTCTAAAAAGGAAGAAATATATGAACATTATAGTGTTCATCCTTTGCATTCCAAGGAAGTCATGGGGAATGCTATTGAGTTGTTTCAAATGAAACAAGCCAAAGGGAGTCCCATTAGTGTTTGGGAGGAAAGTTTGGAAGCTCGATGTTTCCCACAGTTATTTCCCACAGGTAGAGGAGGACGATATGATGAGCAACCTGTTCAAATTCCTGCTTCAGAATACCGGACTTTACGATTGTATACAGAAGATCCTAGGTTTCGACAATGCATTCCCTATTTATTTCATCTACTGTTTGAAAGTGATCTCTCTGGATTGTCTTATGCAGTGAACCACATCTTGAAAAGTGGTGTACAACTGCGAAATATCTCGGCAAGGGACTTTATGGATAAAGTCAATGTGCAAGACAGTATTTTGGATTCTCACCTGAATAATCTCATGGCTTGTCAGCGTGGTACTAATGAGTATTGGTACCACTGTCATGGTGACTTAAAATGTATGCTGAGGAACTTAGGAACTCCCACATGGTTCCTCACTCTCAGCTGTGCTGAGTATGGCTGGGAAGACTTACTTGAATTTCTACGAGAGGTAAATGGAAACATTGAAAATATTGAATTCAAGACACCCAGAGAACTGTGCTCTTTGGATCCAGTGAATGTATGCAGGTACTTTAATCATAGATTTGAAGCTATGATGTCTTTCATCACGAACAAGAACAATCCACCTCTTGGAGAGGTGTTGGATTTCTTCTGGAGAAAGGAGTATCAAGCAAGAGGTGCTCCTCATATACATATGCTGCTATGGATCAAAGATGCACCCAAATTTGGAACAGATCCGGATGACTTAGTGATGAGTTTCATAGAACAGTATGCTACATGTACTGTTCCAAAGACAAACGAAGAGAAAAGTCTAAGAGAACAAGTTTTACGGTTTCAAAGCCATCGTTGTGGAAAGTACTGTCATCGTAAATTCAGAAACAAGGACAAGTACTACACCAAATGTCGTTTTGCATTTCCACGGTCGGCGATATCAAAAGGAAGAGTTAACAATTTGATGTCATCGCTGCGACATAATGTGACGAGGAAATCACCCAAAAACACATACAATTTGAAAAGAAACGAAGAGTCCCAGTACATCAACGACTACAACCCAGTGATTTTGTTCATGTGGAATGCTAACATGGATATACAGTTTGTGGCTGACAACTGTATGGCTGTGGCTTGGTATGTGACGTCTTACATCACCAAAAAAGAAAAGACAGAACTGAAGGATATGTGGGAGGATATTTCCCATGAAAAGAGCCTCAGTAAGAAGTTGTACAGTTTCAGTCTGAAGATGTTGTCGCATCGAGAAATCGGAGCTTACGAATGTTCTGACCGGTTATCTTCAGCAAGTCTCTATGCCAAATCTAGGAGTATCATTTGGGCGAGTCTTGGTCTTGCTGCAACGCGTAATCGAGTTCTGAAACCTGTACGGGAAATTGAGTATTTGGCGTAGAAGGAGCCAAACAGTACAGATATTTTGAAGAGCAACATGTTGGATACATATTATCCAAATAGAAGCAGTCACCTGGAGAATGCTTGTCTGTATGATGTTCTTCAAAATTACGTTTTCAAGAGGAACATCAAAGAAGATATTGATAAAGGAGTGTATGCTGTAATTGGAAGTGAGGGATGTCTGGTCAAGCAAAAAAAATGTCAAGTGATAAATCATCGAAAATTGGATTGCGAATCTCCCGAAAGAAAAGAGTTTTTCTATTTAGCTCTTTTGCAACTTTTCAAGCTTTGGCGTGCAGAAGAGGAACTGCTTGGGGATTTCCTCTGTTACGAAGACGCTTTCAATGCAGCCAAGGAGTCCATAGAATGTCCTGTTTTTCCAAAATATCTACAAATGTTGAATGCAGAAATTGAGCAGGAAGCAACAATTGCAGCCGAGATTGCTAGAGACAGTTCTCAGGACAGTCAGAGTTCTGTTTCATTGAGTCAGGATCCACTAGGAGAACCAGTTATTGAAAATGAAGCTGCCACTGCCATGATTGAAGTGGAAAGAGCCATGGCACATGCTCAGAAGGATGCGGTTAACTTAGAAGAATTGGAAAGACAACTTAACGTTGAGCAGAGGAAAATATATGACGAAGTTACCAACCAAATTGAGCATGGATTAAGTCATGAGAAGGAAGAGTGCTCATGTACGTCGTTGAAGCCTGTCCGACTGTACGTGAGTGGAGAAGCAGGAACTGGAAAAAGTTTCCTTATTAAAGCAATTTCATGTTATCTGCAGAAAAGGACTGAGTCATCGCTGTCTTGTGTTGTGACCGCTCCAACTGGACTGGCAGCTCATAACATTAAAGGGATTACTTTGCATCGGTTACTGATGCTGCCAGTGGAGCATGATAACAAATTATAATACCACAAGTTATCTGGAGATGCTTGTTGTGAAGTATCTAGAGTCCTGAAGAAGATGAAACTTCTTATCATTGACGAAGTAAGCATGGTTTCCAATGTCATGCTTGCTTTTGTGCATTTGAGAATGCAGGAAGTTCTTAAAACAGAGTATGATGTGTTATTCGGTGGCAAACACATCATTGTTTTTGGTGATCTTCTGCAGCTGACACCAGTGAAAGGACAACCAGAGTTTAAACTGCTTACACATGAAGATACCAAGAAGTGCCTAGGGAGCATTGGCAACGTTAACATATGGTTAAACTTCAGTTATGCTGAGCTGCGTGAAAATATGCGTCAGGCGAAGGACGAAGATTACAAGAATATTCTACAAGATATTAGAATCGGGAAAGTGACTGAGCGTGGTAAAGAAGCTTTACATGCACGCTTACTGTCAAATTTATATCCAGAAGAAGACGTTTTGCCAGAGGATATTTTTCAGAAAATTACTGTGAAGAAATCTGGAATATGTTTGATGCCAACTCTTGCAGAATGTTCCATCTTCAACAACAAAATGTTGAATTTAGAAAAACAAGAGATTGTGAAACTGGAAGCTATTGACATAATAGAGCATATGGAAGCAACAATTATTTTGTCTGAGAATTTGAAATCTAAATTGGATTCATTAGAGAAGACTATATCTAAAACTGCGGGTTTTGAAAAGACTTGGAATGTGTGCTTAAATTGCCGAATCATTTTGAGAAGGAATTTACATGTTGAAAGAGGTCTGGTAAATGGATCAATGGGTAATGTTGTTGATTTTGAGAAATACAGAAGTAGAGATGGAATTGAATTTTTAAAAATTAAATTTGATGGCATTGAGGAAGTACAGCTCATTGGTCGTTGCTCTGCAAGGTTTTTGCTTGTTAAAGACTTATATGTTCGTCGTAAGCAGTTTCCTGTTTGCTTGGCATATGCGGTGACAATTCATAAATCGCAAGGTTTAGGTGTAGACACTGCTTTAGTGAATATTGGCAGTTCTGTATTCAAAGAGGGTATGGCTTATGTAGCATTGTCACGAGTCAGAACTTTATTGGGTTTGTACTTGATTCACTGTGATGTCACAAACATTTGTGCGGATCTAGATTGTGTTAAGGAATACAATAGGTTAAGAAGAGAGTATGCGCCACATTTGCCTCAATATCCTTTGATTGAGATACGTGTGGTAGGCCGGAAATGAAGAAATATCAGTAATAGTAGGGAGGTTGTTGCAAAAAGACCAAAAGTCGATGAACCCAAAATTGTAAGCAGGAATAAAATGAATTCTGTTGAAAATGTTGTTGGTTTTAAATTTGAAAATAGTTCTGGTGTCAACTGCTATGCTAATGTAGTTGTTAATATTCTCTTTTCACTAGAGACTTTCAAAGAACAGATTGTAATCAATTCGGAACAAAGTTTATGCGGTTTGTTGAATTCTGTGTTAGAGAAATGTAGTGCTGATAGAACCAGAGTAGAAAGTGTGTCTGAAATTCGTTTTCTGTTAGACGAATGTTCAGGTCAAACAGAATTCTCTGAAAATATTCAGCAGGATTGTCAGGAGTTTTTAATGTATATGCTTGATGTATTGCAAGATGAGGGTGTAGATGTAGATTATCTATTTGGCCTTTCTTATCAATGGCAGCATGACTGCGAGAACTGTAGGCTATCAAGTACTACTAGTGTAGACCTAGAAAGATTTTTATATTTAACTTTGCCTGACAGTAAATCAGTATCCTTCAATAAGCTAGTAAAGGCAGCCGATCAAAACATGGAGTGCAGCCAATGTAAGTCTGGAATGCTGTCCACGTTAATTTTACGAAGTTATGGCCAGTATGTCATTTTAATGTTCCAACGATGTAAGCCTGATGGAACTAAATTGACAACTTTAATTAATAATTTTGTGGCTTCGCAGTTGTCAATATCAGGAAGGACTTTTATAACTACTGCAATTATATATCATAACGGTCCTTCAACTAATTCAGGACATTATACAGCTTATTTGAAATCTGGAAACGGTTGGTCATTCTGCAATGATTCTGTTTTAACTTTCAAAAAAAGATTGCCTTTCCACCTTCAAAATTCTTACCTGGTGTTCTTACAACCAAAATTTTAGGAAAGGAAGCTTGGGATTTGTTTAGAGGAATTTACAAAGGTTCTAATGGCTCCTACTCCATATGGCCTTGTGGATAATTGTAGTACAGAGGGAAAACTGTTTGTTTTTATAAGCTAAGTCAAGCAGCAGATCAAAATAAAGAGTAGAGGAAATGTAAGTCTGCAATTCTGTCCATATTTTTTATGGAAACTTATGGGTGAAATGTCATTTTACAATTTGAACTACATAAACTGGATGAAAAAAAAGTTGTTAAGTCTAATTAAAAAATGTTGGGCAACACAGTCATCGATTTCAGGAAGAACATTTGCAACTGCAGCTATTATATAATATGCTGGTCCTTTGACAACATCTGGATATTACACAGCTTATTTGAAATTTAAAAAATGGCTAGTCTTTCAGCAAACATTAGTAATTGAGTACGAAGCAATGTTGCCTTTTGACTTGATTTTTGAAGTCAGAATTTAGGGTAGGTAATTGGACTATAATGATTCTAGGTGTTGCTGTAACTTAGTGTGCTGTTTTAAATTGCTTTGTATGTCTCAGTTTTCTTAAAACAATTTAGTTTATCTTTCAGAAAATGGCGGGCAGAAAATAGTAACAGCACAACAGAGTATAAGCTGTTCATAGGATATCCTAAGTTACTTTGGAGAAGTTCCTATTTCTGCTTTTTTATATTATTTGGTTTTTGTTTTCCCGCTGTTATATGATGAATACCTTCAACTCACTGTTTTCAGTGAAATTTGATATTTTCTGATAACAGCAAAAATAAACCATTAAATATGTTTAATTAATTTTCTACTTTGAATTGTGATTTCTAATATGTATATGGATTGGTGTGGCTCACTGGTAAGAGGCGGCAGACCCGGAAGCAGAGGTCGGCCCGGGACCAGGGTTCGATTCCTGACGTGGCAGGGTCTTGGGCCATGGTCAGCGGACTCGATAATTCTCGCCTCGGTGCCTACTCCAACCATGGGTCCCACTCAGCAACTCTGGGCAATAGCTTGTTTAATCTCTACTAACAGCCCCATCAGCGCCGGGGATGCCTGGCTTCACCTTGGGGATGCCCAGGAGGGACCATCTCACAGGGTAGGCCAGGATGGGTTCCCCAGCGGTATACAGCGCCGGGACGCCTCTTTGCTGGGGCAGCTGTGCGCTTTATAAGTATACCACATTCAACATTTAACATTCATTTTGTCTCATGCTCACACTTTTTTTACCACCTTGTATTAATTTAAATTTTTTTGTTCTTTCTTACACAGATTAAAAGTATAAAAAAGATAATTTAGTACGGTAATGACAATTATAAGGTAAGTGTTTAGAACTCTTAACGTTACATGTCTATCAGATTTAACTTTTATTAGTTCCACTGCTTCCTTTCTTTAACCCTTAGTTTCCTGTCTTTGCTACTTCCTTCATTTCTTTTTCTTTTACTTACTTATACTACTCTTTTCACTTCTTTTATCAGTCCCTCTTTCAACAGTAACTGTGTGTTACTCCCTCTATTTGTCTTTCTTTTCACATTACTCTCTGTTTATTTACTCGTCTTTTTTAAAAAAATATTTTTTTTAGTTCGCTCCCGGTTCGCGTACCCGAACGCTAACCGGGAAGCGAATCAAAAGAAATAGAGGATGCTAGAGTGCTAAACATTCTAGCAATTTTTTTTAAAAGGGAAGGTAGTTCTGAAAAGAACTTTTTATTATTATTTTTGATGTTTTATATTTTTTTGTGTGTTTTTTTGAGGAAGGGGAAACAAAAATGATTCACTTCAAAGGGCTCAACAGGAGCAACAACAAAAAAATTACTTTCTTGGACGTTTTGGACATTGATGATTTTCAAATGATCTATTTATTAAAGTAATACTCATCTCTCCGCATGAAATTAATTTTCCACATGCTACACATGTCAATCTCATCTGCCCAAAGTTCTTTTGGAGATTTGGGATCGTTTCCCTTGCCTCTGACTCACTTATTGCTAAGTCATTGGTGGATATTTTAGCCGGTTGGGGGTTATCCACCAAATCTCGAAGTTGTGCTTTAGAATAATTTAGAGGGTGCCAACTCTCCATGTGCCGATGCATGGTATGATTACCATAGCTATATTTTTTTTCGGTCCCTCTCGAGTTTTTTTTTGCAGATGAGGCAGATAATGTACCTGGCATTAACTTTCTTTTCATGAGAAGGAAAAGAAAAAAATTGCCAGATAAAATTCACTTTCACATGGGACGTTCTTAGCATTTCTTTCAGAAAGCCACTTGTCCCTTGCTCCTGTTCCTCGTCTTCCTCTTCTTCTTCTTCCTGGTCGAAGATGACCTGGCTAGTCGGTCCTCTCTTCTTTGGTGGTGGTGAAGGTGGTGGAGATCCTCCAGCTGCAGCTAATACAAATGCCATGTCTTAGCAAACAAAAACAGGTCTTTCTCTCATAAAAATGAAAGTCGGAGTGAGGAAAAAAGCTGGGACTTTCATCATTTGAGAAAAGAAAATGTTCTAAACCAATGAAAAGTGTTTATTTTACGTCATATGATCAAGCGTTCCATCATTAGGAAACTAAAAGTAAAATGAACCAATGAAAAGTTTTATGAACTAGTCACATGACCTGTTATGCTTACGTTCCGCGTTCCGCGCCTCGGATCGATTCCGGGGCTTTACGTTTCGCGCCTTGGTTCGCGTTCCAGAATGCTTCCGGGCGCGCTAACGCAGCACGTCATAAGGGGCATTACGTAGTAATGTGATATGTTGCGTTTACGGGACGCGTCACGATGTGCCTTTCTAACGCTGTATTTGCACTAACGGAACGTTTACCGGCTCGTGGACCGGCAGCGAAACAAGAAAAAATATTTTAAACTATAATATAAATTGAATTAAAAAAATATAATACAAATATATATAAAATATATTTGTGAATTAGAATATGAATATATGTTACAGCTATAGATATTAGCTTTTAAAAAAACAATGAAATTCACTGAAAAAACCATAGGTTATAGACCATACATAGTTAGGGATTAGCATTTACAAAACCAAGAAAATTCACTGAAAAAACCATAGGTTATAGACCATATATAGTTAGGAATTAGCATTTACAAAACCTTAATTTACTCGCACAAAACCATAGAAATTCGCATATATAGTTAATTGCAATAACTATATATCGCTCACCCGCAATCCACTGCTGATGATGTCACATATTACATCATTCATGACATGGTCAGTGACATCACTGATGACATCACTGATGACATCTCAAATGACATCACTGATGACATCTCAAATGACATCACTGATGACATCACTGATGACATCTCTTGGCGTTTCAGTCGGCATCCAGTTGAATTGCGCCCGCTCTTGCGGCTACAGCGTCTCACCCACCATCCAGTTGAATTGCATCCACTCTTGCGGTGCAGCAATAGGCGGCTGCCACAGGACTCTCAAAATGGCGGCCGGCTCTTCGGATTTGGGCCTGGTCCACTAAAATGGCCCTGGGACACATTTGAACTCGGACATTTGCCTGCTAGGGCATGGGCCCCATTCCCGAAAGCGTCCCCTCAGCCTTGAAGATTCAACAAAAGTTATCGGGCCCCCGACTCCCGCAGGCTTCCGGTGGGGAGCGGCTGCCATGATTGCTTGCGGAATGGCCACGACGGAGCCACCAGATGGTGGTGCTCTCATGCTGATGCCACCTTCAGTCTGAAACATCCAGAAACACTGTGGACTACCAATTCGATGACTTCCGGTGGAGCCCCAACATGACCCGGTAGGGAAGAACTTGCCCTCCCTTCTTTTGACTGATGGTTCTTGTTGCCTGTCCCCTCTGCTGTCATCTAATGGAACCTTTTTGGACTGCCGAGTGAGAAAAAAAAAGGTGGGGCTTTCATCATTTGGGAAAAAAAAATGTTCCAATCCAATGAAAAGTGTTATTTTTAGGTCATATGATCAAGCCTTCCATCATTAGGAAACCAAAAGTAAAATGAACCAATGAAAAGTTTTATAAACAAGTCACATGACCTGTAATGCGGCTTTGGGCTATAAAAAGCCTACAAAATCCGTTGGCCTGTGAGGCGGCGTCCGTAGCGGACCAGTGTGCGAATAGGCCAAAGGCAGCACAACGCGCCGAGATCCGAATGGAACCGAGGTGGTGTCCAGCAAGTTGCCACACTGGTGTGGCCATCCTACAATGCTGTGCCGAAAGACGCCGTGGGGTGCCCGGGGGGGGGGAGGGAGGCGGCGCGAACGGGCCTCTTCCGCCTCCCCAGGTGGAGGCACCTCAGCTGCAGTGGGGTGCCCCTTGGCATTTCACTCGGTATCCAGCTGAGTTGCGCCCGCACTTGCGGCTACAGTAGGCCGAAGGCAGCACAACGCGCCGAGATCCGGATGGCACCGAGGTGGTATCCAGCAAGTTTCTGCACTGGTCTGGCCATCCTACAATGCTGCGCCGAAAGACGGTTTGGGGTGCCCCGTGGGGGAGGGGAGGCGGCGCGAACGGGCCTCTCCCGCCTCCCCAGGTGGAGGCTCCTCAGCTGCAGTGGGGCGCCCCTTGGCGTTTCACTCGCTATCCAGCTGAGTTGCGCCCGCACTTGCGGCTACAGTGCCTCACCCGCCATCCAGCTGAGTTCCGCCCGCTCTTGCGGCACAGTGCCTCACCCGTCATCCAGCTGAGTTCTGCCCGCTCTTGCGGCACAGTGCCTCACCCTCCATCCAGCTGAGTTTCGCCCGCTCTTGCGGCACAGTGCCTCACCCACCATCCAGCGGAATTGCGCCCGCTCTTGCGGCACAGTGCCTCACCCGCCATCCAGCTGAGTTGCGCCCGCTCTTGCAGCTACAGCGTCTCGCCCACCATTCAGCTGAATTGCACATACTCTTGCGGTGCAGCGATAGGCGGCTGCAACAGGACTCTCATAATGGCTGCCGGCTCTTTGGATTTGGGCCTGGTCCACTAAAATGGCTCTGGGACACCTTGGAACTCGGACGCTTGCCTGCTAGGGCATGGGCCCCATTCCCGAAAGCGTCCCCTCTTTTGACTGATGGTTCTTGTTGCCTATCTCTTCTGTTGTCATTTAACGGAACCTTTTTTGACTGCCGAAAGGGGTTCTGGTCCGACCGCTGGTTGGTGGAGACATTTTGACTATATCCTGGGCCTGCCCGGCCTCGCCCAAAATGGCGCCGGTATAAATGGGACTCATAACTCCTTGTTGTGTACTGGTTGCCCAGCCTTGATATCACGAGATACGTATGCAGTTTTGAAGCACATGGCGGGCGGGGACGAGTACTGATTGAACATTTGGATATCCCTATTGATATTAAGTTCTGATGTGTTATTGATTACTGTACTATTGAAAGTTCGAATTAACGTCACCCATGGTACTTGCCCGCGAATGTATATCTAGATAATTTTATTGTAACTGGCCCTGTCGTACTTTAATTATAAAATGTACGTCCACCGATTCCGCAACTGTTAGACACCTTAGTTCTTGCAACCTAATGGCCCGCCCGTTACGTTCTTCTACAGTGTAAATGTCCCCTCATCATATACGATTACAGTTTGCTCCGTGGCCGGCCCACGTGGTTATAGGCCCGTATTTGTATACTGACATTTTCACAATAAAGGATTTTAAAACAAAACATGGTAGTAGTACCTAGATTGGTAAAGTTTTGAATAATAGCCACTGTTTTCGAATCAGTAAAAGGCAAGTGAAATAAAGCAGCCCGATTACATGACGGTTAAAAGGTATAATACGCAGGAAAGCAGTAAAGATAAATGGTCAAGGGCTGTTGTGTTTTCCACTCCTGCAACATAAAGTGATCGATAAGAATCCGATATTCATGCCTATCAGTGACTAAGACAGCAGGTCGAGCCTCTTTTGTTCAATGGCTCCCTCATGGGACGAAGAAACGCCCTTTTTCTCGAAATAGGAATATTTTACTTGCAGGACAGTTGTAAATTTCCCGGGAAAATACATTAGCCTGGAACATTGTTAGTGATAAACTGTAAATGCATCTGGGTCCTTTGCTTTACAAGTCAGAGTGAGAAAAAAAAAGGTGGGGCTTTCATCATTTGGGGAAAAAAAAAATTCTAAACCAATGAAAAGTGTTATTTTTAGGTCATATGACCAAGCCTTCCATCATTAGAAAAACAAAAGTAAAATGAACCAATGAAAAGTTTTATTAACAAGTCACATGACCAGTTATGCTTACGTTACGCGCTGCGCGCCGCGCCCTGGATCGCTTCCGGGAAGCTGCGCCTCGCGCACCGGAGCACTTCCGGGTGCGCTAACGCGGCGCGTCATATGACGCATTACGCAACAACGCAGGGCCAGAATATAGTCAAAATGTCTCCACCAACCAGCGGTCGGAACAGAACCCCTTTCAGCAGTCCAAAAAGTTCTGTTAAATGGCAACAGAAGGGACAGGCAACAAGAACCTTCAGTCAAAGAGGGGAGGGCAAGTTCTTCTCTACCGGGTCACGTTGGGGCTCCACCGGAACTGATCGAATTGGTAGTCTACAGTGTTTCTGGATGTTTCAGATTGAAGCTAGCGTCAGCATGAGAGCACCCCGTGGCTACATTGTGGCCATTCCGCGAGCAATCATGGCAGTCGCTCCCCACCGGAAGTCTGCGGGAGTCGGGGGTCCCGGTGACTGTTGTAGAATCTTCAAGGCTGAGGGGACTCTTTTGGGAATGGGGCCCATGCCCTAGCAGTCAAGCGTCCGAGTTCCACGGTTGCCCAGAGCCATCCTTGCAGGCCAGGCCCAAGTCTGTGGAGCCGACCGCCATTTCGTGAGCTCCGTAGCAGCCGCCTGTCGCTGTACCGCAAGATTGGGTGTAATTCCGTTGGATGGTGGGTGAGACGTTGTAATAGCAAGAGCAGGCGCATTTCAGCTGGCCGAGCGAGGCACTGTGTTGCAAGAGCGGGCGCAAGTCAGCTGGTCGAGTGAAGCGCTGGGGTGTAGCTGAGAAACCTCCACCTGGGGAGGTGGGGGAGGCTCGTTCGCGCCGCCTCTCCCTTCTAGTGCACCCCACGCCGTCTCCTGGCGCAGGTATATGTGATGGTCGGACCAGGGCACCGCAGGACGTGTCTTCAGGTCAAACGGATTGTGGGACAAGGTGTGGAGCAGGCGCAATTCAGCTGGCGAGGGAGGCACTGTTCCGGAAGTGCGGGCGCAAGTCAGCTGGTTGCGTGAAGCGCCGGGGTGTAGCTGTAAAACCTCCACCTGGGGAGGTGGGGGAGGCTCGTTCGTGCCGCCTCTCCCTTCTAGTGCACCCCACGCCGTCTCCTGGCGCAGGAATATGTGATGGTCAGACTAGGGCACCGCAGGACGTGTCTTCAGGTCAAACGGATTGTGGGACAAGGTCCAGAATGGAAGAGTCACTAAAAGGCAAAAAGTTCCGCCTGACCCCGGGAGCGGGCCGCCTATGTCGGGGGCGATCTTAGGCCACATCAGGGCAACAAGACTTGAGGAGGGGGTAGGAGAAATCCCGGGAATGGCGGCATGCATTTGGATCGATGTTGCAGCAGGCTGCCATGTAAATAGTTATTTAATAAAACGTTTTACCCTGTTACTTTGCTGGTGTGTTGTATATATTTATAATATTTGCATAGGGTTTGTCGTTATTTTGGGCGGGGTGGGCGGCGGAGCCGAGCTGTCTTGCAGCCATCATGGTGTCGAGCTCAGTTCCTCTCACTAGTTTGGTATTTCTTATGAGGGGTTGTTCCTAATGTTTCTACTTTAGCGAGGTCAAAAAGAGATCCCATTAGTGGCCTACTGATTTTGCTTGATTCCTTTTGTTTTTTTAACGATTTTTCACTATCTGCAAAGACTAAACAGAGTATTGCGACTCTGTGCTTATTTGTAAATAGAGAATGAACTAAAGAGAACCAATTCCAAAACAATAAATGCTAGGATAACAATCAATCAAATGGAGAGGGAAGCAGGCACGACGGATTACAACGGGGGCAAAGGCCTGCGTTACCTACCCTTCACTATCTGCAAAGAGAGAATACTCCTAAAAGAAAAGAGCAGGGGGGGGCAGCGTTCAAAGCACATCAGCGTGCATAAACACAAAAATGTTTTTACCTACCACGTTCTTAACATTTAAAGCTTTTGATATTTGCTATTAAAACATTAGGAATTAGCATTTACAAAACCTTGAAAATTCACTGAAAAAACCATGGGTTATAGACCATATATAGTTAGGAATTAGCATTTACAAAACCTTAGTTTACTCACACAAAACCATTGAAATTTCATATATAGTTAGTTGCACTAACTATATATCGCGCACCCGCAATCCACTGCTGATCATGTCACATATTACATCATTCATGACATGATCAGTGACATCACTGATGACATCTCAAATGACATCACTGATGACATCACTGATGACATCTCAAATGACATCACTGATGACATCACTGATGACATCTCAAATGACATCACTGATGACATCACTGATGACATCTCATTTGACATTACTGATCACATCACTGATGACATCATTCATGTGATAATACGGTGAACCTCTTCAGACTCTAATATAATCTTAGATACACTCAGAGTAAACAGACACTCACAGACTGTCACTCATCCATGGAGTTACTCACACACCTAGTCAGTCATTCAAAGAATCAATCACATTTCCTCAACTATACAGTTATACACACCTTACTTATTCAAACATATACTAACACATATTTACTCTGTTATACAATCCCTGATACAAGTTCACAATGATCCATACAGCCACTCACACGTTCACTGGCTCTTATGCACAGTTATTTATTTATGTCAACTCTCACATGTACTGTGTTTTACATATGTACTTACTTTGACATGTAGCACTGAGATATCCATTCACTCACCAATACACTAATGCACACAGTCAACCGCCCATACAGCTGTTTCCACATGCACTTTTGAACCCATACATCTAGTGAATCAACTGCTCACACATCTATGCACATAGTCACTCACCTCACAGCCACCCCCACACACACTCACTCTCCCATACAAATACTTGGGCAACCAATCAATAACCCATATACTTAATCATAAAGCTACTGATCAACACATGCAGCAGTTTACAGAACAACAGATATAACGATGCACACATTAAGACAGTTTAGTCACTAACCCATGCACTCAGTGAGACACATTTAATCACTCACTCATATAGTCAGTCATGCACCTACTAAATCCTTCATCCAGACACTTATACATTTACTCATTCTTCAATATGTAAGACATATTTTGACTTTTCAGAAACATACAGTCACTGGATGTTGTCATCAGTGGTGTCATCAGTGATGTCATTTGAGATGTCATCAGTGATGTCATCAGTGATGTCATTTGAGATGTCATCAGTGATGTCATCAGTGATGTCATCAGTGATGTCACTGATCATGTCATTAATGATGTAATATGTGACATGATCAGCAGTGGATTGCGGGTGCGCGATATATTGTTAGTGCAACTAACTATATATGAAATTTCAATGGTTTTGTGTGAGTAAAATAAGGTTTTGTAAATGCTAATTCCTAACTATATATGGTCTATAACCCATGGTTTTTTCAGTGAATTTTCAAGGTTTTGTAAATGCTAATTCCTAACTATATATGGTCTATAACCTATGGTTTTATATATATATATATATTCACTGAAAAAACCATAGGTTATACACTATATATAGTTAGGAATTAGCCTTTAAAAACCAATGAAATTCACTAAAAAAAACATAGGTTTTAGGCCTTATATAGTTAGGAATTAACATATAAAAAACCATTGAAATTCCTCCTATATAGTTAGCTGGACATTTTATTGATATAAAACCAATGAAATTCGACATATAGTTAGGTGCACTAACTATATATTTCGCGCATCCGCAATCCAATGCTGATGATGTCACATATTACATCATTCATGACATGGTCAGTGACATCACTGATGACATCACTGATGACATCATCCAGTGTCTGTGTGTTTTTGTAAAGTTTAAATATGTTTTACATATTGAAGACTGAGAGGATGTATAAGAGTATGGATGAAGGATTTGATTGTATAAGTGAGTATTCACTTGAATATATAAGTGAGTAAGTATGTGTTTTTATATCTGTGAAAATGTAAGCTGTTCTGTGTTTAACTGTATAGATGAAGAAATCAAAGTGTGATTGATTCTTTAGAGGACTGAGTAGGTGTGTAAGTAACTCCATGGATGAGTGGCAGTGTGTGAGTGTCTGCATAGGTGTATGAGTGCATATGATAGTGTTGCAATGATGAGTGACAGTATGTACGAATGACCTTATGGGTGAATGAATGAATGTGCATGTAGACGTAGGAATCAGTTAGTGGGTATGTAGTAAATGGTATTGGTGTGTCAATAGTTTCAAAAATGATACTCTGTATTTTACACTATGTGTATTAGAGTGTAAGGAGGTGCATTGTATTATCACATGAAGTATATCATTAGTGGTGTAATTATTGATGTTAAATGAGCTGTCATCAGTGATGTCACTACCATGTCATGAATGATGTAATATGTGACATCATCCGCATTGGATTGCGGATGCGCGAAATATATAGTTAGTGCACCTAACTATATGTCGAATTTCATTGGTTTTATATCAATAAAATGTCCAGCTAACTATATAGGAGGAATTTCAATGGTTTTTTATATGTTAATTCTTAACTATATAAGGCCTAAAACCTATGTTTTTTTTAGTGAATTTCATTGTTTTTTTTAAAGGCTAATTCCTAACTATATATAGTGTATAACCAATGGTTTTTTCAGTGAATTTCATTGGTTTTTTAAAAGCTAATATATATATATATATATACATATATTTATTTTTTTCATTGGTTTTTAAAGGCTAATTCCTAACTATATATAGTGTATAACCTATGGTTTTTTGTGTATATATATATATATATATATATATATATATATATATATATATATATATATATATATATATATATATATATATATATAGCTATTTGAGTTTGTATTGGTTGTTTTTTCCCCTTATTTTAAGGAATTATATATATATATATATATATATATATATATATATATATATATATATATATATATATATATATATATATATATATATATTCACTGAAAAAACCATAGGTTATAGTCGATATATAGTTAGGAATTTGCATTTACAAAACCTTGAAAATTCAATGAAAAAACCATTGGTTTTAGGCCATATATAGTTAGGGATTTGCATTTACAAAACCTTATTTTACTCGCATAAAACCATTGAAATTCCATATATAGTTAGATGCGCTAACTATATATCGCGCACCCGCAATCCACTGCTGATGATGTCACATATTACATCATTCATGACATAGTCAGTGACATCACTGATGACATCACTGATGACAACATCCAGTGACTGTATGTTTCTGTAAAGTTAAAATATGTCTTACATATTGAAGAATGAGTGGATGTATAAATGTCTGGATGAAGGATTTAGTAGGTGCAACTGATTGTATGAGGGAGTGATTAAATGTGTCTCACTGAGTGCATGGGTTAGTGATTAAACTGTATTAATGTGTGCATCATTATATCTGTTGTTCTGAAAACTGCTGCATGTGTTGATCAGTAGCTATATGAGTAACTATATGGGTTATTGATTGGTTGCCCAAGTATTTGTATGGGAGACTGAGTATGTGTGTGAGTGGCTGGGAAATGTGTGACTCTGTGCATAGATGTGTGAACAGCTGATTCACTAGATGTATGGGTTCAAAACTGCATGTGGAAACAGCTGTATGGGTGGTTGACTGTGTGCATGAGTGTATTGGTGAGTGATTGGATATCTCAATGCTACATGTCAAAGTAAGTACATATGTAAAACACAGTACATGCGAGAGTTGACATATATAAATTACTGTGTTTAAGAGCCAGTGAATGTGTGAGTAGCTGCATGGATCATTGAAAACTTGTATCAGTGATTGTATAAGAGAGTAAATATGTGTTAGAATATGTTTCAATAAGTAAGGTGTGTATAACTGTATAGTTGAGGAATTGGAGGTGTGATTGATTCTTTGCATGACTGTCTAGGTGTATGAGTAACTCCATGGATGAGTGACAATCTGTGAGTGTCTGTTTTCACTGAGTGTATCTAAGGTTATATCAGAGTCTGTAGAGGTTCATCGTATTAACACATGAATGATGTCATCTGTGATGTTGTCAGTGATGTCATTTGAGTTGTCATCAGTGATGTCATCAGTGATGTCACTGACCATGTCATGAATGATGTAATATGTGACATCATCAGCAGTGGATTGCGGGTGCGCGATATATAGTTAGCGCATCTAACTATATATGGAATTTCAATGGTTTTATGCGAGTAAAATAAGGTTTTGTAAATGCAAATCCCTAACTATATATGGCCTAAAACCAATGGTTTTTTCATTGAATTTTCAAGGTTTTGTAAATGCAAATTCCTAACTATATATCGACTATAACCTATGGTTTTTTCAGTGAATTTCAATGGTTTTTTAATAGCAAATATGAAAAGCTTTAAAATGTCAAGTACGTGATAGATAAAAACTTTTTCGTGTTTATGCACGCTGATGTGCTTTGAACGCTGCCCCCCTCCCCTCTTTTCTCTTAGTAGTACTCTCTCTTTGCAGATAGTGAAGAGTAGTTAACGCAGGCCTTTACCCCCGTTGTAATCCATCCTGCCTGCTTGTCTCTCCATTTGATTGATTATTATCCAAGCATTTACTGTTTTACAATTGATTCTCTTTGGTTCATTCTCTATTTACAAACAAGCACAAAGTCGCAATACTCTGTTTAGTCTTTGCAGATCGTGAAAAATTGTGTAAAAAAATAAAAGTAATTGAGCAAAATCAGTAGGCCACTAATTGGATCTCTTTTTGACCTCGCTAAAATAGAAATATTATAAACAACCCTTCATGAGAAATACGAAAATAGTGAGATGAACTGAGCTCCACACCATGAGGGCTGCAAGACAGCTCGGCTCCGTCACCCATCCCGCCCAAAATAACGACAAACCCTATGCAAATATTAAAAATATAGACAACACACCAGCAAAGAAACAGGGTAAAACATTTTATTAAATAACTATTTACATAACGTTGGTTTATAAGATGATGTCAGTAGTGGACCGATGTGTGAATAGGTCGGAAGCAGCACAAGGCTCCAAGATCCGGATGGCAAGTCCTGGATGTTGGGTGCCATAGTTCAGAGTTCTGAGTTTGAGCCTTTTTCAATGCCTGTGCTTTGTTGTTTCCCCTCCATCAAAAACAAAAAAAATATATAAAACTGTGCAAAAATACAAAAAAAATCAAAAAATGTTTACAAAAGCAGTGCTTGTAAGACTGTCTGAAGCTTATTTCCACCTACTGCAGCTTCACTATTCTCAAAGTAAGTGAGGGTCGTTTGTGGACCTGACTGCATTTGAAAACAATGTTATATGGTACCTCCCTAAACCGCTTGACGGAGGCCCCCGAGGGGCGGTGTGATGGCACGGACTCTGGTGGATGCTTCTGGTGGGGAGCGGCTGCCATGTCTGCTCGTGGAATGGCCACGACAGAGCTACGAGATGGTAGTGCTCTCATGCTGACGCCAGCTTTATTCTGAAACATCCAGAAACACTGTAGACTACCAATTCGATCAGTTCCGGTAGCGCCCCAACATGACCCGGAAGAGAAGAACTTGCCCTCCCCTCTTTGACTGATGGTTCTTGTTGCCTGTCCCCTCTGTTGTCATTTAACAGAACTTTTTGGACTGCTGAAAGGGGTTGTGTTCCGAACGCTGGTTGGTGGAGACATTTTGACTATATTCTTGACCTACGTTGTCGCGTAATGCGTTATATGACACGCCGCGTTAGCGCACCAGGAAGTGATCCGGGGCGCGGCGCGCAGCGCGTAACGTAAGCATAACAGGTCATGTGACTTGTTAATAAAACTTTTCATTGGTTCATTTTACTTTTGTTATTTTAATGATGAAAAGCTTGGTCATATGACCTAAAAATTACGCTTTTTATTGTTTTCGAACATTTTTTTTTTTTAAACATATATGTTATAATATTCCAGGCTATCAATCAATCAATCAGTGACATTTGTAAAGCGCGCTACATACCCGTAGGGTCTCAAGGCGCTGGGGGGGGGGGGGTGCCGCTACTGCTCGAACAGCCAGGTCTTCAGCTTCTTCCTGAAGGAGAGGTGGTCTTGGGTCAGGCGCAGGTCGGTCGGGAGGGAGTTCCAGGTCTTGGCGGCCAGGTAGGAGAAGGACCTTCCTCCTGTAGTCGCTCTTCGGATGCGGGGGACGGCGGCGAGGGCGTGGTTGGCTGATCGGAGGTGGCGTTTGGGAGCGTAGAAGTTGACTCGGCTGTTGAGGTAGCTCGGGCCTTGGTCGTGTAGGGCTTTGTGTGCGTGGGTGAGGAGGCGGAAGGTGACTCTCTTGCTGACGGGGAGCCAGTGGAGGTCTCTCAGATGTCCGGAGATGTGGCTGGTTCGTGGGATGTCGAGGATGAGTCTGGCTGAGGCGTTTTGGATCCGCTGGAGTCTCTTCTGGAGCTTGGCGGTGGTGCCGGCGTAGAGGGCGTTGCCGTAGTCCAGTCGGCTGGTGACGAGGGCCTGGGTGACGGTCTTCCTGGTCTCTGTGGGGATCCACCAGAAGATCTTCCGTAGCATGCGTAGGATGTTGAAGCACGACGAGGAGACGGCGTTGACTTGCCTGGTCATGGAGAGGGAGGAGTCCAGGATGAAGCCCAGGTTGCGTGCATGGTCTGTCGGTTTGGGTGCGGTGCCCAGGGCGGGAGGCCACCAGGAGTCGTCCCAGGCGGAGGGTGAGGAGCCCAGGATGAGGACCTCCGTCTTGTCCGAGTTCAGCTTCAGGCGGCTGGTCGTCATCCACTCGGCTACCTCTTTCATCCCTTCGTGCAGGTTGGCTCTGGCGGAGGCAGGGTCGTTGGTCAGGGAGAGGATCAGCTGGGTGTCGTCGGCGTAGGAGATTATGCTGAGGTTGTGTTTGCGTACGATGGCCGCGAGGGGGCTCATGTAGACGTTGAAGAGGGTGGGGCTCAGAGAAGATCCTTGGGGGACGCCGCAGATGACTTCGGAGGCCTCTGACTTGTATGGTGGTAGGCGGACTCTCTGTGTTCTTCCGCCGAGGAAGGAGATGATCCATTCCAGCGCCTTGTCCTGGATTCCGACGTTGCTGAGGCGCCGTACCAGGGTGCGGTGGCAGACCGTGTCGAAAGCCGCGGAGAGGTCTAGGAGGATGAGGGCCGCTGTTTCTCCATTGTCCATCAGGGCCCGGATGTCATCGGTGGCGGCGATGAGGGCGGTCTCGGTGCTGTGATTGGCTCGGAAGCCGGACTGTGAGGGGTCGAGGGATCCGTTCGTCTCGAGGAAGGCGGCCATCTGCTTGTTGACGGTCTTCTCGATGACTTTGGCTGGAAACGGGAGAAGCGAGATGGGGCGGTAATTCTTGAGGTCGGTGGGGTCCGCTGTTGGTTTCTTGAGTAGAGCGCTGAGTTCGGCGTGCTTCCAGCTCTTCGGGAAGGTGGCGGTGTTGAAGGATGTGTTGATGATGTCTCGCAGGTGGGGTGCGATGACAGCGTCGGCCTTGTTGAAGACGTGGTGAGGGCAGGGGTCGGTCGGTGATCCGGAGTGGATGGAGTTCATTGTGCGGATGGTGTCTTCGGTGCTGATCGGGGTCCAGGCGTGGAGGGTGGTGGTGGGGGGTGGTTGTTCGGTCATGGTGTGCGTTGGTTGGTTGTCGAAGCTGCTGTGTATGTCTGTGATCTTGTTGTGGAAGTATGAGGCGAGGGAGTTGCAGAGGTCTTGCGATGGGGTGATGTCGTTGTTTCCTGCGCTGGGGTTGGACAGCTCTTTCACGATGTTGAAGAGTTCCTTGCAGTTGTGTGCGTTGTTGTCCAACCGGTCCTTGAATGCTGTTTTCTTGGCGGCGCGGATCAGCTGGTGGTGCTTCCGGGTGGCAAGCTTGAGGGAGGTCCTGTTGTCCGGTGTCGGTTCCCTTTTCCAGACTTTCTCGAGGGCTCGGCAGTTCTTCTTGGAGCTCTTGAGTTCGTCGTTGAACCATGGGGCCTTCTTGCTGCCGGGTCTGCTGGGCGGGGTCCTCAGTGGGGCGAGTTCGTCCGCGCAGTTGCTGATCCACTTCGTGAGGTTGTCAGCGGCCTGGCTGGGGTTCGCTGAGCTGGCAGGAGGGTGCTGGCTCAGGGAGGTGGCGAGCTGGTCTGCTGTGATCTTGTTCCAGCCTCTGCGGGCGGCCTGTTGCTGGTGATGGTGGGTCGTCGTTCTCTTGAAGGTGAAGTGGACGCAGCTGTGGTCCGTCCATTGAAGCTCTGTGGCGTGGCTGAAGTCGATGTCTGTGCTGGATGAGAAGACGGCGTCGAGTGTGTGTCCGGCAAGGTGGGTGGGGGTGGACACCAGTTGCTTGAGTCCCAGGTTGGCGAGGTTGTCGAGCAGGGTGGTGGTGTTGTGGTCGTTGTTGTTCTCCAGGTGGAAGTTGAGGTCTCCCAGGAGGATGTAGTCAGCGGAGGGGAGGGCAAGCGGGCTGACGAAGTCGGCGATGTCCTCGCTGAATTGTGTGCGTGGTCCCGGGGGTCGGTAGATCAGGGTGCCTCTGAGGGTGGTGTTCGGGTTGGTGTGGATCTGGAAATGCAGGTGTTCGGCGCTGGTCAGGGTGTTGTCGGTGCTGGTCGTGAGACGGATGGTGTTCTTGTGGATGATGGCGATGCCTCCTCCCATCTGGTTGGCGTTGCGGTCCCTCCGGACGATCTTGTAGCCCTCTGGGATAGCGATGGCGATGTCGGGAGCTGACGAGGCGTTCATCCAGGTCTCCGTGAGGAAGGCAACGTCAGGGGCTGTGGCGTCCAGGAGGTTCCAGAGTTCGATGGCGTGTCTGTGGACGGAGCGGGTGTTGAGCAGGATGCACTTGAGGTGGGTACTGCTGGTGTTCGGCTTGGTGGGTGCGGGGCAGGATCGGATGCATGAGAACTTGCAGGCGTGGCAGCTGAAAGGTCCGTTGGTACGTCTAGGAGTGGCTTGATGGCATTCTGGGTGTCGGCCGGTGTTGAGAGCGCTGAGGGTGGCGGCTGAGTACGTCAGGCGGGTCGGTCGGGGTCTTCGAGGTCCAGGGGTCCTGGCGCTGGGCGCGGTCCGGTCGCGGACGGGCGCAGACGGGCTTACCTTTGGCGCGCCTTCGGCGCACAATCGGCGCGCCCGCTGCGCGTGACCGCTGAGCGTTCGCACGGTCGCCATTTAAGGCGAAGTGCGCGGGTGGGCGGAGCAGCTGGGAGGCGGGAGCGGGGAGGGTTACAGAAGACAAAAGGGGCGGGGACAAGCGGCGGTGGCGGGAAGGGAGGGCGGGGGGCGGCGCGGTAGGCGGACAACAAGGAAGGAGGGCACACACGGGAAGAGAATGCTAAATCAAACAAACAGGCACACATTTCCGCAAAAAACAGAGGAAAAAGAGAGTTAAACAAAGTAAAACAAAACAAGCACAAAAAACGGTCAAAAGAAGGGAAAAAACGCTCGCAGCGGCGGCAGCCGGCAAACGAGGCAGCAGCGAGGCAGAGGGCAGGCAAGGGGCACACGCAGCAGCTGGTGGCCGTGCGGCGCGGGGGTGTCCCACAAGTGGGTCACACTCACCTGCGTCGCACGGTCGCCATTTAAGGCCAAGTGCGTGGGTGGGCGGAGCAGCTGGGAGGCGGGAGCGGGGAGGGTTACAGAAGACAAAAGGGGCGGGGACAAGCGGCGGTGGCGGGAAGGGAGGGCGGGGGGCGGCGCGGTAGGCGGACAACAAGGAAGGAGGGCACACACGGGAAGAGAATGCTAAATCAAACAAACAGGCACAAATTTCCGCAAAAAACAGAGGAAAAAGAGAGTTAAACAAAGTAAAACAAAACAAGCACAAAAAACGGTCAAAAGAAGGGAAAAAACGCTCGCAGCGGCGGCAGCCGGCAAACGAGGCAGCAGCGAGGCAGAGGGCAGGCAAGGGGCACACGCAGCAGCTGGTGGCCGTGCGGCGCGGGGGTGTCCCACTTTCCCGGAAAATTTACAACTGTCCTGCAAGTAAAACATATTCCTTTTTCGAGAAAAAGGGTGTTTCTTCGTTCCATGACGGAGCCGTTGAGTAAAAGAGACTCGGCCTGCTGTCTTAGTCGCCGATACGCCTGATTATCAGATTCTTATCGATCACTTTATGTTGCAGGAGTGGAAAACACAACTGCCCTTGACCATTTATCTTTACTACGTTCCTACATATTATACCTTTTATCCGTCATGTAATTGGACTACTTTATTTCACTTGCCTTTTACTGATTCGAAAACAGTGACTAAAAGTAAAAACTTTACCAATGTAAATACTACTACCGTGTTTTGTTTTAAAAACCTTTATTGTGAAAATGTCAGTATACAAATACGGGCCTATAACCACGTGGGCCGGCCACGGAGCAAACTGAAATCGTATATGATGAGGAGACATTTACACTGTAGAGGAACGTAACGAGCGGGCCATTAGGTTGCAAGAACTAAGGTGTCTAACAGTTGCGGAATCGGTGGACGTACATTTTGTAATTAAAATAAGACAGGGCCACTTACAATAAAATGTTCTAGATATACATTTGCGGGCAAGGAGTTAAGAGTCCCATTTATACCGGCGCCAAGATATAGTCAAAATGTCTCCACCAACAATCGGCCAGACCAGAACCCCTTTCGGCCCTTTATGCTACAAGATGGTGTCTTCCATTCAGAAAATATTGTTGGCAGCATTTTGAAAGGAAAGATAAACAGCCGTTCTCCTAGTGAGTCTCACATTGTTACATTTAGGAAGAATGTTGAAGAGTAATATGTGGAAAATCTGAAGCCATTTTTCTACAAACTCTCAATCAGCCTTGGATGGAAAAAAAAATCCTGAAGAATGTACAAACTGAAAACCAATTTTTGTCTGTATAGCATCAACAGCAACGCTTGAGTCAGCTTTGTGTCAAGCCGCCATTTTCATTCAATCAATAGCGTCCCCCTGCACACATTCAGGAACCTGGTCGTGTCTTCAGGTGAAACGGATTGTGGGACAAGAAGCAGAAAGGAAAAGGAAAAAAGTTCCGCCGGACCTCGGGAGCCGGCCGCCTATGTCATGGGCGATCTTTGGCCACACCAGGGCAATAGTGAAGCTGCAGCAGGTGCAAAAGAGCTTCAGACAGTCTTACAAGCACTGCTTTTCTAAACATTTTTTTGTATTTTTGCACAGTTTTATATTTTTTTTTGTTTTTGATGGAGGGGAAACAACAAAAAACAGGCATTGAAAAAAGCTCAACAGTGCAGGGCGCCTTGTGCTGGTTCCGACCTATTCACACATCGGTCCACTACTGACATCACCTCATAAGCCAACGGGGCACCCCACACTGACTTTCGGCGCAGCATTGTAGGATGGCCACACCAGTGCGGCAACTTGCTGGACACCACCTCGGTGCCATCCGGATCTCGGCGCGTTCGAGTCACTGTACCGCAAGAGTGACCGGAACTCAGCTGAACACGCCGTCTTTCGGCGCAGCATTGTAGGATGGCCACACCAGTGCAGCAATTTGCTGGACACCACCTTGGGCAATAGTGAAGCTGCAGCAGGTGCAAATAAGCTTCAGATAGTCTTACAAGCACTGCTCAGAACTCTCAACTATGGCACTCAACATCCAGGACTTGCCATTCGAATCTTGGAGCCTTGTGCTGGTTCCGACCTATTCACACATCGGTCCACTACTGACATCACCTCATAAGCCAACGGGGCACCCCACGCCGACTTTCGGCACAGCATTGTAGGATGGCCACACCAGTGCGTCAACTTGCTGGACACAACCTCGGTGCCATCCGGATCTCGGCGCGTTCGAGTCACTGTACCTCAAGAGTGACCGGAACTCAGCTGGACACGCCGTCTTTCGGCGCAGCATTGTAGGATGGCCACACCAGTGCGGCAATTTGCTGGACACCACCTCGGTGCCATCCGGATCTCGGCGCGTTGTGCTGCCTTCGGCCTATTTGCACATTGGTCCGCTACTGACGCCGCCTCACGTGCCAACGGATTTTCTACGCTTTTTGTAGCCCTATGCCGCATAACAGGTCATGTGACTTGTTTATAAAACTTTTCATTGGTTCATTTTACTTTTGGTTTCCTAAAGATGGAAGGCTTGGTCATATGACCTAAAAATAACACTTTTCATTGGTTTAGAACATTTTTTTTCCCAAACGATGAAAGCCCCACCTTGTTTCTGGATGATTCAGACTGAAGCTGGCGTCAGCATGAGAGCACCACCATCTCGTGGCTCCGTCGTGGTCATTCCGCGAGCAATCATGGCAGCCGCTCCCCACCGGAAGCCTGCAGGAGTCGAGGGCCCCCAAGACTTTTGTAGAATCTTCACGGCTGAGGGGACGCTTTTCGAGAATGGAGCCCAAGCCCTAGCAGGCAAGCGTCCGAGTTCCAAGGTGTCCCAGGGCCATTTTAGTGGACCAGGCCCAAAACCGAAGAGCCGTCCGCCATTTTAAGAGTCATGTGGCAGCCGCCTATCGCTGCACTGCAAGAGTGGGAGCAACTCAACAACATGGTGAGCGAGACGCTGTAGTCGCAAGAGCGGGCGGTAAACAGCTGGATGGCCGCCACCTGGGGAGGCCCGTTCACGCCGCCTCCCCCACGCCCCCCCCCCCCCGGGCCGCCCCACGCCAATTTTCGGAGCAGCATTGTAGGATACCAAAACCAGTGCAGCAGTTTACTGGACATCACCTGGGTGCCATCAACATCTCAGCGCGTTCTGCTGCCTTGGGACTATTCGCACAACAGACCGCTACTGACGAGGCCTCCCTCCGCACCACCCTGGACGCCCCACGCTGTTTTTCTTTGCTGCATTGTAGGATCCCAAAAACCAGTGCGGCACCCAGGTGACATCACCTGGGTGCCGTCCAGAACTCAGCACGTTGTGCTGCCTTGGGACTATTCGCACAAAAGACAGCTTCTGACCATTGTTGCTTTTTTTTGTGAAAAATGTTTAAATGTTTTTACAGTTTTTGTTCCGTTCGTTATATTTAAAAGTTAATAAAGTTTTATAATCCTACTTTGTTGGAGTGTTTTTTTTTTTTTTTTTAAAAAGGGGTGAATGGGCCCTTGAATCGGGTTATTGTCATGTTTGGGCTTTGCAAGTGTACTGCTACAGGATCGGACATTTCAAACTCAAATGCACGTTCTTTTTCTTACCTTTCCGAAGCATGGAGCGCAATAGCAGGCAGAGAAAGGGTGATGCAAGTGTTGAACACTGCCTGGCCTGGAAGTTGCTGGCAGTGCCCCCCCCCCCCGCCCACTCCTGAAAGAGGACACACACACACCGCCGCCCCGAGTACTTCACAGATCTTTAAAAGACCATGCGCTTGTTCATGAGGCTTAAATGGTTTATCACCCCTTCTAGAACCCCTGCATCGACACTCTGACGTTTCCTGGAAGAATTACCACGTAACACAATACCAAGCCTTGTCAGCTGAAACCCCCGAGGAATCGTGGGGCATATTATCAAGGGGGTTTATCTCCGCTTTTTTGGCTTTAAAAGCCAAAAAGCGGAAATAAAATTATCTCCCTATTACCAAGCTGTCGCTAACACCAGTTAGTGACAGCTAAAAGGAGATAGCGACCATCTTGGGCCCCGCTTTGCATGTCAGTGATATTTATCACTAATGACATGCAAAGTGGGCGTGCCAAAATGTTAGCGACTGGAAACAGTCCCTAACATCGCTATCTCCTATTACCAACTTTTGGAGATATTCGCGCTAAGCGCAAATATCTCCAAAAGCTAACACCTGACCTGAGCAGTTCTTAGCCATGTTATCCAATGGGAGGTGGATAACATGGCTAAGAGCATTTGCTCGATAATACATGAATATCGCTGACTTTTCTGCGATATTCATGCATTGCGGCCGTTTTTTATCGCATTTGCGATAAACCTTGCTAATAGCAAGGTTTATCTGCGATAAAAATCGCCGATGTGCAGCGATAATTTTTGTCTCTAAACAAGTTAGAGACAAAAATTAACGCTAGTTGTTGGTAATATGCCCCCGGGTTTTTGCTTGCAGAAATCGGGAGGCGGGAGACTAGCACTGAAATCAGTAGTCTCACGCCTGAATCGGGAGGGTTGGCATGTCTGGATTCTCTACAGCTGGGGCCATAAACTACATCCGCAGGGGTAGGTGATAGCCTGGGACCAGCCTGGCATCTAAAATGGCTGCCGTGCACGACAAAATTGTGGCATTGGAAAAAAGGCAAGATGGCGCAGACAATGTTTATCAATAAGGATTCATTTATAACAAAATATTTTATCGCAGTGACAAATTGGCGGTCAACACTTCCTGATTTCCATCGAATCGAACGTTAACAGACGTCACGCAGCAAAAAAAAAAAAAGCTCACGCACAGCCGCTGGAAGAGATCTATCAACATATATGAGCCTCCTCAGCCACCCTCAGGAAACATAGGGGATTAGGATACGTCTCCCGCACCCCCTTATACCTAGTAATTTAATTAAAACGAAGCACAAAATGGCGAATTCCCGTTTCGCTACCAGTTTGCGGCCCAGTTCGCGGCCCGTGAAGCGCTTCTACCGTGAAAAATCATTTTTTTTTTATTTTCCCCCTTGGGACCCTTTAATAACCCCAACAACATTCCTAGGGGGTCAAGAGGAGTATACCTTGCCCCCTTTCATTAAATTCCCCCTTCGTTTTTCACCTCTTCTTCTCTCTCGATCCTACCGAGAGATAAGATGGCGGCCGCTCCGGACTGTTTAGAATGTTGACAGACACCGGAGAGCCAATCAGCTTTCTGCGCGCAAAGTTCCGTTTCGCGAAAAGTAAGCGAACCGGACCGCAGCCCGGAGCGCTGTTACAGATATATATCTTGTTTTGAACGTTAATTTCTCAAAAACTACTGGAGCACATATATTGAGACCTAGCAAAGGCACATCGGGCTAACAGTCCCTACAATTTTGCCAAGTTTCGTGCAAATCCATTCAGCCGTTCGAGCTAAAAGTGAGTCCAACCGCCCTATGGAAATTAACATGGGAAAAACGCGTTTTGGGACCCCCCTTTTTTCTCGGCCCCCCTCGACAAAACCCCTCCAAATTTTCAAGGGCTGCTCAGAAACAAAATGTGCCATTTTCCTGAAAATTTCAGCCGATTCCGTCCACAAACGCCAAAGTTATTAGACATAGAATTTTCAAAAATCCCATAGGGAATAAATCCTAACTATATATACCTACTGGCGATAGCCAGTAGGTAATATATATATATATATATATATATATATATATATATATATATATATATATATATATATATATATATAAAATTCCTTACTTTTCTCCTATACAAAGTCTTTGAACATACACATAAATTTACAAACATGCACTCTTGAATCACAAGAGTTTCTATACAGTAAAACGTATTGTAGATAGCCATTATGTGCAAGGTCATAGAAATGTACATCCATTCTTTGTCCCTCACGTAATTTAATGTACATCATTGGTGGTTATATAATCATTTTAGCCCATAATTTACCTGGAGGTAATCACAGTGGCAAGTTTTAACGTGAAGGATGATCAGCTTGCAATTCTTCTCGTTGGCACACAACAGAGATAACCCAAATGCTTTTGTTGACAGGAATGTTGTAATTGTTCACGGTGAGCAACTGATGCCCAATAAAAGAAACCAGGAGGACAACCTAAAATGGATAATTAGTCAAGGGCAACTTCTAAGTATACCAGGAAATAATTAAAGAAGTTCATACCCAAAGTGAGCTATTTAGAGATGAGTGACTGCGTTCAATGACTGTTCGTCAGAGTTAATGCAGTGAAATAAGAGGAGCAGGGATTATGTAGAAATAGAAAGCAGTGGGTGTGAGTGGGAACGTCTAAGCATGTGCGTTCATATCTGTGCAAACAGGTGAAAGTTTGCGTTAAGACAGCTTGTGCACGTTTCATTTAGTCTTAGACATGCATCTTGAGGCTGATTGGAAAAGCTTTTCTGTACATGAAAAAAGTCATAATTTACACATGTCAAAATTACGCACGGATCACACATCCAGACAAGTCTAAGGAGTTGTCAAGGACGTGCAACACAACGTTTATGTGGTAGTTCTATTCAGGTGTTTATGTTGGGTGTTAGGTCCAACTAACCGTGCACTGTTCACTTGGTGCTATGCACCTAAACTTATTTCATCTATTCAACAAATGATAAACCTTGCGTAATCTCTCTTTTGTCTCTTTTTATTTATACCTTTTGATATTTCTTTTGCATGTGTTTCTTTAGCCACATTTCTTGTGTTATAAGGTTATTCACATTTCATATGTTTTCAAAATAACAGTCAAAATAATATTAACATTGGTAATCATGTACAAATTTACAATGCCATTAAATGTGCAACTTTTGAAACAAGCCCAATGCATTTCGGCACTAACAGAGTGCCTTCATCAGGGGCGAACCTGTAAAAAATAAACAAAATAACCATGTAATCACGATTATTGGGTACCCATGTGTGTGTTAAAGTGTCAATTTATGAATATTCTCATACCTTGACGCGTTATGCTCAATGCTCTACCCTGTGTAAACAAGAATATAATTTATGTTGACCACTCTATCCAACTTGTTACCATGTATTAGTACCTACTACCAAAAAAACATCTAAACAAATTGTAATCAAAGCTTACCGCTGGTGTTGTCACTTCAAAAAAACTCCCTAAGTAATAAACAAGAAACTCGATCAATATCCTGCTTACTTATGCTCTTTTAGCGGCTGACCTTACAGACACTTTTAAAAAGACGCGCATACCTGATTTTCCGGCACTATTTCTTTCTGTGAAAAAAACAAACCGCAAATCCAATATTAATCTCTCTGACCTTATAAATTGTAGAACAAGACTTGCCTCCTCAAGTAATACGATCCCGCATACCTGTTTATTCCAACCGTCGCGCTATTCTTTCTGTAAAAATCTCAGAGAAAAACGCCCTCAGTATCTCGCATAACTGTTACTTAGCCTCACAAAGATTCACTATTCTCTACCGGAATTCAAAACTCACCTAGATTACTCCACTGTCTCTCCGTGTCACAATCTACTTAGTCTCCCGTTAAGATTACCACCATTACCGCCGGTAGCCCTATAACAAACACAATACTCCTGCGCTCCCGCCAAAGGACATTGCCACTGAAAACGGACTACTCCTCCCTGTCCCGCAATTCTGCTGGCGCCATCTTGGAGCAGTATCTACCTTGTCAATCCACAACCACAACGCTGGAAACTAACACTAAACCGCGTGTTCGTCGTAGCTACTTAATGTTCTATTCAGAGCATTCACAAGTCATTGCAATAAAAGGCAGTCAGCCAGGAGTCTGGGGGCACATTTGCTCGTCAATCTACGGACGCGGACACATCAAAGGCTTCCCCCAGGCAGGGGGAAGCGGAAACTAAGTCCTCCCGGCCCCGCCCACAACCAGGCGGCAGCGGCCATTATGAGACGGCTCGGACCGCGGCGGTGATCTCGGGGGTAAAATGAGGGGTAAGCACTTATAGATATATAATTTGTTTCTCTTTTAATTTTCTCAGGAACCACTGGAGGGATTTACACGATTTTACAAAAAGCGTGATCTGCGTACCAGACACTACTATTTTGACAAGTTTAGTGTAATTCCCTTCAGTGGTTCAAGCTGTAGCCGAGTCTAAAGGTCCTATGGAAATTAACATGGGAAAAACACGTTTTGGGACCCCCCTTTTTTCTCAGCCCCCACTTGACGAATCCCCCCCAAATTTTCAGGGAAGGAGCGGAGCGGAGCGAGCCATCTTCTTTGAGAAATTTGCGAAGATTCATCAACCAGGGCCAAAGTTATTTCCAATAGAATGTTGGGGATTTCCTATGGAAACAGGTCCTAACTATATATACCTACTGGCTACCGCCAGTAGGTAATATATTTATATATATATATATATATATATATATATATATATATATATATATATATATATATATATATATATATATATATATATATATATATATATATATATATATATATATATATATATATAAACATTCCTTAGGAGAAGAAATCAGAGCTCAGAGGGGTGACAGGGCTCACAGCATGCTTTATTCACTCGATCTCAACGGCAGCGAATGCATTTCGGCCATGAAAGCCTTCCTCAGCACCTTGCCCTCGAACGAGTCCTGCACCAATGAACTCCATCCTGCTTAAAATACTGGCTCACACCGTAGACTCCACCCCTTGATGCATTAGGCACACCTGTGGAAGTTTGTGGTGTGTTAAAGAACTCCAAATCCCAGACTGCACTGTGGCGGCAAGACTGGGTAGGTGGCGTAGGTGGTGAGTAAAGACAGTAGGTCTGTGCTGGCCTCCAGGTGGGTGGTGTAGGGAACCTCTGGATCACGCAAAGTCCACAGCCGCTGCCCTGAGTGCCCTCATGCCACTGCTACCAGATTGGACAGGTCAGGGATTGAGCAGGGGCTATCAAGTGGAGACAATACGCCCTATTGAGATAAAATAACTCAGTCCCCCCATGCCGGCTTGTGGTTTCTGGCGATCTCAGAATTAATCGATACCTCAACCTCCAAATGCTGCAAGCAGCCGGGCGCCAGTGTAAATCCATGATACTTGTTGCAGCGGGACCTGCTGTGCTGCACCTCCGTCCGGCGCAGAAAATATGGAGAAACATTCCTTAGGAGAAGAAATCAGAGGTCAGAGGAGGTGACAGGGCTCACAGCGTGCTTTATTCACTGTATCTCAACGGCAGCAAATGCATTTCGGCCATGACAGTCATCCTCAGAGCCTTGCCCTTTGAACGAGTCCTGCACCAATGATCACCATCCTGCTTAAAATACTGGCTCACACCATATATATATATGTTCCCACAAAGCGCCCTGTGCTCGGTAGCACACTTGACTTTGCTCTGCCAACAGGCCTGAAGATGCAATCTGCCTTCGTGTGCCACATTACATTTCTGCTGCCAACGCGTTTCAAGGTTTCTCAACCCCTTCTTCGTGGGCATTTCAAAAAACGACATCTGAAACTCACAGCTGTTTTATTTCCATCAATTTATTCAGGAAAGCGACGGCCTTCAAACGGCGGATTCAAAATATGCAATCCCATTGCATGATGGGACTTCAAGTCTTTAGTGCGAGAAAGACACTTTTCCTTTGGTAAGGTCATTTTTATATTTTCATTTCTTTTATTTCCTATAGTAGGCGCAGCTCATTCTGGCAGATATATTTCGCACCATCTTAGATGACTCATACAGTGAGGTCAACCATTCTGAATGTGTGGGAGGGGCAGGATCCATCCAATGCTTGCATATTTGCCTCCTGGCTAACAACATAGCATAGAATAAAAGAGATCTGGCTGGACCATCGACTTGATTGTTAAAACCAAAAAATATCAGGCTCTCAAAATGTTCTCTAGAGTATTCCGTCCTTCTTCCCAGAATAAGGCGATAGCAGGCCAATCTTTGAACATATGTATGTCTGAGGCTTCAACTAGACCACACTTCTTACAATTTGAGATGCATTAAAAGACGTAGATAACATAGGGGGAGATAAATATGCCCTATGCATGGTGGATAAGTGTTTTTTCTTCAGACAGGCAGGTTTTACTATACTAAAGAGAGTTTTGAATGAGTTCTGCCACAATTGTTCACACTGTGCATTTAGAAGGTGTTCGCGCCATACTTCATTTGCAAGTTTGACTTTGCCATCCACAGCCTCTTCTATAGCCCAATACCAATGGGAAACTTCCTTCTTAGTCGCTGGTCTCACAACTAACTGTTGCTCAAGACTATTGCCCCCACCTATGAGTTTTTTCTGTCTTCGCTGGGATTGTACCCAACTCTGCAACTGGATGTACTTACATTTTGAAAGACCCACACCCACTCTCTCTCTCTCTGTTCTTCCCCTGAGATAAGTGTGTCCTCGGTAACAAGATCTCCCCATACTTTCAATCCTGCTTCTTTAAGTGGTAAAGCCAATCTGTCCAGAAGGCATTCCTGCGAGCACGGTGAAACCAAGAGTGGCGCTAGATTTGAGAAATAGTTAAGGGCCATCAAATGTTTTAGTTTAGTCTATGCTCTGGCTGATGCCTGGAGAACCTTAAGTTTGACCTTCTTAAAGAATTTTTGATCCCCGAATTTAAACAGAAAGCCCTCTTCTGGAAGACAAGCCCCTTTTAACATGGCCAGGAACATGTCTCCTGCCACAATGCTTACAGGCATTTTTAATAGCATCCGACAATGTGATGGTTTACACGCCCAATCATAATGCTGTAGGTCAGGTAGGGCAAGACTCCCTTTCTCTCTCTTATGCCTTAGTTTTTTCCAAGGTATTCTGGTGGTTTTATATACCCAGATAAAAGAATGTATTTCCTGCTGGAATTTATCAATGACAAGTTTGTCAAAATGTAGGGGGATTGAATTAAAGAGAAAGATGATCTTGGGTAGTTTCACCATTTTGACCAGATTCACCCTCCCAAATATGGTTAAAGGGAGGTGGGTCCATGATTTCATCTGTTTTTGACATTCCCTTGAGACTTGCGCTAAGTTGGCTTCGGCAATCTTAGCTATATCTCGGACAATTCTGACCCCCAAGTATCGCATGCTAGGAATAACCTGATGTTGATTCCCCATAATAATCCAGGTCATAATCTCGGTCTTTCTAGCATTCACCTCAAACCCTGAGACCTGTCCAAATTCCTCTGCCAATCTGATGACTGCCGGGAAGGTTGTTTCCAAATCTGCCGAAAGTATCAGGATGTCATCTGCATACAGGACCACTCTCCTCATCCATTCACCATATCTAAAATGCACAAGGCTAGGATCTTCTCTGAGCCTTTGGGCGAGAGGCTCTATGTACATATTAAAAAGCATCGGGGAGGGAGGACAGCCCTGTTGGGTGCCCCTGGTTATCCTAAGTGATTTGGTTAGATTTCCGTTAACCAATATCCTGGCCGACGGTGCTTAGTATAGCAGCTGGATGGTACGACTAAACTTATCACCCAAGTTGAATTTTTCCATGACTTCCAACAGGTAAACCCAATTCACCCTGTCGAAAGCCTTGGTGGCGTCCAGAGTTAGGGCTTCAAGAGGGAGTGAATAGGTGGAAGCAATATCTATTACGCCGACCAGATCATATGTGAGATCTAATAGTTGTCTTCCTTTCACTAAACCGTTTTGATCGAATGGAGGATGTCATTTGCCACCAGCCCCAGCCTTTGCTGCCAAAATCGATGCAAAGATTTTATAGTCGATATTCAAAAGTGTTATGGATCGATATGAACCACCTCTGGCTTAATTTATGCCGCGTTTCAGAATCAGAACTACTGGGACGTCATTCCAAGACCCAAGCGGGCTTATTCCCTCTAATAATATCTTATAAAATAATTGGGTTAATACCAGGATTATCACCTTGTAGTGACTGAGCTATTTTTATGGATAAGTGGCTCGAGTATGACCATTGCCCACTACCATCTCAGTATATTTTAGCCTAATATAGTGAAATTTAGGCCTGTTTCTGACTTTACCTTGTTTTATGGCAGTGCTGACTATTGCCTTTGACATGCTTTCATGTTATTTTGCTTTGCAATTCATATCATTACATAGACATAGTGATGTGTAGACCTGAAGGGGCTTGCCTGTTGGCTTTGGCATGATTTTAAGACTAATTTTGGCTCTTTGCAGGAGTAGAGGCCTATGCTTGAGCAACTCCATTTACTAAACTGCAGCCATCTTCTGAGCCTCTTTAGGTGAGAGGTTATATTTTAGTTTCCATGTGTTGTTCACCAGCAGTGAACCAGAGAGAACCGGTTATTATCAGAGGAATGTACTCACTTTATGCCGGAGTCATAGCAAAACGCTTGGCCAGCTGCTTGTTGTGTTCTCTTGGTACGAGGTGGTACAGGAACCTAGTGAGAACTGTAGGCGGAGTTTGCTAGAAACTTCGATGGAGAGCTGCATTCTATATTAGAGAAATGGGGTATGAGAAAGGGTGATATGCTGGTCTGGGGGTTTGGCGGTCTGATGATACATCACGGTGCAGACGTGCAGTCGTGTTTGTGGAACAGAGAGTCCTGACCCAACCAGAGAGGGAAAGAGAGACGGACCCTTCTTCAGATGCAAAGATGCCTAAGATTATGGTGAGGTGTTCCATGTATATCTAACTTTATCTAACTATGCCTTTTATTTTCAGGTTATATATATACGTCTGTGTTGGTGATTGCTATAGATGATTACTGTGATATTTAGTTATTTAGTCTTCATTGTCATCCTAATATTATGTAATAAAGAAACGCTAGAGCTTATCATTTGTTTGTATTCCTTGTGAGGGAAGGTCGGGACCCTTTTTTACCAAGTACTTACAGAGGATGGGTTATTCCCCTCTAATGGGTAATTGTTGTATGGGAGGGAAATCAGCTCCCATCAAAGATGTCTAAATTCTAATTATTCTATCTAATACATTGCTAGGAGGAGCATGCGCTGTGTACCCTCTCGGATGGGGAGGTGTTGTGACTTATTGTTATTTGCGAGCTCCTTGGCAATGGTCTTATATGTTGTTATTGTTTATTCCTTTCTTGGGTACGTATTGTGAAGTGTGGTGTCTTTCTGGATCCTGAGAAAGGATGCGGTAGGTAATGGCCTGGTGACTGACAGTAGCACCAAAATATACAGAAAAGCAGGTCATTACACACCTCCCCCAAAGATCTATATAATTCAGCTGGTAGCCCTTCGGGGCCCGCAGCTTTGCCCTTTTTACAAACCGCCATAGCCTTTTTCACTTCCTCTTGTGTAATAGCTTGCTCTAAGTCTTCCAGTTGTTTAGGACTAATAGATGTAAGTGTAGTCCTATCCATCCAGCCCTTAACTTTAGGCCTCAAAAAATCTTTGAGGGTATCCCAGACTGTGGTGATGTTTGCTGTACCTAGGTTAGTCCCCAAAAATAGATCAGTCTCTCTCTCTCTCTCTCTCTCTATAGGTAAGTACTAGAGGGGAAAAGGGTTGAGGACAGAGAAGAGACTGCTCCAAAACTCTGCCTGTTCAGCTTTGTCTTCTTCTTCTTCGTTGTTCAGGCTAAAAACATTTACATTTGTCAGGTATGGTTGTTCATGTAAAATGTACTTTTATCTTTAGCATTAGATTACTTATCTTACCAGGAAGTAGTTTTGGGTTTGCCTCTCTTCTCATACGTTTTATTAGTGGATTATCATGAGAAGCCTTCACTCTAATCACTTGTTCTTTTTTTTCAGGTCCTTCTACTTCTGACTCTACTCTTTAATGGTATGAGAAAATAAGGTAAGTATCTATATAGCTATAGTACTATTTAATCATGTTTTTTGCTTTCCTTGTTCCCAATTCTATACTCACGAGAACAAGTTGAAGAGCTGCCTTGTGCTGGGTTTCTGGATTTGCGGTACGCTGCCTACTGTGTAATTCTAGAACACTGTGTCACCAGCCTTTTATATGTATTTCTTTTGGGGAAAAATACTAGTGAATTAGATTGCTGATTCTGGGGAGTTTAATGGAGGATCGAGGCGTTTATAAGGATCGTGCCAGCATTACTCCTTTTATGACTAGGATCGAGCGGCACGTTTGAAGAATGTGTCTGAGTTTTTTATTTCATCTGCCTTTGAGAATGAAATGCGGCACAAAGGAGAGTCGTGCTCGCATTTGAGTCTAGATTGCATTTATGTACAAATGCAGAACAGAGGAGGAAGTGCCCGTGTTTGTTTTAAGATTTTATTTAGCCTCTGGGAATCTCTACACGGCTCTGAGTGAAACGCGCACGCGTTTAAATCTGTTTATGTCTGTAATGTTCAAATGCGGCACGGAAGAGAACAGTGCCCACGTTTGGTTTTCTTTTGTTATTTACCTCAGTTGGCTCAAGGGGTTTATTACTAAGGAAGCTTGAGCAAACGTGGCATGTGGGAAGGTCACACCCGCATCAGATTAACTCAGAGGCTTCTGACCATAGTTTGAACTGAAGCTTGGATAATATTCTTATAAGTTATTAATGTTGTCCAATGGGCATGAGCTTTTTCACTTTGTTATTTTCCCAGTTAAACACATGCTTGAGCCTAAGAGTTTTCTTATTGTAAATATTCAAGAATCCTCTCACTGAAATTTTAATATGGTTAATTGTATTTAACACTAACTTTGGTTCTGTGATTCTATGAAGTACAGACGAAACTAACCCCCGTTAATTCCGCGACTACCGAGACTAACTTCCACGACGCTTGAGAAACAGGTGCTCTTTCAGTAAATTCTTCAGTGAAGTGCGCAGTGGAATGTTGAAGCACACCTCACCTGACTGTCATTACCTAAAAGACTAGACTGCTAAACAGCGGTGTGCTGTTGCAGTGTCAGAATGTTGGCAGCCATGTTGGAGTTTCTGCGGTGCCAACTACCACTCCAGCTTAAGGGATTAACTGCCCTTTGGTGAGTTTGTAGTGAGATCATAGTAGCCACAGTGGAGGTAGAAGGAGGAACCCTCCCGTGACTCCTGACAGCAGTTGTCAAAGTCTTCTGTAAAATACTGGCTTCCCAGTTATCTCACCTCGTCCACAAGTTGGTATTGCACAGCAACATGGCTTTGTCCCTGGATGAGATAGAACGGCCCACATAGGTACTGCTATTGCGGCATTCGATGATGAGTAAACTTAATACACAAATGGGCATGAATATGCTTGATGCAGAAAAGGCATTCGATTAAGTGGCCTGGGCGGCTTTATGGCCTGCCATGCAGTCACTCGGGTTTGGCCCCAGGTTAATCTCTGCTGTACAGAAACTGTACAAGAAGCTCGTTAGTAGAATCAAAGTCAATGGCTTGACATCTGCTAACTTTGATGTACAACGCGGGACTCAACAGGGATGTCACCTGTCACCTTTGTTATTTGCTCTTTATATCGAGCCATACATATGGCATTTATTGCTTAACGGAAGGATTTTCCTGTTAGTTTTAATGGTATTGAACTCAAGGTTACTGGTAGGCCTGGGCGGTAAATTCAGTTCCGGAATTTGGGTAATTTTGCATTCTGCTAAGAATGCGGACTTGCCAAAAATTATGCGATCCGCGGCTTCGCCTAATTGTTTGCTTGTTTGCACTTTCTAAATGTGTGTTTGTGAGATATTTCTCCCCGAGCACACAAACAGCATTCGCGAACAGGAAAAAAGCATCGCGGATGGGCGGAATAAGCAACTACGCGTGCTCGCGGAACTTTTGCATGCTCGCAGAGATTTTTTTACAGTTTTGCAGAGCTTTGTGTAGCGCGACTACGCAAATTCCGCCCACCCCTAGTTACAGGGCATACGGATGATAGTGCAGTCTACTCCACTAATTCGGCCGGCGCCATTACACACATTATGCAAGAGTCTGAGTTATTTGGCTCCTTTTGAGGTTATAAGCTAAATCCCACTAATACTCAGACAATTGTCAATTTTCAATCTGATGTTCCTCCTACAACATTGGGGGTTACCCGGTGTGCAACTTATCTCAGAGTAAGCATCTGTAGTCAGGTTAATGATGTTATTCCATTAAATTATGATTCACTTTCGAAAACTGTCGCAGCCAAATTGCGCAGTTGGCATCGACTTCCATTAAGTATTTATGGGAGGTGTAATGTTATAAGAATAAATATACTCCCTAAGTTCCTATATTTGTTTTGCTCTATACCACTACTTGTCTCACCGTCTTTCTTTAAGAAATTGAATAGTGTTATAGGCAGTTTCATATAGGCGAATAAGCTTGCCCGGCGGGCTCTCAAGCTTATGAGATTAAAATATGCACAGAGTGGTTTTAAGCTCCCAGATTTTCAGCTCTATTTTTGGGCTTCTTTTGCTGGACGGCTCCGTGGTCTGTAATGCGGACTGGAAGCCGGGCCTACACTGTTACCGTATCAGCTCGCTTGTGGCCCAATAGTGGGGTTCATGTTGTATAAAACTGCTGACCCCAATTATTTCAAGTGGGTAAAGTTTAAGGTAGCTATAGACATCAATCGGATTTGGCTTGACGTATGTAAGCAATACTCTTTCCCAGTGCAGCATCAATACACCGTGCTATGGGGCAATCCAGCGATGCCCAACATATTCCAGATTGCACTAGTAAAGACTGGCATTCTAAGGGCATTACCCGACTCTGCCAATTTTATGATGGACAGGGGTTTCGTTCTTTCATTGCACTTAAGGACGAATTCGGCCTCTCGCAAAAACCATTCTTCAAATACTTACAGGTCAGGGATTATTTTTTACGAGGCAAGAAGTTATTTACAATGCCAAAATCTTTGGAAATACTTCCTGAAATATACACAAGCACTGGTCAAGGGGGTAATTGGCTTAGTCTATCAAAAACTTGTGGCTCGGGCTAGTGATGATAGCTTACAAAGTGCGGCTAAACTTAGCAGTGTCTTACAGGTGGAAATAGCCACTGAGGACATCTGGGAGAGTATGGAAGTACTAGATCAAGGGGTAACAACAGTTAATTTAAAGTTGCAACAGCATCAGGCTGTGTACATGTTGTACTATACTCCGGCGGTTATATCTAAGTGGGCTTCTGGCTACACAGAAAAAGCATATTGTCAAAAATGCCAGATTTATGCGGCAGACCGCAGGCATCTGTTCATTGATTGTCCAAAGCGCGACGGATTCTGGAAGGGGGTCACTTATATTCTCAGCACAAATATGGGCCCTAATTATCAGAAAGCTTCAAAAAGAGTTTTTCTGGGGAACAGAAGTTGGGCCGCTAGGAATTGGAATCTCCTGGCAACTAATATCATTGTTTGTGCGCGTGTATATATTATTAGAGCCTGTGTAGATGTTAACAGTCCAAGTGTTACTGAATTATGGGTTCTACTTAGACAGGTTTTTGAAATGGAACTTACTTTGGCTAAAACTAGGGGACCGAGTTCTTGTTTGAAATTTAATCGGATTCGGACTGACCAGTTATGGGAGCAGCAAGGCATTGTCTACCCATGACAGTGTTTCATCTTTCACTTTATTGTCTTTTATTCTTGGCTTTAAAAGTATAAGACTGTCATTTTTTCTTTTTCTTTAAATGTCGTACCTTTATTGTTTACTTAATTAATTATTATATTTCTCTCGATGATGTGTTTATCCTCCTAATGTAAGGACCTGTATATGATATCTGTTATATTTATGGCTTAAAATAAAAATTCAAAAAATTCAAAAAGAAATCTCACAGGGGCCCAAAAAAAAAAGAAAAAAAGACAATCTTGCTATAGTGCATGGAGAGTGAAAGGAAAGGCTGCATAATGTCGATTTTAATTTTAAAAAGAACAGCATTTAAATACCTGTAAATGAACTATACAAATATTTCAAACTATATCAGCCAGGCATGTACACATGAGGCACCTTTATGTAAATCTGAAATTTGATGGAAACAAAGCTTTTACTAGGATCAAACAAAGCAAGACACTTAGCTAGGAGATGTGCAAATGATAATTATGTACTCAAACCCTATTTGTACATAATATTGTTTATGCATTATTTACATATATTGTTGTATCAGTAAAACTGCATAGCTGTGCCAATTTAGTGGCCATTTTAATGGAAAATGTGTTATCTCTAAGCAACAGTGTTGTGCCACGCCATGCTTTACTAATATATTTACAATATTGTACTCTAACATGCACTACAAGCTACACCCATAACACTCTCCTGCTGAATGGATGAGGATCATTTGCTGCACATGTTCCTTGTGTGACACTAGGACTTTTCACACTCTCCATGACTTCAGTGATATAACATTGATGGCAGCATCCCCACTCTGAAACTGCAGTCCTGCCAGTGCTGTCACCAGAGATTCACCAGAGCCCCTCCCGATCATTGACTGATGGCTGCATCGGGGAGCAATTGTTGCACTGATTGGGTTAAGAAAATAGTACCCTGTCTGGAAATGCGTTCCAAGAATGTATATGAAAATAGCTCCTACCAGTCGCTTCTAAATGATCTGCCTCAAGCTTGGTATTGCTTGGGTGATGCCACTTTGTTCAGAATATATACTTTAGAAAAGCTAAAGAGGGATGTAATTTTATATGATGTGGGTTTAGCAATTGAGAAATCACAATAACAGCATCTGCAAACAAGGGAGTTTCTGGTGAGAAAGGATTAAGTGGGTTTGCTTTTGTTGAAAAGCCTTAAGAATTTGAATACATATTATGAAACATACACTGCAAACTGTTAGTTCTAGGGTTGGGAAATTAGCTGCATTGTTGACAACAGAAAGTTACTATCAAACTGTCCCTATATGCTATAAGCAAGCAAAACATTTAGGGATGGTGCTTCTGAAAGCAGTGAAAGTATCTGTGAAAAAATAGCTTAATTTATGCACTTACCTTTGCATTTGTATACCTACCTATTTTCAAATGCTGCCTCTCCATTACAGGATAACCACCATCCTTCTATTGCCTGGAGTCCCTTTTTTCTTCATGTCTTTTTTAATAAAGACCATTGTTACACTATTTATCTGGCCCCTGGTCAAATAGTTCATCATCTCTACTATTTAGCGGGCAGAAGAATAAATAGCCACTTCCTAATATAAAAACTATCACATTAAATCAAACAAATGCTGACATTTAACAGTTATAGTTTATTGAGCTACCTATAACTTGCACCCCCCATACCCTGCTTATGACTCAACAGAAAACATAGGTAGTCAATATTACATCACCATTCATATGTAAAATTACTTTTTTGACGACTTCACTGATGGCATCTCAAATGATGCCATTGATGAAATCATTTATGACATCATAAAACTATTGAGGCACAGTCCTATAGGGTTGTGGCACTGAAGTAGGTATAGCACCAAAAACGAAACCTACCTAGAGGGGAGTTGTGCTACTAAAGATCATGAAACTGTCTTTTCTCATGTGCACATTCACCATCTTTCACACACAGCTCATGTTTACAAGGAATGTCTGAACACAGACTCAATGTGTTTCCACAATAAGAGAGTGGGGAAGGAGGTCCCAGTGAGGGACTCTGCTGAACTTTTACTTAGTGAGTAGGCAGACCTTATTTCAACCAAAACCAATATCAAAGAAGTTATGGGTGATGCTTCTTCTAGAAAAATGAAGGGGTAGCTCATTTGGTGTCTGAGGCTCTACAGAGTGATACTGGAGATGGTGTTAAGGTAGATGCTTATATTAAGGTTGCCATAACATGCAAGTATTTATAACTTAGGAGTTGCTCAAGTGAAAAAAATAAAAATGGCTGGATAGAGATTTTGTACAAACATTTATGACTTTTGTCACAACAGAATGTTTTTGGCAATAACATCTGTTGTGGCACAGAATGTGTAAGTGGTAAGGGGGCGCCAGGCAAGAACCTATGATGCCATCGAACATCGGATGGAATTGATCCTGTGTCAATGAAGAACATTCCTAGAGGCAGATTATGTGTTGAGGTAGAGCATGTTTTGTGGTATAGCATATTTTGACATAGAGCGTTTTGTGGATACTGCATGTCACATTTTGGGGTAGGTCATTGTGTTGATATAGAAAATGTTTCAAGACTGAGAACATGTCCTGTTAGACAAGCTAAAGGAATAGAACAAATGTTAAACATCAGCATATCTTTGGAGGCTACCGCATTTCAGGAAAGAGCATGAGTCAAATGAGGATGTTTGAGAATCGCAATAGAGCAGTGGTTCTTCACCTGTGGTCTGCAAAATCAACTTAGGGGGTTTGTGACAGTTTTACATAGAAAACACAATTTAAGTTGGTCTCTTACCTCGACTCGTGGAAGAAAAAGAAATATAGCAAACAGAGTTTACTACTGATGATTTGTGGCCTCAATTGAAACACTGGTATACACTGATGAAAAAGGAGCATGCAATGAAAACTGTTTCAAGACTGAGAATTTATCATGATAGATCAGCTATTGGAATAGAACAAATGTCAGAAATAAGCATATCTTGGGAGGCAACCACATTTCAGGAAAGAACATTAGCCAAGATCGAGGAGGTTTGGAAATGTAATAGAGTAGTAGTTCCTAACCTAGGATCCGCAACACCTACTCAGGAGGTTTGGGATTGCCTTACTGACCTTACTAGTGGACTGCTCCCTTCATTGCACAGCTCTGCCTGGTAGGTGCTGTCCCCTTGGCTGCTGCTGACCCTCTGGTCAGGAGTTTGAGACCCTCCTCCACCTGCAAGCTCCTGCCTGTGCTTCATCCCTGGTGGTCTGGTGGTAGAGCATCACTATTCTGCCGCTGGACTGCCCTTCTGTCTCTCTTTTTTCTGCTTTTTCTCCCTTTTTGCCTTTCTTCTGCCTTTTTTCAGCTTTTTGCCTTTTTCCTGTCCCTTGTACTTTTCATATTGCGTTGCTACTCTTGCTGCTGCATTCCCCGACAGCCACACCCCCCTCCAAAGACCCTTCCTGGTTCCCACATTTCCCGCCTTCCAGTGGCACAGCCTCCTGCACACTACTTAATGGAGTGCGCTACGCAGACATGCCGTTGGCAGGCCTAAGGCAGACCAAAGGCAAGCCTGTCAGCACTTGTCGGTGCCAGAACTGTGCCCAGCACTTTGGACCCTGATTCTCGGCTCTCTCACAGATACAAAGTCAGGAACCTCCTCACCCTCAATACAAGACGTCATGCTGCCTGCCACCTCGCAACATTGAAGGACACCCAAGGACCCTTCTCCTGCCAAAAGTGCAGCAGCACCCTTGCCTGCCTCCATACCATAAACTTAAAACTTAAAAATTAAAAAGGTGATCAATCAAAATTGGCATGTGATCAAGAACTTAGATGATGACCTCTCGACTACTCCACTGTTTGTGTTTAAGAAAGAAAGCAGTGTATCCAATTACATCGTGAGAGCTTCTTCTAAAAAAAATCCTAAAACTTCTTTGAGGCAATTAATGGGCCACGCTCCAGTAACGGGACCCCACAAATGTGGGATGTGTGTTTGCTGTGATCTAATAGTAGAAGGAACTCTGTTTGTACATCGTGGGATTTATTGGAAACATGAGGCTTTCAGTAATTTCAAAACCAAAAATTTCATATATAGAATTACATGTCCTTGCGGGATGTTATACATTGGCAAAACAAATCAGGAGACACAGCAGAGAATTTCTCAACATAAGCCAAGGATTAAGACAAATGTGGAGACAGCCCCCCTTGTGAATCATTGGAAGAAAAGTCACATACTGAAAGAGATTTGAGATGGACAGTAATTTCCAAAGTGGATCGAGACCCTGGAGGGGGTGATTTGAAACTTAAATTGTCACAAAGAGAAGCTTTTCTCATCGTGAAATTTAACACTGCTGTGTCTGGTCTCAATGAGATATCTGAAATATACAAGTTATGATCTTGGATTCCATAGTGAAGTTCTGGTAAGATAACAGTGGACACGTGATTAGGTGTTCGATTTTATGCAGCTTTACTTAGGCCAGCATGTGGCTTTGTCGGGTAGAATAGCATGCCCATATGGTTATACATCCCTTGTTAGGGACCTCCATGTAGAGAAAGTTCAAGTATACTTACCGTGTTTTGCCCTATGGGCCATAGATTGGAGCATCAACGCCCAATTTAATGTTATGGGACCAGCCCATACACAGTATTCCTCCATCTATATTCCCTGAGTTATGACTTGGCAGAATGGTAGTTTTCATTGGGGTATGGAATACAGCCTTCAGGATGCATGATGAATGGGAGTTAATATACTAATATAAATTACTACTCCCAGAATGCATAATGAACTGCATTACTACAGGCTCTCTTGATAGATTTCTTCATGTAATGTTATATTCATTTTTCCATTTAATTTTCATTCTTTCATTTATGTTTACTTGGGCAGTAAGAGACTATTCAAAAAACCGGAACTCTACCGGCTTTAGTACTCACACGCATGAACATTGGAGGTCGAGGAAACTACAATTTCCAGAACCAGGAGGCGCGTCGGCACATATTTACGTGTATGACCAAGGCTCGCGTCCTAATATTATTGCATTCGTGATTTATGCTTGAAAGGGAACTGTTTGTGTTTTTGACGGTAAGCTGCACTTATACATATATCTATACGGAGAAGAAAACGATAAGGCAACGGTCGGTTTCTGAATTTACAAATGGAGGCTTTCTCGACAGCACGGAATTCCACTGAGACATTCGATCAATAGAAGCAGGATTGGTCAACGCGCCTGCTGGCGCTTGGAGGTATGTGAATGTTTCACAGCAGTTGGAGAGCTTTAGAAGAAGGGGTGTGGTTTTCATTCATTTTTATAACTCATGAAGGTAATCAAGCCTATGTTTTTTTCTGTTTATAAACAGGACGCCGTCATCGCTGCTTATTGGAACATTAAGTCTAACAACTCAAGAATCCTCAAAGGTGGCATTCATCAAGTAAGTGTTCACAGGACTTGGAAAGCCCATTAGGTGGTTGAGTGATCCATTTATGATTTGATAAACTTATGTTTTTTTTCCCCTTTCTTTCCCCCTCTTCTTCTTTCTCCCTCTGTTCTCTCCCAACCCTCCTGGTTGTTTCACAGAGACTTTCGATTTCTTGATTTCCTTGAAACTAGACCTTGTGGCCTTTTTCTGAATAGGTAAGCAGACATTGAGGCAGTAGACAAGATGTGAGCATTCTTTGGTCTTTAAACAGGCAATTGTCATACATATTTCTTTTCTTCTTTACAGTTTTTGGTCCTGAGGTGAATCCCAAGAATAAAGGAATTTAAAACGCGTAGACCACAGATTTTGCCAAACAGTGGTTATGTAAATTAGGCTTGGTTGTGCTCTGCTCAATTATTGTAAATATTTCATTGGTTGTATAGTAGTGTAAATATTGTATTTGTTCCCCCTTGTTGTTTTGCACCAAGTAGGTTGAGTGTGTTTGATGTGATACTGAGTGAGTGTGTTTTGTCAGATTGAATGAGTTTTGGAAGTATGCGAATGTAAGTGGATTCACCACTAGTCCCTGTGTCTAAATGTATTCACATTTCATGGTTGTTCATCACATGTAGTTATGTGTTCCCTGTAGGAGAGAATTATTGAAAAAACATTTGTGCTATTGAAATAAAAGCCATTAATGAGCTTTCGGGTGTATTGTCTTGTGGTCTATGCACCTATGGTTAAAATAATCTAAATAATGGATCAGTACTGGCATTTTTCTTGTTGTTTAGTGTAAAGGGCTCAGCCTTACTGATATAGAGCCATACCCTTTATTGTTAACAGTGCCTCCATACCCCCAGCACCTCTCGCCACTCAGCTGACCAACAGCGCACCCAACCATCCTCCTCAACATGCGCTCCTTCCACAAACATGCCACATAAATCTGGGACTTTCTTGACACCGCCTCCCCTGACATCACCTTCCTGACAGAAACCTGGATTAACCCCAGCTCTGGCCCAGAAATAACCACCAACATCACGGATGGCTACAAAATCACCTGCAAGGACTGCGCCGACTGTTCAGGAGGATGGATCACCATAATCCACAAGAACACCCTCTGTCTGACCACTCACTCGGTAGACCCAATGACAACCATGGAACACCTCAACTTACAGATCCAGACCAACACCAATACCACCCTCCTTGGGACCCTGGTCTACAGGTCTCCTGGCACCCACCAGCACTTCACCAACGCCATTGTCAACCTCCTCGTTCCCCACACTCTCAGAACCACAGATTACATCCAACCTCAACATTCACTTGGACAACCCCAGTGGCCAGAACACCACATCCCCCTGGAGAACCTTACCAACATTGGACTCAAGCACCTAGTCACCGCTCGAACCCACGCAGTGGGACACACGCTCGACCCCGTCTTCCCCACCAGCAGAAACATCTCCTAAAGCCACACCATCGAACTCTTCTGGACAGACCACCACTGCTTGCACTTTGGCTGCACCAAGCCCAACATACAGAACTACCGTCACCGCCCCTGTTGTAGCTGGAACAAGGTCACCGAAGAACATCTCAGCACCTTCCTCAGCAGTATTACACCGCTGACATTAGCAGACATTAACAACTCAGCACACAACCTCCACCGAAGGATCTCCAACTGCGGTGACACTCTGGCACCCTTCAGGAAGGATCCCGGAAAGCAGCACTGTCACTGTAAGAAAGCAAGCTGGTTCACTCCTGCCCTCCAGATGCATCTGTAGATGACTCGAGAAGAGATGGAGGAAAAACAAACCCCAGAAACAAATGCAACCTTCAAAACTGCCATCAACACACAGCACCTCCTCCTCAAAACCACAAAGGAAACTGCCCTCCAAAACACAAGCTACGTCAACGCACACACCATCAAAGAACTCTTTGCCATCATCAAGGAGTTCACCAGGCCCAACTGCAAGACTACAGACGCCCCCCACTCCCAAAACCTCTGAAACAAACTCAGCACCTTCTTCCACCACAAGATAAGGCAGATCTATGACAAGACCAACACACCCAAGACCCTCCCACCACACCCAACATCACTCAATGCAACCACACGCACCCCAACAGATCCTACTCAACTGGACTCCGCTCACCACTGATGACACACTCAAGATCATGAAGAGCATCCACTCCCCATCCCCCTCAGACCCTTGTCCGTATCACATCTTACATAGAGCAGCCACCTCCATCGCCCCCAAGCTTCGTTGCACCATCAACTGCTCCGGTGCCTTGAGACCCTCACAGGTGAGTAGCAGCGCTATAAAATCCCTTGTTTGATTGATTGATTGATTGACATTAAAAAAACTATTTGAGTTTGTATCCTTATATTGACTCGATGGATCAGAAGAAGTACAGCAAACAGAGTCTGCTAATGATGAACGGTGGCCTCAATTGAAACAATGGTAGGCACTGACAAAAAGAGAGCATACAATAGAAGTGGAAAAAACAAAATTACATGCTATAGTGTATCATAATGCTTCATCTTTTAAGAAGTAAAACCACATTTTAAAAAGCTACAGCTTCCCCATTAAAATGAACATTTTATTCTTAATGTATTTTTTGTTTGTGAATTAAATAAAATATTTCAAAATTTTTTTATCCATTCAATGTATACTTGTTTCTCTATTTTTGTATATGATCACCATTTATAATACAGAAGAGTTTTACTTGAAAATCAGTAACAGTGTAGTCAGCACTTCATCTTCAATGCAAAAATGGAGGGATTTTCATCAAGACCCATAAGAATAAGTATCTATCAGAATTTCTAAAGTTGAGAAATTAGGTAATATGATAATTACTTGTAGTTATATATTTCACCCACTGATGAAGGTGGAATAAAAACACTTGCTTTCACAGGACACAATATGTCACAGGCCAATTAAATAACCTTGTCAGGGTGCACATGCAATTGCCCATGACAGAGCCAGGCTTTAACCACTTGGGTGCCATAGATGGGACCTCCATGCCCATAGCACAATCAGTAGGGTGCTTTGGATGTGAAGGTCACATGACAGCACACAGGGCAGTGAAGCTCTCTGGTGCCGGTAAAAGAGTGCTGTTTTTTTCTTGAGTGACGATCAGTCATGCTCAGAGCCTGTACTTAATTTGAGCCAGTGGTTGCTGGTTTGGGCCACCAATACCTATTTTTGGGGACCAGCATTTTTTTTTACAACAGAATAAAAAACACACAAATCAGAAAGAAGTAGGGAGAGAAAGATTGAAAAGTTGTCACAACTGGAGAAAGAAGGAGCCTGTAAGAGTGAGATAAAGGCGCTGGGAGTGCCTGCTGGTGGATTTAAGAGTCCTGAGGTGGATTGTAGACTACGCAGACTTGGCATTCTGCACGCCAATGTTTAATTGTACCTTCTAAGCAGAGCTTCTGGCACAGGCACAATTTCTTTAATAAATTAAGCACTGCTCAAAGCCTATATCAACTTTTCCTGGGAGAGGTATCTTTGAAGAGGGGAGAATCCCACATTTATTCAAACTGAATTTCTGCCTCTAGTGTGGGTTGACCTGAGGCATGTCAACTGTAATCTCGTGAAGACATCAATGTAACCTCGTTGACTTCAGACAGTCCAACTCTTCTCAGAATCCTATTCTTGATATGGGCAAAAGGCCAGACCATACAAGTGAGTACGGTTCAAATCAGGAGAAATGTGGGAAAGTTGGATGGTAGGAGTTTTGTTGTTCTGGCCAATTCCAGAACTTTACCTCACAGAAATATGACGAAAATGTGATTTCAGTCAAAATTTGACATTTGCAGGGCATTCTGGAAAAGAAAGCATTGGTGGATCAATGCATGCTACACCACCCTTGACTCCTCTAATTGTCTAGGTTTCTAAAATGTCTGGGTTTGGTAAGTTTACCGGAGTGGCGACCAAGCCGGGGTCAAAATACTACAGCTACACACATTGTCCAAAGAGTCAGCTTTCCATGAGAAACTTTGATGTCTCCATACTGGCTTTTGAGGCCTCTAGCGGCAAGATCCCACCAGACATGTACAGTACCAATTTTATAGGGAAAAGTATAGAAGTGTTGGGTTGTAGGTATTTTGTGGATCCCGTAGATTCTGGAATTTTCCCTCACAGAAATATGATGAAGACATGCAATGTTAGCCAAAGTCTGACACATTGCAGGGCATGTTACATAAGAAAAGACAGTGCGATCCACACAAGTCACACTAACCGGGGTGTCTAGTTTTCTGAAATGTCTGGGCTAACTAAGTTTGCCTGCCTGGTAGCTGAGCCTGGGCCCAAATATTGCCGCTACCCACATTGCAAAAATGGGTCCGTTTTCAAAATTAAAAAATATGTCACCACATTATGTTTTGGAACCTTGCCTGTTGTTGACAAAAGGCCCAGCTACACATTGGAGCACCATTTTTTGGTAGAAGTGTGGGAACCAGTAATCAAAGAACGTTTGTTATTATCAAAACATTTGTTTTTATCAATTGACATTTTCACAATTTTTTTGCTTCCAAATGGAAGTCAATGTGGAAGAAAGAGCACATTCTGCAAAATGTTCCCTGTATCACATCATAGTGTGAATAACCCTAAATTCAAAATATTAGAAATAACCACTGTTGCCAAACTCAGGGTCTTGGGCATATTTAAAAAATGCATAGGATTCTTTCATACTCATTTTCCATTCAGTAGATGTTAACATACGAGTTGATGCATAGTCTGTACACAATGAAAAATCATAACAAGCTGCAGCTCAGTTGTTGGCTCTGGGTAGTGCATCTTTTTGACAACCAAGAAGCACTGTGATCAGAAGGATCTGTTGCAAGTAACTATATTACTTTGAAAATCGGCATTCAAGGGAAAAACTGCAGATGAAAACGTTGAACTGAAAATTAAAAATATATTTCTACTTTTTCCTACTTATTTTTGTTATTTGTTTTTCAATGGTTTGCTTCTTTGGGTAAACACTGAGTGATTTACGAAGTAACACCTTACTTAATTCCACATTTTGTCTACTTTTCAGAACTGTATAGCTTTCCTGGTAACGCAGTGGGTTTCAGACATATGTTCACTACACACTGTAAGTAGAAAGATGCAACAAAAATAGGATGATTTGACCAATATTTAGACAAATTAATAACTGTGGTAAAAATACTTATTTCTTAATAACTCCTCCTGTTCCTCCTAGCAAAGCAAGTCTTTTGTTTATGCCATTATTTTTTTTGGTAGGTCATTTTAATTGGGTTTTTCAAACATAAGACAAACACAACAAAAGTGATAGGCAGAGCCCAGCAACCAACCGCGATCCTATAGTCGCATGTAACTGGTAAACAACCATTACAACGCAGTCATTATAATGCCCCTACACTATCCGACACTTACCCTCCTGTTCCACTCACTGGAGTGGGCATAGTAATTTTTACCCCTACACTATCCAACACTTACCCTACTGTTGCCCTAAAAGTATTATGGGTTGTAATGGTATACATTGCAATGGTATGCATTGTAATGGACTGCGTTGTAATGGTAGTTTTTAAAAATGCGTTGTGATGGCATGCGCTGTAAAAACATGCAATGTAAAGACTGCGTTGTAACAGCATGTGTTGTAATTGCATGGGTTGTAACATCATTTGTTCATGTCACTACCTGGATCATCAGCAGAAACCCTGGAGTCCAAAATAGTCCTACCAAATGCCCCATATCTTGCAATGTTTATATGGACAGCCTTATGCTGCCTTCATTGGTTCTTCCATTTTAGCACATTAGTCCATAGCCCGTTGCCATGCGTGCAAGTCCAGGGCGGTAGCCAAGGTCCTGTTCTGGGATATATCCTGCTTAGCGAGCAGGATCCCCAAACCCACGAGATACCTCTTAGATCATCTCTTGTACAGGTCTTCCAGCAATCTTAGGAGAGCAATACCAGGTGAACTGTCCTCTGGTCTTCCCAACACACCCAACAAACTCCCATTACTTGGGATCAGTAACCATAGATAATGGGGCACAACCAGACTACACAGTAAAAATCTACACTGTCAGCTCCGCAGTGATGAAAGGTGGGCGATAGAAGTTTATCCACCCTCCAAAGTCACAGCAGTGTCAAGTACTTTGAATGTAAGACATTTACTTGGTTTAGCCGGAGCTGAGATGATAGAACCAGTTCTCTCAGGACTATGAGCACCTCCCTCCATTCCCCATATCATAGAATGCCCACCCAAGATTCATAACAGGTGTGAAGGGTGGTAAGCCATTCCAGAAAATTGTTGACCAAGGAACAATATATTTGAGAGACCCCCTTCCTGCTCCACGGGACCCATAACAACCTTGGCCTCCATGGGACTGAATTCAGGAACGTCCCCAAAGAAGGACCAGTGAGACAACATGGCATGTTGGAGCTGTAGGAATTTGAAAAATTAAGAGCGGTGTAACTGGAAGTCGGCCGGTAAATCAGAGGAAGACCACATGTGCGACCCCTGCCAGACATCGTCCACACGTGATTACTGATCATGTCCCACCTCCCAACCCTGACCAAGGTGTCCGCCTGTAACAGCTGTGTACCTCTCCAATGGGGAGTCAGGGGAGTAACTCTGCCCCAATCCAGACCATCTCTCATCCGACCACCATGCTCCAAATGCTACTCTAGTCAGGTCAGTTAGAGAACGAGGGATCGGTCACCTGTACATGCGGTCCACAAACATGCGCCACGTCATAAGCAACAGTTCCAAATGGTACGTCGGGACATCACTGTCGCCAAGGAGCCAGTCATTTAAAACCACTAGTTGGGATGCCAAGTAGTAGAGATGCAGGCCTGCCTCTGCCAAGCCAACATCAAAGGTGGATTCTGCACATTTGCCAGAGGTAATGCATGGAACCCGATGAGCCTACAAAAAGGGAAGTAATAGTGCCTGAATATAGAGGAAGCTTTGCAAAATATACAGAAAAGGCGATAGCACCATAATTTTAAAAAGGGCAATTCTCCCCATAATGCTAAGAGGTATTGAGGACCACTACTACAGGTCTCTCTTCAAGCAAACAACCAGGGGCGTCACGTTCAGAGACTAGGCAAGATTGGGAATTAGTGAAATGTGAAAACCTAGGTAGAGGAAGCTTACCCTATGGTGGGGTATATGCTTCTGCTAGCCTTTGTCCTGTGTGGCACCCATCAGCAGGATCAATAAGGACTTAGAATGACCAACCAACAAGCCGGAGGCCTGGCAATATAGGTCCTGCATGTGTAGTACTCTGGGGAACACCACCGCCGGGTCACGCAGTAGGAGCAGCACATCGTAGGCATACAGTCCTCCTTGACTCCTTCCCCCCACTGGAATCCCTGCAATTGTGCATTGCAGGGAATCCACTTCACCAGAGGTTTGATTATTACAGCAGCAAGAAGGGAGGATAAGGGACACCCCTGGCTGGTTTCCACGCTGAATTGGTAACTCCTGCAAAAGGACCCTGTTCACCTGGCCTCTGGCGATGGGGTCGGCATAAGGCATCAGCACGTAGGAAATAAATTGTGTGCCAAACCTCAGGCTATCAAGTGTGTCCCAGCAGAAGTCCCAATTGAGGGATCCAAAATCCATTTCAAAATCTAATTATTAGGAGAAAGGCATTAGACCCTGGCAGCGGATGTATGCCGTTACTACGCATGCTTTTACAACGCATGCCTTTACCACGCAACTTTTGCAATGCAAGTCATTACAACGACTTGCGTTGGGGGGCGATGTATAGTGAATAGTTTAATTTACTATTCCAACTCCAGTCCCCGTGGATAGTAGGGAAGGTTTTGGATAGTAAATTAAAGAATTCCCTATCCTACAGCGCCCCCCAGCGCAAGTCGTTATAACGACTTGCGTTGTAAAAGTTGCGTGGTAAAGGTAGTGCGTGGTAAAAGTTGCGTTGTAAACACTGTTCCCCTGGCAGCAGATGAGGATATGCCACTGCTGCCTGTGCCCTACAGACACAGTGGTGTATACCACAATGTGGAATAATCCCACATTTATCTGGGTGGACCAGCGTATAAGTGAACCTGGGGAGTCAGTTGAAGGGCACCTTGGCATATATCTCACACTCAGAAATAATAAGCAAAATTAGGTGATAAGATGCACAGTTAACTGGAGACCACCCCGGCTTGTGGGGGACTACTATAGTCGCCTTATTCAACTCTGCCGGAAAGTGGCCATTGGCTATGTCCTCATTGTAAATGGGGCTACAATGATTTCCAGAATTTTCGCTAGTACTGCACTGGTAAGCTGTTGGGGCCTCATATCCAAAAGGGCAGTGTCCTACTCCGCAAGGGTAACTTGTTTATCAAGATCTGCTGCGTCGACCACCTTGAGAATGTGCAGTGGCAAGTCTGCAATCAGTGGGAAGAGTACTCACATGGTGGTCTTGGGCGATGTGCATATGAAGTGCAGTAAGAGTCTGTGAAAGCAATGTCCAGTGCTTCTGTAACCAGTCCCTGTTCAGGGACCTGGATACTAGGTACCACTTGGTCCACTAGGCCGCTAGTCACCAGTTAGTACAGAAGCTTATTTGACTTATGCCCCCACCCATAAACAATACTCTTGGAGGCCACCCAGCACAACCTCACTTCGTTGAGGCAGAACTGTCACAGTGAGAGCCTGTCCAGCATCAATTGCCGCAAATTAACTATGCCCTCCACCAGCACTATGCAGGCTTCTAGCCATTCGATCTGTGACAATTTCTGCTGATCCAAAGTACGGAAATATGTGTGGCCAACCCTGTGCATGAACTCCTTGCTGGAGGCATAAATCATCCCTGGAGAGTTCACTGAATCTATGCTCAGCGACAAAAAGGAGTCTAGTTCCTGTGACAGAAACTATGCTGCATCATGAGGCGCCAAGCATTAAGGTATCAGACTGGGTGTACCCCTCGAGCACCTCTGCCCAAGTGAATAGTGACCTAAATATCCCTAGGAAGAATTTCCAACCCCATGGTGTGCAGCAAGTTTGTGGTGGGCATGAAAGCACTGTCGATGCACGATCTGGTCTTATGTGCAGCTGATGTGTAAGTAAAAGCCTGTGTGTGTGTTCCAGGTATGCCAGACATCACAGAGTCCAAGGCAAGAAACCCAGTATTCAAGACGGGGGACCAAGGGCTGGGTGCCATCCCAATACCTCAGCCGTCAGTATTGGAGGACATCATCATGTTAAAACTCCCATGCACTATGATGACACACCTGGGAAGGCCTGCCAACACCTCTCACACTGAATAAAATGTAGGACCCAGCAATTGGGGAGGAACATAAACACTCAGCAGATTGTAAGCTTACCCACTGTCACCTCCTTTACGCTGACATATCTAGCCTGGAGATCCATCACGCTATGGGTGATCTCCATTAGTAGTATTTTGTAGATCAGGACTTTTACTCCACAGGAGCCTCTAGCGTAATCAGCGTGGTAGACCCTATTGTAACGATAACAGTCCGGGAAGGAGCATCAAGTATCAAGAAGGTGCGTCTTCAGCAGTAGGAGTCAATTGGTGGCATGACGTATCACAAAACCCAGCACTGCATTCAATGATACTATTTTAAGAGCCAAAGGGTCTTTAGTGGAATACACTGACCTTGGCGACACCTATGTGGGCTATCATGGGCAAAAAAGATTCTCGGCATCGCAGTCTGCTTGAAACACAAAAAAACACATTTTCAAAAGGGCCAATCTTCCCCGTCCCACTCCTCAAATTCCCACATACCACACTTCCACCCCTGAAGCATGTGGCCCAACAATGAAAATTGCAAACTGCAGAAAACCAACTTTTGGAGCAATTCAAACTACTTCTCCCCACTGAAAACTTCTTATCGAAAAGGATATTGTGCTGCTGACACTTTGATGCCATCAAGTTCAATGAGTAGCCACGGGCCACCTCAGACCCATACACCATAAACCCCTCCCTTTTGAAGAAGATGCTGAGGCCACCAAGTACTCCAGGAGGGGAAGGGCTGTTGGTGGCAATGAAGGAAGTGACTCGATTAGGGCCACCCGGGTCACTTTCGACCTCCTCTAGCCTTCCAAGAATACAGAGTAGATGAAGCAGTAGAGAATACAAGCAAACTAGTCAATTAATAAAATACACTGCAGTGGAGTCCAATCTGACCAGGCACCTATGATGGCTGACGAGGGACTGACCTTTACAAGCACAAAGTTAAACTATGTATGTTGCTGAGTCCATAAACACCCGTCTAATGTGGAAAAACACTTGTAGGTGTTGTAATACAAGGGGGGTACAGAACATGAGTCTCGATTCCGTAGCCTGGTACAAGCTATCTGCATTTCAAGGTCGTCTGGCCTATCCTCCCCTCTAGACAGGTGGGAGAAGGCCTTGATCTAAAAGAAAAGGCATGCACTAATGTGCTAACATGAGCATCAAAGAAACTAAACGTAACAAAGACCATTTTTTGTAAATGAGCAAACAACAGTTTCAAACGTGCAAGTAACAGTTTCGACTGTAACAGAACATGGCGTCTTCTCTAGCTAAATTGGTGGCACAGATGTCAACCCAGCTAATGTGACATATGTATCAACTGATTACGTCTTACACACAATATGTAAATATAATGTATTAGCCATATAAATGCTAACATAATATAGGGTAAAACACAAGTAAAATATTAAAACTATGTTTCAATTCTATCAGACCCTCCTTTTAACATTTATATGCTAAATCATCTTTATTTGTGCTATCAGGTAAGGGTCTTTACAAATCTAATACTAGTAGAAACATTATTATATAGAAAATAATCTGTCAAATATGAATACAGATATAATAGAGCTCTCTGAAAGGGGGATGCGATATTAGTCATTAGCAACACAAGTAACATCAGATGCAGAATCTGCCAAAGATGTTTCTGATCCAAAGACACCCTCATCCAACTGCATGAGGGTATCAAGTTCTTGCTGAAGCATAATTTTTGCATTTGTATCATGGCTCAAACTTCTTTTCACTGTAAGATAAGTGGCACAATATGAGCAACATAAGGGAAGACACTGTTTGAGGACACAGCAGCAAATTTGAATAATAATGAAATATATCACCTTTTCCAAGATTCAACTCCTTCAACCAATCAAGGACCAACTCCAATTGCCGCTTTCCATGCCTTTAACATTCTCTCAGATGTCTAAAATATGTTGGGTAATATTTTTTCCCATATTCGTGATGCCGACCACACACTGATCTCCTATGTCAGCGCATGCTCCATCTTTCTTAGCTAAAATAAAATCAACAGCATACCTGTTTTTTTTGCGGTATATGCGCATTCTTTCTAATTGAGTGGTGATGTCCTGTAAAGCTGCCACTGTCGAATTGGATAAAATCTGTAATTTACACCCAAAATACTCTCTAGCACCTTCACCTCTGGCCATAGCAGTACCACCGAATGTGATTATGGAAGAAAGGAAATACCCAAAAGTAATACCATTGCTATAGTTGTTAACTTCTAAATCGGTAACTCCCTTGCAGAATTCCTTAGTCAATGTTCTTTTTACATATCTTATATTCCGTCTACTATGCCTACCAGTTACCCCAAGAGGTATCACCATTTCCAAAGCCACATCCTCTGTACCATTCTACATGTTGGAACACGTGCCATTGCATAAAAAACTAATAAACCTGGGTGTGCATAGAATGGACCGTGGTAATTTAATGGAGCATACCTAGTGCTCATTCCTTTCATACTGGGGTCTACCTTTCTTCCTAAATGTAGAACATTTTTGTATACTATTTCTCCAGAACAGTTAAGGTACAATTAGGTATCAGTACTATTTAGTTCAGGGCAACATGTAGGATAAGTTCCTGCGTCTTGAGTGACAGTCAAATCTTGGTAATGCCAAACAGTCACAGTAATATTACTTTTGCTAAGTATAGATCACCACAATACATTTCAGGCGTACATCCTAGATATCCTGTTCCGTTCGGTTTTCTATAATATAGGCAAGGTCCAGGGTATCCCAAGCCAAATTCACTTTTTACATCTACAAATGTGGGAGGACGGACATATGTATATTTTACCAGTGATAGGGGATAAGCTGTCTATAGACTTGTTACAGAATCAGTTGGGTAACAAGCTGTGCTATCCCCAAAGAATTTCCGATGGGTATCCAGGAAAACATTGCTGTGCATACTTTGCTTCCGATTATCTGAGGGAATTGCTTGATACATTACACATGACAATATAACCCCAGAACACACCATTATCCAGAACAGCCCCCCCCTAATAGAAACAGTAACATAGCTACAACCCAAACTATCTTCTTCTTGAGCAACCATTCAAAACCAACCTGCCCTGGGCGTAGGGGAACACAAGCACGTTCATTTGCTGCAAGAGGGCCGCACAAAAGATGCATTTTGCTATGTTTTTATTCACAAATCAAAGCGTCAAAGAAAGAACGACTTAGGATGGAACCAATTATGGGAGAATGGCACAAAAAGCTAAACGAAAGGAAAAAAGAAATGCCAAAAAGGATCAAGAATCAGGGTCCATTCCAAGCCTCCCTGGCAGACTTCTATTGTCCAATCCTCGGTGGTGCTAATGAGCATGTTGCGGTGGAGCAACACCCTTGCAGCTCATCGATAAATGTTCAATGTTAATGTTCTCTGGATACGGTACTCTCCCCCCTTGGAAGATACTCTCAACTTATCAAGTCCTGTGTCACAGGTAGTGCACCAATCTTCTAAACTAATCTACTGGGAAGAAGCAGAAACAATGGGCATTTGCGATTATCTTATCCAATGAAGTCCATCCCTAACTACACTTACTTTTCTTTTGGTGCACTATCTTTCCGTCGAGGAAGCAAATCATAACTGTCTTTCCATGCACTGTTTCATCTCGAAGTAGAATCTCAAATTCAGGGGGCACCGGGGACTGGGACTCAGGTCTTGGGCATATTTAAAAAATGCATAGGATTCTTTCATACTCATTTTCCATTCAGTAGATGTTAACATACGAGTTGATGCATAGTCTGTACACAATGAAAAATCATAACAAGCTGCAGCTCAGTTGTTGGCTCTGGGTAGTGCATCTTTTTGACAACCAAGAAGCACTGTGATCAGAAGGATCTGTTGCAAGTAACTATATTACTTTGAAAATCGGCATTCAAGGGAAAAACTGCAGATGAAAACGTTGAACTGAAAATTAAAAATATATTTTTACTTTTTCCTACTCATTTTTGTTATTTGTTTTTCAATGGTTTGCTTCTTTGGGTAAACACTGAGTGATTTACGAAGTAACACCTTACTTAATTCCACATTTTGTCTACTTTTCAGAACTGTATAGCTTTCCTGGTAACGCAGTGGGTTTCAGACATATGTTCACTACACCCTGTAAGTAGAAAGATGCAACAAAAATAGGATGATTTGACCAATATTTAGAAAAATTAATAACTGTGGTAAAAATACTTATTTCTTAATAACTCCTCCTGTTCCTCCTAGCAAAGCAAGTCTTTTGTTTATGCCATTATTTTTTTTGGTAGGTCATTTTAATTGGGTTTTTCAAACATAAGACAAACACAACAAAAGTGATAGGCAGAGCCCAGCAACCAACCGCGATCCTATAGTCGCATGTAACTGGTAAACAACCATTACAACGCAGTCATTATAATGCCCCTACACTATCCGACACTTACCCTCCTGTTCCACTCACTGGAGTGGGCATAGTAATTTTTACCCCTACACTATCCAACACTTACCCTACTGTTGCCCTAAAAGTATTATGGGTTGTAATGGTATACATTGCAATGGTATGCATTGTAATGGACTGCGTTGTAATGGTAGTTTTTAAAAATGCGTTGTGATGGCATGCGCTGTAAAAACATGCAATGTAAAGACTGCGTTGTAACAGCATGTGTTGTAATTGCATGGGTTGTAACATCATTTGTTCATGTCACTACCTGGATCATCAGCAGAAACCCTGGAGTCCAAAATAGTCCTACCAAATGCCCCATATCTTGCAATGTTTATATGGACAGCCTTATGCTGCCTTCATTGGTTCTTCCATTTTAGCACATTAGTCCATAGCCCGTTGCCATGCGTGCAAGTCCAGGGCGGTAGCCAAGGTCCTGTTCTGGGATATATCCTGCTTAGCGAGCAGAATCCCCAAACCCACGAGATACCTCTTAGATCATCTCTTGTTCAGGTCTTCCAGCAATCTTAGGAGAGCAATACCAGGTGAACTGTCCACTGGTCTTCCCAACACACCCAACAAACTCCCATTACTTGGGATCAGTAACCATAGATAATGGGGCACAACCAGACTACACAGTAAAAATCTACACTGTAAGCTCCGCAGTGATGAAAGGTGGGCGATAGAAGTTTATCTACCCTCCAAAGTCACAGCAGTGTCAAGTACTTTGAATGTAAGACATTTACTTGGTTTAGCCAGAGCTGAGATGATAGAACCAGTTCTCTCAGGACTATGAGCACCTCCCTCCATTCCCCATATTATAGAATGCCCACCCAAGATTCATAACAGGTGTGAAGGGTGGTAAGCCATTCCAGAAAATTGTTGACCAAGGAACAATATATTTGAGAGACCCCCTTCCTGCTCCACGGGACCCATAACAACCTTGGCCTCCATGGGACTGAATTCAGGAACGTCCCCAAAGAAGGACCAGTGAGACAACATGGCATGTTGGAGCTGCAGGAATTTGAAAAATTAAGAGCGGTGTAACTGGAAGTCGGCCGGTAAATCAGAGGAAGACCACATGTGCGACCCCTGCCAGACATCGTCCACACGTGATTACTGATCATGTCCCACCTCCCAACCCTGACCAAGGTGTCCGCCTGTAACAGCTGTGTACCTCTCCAATGGGGAGTCAGGGGAGTAACTCTGCCCCAATCCAGACCATCTCTCATCCGACCACCATGCTCCAAATGCTACTCTAGTCAGGTCAGTTAGAGAACGAGGGATCGGTCACCTGTACATGCGGTCCACAAACATGCGCCACGTCATAAGCAACAGTTCCAAATGGTACGTCGGGACATCACTGTCGCCAAGGAGCCATTCATTTAAAACCACTAGTTGGGATGCCAAGTAGTAGAGATGCAGGCCTGCCTCTGCCAAGCCAACATCAAAGGTGGATTCTGCACATTTGCCAGAGGTAATGCATGGAACCCGATGAGCCTACAAAAAGGGAAGTAATAGTGCCTGAATGTAGAGGAAGCTTTGCAAAATATACATATAGGAAGGGGGAGGCTCTAGTTGGCGCAGTGTAACACTAGCGACAAGCAGGGACTCTCTCTTCCTCGTCAGGGCTGAGGGTTACCTTCCAGACAACCTCTGCTTACCCTCTAGGTAGTGTGGCTTAAGCAGTCGTAGGCTAATCTTTGGGGCACATAGGGTTAAACACCTGCAATATTACACCCTCACAACCAACCCACCACACAATGAGACCAAACTGTATTCTGTAAAAATATATATCTTTATATAAGTTTTAAGCAGGCTTATGAATACAGTTATCAAACTTTCAAATAGCGGTTCCAAGTTACTCCGTTCAAGTTGCCACAGTTCTTTCTAGCAATAAGCGTTCTTTAGGGCCTTCTGGCAGGTTCAACAAAGTTCTTGTGGAGCAGGCGGCTTCCAGGGGGAGCTGTCCCACGTCGCGTTGCCTTCCCGGGGTCGCTGTTCGTTGCGGCTCTCAGCCGAGCAGGTCACGGGTCATCCGGGGCAGCGTTGCTCTGTGGCGGCAGGGTCCTTTCCTCGTCGTCCGCTCCGAACCTGGAGGCGGCGGCTGTTGTGGTGGCGACCAGTGGCAGTACGGTCCCCAAGTGCAGGACGTACCCAGCCAAGGGTCGCTTGCAGCTGTGCGCTCACAGCTGAGCTGTCGGGCAGGATACCGACCAGAGGGGGGTTCTCACAGGGCGGCTGTCCGTCTTTGCAGGTGGGCTGACGGTTCGAAGCACAGTCAGCTCGGGAGCTTGGACCGGACGGGTCCTCCTTTGCTTTGCTCTCGGTTCCCGGTGCAGATGCGGTCACGGTGTTCAGGCCAGCGGCGGCTGGACCTCACTTTGCTCTCGCTGTTGCCTTGGGTCCAGGTCACGGTGTTCGGGAGGATATCAATGCCTTGGATTACGGGGAGCGTGGCAGGCTTGCCCAGCGCTCCCAGACCCCTCTGTCAGTACTGCAGCGATAAGCAGCACACACAGTCGCTTTCTTCAGGGTGTAGCGCCCACTGGTCCTGGGGCGCTGGTCAGGGGGCAAGTTCAGCAGCAAGCCCTTGGAGATCGTTTCAGCAGAGTTTGGCACAAAGTCTTGTCAAGTAAAAGTCTTCTCGCAGTCTTTCCTTTTTCCTCTCCTTCGGCAGCAAGGCACCAGACACAGGCAAGAGACAGCACTCTTCCTTGTCCTTCACGGTCCTTCTCGTCGGGCAGAGTTCCTTCTGTAGCCCAAACAGGATCTAATTTTCAAGGAGCAGGGCTCCTTCTCTTATACTGCATTTCTTTTGTTCTCGCAGGCCAGGGGGGCCTTTGCATAGCCACTCTCAGTCCTTGAGTACCCTGGTAGGTGTACTCCGGCTTCTGCTTTCAGTGTGAGGGGCAGGCGCATCAGACGCCCCACAGGAGGTGGAGCCAGCATTGTGCGGACAGGGGCAGCCAGAGTACCTTGTTGATGGGGCTTCGCCCTTCCTGGGCCAGGTGTTGGCTGAGTCATCAGTCGCTCCCCAGGAGGGTGGAGCCAGCATTGTGGTGGCAGAGCACAGCAAGATCCAGAGTCAAGAGCCACTCCTACCTCCCACTAAGGTGTAATCTGCGCATTCACCACCTGTCATCCCCCAGTCCTGTCACTCACACATCCCAGACAGTCAGATACACATACCAGCAGAGGCGGGCTGAAATGGTTAGGCAAGCAAATGCTAACTTTCTAAAAGTAGCATTTGCAAACACAGGATACTAAAATAAACTTTACTAAAAGAAATATTTTATCATCCTGAGTTCAGGCATACTAAACACGACTCTCTACCATGCTCCCTGAGCCTGCTGGGATTATAGGGTGTAATAATTCCGGCAGCTCAGTCTGGCCTAATGGAAGCAGGTAGCCTTCAATAGTGAAATACGATTTTGGTTGTAAGTCACTACTAGGACATGCCACACACATCAGGGCTTGTCCTACCTTACACCTACAATGCACCCTGCCCGCAGGCCTACCATAGGGGTGACTAATATGCAGTCAAGGGAAGGTTCAGGGGCTGGCGAGTGGGTGCACTCGCCCAGCCGGCATGACAGTACGAGACTGCACGCGGGTTCTGCCGTGGCAGTCCCCAGACACATCTTACGGCTGCTTCTGTGGGTGGCGCAACCAGCGCTGCAGGCCCACTAGCAGTATTGGCATCTACACGCCCTGGCACTCCTAGTGCACTTTACTAGGGACTAACAGTAAATCCAATGAACCAATCAGGGATACCAATCACATGTACAATTTACAGTAGGGAGCACTTGCACTGCGGCACGGGTCGGCCGTGGCGCAGTGCCCTGAGTATCGGAAAACCAGCAAAACATCGGAGGCACATCAGCAAAAAGTGGAAGGGAAACTCACGCCAAGGTGCCAGGTCTAACATGTGTCCCCTCCAGCTGAAATGTGGGGGGAACTACCCTTCCCCAGGGAGTTCCACATCACTAAGGCAGAAAAATCTGGACAGACCGTCAGCGTTGGCGTGATCGGTGCCAGGGCGGTGTTCCACCGTAAAGTCCATACTCTGTAGAGAAATGGACCACCTCAACAGTTTCGGGTTTTCACCCCTCATTTGCATCAACCATCTGAGGGGCCTGTGGTCCGTCTGAACTCGGAAGTGAGACCCAAACAAGTAGGGTCTTAGCTTCTTCAGCGCCCAGACCACAGCAAATGCTTCACGCTCTATTGCACTCCACCTACTTTCCCGTGGAAGCAACCTCCTACTTATGAAGGCTACGGGTTGGTCAAAGCCCTCCTCAGTCATCTGTGAAAGAACAGCCCCTACACCATGCTCTGAAGCGTCTGTTTGCACTATGAATTCCTTGGAGAAATCAGGAGCCAGGAGCACGGGCGCCGTGCACATGGCAGTCTTCAGGGTGTCAAAAGCCTTCTGACAGGTGTCAGTCCAAATCACATTCCTGGGCTGCTTCTTCGAAGTCAGCTCTGTCAAGGGGGTCACAATCGTGCCATAGCCCTTGACAAACCTCCTGTAATACCCAGTGAGCCCCAGGAAGGCTCTCACTGCAGTCTGGGTCTTGGGGGGTTCCCAAGCCAGGATGGTCTCAATTTTGGGTTGCAAGGGTGCTACCTTGCCACTCCCCACTTGGTGTCCCAAGTACACCACGGAACCCTGCCCAATCTGGCACTTGCTTGCCTTGATTGTGAGGCCTGCTCTGCGCAGGGCCATCAACACTTCCCAGAGGTGTCGCAGGTGTTCTGGCCATGTGCCACTGAACACCGCGATGTCATCCAGGTAGGCGGCACTGAACTCGTCCAGCCCAGCCAACACCTGGTTGACCAATCTCTGAAAGGTGGCAGGGGCATTCTTCATTCCAAATGGCATAACCCGGAACTGGAAATGCCCATCTGGTGTAGAGAATGCCGACCTCTCCTTTGCCCCATCGGTCAAGGCGATCTGCCAGTACCCAGACGTCAAATCAAACGTACTGAGGAACCGGGCAGCCCCCAGCCGATCAATGAGCTCATCAGCTCTGGGGATGGGGTGCGCGTCAGTCTTCGTGACTGAATTGAGTCCTCTGTAGTCCACACAGAACCGGAGTTCGGGTGTGGCTCCCGGCGCTGCAGCCTTTGGGACCAAGACCACGGGGCTGGACCAAGGACTGCTGAAAGACTCAACCACCCAAGGGCAAGCATCTTGGAGACCTCCTCCTTGATGCAGGCCCGGACCCTGTCAGTCACTCTGTAAGCCTTATGCTTCACAGGTAAGCTGTCTCCAGTGTCCACATCATGGACGCACCAATCTGTGACACTCGGAACCAGGGAGAACAGATCTGGAAACTGCCCCAGCAACTGGCGGCAGTCTTCCTGTTGTTCGGGGGTCAGGGTGGGTGAGAGGTTAACTCCATCCACTGACCCATCTTTCTCACAGGCCACTAAGAGGTCAGGAAGAGGCTCCGACTCCTCCTCCATTCCATCATCAGTTGCCAACAACATGCCCACTTCGGACCTTCGTAAGTGGGGCTTGAGGCGGTTGACATGTCGGACCCTCAAAGGGTTCCTGGGCGTCTTCATGTCCACCAAGTATGTCACTGGGCTCTTGCGCTCCACAACCTCAAATGGACCTGTCCACTTATCCTGAAGGGCACAGGGTTCCACTGGGGCCAGGACATACACCTCTTGTCCAGGCTGAAGCTCGACCAGAGTGGCATTCTGGTCGTACCACCGCTTCATCTCCTCCTGGCTCGCTTCCAGATTTGCCTCGGCAAGTTGTCTGAAGCGCCTGGTTTGGTTTCTGAAGGCCAGCATGTAGCTATATACATTCTGGGGAGGTTTCCTGGGAGATTGCTCCCAGCCTTCCTTTACCAAACTCAGTGGTCCTCTCACGGGGTGACCGTACAGTAGCTCAAAGGGGCTGAACCCTAGGGACTTCTGTGGTACCTCGCGATATGCAAAGAGCAGGCATGGTAAGAGGACGTCCCACTTACGCCTCATTGGACCTTCCAGGCCCATGATCATGCCTTTCAGGGTTCGGTTGAATCTCTCAACCAACCCGTTACCTTGGGGATGGTAAGGTGTGGTGAACTTGTACGTTACGCCACACTCTTGCCAAAGGGACTTCATATACTTGGATATGAAGTTGGTCCCCCTGTCGCTCACCACCTCTAGAGGGAATCCTACTCGTGAGAAAATTCCCATCAGTGCACGTCCCACCACGGGGGCCGTCACTGTCCTCAGAGGGATGGCTTCAGGGTACCGGGTGGCATGATCCACCAAGACCAGGATGAACCTGTTGCCCATGGCTGTCTTGGGGTCCAGAGGCCCAACGATGTCAATACCCACTCGCTGGAATGGCGTACCGACCACAGGGAAGGGTTGGAGAGGAGCCTTGTTCTTCACTCCGGTCTTCCCACTTGCCTGGCAAGTTGGACAGGTCCTACAATGAGCGTCTGAGCTCTTGTGCATTTGGGGCCAGTAAAAGTGGGTGACAAGCCTGTCATAGGTCTTGTCCATCCCCAAATGTCCTGCTAAAGGCACATCGTGAGCCAGACCCAGTAGGAAGGCTCTGAACTTCTGGGGTACCACCAGCACACGGGCTGACCCAGGTTCAGCAGCCTTAGGCTCTGAATACAGGAGGTCGTTCTCCCAGTACACATAATGTGTTTTGTCCTGAACACCATTGGCCTGGTCTGCAGCCTGCTGCCGCATACCCACGAGAGAAGGGCACTCTTTCTGCTCCTTGCATAATTCCTCCCTGGAGGGTCCTCCTTCTTGCTGCCAATGGGTCAGCTCAGGCAGGTCCCCTAGTTCGGCAATCTGTTCCCCTGTAGGCTCCAGGGCATCCCCCTCAAGGTCTGCTTCCTCCTGGACCGTGGGAACTTCAGGGGCCGGTTTCCCGCGCCCCCTGCGCCTTCTCCCTAAGGCCGGTTCCTGGGCCTCTCCTTCAGGCCCCAGGACCTCTTGATCACCCCTACTGCCTGCCATTGACCGGGTGGTCACGCACGCCCAGTCAGGCAGACCCACCATCCGCAGGTGAGTCGTTTTCTCCACCTTTTCCCAAGGGGAGTGCTCCAAGTCATTCCCTAGCAAACAGTCAACAGGCATGGTTTTCCTCACACAGACCTGCAGAGTACCAGAGACCCCCCCCCACTCGAAGGGAACTTGAGCCATCGGACACTGACTCTCTGAATTATCAGCATTGATAACCCTACAGTAGGCATGGGGTACAACCTGCTCTTGAGACACCAGGTGCTGCCTCACTGCAGTCACACTGGCTCCTGTATCTCTAAGAGCCTCAGCTTCCTTGCCGTTGATGATCACCACCTGCCCATATTTCTTAGTGTTAGAGGGCAGGTAGTTCGTAGGGATCATCTCACTGTCTCCTAGCAAGACTAGGGTCATGTGAACGGGATCTCCACCCCCCGGGACCATCACTTCTTCTCCTAAGTGAACACTAGTCACTTGACGGGGTGGAGCACCAGTGGGTGCGGGTTTTCCAAACAGGCGACACTTGGGGTCACTGGATATGTGCCCAGGTTCGCCACATTTGTAACAATTGAAGGGCCCCTTTGGAACAGGCTTACCTGTCGGGGCCCCATTCTGCTTTGGGGGTGGGGGAGGCTGAGAACCTTGCTGCTGGTTCCCCTGGGAACTACTTTGGGGGCCTTTTTGGAACCCTTTCTGTTTTCCCCCCTTGTCCCCCCCACTCTTCTGCTGGGGACCCTGCCCACTCTTGGCGGAGTCTCCCACTGGACCCTTGTGGACCCTGGTGCTGAGCCAGCGGTCCGCCTCCTCAGCAAGCTTCCTCGGGTTGGACAGCTTGCTATCGATCAGGTGTTGGCGTAACTCAGGAAAACAGTGATCAGACAAGTGCTCCCATGCAATCAAATCAAAGAGACCTTGAAAATCATTCACCTTGCTACCCTTCACCCAACCATCCAGTGCTCTGCAAAAATAAGTCACATACTCCACATACGTATTCCCAGGCCGCTTAGTACATCCCCTAAACTTCTGTCTATACATTTCAGGGGTAAGCCCGTACCTGTTCATTAAAGCTTCTTTCATGTGGGAATAGGATCTCTGATTTTCAACGGGCAAATCTAGCAAGGTATCTCGCCCTTCGCTAAGGAACCTTCCCCACAACCCCGCTCCCCAATCCTTGTCAGGGACCCGGTGGGAGGACATGGCTACCTCGTATGCCCTAAACCACTGTCCTATGTCATCCCCCTTAAAGAACTCTTTAACTACGTCCTTAGGGATGTGCACTCTTGACTCTACCGGCACTGGCGATGTGCTGCCACCAGAGGGAGGATGATCCAAGCCTCTCTCCTTCAGACTCATCTCCCTCATTTTCACTTCGTAATCCATTTGGTGCTTTCGCTCTTCCAGCGCCATTCTTTTTGTTTCAAGCTCCAGTTGGATTTTTAATTCTGCCAGCTTCCTCTCGTGATTCCTTGTTTCTTTCCTATCTGCCAGCTCCTCTGGCGACAGGCCTTTACCAAAGCTGTGCACGCTGTCTTGCCTTTCGAGATCCACCAGATCCCCAAGTGCATTCTGCTCCTCAGTTGCATCTTGCTCCGCGAGGGTATCTTGATCCTCCGGGGCCTTTCTGGACTCTATCCAGGCTTTCAGGGCCTTGTAGAGCTCTGGCTTGTTCTTGCAACCAACGTGCGGAACCTTGAGTTTCTTGCAAAAAAACTTCAGTTCAGCTCTGGTGTATTTATCCAGCTTCGCAGCGTCCCACTCCACCTCCAACACCTCAGAGGTCGTGGATTCCGCTCCATCCAGGCTCTTCGTGCCCGGCATGGCTCTTACACTCGGAATCTTCTTTCGGCAAGATTTCAAAAGCAAAGTCTGTGGCTAAGTAACTGGACTGTAATCACTGTGCAATGGTCAGAAGTTAAGGTATAGATACTGCAAGTGTAAATTCGAAAATCCTCACCGCTGCGTCCAATGTAGGAAGGGGGAGGCTCTAGTTGGCGCAGTGTAACACTAGCGACAAGCAGGGACTCTCTCTTCCTCGTCAGGGCTGAGGGTTACCTTCCAGACAACCTCTGCTTACCCTCTAGGTAGTGTGGCTTAAGCAGTCGTAGGCTAATCTTTGGGGCACATAGGGTTAAACACCTGCAATATTACACCCTCACAACCAACCCACCACACAATGAGACCAAACTGTATTCTGTAAAAATATATATCTTTATATAAGTTTTAAGCAGGCTTATGAATACAGTTATCAAACTTTCAAATAGCGGTTCCAAGTTACTCCGTTCAAGTTGCCACAGTTCTTTCTAGCAATAAGCGTTCTTTAGGGCCTTCTGGCCGGTTCAACAAAGTTCTTGTGGAGCAGGCGGCTTCCAGGGGGAGCTGTCCCACGTCGCGTTGCCTTCCCGGGGTCGCTGTTCGTTGCGGCTCTCAGCCGAGCAGGTCACGGGTCATCCGGGGCAGCGGTGCTCTGTGGCGGCAGGGTCCTTTCCTCGTCGTCCGCTCCGACCCTGGAGGCGGCGGCTGTTGTGGTGGCGACCAGTGGCAGTACGGTCCCCAAGTGCAGGACGTACCCAGCCAAGGGTCGCTTGCAGCTGTGCGCTCACAGCTGAGCTGTCGGGCAGGATACCGACCAGAGGGGGGTTCTCACAGGGCGGCTGTCCGTCTTTGCAGGTGGGCTGACGGTTCGAAGCACAGTCAGCTCGGGAGCTTGGACCGGATGGGTCCTCCTTTGCTTTGCTCTCGGTTCCCGGTGCAGATGCGGTCACGGTGTTCAGGCCAGCGGCGGCTGGACCTCACTTTGCTCTCGCTGTTGCCTTGGGTCCCGGTCACGGTGTTCGGGAGGATATCAATGCCTTGGATTACGGGGAGCGTGGCAGGCTTGCCCAGCGCTCCCAGACCCCTCTGTCAGTACTGCAGCGATAAGCAGCACACACAGTCGCTTTCTTCAGGGTGTAGCGCCCACTGGTCCTGGGGCGCTGGTCAGGGGGCAAGTTCAGCAGCAAGCCCTTGGAGATCGTTTCAGCAGAGTTTGGCACAAAGTCTTGTCAAGTAAAAGTCTTCTCGCAGTCTTTCCTTTTTCCTCTCCTTCGGCAGCAAGGCACCAGACACAGGCAAGAGACAGCACTCTTCCTTGTCCTTCACGGTCCTTCTCGTCGGGCAGAGTTCCTTCTGTAGCCCAAACAGGATCTAATTTTCAAGGAGCAGGGCTCCTTCTCTTATACCGCATTTCTTTTGTTCTCGCAGGCCAGGGGGGCCTTTGCATAGCCACTCTCAGTCCTTGAGTACCCTGGTGGGTGTACTCCGGCTTCTGCTTTCAGTGTGAGGGGCAGGCGCATCAGACGCCCCACAGGAGGTGGAGCCAGCATTGTGCGGACAGGGGCAGCCAGAGTACCTTGTTGATGGGGCTTCGCCCTTCCTGGGCCAGGTGTCGGCTGAGTCATCAGTCGCTCCCCAGGAAGGTGGAGCCAGCATTGTGGTGGCAGAGCACAGCAAGATCCAGAGTCAAGAGCCACTCCTACCTCCCACTAAGGTGTAATCTGCGCATTCACCACCTGTCATCCCCCAGTCCTGTCACTCACACATCCCAGACAGTCAGATACACATACCAGCAGAGGCGGGCTGAAATGGTTAGGCAAGCAAATGCTAACTTTCTAAAAGTAGCATTTGCAAACACAGGATACTAAAATAAACTTTACTAAAAGAAATATTTTATCATCCTGAGTTCAGGCATACTAAACACGACTCTCTACCATGCTCCCTGAGCCTGCTGGGATTATAGGGTGTAATAATTCCGGCAGCTCAGTCTGGCCTAATGGAAGCAGGTAGCCTTCAATAGTGAAATACGATTTTGGTTGTAAGTCACTACTAGGACATGCCACACACATCAGGGCTTGTCCTACCTTACACCTACAATGCACCCTGCCCGCAGGCCTACCATAGGGGTGACTAATATGCAGTCAAGGGAAGGTTCAGGGGCTGGCGAGTGGGTGCACTCGCCCAGCCGGCATGACAGTACGAGACTGCACGCGGGTTCTGCCGTGGCAGTCCCCAGACACATCTTACGGCTGCTTCTGTGGGTGGCGCTACCAGCGCTGCAGGCCCACTAGCAGTATTGGCATCTACACGCCCTGGCACTCCTAGTGCACTTTACTAGGGACTAACAGTAAATCCAATGAACCAATCAGGGATACCAATCACATGTACAATTTACAGTAGGGAGCACTTGCACTGCGGCACGGGTCGGCCGTGGCGCAGTGCCCTGAGTATCGGAAAACCAGCAAAACATCGGAGGCACATCAGCAAAAAGTGGAAGGGAAACTCATGCCAAGGTGCCAGGTCTAACATGTGTCCCCTCCAGCTGAAATGTGGGGGGAACTACCCTTCCCCAGGGAGTTCCACATCACTAAGGCAGAAAAATCTGGACAGACCGTCAGCGTTGGCGTGATCGGTGCCAGGGCGGTGTTCCACCGTAAAGTCCATACTCTGTAGAGAAATGGACCACCTCAACAGTTTCGGGTTTTCACCCCTCATTTGCATCAACCATCTGAGGGGCCTGTGGTCCGTCTGAACTCGGAAGTGAGACCCAAACAAGTAGGGTCTTAGCTTCTTCAGCGCCCAGACCACAGCAAATGCTTCACGCTCTATTGCACTCCACCTACTTTCCCGTGGAAGCAACCTCCTACTTATGAAGGCTACGGGTTGGTCAAAGCCCTCCTCAGTCATCTGTGAAAGAACAGCCCCTACACCATGCTCTGAAGCGTCTGTTTGCACTATGAATTCCTTGGAGAAATCAGGAGCCAGGAGCACGGGCGCCGTGCACATGGCAGTCTTCAGGGTGTCAAAAGCCTTCTGACAGGTGTCAGTCCAAATCACATTCCTGGGCTGCTTCTTCGAAGTCAGCTCTGTCAAGGGGGTCACAATCGTGCCATAGCCCTTGACAAACCTCCTGTAATACCCAGTGAGCCCCAGGAAGGCTCTCACTGCAGTCTGGGTCTTGGGGGGTTCCCAAGCCAGGATGGTCTCAATTTTGGGTTGCAAGGGTGCTACCTTGCCACTCCCCACTTGGTGTCCCAAGTACACCACGGAACCCTGCCCAATCTGGCACTTGCTTGCCTTGATTGTGAGGCCTGCTCTGCGCAGGGCCATCAACACTTCCCAGAGGTGTCGCAGGTGTTCTGGCCATGTGCCACTGAACACCGCGATGTCATCCAGGTAGGCGGCACTGAACTCGTCCAGCCCAGCCAACACCTGGTTGACCAATCTCTGAAAGGTGGCAGGGGCATTCTTCATTCCAAATGGCATAACCCGGAACTGGAAATGCCCATCTGGTGTAGAGAATGCCGACCTCTCCTTTGCCCCATCGGTCAAGGCGATCTGCCAGTACCCAGACGTCAAATCAAACGTACTGAGGAACCGGGCAGCCCCCAGCCGATCAATGAGCTCATCAGCTCTGGGGATGGGGTGCGCGTCAGTCTTCGTGACTGAATTGAGTCCTCTGTAGTCCACACAGAACCGGAGTTCGGGTGTGGCTCCCGGCGCTGCAGCCTTTGGGACCAAGACCACGGGGCTGGACCAAGGACTGCTGGAAGACTCAACCACCCCAATGGCAAGCATCTTGGAGACCTCCTCCTTGATGCAGGCCCGGACCCTGTCAGTCACTCTGTAAGCCTTATGCTTCACAGGTAAGCTGTCTCCAGTGTCCACATCATGGACGCACCAATCTGTGACACTCGGAACCAGGGAGAACAGATCTGGAAACTGCCCCAGCAACTGGCGGCAGTCTTCCTGTTGTTCGGGGGTCAGGGTGGGTGAGAGGTTAACTCCATCCACTGACCCATCTTTCTCACAGGCCACTAAGAGGTCAGGAAGAGGCTCCGACTCCTCCTCCATTCCATCATCAGTTGCCAACAACAT